>NC_080540.1:28042651-29440604 GCF_028640845.1 Ahaetulla prasina | reverse complement strand
GATGGGAGACCAAGAGGAGATCCAGCTGACATCCATCAAGTCCCTTTTCTCATACCTCCTTTTGATTACTACGTTTACAGAACGTCCTGATCATGTTATGGTTGTTTCACCTGGCACTTGAAGATTGGCTTAACTCCCAGCATTCCTCAGCCAGCTTTGCTGGCTGAGGGATGCTGGGAGTTGAAGTCCACGAGTCTTCAAGTTGCCAAGGTTGGAGACCCCTGAACCAGAGGGATCTTCCACCCAGCTGGGTCCTCTCACCTTCTTGAGGGTTTCTCATACCAGAAGTTCCTCCTTGGGGTCTCCTCTTCCAAGAATAACCTGCCTTTAATGAAACTTGGGACCATGTTCCCAACCTAATTTTTAGGAGGAAGAAGAAGATACACAACTCTGCAGCTTCATGAGATTCTTTTGTGTTTAAACTCTCTCTCTCTCACACACACACACACACCTCAAGTGATGGATGCCTCTGATCCCTGCTCTAAATTGGAGATTACATGTAAAGAGGACAAATCACTCACTTGGTACTGCATTGTAGTCATCTTGACATCTCTCTGCAAAGACAAAAATCAGTGAAAGCTGAAAAGAATCACCAGAGATCATCCAGTCTCTCCCTGACCAGGAGGAAGAACCCCAGGAGACACTTTGTCCCATTTATAAAGACAGAAAGATCTTCAAAATACAAATGTATCTCCTGATTGGCCCCAAGAGAGACCTGCTGCCTCTGTGATGGATGGAGGGGAATTTATTTATTTATTTTTATTTTATTTATTTATTTGTCACAACATTATATATAAGCATAAGCATGAAATAACTATACGATATATAAACATATATATAAGCATAAGTATGTAATAACTATATTAATTGGATATAATGAAAGGGAACATTAGGACAGGAACGGTAGGCACGCTGGTGCTCTTATGCACGCCCCTTACAGACCTCTTAGGAATGGGGTGAGGTCAATAGTAGACAGTTTTTGGTTGAAGCTTTGGGGATTTTGGGAAGAGACCCCAGAGTCAGGTAGTGTATTCCAAGTATTAACAACTCTGTTACTGAAGTCATATTTTCTGCAATCAAGATTGGAGCGGTTAACATTAAGCTTAAATCTGTTGTGTGTTCGTGTATTGTTGCAATTGAAGCTGAAGTAGTCTTTGACAGGAAGGACATTGTAATAGATGAATCTATGAGTTAAAATTAGGTCATGTCGAAGGTGGCGGAGTTCTAAATTTTCTAAGCCCAGGATTTCAAATCTGGTGGCATAAGGTATTTGGTTGTAATCAGAGGAGTGGAGAACTCTTCTTGTAAAATATTTCTGGACACGCTCAATTGTATTAATGTCTGAAATGAGGAATTGGGGGAAGCAGAAGAAGCAATTGGAAGGGGAGAAAGATTTTTCATGGAAATCCTTCTCCGCTGCTCTTTGGTCAAAACCTTTGAAAGGGACAGAACTGGGATGCCTCTTCTCAACTCAGGAGAAGACAGGCCTGCCTGAATCTCAGACTCAGCTGAATGGAGACTGGAGTCCCAGCAAGAGGCTGAGATCTCAGATGCTCCCCAAAAGGGCTGGGAAAAGAGGACAGAAGGAAGCCCAGAAGAAGCTCCCCAAAGGGAGAGATTTGGGGGGAATCTCCCCATCTTCCTTCCATCACCCCTTCAAAAAAAAGATACTTACTGAAGAATACCAGGATCCCAACAATCAGACACACAAGAGCAGCCACAACCCAGCCGATGATGAGCCCCAGGTTGGATTTTGAATTGGTTGGTTCTGAATTGGGAGAAAGAGCAGAACATTGAAGGGGAACCCCAAACCCCAAAAGAAACCCCAAACTCTCCATCTGTTGTGACTCGTCCTCCCTCCTCTCCTCAGCCGGGCCCTTCCTGTCTCCAACCGGGCCTTTTATCAGACTCCGAGTCTGATAATGAAGATGAATGGCCTGTCATGCCTCCAGCCCCCAGCCCTGGCCCCATGCCCGGAGAGGATTTCAGGAGTGAACATACAAGCCCGATAAACTTCACTTCTACAGTGTGTGAGCAGGAAGCCAGCCAGGTGCTGGAATTAGTGACAGCAGATCCAGCTGAAGACAATTCAGGTTAGGAGGACCCTCGCTTCTGGAGATCTGAGAGGCGACGCCAGCAGAAGGAGGGGTGAGGCAGGCCTGGATAAATGCTGAGTCATGGAGCCACACCCCACAGCCTATATAAAGGACCTGCTTTTGGCATTCCAACCTTGAGTCAAGCAAAGTCTTAGCTAGTTTGCTGATATCGGACTCTATCGCTGAAGTCACAACTTGGACTCCTGCCTGCCCTGATAAACCTCGAAGGAACTTGGCAAGCTGCAAAGGCTTCGTTGCCAAGTTTGCCACAGACTTCCCTGGCTCGTGCATTGGAGTGGAGTGGGACATGACACCATACCAATTAGGGGAAGAGACGTAAATCAGCCGAAGGCCTGGGAATTTCCTAAATTAAAAGTCTTAAGGGTTCATCTTCATGTCTGTCTCTAAAGGTAGCATGAAGACATTTTGCTTCCCCTCGTAAGAGTCCAGCTTCTGAAGGCAGCTGACGTTCCTCTTTAGCTGCTCAGCTCAAAAGCAGAAGTTTGTAATCTTGTGATTTCCAGCAGTTTACAGAAATTAAAACTTCAACAATGTAACAATATAATTAATCTTCATGAAACCAGAAAAACAATTTGTCCTTTTTTTTAATAGGCTGCCTCAAAGTGTCATGACTCTGGGTGGAATTAGGCAGTTTTGTACATCATCGTGTTTTTCTTAACTCAGAATTTTTATTTGATTAGAGAGTCACAGTTCAGCCAGAAAAATCTATGTGTGATTGGCACTGAAAATCTTCCAATAGCCTCCTTCTTTTGGAAATGGGTTTTCCAGTCGAGATTGATCATGTCAGTTCAAATCCCGCCTTAGCCACAAAAGCCTGCTGGGTGACCTCGGGTCTCTCTCTCTCTCTCTCAGCCCGATCCTACCTCGCAGGGTTGTTGTGGGGAAAATAGGAGGAGGAAGTACATTTTTGCTGCCTTGAGTTATTTGGAAAAAAAAATAATAAAGGCAGGAATAATGAAATAATAAATAAAATAAAAATAAAATAATAAAACAAAACTAACAATAAAATTTAAAAGAAATAAAAAATAAAATAATAAACAGATAAAATAAAAATAATGAAATAAAATAAAATTAATAATAATTTTTAAAAAAAATAACAACAATAGCAATAGCACTTACTTATATACCGCTTCATAGTGCTTTACAACCCTCTCTAAGCGGTTTACAGAATCATCCTCTTACTCCCCAACAGTCTGGCTCCTCATTTTACCGTCCTCCGAAGGATGGAAGGCTGAGCCAACCTTGAGCCTGGTGAGATTCGATCTGCCAAACTGCTGGCAGCCGGTGATCAGCAGAAGTAGCCTGCAGTACTGCACTCTAACCTCTGCGCCACCACGGCTTATTTTTATTTAATAAAATAAAAATAAAATAAATAAATAAATAAATAAATAAAATAATAAAGTAAAATAAAATATAATAAAATAATAAAATAAAATAAACTATAAATAATCATCAATAATCATCATCAACAATAATCATCCATTTTAGTGGAAGTTGGCACTGAAAAAAAAAGAAACTACAGACTCCTGATCTTTGTACTTTAGGAATTTTAAAACAAAATCCAACTGTTTCTGGCGCTCAGCGTAATTGCTGCTTTCCTGCTGGAGGCAAGGAGCAGGGGAGGAAGAGAGTCTGAGATAGGATCTGAAGGTATTTCATCAGGATCGGCCAACTCTTGGGATGGGATTCTGTTGCTTTCCTTAAATCACCTGAAGCCAATTCTATGGACTGGTCCCTGCAGGTCCACTAACTTCAAACATAGGAAAAATTAGTGGATTAAAGCTCAGGTATACTCACATCTGGACATATCCTATACAAAAGTTTAAGAGTCTTTCTTCACTGAATGTCCTTGTTGGGATGGCTGACACTCTCCCACAATCCTCCAGCCAGAGAAACAGCCCAGCCTTTCCCTCCCTGCAACTTCTCACCTTTCAGGTCCACCTCCAGAGGCTCCTGCAGGCCATCATGTTCCACGTGGCACCGATAGCGGTCTCTCTCATTGGGATCAATCCGGACGCTGAGCCAGTAGTGGTAGGTCCCATCCGCATTGGGGGCCACGGACCCGTAGAAGGTGTCCTCCAGCCAGACCTCCCCGTCCCTCCTCCAGGAGGCATCGATCTCCCTGGGGTAGAAGCCGTGGACCCGGCAGATGTGTGTTTCCATCCCATCCTCCACCTCCGTCCTGCTGCTCAACGTCACCATTGGAGGCTCTGCAGAAATGGCATCATAAGAATTAACTCTGAGTCCCTCCCGAGCTGGAAGGGAGATGGGAAATTTGAAGGGCCAGAAAAGTCTCCCACGACTTAATTTTAAGGTAGGAATTGGCCACTCCACACCTGCAGCAGCTCCAAGAGTTTCAAGAAATGCTCTAAATCTGGAAAACGCTCAACCATAAGAACTCCTGGTTTTGAGTCCTTCCCAGGGACTCAGTCTGAAAAACCTCCCGCAGCAAATGGAGGGTCCAAGGAAATTCCTCTCTGGCTGCTTTGAACTCTGACTGATCTTGGGCTGCTCCCTTCAAGGGAGGGATAGTGGAGATTGTCTCTTAAGTTCCCTTTTGTTGGAAGAAATATCCATCTGGATTCAGTTCCAAGTGGGGAGAAAGACACCGGAAATATGGAGGCTGATTGGAAAGATGGTTTATTGATGAACAATACCACATGGGTTTGAGTTCTGGGCAACTGAACACATGGAATGGAGAATAAGTGTTATTTATACCCTTGCCCTTGAGCTTCCTATTCCTGTGGCAAGGGCATGGATTCTATTGGTTGCTGTCAGACTTCCATGGGACTATGCAGTGGTTATAGCTAATTTTTCTAAGTTTTCTGAGTCAAGCTTGATCGAAACTTGGGCTGATGCAATGCAGTTCCTATTGTGGCTGAATGGCTTTGCCCTGAAGGATAATCCCATCATCCTGGAGCTGAAGGCCTTTTGTCTTGTAGATAGGCTGGCCCAGTCCTGCTGGGGCTATTAAGAAAGGTGGGGGCTGCTTTCCAAGAGCATGTTTCTCCTTTAGAGAGAATATTCTGCCTTTTATAATATTTCCCAAAATATTTCATTCTTCTAGGAGAGCGGTGGGTGCTAACTTTCTACACTTTCAAGACAACAACACAGAGTTTTCTCCCCTTCTGCTCCCCTCAATCTGAGGCAGTTCCAGGCCTCTTTCCAATTATCCTATAATTTTAAGAGAAAGAGAGCCAGAATCAAAGCAAACAGCTCAGGGGTTTTAAGAGTCTGACTGAATAATTTCAAAAAAGAGATTCTGACTTTCAAATCGGGGCAGAAAGAGATGATGCCAATGGAAGAGAGGGCGTCAGAGCAGGGAGGAGTTATTGCAGGTATGAAATCCAGCAGGTTCTGACAGCGGAAATTTTGAGTAGTTCCGAGAACTGGCAAATACCACGTCTGGCTGGCCCCAGAGTGGGGTGGGAATGGAGATTTTGCAGTATCCTTCCCCAGGAGTGGGGTGGAAATTGGGATTTTGCAGGATCCTTCCCCTGCCACGGCCACCAAGCCATGCCCACAGAACTGGTAGGTAAAAAATTTGAATTTCACTCCTGAGTTATTGGCCGTTGTTGGGAGGGGGAGGAATTCCCTCATGGATCCTTATTTTACCAAACGTATCCTTGACGGATCCAGGAGCCCAGAGGAGAAGGGGACAGTGAAGGAGGGATAGCTCGTCAGTGGAAAATAATAAGAAACTCCCAGGAAAAAAAATGGGAGCCATATTACAATGTGATCGGGAAGACCTATGGGGTGAGGGGGTGATCCTGAAGGTGGGGAGGGGGTTGTTTTCCAGGGGAGTCATTAAAGTCAGAGTTAAGGAAGCTATCTGAGGTTTAAGAGAACGATCCACAGAATGCTGGTGTGTGTGTGTGTGTCCCCTCCATCTTGTTCTTTTTTATTGAAGTGGGGGCACTGATAGTGTCTTATTGATCGTAGATGCCACCTTGTGGTGGGGGTGGGAATTGTACCATGAGACGCAAAGAAGGGAAAGAGCCCCCTGTGGGATGTGGAGGGAAGGAGAGTTGCTGGGAGGCAATTAAAACTGTGTTACACTAGCCTCTGTTTGGGCTAATGGTGGATTCACTGAAGAACCCCAAGTGGCCCTGTTGCCTCATTCTGGGCTGTGAACAGGACACCACCAAGTGATTTTGCTGCCTGATCCACAGATACCCACCAGGCAGAGTCTGTATTTCCTGGTCCATTGAATGGCTGCCTGGCAAGAGGAACCAAACAGGGCTTCCCGTGTCTTGGAGAGGTGCTGGAAGGAGATGGGGTGGATTCCTTCCTAGGGAAGCCAGTCTACAGACCAGGGACCCAAAGGGGTTGAATGTGTCCAAGAAATCCACCCATAAAGAAGGAGGAGGTCCAGCCTGGATCCAGATTCTCACCTGTCCTCAGGAGCGTCTCCTTCCCATAGGACAGGTGCTTCTGTAGCCACTTGATGCAGACTTCCTCCAGGTAGGCCTTCCCTCTCTGATTAAATACCGGAAGAGCCTCCCATTTCCTCTTGGAGATCTGGGCTTGGAGGTCGGGAGCCACCCAGGTGAGGGTCTCCTTGTCGAAGCTGATGAAGGTCCTCCCATCGTAGCCGTATTGTTCAAATCCAGCCCTGCTCCCATCAGCCCGGAGCTCACAGCCATACATCCTCTGCCATGTGTGAAGGCCTGAAATAAGAGACAGGGGGATGGTTTGGGGAGTCCTCAAGAGAGATAGAGACACACCTCCCTGTAGTGGACTTTGAGATTGGAGGAAGGCAATGACACCCGGATTTCCTCCACAGGAAATTCCGCCCCTCCAAATTGTCCCATTTCCCCACTTTCTACAGGTGGCCTGGGATCCTGCATCTTCCCCCGGGACAGAGCTCCTGCCTGATGTGGGCATAGGGATCGGGAGCCAGGAAATGGGCCACCAGCAAATTCCCCTTTCCCTAAGGAGGACCAAGACAAGATGGAGGCAGAGAAGAAATGGAGGGAGGGAGCCTCCTCCATCTTTCTTTCTTCTGCTCCTCTGTTAGGAAAACATTGCGGGGAGGGGGGGAGGCCCCACCGAGTTTCATGGGGCCGAGGAAAGTTTGGTCTGGTTCAAACATCTGTGGAGATTCTGAGTCGTCCAGGTCCCAAAGGTGCTTTTTTTCAAAAGGCAACTGGAGTCGGTTTGTTTTTTCTTTGAAGACGTTTCGCTACTTATCCAAGAAGCTTCCTCAGTTCTGTCTGTTTGGTCTGTCCCTGACCTCATTTTACATCAATATCAATTTTCATATATAGATGACAAATGAACATTGTCTTATATGTTATAAGACAATGTTAAATTCAATTTGAAAAGATTAAACATTTTTTTTTAAAAGGCTTCCCCCTGGGTGGGACTCTACTTTCCTGCAGGAGGGGGGGAGGAATATGGGGAAGGAGGAGCCACCCAACCTATCTGTTGTGCCTCGCTCGCCCCCCTCTCCGCAGCCGGGCCCCTCTCATCTCCTGTTATCTCAGCCAGAGAGGGATAATGAAGACGAGCATGCCTCCAGCCCCCAGTCCTGGCACCATGCCCGGACAGACCAAGCAAGACGAATGGCCTGGCATGCCTCCAGCCCCCAGTCCTGACACCATGCCCGGACAAACTGAGCAAATAAACCCCTCCCCCACAGCATGTGAACATGAGGAATATAAAGCCAGTCACGAGCTGGAATTGCCGGCAGCTGGAGGGTGGAGGGATCCACGCTTCCGGAGAATGGAGAGGTGACGTCAGCAAAAGGAAGGGAGGGGCAGGCCTGGATAAGTGCTGAGTCATGGAGCCACACCCCATGGCCTATATAAAGGATCTGCTTTCTGGCATTCTTTGAGTCAGGCAAAGTCTAATTTGGATTGCTGAAGTCACATCTTGGACTCCTGCCTGCCCTGAGAACTCTGACAGAACTTTGGCAAAGCTGCAGAGGCTTTGTGGCCACGCTTGATACAGACTTCCCTGACCCGGCCGTCAGAGGAGGAGTGGGACACGACACTATCACTCACTGTTGCTCTGATTGTAGCGAACCCTCAGCGTCTTCAGGTCTCCTCTGGACGCCTCCTCAGTGTCACGTGCCATCTGGGTGTTTCTCTCCCAATAGTTGGGATCCTCCTTCCCCACTTGCTCCATCCAGGAGACTCGAGGCTTCATCCTCCGACTGTTGCTGTCGTAGTGGACAAAGATCTGACCGTCCACAAACCCCACGGCCACATGCTGGGGCTGCCCCGGATTTGGGTCCGAGATGGAGCTGAAGAAATACTTCATGGAATGCGAGGAGGCGCCTGGAAGGGACCGAGAGGGGCAGGGATTCAGTTAACAACAGAGGCACAAAAGGTCGAAAAATGGGGCAAAACTCGCTTAACAAATATCTCACTCAGAGGGGCCTCTGTGGCTCAGACTGCTAATGCAGTCTGTTATTAACAGCAGCTGCCTGCAATTACTGCAGGTTCTAGTCCCACCAGGCCCAAGGTTGACTCAGCCTTCCATCCTTTATAAGGTAGGTAAAATGAGGACCCAGATTGTTGGGGGCAATAAGTTGACTTTGTATATAAATATACAAATAGAATGAAGACTATTGCTAACATAGTGTAAGCTGCCCTGAGTCTTCGGAGAAGGGCGGGATATAAATGCAAATAAAATTTTTTAAAAAAAATTAGCAAAGAGAAATTTTGGGCTCAATCGTGGGCGTAAGGGTCAAGACTACCCTCTTTTCCCGAAAATAACACCCAACCGGAAAATAAGTCCTAGCATGATTTTTTCCCCAGGATGCTCATAATATAAGTCCTACCCCCACCAAAAGAAGCCCCAGTTAAAATTGTCAGCCAGACGGACACATTTGGTACTGTATTTCCCTGAAAATAAGACCCAATTAGAAAGTAAGCATCTTTTGGAGCAAAAATTAATATAAGATCGTGTCTTATTTTCGGGGACATATGGTAGTATTCTCTCCCTAAGCTCTGTGTGTAGAGTATCCCGGAGACAAACATGGAATGTTATTCCTAATAACAGAGAATATTTATACTCCAGGTTAAAATGGTGCTTTCTCAGCTTGGTTGTTTTTTTGGAGACATTTCATTAACCAATGCTAGTGCTAGACTAGCATTGATGATGTTACCCAATTTGGGTAATGAAATGCCTCTAAGACAGTGCTTCTCAATTATTTTCTGTCATGCCCCCCCTAGGAAGAAGAAAACATTTTTCGCGCCCCCCGCGTATCCAATACAGAGACATAAACACGGGGCTTAGCTTGTTATGACAGTGTTTGCCAAGGTCAAACGCGCCCCCCTTTACGGAGCCTCACTATTTGAGAAGCACTGCTCTATTTATTTATTTATTTTATTTATTATATTTGTATACCGCCCTTCTCCCGAAGGACTCAGGGCGGTTCACAGCCAATAAAAAACACAATACATAGAATACAAATTAAAAACTATATAAAAAACTGATTCAATAACGGCCTAAAAATTTAGATACAATTTAAAACCCCATTTAAAACCCCCAATTAAAACCCATAAATTTAAAAAACTAACCCAGTCCTGCGCAGATGAATAAATGCGTTTTAAGCTCGCGACGAAAGGTTCGGAGGTCCGGAAGTTGACGGAGTCCCGGGGGGAGTTCGTTCCAGAGGGCGGGAGCCCCCACAGAGAAGGCCCTTCCCCTGGGCGTCGCCAGACGACACTGTCGCGCCGACGGCACCCTGAGGAGTCCCTCTCTGTGAGAGCGCACGGGTCGGTGGGAGGTATTCGGTAGCAGTAGGCGGTCCCGTAAATAGCCCGGCCCTATGCCATGGAGCGCTTTGAAGACGTTCACCAGAACCTTGAAGCGCACCCGGAAGGCCACAGGTAGCCAGTGCAGTCTGCGCAGGATAGGTGTCACGCGGGAGCCACGAGGGGCTCCCTCTATCACCCGCGCAGCCGCGTTCTGGACTAACTGAAGCCTCCGGATGCCCCTCAAGGGGAGCCCCATGTAGAGAGCATTGCAGTAATCCAGACGAGACGTCACGAGGGCGTGAGTGACTGTGCATAAGACAAGCACCAAGGACCCTCAAAGTTATTTCTATTTCTATCATTTTTATGTACATTGAGAGCATATGCACTAGGACAAATTCCTTGTGTGTCCAATCACACTTGGCCAATAAAAATTCTATTCTATTCTATTCATGCAAACTCTGATCTGGGAGCATCAAAGTGTTTTCAGTCCTTCCTCAGAAGATGGGCTGAGTTCATTAGACATAAACAATGTCCACTTCTACGAACAGCTACAAATCCCCCCCCAAAAAAACCCCCACATAAAATCGCTGTTTAGATCTAAATGTCAAAATGCAAAGACAGAAAAGACTCCAGAGGGGCCCAATGAACAGGAAAACTGTAAGTTAATTGAAGGAAAATATGGTATGTTGGAAAAAAAAACACCAGTCCATTCTGAAAACTCTTCAGATCAGAAATTATTCCAGGACACCAAAGATTTTCGAGATTATTCACAGGACTTATTTGGACACTAACCCGAGTTTGCACAGAAAAAGGCAGGACCCGCCCAGCCGAGAAAAGTAAAGGCCAAAGTCCGACTGCCCTTCCCTCTGGGAGTGTCTCCCAGTCCTTCCCAGTCCAAGGCAAAGGCCTGGGCCTCCTTCTTCCTGCTCCTCCTCACAATCCCAGGGGCTTCTCAGAGCTTTTGAGGAGAGGGAGCTCCAGATCCACTTCCTGCTCTGGGGAGTTTTCAGAATCCAAAGGGATCAGATCCTTTCTCTAAGAGAAGGAGTGGAGATCACACTCTCGGTGATCCAAAACCCACTTCTTTCAGGACCATCGATGTCCGAATAAATAGTTCATTTTATGGCATTGTTTGGCAGCAGCCAAAGAAGCTAATACAGTCCTTGGTTATATAAATCACGTGAAAGTACCTTAGTAAGGCCACACCTGGAATACTGCATCCAGTTTTAGTCACCACATTACAAAAGAGATGTTGAGACTTTGGAAAAAGTGTAAAGAAGAGCAACTAAGGTGATTAAAGGCCTGGAGACTAAAACATATGAAGAACGGTTGCTGGATTTGGGTTTGGCCAGTCTAGAGAAAAGAAGGACTACGTGATAGCAGTATTCGAGTATCTGAGGGGCTGACACAAAGAAGAGGGGGTCCATTTATTTTCCAAAGGACCAAGACCCAATAAAAGAAGCAATGGATGGAAACTAATCAAAGAGAGAAGCAACCTGGAATTAAGGAGAAATGAAAGCATGTAACTGTGAGGACAATTAACCAGTGGAAGAGTTTGCCCTCAGAAGTGGTGGGTGCTTCACCATTGGAGGTTTTTAAGAAGAGACTTGACAGTCACTTGTCTGAAATGGTATACAGTCTCCTGTTTGAGCAGGGGGCTGGACTAGAAGACCTCCACGGTCCCTTCCAACTCTGTTATTCCATTATTCTATTTCTGCCATTTGTGAGACCATCCATATTCTATTTTCATGCTGAAGTTCTGGAAGCACAAAATACGATTTTATGCTATTTTTGAACTGGCCAAAGAAATGAAAGCATGTACTTTAAAAAGGCTATATGAACTATTTTACTTTAAATAATAAAATGCAAACACTCAAACTGAAGAAAAAAGTGTACAGTTCTGCCCAATTCCACTCAGAGTCATGGCTTATTGGGGCAGCCTATAAAAGGGACAAAAATGTTTTATTTTATTTTATTATAGCTCTATTCTATTCTGATTCTGGTCACCATCCAGAGGTGCTTCTCTTCCTGTATCTCCAACCCAGCCTATTTAATCAGTAACAGCCTGCCAACTTTTAAAATGTTGCTGACCAGCGTCTTACCCAGTAAGCCACCGCGTCCCATTCTTCCTGATTACTAAGGAATAAATAATACATTTTAAATACAGGCAATCCTTGTTACAACAGTTCATTTGGTGACCATTCAAAATTACACCTGCTCTGAAAAAAGTGACATGACCGTTTTTCACAGTTACATCCTTTCTAGGAGTGAGACTGGAGAAGAAACTGGAAATCAAGAAAGATGGATCTTGGAATTGATTAATTACTTGCTTTTATAATTAGAGCTCTCCTATTTCTGTTCAGTCCGGTATTTTCTTCTTTAAGTTAAAATTGGTCCCGGCAGTTGGTCGTGGCAATTAGGTCTGCTGAAGCAGGAAAAAAGCCTCAGATCTGGAGCGCTTTGAAGTTCTGAGGGGGCTTAACCCTTCGAGCCCCCTGGTGTCTTCCAGGAGTTCTAGGGAAGCTCTACCTCTGCTTCTTTCGCTCACCTCCTCTTCTTCGCCCGAAGAGGGGGAATTTCGAACCACTGGACAACTGATTGTCGCTATCTTAGCGGTCCAACACGATCCAGAGGTTGGTGATCAAACCGATCACCTCCATTGCCAACGGAGCCAACCAGGAAGTACAGGACTAATGGTAGAATTAAACAAGTTGGAATGGTGTAGAGTCGGGACTGCTCGGTAACCACTCCCGAAGGGAAAGGGGAAGGAAAGAGGAGTAAACAAGGAAGAAAGTAGGTAGGTAGGTAGGATAGAAGGGAGGGAGAAGAAAGGATAGGAGGAGAAGATAGAGGGTTAGAAAGGATGGTAGTGAGAAGTGGGAAAGAGGAGGGGAAGTAGGAAAGCGAGGAGAAGGATGGTGGGGAAAGTTGAAGAAGGATGAGAAGGGTAGAAAGGATTAAGGGAGGGAGTGGCGGCCGAGCAGCCCTGATTGAGCATAATTTGAGTATAGGATCGATTGTTGGATAAGTGATTGTATTGTACACTGGTCAAATTGTGGGAATTATTATGGAAAATAAAAAATTTTGCTCTGGGAAGAAAGATGGATCTTTAGGAAGACTTGTATTCCAAGGCTCGTTTCTCTCTAGACTCCGAACCTGCAGCATTCACACTGCAAACGTAACCCAATCGCTCCATTGCACCAACCTCCAAGCCTGCAAATACAGGTCGTCCCAGCACCAGAAGGTCAAAAACAACACCACCACCACCACAAAGCCCCTCCACCCCACAAAAGGCAGGAGAGCCGACCTAAGGTGGAGGGGTTGGGCGAAGACAGCCAGGAAGTTCCTGAATTGACCCGATCCCCTGCAAACGCTGCTTTCCAGCAACCTCCCTTTTGAAAGAGGGAAAGAACTGCGCTTGGGGTCTCCCAGATAGACTTGACTGGCATCTGGAGGAACCACCCTTGTCCTGTTCCCAGAGGGGCTGTGCTGGAAGTGGGGGGCAGCAGAGTCCCATCAGCCTTTAAGGCTTGTTCTGAAAGCATCCAGAGGGGGGAGGGGAGCGGACTAGAAAGAGGACCGAATCAAGGTTCCTTGTTTTCAAAATAATCTTTTCGGGGGGGGGGGGGAAACAGATTTCCCACTAGCAGAACAAGGGGACGGAATCCCCGACGCACACAAAGGGACTCACCGCAGCAGCTCTCCTGGAGGGCCACCGCCACCAACACCAGGAGCAAGAGGGACAGAGCTGCAGAGCGCAGAGCCATCCCGCCTGCGATCCTCAACCTGTGGCACACATTCCGGAAGTTGCAGCCAAAGAAAAAAGCACACCCGTTGATCAACAGAGTAATTCAAGAGCAGGCTGGATTAGTCCATGGATTAGTCCATGGAATAGCTTCCTTCCTGGACTTCTAGTTCAGAAATGGACTGGACAAGTATTTGACCTGAACGTCATCAAAGTGATGGGCGCGTGCACGATGCGAACCGATAGTAAAGGTAAGTAGAACCCACCCCTGGTTTACAACCCCCTGAAAGTCCTACGCTTCTTATGCAAATAGCTAAAATCGCGTCACCTGTTGTTCACCCAGGTCACAGGCTTCCTTGCCAGCTATGTGGTTTTTGGGGGTTTTCTTATAAGCGAGCTATTCTTGGGTCTAATATCCTGGCTAGTGGTTTTCTAAGAGTTGCTAACCTCTGTCTTTCTAGGAATGTGCAGCCTCGCCCCCCCCCCACTTCCTATTGCAGAGCAGAATAAAAGAACAAACAGTTTTGTCTGAGGCAGCACCTCCCCCACTCCCCACGACACCCCCCCCCCGCCTCCTTCTGCAGTGAGAGAAGACAGGAAAGAGCAAAACTCTTATCTGTTTGTTGTAAGGCAAAGAAATGAAGATCGAAGTAAATGTTTTTATCAGAATTCATATTCCTCACTCTCACGTCCATTTCATCCACACCTGGGTCCTATCTCCACATATGACCCTTCCTCTGATCCAGTGGTGGGATTCTGCCGGTTCTAGGCGGTTCGGCCGAACCGTTTGTTAAATTGCCGGTTCGCCCCGCCCCTTGCCCCTCCCCTCCCCACCATTACTTACCGGTGTCTGTCCGCGGCCGCGTGATGCTTGGATCCGGTGCGCAGTGAGGCCACCGACCGAAGCAGGCCTCCATCCAAATGTCTCTCTAGCCAGTGATTAAAGCGCCTCACTGGCCACGTGGCCAGTGAGGCGTTTTAATCGCTGGCTAGAGAGACGCTGATGCAGGCAGGCCGCCAGCAGCCGCCTCTGCCCACCCGATCGGAGCGCCAGGCGGCTGCTGGCCGAAGCCTGCCTGCATCCAAGCACCTCTGTAGCCAGCCCATTGAAGCACCTCGCTGGATAGTTTTATTCAGCCGACACTTGATTCCCTACAGCTATTTTTTCACCTTCTGCCCAAAATCCAGCTCCCTGCAAAAGATTGAATGTTTTAGCCTTGTTCTCACTGGCTCTGTCGCTTAATATGATGGCTGTACTAATAAACCAGCATCTAAAGTTGCAACAAAGGGGCTGCAAGACAGAAGGCCTGCCAACAGACCTTGGATCCTGGTTTATTAATATAGCCCCTGGATACAGAAATGAAACCAGCCTCTGGGATATATATCCTAAATAAATGGACACCTTGTTGAGTTTTATCCAAAATATCACTGGGCATCGTATTGATAATATCTATCTATCTATCTATCTATCTATCTATCTATCTATCTATCTATCTATCTATCTATCTATCTATCTATCCATCCATCCATCCATCCATCCATCTATTTTTCTATCATATTGAGCTGAATAAAATTGCTCATAGTGCCATCCTTTCTGTGTCAAAGTTGACACAGCTCATTCTCAAAACGCCTATAGTGCACTCCTAATTTTGAGTTCCTTTGCTCAACTGTTTTAAGAATGCATCAGAAATATACTGCTCTTTTCCAATTCCCATTCATACCATGGCTAAATGAAAAGGAAAAAACCTTGAAGACAATCTTTTCCCCCAAAACAAAGAATAGAATTACCATATTGCCAGCAAATGTAAGATGGGACATGCAACCTCTCGCCTTCCAATTTTAAAGAGAATTTTTTTTAGGAGCAGCATAGATTTCTTTTGGTTATAATACAGCCATAACTCTGAGATACGTTTTTATACCCAAGAGCTAATGGCTAATTTACCAATTATTGCAAAGACAACAAAGCACAAATCAGTATGATAACTCTATCCCAATTGTGGAAGAACTGAGATGACTCTCTGGGCAGGTGTAATTGACAATTACTGTGATGCATTTTAAATAAAAAATCGTACATAACTGCTTGATTGGGAAAACAGTGTCATTTTATGAGATTCCACAACAGGATTCATATACAGGAAATTCTCAGGCAAGAAATGTTAGACTACCAGGGCAGGGCCAGCCTACCCTACCCCATTTGGAGAAAGAGTGATGGAGAGAAAGAGGGGGGCAGAAAATGTTGAGGGAGAGAAAGAGAGATGAAGGATAGAAGGGGGAGAAAGATGGAGAGAAAGAGAAGGAGGGAGAAGGAGAGATTAAGGAGAGAAAGACTGAGAGAAAGAGGGGGGAGAAAGATGAAGGAGAGAAAGGGGGGAGAAAGATGGAGAGAAAGAGAAGGAGGAAGAAGGAGAGATTAAGGAGAGAAAGATTGAGAGAAAGAGGGGAGAGAAAGATGAAGGAGAGAAGGGGGGAGAAAGATGGAGAGAAAGAGAAGGAGGGAGAAGGAGAGATTAAGGAGAGAAAGATTGAGAGAAAGAGGGGCGAGAAAGATGGAGAGAAAGAGGGAGGGAGAATGGATTTGTTCTGGTAATTGGTTTAACAAGCATGGCACTGAAAAAGTGACTTATGACCGTTTTTCACACTTACGAACATTGCAGCAAACTGTCATTAGGGCAAAGAAGCTATGTTACATGACCGCCTGGCCACGCCCACCCGGTCACATGAAGCACCGCAGTTGTGACATGAGTGACATGGCTATTAAAAATGCTGCAACAGGCATAAATGATGACCGGTCATAAGTGTGAGGACTGGTCAAAAGTGTGAGAACCTTTCAGAAATCAGTTTTTTCACTCCTCTGGGTAGTCCCTATGTGCATAGGGACTACTGAGAGGGCTGAAAAAAGTGATTTCTGATAGGTTCTGACACCTTTGAACAGACCTCGCATTTATGACCATCTTCACATTTATGCCTGCTGCAGCATTCTTAACCGTGTCATTCCTTTCACAACTGCTTCTCTTCACTACGGTTACAAGATAGGGTGCAAAACGTAAAATGTGAGGACAGTCGTAAGTGCGAGGACTGGTCAAAAGTGCAAGGACAGGTCAAAAATAACTTTTTCAGCCCTCTGAGTAGTCCCTTGCACATAAGGACTACCCAGAGGGCTGAAAAAAGTGATTTCTGACAGGTTCTCGCACTTTTGACCAGTCCTCACATTTATGACCGGTCATCATTTATGCCTGTTTGCAGCATTTTGTGCATAGGGACTACTCAGAGGGCTGAAAGTTATTTTTGACCTGTCCTCATACTTTTGACTGGTCCTCACACCTACGACTGTCCTCACATTTTACATTTTGCACTCTATCTTATAACCGTGGTGAAGAGAAGCAGTTGTGAAATGAGTGGCATGGTTGCTAAAAATGCTGCAATGGGCATTAATGTAAGGATGGTCATAAGTGCGAGGACCGGTCAAAAGTGCAAGGAATAATAATAATAATAATAATAATAATATTTTAATTTGTATACCGCCCTTCTCCCGAAGGACTCAGGGCGGTGAACAGGCAGATAAAATATACATACATACAATAATTAAAAACATCCCTTAAAAAACTAATTTAAATGCCCAAAATATTAAAAACGCATTTCCCATAAAATCACAGAATTTTAAAAACCCATCCAATAAAAATAAGAATCAGGCTAGTCCAGCCATACGGAATAAATAAGTTTTAAGTTCGCGGCGAAAGGTCCTAAGGTCAGGTAATTGTCGAAGTCCGAGGGGAAGTTCGTTCCACAGGGTCGAGCCCCACAGAGAAGGCCCTCCCCTGGGGCCGCCAGTCGACACTGTTTGGCTGACGGCACCCTGAGGAGTCCTCTCTGTGGGAACGCATCGGACGATGGGAGATAGAAGCCGGCAGTAGACGGTCCCGTAGATAGCCCTGTCCTAAGCCATGGAGCGCTTTAAAGGTGGTAACCAATACCTTGAAGCGCACCGAAAACAACAGGTAGCCAGTGCAGTCTGCGAGGATAGGTGTTATATGGGAGCTCGAGACGCCCTCAATAACCCAGCAGCGTTCTGAACTAGCTGAAGTCTCCGGTGCTCTTCAAGGAGCCCCATGTAGAGAGCATTGCAGTAGTCCAGGCGAGAGGTAACGAGAGCATGAGTGACTGTGCATAAGGCATCCCGGTCCAGGAAGGGACGCAACTGGCGGATCAGGCGAACCTGGTAAAATGCTCTCCTGGAGACGGTTGCCAAATGGTCTTCAAAGGACAACCGACCATCCAGGAGCACGCCCAAGTTGCGTACCTTCTCCATCGGGGCCAATGATTCACCCCCGACAGACAGCCGCATCTGCAGCTGACTGTACCGAGGTGCCGGCATCCACAGCCACTCCGTCTTGGAGGGATTAAGGACTGGTCAAAAGTGCGAGGACTGGTCAGAAATGACTTTTTTTAGCCCTCTGAGTAGTTTCTATGCCCATAGCCATGACCAGCTAGCTACACCCACCCAGTCACATGACCAGCCAGCCACGCCCACCCAGTCACATGACCAGCTAGCCACACCCCAAAATAAGCCACGCCCACAGAACCGGTTGTTAAAAAAATTGAATCCCACCACTGTTCTGATCCCCAGGGCGTCATCTCTACATACATTCCATCCTTCACTTCTCTCCTTGGATAGTTTCCATCATTTTTTGTCTTGTCTTTTGGTGCTTTGAAAAATAGTTTGACCCCCCCCTCATCTTTGTGGCAGCCCTTCAAATATTGGAAGACTGCTATCATGTCTCCCCCAGTCCTTCTTTTCTTTAGACTAGACATGCCCAATTCCTATAACCATCGTATGTTTTAGCCTCCAGCCCCCGAATCATTCTTGTTACTCTTCTCTGCACTCTTTCCAGAGTTTCAACATCTTTTTTATATTGGGGTGACCAGAACTGGATGGAGTATTCCAAATATGGTCTTACTAAGGCTTTGTAAAGCAGTACTAGAAGTTCACGCAATCTTGATTCTACTCCTCTATTAATAACATATAATGTATCTTTTCTTTTATGTATGCAGAGAGCTTATGCCCCAAGACAAATTCCTGGTGTGTCCAATCACACTCGGCCAATAAAGAAAATTCTATTCTATTTTATTCTATTCTATTCTATTCTAATGCAGCCTAGGATTGCATTGGCTTTTTTGGCTGCTGCTGCATACAGCTGTGCAGCTTATATATATATGTTTATACACTGTATAATCTTTTTGTAGAATAGAATAGAATTTTTTATTGGCCAAGTGTGATTGGACACACAAGGAATTTGTCTTGGTGCATATGCTCTCAATGTACATAAAAGAAAAGATACCTTCATCAAGGTACAACATTTACAACACAATTGATGGTCAGTATATCAATATAAATCATAAGGATTGCCAGCAACAAAGTTACAGTCATACAGTCGTAAGTGGAAAGAGATTGGTGATGGGAACTATGAGACGATTAATAGTAGTGCAGATTCAGTACATAGTTTGACAGTGTTGAGGGAATTATTTGTTTAGCAGAGTGATGGCCTTCGGGAAAAAACTGTTCTTGTGTCTAGTTGTTCTGGTGTGCAGTGCTCTATAGCGTCGTTTTGAGGGTAGGAGTTGAAACAGTTTATGTCCAGGATGTGAGGGATCTGTAAATATTTTCACGGCCCTCTTCTTGATTCGTGCAGTATACAGGTCCTCAATGGAAGGCAGGTTGGTAGCAATTATTTTTTCTGCAGTTCTAATTATCCTCTGAAGTCTGTGTTTTTCTTGTTGGGTTGCAGAACCGAACCAGACAGTTATAGAGGTGCAAATGACAGACTCAATAATTCCTCTGTAGAACTGGATCAGCAGCTCCTTGGGCAGTTTGAGCTTCCTGAGTTGGCGCAGAAAGAACATTCTTTGCTGTCCTTTTTTAATGATGTTTTTGATGTTAGCTGTCCATTTTAGATCTTGCGATATGATAGAACCTAGAAATTTGAAGGTTTCTACTGTTGATACTGTATTGTATGATACCTATATGTATCGTTGTGACAAAATAAATAAATAAATAAATAAAACTGCGCTTGGGGTCTCCCAGATAGACTTGACTGGCATCTGGAGGGACCACCCTTGTCCTGTTCCCAGAGGGGCTTTGCTGGAAGTGGGGGGGGGGGGGGCAGCAGAGTCCCATCAGCCTTTAAGGCTTGTTCTGAAAGCATCCAGAGGGGGGAGGGGAGCGGACCATTCATTGGGAAAGGCGTTTTCAGTGGGAGGTAAATACGAAAGATCCCTGAACTCATTTGCTTCAGGTGAGTCAGGACTCCTATCTGCCACCACATGAATTAGCATATTCCCTTCAAGCCATTTTTAATCCAAAAGTACAAACTGGGTCAGGCTGTTTAATATTTGTTGGATAGGCAAGGCCTGTTTTTCAGGCTGGCCCTCAATAACCACCCTGAAAGATGGTGCAATTGGCCATTTCTGTCTCAATGCCAAGAAAGCTTGTCAGCCTCCACATGCTACCTTTATTGTTTTATTACTGTTAGTTCAGTGGTAGTCAACCTGGTCCCTACCGCCCTCTAGTGGGCGTTCCTGCTTTCATGGTGGGCGGTAAGGGATTTTGTCCGATACTGAAGCATTTTCCTTTTTTTAAATTTAATTGACTTTTTAAAAAAATTTCATAGCATTATTTAAAAACATTTCCATTAGGTTTTCATAAAATTCCCTGTGACAATTTAAATTTCTGAAAATATACTATTTGTATCGCCCGCGCATAAGTTTAGTTCACGTTACATAAGTGAAACTAAATGGCGCTATAGTGTGACCGCAAACAAAAGAGCCTCGTCCCAGAATAGCTCGTGCATCTCCCCCCACACCACCCAGCTGTAACAGACAAGCAGAGCTAGTAGCCGGTGCCCCCCAACAAACCCAATCCACGATGCGCGAGAGGCATGCGCAGACGATGATACATGGCGCATTATTGTGGAACCGGTGGGCAGTTAGAAATTTTTATTACTAACAGAGATACAAAAGTGGACAGTAGGTATAAAAAGGTTGACTACCCCTGTGTTAGTTAATTGTTTTATTGCTGTCTTTTAGTGCTAGGCATTGGGAAGGGGTAATATATCTGTTGTGACTTGTCCTCCCTCCTCTCCTCAGCCGGGCCCCTCCCGTCTCCAACCGGGCCTGTTATCAGACTCCGAGTCTGATAATGAAGATGAATGGCCTGTCATGCCTCCAGCCCCCCGGCCCTGGCCCCATGCCCAGAGAGGATGCCAGGAGTGAACAAACAAGCCCAAAAAACTTCACTCCTACAGCGTGTGTTCCTTTGGCTCAGCCGTCAGAGCAAGAAGGCAGCCAGGTGCTGGAATTACTCGGCCCTACTCCCTCTGACCCCTCCCTTTCCCAGAAGCTGCCAGCAGATCCAGGGTAGGAGGACCCTCGCTTCTGGAGATCTGAGAGGCGACGCCAGCAGAAGGAGGGGTGGGGCAGGCCTGGATAAATGCTGAGTCATGGAGCCACACCCCACAGCCTATATAAAGGACCTGCTTTTGGCATTCCAACCTTGAGTCAAGCAAAGTCTTAGCGAGTTTGCTGATATCGGACTCTATCGCTGAAGTCACAACTTGGACTCCTGCCTGCCCTGATAAACCTCGAAGGGACTTGGCAAGCTGCAGAGGCTTTGTTGCCAAGTTTGCCACGGACTTCCTTGACTCATTCGTCGGAGTGGGGGGTGGGACACGACAGTATCCTTGATTAAGGGCTAGCTGCTTCGGCTGTCATGAAATGGAGGGAGAGGGGAGGAGGTTAAGGCAGAAACAAAAGTTAAATTGTTAGAGTTTAGTAGAATGTATTCAAAGACTAGAACGCGGGCTGATAACACCCAAAGCTAACGGTCCATGCATACCAGAGAGATGAAACCATCTGGAGATGATCCGCACGTGACACCTGAGAAGAAGGTGGATTGGACAAGGCTGCATGACCTTTGGACGGGGGAGGAGGGATTAATGTGAGAACTTGTATGTGTAAACCACATCTATTGTCCAGAGCTTCCTTTACTTTCGATGCAATCGGTTCATTCTCAGTATAAAAGATACTTTTCTCTACAAACAATGGAGTTGGGGTTTTTCTTTCTTGAGTTTCTTTCTTGAGTTTTTCTTGAGTTTACATGGAAGGAAATGGCTTGGGCAGGGGTGGGCTTCAAAAATTTTAGCAAGAGATTCTCTGCCCGGTTGCTGGGTGGGCGTGCCCATGGTGGGCGTGGCCTAGTTGGTCTCCCGCACGATGGCAGGGGCAGGTTTGCCCTCCACAGGCTCCGGAGGCTTTGTTCGATCCTCCAGGAGGGCGAAAACAGCCTCCCCAGGCTCTGGAGGCCAGAAACAGGCCCAGACAGAACGGCTGTCTTTTGAAGACCATTTGACGGCCGTCTCCAGGAGAGCTTTTTACCAGGTTTGCCTGGTTCGCCAGTTGCGCCCCTTTCTAGACCAGGATGCCCTATGCACAGTCACTCATGCTCTCGTGACATCTCGTCTGGATTACTGCAATGCTCTTTACATGGGGCTCCCCTTGAAGAGCACCCGGAGGCTCCAGTTGGTCCAGAATGTGGCTGCGCGGGTGATAGAGGGAGCCCCTCGTGGCTCCCATGTGACACCTCTCCTGCGCAGACTGCACTGGCTGCCTTTGGCCTTCCGGGTGCACTTCAAGGTTTTGGTAACTATCTTCAAAGCGCTCCATGGCTTAGGACCGGGTTACTTACAGGACCGTCTGCTGCCACCGATTGCCTCCCACCGACCCGTACGCTCTCACGGGAAGGGACTCCTCAGGGTGCCGTCAGCCAGGCAGTGCCGGCTGGCGATGCCCAGGGGAAGGGCCTTCTCTGTGGGGGCTCCCACCCTCTGGAACGAACTTCCCACAGGACTTCGCCAACTTCCTGACCTTCGAACCTTTCGCCGCGAGCTTAAGACACATCTATTTATTTGCGCAGGACTGGACTAGAATTTCAAATTTCAAATTTGGTTTTAATGGGGTTTTATTATCTTATTGTAATTTTTTAATATTCGGCCTTATTTAATAAGTTTTTTAATTGGTGTTTTATTTTGTATTTATATGTATGTTTTTATTAGGCTGTAAACCGCCCTGAGTCCCTTGGGAGATAGGGCGGTATAAAAATGCGATTAAATAAATAAATAAATAATAAATAAATTTCTGGCCTTCCCGAACTTTCATTAGACCCATTTTTTTGCCCTCCCTGAGCGTCTGCATGTGCCCCGCACTTACCTGCAGGCTGCATGGGGACTCCTGGGAGGGGTGGGGTGGGCGGGGCCAGCCAGGAGTGGGATTTGTGGATTCTCCAAACTGCACAGAATCTTAGCTAAAGGTTCTCCCAAACCCCTGCGAACCCCCAGCAGCGAACCCCTGACTGTGGGGTTAGGGTTATTTTGTTTTTGTTTTTTTATTTGCATTTATATCCCGCCCTTCTCCGAAGACTCAGGGCGGCTTACACTATGTCAAGCAATAGTCTTCATCCATTTGTATATTATATACAAAGTCAACTTTTATTGCCCCCAACAATCTGGGTCCTCATTTTACCTACTTTATAAAGGATGGAAGGCTGAGTCAACCTTGGGCCTGGTGGGACTTGAACCTGCAGTAATTGCAAGCAGCTGCTGTTAATAACAGACTGTCTTACCAGTCTGAGCCACCAGAGGCCCTAGTTGGATCCATAAGTCATTTTTACAAGGAGGAGAAGGAACACAAGAGGGGGGCACTGGTGGGTTTCAAAAAACGTTTACTACCGGTTCTGTGGGCGTGGCTTAGTGGGCATGACAGGGGAAGGATACTGCAAAATCCCCATTTCCTCCCGATCAGCTGGGACATGGGAGGCGGAGAATAGATGGGGGGTGGGGCCAGTCAGAATTTTTACTACCAATTCTCCGAACTACTCAAAATTTTCTCTACCGGTTCTCCAGAACTGGTCAGAACCTGCTGAAACCCACCTCTGGAGGGGGGGGTATGTGCATACATGCCTGATTGTTTGTGTGTCAAATGAAGCCAAGGAACCGTTTATTGTTGCCTTGTTCCCTGTCAACTGCAGAGGTTCCCACCAGCCAGGAAGGGCAGGAAATGCAGAGGACACCTGGCAGAGCCTCTGCTGCAAAGGGCCCCATCCACTCACTCAGGAGGCCCAAGACCAAATTCATCCCACATCTCCTGGGAAGACAAAATCTCAGTCATCCCCTCCTGACTTCCCCAGGTTTCTTCTCTTTCTGAATGGATCTGAATGATTAGCTCCTCAGGTTCCCTAGCAAAATTGACCCAAACTACCTGCACAAATCAAGAAGAGGGCCGTGAAAATATTTACAGATCCCTCACATCCAGGACATAAACTGTTTCAACTCCTACCCTCAAAATGACGCTATAGAGCACTGCACACCAGAACAACTAGACACAAGAACAGTTTTTCCCCGAAGGCCATCACTCTGCTAAACAAATAATTCCCTCAACACTGTCAAACTATTCACTAAATCTGCACTACTATTAATCTTCTCATCGTTCCCATCACCAATCTCTTTCCACTTATGACTATATGACTGTAACTTTGTTGCTGGCAATCCTTATGATTTATATTGATACATTGACCATCATTTGTGTTGTAAATGTTGTACCTTGATGAACGTATCTTTTCTTTTATGTACACTGAGAGCCTATGCACCAAGACAAATTCCTTGTGTGTCCAATCACACTTGGCCAATAAAAAAATCTATTCTATTCTATTCTATTCTATTCTATTCTATTCTATTCTATTCTATTCTAAATAGATTCTGGTTTCACCAGAACCAGACCCAGAAGGAGCACAACCTACAGATGGCTCCAAAGTCTCTTTTCCCAATCAGTTCATACTTGGAGAGCCCTGAGGTGGCAGAGCAAGAGGAGATCCAGCTGGCATCTACCAAGGCTCCTTTCCCCTCAAAATGCCTCCCTCTGATCATATGGTGGCCAAGCCTTTCCTTTCCACCTCCTTGGAAAACAGAGCAGAGTTTCTCAGTCAGAGGGATCTTCCACCCAGCTCGGTCTTCTCACCTTCTTGAGGGTTACTTGTCCCAGATGTTTCTAACTGGAGTCACACTCCTAAGAACAGCCTAGCAGCTGTGATGAAAGGAGACTCACTTTCCTCAGCTTAGTTCGTGAGAGGAAGAGGAAAATAGCAGAACTCTGCATGAGCTTCTTTTGTGTTTGCAAACACACACACACCTCAATTCTTCCTCTGCAATTCTTCCTTTGAATTCTTCCTCTGAATTGGAGCTCACATGTAAAGAGGACAAATCACACAATTGATGCTGCTCTGCGTCTATTTTGATGTTTCTCTGCAAAAAGAAAAAATAGTCAAAGCTCAAAAGAGATCATCAAATTTCCCCCCTGTGTAGAGGGAAGTACAAGCTTGATGGACATTACCTTACAGATGACCCCCACCCTGTTAAAGACCTTGGAGTTTACATATCAAATGATCTAAGTGCCAAAGCCCACTGCAACTACATAGCAAAAAAGGCTCTAAGAGTTGTAAACCTAATTTTGCGTAGCTTCTTTTCCAAAAACTCTACATTACTAACCAGAGCATACAAAACATTTGCTAGACCTATTCTTGAATACAGCTCACCTGTCTGGAACCCATACCACATCTCTGTCATTAATACAATTGAACGTGTCCAGAAATATTTTACAAGAAGAGTTCTCCGCTCCTCTGAAAACAACAAAATACCTTACACCACCAGACTTGAAATCCTGGGATTAGAAAACTTAGAACTCCGCCGACTCCATCAAGACCTGTGTTTAACACACAGAATCATCTATTGCAATGTCCTTCCTGTTAAAGGCTACTTCAGCTTCAATTGCAATAATACAGCAGCAGATAGATAGATTCAAACTTAATGTTAATCGCTTCAATCTTGATTGCAGAAAATATGATTTTTGTAACAGAGTTGTTAATGCTTGGAACACACTGCCTGACTCTGTGATCTCTTCTCAAACTCCCAAAATCTTCAACCAAAAACTATCTACTATTGACCTCACCCCATTCCTAAGAGGACTATAAGGGGCGTACATAAGAGCACAAAAGTGCCTACCGTTCCGGTCCTAATGTTTCCTTTCTTTATATCAAATTAATACAATTATTACATACTTTTGCTCATATATATGCTTATATGATATTTTGCTAATTTATGTTGATGTTTGTGCATACTGTTGTGACAAAATAAAATAAAATTAAAAAAAAGACGCCCAGGAGGTATTTTACAGTTGTTCAGTCACAACCACTCCAGGCCATTCCTATTAAGAGACACAGGAAGATCTTCAGACTACAAATGGAACAGATTTGCCCCAAAAGAAACCTGCTCACTCTGAGATGGACGGAACGGAATTGGGGGAAGTAGCAGCTGGGAGGAGAGGAAAATTTTCATGGAAATCTTTCTCTGCTTCTCTTTGACCAAAGCATTTGAAAGGGTTGGAACTGGGTTGCCTCTTCCCAAATCAAACGAAGACCAGACTGTCCCAACCTCCGACAATCTTAGCCAAGTGAAGACTGGCATCCCAGCAAGAGACGGAGATCTCCGATGCTCCCAAAGAAGGCTGGGAAAACAGGACAAAAGGAAGCCCAGAAGAAGCTCCCTAAAGGGAGAGACTATCACCCACGCAAAAAAAGGTACTTACTGAAGAATATCAAAGTCTTAAGAATCAGACACACCATGACAAGACCAGCCACAACGCAGCAGATGATGAGCCCCAGGTGGGATTCTGGAATGGAATTGGGAGAAACAGATGATCAATACTTGCTCCTTTAATGTTTATTTCTTAAGTGAAGAACGTTGCACTTAGAAACCTAGAGTTAGAAGGAAGGAACTTAAGAGGTCACCTAGTCTTACCATTTGTTTGGAACAGGATCCATTAAAGTATTCAGATTGTGTCTTTAGTAGCTCAGTTGAGATTCTCATCCTTCCTGGACATGATTTTCTTCTGAGTCCCTCTTCCATTTCATTCTCTCCCTCTCAGCCTGTTCTGAATTTCACTTCCTTCTTTGAGGATATTAACTCACTCGGCCTTTTTTATATCACCTTCAAATTGGATAGCTATTGGCTCTATCGATTCCTCCAAATCACTAAAGGGAATATTGAAGAACAGATGACAATGGGCTGATTCTTCTGGCATCCATTTGATATCTTCAACATGGTGAGGAACCATCAACGGGGACTCCTGGTGGAAGATTTCTGAGCCAGCTTTGGATCCCCCTTCATTGACTGGCGTCCTTCGATGAACTGAAAAGGCCTTTGACTGACTTCAGATGGAGCTTTTATGAGACAAAATGCCCGATTTACCATAAAACATTAATACCATGGAACATCCAGATGACTTTGTCATCTTTTAGAGATCCCTTAACTGTTCTCTATTTCATTCTGCTCAACCACAAATAAAAAATACAAAATTCTGCTGATCTGGAACCTGCATTGTAGCATTTGAGGGGGGGAAGTACCAGTGATGGGTTTCAAATTTTACTCCCGGTTCTGTGGGTGTGGCTTGGTGGGTGTGGCACTGCTTGGTGGGCGGGGCTTGGTGGGCGGGGCAGGGGAAGGATACTGTAAAATCTCCATTCCCTCTCCATTCCCACCCCACTCCAGGGGAAGGTTACTGCAAAATCCCCATTTCCTCCCAATCATCTGGGAATTGGGAGGTAGAGAATAGATGGTGGTGGGGCCAGTCAGAATTTTTACTACCGGTTCTCCAAACTACTTAAAATTTCCGCTACCGGTTCTCCAGAACTGGGGGCAGAATTCAGAACCTGCTGAAACCCACCTCTGGGAAGTACATGGGGGCAGAATTTATAATGTCTAATTTATATCATGCCACTACCTCCCCTGATTTCTGGATGTTGGTGGGAAGTTGTGACCAGTCCAGAAACAGAAAAATAGTAATTTTTTACTTTCAGAATTTCAGGATGAAAAATGGAATATGGCGATATCTATTTCCAGGCTGAAAATGGGCTACGAGGGGGTTACGTGCGGCCCCCGCGTACTGTTTTGACCAGCAGGGAGTCTGTCCTGTCTCCCCCATCCTCCCGGCCAGCCCGTGGAGAACTGCAATGCTGATCCGGCTCTCGAAGAAATCCAGTTCAATACCCCTGTCCTACACCATTTCTTATGTGTCTTGTGGCCATTAAACTGGGTATATAGTTAAAAGAGCCTGTGACAGGGGCCCAAATCTTTTTATGTATAGTCTTTATTGTCATTGTACATCATGCATACAACACAATTGGTTTTAGCCTCACTGGTGCAATCCATGACAAAAAACTACAAACAACATAAACAGTAGAAAAAAATAATCCCTATGTAAGTAATTAGGGGGAGAAAAAGAAAAAGAAAGAAAAAACAAAAAACTAGTCATACGTTTCCGTGTGCGTGTGGAGTGATTGTGGTTGTGTTTAAGAGTCTGACAGCCCAAGGATAGAAACTATTTTTAAATAGTTATCGGTTACAGAAACAATGCATACTTTTGTTAGATGTGATATGTCAGAAAGGGAGCATGATGTGCTGGAGGACAAGTGCAATAACAGAAAAATCACACTTCCTGGGCCCTGTCAGATGATATATTTAAACAGATGGAGCCCCATAGCTTCAAGAACCAAGAAGTAATCCCATCAGTTTTACTGGGTTAGCTCAGAGTGGATATTTATAACTGAGAAACTCATTTATAAATAAATAACTATTTATTTCGTATGGCTGGACTAGCTTGATTTTACCTTTAAAATTTTAATTGGATGATGGGTTTTAAATTTTGGTAATTTTATGGGGTGTATTGTTATTTTATTTATTTATTTATTTTATTTATTTATTAAATTTTTATACCGCCCTTCTCCCGAAGGACTCAGGGCGGTGTACAGCCAGAAATAAAATACAGAATATGTACAGTTAAAAATGAATTAAAATATAGCAAAATTACAAAAACGGCTGATAATTAAAATTTAAATTTAAAATATTTAAAATATTAATAAAACCCCAATTTAAAATCAAACTATTATGCCAGTCCCGCTTGAATAAATAAGTATGTTTTTAGCTCACGACGGAAGGTCCGAAGATCAGGCACTTGACGTAGGCCAGGGGGAAGTTCATTCCAGAGCGTCGATGCTCCCACAGAGAAGGCCCTACTCCTGGGGGCCGCCAGCTGACATTGTTTGGCGGACGGCACCCTGAGGAGACCCTCTCTGTGAGAGCATACGGGTCGGTGGGAGGCAAAGGGTAACAGCAGGCGGTCTCGTAAGTACCCAGGTCCTAAGCCATGGAGCGCTTTAAAGGTGGTAACCAAAATCTTGAAGTTTTTTAAAGTTTTTTAAATTTCTGGGCAAGTTTAAATCAGTTTTTTAAGGGTTGTTTTAATTATTGTGTATGTTTTGTATTTTATCTGCCTGTTCACCGCCCTGAGTCCTTCGGGAGAAGGGCGATATACAAATTAAATTATTATTATTATTATTATTATTATTATTATTATTATTATTATTATTATTATTATTATTATTATTATTATTAATCTTCTGTTATTTTGCTGAACTTCTGGTGAGAGTGAAATGATGAGCTAGATGTTCCTCTTGCTACATGTTTGTGATCTGTGTATTTGGTGCCTGGCCTGGGATTATGACATCACAGTGAGCCACAGACACATGATCGCAATTTCTGATATTCCCTGCTGGCTTTCCACAGGCAAAGTCAGTGGGGAAGCTGGCAAGAAGTTAAAAGTGGCAATCACAGGAGGTCCCACATGACGTCCTAGTTTAATGATCTGCAAGACCTGCACTCAGCAAATGCAACCAGAACTGCTGGATCTGGATTGCTAAGCAAAGGGGCGTGCATAAGCGCACCAAGGTGCCTACTGTCCCTGTCCTAATGTCCCCATTTATTTGTATCCATTTCATGTATTCATAATCATATCTATACTTATATCTGTTATCTTATTTTTTTTTAATTGAAAAAGTTTTACAACAACAATTAAATTTTTCCCCTCCCCCTCCCCCTCCCCCCCTCCCTCCAAACCCCCCCCTCCCCCCCCGACTTCCCGGAGCAAACACAAGGTATAGTTCAATAAACAAACAGTCATACATTAAATTTTTAAAATCTAACACAATTATAATCCTTCTCTCTCACATAACCTGACTTCTTCCATTAAAATCAAAAACAACGTCCTTCATTCAAAGGCAATCTGAAATTTCTTAATCTGGTATCTATTTTGAATATAATCAATCCAATTCTTCCATTCGTTTAGGTATTTTTCTTGAGTACTGTCTTTCAAGAAGGCTGAGATTTTAGCCATTTCAGCCAAATTGGAAATTTTCAATATCCATTCTTCTATTGTGGGTAATTCTTTTTTCTTCCAATATTGTCCAATCAACAGTCTTGCTGCTGTTATTAAGTTCAAAATCAATTTAGTCTCAATCACTGTACAGTCTGTTGTTATTCCCAAAAGGAAAAATTGTGATAGGAACTTTATCTTCTTCTTCAGAACATTCTGCATAATCCACCAAATTCTTATCCAGAAAGACTTAATTTCCTTACAAATCCACCATACATGAAAATATGTAGCATCATCACAATTACATCTCCAACATTTCGCTTGCATATCTGGATACATACATGATAATTTCTTAGAATCTAAATGCCATCTATAAAACATCTTATAAAAATTTTCCCTTAAATTCTGCGCTTGCATAAATTTAACATTTCTAATCCAAATTTTTTCCCATGTTTCCAACATTATTGGTTCCTGAATATTCTGTGCCCATTTTATCATACAATCCTTTATTAAATCTCTTTCAGAATCTATTTCTATCAACACATTATACAATCTCTTTATATGCCCCTGAGTTTGATTTCTAATTTGTTTAACCAAATTTTCTTCATTTTGAATAATACCAATTTTCTGATCTTCTTTCCATCTAGCCTTTAACTGTCCATATTGAAACCAAGTATAATTCCTCCCTTCTTCTTTTAATGTATCCAAAGATTTTACTGTAAATTTCCCCTCTCATTATATAAAAGATCTTTATAAGTAATCATTTCTTGTTCCTGTTCTATATTTATATTCTCTACTGCGTGCCGAGGACTTGCCCATATAGGAATTTTATAATTTAACTTATAATAATATTTTTTCCAGACATGCAGAAGAGAAATTCTCAACACATGATTCTTAAAAGCTTTATCTACTTTCTTATCATACAATAAATATGCATGCCAACCATATAATAAATCATAACCTTCTATATTCAAAATCCTTTCCTCCGTCAAATTAAACCAATCACTTGTTACCGAAAGAACAACTGCTTCATAATACAGTTTCAAATTAGGCATTTTTAATCCTCCTCTTTCCCGTATATCTTGCATTATTTTCATTTTGACTCTCGCTTTTTTCCCTTCCCATATAAATTTATTAATTCCAATCTGCCATTCTTCCAAATTTTTGTCTTTCTTAATTATTGGTATCATCTGAAACAAGAACAAGAATTTAGGCAAAACATTCATTTTTATAGCTGCTATTCTCCCCAGCAAAGATAATTGTAATTTTTTCAAAGTATTCATTTCCTTCTGAATTTTTTTCCATAACACATCATAATTATTCTTATACAATTTTACATTTGATGAAGTACGAAAGACTCCTAAATATTTAACCTTTTTTACAATTTCAAATCCTATTATTTCCTCTAGTTTTTCTTTCTGGTTCTTAATCATATTTTTGGTTAACACTTTTGTTTTATTTTGATTCACTTTAAACCCTGAGACCCTTCCATATTGATTAATTACTTCCAACAAATATACACTCGAATTTATAGACTGAGTCAACATAACAACCAAATCATCTGCAAATGCTCTAACTTTGTATTCATGTCTTCTAATTCTAATACCCTCTATCTCCCTTAACTCTCTTATCTTATCCAATAAAGGTTCCAAAGACAAAATAGAATAGAATAGAATAGAATAGAATAGAATAGAATAGAATAGAATAGAATAGAATAGAATTTTTATTGGCCAAGTGTGATTGGACACACAAGGAATTTGTCTTGGTGCATATGCTCTCTACATGGGGCTCCCCTTGAGGTGCACTCGGAGGCTTCAGTTAGTCCAGAATGCAGCTGCGCGGGTGATAGAGGGAGCTACTCGTAGCTCCCACGTAACACCGCTCCTGCGCAGACTGCACTGGCTACCTGTGGCCTTTCGAGTGCACTTTAAGGTTTTGGTTACGACCTTTAAAGCGCTCCATGGCTTAGGGCCTGGGTACTTACGGGACCGCCTGCTGTTACCTCATGCCTCCCACCGACCCGTACGCTCTCACAGAGAGGGACTTCTCAGGGTGCCGTCCGCCAAGCAATGCCGGCTGGCGGCCCCCAGGGGAAGGTCCTTCTCTGTGGGGGCTCCCACACTCTGGAACGAGCTTCCCCCGGGTTTACGCCAAATACCTGACCTTCGGACCTTCCGCCGCGAACTGAAGACACATCTTTTCATTCGCGCGGGGCTGGCTTGAATTTTATTGGTCTTTTAAATTTCTTAAATTTTTAATATAAATTTTAAATGGGATTTTAGTTTTTTATATATTTTAAAGTTTCGGGCTAATTATAATAAGTTTTTTAATTTACATTTTAAATTGTACATTGTACATTGTATTGTCTTTTTTACTTCTGCCTGTACACCGCCCTGAGTCCTTCGGGAGAAGGGCGGTATAAAAATCAAATAAATAAATAAATAAAATAAATAAATAAAAGAAAAGATACGTTCATCAAGGTACAACATTTACAACACAATTGATGGTCAATATATCAATATAAATCATAAGGATTGCCAGCAACAAGTTATAGTCATACAGTCATAAATGGAAAGAGATGGGTGATGGGAACTATGAGCAGATTAATAGTAGTGCAGATTCAGTACATAGTTTGACAGTGTTGATGGAATTATTTGTTTAGCAGAGTGATGGCCTTCGGGAAAAAACTGTTCTTGTGTCTAGTTGTTTTGGTGTGCAGTGCTCTAGAGCGTCATTTTGAGGGTAGGAGTTGAAACAGTTTATGTCCAGGATGCGAGGGATCTGCAAATATTTTCACGGCCCTCTTCTTGATTCGTGCAGTATACAGGTCCTCAATGGAAGGCAGGTTGGTAGCAATTATTTTTTCTGCAGTTCTAATTATCCTCTGAAGTCTGTGTTTTTCTTGTTGGGTTGCAGAACTGAACCAGACAAATAAACAATAAAGGTGATAAAGGACAACCCCTGCCTTGTTCCTTTCACAATTTTAAAACTATCTGTTAAACTACCATTAATTATTATCTGAGCTGTTTGCTCTCCATAAATTGCCCTAAGTATTCGTATAAAACCATTTCTTCTATCTTAGACACGCTTGACAAAATAAATAAATAAATAAATAAATAAATAAATAAAAATAAATAAATAAAGCAAGCGATCAAACAATAAAACAGATGGATTAAATGTGAAGCTTGAATAGAAACAATTTTAGATGGCATTCCACAAGTGGCAAACTTATAGTCCTGTGATGGCGAACCTATGGCATGTGTGCCACAGGTGGCACGGAAAGCTATTATCTGTGGGCATGCGAGCGTTGCCCTAGCTCAGCTCCATCACGCACGCGTGCACCACCCAGCTGATTATCGCGCCTTCCGGGCCCACCAGAAGTAAGGAAATGGGCCGTTTCCAGCCTCCGGAGGGCCTCCGGGGGGTGGGGAGGCCATTTTCGCCCTCCCCAGGCTCCTAGAAAGCCTCTGGAGCCTTCGGAGGGCGAAAAATGGGCCTACTGGGCCCACTGGGCCAAAAGTGGGGGGGCATGAGGGGTTCACGGGTGCATGCGCGGGGGGTCAGGGCATATTGAATTATGGGTGTGGGCACGCATGCATGCAACTCCCCCTGCTTTTGGCATGTGACGGTTGACGGTTTACGGGACTGCCTACTGCCAGCTTCTATCTCCCAACGTCCGGTGCGTTCCCACAGAGAGGGACTCCTCAGGGTGCCGTCGGCCAAACAATGTCGACTGGTGGCCCCCAGGGGGAGGGCCTTCTCTGTGGGGGCTCCTACCCTGTGGAACGAGCTTCCCCCCGGGCTTCGACAACTACCTGACCTTAGGACCTTTCGCCGCAAATTTAAAACTTATTTATTTCATATGGCTGGACTGGCCTGATTTTGAATTTTAAATTTTAATTGTGGGTTTTAAATTTCTGTAATTTTTATGGGGTGTAATGGTATTTTAAATTTTCTGGCGTCTTGAATCAGTTTTTTAAGGATTGTTTTAATGGTTGCTTGTTGCTGTTTGTATTTTATTGGCCTGTTCACCGCCCTGAGTCCTTCGGGATGACAATTGGGTGGGTGGGAGGAGCCTCCCGCTGCCGAAGCCACTACCGGTTCGCATGAACCAGGGCAAACCGGTAGGAACCACCACTGACTTGCAGGTGCATCCAAAAGTCTTCCAGAAGACCCTTGCGCAGTTGCTGAAAAAGCAAGTTCTCCCATAGCAAAAGAAACAGGCCTGGCTAAGGAGAGAAAAACATGCTGCCTTAAAGTTAAAAAAAAGATATCCAGACTGCCATGTTAAAAGTGTAAATGTCCTCTTTTAAAATGCCCAATAATGAAGCCTATAATCCCAGGCAAAGCGCTGCCTGCATTTAATTTTAGTCCTGTAGGAGAATATCAGGTTTCATTATCAGGTAACAGAAATGTTCCCGGGAAGCTCATCCAAAGCGAAGCCTTGCCTGCAGAATACTTTGAAGAGGAGCTTCCAAGAATCATCTAAAGTTAGTCCAAGGTCGAGTTCAAGGTCGTCAGCAGGTCTAAAGGGCTGAGATTCAAGAGTGAAATTCACATCCATCTGAGCTAAATGTGGATTCCAACAAAGCGAACGAAGGCAGCCCAACCTCTTATATAGGAAGCAACCAACTGTCACATTGGAACATTTACTCTGTTGCTAGGCAATGATGAATAGGAACTCTCCTTTTTATTGTGTATGTTGTATGATGTATCCCATCCTCGTCGCCAGTATTGTGTATGTTGAGGGTGGGTAGGACAAGACAGACAGGCTTCAGATGCAACAACTTTATTAACAAGCGCAACAAGCACTGACTGCAACAGCTGGCTCTGACAGCCAGAATACAGAGGAAAAAGAAAACGCCTCAGGAACTTCTGACAGCCTTAAATAGGGTTGCTGTCAGAAGGAGGCTCCAATCGCTGGGCTGCAAATTTCCCGCTTTTTAGCCGGCTAGCGCCTCAGCCAATCAGCAGTCGTCTGCTGTTGGCAAGGCTCGAGCCGGCGTCGTAAGTCCGAGGACTTAACACCTTTGACTGCTGTTTTTTTTTCCTTTGCCCAACTTATATACCAACCATGTCCCCACTGTTTGCAAAATCCAGATTTCTTTTTTTTTTTTTTTGCATAATTCATCTTGATTTCCATACATACCCGTGTAAGGTTGAAAGGCGTGATGTGGAGAAGGCATTTTTAAAATGCTGGAACTATAACCCCAAACTTCTTTTGTAATTTCTACAAAATTACTTTGTAAACTAGGTAACTGGAAGTTATGTGAGGATACTATCGAATAGATATAAAAATGTGATTAACAGTGGGAATTAAAACTAAACAATCTGAGATTAGATAATGAAAATATATTTTAATGAAAACATGTATCCATAGTAGAAATATAAGGATTGAAGGACCGGAAAGAAGAGGAATATGAACAGATGTGTATTAAACGTTGGAATGATTGTGACAGGTACCAGAAATGTATACTGAGATATTTGATTTGATTTTTTTTTTTACTTGCATTTATATTTATTTATTTATTTATTTTATTTGCATTTATATCCCGCCCTTCTCCGAAGACTCCGGGCGGCTTACACTATGTCAAGCAAGTCTTCATCCATTTGTATATTATATACAAAGTCAACTTATTGCCCCCAACAATCTGGATCCTCATTTTACCTACCTTATAAAGGATGGAAGGCTGAGTCAACCTTGGGCCTGGTGGGACTAAAACCTGCAGTAATTGCAAGCAGCTGTGTTAATAACAGACTGTCTTAGCAGTCTGAGCCACAGAGGCCCCTTTTATTTTGTCAAACACATACTAAACAATATATATAAGTATAAGCATGAAATAAACGCACAAAGTGAATACAACCAAAGGGAACATTAGGACAGGAACGGAAGGCACGCTGGTGCTCTTATGCACGTCCCTTATATTGCATAATGAAAGAAGGAAAGATCACGTCTTTGAATATTAGAGTGACATGGAGGTGGGGGAGAAGGTTAAAATAGAGATAGAAATAAGAGGGGAATAATAGTAAAAATAGATATTAAAATGTTACAATGTACGGAAGAAGTAGGAGAAAGTTTAGAACTGAAGGACGATAGTAAAAGCTTTGTGTTACAAAGATGAAAAATGAAAATGGAATGTATTATCAGGAATAATAATGTTATGCCTATTTGTATTGAAATGTATGATACCCAGGTATCACACAACCTATACACCCGTATTAAAATGCTAGGCTTTTAAGATGTAAAAAACTCAGACGGAGATAAAAAAAATTTTATTTGCATTTATATCCCGCCCTTCTCTGAAGACTCAGGGCGGCTTACACTATATCAAGCAATAGTCTTCATCCATTTGTATATTATATACAAAGTCAACTTTTATTGCCCCCAACAATCTGGGTCCTCATTTTACCTACCTAATAAAGGATGGAAGGCTGAGTCAACCTTGGGCCTGGTGGGGCTTGAACCTGCAGTAATTGCAAGCAGCTGCTATTAATAACAGACTGTCTTACCAGTCTGAGCCACCAGAGGCACTTTATGGCTCTTGATTTGACAGAGGAAGAATAGGCACTGCTAGATCCCAGTTGGAGGGCCTTCGGCCAGTAGTGGGTCACTTACCTTCGCTACCGATTCGGAACTGGGAGCGCCCATGTGTGCACATTTGCTTTGCTTGTGCGCGGCGCTTCTGCACATGCGCAGACTGGCCGTGATGACATAAGGGCAGGTGGGCGGAGCCTCCCGCCACGGCCACTACCAGTTCGCCCAAACCAGGTCGAACCGGTAGAAACCCACCACTGCCTTCTGCAGGGATATCATGTTGAAGGTTTTTAGAAATATAGCCGCTCTGGGTAAGGCCCAACTTTGCTCTGCCTTCCATTCATTGGGAAAGGTGTTTTCAGTGGGAGGTAAACAGCGAAGATCCCTGCACTCATTTGCTTCAGGTGAGTCAGGACTCCACATGAATTGGCAGACTCCCTTCAAGCCTTTTTAAATCCTAAAATACAAAGTGGGTTAGGCCGTTTAGTATTTGTCGGATAGGCAAGGCCTTCTTTTCCAGGCCGACCCTCAAAAACCATCCTGAGAGAAGGTGCGATTGGCCATTTCTGCCACAATGCCAAGAAAGCTTCCTGGTTGTATCCATGAAGCAAAGTGAGACCTTGACCTTACAGGGAAGGAAATGGGATGCGTTTTGGGGAGGTTCAGATCCGTAAGGCATTTTTATAAGGAGGGGAAGGAAGATAGAGGTGCTTCTGTGTCTGTGTGTCAAATGACGCCAAGGAACCGTTTATTGTTGCCTTGTTTGTTTGTTTTTTAATTTTTTAATTTGCATTTATATCCCGCCCTTCTCCGAAGACTCAGGGCGGCTTACACTATGTCAAGCAATAGTCTTCATCCATTTGTATATTATATACAAAGTCAACTTATTGCCCCCAACAATCTGGGTCCTCATTTTACTTACCTTATAAAGGATGGAAGGCTGAGTCAACCTTGGGCCTGGTGGGACTTGAACCTGCAGTAACTGCAAGCAGCTGCTGTTAATAACAGACTGTCTTACCAGTCTGAGCTACCAGAGGCCCGTTGTTCCCTGTCAACTGCAGAGGTTTCCATCAGCCAGGAGGGGTAGGAAATGCAGAGGATACCAGGCACAGCCTCTGCTGCAAAGGGCCCCACCCACTCGCTCAGGAGGCCCAAGACCAAATTCATCCCACATTTCCTGGGAAGACAAAATCTCAGTCATCCCCTCCTGACTTCTCTCTCTAAGCAGATCTGAATGATTTACTCCTCAGGTTCCCTAGCAAAATTGACCCAACAATACATGAGCACACGATACGATTTAAACGTAAACTGAACCACTCCAATCTTGATTGAAGAAAATATGACTTCAGTAACAGAGTTGTTATTGCCTGGAATGCACTACCTGACTCTGTGGTCTCTTCCCAAAATCCCAAAAGCTTCAACCAAAGACTATCTACTATTGACCTCACCCCATTCCTAAGAGGTCTGTAAGGGGCGTGCATAAGAGCACCAGCGTGTCTACCGTTCCTGTCCTAATATTCCCTTTGATTGTATCCGATTCGTACGGTTATTTCATGCTTATACTTATATATACTGTTGTGTTTGACAAATAAATAAATAAATTAAAAAAACTACCCCAAAAAAATTGATTTCACCAGAACCATATGAGTCCTGAGTCCTTTGGGAGAAGGGCGGTATAAAAATCTAATAAATAATAATAATAATAATAACCAGCCACAGAAGGAGCACGACATACACATGGCTCCAAAGTCTCTTTCTCCAGTCAGTTCATACTAGGAGAGCCTTGTGGTGGCAGAGCAAGAGGAGATCCAGCTGGCATCTATCTACCAAAGCTCATTTTCTCTCAAAACTTACGGGACCGCCTGCTGTTACCTCATGCCTCCCACTGACCCGTACGCTCACACAGAGAGGGACTTCTCGGGGTGCCGTCCGCTAGGCAATGTCGGCTGGTGGCCCACAGGGGAAGATCCTTCTCTGTGGGGGCTCCTACTCTTTGGAATGAACTTCCCCCTGGTTTACGTCAAATACCTGACCTTCAGACCTTTCGCCGCGAACTGAAAACATATTTGTTTGTTCGCGCGGGGCTTTCTTAAATTGTCTAGATTTCAAATTTTAAATTTTATTTAAGTCTTAAATTGGGGTTTTTAGATTTTTAACCATTTTAATTCTCGGCCGCACTGTATAATAAGTTTTTTAATTTACTTTTAATTGTACATTGTTTCTTTTTTACCTTGGCTGTACACCGCCCTGAGTCCTTCGGGAGAAGGGCGGTTTATAAATCTAATAAAATAATAATAAATAAAATAATAATAAAATGCCTCCTGCTGATCAGATCATGTGATGGCCAAGCCTCTCCTTTCTACCTTCTTGGAAAACAGAGCCGCTTCTCAGTCAGAGGGATCTTCCACCCAGCTGGGTCTTCTCACCTTCTTGAGGGTACCTTGTTCCAGATGTTTCTAATTGGAGTCACACTCCTAAGAACAGCCTAGCAGCTGTGATGAAAGGAGACTCACTTTCCACAGCTTAGTTCCTGAGAGGAAAATAGCAGAACTCTTCATGAGCTTCTTTTGTCTTTGCACAAAAATCTCAACAGATGTTGCCTCTGATTCTCATTCTGACTTGGAGCTACCATGTAAAGAGGACCAATCACTCTCTTGATCCTGCTCTGTACTTATTTCGATATTTCTCTGCAAAAAGAAAAAAAAAATAGTCAAAGCTCAAAAGAATGCACCAGAGATCATCGAATTTTCCCATGTAGAGGGAAAAGCCTCAGCATTTTACAGTTGTTTAATCAGAACAACTCCAGGCCATTCCTATTAAGAGATACAGGAAGATCTTCAAACTACAAACGGAACAGATTTGCCCCCAAAAAGACCCGATACCCAAGGAATGAAATCTAATTTTTTTTTGCTACTAGTTCTGTGGGCGTGACTTGGTGGAGTGTGTCATGTGACTGGGTGGGCGTGGCTATGTGACGGAGATCAAAAGACAGAAACTCAATAGCAATGTCCTGCTGGAGCAGGGTTGGACTAGATGATCTCTAGGTCCCTTCCACCCCGGATTATCCTCTGAAACTGCCTCTACTGCCAGGTTTGTACTCCTTCCTTCCTTCCTTCCTTCCTTCCTTCCTTCCTTCCTTCCCTTCCCTTCCCTTTCCTTTCCTTCCTTCCCTGCCTCCTTTCTTTCTCTCTCTCTCAAAAATGAATCCACCCCCACACACTGTTTTTCCTCCCAGCAGGCTTTCCTGATAGCCAAACCAAAAAATGGGGTTTTTTTCCATTTTTCCTCCTAGCGGGCTTCAGGGAAGCTTCAGAGAAGCCTGCTGGGAGGAAAAATGGACCCACCCACCCAGTTTTTTGGTTTGGTTAGCAGAGCCTGCTGAGAGGAAAAACAGACTCTCCCCCCCCACACACATTTTTTGGCTAGCACCCAGCTGAGCTGCGCGATCATCAGAGGCTCTTTTTTTTTTTACTTTTAAAAGCATTTTTTTCGGCCGAAGAAAAAATGCTTTTAAAAGTAAAAAAAAAAACACAACCTCTGATGATCGCACGGCTCATCTGGGCATGGGCAAGATGTGGGGAGGGATTTTTGCTACCGGTTCTCCCAGCTACTGGATCGGGCGATCTGGTCTGAACCGGGACCATTTCACCTCTTCCCCTGCCTCTGAGATGGATGAGGGGAATTGGGGGAAGCAGCAGCAGTAGTTGGGAGGGGAGGAATATTTTTCATGGAAATCCTTCTCTGCTGCTCTTTGATCAAAGCCTTTGAAAGGGACAAAGGAACTGGGATGCCTCTTCCCAACTCAGAAGAAGACGGGACTGTCCCAACCTCAGAATCAGCTGAATGGAGACTAGAGTCCCAGCAAGAGGCTGAGATCTCAGATGCTCCCCAAGAGGGCTGGGAAAACAGGACAGAAGGAAGCCCGGAAGAAGCTCCCCAAAGGAGAGATTAAACCTCTCTATCTTCCTTCCATCACCCAAAAAAAGATACTTACTGAAGAATATCAAAGTTCCAGCAATCAGACACCCCAGGACAAGACCAGCCACAACGCAGCCAATGATGAGCCCCAGGTTGGATTCTGGAAGAGAATTGGGAGAAAGAGCAAATCATTAAAGGAGAACCCAAAACAATCATTCCAATTAAAGAAGAGACCTCATGAAGCCAAAGGTCTGGGAATTCCCATCTTCATACCCCTCGAACTACAGAATCAGGGGTGAAACGGTTCCGGTTTGGAACGGATCGCCCGATCTGGTAGCGATGGCGGCGGGTGGTTCGGAGAATCGGTAGCAAAAATCCCTGCCCACCCCTCCCCACCCCACCCCGCATGCCCAGCTGAGCCGTGCGATCATCAGAGGTTGTTTCTTTTTTTTTTACTTTTAAAAGCATTTTTTCTTCGGCCGAAAAAATGCTTTTAAAAGTAAAAAAAAAAAAAAAAGTTGGCCACGCCCACCCAGTCACATTACCCCACCACCACCAAGCCACGCCCACAGAACCGGTAGTAACGAATTTTACATTTCACCCCTGTATAGAATGAAGACATTTGCTAGGCTTCATTTAGAGGACGTGCCCTCATGATCCTGCTTCTGTTTTATATCAGCCAGCATGAAGGCAGCTGACATGCATTCGTTCATTCATTCATTTTCACATTTTTAAACTGTCCATCTCCCTCAAGGAGGGACTCTGAGTGCTTTACATTATTAAAAAAATATATAAAAGCAGCACATAAAATTAAAAATTTAGAATTTTGATGGAGGCAAGGTTGATTATTGTGTGCTAAGTCAAAACAATCAAACCACAGTATGTCCTTAGGGAGATAGGGCAGTATAAAAATACAAATAAATAAATAAATAAATAAATAAATAAATAAATAAATAAATAAATAAATAAATACTTAAACCCAGCCATTGCCTTAACTTTTCTTAAATCTAATTCAGCCAGCACCTAACCGGTTTTGAGAAAAAAACATGATTAAAATCCTTGGCAGGAGAGCTCATGATACTGAGGATCAATTTCCAATATTTGCGTGCAACGGATCCTAATACATTTCTTTGAATGATTATTTTATGTAAATTTGACTTTTTTTAAATTGCATTTATATCCCGCCCTTCTCCGAAGACTCAGGGCGGCTTACACTGTGTTAAGCAATAGTCTTCATCCATTTGTATATTATATACAAAGTCAACTTTTATTGCCCCCAACAATCTGGGTCCTCATTTTACCTACCTTATAAAGGATGGAAGGCTGAGTCAACCTTGGGCCTGGTGGGACCTGAACCTGCAGTAATTGCAAGCAGCTGTGTTAATAACAGACTGTCTTAGCAGTCTGAGCCACCAGAGGCCCCTATTCAAACATCTCATAGCCCAAAGAAGAAAAATTGCACCTGGTCATTTTAATTATGCAATTAGTGGAACATGAATCAGCGAAGGTGTTCCGGATGCTACACTTATGTCTGTTGTGATTGGACAGTCCACAAACAACCAGGGTCCTCCTCAGGTGGCTGAAAGAACTGCCGGAAGAAATCCAAGGCCCTTGTAAGTGAACCCTAGAGAAACTGGAGAGGTCCTGACTGATTTTTGGCCAGGCTGGCTGATTTGCTCTTTATGTCCTTCAGGAAATCCAGTAGCTATCTTTTTTCTTTTCCTTGAATAGAAAGTAGCATGTTTTTATTTAAAGCAAGAGGCTTCATATCATCCATTCCCCCTTTTTTAAAGTATAGTTTCATTTTCTTTCTCCCTTGTAAGATGGGTGTCAGGCCTGGAAACCATACTAGGCCTTAGGTTTCCAGACGCTGCCACATTTCTCCCCTGATGTTGATGGGTATGGTAACATTCTTCAAGCGGTCAAGGTCGGATTGTGTTCGCATCTGTAGAAGGAGTGGCAAGAAGAGATTTCGAATAAAGTGGAAAAACGTTGGACCATGTGACCGGCAAAGGGGTTGGGGTGGGTGGGATTCTTGGGGTTTGTATAACTGGGAAAAGAATCCGGAAGTTTCAGTTTTGGAATTTCACTCATCGTGTGCCAGTTTCCTTATGCTAGTAAAGAACTTTGAAAGACAGAGTTTTTTTTCATGCAGAAGAGGTTTTTCTGGAACCTTGACATTGGGTCTGTCCCCCCTGGAGGAGAAGATAGGAATGAACACTCACTTCACATACTCAGTCTTGTTGGAAGAAATATCCATCTGGGTTCAGTTTCAAGTGGGGACAAAGACACTGGAAACATGGAGGCTGCTTGGAAAGATGGTTTAATGGTGGCCAGGATCACATGGCTTGAGATCCTGAACACAAAAAGGCTGAGATCCTGTGTGCTCCCTGGCTTTATGCTTTTTCTGAGCTTTGAACTTTCTGGGGCACAGGAAGAGTACCCTGATTGGTTGTCAGACTCCCAGGTGGTCTAGGGGTCTTAGCTAACATTGTAGGTTGTCCCTCAAGCTTGCCTGAGCCTTGCCATGTGGTGAGTTTCTGTTCTATTGTGTTGCAAATGATGGTCCATTGAGGAAGGTGGGGGGGAGTCAGGAAGCTGCTTTGTCTTTAAAACATGTTTCTCCATTTCTCATCCAGGGAAATATATTCTGCCTTTTTAAATATTTTCTAAAATATCATTCTTCTAGGAGGGGGGTGGGTGCTAAATTCCTACAGTCTTCAAGTCAGGAAGTGGCATGATAGAAATTGTTTCAGTCTTTGCATTTGGAGCCTCCAACCGAGGTGGGAACCCCAGGGCCGGTCTATCATGTACCAACACCTCTACTGCTCTTTCCTCAAAACTAAACGTGCTGAGCTTCTTTTATTCATCTACAGAGGATTCAGTTTCCTGTCCTGGATCAGCCTTGTTGCTCTACTGTGAACATTTTCCAATTGCTCCAAATCTGCATTAATGGGCATTGCCCAGAACTGAATCTTCTCCTTGAGACAAGCCTCTGATCATGGCAGAACGCAGGGAGAAATTTACCCTCATCATTTGGAAGTTATAATTAATTTGGGGTAGACTAAAATTGCACACAGCCTTCTTAAACAGTACTCTGTACTTCAGACTCATACTCCACCTCCCATCTAGCCAAATATCCCTATCCAATACATGAACCTCTGATGTTTATTTCTTACATGAAGAATGTTGTACTTAGAATACCAGTGTTAGAAGGAAGGAGGTTAAGAGGTCATCTAGTCCAAAGGTCCCCAACCTGTGGGCCATGACCCACTACCAGGCTGCGGGGTAATCTCTACTGGTCCGACGCACGAGTCAAGGAAGTTTGTAACAGACTTGGCAATGAAGCCTTTGCAGCTTGCCAAGTTCCTTCGAGGTTTATCAGGGCAGGCAGGAGTCCAAGTTGTGACTTCAGCGATATCCAATATCAGCAAACAGTCCAATATCAGCAAACTAGCTAAGACTTTGCTTGACTCAAGGTTGGAATGCCAAAAGCAGGTCCTTTATATAGGCTGTGGGGTGTGGCTCCATGACTCAGCATTTATCCAGGCCTGCCCCACCCCTCCTTCTGCTGGCGTTGCCTCTCAGATCTCTGGAAGCGGGGGTCCTCCCACCCTGCATGGTCTTCAGCTGGATCTGCTGTCAGTAATTCCAGCACCTGGCTGGCTTCCCGCTCACATGCTGTATGAGTGAAATTTATCGGGCTTGTTCGTTCACTCCTGGAATCCTCTCCAGGCATGGGGCCAGGGCCGGGGGCTGGAGGCATGACAGGCCGTTCATCTTCATTATCAGACTTGGAGTCTGATAAAAGGCCCGGTTGGAGACGGGAGGGGCCCGGCTGAGGAGAGGAGGGAAGACGAGTCACAACAACTGGGTTGCGTGAGTGACCAGCTGGTGCGCACGCCTCCATGTGCGCGCACAGTCCCACTTAGGCGAGCCTTGTCCCAAACACTTGCTGCCCACATGCGATATCGTCGCATGCACCAACTTTTGCGATGGCTTTTTTTTGCTTCCCTTAAATCACCTGAAGCCAATTCTACTGGTCATTGCAAGTCCACCAACTTCAAACATGGGAGAAACCAATGGATGAAAGCAGAACTATGATCGCACATGGATACATCTGGGGTCAATTTCTCTCTCACAACCTTGCAGCCTGCCAAAGAGCCCAAGCTTCCCCCCCCCCGCCCCCGCAGCCTCTCACCCTTCAGGGCAACGTCCAGAGACTCCGGCAGCCCATCGTGCTCCACGTGGCATCGATAGCGTCCCCTCTCTTTGGGATCGATCTGGATGCTGAGCCAGTAGTGGTAGGTCCCATCTGCGTTGGGAACCACAGACCCATGGAGGGTGTCCTGCAGCCAGACCTCCCCGTCCCTCTTCCAGGAGGCATCGATCTCCCTGGGGTAGAAGCCGTGGACCCGGCAGACGTGTGTCTCCATCCCATCCTCCACCTCTGTCCTGCTGCTCATTGTCACCACTGGTGGCTCTGTAGAAACGGCACCCCCAGAATTAACTCTGAGCCCCTCCAGAGCCTGGAAGGTGGACGAGAAAATTAAAGGGGCAGGAAAATCTCCCACTGCTTCCCATTCCACAACCTGCAGCCTCTCCAAGAGTTTTAGTAAATGCTCCGAATCTGGAAAACGCTCAACCTCAAGGACTCCTGATTCTGAGTCCTTCCCAGGGACTCAGCCTGAAAAACCTCCGGCAGCAAATTGAGGGTCCAATGAAATTCCTCTCTGAGTGCTTTGAACTCTTAGGGCTGCTCCCTTCAGGGGGAGGGATAGTGGAGCTGTTCTTTTAAGTTCCCTTTCAAAACAACAGCAGGAACAACTACCAAACAGACCTTTGTGCCTACTTTTTAGATCTCCTTCTGCTCCACTGAATCTGAGGCTGCTCCAGGTCTCTTTCCAAGGGACACAACCACAACTGCTGGAGGAGGAGAGAGGACCTCCTGTGGCGCTGCGTCGTTGATGGCGGTCTTTTTTAGACCGCCAGCCCCGCGATCTGTAGAGCCGCTCAGACAGCGCAAATCAGCTGTCTGGCGGCTTGGAAATCTCTCCCCCGGGCGAAGAGGGAGAGGTGAGCAACCGAGCTGAGGTAGAGCCCCCCGGAAAGCCCCAGGAATGATACTGGAGGCTTGAGGGCAAGGGTTCCCTCCCAAGCTCGGGAAAAGCTCCGGATCAGGGACGCCTCTGCAGAAGGCAGAGCAAAACGCCGTGTCCACAGCTGCTACCAATTTTAAACGATTGCCTCCCACCGACCCATGCGCTCTCACATGGAGGGACTCCTCAGGGTGCCGTCAGCCAGGCAGTGCCGGCTGGCGACGCCCAGGGGAAGGGCCTTTTCTGTGGGGGCTCCCACCCTCTGGAACGAACTTCCCCCAGGACTTTGTCAACTTCCTGACCTTCGAACCTTTCGCCGCGAGCTTAAGACACATCTATTTATCTGCGCAGGACTGGACTAGAATTTTAAATTTTAAATTTGGTTTTAATGGGGTTTTATTATTTTATTGTGGTTTTAATATTCGGCCGTATTTAATAAGTTTTTTAAATTGGGGTTTTAACTTGTATTTCTATGTATGTTTTACTTGGCTGTAAACCGCCCTGAGTCCCCTGGGAGATAGGGCGGTATAAAAATATGATTACATAAATAAATAAATAATAATAAATAAACTTGGAATGGATAAATAAGCAGACAGAGCAAAATCAGGAGTACTGGCAATTGCAAGTATCAATTTTTAACTCCCCAGTTATTTTATATAAATTTTTTTTTTTTTGGTTGGAATGATCTAAGAAGGAAGGAAGGAAATGGTGTCTCCAGTATAACAAGGCGTGAAAACGAAAGTTAGACGAAGTGCTCGTTAAAACTGTCAGCGCCGGAGTTACATGAAGAGGCTAAGCCAAAGGAATGATTTTAAATGATTTGATTAATTTAATTACAGTGTTTAAGGGCTTTTGCAATTTCTGACGGATTAATTTGGAAAACATATTCTTCCTCTTTTCCAAAAGTGGGGGGGGGGGCAGAGAGAAGAGATGCCAATGGAAGAGAGAGAGGGAGGGAGGGTCCTCCCAGGTTGGGAAGAGCTGCTGGTAATTGTGGGGAGGGGGATTCCCAAGGGTGAAATTCAAAATTTTTCCTACTGGTTCTGTGGGCATGGCTTGGTGGGCATGGTAAGGGAAGGATATTGCAAAATCTTCATTCCCACCTCACTCCAGGGGGAAGGATACTGCAAAATCCCCATTCCTTCCCCACTCCTGGGGGAAGGATACTGCAAAATCTCCATTCCCACCCCACTCTGGGACTAGCTGGAGGTGGTATTTGCCAGTTCTCTGAACTACTCAAAATTTCCACTACCAGTTCTCCAGAACCTGTTAGAACCTGCTGGATTTCACCCCTGGGGATTCCTCCATGGACCCTGATCTCCCCCAGCTGATCCTGGAGGGATTAAGGGGCTGCGGTGGAGGGTAGGCGCAGAGGGGGAGAGGTGGTCTAGATGGGAAAATTATAACCAATCATAGGAAAAAGATTATGCATGTTCCCTGGGGAAGGGGTTCTTTTTAGGAAAGGCCCACTAAGAGAGAATTGTGGGAACCTATTTAAGGTTTAAGGGACACGGTGGCTCAGGGGCTAGGACGTTGAGCTTGTCGATCGAAAGGTCGGAAGCTCAGCAGGTCGAATTCCTAGTGCTGCCGTGTAACAGGATGACCTCCCGTTACTTGTCCCTGCTTCTGTCAACCTAGCAGTTTCGAAAGCATGTAAAAGTGCAAGTTGTTGTGTCTCGTCCGATCTCACCACAGCCGGGGCCTTCTTATCTGCTTCCGAACACGGAGGAATGTCCTAGTATGCCTCCCGGCCCCAGCCCTGGCTCCATGCCCAGACAGGCTGAAGAGGAGGAAGTATCTCCAGCCCCCAGCTCTGGCTCCATGCCCAGGCAAACGGAGCAACTAGACCCCTCCCCCTCCTCCACAGCATGTGAGCCTGAGGGAGGTCAATTGCCAACAGCTGCAGACTGGAGTGACCCTCGCATCAGAAGACTTGATAGGCGGAGGCAACAGAAGGAAGGGAGGGGCAGGCCTGGATAAGTGCTGAGTCATGGAGCCACACCCCATGGCCTATATAAAGGACCTGCTTTCTGGCATTCTCTGAGTCAGGCAAAGTCTAAACATATCTTGCTGAAGTCACTTTCTGGTCTCCTGCCTGCCCTGAGGACTTTGCTAGGACTTTGGCAGAGCTGCAGAGGCACGCCTGATTCGGATTTCCCTGACCCGGCCGTCAGCGGAGGAGTGGGACACGACACAAGTAGAAAAAATAGGGACCACCTTTGGTGGGAAGGTAACAGCGTTCTGTGCGCCTTTGGGGTTGAGTCATGCCGGCCACATGACCACGGAGACGTCTTCGGACAGCGCTGGCTCTTCGGCTTTGAAACATAGATGAGCACCGCCCCCTAGAGTCGGCAATGACTAGCACCTATGTGCGAGGGGAACCTTTACCTTTACCTTATTTAAGGTTTAAGAGCAAGATCCACACAAATTTGGGAAGAAAAGAACCCCTCAACCTTGTCCTTTTTTGCCCAAGTGGGGGCACTGATAATGTCTTATTAATGCCCCCCCCCCCGGGGTGGAGCCCCCCCCCTCCGGGGTTGCGTCAACTCCCCGACCTCCGGACTTTTAAACGCGAGCTCAAGACTTTTTTATTCCACTGTGCGGGGCTAGCCTGATGAAATTTTTAATGTGGGGGTTTTATGATGGTTTTATCCTAGTTTTAATTTCTATTGGCCATTTTATTTATTTATTTATTTATTTATTAATCATATTTATATACCGCCCTATCTCCCGAAGGACTCAGGGCGGTTTACAGGCACTTAAAAATACATAATACATAAATACAATATAAAACAATTAAAAAACTTATTCTAAAGCCCGTTATTAAAATATAAAAACAAAACCCAATTAAAACCCATAAATTTAAAATCTAGCCCAGTCCTGCACAATTAAATAGGTATGTTTTAAGCCCGCGGCGGAAGGTCCGAAGGTCCGAAAGCTGACGAAGTCCGGGGGGTAGTTCGTTCCAGAGGGTGGGAGCCCCCACAGAGAAGGCCCTTCCCCTGGGCGTCGCCAGACGACATTGCCTCGCTGACGGCACCCTGAGGAGACCCTCTCTATGAGAGCGCATTATAATCGGTTTTTTAATATCTCTGTCTATGTTTATGCTGTTTGATTTGGCTGTAAACCGCCCTGAGTCCTTCGGGAGAAGGGCAGTATAAAAATTTGAATAAACAAACAAACAAACAAACAAACAAATAAATAATGGCGAGGGAGGGAGCTCCCTGTGGGATGTGGCGGGAAGGAGAGTTAATGGGAGGAAATTAACGGTGCCCATTGCACTTGGCTACAGTTTGGCTAATGGTGGTTTTACTGAAATACCGCAAATGGTGGCCTTTTCCTGGGCTGTGAACAGGATACCCTCCATGTGATTTTACTGCCTGATCCATATTCAAGGCACAAATTCATTTAGTGGCTATCTGGCAGTGGGAACCAAGCAGGGTTGGAGGATTCCTACCAAGACAAACAGGCTCTACATCTGTTGTGTCTTGTCCGCTCTCACAGCAGCCGGGGCCTTCTTATCTGCTCCCGAACACGGAGGAATGTATGCCTCCCGGCCCCAGTCCTGGCTCCATGCCCAGACAAGCTGAAGAGGAGGGGGCACCTCCCGGTCCCAGCCCTGGCTCCATGCCCAAGCAGGCTGCAGAGGAGGGAGCATCCCCCGGCCCCAGCCCTGGCTCCATGCCCAGGCAAACGGAGCAGCTAGACCCCTCCCCCTCCTCCACAGCATGTGAGCCTGAGGAAAGTTTATTTCCAACAGCTGCTGATTGGAGTGACCCTCGCATCAGAAGACTGGATAGGCGGAGGCAACAGAAGGAAGGGAGGGGCAGGCCTTAATGAATGCTGAGTCATGGAGCCACACCCCATGGCCTATATAAAGGATCTGCTTTCTGGCAGTCTCTGAGTCAGGCAAAGTCGAACTTATCTTGCTGAAGTCACTTACTGGTCTCCTGCCTGCTCTGAGGACTTTGCTAGGACTTTGGGCAGAGCTGCAGAGGCAAGCCTGATTCGGATTTCCCTGACCCGGCCGTCAGCGGAGGAGTGGGACACAACAACATCAGGGACCCAAAGGGGCCAAATGCATCCCCCAAAAAAATCCAACCATAAAGGAGGAAAGTCCAGGCTGGACCCAGATGCTCACCTATCCTCAGCAGCGTCTCCTTCCCGTAGGACAGGAACTTCTTTATCCACTCAATGCATACCTCCTCCAGGTAGGACTTCCTTCCCTGATCCAATCCTGGATTAACATTCCATCTCCTCTGGGTGATCTGGGCCAGGGGATCGGAAGCCACCCAGGTGAGGGTCTCCTTGTCAAAGGTGATGAAGGTCCTCCCATCATATCCATACTGCGCAAACCCTCTTTTGCTCCCGTCAGCCAGGAGCTCACAGCCATAGGTCAACTGCCACATGTGAAAGCCTGAAAAATAGAGAGGAGGATGGTTTGGGGAGTCCTCAAGATAGACAGCGACCCCCCGCTCCCTGCAGAGACTTTGACAGAGGCACTGATGCCCCCATTTCCTCCCTAGCATTCAAGGAAAAGAAAGCCCCCCTCACTCCCCTCCTTCAACCTACCTCTTTGCATTCCTCCCTCCCCACCCACCCCCATGCATCCTCTGAAGGTACCCAGGAAAAGGGAAGCTGGAAAAGCCAGGAGAGGATCCCAAGGGAGACCAAGAAAAGAAGGAGTCAAAAGGCAGATAATTTTAAGCATGTTTTAAGTGACTGTGATCTATAGCAGTGGTCACCAACCGGTGGTCCGAGGACCACTGGTGGTCCGTGAGAAAATTTTGGTGGTCCGCAAAAAAATTATTTGCATTTTTTATATTGCACTAAATCAACTACAACCCCTGGGCCAGATATGTGCAATGAATGTTTGTGTTGCTGCAGTCTTCCATTTGAGGTCTTTTTGTGTGGGTTGGAGGGGGGGCAGAAATTCTGACTTGGGGTCTGCTTCAGCCTCCTGGTGTGGGGCTTTGGGCCAAGGCGGGAGGAAAGTGCTGCTGGTGGTGAAGAGCCGGAGGGCCTTTGTTAAGTGTAATCTGTCTCTATAACTGTCTGGTTCGGTTCTGCAACTCAACAAGAAAAACACAGACTTCAGAGGATAATTAGAACTGCAGAAAAAATAATTGCTACCAACCTGCCTTCCATTGAGGATCTGTATACTGCACGAATCAAGAAGAGGGCCGTGAAAATATTTACAGACTCCTCGCATCCAGGACATAAACTGTTTCAACTCCTACCCTCAAAACGACGCTATAGAGCACTGCACACCAGAACAGCTAGACACAAGAACAGTTTTTTTCCGAAGGCCATCACTCTGCTAAACAAATAATTCCATCAACACTGTCAAACTATTTACTGAATCTGCACTACTATTAATCCTCTCATAGTTCCAATTTGAACTGAGCTGTTTTGCCAACTCTTTCTTGTGGTGGCTGCTTAGCTCCAACAACTGCTTCCTATTGGGGCCCTAAGGAGCCTGGGTGGGGAGGCGAGGAGTGGCTGGCAGGGGAGGGGCAAGTAGAGGCTGGCGAGGCACCCCTCAATGTGGGTGACATTGAGTTGGCCACGCCCACCCAGTCACATGACCACCTAGCCACGCCCACCCAGCCAGTCATTAGGCAGATCATATTAGTGGTCCGCGGGATTTAAAATTATGAATTTAGTGGTCGCTGAGGTCTGAAAGGTTTGTGACCCCTGATCTATAGAAAACTTTAGTTAGGACAATTTTATATTATTTTTTTTAAAAAATAAAGATATTTAAAATACTTTTTAAAAAGGTATGGATTTAGCCTTTCCCCTGGAGGGGACTGCACTTCTCCCCCTCTGGTTCCTATGGGGGGGATTATGGGGCCGGAGGAGCCACCCAACCCATCACTCACCTTCGCTCTGGTTGTAGCGACTCCTCAGAGTCTCCAGGTTTCCTCTGAACAGCTGCTCTTCATTACGTAATATCTGGGTGTATCTGTCCCAGTATTGGGGGTCCTCCTCCTCCACCTTCTCCATCCAAGAGACTCCAGGCTGGAACTTCCTGCTGTGGCTATCATAATAAGTGAAGACCTGATCGTCCACATACCCCCGGACAACAAAATGGGGCAGTTCCTGACGCGGCAGTTCCGAGATGGAGGTGTAGAAATATTTCATGGAGTGCGAAGAGGAACCTGGAAGGGACCCCGAGGGGCAGAGTTAGGGGGCTTCAGCTGGGGGACCATCATCTTACGGGGTACATCTGGCCCAGCGGTGAAATCTAAATTTTTTTTTAAAATTTGCATTTATATCCCACCCTTCTCCGAAGACTCAGGGCAGCTTACACTGTGTCAAGCAATAGTCTTCATCCATTTGTATATTATATACAAAGTCAACTTATTGCCCCCAACAATCTGGGTCCTCATTTTACCTACTTTATAAAGGATGGAAGGCTGAGTCAACCTTGGGCCTGGTGGGACTTGAACCTGCAGTAATTGCAAGCAGCTGCTGTTAATAACAGACTGTCTTAGCAGTCTGAGCCACCAGAGGCTCATATTTCTTTCCTGCCGGTTCTGTGGGTGTGGCTTGGTGGGCATGGCTTGGTGGGCGTGGCTTGGTGGGTCATGTGACTGGGTGGGCATGGCTATGTGACTGGAGGATCAAAAGATAGAAACTCACTAACAATGTCCTGCTGGAGCAGGGTTGGACTAGATGACCTCCAGGTCCTTTCCAGCCCTGGATTATCCTCTGAAGCTGTGTTTAGTGCCAGGTTTGTAGTCCTTCCTTTCTCTCCTTTTTCCTCCCTCCCTCCCTCCCTCCCTCCCTCTTTCTTTTTCTTTCTTTCTTTCTTTCTTTCTTTCTTTCTTTCTTTCTTTCTTTCTTTCTTTCTCCTTCTTTCTCTCTCTCTCTCTCTCTCTTTCTCTCTCTCTCTCTCTCAAACGAACCCACCACCCCTCCATTTTTTGCCTACACCCCCCCATTTTTTTGCTTAGCAGGCTTCAGCTTTTTTACCTTTTAAAAAATGCTTTTAAAAGTAAAAAAAAAAAAAAAAGACTCGGACGATCGCGTGGCTCAGCTGGGCATGGGGGGTGGGGGGGAGCAGGGATTTTTGCTAGCAGTTCTCCGAACCACCCACCTCCATTGCTACCGGATCAACCGATCCGGTCCAAACCGGGAGCATTTCGCCCCTGATCTGGCCCCCACTTTAGGGTCTGGGCAGGAAGAAGAAACCTGGATGGCAGAGAAAAGAAGGTGGAAAGGAAAGGAGGAAATGATGGGAAAGGAAGAGGAGGCAGAGGGTGGACAAAGGAAGCAAAGAAACACTTTCGGGGGCAGGGGCTAAAGAATTGGAGGCAGAGATGATATTCAGCCAATTCGGATCAGTTCAGAGGAACTGGTAGCGGTGACTGTGTCGTGTCCCACTCCTCCGCTGACGGCCGGGTCAGGGAAATCCGAATCAGGCGTACCTCTGCAGCTCTGCCAAAGTCCTAGCAAAGTCCTCAGGGCAGGCAGGAGACCAGAAAGTGACTTCAGCAAGATATGTTTAGACTTTGCCTGACTCAGAGAATGCCAGAAAGCAGATCCTTTATATAGGCCATGGGGTGTGGCTCCATGACTCAGCACTTATCCAGGCCTGCCCCTCCCTTCCTTCTGTTGCCTCCGCCTATCAATTCTCCTGAAGCGAGGGTCACTCCAGTCTGCAGCTGTTGGCAATTGACCTCCCTCAGGCTCACATGCTGTGGAGGAGGGGGAGGGGTCTAGTTGCTCCGTTTGCCTGGGCATGGAGCCAGAGCTGGGGGCTGGAGATACTTCCTCCTCTTCAGCCTGTCTGGGCATGGAGCCAGGGCTGGGGCCGGGAGGCATACTAGGACATTCCTCCGTGTTCGGAAGCAGATAAGAAGGCCCCGGCTGTGGTGAGATCGGACAAGACACAACAGACTGCAGGTGGGCCTGACTATCTGCCCCGGCATAATGCCGTCTTATTTAGTCACATTTTCAAGGCCAGGCACATGCGTGTGTGAGCAAAGCGCATGCGCAGAAGGGCGAGCACATGTGCAGAAGGCACATGTGTGTGGCTATCCGGTGGTAAGAATATTAGAAACCCACAGCTGGTTGGAGGGCAGAGAAGTTTGGGGTGCGAGAGAAAGGAAGGGAAAGCAGGGCCTATGGAAGGACGGGTCCCGCCAAACTCTACTTCACACACCCCCAAATGTACTCTCCCCCCCCTTCCAGAAAGGCTCTCCTGGATCGCTCAAGTTTGTGCCCCAAGGAGGCTGCAGTCACCCCCGAAGGAGAAAGGGACTCCCAACCCCAGAACCTCAAAAGCAGCAGGAAACCTCCACCAGGCCACCCCAACTTTCAAATAATTCTCACCCCACCGAGGGCCAACATCGATGGTTAATGAGTATAGATTTGAGGAGAGATTTTTTTTTTTTTTAATTACTTTTTTTACAACAAACAAACAAACAAAAAATACATTATTACACCCTTGTGCTATACATAAAAGGAAGATTTGGGTCTTCGGATATATCCTCATGATTGCCAAAACCCACGTTCTCGAGGTACAGGTACTGAAGCGTCCAATGTTCCAAGCGCAAAGTCCACAAATGGTTTCCAAGTCTTCCAGAAAATATCTTCTTTATACACACCACTTCTAATTTTAATATCACATGTCATTTTATCATTTAAAGCTAATTTCCACATTTCAGAATTCCACTCTTCTATTCTAAAAATCACATCTAGTTTCCAATATCTAGCTATTATAATTCTACCTATTATAATCATAATTCTAATCAATTCTTTTTCATATTTTGTTAATTCTATTTCCTTAATTACCAACAATAATATAGTTTCCACTCTCAATGTTATTACTTTCCCCATCATTTCAAATATCATTTTCTCCAATTGTTGCCAAAACTTTTAACCTTATCACAATTATACCACATATGTTCATAAGTCCCCAATTCCATCTCACATCTCCAACATTTTTACTAATTTTTTATCCATTTGTGACAATCTTACTGAGTCAAATACCATTTCCAAACAACTTTATAATTGTGCTCTTTAATCCTTATAGATAAAGTTCTCATAATTCTACTCTTCCAATTCACATTCCAATCTGACTCTGGTATTTCAATATTAAGATCTTTTTCCCAATTTGTCCTCATCACTCTTTGTAATTTTTCATCAGAATTTATAATCTTATAAACCCTACTAACGAGTCCCTTTAGCCCAATTTCATCTTTCATAATCCGAGATACTAAATATTCAAATTCAGTTTCACATCTATTTATCGAATAATTTTCCTTTAGTTTTTGTCCATTTTCTATCTGTATTTTTCAAACCAACTTAACCCTAATTTTTCAATAATTTCTTTATTCCTCCTTTCATTTCCCATAACTTTTATCCAATCTCTAATAATTTCTATATTTTCCTCTTTAATCACTTCATTACGTTTATATTATTTTAATCGCCAAATTCCAGTTGTCTCCCCAAAAGATTATATCCGAATTAAAATTTTAACAAATTTGTTCCACATTTTACTTAATCCTTTAACCAATAACTTCTACTTACACATTTTAAATTTGCTTTATCTAAAAACCACCTTGATCCAAATTTCTCTATATCCCTTAACTCTAAATCTCTCCAATAGTTATCTTCACCTTTAAGTATTTTTACCACTATCCGGATACCATACGCACAGTAATAATTAAATAATTTGGGGATTCCTAATCCACCTTCCTTTTGATTTTGATACCACATTTTCTTCACTAATCTAGGTCTTTTGCCACCGTTGCAAAATTTATCCAGTTTTTTCTGATATCCTTCAATATCTTTCTCTGTCAAATTTAGTGGTAGCATCTCGAATAAAAAGTTGAACTTGGGCAGCAACATCATCTTACACATTGCAATTCTACCAAACCAAGACAACTTTAAAATTTTATATTTATCTATCTTCTTCTCAATTTCGTTAATCACCACATCATAATTAAGTTTTTTCAATTCTTTAACCTTAAGTGAAAGCACTATACCCAAATATTTCAATGTGTTTTTAATCCTTATCCCAAATTGCTCTTGCATATTCTCAGACTCATTACCATTACTATCCATCAATAATTCTGACTTTGACCAATTTACTTTCAATCCTGTCATTTCCTCAAATTCTATCAAATGCTTATATATCTTTTTCAGATCTTTCTCTACATTTTTCAAAATAATTAAAGTATCATCCGCATACAAATTTATCTTATACCCCTTATATCCTTCTAATTCTTCATCTTTTTCTATCATTTTTGTCGCTCAGCTCCGGGATGGTCTGGACCGAAATTGGGATGATCCAAGCGAGGGAGAGGAGGCACGTCTTGTTGAGTCTGTTTGGGATGAGTTTGACCCGGTGGCTCCCGAGGACGTGGACAGGTTGTTGGGGAGGCTTCACGCCACTACATGTTTACTGGACCCGTGTCCTTCCTGGCTGGTACTGGCCACTCAGGAGGTGACACGAGGCTGGCTCCAGAGGATTATCAATGCTTCCTTGTTGGAAGGGGTCTTCCCTGCCGCCTTGAAAGAGGCGGTGGTGAGACCCCTCCTCAAGAAGCCCTCTTTGGACCCAGCTATTTTGGGTAATTATCGTCCAGTCTCCAACCTTCGCTTTGTTGCGAAGGTTGTAGAGAGTGCTGTGGCGCGACAGCTACCCCAATACCTGGATGAATCCGTCTATCTAGACCCGTTCCAGTCCGGCTTCCGACCCGGATACAGCACGGAGACAGCTTTGGTCGCATTGGTGGATGATCTCTGGAGGGCCAGGGACAGGGGTTATTCCTCTGCCCTGGTCCTATTAGACCTCTCAGCAGCTTTTGATACCATCGACCATGGTATCTTGCTGCGCCGGTTGGGGGGATTGGGAGTGGGAGGCACCGTGTATTGGTGGTTCTCCTCCTATCTCTCTGACCGGTCGCAGACGGTGTAGACAGGGGGGCAGAGGTCGACCGCGAGGTGCCTCACTTGTGGGGTGCCGCAGGGGTCGATTCTCTCGCCCCTTCTGTTCAACATCTATATGAAGCCGTTGGGTGAGATCATCAGTGGCTTCGGGGTGAGATACCAGCAGTACGCTGACGACACCCAGCTGTACTTTTCCACCCCGGGCCACCCCAATGAAGTTGTTGAAGTGCTGTCCCGGTGTTTGGAGGCCGTACGGGTCTGGATGGGGAGAAACAGGCTCAAGCTTAATCCCTCCAAGACGGAGTGGCTGTGGAGGCCGGCACCCCGATCCAGCCAGCTGCAGCCGCAGCTGACTGTTGGCGGCGAGTTATTGGCCCCAAAGGATAGGGTGCGCAACTTAGGTGTCCTCCTGGATGAACGGCTGTCGTTTGAAGATCATTTGACGGCCGTCTCCAGGAGGGCCTTCCACCAGGTTCGCCTGGTTCGCAGTTGCGCCCTTCCTTGATCGGGATGCCTTGTGCACAGTCACTCACGCTCGTTACCTCTCGCTTGGATTATTGTAATGCTCTCTACATGGGGCTCCTTGAGGTGCACTCGGAGGCTTCAGTTAGTCCAGAATGCAGCTGCGGGTGATAGAGGAGCTACTCGTAGCTCCCACGTAACACCGCTCCTGCGCAGACTGCACTGGCTGCCTGTGGCCTTCGAGTGCACTTTAAGGTGTTGGTTACGACCTTTAAAGCGCTCCATGGCTTAGGGCCTGGGTACTACGGGACCGCCTGCTGTTACCTCATGCCTCCCACCGACCCGTACGCTCTCACAGAGAGGGACTTCTCAGGGTGCCGTCCGCCAAGCAATGCCGGCTGGCGGCCCCCAGGGGAAGGTCCTTCTCTGTGGGGGCTCCCACACTCTGGAACGAGCTTCCCCCGGGTTTACGCCAAATACCTGACCTTCGGACCTTCCGCCGCGAACTGAAGACACATCTTTTCATTCGCGCGGGGCTGGCTTGAATTTTATTGAATTTTATTGGTTTTTTAAATTTTTAAAATTTTTAATATTAATCTTAAATGGGATTTTAGTTTTTTATATATTTTAAAGTTTCGGGCTAATTATAATAAGTTTTTTAATTCACATTTTAAATTGTACATTGTATTGTTTTTTTTTGTTTTTTTTTTTACTTCTGCCTGTACACCGCCCTGAGTCCTTCGGGAGAAGGGCGGTATAAAAATCAAATAAAATAAATAAATAAATAAATAAATATTTCCATAGCCAATAAAAATAATGTTGGGGACAGGGGACATCCTTGTCTCGTACCAGCTTCTAATTTTATCTCTTCAGTTAATATTCCATTCACCTTCACTCTTGCACTGCTCTTTTGGTACAATTTTGAAATAACATGTATAAACTTATTACCAAAGCCTAAAGCCTCCACAATTACTTTAATTGTTTCCCATTGTACAGAATCAAAAGCTTTAAAAATATCCAATGATACTATACCAATTTTATCACCATTATATTCAGCTACATCTATAATATTTAATACTCTTCTAACAATATCACTCATGTATCTACCCTTCACAAAACCTACTTGATTATAACTTATATATCTATCTATAAATCTATTTAATCTATTACTTATAATAGCAGTAAATATCTTTGCATCCTGATTAATTAAAGAAATGGGCCGATAGGACTCAATCCTTTCTAAATCTTTATCTGGTTTAGGAATTAGGGATATCACCGTTCTATTCCATGACGAAGGTACTTCCCCACCATGTAATATTCCATTAAATAATTTTTGCAATCTTGGTATTATTAATTCATTAAATTCTTTATAAAACTCAACAGGTAATCCATCCTCACCTGGAGCTTTCCCTAATTTTAATTTTTGTATTATTCCATTAATCTCATCTTGTGTTATCTTCTTCCATCAATTCCTTATATGTTTGATCAATTTTCACCACATACTTTTCTAAATAGCTTTGCAATTTTCCCCGATTAATTGGTTTCTTTGAATATAGATTCTGAAAAAAATTTCTAACCACTTCACATTTCTTTAATTTTTTATAACATCTTATACCTCTATCATCTATCAAAACTCCAATTTCTCTCTTCTCTCTTTTATCTTTCGCCATCTTTGCCAATAATTTAGAATTTCTATTACTAAATTCAAAAAAATTCCTATTTAAAAATCTCAAATTTCTTTTTACTAACTCTGTATCTTCTTCTATCATTTTATTTCTTAACATATTAAGCTCCTGAAGAATTTTTTTTCTTTAGTAAGCAAAATTGATTTTCCAATTCTTTAATCTGATTTTATCTCTTTCCATTTTAATTTTATAATTTTTATATTTCCTACTTGATAATTTAATACTCTCCTCTAAACACCGCTTTCATCGCATCCCAAACAATTTCAAATTTAACCTCCCGTTATCATTTAATCTCCAACTTTCCTCCAGTTTTTAAGTATCCATTTTTATCCTTTTCATTTTATACAATTTCTCGTCATATCTCCAATAGCTTCTTTTTCTCAAAATTAAAATCTAAGTCCACCATAACTTCTGCATGATCAGAATCTTTAAAATTCCCACATCTACCTTATCCACATTATTCAACAAATCTTTAGAAAGAAAAATATAATCAATTCTAGAATATGTATTATATATCTTAAAAAAAAGTGTATACTCTCTCAATTCCTTTAACCTCTCTCCACACATCAACCACGCCGTTTCGAAGCATCCACATATTTAAAATCCCCATTTTATTTGCTCCTCCACAGCGGGTGGGATTAGTACTGTCTATTTTATCTCTGATTAAATTAAAATCCCCAGCCACAATTACTTTCCTACACTTTCATTCTCCAAAATTTTTGTTATTTTTCAAGAAATTCTCTTTGTTTTTCATTCGGTAAATATAAATTAACAAGTGTCACTTTTTCCTCATTAAGATTTCCAACAATTATTACATATCTTCCATCTTCATCCAAAATTACCTTATGTTTTTCAAAATACACCCTATCTGATATCAGTGTTGCAACTCCTCTAGCTTTTGAAGTTCCAAATGCTTTTTCATATATTTGCATACCTTTTATATACATTCTATTTGAATCTTCAGATTTCTGATGGGTTTCTTGTAAAAATAAAATGTCTGGTAAATCCCTTTTAATCTTAAGCTCCAATCTTCTTCTTTTAATCTGATTCCTGTACCCTTCACATTCCATGACATTATTTTTATAACTCCCATTTAAAATATAAATTTTTTAATCCTATCCCCGCATCTTCCTTTCTGTGCCCACCACCCGACATTAAACTACCATATTTAACATATAAACAACAATAAGAAAACAGAAAAAAAACAAAAAACAAAACAAACAATAAAGTACAAACAATCTTCTTCCCCCACATCCTCATCGATTTCGCCTCTATAAAGAGAATGGGGGAGAGGGGACGTGCCAATGCCCAGGCCACTTCTTTCGGGCTGTCTATTTAAATTCATCACTCAAAAAAAAAGATAGCGATGACCCGCATTCAGCTTCGTATTTTCCAAGACTCTTATCTGCTTCTTCTCTTACTGTATCCTCACGACTCTTCTTCTGTTCAACCAACACAGGTGATATTTCTTTCCTCTTTAACCCTTTGGAGTCTTGCCCTCCAATAGCCCCTTTTCTTCTTCTGGGATTGATGTTTCCGTATGTTCCACCCATCTGAAGCATTTGATCTTTTATCTCCATTAAATCCTCCATCTCAATCAGTCCAAGCTCCGTAAATATAATAATGCATCTATATCTGGGGTGATTGTACGATCCTTCCTTTATAAAAAAATTTCAATTGTTGTGGTGGCCTCCAATTGTATTTAATTCCATTATCCCTCAAAACTTTTGTGATTGGTTTTAAAAAAAATCTCCATGCCCTTTCTTCTCTTGATATATCCGGGAAGACTTGAATAGTCTTCCCTTCAAACTTCAAAGCATCTCCCAACTCTCTCACCTTGGCCATAACTTCCAACTTATCACCAAGATTTGCGAACCTGACCAGCACATTCCTGTTAGAACCATTTTGCCTTCTATATCCAATTCTAAAAACACTTGCCAGGTCTGCTATTGTGAACGTAAGTTGCGTATCCAAATCATTAATCCATTTCAGAACCCGCTGTTTCAATTTATCCTCCTTTTCTTCTGAGATTCCTCTGATAACTAAATTATATTTCCTCATCTCTTCTTCCAAAAGACAGATTCTCTTATCTTGCTGCTCATTTTTATAAAATATTTTACCAATTTGCCGATCTACTTTTACCTCATGCACATGCATCTGCTCCATTTCATCTTTAATCATTATCATTTCCTCTTTTTGTTTTGCAAAGTTTTCATTCATCTCTTGCTTTAAATTCTGCATTTCAGATGTCAGTTTCCATGACCGTGGTGGGGTAAGGACCTTTCCTTCACTTCACAGGGCTTATTAATGAAGATTTATGAGAATTTATGCCGTTTGGAATGCACTGTTATGGATGAAAGTTAATATATCATGAACTGAAAGTGTTAACAGCCCAGCAGATTGAATTTAAAACTGGTAGGTCATCTGAAACGGCTTGAATTAAGGAGTTTCTACAGCGTGGGTTGACCGAGCCGGCAGACAAGATAAGTTGGAATAAATTGCTGTGTTTTGTTTTTCCAAAATTAACTATCTTGTTCTGTGTTAAAAAAAATTTTTCTATTGCTGAGGCTAAGGAGTGAATATTAAGGACTGAATTTGATAAGGAGAAGAATTATTTTTTTTTTTTGAGCCTTCCGGAAGTTCAGCCAAGAAGAAATTAATTGAAGAGAAGAGAAACTGACTTTTTATTGGATTGTTTGGCAGTAAGAGGATTTTACTGAGCTAATTTTTTCTTTATTTTTTTTTTTCTCTTGAGAGCAAATTAATAGCTTGTTTATATTACAAAAAAAAAAAAAAAGGATTTTGCTTCGTTTAAGTTGGTTTGTCTTCCTTTCTGCTTTGCTGACGTGGAGGAAAAATGGCGCTGATTAATGTTAGCTGTGAAGTTTTGTGTTTCTTTGTGGAGTATCCTTGAACTTGAGAGATAACAGTGCAAATAAGCCGCTTCGCTTCAATTAAAAGACAGTCGTCCTTTGATCTTCACTAAGACCCTCTGTAAAATTGGTTTGGAATCCTAGTTTGGGAAATTTTTTGGTTTTTTTCAAAATGACTCAACAACTTTCAGAAACGCAGCAACTTGCTGCAGCTTTAAATAAAATTGGGGAAAAAATAGCAGGACTATCAGAGCGTATAGATAATTTGAGGAGAGATTTTATAAAATGGGGAAGGGAAAGAGGGATCCAGGAGGGGCCAGACACCGCGTCCACTGATGGTGTCTCCAGTCCACCCTTAGGGGAAACCCAAACCGATTGCCTGGGAGATGCGGGAAGTCAAAGCGGGAGCGAAGGGAGCAGCAATGAAGCTACACAGTCCCTCTGGATCTTTTTCCTCTCTCCCCCCCCCTCCAGCTGGCAAATCTCCCCTCCCGTCCCAGAGTTCAGGCATCCGAGCAGGAATTGGTTTTGAACCCACAACTCAGTGGGGCTCACCCCAATCCCACAGAAAATCTCATGTCAGCAACACAATTAGGGCACCGAAACCATCATTCCCAGGCGCTTCCATTGGAAAATATTTATTCCGCATTGCAAATATTTTCTTCGCTTTCCATAGAAGTTGCTTAGAAACTTGTCCTCCTCTGATGATGTTCCGCCACTTTGACAGCACAAAGACAGGCAGAAATGTTCCCCAAATATATGTGTGTCTGTGTGTGTGTGTGATGTGGGCTATCTTAGTCTTACTCTCAGAGTAAAGGCTTAACACAGAACTTTGGTCAGAGGAATTATTGAGTCTGTCATTTGCACCTCTATAACTGTCTGGTTCGGTTCTGCAACCCAACAAGAAAAACACAGACTTCAGAGGATAATTAGAACTGCAGAAAAAATAATTGCTACCAACTTGCCTTCCATTGAGGACCTGTATACTGCACGAATCAAGAAGAGGGCCGTGAAAATATTTGCAGATCCCTCGCATCCTGGACATAAACTGTTTCAACTCCTACCCTCAAAACGACGCTATAGAGCACTGCACACCAGAACAACTAGACACAAGAACAGTTTTTTCCCGAAGGCCATCACTCTGCTAAACAAATAATTCCATCAACACTGTCAAACTATTTACTGAATCTGCACTACTATTAATCGTTTCATAGTTCCCATCACCAATCTCTTTCCACTTATGACTGTATGACTATAACTTGTTGCTGGCAATCCTTATGATTTATATTGATATATTGATCATCAATTGTGTTGTAAATGTTGTACCTTGATGAACGTATCTTTTCTTTTATGTACACTGAGAGCATATGCACCAAGACAAATTCCTTGTGTGTCCAATCACACTTGGCCAATAAAAATTCTATTCTATTCTATTCTATTCTAAAGCGCTCCATGGCATGGGACCGAGATATTTACGGGACCGCCTGCTGCCGTCAGTAACCTCCCACCGAGCGGTGCGCTCTCACGGGGAGGGCCTCCTTAGGGTGCCGTCAGCCAAACAATGTCGGCTGGCGGCCCCCAGGGAAGAGTATTCTCTGTGGGGGCTCCGGCCCTGTGGAATGAACTACCTGTGGGACTACGTCTTCTCCCTGATCTTCGGACCTTTAAGCGTGAGCTCAAAACTTTCTTCTTTCACCAAGCAGGGCTGGCCTAATGATAATTTTTTAATCGAGGGTTTGTTAGTGGGGTTTTTAAGGGGTTAATTTGTTTTATAATTTTACTTATTTATTTTAAATATTCAGCTTATTGAATCAGATTTTTAATGAATATTGTATTTTATTTCCATTTATGACTGTGTGACTTTAACTTGTTGCTGGCAATCCTTATGATTTATATTGATATATTGACCATCAGTTGTGTTGTAAATGTTGTACCTTGATGAACGTATCTTTTCTTTTATGTACACTGAGAGCATATGCACCAAGACAAATTCCTTGTGTGTCCAATCACACTTGGCCAATAAAAAAAATTCTATTCTATTTTAAATTTTTTGATATTTATGTTTTATCTATGCTGTACACCGCCCTGAGTCCTCGGAGAAGGGCGGTATAAAAATACGAAAAATAAATAAATAAATAAACTTCTCAAACTCAGTCACTTGGACTTCAGTGTGGACTTCAACCCCCCAGAATTCCATTCACCCCACCCTGTCTGCACCCCTTGTCCCCACTGAGGCTGCATGAGAGTTCCTGCTGGGACCACCCGTGTTGGATGGGAGGGGGGGGGCCTCAGCTGACATCCGTTCTCCAGCCTCTGTGGGGAGGGTCCCCTGTCATCTTTAAAGCCCCTCTGCTCAATCCGTGGTAGCTCAGGCTGGTAAGAAGCCTGTTATTAGAACACAGCAGCCTGCAATTACTGCAGGTTCTAGTCCCACCAGGTCCAAGGTTGACTCAGCCTTCCATCCTTTATAAGGTAGGTAAAATGAGGACCCAGATTGTTGGGGGGGCAATAAGTTGACTTTGTAAATATACAAATAGAATGAGACTATTGCCTTATACACTGTAAGCCGCCCTGAGTCTTCGGAGAAGGGCAGGATATAAATGTAAATTTTAAAAAAATCCAAGATAAACATACAAAAGTTATTTCAGTTTCAATCATGCAAACTCCTGATCCTCAAGCATCGAACATTTTTCAGCCTTTCCTGGACTAGACTAAATTCACAAAACATAAACTATGCCAAATTTCCACTTTGGGGGGGAGGGAAAGAACTGCGCTTGGGGGCGCCCAGGTAGACTTGACTGACATCTGGAGGAGCCACTACCACCCTTGTCCTGTTCTCAGAGGGACTCCGGGGAGGGGCCGGGAGAACGGCAGCCTTGGGGCCTGATCTCAAAGTAGCAGGGAGGGGGGGAGGGGGGGAAGAGAGGGGGAGCGGACTAGAAAGAGAACCGAATCAGGATTCGCTTTCTGGGAATAAACTTTTTTTGGGAGAGGAGAAAAGAGAGAAAGTTTCCCTGGCAGATAAAAGGGGGAGGAACTCCCCCAAATGCCCGAAAGGGACTCACCGAAGCAGCTCTCCTGCAGGGCGAACCCCACCAACACCAGGAGCAAGAGGGGCGCAGAGCGCAGAGCCATCCTGGCCGCGATCCTCAACCTGCGCCCCGCTTTCCGGGAAGTCGCAGGCGAAGAAGGAGGCGGCTCTCGCGGATCAAGCAGAGGGACAATCCAGAGCTGGGTGGCGATTGGGCGAACTCAACCAATAGGAAAAAAAAAAAAGCAGTCCCGTGTCGTCATAGTTGCTGGGCAGACGTCCATCAGGAAATCGCCTTCCAGGGTTCCCGCCTCTTGGGGGGGGGAGGGGCTGAACTGCGGGGCTCGGAAAAGGGGGAGAGTGATCTGGGCCTGGGGGGGAGGGGCGCAGGAGAAGGGGAGGGGAGACCCGGTACAGCCCCTCCCAGCTGGGGATCAGGGGGAACTGCCGAACAAGCCAGTGCGGTCTTGGGCTGCAATGCATCAGCAGCATGATTACAGATTAACAGAGTGGGAAGGGACCTTGTAGGTCATCTAGTCCAACCCGGTCCCCCCCCCCCCCCGCCGCTCAAGTAGGAGATCCTACACCATTTCTGACAGATTGAGAACATCAGGGTCAGGAGAAGTCATAATTTATTTATTTATTTTGTCACAACAATATATGTAGGTATCATACAAAAAGATTATATAGTAAATAAACATAAATATATATGGGTAAATATAAGGAGGTATAAGCATATATATAGGAAGGAGAAAAGAAAAAAAACAAAAACAAAAAACAATAGGACAGGAACGGTAGGCACGTTTGTGCGCTTATGCACGCCCCTTATGGTCCTCTTAGGAATGGGGTGAGGTCAATAGTAGAAAGTTTTTGGATAAAACTTTTAGGATTATGGGAAGTCAGGTAAAGTATTCCAAGCACTGATAATTCTGTTACAGAAGTCATATTTTCTGCAATCTAGATTAAAGCGGTTGATATTAAGTTTAAATCTATTAGTTGCTCTAGTATTATTGCAATTAAAGCTGAAGTAGTCTTTAACAGGGAGGACATTACCATAGATGATTCTGTGAGTTAAGCTTAGGTCTTGTCGAAGGCGACGGAGTTCCAAGTTTTCTAAGCCTAGGATTTCAAGTCTGGTGGGATAAGGTATTTTGTTGTTTACAGAGGAATGAAGAACTCTTCTTGTAAAATATTTCTGGACACGTTCAATTGTATTGATGTCAGAGATGTGGTGAGGGTTCCAAACTGGCGAGCTGTATTCTAGAATTGGTCTTGCAAATGTTTTATATGCTCTGGTTAATAGTGTGGTGTTTTTGGAAAAGAAGCTACGCAAAATTAGGTTTTTTTGCAGTGGGCTTTGGCACTTAGATCATTTGACATGAAAACTCCAAGGTCTTTGACGGGATGGGGGTCATCTGTAAGGTAATGTCCATCTAGTATGTATTTAGTTTTTGGGTTCTTTTTTCCTATATGTAAGACTGAGCATTTGCTGGTTGAAATTTGGAGCTGCCAATTTTTAGACCAAGCGGATTGATGATCAAGGTAGTTTTGAATGATAGAAGTATTGTCTGTGGTGTTGAATAGTTTGACATCATCAGCAAAGAGAACACAATTACTTGAGATGTGGTCACAGAGGTCATTAATGTATAATATATAGTATAGTATAATATAATGCCAGTCAATATTGCACAAGTGAGGCCACACTTGGAATACTGGATACAGTTCTGGTCACCAGGATACAAAAGAGACATTGAAACGCTGGGAAGCGTGCAGAGAAGAGCAGCAAAGATGTTAAAGCATTTGGAGGCTAACTCTTATGATGGTAAGGGAGGGAGGGATTTCTAGCTATGGAGAGGAAGATTTGGGGGGACATGGTAACCGTCTTCCAGTATTAGAGAGGCTGCCACAGAGAAGAGGGGTTTGACTTCTTTTCCAAAGCCCCAGAGGCAGGACAAGAAAAAAATGGGTGGAAGCTTGTTACCTAGAAGTTAACCTAGAAGGAGAAATTTTCTAACAGTGAGAACAATTAATTAATGGAATAGTTGCTTCCTGGAATTGTGGGTGCTCGATCAGTGGAGATTTTGAAAAATAGACTGACAACCAGGGATGTATAAGCTCTCCTGTCTTAAGCAGAAAGTTGGACTACTAGAATAGAATAGAATAGAATAGAATAGAATAGAATAGAATAGAATAGAATAGAATAGAATAGAATAGAATAGAATGAAGAAGAATAGAATAGAATAGAATAGAATAGAATAGAATAGAATAGAATAGAATAGAATAGAATAGAATAGAATAGAACTGAATTTTTTATTGGCCAAGTGTGATTGGACACACAAGGAATTTGTCTTGGTGCATATGCTCTCAGTGTACATAAAAGAAAAGATACCTTCATCAAGAATTCTAAAGTACAACACTTAATGATAGTCATAGAATAGAATAGAATAGAATAGAATAGAATAGAATAGAATAGAATAGAATAGAATAGAATAGAATAGAATAGAATAGAATAACAGAGTTGGAAGGGACCTTGGAGGTCTTCTAGTCCAACTCCCTGCTGAATAGAATAGAGCTGAATAGAATAGAGCTGAATAGAATAGAATAGAATAGAATAGAATAGAATAGAATAGAATTTTTTATTGGCCAAGTGTGATTGGACACACAAGGAATTTGTCTTGGTGCATATGCTCTCAGTGTACATAAAAGAAAAGATACCTTCATCAAGGTACAACATTTACAACACAAATGATGGTCAATATATCAATATAAATCATAAGGATTGCTAGACCAGGGGTACCAGGATACTAGACCAGGAGTCTGCAAACTTGGCTCTTTTAAGACTTTTGGACTTCAGCTCCCAGTTCCTCAGCCAGCTTTGCCTTTGCTTTGCTGGCTGAGGGACTCTGGGAGTTGAAGTCCACAAGTCTTAAAAGAGCCAAGTTTGCAGACCCCTGTACTAGACGATCTCTGAGGTCCCTCCCAGCTCTACAATTCTATATTCCAGGTCAGAAACTCTGAGTGGTCTTCACTCTGGATGAAAATGCTGAAAGGATCTTGTGGCGTTTCAAGACGAAGCTGGCCAGTCAGAAGGGTCTAATAAATAATTTCTAAAACTTTTGAATCAGAAGACACTCAAATACGGATTGAATTCTCCCCAAATGCTTTAAAGCAGCCATCTCCCACCTTTTGATTTCCCTGGGCAGCACTTGGACTGCATATAAATTATATAATATAGTTAACATATACTTCTTTTATTTTTATATTGTTGATTATAACATTAAAAAAAATTGTGGGACTACATTACTAGCTGCCCAAAGGCTACATGTGATTCTCCTGTTGCAGGTTGGACATGCCTGCTTTAAACTGCCTATTTTTTAGGCTCTCAAAGATGGTCAGCTCTTGAGAGCATCCGGGAAGCCCAAAAGGAATTGGGGTGAAAGACCCCATCTCTTTTACTCCTCGCCCAGAAAGCATCCACTATAATATGGGTACATCTTTCTCATCAATCAGGGGTCTCCCCACTCTTGGGCCACTGCATCATCTGGGCAGCTGAAGAAGAGCTGCCCTTCTGCAAGGGGACCAGGACGGCTCTGACCGGTCACTGAACTCCGGTCTCCCGAAGGGCCCCTGGGTAAGGCTCAGAGACCAGCCACTTGGCCAACAGCCTGAGGGAAAAATGGATTTGAGGGAAAAGCAGCCTCTGTTGCTGCCACCATCAAGCCAAGACCAAGCAGCCATTTTACAAAAGATGAGCTGGTGATGCTGAAGAAACATCTGGGCGCAGGAGCAAAATGGCTGCCTCCTCCCCAAAGGAGCACACTGGAAAACCCTCAGTTCTTGCTCCTTCCAGATTTTGCCTTGGTTCCTCCCCTTCCTATCACTCAAAATAAAAATCGAAGCCTCTGTGCATCAAGGAGGGGAAAATCCTTGGTATTTCCAACTTCCAATAACAGGTGAGAAGGGCAGGATATAAATTCAAATTAAAAAAAAAATCCAAACTGCTTGCCAGGGAGATGTGGGCATTCAAAGGGAGAGGGAAGGGAGCACCAATGAAGTCATGCAGCCCCCTCCCCGATTTTCCTGTTCACACCCCAGTTGGGAAATTCTCCCTCCGGTCCCAGCCATCTGAGCAGGAATTGTCTTTTGAACCCAGGCCTCAGTGGGGCTCCTCCTCATTCTATAGAAAATCCCAAATCTCAATTTCAGCCGCCCAATCAGGGCACTAAAATCGTCCTTCCCAGACTCTTGAAATGCACCAGATTCCCTCTGAATCTCACCCTTCACTTTCCACAGAAGCTGCTCTGAAGCTGGTCCTCCTCTGGTGCTCATCCTGCACTTGGTCAGTGTTCTGAGTTCTGACCTAGGCTTCACAGAATCACGAAACAGACTCCTTGTCCTCGAAAAAAAAACAAAAAAAACCCCTTTTTATTTGGTTAATGTGAATTCCTAGCATTCACATCCAGAAAAGTCCCCGGCAATAAGGGGGAGAGGACCAGAAAGAGGACCGAATCAAGGTGTTATTTCTGGGAATCATGGATGGCGGGGAGGGGAGGGGGAGAGACAGAGAGAGATTCATTTTTTTAAATTTCTTTTTGTCACAACAGTATACACAAATAATTGTTATAGATAAAACAACATATCTTGAAGAAAAAATATATATATATATATATATATAAGTAAAAAAATATGCATCAACTATATTAATTTGATATAACGAAGGGAACAATAGGACAGGAACGGTAGGCACTATTGTGCTCTTATGATTCCCACCAGCAGAAAAAGGGACTCGCCGAAGCAGCTCTCCCATAGAATAACCATCACCGACACCAGAAGCAAGAGGGACGCAGAGCGCAGAGCCATCCTTGTCCACAAACCTCAACCTGGGCTACCAAATCCCGGGAAAGAGGGCCGCCCTTCCAGGTGGTCAACAGCCCAGAGAATCCCCCCCTCTTTTCCCAGCCCCACAATTCTGCCCCTCCCCCCCACTCAAGAGGACTGGAGGTTAAAACATATGAAGGGGACTGGAGGCTAAAACATGTGAAGAACGGTTGCAGGAACTGGGCATGGCTAGTTTAATAAAAAGAAGGACTAGAGGAGACATGATAGCAGTGTTCCAATATCTCAGGGGCTGCCACAAAGAAGAGGGAGTCGGGCTGTTCTCCAAAGCACCTGAGGGTGGAACAAGAAGCAATGGGTGGAAACTGATCAAAGAAAGAAGCAACTTAGAACTAAGGAGAAATTTCCTGACAGTTAGAACAATTAATCAGTGGAACGACTTGCCTTCAGAAATTGTGAATGCTCCAACACTGGAAATTTTTAAGAAAATGTTGGATAACCATCTGTCTGAGATGGTGTAGGGTTTCCTGCCTGGGCAGGGGGTTGGACTAGAAGGCCTCCAAGGTCCCTTCCAACTCTGTTGTTATGTTATATTATATTATAAGAGGCGGAATCCCTGGAAGGGGATTTCCTTGGCGGCACTTTCGCTTTCCTTTCCCAGCCTATTCTCTCCGGTTGCGCCTGGAGGTCTGCCTAGCAACAATGACGTCACGGGGGTGCCTTTTCTTTTTTTCTCTATTGATTGAAGTCGCCCAATCGCCAGGATGCTCTGGGTTGTTCCGCTTTTTTTTGGTGAACGGGAGCCGCCTCTTTCTTCGGCCGGGATTTCCCGGAAAGTGGAGCGCGGGTTGAGGATCGCGGAGAGAGGATGGCTCTGCGCTCCGCGCCCCTCTTGCTCCTGGTGTTGGTGGGGGTCGCTCTGCGGGAGAGCTGCTTCGGTGAGTCCCTTTGGGGGCATTGGGGGGGGGGATCCTCCCCCTTTTATCTGCCAGGGAAACTTTCTCTCTTTTTTTCCTCCCCCCACCTCCCAAAAAAAGTTTATTCCCAGAAAGAGAATCCTGATTCGGTTCTCTTTCTAGTCCGCTCCCCCTCTCCCCTCTGGCCACCTTGAGATCAGGTCCCAAAGCTGCCGCTCTCTCTCCCCCCCCCCAACTCTGGGAACAGGACGAGGGTGGCCACTCCAGATGTCAGTCAAGTCTATCTGGGGGGTCCCCAAGCGCAATTCTTTCCCTCCTCCAAAGTGGAGGTTGTCACTGGCGTTTGCAGGTGATCAGGTGAATTCAGAAACTTCCTGGCACGCACACTGAGGCGCTTGCACCGGCCGGGCATTCACGTGACCTAGTGGCGATTAGCCTACGGCCTGGTAGTGGGCCAGGGTTCACAGGTTGGGGACCCCTGCCCTAGGAGAACAAACCTATCAGGACAAGATTTAGCAGTCCATCAGCATCTGAAAGATAAAGGAGATTAAATTAGACTAGACTAGACTAGACTAACTAGATTAGATTAGATTAGACTAGACTAGACTAGACTAGACTAGATTAGATTAGTAATTAGAATTAGATTAGATTAGATTAGTAGATTAGATCAGTAAACTCAAACTGCCCAAGGAGCTGCTGATCCAATTCTACAGAGGAATTATTGAGTCTGTCATTTGCACCTCTATAACTGTCTGGTTCGGTTCTGCAACCCAACAAGAAAAACACTTCAGAGGATAATTAGAACTGCAGGAAAAATAATTGCTACCAACCTGCCTTCCATTGAGGACCTGTATAGTGCAGGAGTCAAAAAGAGGGCCGTGAAAATATTTACAGACCCCTCGATCCTGGACATAAACTGTTTCAACTCCTACCCTCAAAACGACGCTATAGAGCACTGCACACCAGAACAACTAGACACAAGAACAGTTTTTTCCCGAAGGCCATCACTCTGCTAAACAAATAATTCCATCAACACTGTCAGACTGTTTACTGAATCTGCACTACTATTAATCGTTTCATAGTTCCCATCACCAATCTCTTTCCACTTATGACTGTATGACTATAACTTGTTGCTGGCAATCCTTATGATTTATATTGATATATTGATCATCAATTGTGTTGTAAATGTTGTACCTTGATGAACGTATCTTTTCTTTTATGTACACTGAGAGCATATGCGCCAAGACAAATTCCTTGTGTGTCCAATCACACTTGGCCAATAAAATTCTATTCTATTCTATTCTATTCTATTCTATTCTAGATTAGATTAGATTAGATTAGATTTCTTTTCTTTATTGGCCAAGTGTGATTGGACACACAAGGAATTTGTCTGGTTTTTTTAAAATGATTTTTATTAAGCAATTTTCTTCATTTTATATTACAATTTCCATCTTTACAGCACTTCAGTATCAGTATACCTCATATGTATATACAGGTTATTTTCATTTTTCTTCCCTTTTTATATACATACCTATTCCTTTAAAACTGCTAACTAAAGATTAGCAACCTACGTTAATCTATATATTATATGTTTGCTATAGTTACATAAATATATATATTGCATTTTTATCACATCTTCCTACTTTAACGTTCTTAAACTTTAAAGGAAGAGGAGAAACTGAATTTGGTTTGGTTTGGTATGGTACAATTGGTTAGAGAATAGAAGCAAAGGCAAAGGAATTTGTCTTTGGTGCATAGGCTCTCAGTGTACATAAAAAGAAAAAAAACATTCATCAAGAATTGTAAGATGCAACACTGATAGTCCTAGGTTGCTAATAAGCAATCAAACATTCTTTTGAAGACAGCAAAGTTCACATTCTGGACAGAGAGGACCCCTGGTTTGAATTGGGGGTAGTGGTGTCAAAGAGGTCATCTATACAGATAGTCCTCAATTTACAACAGTTCATTTAGTGACCGTTCAAAGTTAACAACAGCACCCTACGAAAGTGACTTATGACTGTTTCTCACCATTACAACCTTTGCGGCATCCCCCGTGATCACGCGATCAAAACTCAGCTACTTGGCAACCGGTTCATACTTACGACCGTTGCCGTGTCCCAGGGTCAACCGAGCCTTGGACTCAAAAGTCAGCCTACAGGGTTACCCCTGCATGGCCTGACGGGAGTCTGACAACCAATCGGAAGACGTGTCCTTTGCCACAGGAACAGGAAGCAAGTTCAAAGCACAAGGGAGGGTATAAATCTCTCTCCCTCTCTCACCCATGTGTGTCTTTTTTGCCCAGGATGTCAAAGCATGTAGACCTGCTTCATCATTAAACCAACTTTCCAAGCAGCCTCCATGTTTCTAGTGTCTTTCTCCCCACTTGGAACTGAACCCAGATGGGCATTTCTTCTAACATGTCCAATCCTTCAGCTGTCTTCTTTGCCTCAATGTCAGCCTCCACTCCAATCTTCACATCTTTTTGTACTCCTTATATTCAGTTGTTAGATAGCATGGGGTTTTATTTCTAATGTAAATAGGTCTTGGATTCAAGTTAAGTAGAGAGGGCCCTTTAAGAGTGTCGGTCTGACATAATTAAGCGGGGAGGGGAGATTAATGTTTTGAATTCAACAGGAATGTTTGAGCGCGAACTCTAACGGACATTGCATTCCTGATATGATTGACAGCCAGAGACCTGTGGAAGAAGATTACCACAGGACCCCGGGAAGGAGCTGGCATTGGACCAGACCTGATGACCTCTTGGGGAAGAGGAGGGAGTAATAGGGGGGATATAGATTGTTAGCCATATTTTGTCTCAGATTCAACTATATACTGCTGCAGTCAAGATGTATCTAGTAAAAGTATTTTTCTTTATCTGCAAATGAAGTCAAGGTGTATTCTTTCCTAGATATAATCAGAGGCAGCCTGACACTCTTACTTGCTTCCTGTTTCCACTCTTTGCCTCCTGTTTGTCTCCCATCAAATTCCCCTCCCTTTTCTGCCCCCCACCCCCACCCCCGGTTTCTTCTTCCTCCCTAGACCAGTGTTCAAATCCAAATTATTTTACTGCCGGTTCTGTGGGCGTGGCTTGGTGGGCATGGTGTGGCTTGGTGGGCGCGGCAGGGGAAGGATATTGCAAAATCTCCATTCCCAACCCACTCCAGGGGAAGGATACTGCAAAATCCCCATTCCCTCCTGACTCCTGGGGGGAAGGACATTGCAAAATCTCCATTCCCACCTCAGTCTGGGGCCAGCCAGAGGTGGTATTTGCAAGTTCTCCGAACTGCTCAAAATTTCCGCTACCGGTTCTACAGAACTTTTCAGAACCTGCTGGATTTCATCCCTGCCCTAGACCCTAAAGTGGGGCCAGCTGTGCCCCATAAGATCAGGGATTTCTCAGCTGGAGCCCCCCCTAACTCTGCCCCTCTGGGTCCCTTCCAGGCTCCTCTTTGCACTCCATGAAGTATTTCTCCACCTCCATCTCGGAGCCCAGTTGGGGGCTGCCCCACTTTGTTGTCCTGGGGTACATGGACGATCAGGTCTTTGTTCACTATGACAGCAAGAGCAGGAAGTTCCAGCCTCGAGTCCCCTGGATGGAGAAGGAGGATTCCAAGTACTGGGACAGATACACTGAGATCTTACATGACAATGAGAAGATGTACACAAAAGACCTGGAGAATCTAAGGAGTCGCTACAATCACAGCAAAGGTGAGGGATGGGTCGTGTGGATCCACCTGCCCCATGTTCCCCCACTCCCCATGGAAAAGGCTGGTTCAAAACATTTTAAAAAGTATTTTAAATACGTGTATGCTGTAAATATTAATATAATATTTATATATAAATATATATATATAAATATATATATATAAGGCTGCATTGGTTGCCGGTGGTCTTCCGGGTGCGCTTCAAGGTGTTGGTTATCACCTTTAAAGCGCTCCATGGCATTGGACCGGGATATTTACGGGACCGCCTGCAGCCGGTTACTTCCCATTGTCCGGTACGTCCAGTGCACGCCCACAGGGAGGGTCTTCTTAGGGTGCCGTCGGCTAGTCAATGTCGGCTGGCGGCCCCCAGGGGAAGAGCGTTCTCTGTGGGGGCCCCGGCTCTATGGAATGAGCAGCCGGTGGGACTCCGTCTCCTCCCTGATCTCCGGACCTTTAAACGCGAGCTCAAGACTTTCTTTTTTCACCAAGCGGGGCTGGCCTGATTGATTTTAGTATGGGGGGTTTTAGTGGCTTTTAATAGGGTTTTAATAGGGTTTTAGTTTTTGATAAAATTTTAGCTAATATTTTAAGTATACAGCGGTTGAATCAGATTTTTAAACGTTATAGTATTTTAATTTGTTTAGGATTTCTGTCGTTTTATTGGCTGTCTTCGGAGAAGGGCGGTATAAAAATATGAAAATATATATATATATATATATATATATATATATATATATATATATATTTGTTTTCTGAGGTTTTCACGGGTGTTTGTATATAGGTCTTTGGTTGTTCGGGTTTTCTCCCGTGTAAAATTGGAAGTGTCTTGGCGACGTTTCGACGAAGTCTCATTCGTCATCTTCAGGCTTCAGCTTCGTGCTTCTGGGAGCAATGTGTGATCGCAGCTGTTTCTTCCTTTTAACTGCTAGTGGGGGTTTGAACTGATTGGGTGGGAGACTGACACCCACTATGAAGATGTAGCACGACCACAAAGCCAAACAACAGCTATGCAGCTCACCAGCTCAAATCCCCCTGCAGCACAGACTAGACTGAACACAACCAAGCCCCCACCAACACAGGACACACCCCCAGCCAATCAGAGCACAGAAAAAACCCCATCCAATCAGAGCACAGCCAAGCTCCCACCCAATCAGTTCAAACCCCCACTAGCAGTTAAAAGGAAGAAACAGCTGCGATCACACATTGCTCCCAGAAGCACGAAGCTGAAGCCTGAAGATGACGAATGAGACTTCGTCGAAACGTCGCCAAGACACTTCCAATTTTACACGGGAGAAAACCCGAACAACCAAAGACCTATATATATATATATATATATATCTTCAGAAGATTGGGCCACTTGCTGTGGTTGCTAAGGAAAGTATCCTTCGTAGCCCTTCGAGGCTTCATTCCCACATTGCACCAAGCCATGGTTTGCTGCTGGCTAGCCCAAGGTGGGAACCAGCCCTTCTGAATTGGTGCTATTTATGAAAAAAAGCAAAGCTTCTTTTCAGATCAGCTGGATCTGAAAGGATCTTGAGGCCGTGAGATTCTTGGCCCCCCTTTGCAGCCAGATTCAGGCCCCTGTTCCTGCTCTGGGATTCCCCCCCCCCAAAAGAGGGCAGCAAAAAAAAAGATGGAGGAGGCTCCGTCTCCCTCCGTTTCTTCCGTGCCTCCATCTTTTCGTGGTCCTCCTTGGGATCCTCCACTGTCTTTTTCTGATCCTGTGAAATGGAAAGCGGGATTTGTCAGCTGCCCATTTTCTGGTGAGGTTCGGGGGCTCCATCCCACGGAAGACGCAGGGACCCAGGCCGACCTGTATAGGATTGGGAAGAATTGGAGGGAACTGCTAGGGAGGAAATTGGGATGGCAATGCCTCTCTCTCCCGTCTCAAAGTCCCTGATGGGAAGGGGCTTCCGTGTTTCCTGAGGATTCCCCAACCCATCGTCTTGTCCCTATTTCAGGCTTTCACACATGGCAGAGGATGGTCGGCTGTAAGCGCCAGGCTGACAGGAGCAAAGGAGGACTTTGGCAGTATGGCTACGATGGGAGGACCTTCATCGCCTTTGACAAGGACACTCTCACCTGGGTGGGTCTCGACCCCCAGGCCCAGGTGACCCAGAGGAAATGGAATGCTATTCCAGGACTGAATCAGTACACTAAGTCCTACCTGGAGGAGGAATGCATTGAGTGGATGGAGAAGTTTCTGTCCTACGGGAAGGAGACGCTGCTGAGGACAGGTGAGCATCTAGATCCAGGTTGGACTTTCCTCCCTTATGTTCTGAGTTTTTTTGCACACATTTTTGGATTCTAGTCTTCAGCCTGGAAGCCCAGGAAAGAATCCTCTTCTTCCCCTCCCAGGATCTCTCCAGAATGTGGGAAGCCCTGTTTGGTTCCTATTGCCAGGGAGCCATTAAATGAAGCAGGAGAGGCACTGTCTACCTCTCCTTATGGCCCTGCCCCCTCCTCTCTGGGCTCCTTGATCCCTCCAGGATCAGCTGGGTGAGATCAGGATCCATTAGAGACCCCTCCCCACAATTGTCAACAGCTCCTCTCTCTTCCACTGGCCTCACCTCTCTCTGCTCCCCCTTTGAGAGAGAGAATCTGTTTCACAAATTAACCAGGGTGAGATTCCTAAAGCCCTGAGCCCATTGCTTTGATTCCCATTCTGCCCCTCTTGAAAGTGTTGCCTAATGCTAAGTAAAATAAATAATCCTGAAATTGTGGTTGTGTCCCTTGGAAAGGAGCCTAGGACAGCCTCAGATTTGGAGAAATGGATCCCAAGAATAGGGAGAAATATCTGCGTTGTTATTTTTTTAATGGGAACCCTTAAAGAGCATCTCCACTATCCCGCCCCTGAAGGGAGCAGCCCAAGATCAGAGTTCAAAGCAATCAGAGAGGAATTTCCTTGGACCCTCAATTTGCTGTAATTGGAGGTTTTTCAGGCTGAGTCCCTGGGAAGGACTCAGAAACAGGAGTCCTTGAGGTTAAGCGTTTTCCAGATTTGGAGCATTTCCTAAAACTTTTGGAGATCCTTCAGATGGGAAGTGAAAAATCCCTGCCTTAAAATTAAGTGGTGGGAGATTTTCCTGCCCCTCCAAGTTTCTCATCCACCTTCCAGGCTCTGGAGGGGCTCAGAGTTAATTCTTAGGGTGCCGTTTCTGCAGAGTCCCCAGTGGTGACGGTGACCAGAAGGAAGGAGGCTCAGGATGGGATGGAGACACACGTCTGTCGCGTGGATGGCTTCTACCCCAGGGAGATCGATGCCTCCTGGAAGAGGGACGGGGAGGTCTGGCTGGAGGACACCTTCTATGGGTCTATGGCTCCCAATGCGGATGGGACCTACCACAAGTGGCTCAGCATCCGGATCGATCCCAAAAAGAGGGACCGCTATCGGTGCCACGTGGAGCATGACGGCCTGCAGGAGTCTCTGGATGTGGAACTGAAGGGTGAGAGGCTGCAGGGAGGGAAAGGCTGGGCTCTTTGGCAGGCTGGAGGCTTGTGGGAGAGAAATCTGGCCTCAGCTGTGTCCAGGTGTGAACATACCTGAGCTTGAATCTATTGGTTTTTCCCATGTTTCAAATTAATGGACCTGCAGGGACGTATTTTTCGGAGTATAAGACGCACCTTAGTTTTTGGGGAGGAAAATAAGAAAAAAGCTTTATTGGCAGGTGGATCGGCCTCCCGGAATACAGCCAATCAGCTGTTCCCAGAGGTGAATTTTAGCAACAGGTTCCTTAGTTCTGAACTCTGTGCCTTGCTTTTTTTTTTTTTTTTGCTTTTTTTTTCTGCCTCTGAAAGCCTCCGAAACAGCTTCAGAAAAAAAAGCCTCTGAAACTCTGTTGGGGGGCTTCGTTTTTGAAGCTTCATTTCTGATGGTTTTTTCAGTCTCTGAAACCTCCGTTTGAGAAGCTGGGCGGGGCTACATTCAGAGTATAAGACACATCCAGATTTTCACTCTCTTTTTGGGGGGGGAAAGGTGCATCCTATACTCTGAAAAATACGGTAATTAGCTTCAGGGGATTTAAAGGAAGCAACAGAGCTTATCACAAGATTTGGTGAATCCAGATGAAATGCATTTAGATCCTTCTCTTGGCCTCTGTTCCCTCCCCTGTTTATCGCCTCTAGCAGAGGAGCAGCAATCATGCTGAGCATCCCAAAAAGATGTTATTTTCTTGAGAAGTCCCAAAACACAAAAGTCAGGAGGATTCTCCGAGTTCCTTTTTCTCAAGGCCAACTTTCATTAAAATGGATGAAGTGCAGCTGACTTCAGGAAATGCACAGAGTGGCTGGTGTGATTAAGGGGCTATCGGCGGAGGTGGGTTTCCGCAGGTTCTGACCAGTTCTGAAGAACTGGTAGCGGAACTTTTCAGTAATTCGGAGAACCAGTAGTAAAAATTCTGACTTGCCCCGCCCCCGTTTATTCTCTGCATCCCAATTCCCAGCTGATCGGGAGGAAATGGGGATTTTGCAGTAACCTTCCCCTGGAGTGGGGTGGGAATGGAGATTTTACAGTATCCTTCCCCTGGAGTGGGGAGGGAATGGAGATTTTACAGTATCTTCCCCTGGAGTGGGGAGGGAATGGAGAGTGTACTGTATCCTTCCCCTGGAGTGGGGAGGGAATGGAGAGTGTACTGTATCCTTCCCCTGGAGTGGAGTGGGAATGGAGATTTTACAGTATCCTTCCCCTGATTGGGGAGGGAATGAAGATTTTACAGTATCCTTCCCCTGGAGTGGGGAGGGAATGGAGATTTTACAGTATCCTTCCCCTGATTGGGGAGGGAATGGAGATTTTACAATATCCTTCCCCTGGAGAGGGGAGGGAATGGAGATTTTACAGTATCCTTCCCCTGATTGGGGACGGAATGAAGATTTTACAGTATCCTTCCCGTGGAGTGGGGAGGGAATGGAGATTTTACAATATCCTTCCCCTGGAGTGGGGAGGGAATGGAGATTTTGCAGTATCCTTCCCCTGCCACGCCCACCAAGCCATACCACCAAGCCACACCCACAGAACCAGTAGTAAAAAAATTTGAAACCCACCACTGGCGGTCTGAACTTTTGAGCTGAGCTGCTAAAGCGGAATGTCAGCTGCCTTCATGAGGTGGGCTTTTATGAGGTGAAGACAGTATCATAAGGCGCTGTCTTATGAAGACGCTACCATTAGAGTGACATGAAGAGGAGCCCCTTAGACTGTTTAATTTGGGGACTTTCCTAGTCATTGGACTGCATATAAAGCCCTGGTGGGGCAGTGGTTGAAATGCAACACTCTGCCCACTGCCTGGAGTTCGATCCTGATGGGCTCAAGGTTGACAGCCTTCCGTCCTTCTGAGATTGATAAAATGAGGACCCGGATTGTTGGGGGGCAAGAGGCTGGCTGTGTAAATTGCTTAGAGAGGGCTGTACAGCACTGTGAAGCGGTGTATATAAGTGCTATTGCTATTGCAATTCCACAGAAGATCTGGGATTATCCAAAGAGTTCTTCATTTCAGCATCCCAATTGGGGCCTGAATCCATAATTTCCAGGTGCTAGAAAGGTTGTTGTTCTGAGGCCTTTGTCCTGATTGTTTGGGGATCCCCTTCAATGATCTGCTCTTTCTCCCAATTCAGAACCAAAATCCAACCTGGGGCTCATCATCGGCTGCGTTGTTGTGGCTGCTCTTGTCCTGGTGGGTGTGATTGCTGGGATCCTGGTATTCTTCAGTAAGTATCTTTTGGGGCGGGGGATGATTGAAGGAAGATGGGGAGATTACCCCCAAATCTCTCCCTTTGGGGAGCTTCTGCTGGGCTTCCTTCTGTTTTGTTTTCCCAGCCCTCTTGGGGAGCATCTGAGATCTCAGCCTCTTGCTGGGACTCCAGTCTCCATTCAGCTGAGTCTGAGATCCAGGCAGTCCCGTCTTCGTCTGAGTTGGGAAGAAGCATCCCAGTTCCTTTGTCCCTTTCAAAGGCTTTGATCAAAGAGCAGCAGAGAAGGATTTCCAGGAAAATCTTCCTCCCCTCCCAGTTGCTTCTGCTGGTTCCCCCAATTCCCCTCCATCCATCTCGGAGGCAGCAGGTCTCTCTTGGGGCAAATCAGGAGATACATTTGTATTTTGAAGGTCTTTCTGTCTTTATAAAGGGGACAAAGGGTCTGTGAAATATCTCCTGGGGTTCTTCCTCCTGCAGAGGGAGAGGTTGGATGATCTCTAGTGGATTCTTTTGAACTTTCACTGATTTTTATCCTTGCAGAAAGGCGTCGAGATGACTACAATGCAGCACCAAGTGAGTGATTTGTCCTCCTTACATGTAATCTCCAATTTAGAGCAGGAATCAGAGAGACTGTGTGAGGGCTGTGTGTGTGTGTGTGTTTAAAGTAAACACAAAGGAATCTCATGCAGCTACAGAGTTACACTGTCTTCCACTTCCTCCTAAGAATTAGACAGGGGGGAAATGGCCCCCTTTTCATTACAGCCAGGCTGTTCTTAGGAGTGGAGATACCGAAGGAGCTTTGGTGGATGCCAGCTGGATCTCCTCTTGGTCTCCCATCACAAGACTCTCTAAGTACGAACTGGTTGATAAAAGAAACTTTGGATCCATCCGTGTCCTCACGTCGGCTCTGCCCTCTGGCTGAAGAATTGCTGAATTATTGCTCTGTATGGACATACATGCGTATGTAAATGTTAAGAATTCTTTCCGATGCCTCCTAGCCAAAGCAGTTTAGTTCAAACTCTCTCCATGTTATTTGTGTGTCTTTGTGTGCGAGAGAGAAAAGGGAGGGAAGGGGCTGGAGTCAGAAAGAGCTGAGCTTCTCCACCTAAAAGCCAAGAGAGCAACTTTCTCACCTTCTTTTTCTTTCTTTCTTTTCCAGCAAGTGACAAAGGATCCAACAGTTCAGACCAGGGTAAGTCGGAGGGAGCTGCTGCTGCTGCAGGAGCCATTCTGTCCCTTTGCAAGACTTTGGGCGGATGAGGGGATGAAAAGAGGGAAAGGCCCCCACTTTTTATAGCCCCCCCCCCATTTCATCCTCCCTGTGTTCCCTCTGTGTCTGGTTCTGGTGAAATAATTAAAATAATTAGAGTCAGTTTCATTTAGTGGTGAGGCCACCAGGTGAGACCATGAGTTCTAGTCCTGTCTTAGGCAGGAAAGCCGGCTTGGTGTTATAAAATCCGCTTTCCTTGCACTGGTTCATCCTGCAGAGGAGAAGGGAAACTCTCCCTGTTGGATTCAGGCAGGGGAGGCAGCTCAGAGTCTGCATGGTGGAGCTTGGCCCCCATTGGAGGAAATTGTCCCCAATTCTTTGAGGGGAAATAGGGAGACCAGCAATGACTGCATGATCCCCAGTGGTTAGAGAGGCTTTTGCTGGCATAGCTGAGACCTGGCTGACTCTGGAAGGGGGTTTTTTCCTCTCAGAGATGTGTCCAGCCAGTTTAATGATAGGCCCCAACTGAAACCCCAGGGCAGGGGGAGTGGGGTGCAGTGGTCATCAGAGAAGCTCTTTTGGCACTCAGGAGCTTTGCTCCCCAAGTTTCTGGTTGTGAAACCCCATTTGTATATCTGGTGTTTGTTTATTGTTTTAAAAACATGACGTTTTATTGAATTTTATTGGAGAGATGGGTGAGATAGAAGTTTAATAAAAAATGAAGAAAAAGTCTGAGGTCCTCTGAGAAGTTCATGAAGCTGTGGAGGTTTAATGGTGAAGAGAGTGAAGACCAGGAGTGAAATCCAACAGGTTCTAACAGGTTCTGGAGAACCAGTAGCGGACTTGAGTAAGTTCAGAGAATTGGCAAATACCACCTCTGGCTGGTCCCAGAGTGGGGTGGGAATGGAGATTTTGCAGTATCCTTTCCCTGCCATGCCCCCTAAGCCACACCATGCCGACTAAGCCACGTCCACAGAACCGGTAGTAAAAAAAAATTGGATTTCACCACTGGAGAGGACCAAGATAAAGTGTCAGGGTTCCAAGTAACACCCCCAACGAAAGAAAACTCCAAGGCTTGAGTTTCCTCAAAGTTCCATTTTATTAGAGATGTCATACTGGCACATCTGGGAAAACCCGAATCTGAAAGCTTCTGGATTTTCCTTGCCCAAAAGAAAGTCCAAGTCTCTGCCCCAGCACCCACATGTCCATCACATGGTCCAATCAATGCACCGTCCCAACTGGAGATGTTCCCCAGTCACACCCCTCCAGGTGCAGGGCAGAGTGGCCTTGACTCTCAGAGAAAAGAATGTTATTTTGACTGCATATCTCACCAGCTCCATACAATCTCCCCTCCCACAGCACTAAATGTGGCAGGCCTGAAGATCCAATGCCCAAAATTGCTTCCAGGCCTGACATAAAGACTCACGCTGTGTCTGTTTCTCTAATGCAGGAAGCAACCAGGTCATTTTGCAGCTCCCTCGCAGGTGAGTGGCCCCATTGGGCGCTGTATGGGGGTCGAGGGAGGAAGGGAGGAAAACGAGGGCTTTGAAGTCCAAGGACCAACTGATGGTGAAGATATTTTGGGAAACCCCTCTTCTCTCTCCTGTTTATGTTAGACGCTGCAGGATAAGGAATTTCGGGCTCTGAAGAAGGGTCTGCTTGCCCCCAACCGCTTATCCTAAATGGCCAAACTGTAACCCCTCTCAGGATCTGGCTGTCTTGGATCAGGAGACTCAGAGTCCTGGAAAGAGGAGATCTGAGTGTTCTCACTGCAAGGTGGGGTGGAGACAAGGGACTTCTTGGGGGTCATGGATGGAGCGGGGGCTTCTCTCCCCTCTTTGAGTCCATCTAGGAATCCTTTCCTCCAGATGTTGAAGGAACACTTGCACTTTGGAGGCCATGAATCCATTTGCACTTGTCTCTGGGGGCAACATGAAGTCGAACTGATTTTGTGCATTTGAGGGGCAGGTGGGGCAGGTTCTCACCTATTTCAGCAGCCAGTCGGGGGCCCTCTTGTAAATCCCACCCAGCTGATCCCTCTCTTGAGGTTGCTGCTTCTGCTCCTTGCCTGGGCTGATCTTTGGTGATCCCTCAGCCTGGACTGTGGGATTCCTCCTCTTGGCTCCCTCCCAGACTGACCCGGCCTGCTTTTTCCCTCCTTTTTACAGTGCGAGTGGACACTCCCAGCATGAGGAGAGAGGAGAGAAGATGGGATCAGCCTTCTTCTGAATGAGGCCGAACTCTTCAGGCCCTTCCAGCATGCTGGAACCAGGATATATTTGGGGCCTTACTCTTCAGGTGCCTAATTTTATGCAGCAACCCAAGAGTGCAGAGACCCTTGATTAATGGGGGAGAGGTCCCCATATTACAATGGATGCTTTCTAAGCAAAGAAGTGAAAGGAGTAAAACGGAAAAGGGAAATCTAGAAGAATGGGTTCTTTCACCCAAACTCCTTTTGGGCTTCTCAGATGCCTTCAAGAGCTGGTCATCTTTGAGAGCCTATAAATTAAAATATTTAAAGCAGGCACTTCCAACCTGGGGGCCGGGGGCCACCTGCAGCCTTGGACAGCTACAGGCCCACAGAACTTTTAATGTTATAGTGAAAATATAAAATATAAATACTTTGGCCACCTAATGAGACGGAAGGTCTCACTGGAGAAGAGACTAATGCTGGGAAAGATTGAGGGCAAAAGAAGAAGGGGACGACAGAGAACGAGGTGGCTGGATGGAGTCACTGAAGCCGTCGGCGTGAGTTTAAATGGACTCCAGAGAATGGTAAAGGACAGGAAGGCCTGGAGGAACATTGTTCATGGGGTTGCGATGGGTCGGACACAACTTCGCAACTAACAACAACAAAAATATAAAGGAAGTTATTTATGTACATTAACTATATTATGTTTTGGGGTTTTTTGCGCCCCAAGACAATTTCTCCTCACTCGGTGCAGCCCAGGGAAGTCAAAAGGTGGGAGACGATTGCTTTAAAGCATTTTGTGAGAATTCAGTCAGCTGAATTTTTTATTTTATTTTATTTTATTTCATTTGTCACAACAGTATACACAAACATCGTCATAAATAAAAAACAACACATCATAAAAGAAATATATATATATGTAGGTCTTTGGTTATTCGGGTTTTCTCCCGCGTAAAATTGGAAGTGTCTTGGTGACGTTTCGACGAAGTCTCATTCGTCATCTTCAGGCTTCAGCTTCGTGCTCCTGGGAGCAATGTGTGATTGCAGCTGTTTCTTCCTTTTTTCTTCCAATTTTACGCGGAAGAAAACCCGAATAACCAAAGACCTACATACAAACACCCGCGAAAACCACAGAAAACATATATATATATATAAGTAAAAGTATGCAACAGCTATGTTAATTTGATATGATGAAAGGAACAATAGGACAGGAACGGTAGGCACTTTTGTGCTCTTATGCACGCCCCTTATAGTCCTCTTAGGAATTGGGTGAGGTCAATAGTAGACAGTTTTTGGTTGAAGATTTTGGGATTTTGAGTAGAGAGTATGGAGTCAGGTAATGAGGCAGCTTTAGGCAGCTCACAAAAATAATCAAACTATGAAGAACATAAAAGCTGTACGACAAAAATTAAAAACTTGAAGCCTCCATCTTCCTTTCCGGAGGCCCCACATCCTTCTGCAGGATGGCGCAAGGCGCTATGCATGCAGATTCAGTGGCCACCGCATCAAACATGGTTGCCCTCCTCGGCCAGCAACGATATTCTTTAGCCAAGAGCTGGGAAAGTCCCCTCTCTCCAATTATCACCCCCACATCTGGCCTAGTGGATCATGGCATTGACCATCTTTCCTGAAATTGGGACATGGATTCAAAGCCAGGTTTTGATGCTCTTCTGGAAGACTAAGAGGAGGGGGGATCAGTTTGAAGGTCTTCCAAAATGTAGGTGCAGCCATGAGAAAGGGAGACTTCCAAGGCCTTAGGAGGTGGACTTATTTCATGAAGGGAAGGTGTCCACCCTATTTGGTCTAGTGCCAGATACCCTCTTTGAGAGACGATACTGTACCCTCATTGAGAGATGACACTGCAAAGAGCCTGGTCTCGTGCCGTGCCATGGGGCCGTGATAGCTCGGGCTGTTAGAAGCCTGTTATTAGAACACAGCAGCCTGCAATTACTGCAGGTTCAAGCCCGGCCCGAGGTTGACTCAGCCTTCCATCCTTTATAAGGTAGGTAAAATGAGGACCCAGATTGTTGGGGGGGCAATAAGTTGACTTTGTAAATATACAAATAGAATGAGACTATTGTCTTATACATTGTAAGCCGCTCTGAGTCTTCGGAGAAGGGCGGGATATAAATGTAAATTTAAAAAAAAAATGTATTTCATTCAATATAATGAGGAACTGGAGAAGCGATCACAGGGGGGAAAAAATCCAAACAAAGAGACAAATTGGCTGAAAATTACACAGCAACTACTTTTATGTTCTCGCAAACACATTCCACGCTTCTTTAAGAGCCGAAGTGGCGCAGTGGTCAGAGTGCAGTACTGCGGGCTACTTCAGCTGACTGCTAGCTGCAGTTCAGCAAATCAAATCTCACCGGCTCAAGGTTGACTCAGCCTTCCATCCTTCCGAGGTGGGTAAAATGAGGACCCAGATTGTTGGGGGCAGTGGTGAAATCCATTTTTTTTTTACTACCGGTTTTGTGGGTGTGGCTTCTGGGGCATGGCAGGGGAAAGATACTGCAAAATCTCCATTCCCACCCCACTCTGATGCCAGCCAGAGGTGGTATTTGTTGGTTCTCTGAACTGCTCAAAATTTCTGCTACCGGTTCTCCAGAACCTGTCAGAACCGGCTGGATTTCACCCCTGGTTGAGGGCAATACGCTAACTCTGTAAATTGCTTAGGGCTGTAAAGCACTATGAAGAGGTATATAAGTCTAAGAGCTATTGCCATTGCTATTTATCTCTTCAAGAGTAGCTGCCAGGGCGACATTTTTCACTGAGGTAGTTTTTCTCAGTTATAGACAACATGGAGCCCGCCAGATAGGTTAGACTTCAACTCCCATCATGCCCTGCTGCCAGGCCGCTCTCTGGAGACAATTGGTCTAAAGCAACTCTGAAAGAAGGGAATTTGGTAATCCAGGAGCGAGATCTCCCCTTTCAGGGAAATTGGGCGAGGGGAAATCATCTTGTCTTTTTTTTTTTTTCTCAGAGAAAACAAGAATTTGCAATGGCCTTTTGATGGTTATAGAGCTGTAGGGGAAGGAGTGGCAGAACCTGCAGGTGGCGTTAAAAGAGGGATGAACATAGAATTCAGAGATGGGTTTCAACTGGTTCTGACCAGTTCTGGAGAACCGATAGAGGAAATTTTGAGTAGTTCGGAGAACCAGTAGTAAAAATTCTGATTGGCCCCACCCCCATCTATTCTCCGCCTCCCAAGTCCCAGCTGATCGGGAAGAAATGGGGATTTTGCAGTATCCTTCCCCTGGAGTGGGGTGGGAATGGAGTTTTTACAGTACCCTTCCCCTGGAGTGGGGTGGGAATGGAGTTTTTACAGTATCCTTCCCCTGGAGTGGGGTGGGAATGGAGTTTTTACAGTATCCTTCCCCTGGAGTGGGGTGGGAATGGAGTTTTTACAGTATCCTTCCCCTGGAGTGGGGAGGGAATGGAGTTTTTACGGTATCCTTCCCCTGGAGTGGGGAGGGAATGGAGTTTTTACAGTATCCTTCCCTTGGAGTGGGGTGGGAATGGAGTTTTTACAGTACCCTTCCCCTGGAGTGGGAGGAATGGAGTTTTACGGTATCCTTCCCTGGAGTGGGAGGAATGGAGTTTTTACAGTATCCTTCCCCTGGAGTGGGGAGGGAATGGAGTTTTTACGGTATCCTTCCCCTGGAGTGGGGAGGGAATGGAGTTTTTACAGTATCCTTCCCTTGGAGTGGGGAGGGAATGGAGTTTTTACAGTACCCTTCCCCTGGAGTGGGGTGGGAATGGAGTTTTTACAGTATCCTTCCCCTGGAGTGGGGAGGGAATGGAGTTTTTACGGTATCCTTCCCCTGGAGTGGGGAGGGAATGGAGTTTTTACAGTATCCTTCCCCTGGAGTGGGGAGGGAATGGAGTTTTTACAGTATCCTTCCCTTGGAGTGGGGAGGGAATGGAGATTTTACAGTATTGTTGCAGGAAATAACGAGACCCACATCTCAGAATCAAAGGTAATTGTATTTTGTCTGCGCAAACAAAATAGATCCAGATGGATATGGCCAAAGCCAAACCTGGACAATTTCCTTACGGACAAACAAGCATTCTTATACTCGGAAAAACACGGAAACATACATCACAAGGGCATCATCTCAGCCTTGATCTTTTATTGGTTCATACAGATGGGGGGGGGGGGAAAGCAGTTTAGACATCTTGCTCTCCCCACTCTTCTTCTGACAGGAAGCTAGCATTTCCTGCTTTGTTTCTTACTTTGCAGCATAACTCGTGCAGTTAGACATAATGTGTGAAATTGTGGTTTGCCCTTTTAACATTGTTCTTCACCTCTTTGTTATCTTAAGAACAATCTCTTTTTTTTTTGTCACAACATTATATACAGGAACATATATTGAAAGGAAACAATAGGACAGGAATGGTAGACACTTTTGTGCACTTATGCACGCCCCTTATAGTCCTCTTAGGAATGGGGTGAGGTCAATGGTAGACAGTTTTTGGTTAAAGCTTTTAGGAGTTGGAGAGGAGACCACAGAGTCAAGTAGTGTATTCCAAGCATTAACAACTTTTTGGACTCGTTCAATTGTATTAATGTCAGAGATGTGGTATGGGTTTCAGACAGATGAGCTGTATTCAAGAATGGGTCTGGCAAATGTTTTGAACGCTCTGGTTAGTAGTATAGAGTTTTTGGAAAAGAAGTTATGCAGAATTAGGTTTACAACTCTTAGAGCCTTTTTTGCTATATAGTTGCAATGGGCTTTGGTACTTACTGTAGATCATTTGATATGAAAACTCCAAGGTCCTTAACAGGGTGGGGGTCATCTGTAAGATAATATCCATTAAGCTTGTACTTAGTGCTTGGGTTCTTTTTTCCAATATGTAAGACTGAGCATTTACTTTTTGGGGTTCTGCCTTAGTCCCCCCTCTGAGACTATTTCCATTTTTTTTAAAATCAGGAAATTCAGTCTCACTATTTCTGGTTTGCGGTTAGCTAAGAACATAACATATAGCACAGATAATACTTGTTAAACTGGCCCCCACCTTTTTTCCTTTCTGACTGCAGTTTAAAACAGCAATTGATCAGAAAAGCAAAAACAGTTTGTATGATTATTCCCAAATTTCATCTTCTTCAGGCATCTCTTCAATCCCAGGGTCCAATCCGTACATAGTCTCCACCATCAGGACTTCCATTTTCCAACTGGGGATCTGGGGCAAACTTATTTCTTATCAGCCCTTCCATCACTACTAATTCCTTCCCAATTGTTACTTCTTTGACAGAACTGATAACTATTTGTCTTAATAAGGAATTATACAAGGCACAAAGCTAGACCTGCTATTCCATATAACAAGAATAACATTTGCTTGACCCAAGCAGCCATATATCACTACTTTGTACTCTGTCCAATCCTGGATGCCCCCACTCTTGTAAATCCTTTGCCACTTCTCTGACCACTCCAGATTTGTTCATGTAAAAAGAACATTCTCCTCCCAAGAATAGACATAAACCACCTTTCTCGGCTGTCAAAAGGTCTATGGCAAGGTAGTTTTTGCAAGACTACTGCTGCTCAGGAGTCTGTCTGATCCTGGACCTCAACCAGGGTTTCTAGCAATCTGATTCAGACTTTGTTGCAACTCTTCTGAGAGTTGTCGAAATTGGATTGTAGAATGGGGGGTATCCTTTTCTGAACGCGTCCCATAAGGGGTACAGGAAGACTTTGTTCCTCACTGACTACACCCATCTTTGGGAAGAGGTGTACCTTGGACATATCCCTGTCCAGTTAGTAGGTAAGCACACATACACATTTCTCCCACATAATTAAAATACCCTATTTTCTCTTAACCATACTATCATGTTCATGGAAAAGGCATGGACTCGATGGTTCCCCTCATTACTCCAGACCCCCAAAGTCCTTGCTATCAATTTGCAGTGGAAGCTCTTTTCTAGGGTCTCTCTCTCTTTTTTTTTAAGTATTCAAGGAGGTAGTGGGAGCTTTCATTCCCAGAGGGGAATGGGAAACAAAATCCTTTCATGTGGAGCCATGGACATGAGAGTGAGGAATATGAATTCTGATAAAACTTTTTCTCTTAGTCTTCATTTCTTTAGCTTACAACAATCAGTGAAGAACTCTGCTCTTTTCTGTCTTCTCTCACAGCAGAAAGAGGCGGGGTGTGTGTGTGTGTTGCAGGGTGGGGGTGGGGGTGCTGCCTTGAGACAAAACTCTTTGTTCTTTTATTCTGCTCTGCAACAGGAAGGGCGGCTGCACAGTCTTAACAGAGTTGGAAGGGACCCCGGAGGCTCTCTAGTCCAACCCCCCTGCCCAGGCAGGAAACCCTATACCATTTCAGACAAATGGTTTTTCAACATTTTCTTAAGAATTTCCAGTGTTGGAGCATTCACAACTTCTGCAGGCAAGTTGTTCCACTTATTAATTGTTCTAACTGTCAGGAAATTTCTCCTTAGTTCTAAGTTGCTTCTTTCCTTGATCAGTTTCCACCCATTGCTTCTTGTTCTACCCTCAGGTGCTTTGGAGAACAGCCCGACTCCCTCTTCTTTGTGGCAACCCCTGAGATATTGGAACACAGCTATCATGTCTCCCCTAGTCCTTCTTTTTAATAAACTAGACATACCCAGTTCCTGCAACCGTTCTTCATATGTTTTAGCCTCCAGTCCCCTAATCATCTTTGTCGCTCTTCTCTGCACTCTTTCTAGAGTCTCAACATCTTTTTTACATCGTGGCGACCAAAACTGGATGCAATATTTCCAAGAAAAATGAAGAAGCTGTGAATTGTTCTGGGAGTTTAGAATTCAAACAGACAGGCACTTGCAACATCATGCCCCAGACTTAACAATTATCAGTAAGAAGAGGAAAAAAGTCTGGATCGTCGATGTTGCAATATCTGGGGCCAGCAGACTAGAAGAGAAAGAACTGGAGAAGATAACAAAATACAAAGATCTACCAAGAAAAATAGCACAACTCTGGCAAAAAAACAAACAAACCCAAAAGTACTCCTACCCTCAAAACGAGGCTATAGAGCACTGCACACCAGAACAACTAGACACAAGAACAGTTTTTTCCCCGAAGGCCATCACTCTGCTAAACAAATAATTCCATCAATACTGTCAGACTATTTACTGAATCTGCACTACTATTAATCCTCTCATAGTTCCCATCACCAATCTCTTTCCACTTATGACTGTATGACTGTAACTTGTTGCTGGCAATCCTTATGATTTATATTGATATACTGACCATCAGTTGTGTTGTAAATGTTGTACCTTGATGAACGTATCTTTTCTTTTATGTACACTGAGAGCATATGCACCAAGACAAATTCCTTGTGTGTCCAATCACACTTGGCCAATAAAAATTCTATTCTATTCTATTCAATTAAGGCAAGATAGTGTGCATCATCCTGGTCAAATCGTTGTCGAGTCTATTTTTCAAAATCTCCACTGATGGAACAGCCACAACTCCAGGAGGAAAACGATTCCATTGATTCATTGTTCTCATTGTCAGAAAACTTCTCCTTAGTTCTAAGTTGGATCTCTCTTTAACAAACTTGCACCCCTTTTTTCTTGTCCTGCCCTCTGGGGCTTTGGAGAAGAAGCCAATGACAGCCCCTCAAGTACTGGAAGAGAGTTAGCAGTGTCATGTCCCCCCAATCCTTCTCTTCCATAGGCTGAACATACCTAGCTCCCTTAAACTTTCATCATAGGATTTTTCCCCCAGAACCTTTTATCATCGTTGTCACTCCTCTCTGCACTCTTTCTAGTATCTCACCATCTTTTCTGTATTATGGTGACCAAAACTCAGCCTTCCATCCTTTATAAGGTAGGTAAAATGAGGACCCAGATTGTTGGGGGGCAATAAGTTGACTTTGTAAAAATATACAAATAGAATGAGACTATTGCCTTATACACTGTAAGCCGCCCTGAGTCTTCGGAGAAGGGCGGGGTATAAATGTAAACAAACAAAAAAAAAAAAACTAGACCCGCTACTCCAAGTATGGCCTCACTTGTGCAGCATAAATTAGTGTGATCACTTCTGGTGATCTATGTATTTATTTATTTATTTTGTTATAACAATATATGTAGGTATCATACAAAAAGATTATATAATATATAAACACATATATGAGTAAATATAAGGAGGTATAAGCATATATGTATATAGGAAGAAGAAAAGAAAAACAATAGGACAGGAACGGTAGGCACGTTTGTGCGCTTATGCACGCCCCTTATGGTCCTCTTAGGAATGGGGTGAGGTCAATAGTAGAAAGTTTTTGGTTAAAGCTTTTAGGATTATGGGAAGAGACCACAGAGTCAGGTAAAGTGTTCCAAGCACTGATGATTCTGTTGCAGAAGTCATATTTTCTGCAATCTAGATTAAAGCGGTTTACATTAAGTTTAAATCTATTGGTTGCCCTTGTATTATTGCAATTAAAGCTGAAGTAGTCTTTAACAGGAAGGACATTACAATAGATGATCCTGTGAGTTAAACTTAGGTCTTGATGTTAAATACTTGGTTGATGCAGCCCAGGACTGTATTGGCTTTTTTGGCAGCTCCACCTGATCCCTGGCTGCGAGAGGCTGTGCTGGGTCTCCCCTCCTCCTGGCCTACGCCCTTCCACCACCCACTCCCCAGGACAAGATAAGATAACCCTCCCGCTTTTCCCAGCCCCGCAGTTCTGCCCCTCCCCCAAGACTGGAAGATTTCCTGATGGCACTTTCGCTTTCCTTTCCCGCCCCCACCTCTCCCGCCTCCCCCCCCCTCTCCCGCCTGTCTATCTAGGTTGCGCCTGGATGTCTGCCTAGCAAAAATGACGACATGGCAATACCTTTTTTTTCTACCGGTTGAGATTAGCCAATCACCAGCTTTTTGCTCGATATTGTTTACGTTGTCGATCATCCGGAGCGTTTTCTTTCTCTGCCTGCGAATTCAGAAGAGCGGAGCGCACTTTGAGGATGGTGGCAAGGATGGCTCTGCGCTCTCTGTCGCTCCTGGTGTTGGTGGCGGTTGCGCTGCGGGAGAGCTGCTTCGGTGAGTCCCTTTGCAGGATTCCGGGGTTCCCTTTTTTTTCTGCTAGTGGGAAATCTTTCTCTTTCTCCTCCCTCCCAAAAGTTTATTTCCAGAATGAGAATCCTAATTCGGTCCTCTTTCTAATCCGCTCCCCCTCCTCCTGGGGCCACTCTCAGAAGAGACCCTGGATGGGACTCTGCTGCCTCCCCGCTGCCCGTCTCAAGAGATGCCCCTCTGGGAGCAGGACAAGGGTAACCCCTCCAGATCTCAGTCCAGTCTACCTGGGCCCCCCGAGCACAGTTCTCCCCCCCCCTTCCAAAAATGGAAGTTGTTAGAAAGTGGCATTTGCACTTTGCAGGTGATCAGGTCAGTTTATGGACTTTCTGACTCCCTTCGCCTAACCCCTCCGCCTGGGTTGCCTTTCTTGACATTGGAGGGGCTTTGTGGCTTCTGGTGCTGGGAGGACCCGGCTGGTTTCTCAAATTGGTTCCGTGTATCGGCAGAGGCGGAGACTGGTGCAATAAAGCAGGGGTCCCCAACCTTGGCCACTTTAAGCCTGGTGGACTTCAACTCCCAGAATTCCCCAGCCAGCTGGGGAATTCTGGGAGTTGAAGTCCACCAGGCTTAAAGTGGCCAAGGTTGGGGACCCCTGCAATAGAGCGATCAGAATAAAGGCCGCCCTGTGAATGGAGCAGGAGAAGAGTCTTGGAGAGAAAGGCTCCATTGATGAAGAATCTTCCTAAAGATCTCTCCTTTCTCCTCGATTCCCTGCCGCCCCCTCCAAACCCCAATATCTCTAGAGCTTTTTTTTCTAGGACAGGCAGGCCACAATACTCCTTTTTCCATTTTAGGAGCGCTCATCGTGGGACAGTTTGCAGAGTCAAAAATAATTAAAATTTACTATTATTCCTTAGTAATGAGGTAGGGGCCTTGGGGGGTGTTCCTAGTTGTTCCTCAGAGAAAATATCAGTGCAGCAGCTTTTCAAAAGGCATTTAAAAAGTTGTCAGGATCTTACTGATAAGCACTTAGACTTATAGACCGCTTATCAGTGCTTTTACAGCCCTCTCTAAGTGGTTTACAGAGTCCACATATTATCCCCAACAATCCTCATTTTACCCACCTCGGAAGGATGGAAGGCAGAGTCAACCTTGAGCCAGTGAGATTTGAACTGCCGAACTGCAGCTAGCAGTCAGCTGAACTAGCCTGCAGTACTGCACTCTAACTATTACCCCACCTGGGTTAGAAGTAGAAGAAGAAAAGCACCTCTGCATAGTGACCATGAAATGAACCGGTTGGACACAGACAGATCCAAACTGACCAGCCGTTCCTGATATGAAGAGGAGTCAGGATTGTGAGGATGCCCAACCTGTGTTCCATTCATACGTTCCTCCTCTCAGGCAGACTTCAGACTTCCTCATTGCTCACCCCCACAAAAGAAAGAAGCGGGTTCTAGATTATGTAGAGGCCAATCCCCCCTCCTTCTGTTGGAGAAAAACTCTGATCTGTTTTGTCAAATTATTCATGAACTGGAAGAGACATGGTGTTGTGGCTCCCGCCCCTGAACCTGGCCCCATGCCCGAAAGTGCCTTGGAGCCGGGCCTGCTGCCAGAAAGTGACTCGGAGCTGGGCCTGCTGCCAGAAAGTGATTTGGACAGTGAGGGGGAAGGGCCATCAGGACTTACCTCGGACGCACCGGCCTCCCTGGATCAGCTCCAGGAGCCAGAAGCAGGCCAAGAGAAAGGGATAACGAGGCCTCCTTCTCCTGACTCTTCCCCCCCCCAGGCCACACCTGCAGACCAAGCTGACAGCAATCAGGCTTGGCTCAATCCCAGGTTTCGTAGGCAGGAGAGAAGAGAACAATAGAAGCAGGGGAGGGGCAGGCCTAGGAAGTGCTGAGTCATGCAGCCACACCCCACAGGATATAAAAGGCAGCAAGAGCTGGTGTGTCTCTTTGTATCAGGCAAATCCACGGATTGATTAGAGATGAAGGTTGTGACTCACCAGCATCTTGGCAGCTATCGAGGGCTCTTGGCAGACGCTGATTCTTTTGCTGCCAGAGCCAGCTAATTAAGCCATCGTTCGGACGGAGGCGAGGAGGACACAACACATGGTAACAAGATCAGCCAATGAATAGGCATAACAACTAAATCAGCCGATTGGGAACTGAGACAGACTGGAGCCAGGGCGTGTCTTAGTCTGCAGCTTCTGAGTCTGTGCAGAGAAACTGAAACCAGAGTGTGTTCTGTCTGCTCCGCTGAAATGAAACTAACTGTTTTCTCCTGCCTTGTGTTCTGCCTGTAAATTCTACCACGTTGCAGAATCAACTATTGGTATTGGAAATACTTCATCTGTTATTATGCATATAAAGAGGTTAAGGAATCCAGCTGAATCAGTTATCTGTGTTTTTCTTCTTGGACTGGGAAGGATTGGGAGACAATGCTGGAGGGAATGGGCAGCAGGACTATTTATTTCTCTGGACTGTGTAAGTCCTACCTTTTTCTGCGTAGACCCAGGTTCTGCCCAAATAAGTCCCATGAATGATTGTGAAAATCTTGGGTGCCCTGGAAAGAGCTTCCACAATGGACTCCTTTTTCAGTTTTAAGCAGACCGGCATTATTGGTGGCCTTCTGGAACTTGCAGCTTATCAGGTTTCGCAGGAGCGTCTTATTTTCCTTTGATTCTTTTAATCCACTTACAAGCTGTTCTTTTCCTGTTCGTTGCGCAGGCCTGGAGTCTTGTTGTGTCTCGTCCAATCTCACCTCAGCCGGGGTCTCCTTATCTGCTTCCGAACACGGAGGAATGTTCTAGTATGCCTCCCGGCCCCAGCCCTGGCTCCATGCCCAGACAGGCTGAAGAGGAAGAAATACCTCCAGCCCCCAGCTCTGGCTCCATGCCCAGGCAAACGCAGCAACTAGACCCCTCCCCCTCCTCCACAGCATGTGAGCCTGAGGGAGGTCTATTACCAACAGCTGCCGACTGGAGTGACCCCTCGTGTCAGAAGACTTGATAGGCGGAGGCAACAGAAGGAAGGGAGGGGCAGGCCTGGATAAGTGCTGAGTCATGGAGCCATACCCCATGGCCTATATAAAGGATCTGCTTTCTGGCATTCTCTGAGTCAGGCAAAGTCTAAATATATCTTGCTGAAGTCATTTTCTGGTCTCCTGCCTGCCCTGAGGACTTTGCTAGGACTTTGGCAGAGCTGCAGAGGCATGCCTGATTCGGATTTCCCTGACCCGGCTGTCAGCAGAGGAGTGGGACACGACAAGTCTTTTCCGTATTTGTATTTTTACAGTTTAAGTGTAAACAGTGTCTTTTTGTGGGAGTTTCCCCCCACTCTTCCTCTCCCATTATCTCCCCTCCCTTTCCCTCAGTGGTGGAATTCACATTTTTTTATTACCGGTTCTATGGGCGTGCCTTGGTGGGCATGGCTGCAAAATCCCTATTCCCACCCCACTCTGGAGCCAGCCAGAGGTGGTATTTGCCGGCTCTCCGAACTATCAAAATTTCCACTACCGGTTCTCCAGGACCTTGCAGAACCTGCTGAATGGCACCACTGCTTTCCTTCCTTCCCCTTTGACTTCTCCCAGGTCTCCTCTTCTTCCTTCTTCCTCTCCAGGCACTCAAACCCTTTCTGTGCCCCATGGGACTAAGTAGGAGTGAAATCTAATTTTTTTTTGCTACCGGTTCTGTGGGCGTGGCTTGGTGGGGCGTGGCTTGGTGGGGGGGTTCATGTGACTGGGTGGGCGTGGCTATGTGATTGGGGGATCAAACAACAGAAACTCACTAGCAATGTCCTGCTGGAGCAAGGTTGGACTAGATGATCTCCAGGTCCCTTCCAGCCCTGGATTATCCTCTGAAGCTGCGTCTAATAATAATAATAATGTTTTAATTTGTATACCGCCCTTCTCCCGAAGGACTCAGGGCGGTGAACAGGCAAATAAAATACAAACAGACATACACAATAATTTAAACAACCCTTAAAAAACTGATTCAAATTTGCCAGAAAATTTAAAATGACATTACACCCCATAAAATTACAGAAATTTAAAACCCATCAAAATTCAATTAAAATTTAAAAAATTTAAAATTACACTCAGGCCAGTCCAGCCATATGAAATAAATAGGTTTTAAGTTCGCGGCGAAAGGTCCTGAGGTCAGGTAGTTGTCGAAGCCCGGGGGGAAGTTCGTTCCACAGGGTCGGAGCCCCCACAAAGAAGACCCTCCCCCTGGGGGCCGCCAGTCGACACTGTTTGGCTGACGGCACCCTGAGGAGTCCCTCTCTGTGGGAACGCACCGGACGCTGGGAGATAGAGGCCGGCAGTCTAGTGCCAGGTTTGTACTCCTTCCTTCCTCCCTCCCTTCCTTCCTTTCTTACCTCCTTTATTTCTGTCTCTCTCTCAAAAATGAACCCCACCACACACACCTCGTTTTCCCTTCCAGCAGGCTTGCTAGGCAAGCCAAAAAACGGGGTGGGGGGGTGGGAAGTCCGTTTCTTCTTCCAGCAAGCTTGCTAAGCAAGCCAAAAAACGGGGTGGGGGAGAGTCTGTTTTTCCTCCCCAGAAACCTGCTGGGAGGAAAAACGGACTCCACCCCCCCCCCAGTTTTTTGGCTAGCACTCAGCTGAGCTCCGCGATCATCAAAAGCTTTTTTTTTTTTTTACTTTTAAAGCATTTTATCTTTGGCCGAAAAAATGCTTTAAAAAAAAAAAAAAAAACCTCTGATGATTGCGCGGCTGAGCTGGGCATGGGCCGGGGCGGGGGCAGGGATTATTGCTACCGGTTCTCCGAACCACCCGCCGCCATCGCTACCGGATCGCGCGATCCGGTCCGATCCGGGAGCATTTCACCCCTGGGACTAGGGTCCTTCAGCTGAAGCCCCCTAACTCTGCTCCTCTGGCTCCCTTCCAGGTTTCTCTTCTCACTCCCTGAAATATTTCTACACCGGCATCTCGGACCCCAATCAGGGGCTGTCCCACTTTGTCGCTCTGGGGTTTGTGGATGATCAACTCTTCAGTTCCTATGACAGCCACAGCCGGAGGATGAAGCCTCGAGTCTCCTGGATGGAGAAAGTGGGGAAGGAGGATCCCCAATACTGGGACAGTCAGACCCAGATGGCACGTGGCCATGAGGACATGTTCAGAGTAAACCTGGAAGTTCTGAGGAGTCGCTATAATCAGAGTGAAGGTGAGTGATGGGTCCGGTGGCTCTTCTTGCCCTATATTCCCCCCCCCCCAGGAAGAGAGGGGGAGAAAGGGGGAACCCTCCCTTAGGAAAGGCTGCTTCCTCACCTTTTAAAAAAGTATTTTTTAAAAAAATAGTTTATTCTTTTTAAAATTAATATAAGAGCGTCCTTGTTCCCATAACTGAGGTTTTCCGCAGATTGCAGTCACTAAAAACATTTTAAAGTTATCCATCTAGGTTGGTATATAGATATGGATATGGATGCTGATATGCACTAAGGTAAAGAACAGAGCAAAATCTCCCCTCCCCCATGAAAGTTGGGAGGCCTTGGTGGACAACCTTCTGTGGGGGAGGAAGGGAACCACAGTTCTCTTTCCCCTCCCCGTCAAAGGCAGGTGGATCCTAAAAAGATCCAGTCCTTCTGTTTGGAGAAGAAAAAGGACCTACTGGAGAAATGAGGGAATTAAGTATAGAATAGATCAGTGGTAGTCAACCTGGTCCCTACCGCCCACTAGTGGGGGTTCCAGCGTTCATGGTGGGCGGTAGGGATTTTGTCCGATACTGAAGCACTTTCCTTTTTTTTTAATTTAATTGACTTTTTAAAAAAATTTCATAGCATTATTTAAAAACATTTTCATTAGGTTTTCATAAAATTCCCTGTGACAATTTAAATTTCTGAAAATATACTATTTGCATCGCCCGTTCATAAGTTTAGTTCACGTTACGTAAGTGAAACTAAATGGCGCTATAGTGCGACCGCAAACAAAAGAACCTCGTCCCAGAATAGCTCGCGGATCTCCCTCCACACCACCCAGCTGTAACAGACAAGCAGACCTGGCAGCCGGTGCCCCACCCCCAAACACAATCCACGATGCTCGAGAGGCATGCGCAGACGACGATACACGACGCATTATTGTGGAATCGGTGGGCGGTTAGAAAAGTTTACTACCAACAGAGATACAAAAGTGGGCGGTAGGTATAAAAAGGTTGACTATCCCTGAATAGATCCACCAGGGAAAGACTAGATCCTTTTTTGGCATCTGCTCTTTTGGAGGGACAAGTTTGGCCCAAATGCCAAGAGCTTCTTCTCAACTTTCAAGTTGGAAGAACTAACTGGGAGCCAAGTGGGTTGGGTGTCCTTAGAGGGGGCTCAGGACAATTTGGAGCGAGGAATTGCTATGGAGGATAGCAATCAGGGTGTCAGTCCCTCCCTCTTGTCTCAAAGACTCTGTAGAGAAGGGGGGATCTCTCCAAACCATCCTCCTGGCCATTTTTTTAGGCCTTCACACGTTTCAGTGGATGTATGGCTGTGAACTCCGGAGAGACGGGAGGAAAGGAGAGTTTATGCAGTATGGCTACGATGGGAAGACCTTCCTCGCCTTTGACAAGGAGACCCTCACCTGGGTGGCTCCTGAACCCCAAGCCCAGATCACCCAGAGGAAATGGGATGCTATTCCAGGAAACAATGAGAGACATAAGTTCTACCTGGAGGAAATCTGCATTGAGTGGCTGGAGAAGTACCTGTTCTATGGGAAGGAGATGCTGCTGAGGACAGGTGAGCATCTGGATCCAGGCTGGACTTCCCTCCTTTATGGCCAGATTTCTTGTATACATTCAGCCCCTTTGGGTCCCTGGTCTGCAGCCTGTTTGCCCTGGAGAGAATCCTCCCCTCACCCCCTTCCAGCATCTCTCCATGACGTAGGAAGACCTCTTTGGTTCACATTGTCAGGCAGCCATTCAATGGACCAGGAAATGCAGCCTCTGCCTGGTGGGTATCTGTGTGGATCAGGCAGGAAAATCACTTGGGGTGCCCTGTTCACTGCCCAGAATGAGGTGGCAACAGGACCACTTGGGGTTCTTCAGTGGAACTCCCCATTAGCCGAAACAGAGTCTACTCTAGTGGGATGCATGGCTTTGATTTCCTCCCATCAATTCTTCTTCCCTTCACATCCCACAGGGGTCTCCCTCCCTCCCATGCTTGCACCTGATGATGCACTTCCGACCCCCACCACTAGTGGGCACCTACCATTAATAGGACATTATCAGTGTCTCACTGGGACGAAAAAGGCCAAAATGGGGGCGGGATGGGTGGGTGGGGAAACCCTAAGGATTCTGTGGATCATTCTCTTCAACCTCAAACCGCTTCCTTATTTTTCGCTTTAGGGACTCCTCTTCAGTGGTGGGTTTTAAATTTTTTTTTTACTACCGGTTATGTGGGCGTGGCTTGGTGGGCCTGGCATGGCTTGGTGGGCGTGGCAGGGGAAGAATACTGTAAAATCTCCATTCCCTCCCCACTCCAGGGGAAGGCTACTGCAAAATCCCCATTTCCTCCCCATCAGCTGGGACTCGGGAGGCAGAGAATAGATGGGAGCAGGGCCAGTCATAATTTTTACTACCGGTTCTCCGAACTACTCAGAATTTCTTCTACAGGTTCTCCGGAACTGGTCAGAACCTGCTGAAACCCACCTCTGCTCCTCTCCCTGAAAAGCAACTCCCTCCCCCACCTTCAGAAACACTCACTCACTCCACAGAGCTTTGTGCTCACACTAATAATAATAATAATAATAATAATTTAATTTTTATACCGCCCTTCTCCCGAAGGACTCAGGGCGGTGAACAGGCAGATAAAGATAATACAATTCATTACAATAAAAACACTATTTAAAAAACTTATTCAATATAGCCTAAATTTAAAATACAATACAAAATGAAAAATAAACCCCAATAAAATCCATGTTTAAAAAACCCTATTTAAGCCAGTCCTGCTCGGAAGAATAGATATGTCTTAAGCTCGCGGCGAAAGGTCCGGAGGTCAGGAAGTTGTCGAAGTCCTGGGGGAAGCTATAATATCCTCCCCCTTTCTTATCTCCGTGTGTCTTATTATTTTCCACTCAAAACTACCCCTCCCCCACTATGCCCCCTTCCCCTCTGGGCTCCTTGATCCCTCCAGGATAAGCATGTTAAGATCAGGCTCCATTGCAGAATCTTCCCTACAATTACCAGCAGCCACTGCCTGCCCTGGGAGCATTGTCTTGCTCTCTCTTCTGTTCTAGTGGAGAAGCAGAATCTCTTTTCCAAATTGACCAGGGTAGAATTGCAAAATCCCTGAGCCGGGGGTAAAATGCTCCCGCTTCGGACCGGATCGCCCAATCCGGTAGCGATAGCGGTGGGTGGGAGAACCAGTGGCAAAAATCCCTCCCCCCGGAATGCCCAGCTGAGCTGCGCGATCATCATGGTCTTCTCAGGGTGTCGTCCGCCAAACAATGTCGGCTGGCGGCCCCCAGGGGAAGATCCTTCTCTGTGGGGGCTCCTACTCTCTGGAATGAACTTCCCCCTGGCCTACGCCAAGTGCCTGATCTTCGGACCTTTCGCCATGAGCTAAAAACATACTTATTTATTCAAGCGGGACTGGCTTAATAGTTTTATTAATTTTAATTGGGGTTTTATTGTGTTAGGGTTTTTAAATTTTTAAATTTTTAATGTTGGCCTTTTTCTAATATGCTCTGTTTTAAATTTTTTGTTTTAATTGTATATATTCTGAGTTTTTATCTTTTTGGCTGTACACCGCCCTGAGTCCTTCGGGAGAAGGGCGGTATAAAAATCTAATAAATAAATAAATAAATAAATCAGAGAGGTTTTTTTTTAAATTTTAAAAAAGCATTTTTTTTTTCCGGCCGAAAAAATGCTTTTAAAAGTAAAAAAAAAGCCTCTGATGATCATGCGGCTCAGCTGGAATTGTCAAAGCCTTTTAAAAGCATTTTTTCTACAACCTTTTCGAACAAAGAGGTTGTAGAAAAAAATGCTTTTAAAAGGTTCTGGCGGTCCCAGCTGAGTTGCCTGATCGCCAGAGGCTTTTTTTTTCTTATAAAGGCAAAAAAAATGCTTTTAAAAGAAAAGAAAAGCCTCTGACGATCAGGCAACTCAGCTGGGATCGTCAGAGCCTTTTAAAAGCATTTTTACAACCTCTTCGGCCAAAGAGGTTGTAGCAAAAATGCTTTAAAGACAAAAAAAGTTGGCCATACCCACCCAGTCACATTAACGCCCCCCCACCAAGCCACGCCCACAGAACCGGTAGTAACAAATTTTACATTTCACTATTGCCCTGAGCCCCTGTGTGGTGGTACTGGTTGCTGTTGTTTTGAAAGGGAACTTTAAAAGAGCAGCTCCAAATTTCCCATCCACCTTCTAAGCACTGGAGGGGCTGAGAGTTAATTCGAGGGGTGTTGTTTCTGCAGAGCCCCCAGTGGTGACGATAATTAGCAGGACGGAGGTGGAGGATGGGATGGAGACGCACGTCTGCCAAGTCCACGGCTTCTACCCCAGGGAGATCGATGCCTCCTGGACGAGGGACGGGGAGGTCTGGCTGCAGGACACCTTCCATGGGTTTGTGGTCCCCAACGCGGATGGGACCTACCACAAGTGGCTCGGCATCCAGATCGATCCCAAAAAGAGGGACCGCTATCGGTGCCACGTGGAACATGACGGCCTGCAGGAACCTCTGGACGTAGCCCTGAAGGATGAGAGGCTGCAGGGTGGGCTCTTTGGCAGGCTGGAGGGTAGTGGGAGAGACTTGAGTCTCCCCACCGATTGGGAAGATTGTTTGGGGATCTCTTTTAACGGCCTGCTCTTTCTCCCAATTCAGTTCCAAAATCCACTCTGGGGCTCATCATCGGCTGCGTTGTGGCTGCTCTTATCCTGGTGTGTGTGATTGCTGCAACTTTGGTATTTCTCAGTAAGTATCTTTTTCTGGGGAGAGATTTGATTTGTTTCACTGGTCCCAAGGGTTAAGCAAAGTCTCCATTTTCCTTCCATTTTAATAATGTTCTTCTCTCCTTTTCCTTATTTCTCTTTTTACCCTGCACAAAGTCAAACCCTTCCCTTTTCTCCCTCCTCCTCTCTTTCCCTTGTCTAATAAAATTACCAAATCCACTTTCCTTGCACTGGTTTGTTCCAGTGGAGGAGAAGGGAAACTCTCCCTGTTGGATTTCTCGGCGCCTTCATTTGTTGGAAGAAATATCCATCTGGGTTCAGTTCCAAGTGGGGACAAAGACACTGGAAACATGGAGGCTGCTTGGAAAGATGGTTTAATGGTGGTCAGGATCACATGACTTGAGTTCCTGAACAGAAAAGGGAGAGATCCTGTGTGCTCCCTGGCTTTGTGCTTTTTCTGAGCTTTGAACTTTCTGGGGCACAGGAAGAGTACCCTGATTGGCTGTCAGACTCCCAGGGGGTGGGGGTCTTAGCTAGCCTTGCTGGCTGATGTAATCTTCCCAGGTGCCATGTGGTGAGTTTCAGTAGCTAGATGGGTTCTAGCCTTGCTGGCTGATGTAATCTTCCCAGGTGCCATGTGGTGAGTTTCAGTAGCTAGATGGGTTCTATTATGATGCAGATGATGGTTGACAAAGGTGGGGGGAAATGAGTGAGCTTAGCTGAGGCTTTAATGGCCCATTGACAAAGGTGGGGGGGGAGTCAGGAAGTTGCAGGGAGCTGCTTTGTCTTTAAAACATGTTTCTCCATTTCTCATCCAGGGAAATATATTCTGCCTTTTTAAATATTTTCTAAAATATTTCATTCTTCTAGGAGGGGGGTGGGTGCTAAATTCCTACACATTCAGGCAGGGAAGGCAGCCCACAGTCTGCATGGCCCCCTTTGGAGGAAAGAGCCCTCAATTCTTTGGGGGGGGGAAGGGAACAGGGAAACCACTGGCAATGCCATGATCCCCAGTGGTTAGAGACTCTTCTGGTGGCAGAGCTGAGATCCAGCTGACTCTGGAAGGGGGAGGGGGTTTTAAGATCAGTGGTGGGTTTCAATTTTTTTTACTACGGGTTCTGTGGGCGTGGCTTGGTGGGTGCAGCATGGCTTGGTGGGCGTGGCTCGGTGGGTGTGGCAAGGGAAATTTCCTCCCAATCAGCTGGGACTTGAGAGGCAGAGATTAGATGGGGGTGGGGCCAGTCAGAATTTTTTTTTTAATTAAAAAAGTTTTATTTTAACATTCATATCCAATAACATATTTAATGTACCATCATATACAATTAATCGGACCTGCCCGGTCACCACCCCCTTCTTTTTATCTCTCTTCCCTTCTCTACCTTCTTCTACTTTCCACAACCATCCTCCCCCTCTCTTATCTACATCCTCTCCTCCTTCCTCCCTACTCCTTTCTTCTCCCTCTTCTATCCCTCTTCCTTCCTTTCCTCTTCCTCCTCTTCTCTTTCCTACCTCCTTCTCTCTTCTACTTCCTTCTTTCCCATCATTCTGAAGTGTAGCCAGGCAGCTCCGATCTTACATTAATTATACTTCTTCAATCATCTTTGTACATTAACCATCAATCCATTTTCTACCCTCATCCCCCCTCCCACTCCCTTCCCCTTCCTCCCCCCACCCCCCGGGACTTCCCAGAACCGAATACAGGGTATGAAACTAACAACAAAAATTAAAATATAACACAAATCATAATCCATAGTCACTCCTTAAAACCTCAAATCCCCTTCCAGAAACAAAGAAAATATATTTCTTCCAATCCATTATATATCAGACCATTCCACTCCTAGAGTTCTCAGAAATTTCCGATTGAGTTGGTGCTTGTTCTTGAATAAAGTACATAGTTTTTAATATCCAACCTTCATCAATCAATATCAAAACAACGTTCCATCTTCCAATATTCACCAAGGGTTCTTCTAAAATGTCTTTCTTCCTTAAGCAGTCTCTCAAAAATAGTTCATATTTCCAACTTAATTCCAGTCAGAATTTTTAATACTGGTTCTCTGAACTACTCAAAATTTCCGCTACTGGTTCTCCAGAGCTGGTCAGAACCTGCTGAAACCCATCTCTGGTTGAGATGCACCCAGTTGGTTAGGATTTGGCATCCCATGAGACCCCAGGGCAGGGGAGGTGGGGTATCAGTGGTCCTCCGAGGGTTTCTTTTGGCATTCAGGGGCCTTGCAACCGAAGCGATCCCAGCTTTAGAAACACCCTGGGTTCACTTGGGGAGCGAGGCCCTGAGTTCGCAGGATCGGTTGGGATTGTTGCTACCATATAAGCCTTCCTCCTCTGTGGCCACCTCCCAGCCTGAGTGCTGGATGCCATCTGAGGGTTGGAGATCTCCTCCCCCGTCAAGGGATTTCGGCTGGTGGGGTCCAGGCAAAGAGCCTTTTCTGCCGTGGCTCCTGCCCTCTGGAACGCCATGCCTCTGGAGGTGAGATCCGCACCCATCCTTCTGTCCTTTCTGAAGAGGCTGGAAGACCAGCCTCTGCCAGCCGGCCTGGGGCCCCAGGGGATTAGGCAGACCCCCACCTTCTCCCCAGGTGCACTTTGCTCCCTCCTCCTCCTCCTCCTTCTCATCATCTTGGTTGACTGGATTTTCGTGTAATTTTAAATGTATGTTTTTTAGTTATTATTTTTTAATTATTATTATTTTGTCACAACATTATATACAAGCACATACACTGAAAGGAAACAATAGGACAGGAACGGTAGGCACTTTTGTGCCCTTATGCACGCCCCTTACAGACCTCTTAGGAATGGGGTGAGGTCAATGGTAGACAGTTTTTGGTTAAAGCTTTTGGGAGTTTGAGAAGAGACCACAGAGTCAGGTAATGTGTTCCAAGCGTTAACAACTCTGTTACAGAAGTCATATTTTCTGCAGTCAAGATTGAAGAGGTTAACCTTAAGTTTGAATCTATTGTTTGCTCTTGTATTATTGTGACTGAAGCTGAAGTAGTCTTCAACAGGAAGGACATTGCAAAAGAAGACATTGCCAAAAAAAAAAAAAAAAGGAAGGACATTGCAAAAGAAGACATTGCCAAAAAAAAAAAAAGGAAGGACATTGCAAAAGAAGACATTGAAAAAAAAAAAGGAAGGACATTGCAAAAGAAGACATTGCAATAGAAGACCATTTAAAACATTAAAATGTTTTACATGGTCTTCTATTGAATTCTGTTGGAAGTTGCCTAGATTCAGCTTGGAAAGCTGGGCAGCATAGAAGTTTAAGAATAGAAAATGATAGCTATGATAAATTGATTGATAGACAGATAGATAGATAGATAGATAGAGGAAGCAAGGAAGGAGGTAGGTAGGCAGACAGACATACAGGTAGATAGAGGAAGGAAGGAGGTAGGTAGGTAGGTAGAAAGATGGACATACAGACAGAGGAAGGAAGGAGAGAGGGAGGTGGGGGAGAGAGAGAGAGAGACAGATACACAGACAGAGGAAGGAAGGAGGTAGGTAGGTAGGTAGATAGGTAGATAGATAGATAGATAGATAGATAGATAGATAGATAGATAGATAGATAGATAGATAGATAGATGATAGAGAGAGAGGGGAGGGAGGAGGGGGGGAAAGTGCCAAGCAAGCAGGCAGACAGACAGAGGAAGGAATTAGGTAGGTAGGTAGGTAGATAGATAGATAGACAGACAGACAGACAGACAGACAGACAGACAGACAGACAGACAGACAGATAGATAGATAGATAGATAGATATAGGTGAAATAGAGAGAGAGACACACAGAGGGGTGTGTGGAAAGGATAGATGGAGGAATGGAGGGATGGATAGCTTGGTTCCCACTGAGAGATCCGTGAAGCTGCAGAGGTTGAATGGTGAAGAGAGATTTCTCCTCCTCAGAGGATCCAAACAAGGCAGAGACTCACTCAGTGTCTTTCTCTCCAATGCAGGAACCAACCAGGCCATTTAGCAGTCCTGTCACAGGTGAGTGGTCCCATTGGGGGCCATATGGTGGGCGGGGAGGGGAGGGAAATGAGGAAAATGAGGTCGAATGACCAACTGCTGGTGAAGATACTTTGGGAAATCCCTCTTCTCTCTCCTATTCATGTCACTGAGCCGCCTGATCCTGGGAGGTGCCACAGTCTGGCCTTGCAGAATAAGAGTTTGAGGGGAAGCAGCGCCCACTCAGAGCCCCAATGCCTCTCCCCCATATTCCTTATCTCAAATACTGCGAGGTAAGGAATTTGGGGGGAGATGCATTGGGGGCTGCGTAGGGAGTCTGCCTGCCCCCAGACTCTTCTCCTGCAAGGCCAGACTGTGGCCAGGCCCCTCTCAGGATCTGATTCTCTTGGGTCAGGAGGCTGAGAGACCTGCAAAGAGGAGAACTGAGAGTCCCCAGCAAAAGGGGAAGGGAGGAACGGGGGACACAAGGGACTTCCTGAGGGCCCTACAGTCATGGATGAAGAGGGGGGGCAGTGGTGGGATTCAGCCGGTTCGCACCACTTTGGGAGAACCGGTTGTTAACTTTCTGAGCAGTTTGGCAAACTGGTTGTTGGAAGTAATCATTAGGGCAGAGAACCAGTTGCTAAATGACTTGAATCCCACCACTGAGTGGGGGAGGGGGGCTTCTTTTTCCTCCTTGAGTCCCTCTGGGAATCTCTCCCTCCAGATGTTGAAGGAAGACCTGGACCCTCTGGAGGCCTTGAATCCATTTGCACCGGAAGACAGTGAATTTGACTCCCGCCAAAAGCAGCTAGCTGACTTGGGCCAGTCACAGTCTTTCTCAGCCCAACCCACCATATAGGCTGTGTCGTGGAAAAACCCAATGAAAACGACAAGAGACAGTAACACAAACAAACAATAATTCTTACTTCCAAGATTCAGAGGCTTATTTCACTAATAATTTGGACCATAAGCAATCATCATAGCATATCGTAACAACAGAACTGACATTAACAAGCCATTGCAATGGGGTCCAGTGACATAGGAGGTCTAGCAGGGACAGCTATAGGCCAGAGGGCTCCAAACCAGGGGTGAAATGCTACCGGTTTGCTCTGGTTCGGGCTAACTGGTAGTGATAAAAGCTACCAGTTCGGGCAAACTGGTAGTTTAAAGAGCTACCAATTTGGTCAAACCAGTAGTTAGCTACCGGTTCAGGCGAACTGGTAGTTTAAAAAAGCTACTAGTTCCTCCGGACCCGTATTTCCGACAATCAGCTGTGCCGCATGGTTTAGCTTTGCTAGAAAGCAGGAAATCCTGCTTTTTAGCGAAGCTAAATCACGTGGCACAGCTGAGTCTCCTCTCGCTGTTCTACTTACCTTCCCAAGCCTCCTTTTGGCGTGTACTGTGCTTGCGTGTTTGGAGCGTGTGTTTGGCATGCAGGTGTGCACACAGCACACATGAGCGGCCAGCGAACCTGTAGCAAACCAGTTCAGGTTTCACCACTGCTCCAAACTCATTTGAAGCCACACTTTTTATACTTTTCTGCACATATTTTACAGCTTACTTCCTTGTTCCTTCTTACTAACCGTCAATCCCCACATATACCCATGTACATCTGAAACCTCCATCCATCTGCTACTTTCAGATTCTTATTTCTCATGGTTTTCATCCTTCTTGTTCCAAATATACTCATGTCTACTTTGCACAAATTGCAACTTGTTCGGCAGATTACAAATATTTCTAGTACATTGCGAAATTATCCTAGCTGAAAGCTTTGGTTCATGTTTCATTCTTGGGTCTGCGATCTTCTCCTTGGGCCCTATCAAATCCAATAAACCAATGGAGTATTTTCCTTCTGGCTCAGGTGGTAGTTGGGAAAATAGGAGGAGGTATGTCCAATGTCTTGAGCTATTTATAAAAATAATAAACACAGGATAAAAATAAATAAATTCACGGATTTAACTCTCTCCCGACCCCGATGTCTGAAAGAAAAGCAAGATCTTTACAAAAGGCCAGCAGGATTCAGTCTGATCTCAGATAAAACAATATTCTAGGAGCCAAGTGGGAGAGCCTTTATGGTGCCGTTCCTTTTATAATGTTAAGGATAACACTTCAACAGCCATAACAATGAAATAGGAAATTATAAGCAGAAAAACTTAAGTTCTTTTTTAAAAAGAAGAAATTTTGTGTATCTTTATGGGGGGGGGAAAACCCCTGCAAACCGCTTTCCAATATATGTATGTTTGTTTGTTTGAAAAGATTTGTACAGCTGCCAATCTCAAAACAACTTTAGGCAGCTCACAAAAATAGTTAAACTACAAAGAACATAAAAATGGCATGGCAAAAACTTGGTGCCTCGGATGTGAGGGTCCTACCAGGCATTACTCACGCAGATTCAGGGGCCGATGCATTAAACACTGAGGCCCTTTCGGGTCCTTTCTTGGCCAGCACTGATCCTCTTTAGCTTTGAAGCTGTAGGGGAAGGTCTGTAAGGGGCGTGCATAAGAGCACAAGCGTGCCTACCGTTCCTGTCCTATTGTTTCCATCTATTATATCCAATTAATATAGTTATTACATACTTATGCTTATATATACTTATATATTGTATATGTTCTGTTTCCCTTCCCCCAATACTCCCAGCAAAGAGTCCGTCAGAGGCCTTCCTTTTTTTTCCCCTTTTATTTACATAGATACATGTCCTGGCCACGTCTACCCACGGGCCTGCCAAGTTTCTGGAGATAACGAGGAAATTATAGATAAGGCCAGAATTACTCACGAATATATTCTTTCCTCCATTGAAATAGTTAGCTCGCGCCAATTCATTAGCTCGCATAACCCATTACTTTGTCCAAGACAAAAACCAGGAAGTCCGCCTCCTATTTATAGTCTCTGCAGATGTCACTGCATGACAATTATGACTTGGCTTTGTCCCAACTCTTCCGCTGCTGCGCACGGCGATTACGCCTCGTGACCTTGCATCGCTCCAAAACTGTTCTTGGGCGTTGCCAAATCAGAAGGAGGCTCCATGGAATCAGGCTGTGCCGGCCTCCCCATCCCTTTGAGTGGGTGCCAGGGAGGAAAGGGCTCAAGAGAAGCAGGGCTGGCCAGGTCTTCTCCTCACTTTCTGAATCATCCGAGTCCAGGAGTCTGGGTCCAGGAACCTGGGTCACAACACTATCCTCACCGCAGGGCCCTTCCCCGGGCTGACGATCGGGATGCGGTCGGGCTGGGTTCTGCTCATGGAAGGCCTGCACCAGGTCAGGGGCATGAACGCCGGAGGCATCTACCCAGGAGAAATCAGTCCCGTATCCCTTCCACGCGATCAAATATTGGAAACGACCCTTCAGCCAGCGGGAGTCTCGTCGCTGTGGACTTCGTATTCCTCCGATCCGTCCTCGGCGACAGTGACGGGTGCTGTTGGGCACCGAAGGGGACTCGGTGTGGCCTCAGGAACCAGAAGGGACCGGTGAAAACGGGTGGATCCGCATGGATCGTGGCAGGGTCAGTCGGTAGGCTACCGGGTTGATGACTGCCTCGACAGGGAACGGCCGATGAATCGGTGGTCCAACTTCTTTACCGGGCGGTCGGACGGGAGGTGTTTGGTGGAGAGCCACACCGGTCTCCAACTGCCAGCGGGGCGTTGCCCGTCGGGAGCGGTCGGCGGACCGTTTGTAATCCTCCTTTGCCCGATTCAGCTGCTGGCGTACCAACTGTTGGACCGCATGCAATTCCGTCAGGAAGGTCTGCGTTTGGGAACAGGAGAGTCCGGTGGTGCCAGAGGAAGAGCAGCGGATGGTACCCACATTGGCAAAGAACGGGTCATCTGAGTAGAGGTGTGCTGAGAGTTGTTAAAAGCAAACTCCGCCAGGGACAGGTAGTCGCCCAGTTGTCCTGTTGCTGGTTGATGAAGCAACGGAGATACTGTTCCAGTATACCGATGACCTTCTCTGTACCCCGTCGGTCTCCGGATGGTGCGATGGACGACAGACATACCTGCACCTCCAACGCGGCCATCAGGCTCTTCCAGAAGCGGGCTGTGAACTGAACTCATGTCCGAAACCACCCTGTCCGGTAGACCATGGAGGCGGAAGATGTGCTGCAGAAAGAGGCGGGCCGTTTTGCGGCTGTGGGCAGTCCGCGGCATGGGATGAAGTGTGCCATCTTGGTGAGCATGTCCACCACCACCAGCACCGTGGTGAACCCAGAGGACGGCGGCAGGTCTGTCAGGAAATCCATAGAGATCGCCCCAGGGTCTGTCGGGTGTCGGCAAGGGCTGGAGGAGCCGGGGCCCCGTGGCGGTCTTGGCTTGCCGGCACGGTACGCAGGATGTCACGTAGGCATGTATATCATGCCGCACTCGGGCCACCAAAAGGTCCGTGTCACCAGGTGGAGGTCTTGAAGAACCCAAAATGTCCTGCTGCAGGGTTGTCGTGGCACTGGGTCATGGCGAGGGCTCGGAGTGGTCCTGTGGGCACATATAATCGCCCGAAACTTGAGTAAGTCCTCCTCCAAGGTCCAAGGAGGCGTGGGGCCCACCTCCGCTCTCCTTTGCTGCGACCAGGCGTCCTGGCGCTGCGCCTCGCACCTGGGCCCGCAAGTCCACTGGCTCCGTGCTGCGGCCAAGGCTTCTGCCGGCAGCACTGTCCGTGGAGGAAGGGGGTCCTTGGCGCAGAGGTACTCTGGCTTGGGACAGGGCATCCGCCCTCCGGTTGTGACCGCTGGGAATGTAGGTCACGCGAAGTTGAACCGGGCAAAACAACGACCACGGATCTGCCGCTGGTTCAACTTCCGAGCTGTGGTGAGGTGCTCGAGATTCCGATGGTCCGCTCGACCTCCACCTGATGTCGGGCCCCCTCCAGATGGTGTCGCCAAGCCTCGAATGCAGCCTTGATAGCCAGCAACTCTTTTTCCCAGATAGTGTAGTTGCGCTCGGAAGGGTTGAGTTTCCGGGAGTAGTAAGCGCAGGGAAAAAGTGTGCCACCATTCGTCGGAGCCTGTAGCAGCACCGCTCCCAGAGCCACATTGGACGCGTCCGTTTCCACCACAAAAGGCCGGAGCGGGTCGGGATGCCTCAGGACGGGTTCCGTGACGAAGGCTTTCTTGAGGGCTGTGAATGCTTCTTGCTGCGGGGGACCCCACCGGAATGCAACCTTCTTCCTGAGGAGCTGGGTAAGTGGAGCTGTCAGTGTGGCGAAGCCCGGGATGAAGGTCCGGTAGTAGTTGGCGAAGCCCAGTAGGCGCTGAACATCCTTCACCCGACGAGGGGCTTCCCAGCTACACAAAGCTTCTACTTTACATGGGTCCATGGCTATGCCCTCGGGCGAGATGATATGCCCGAGGAATTCTATGGAAGTCCGGAAGAAGACGCATTTCTCCAGCTTCGCATTGAGTTGTTGCTCCCGCAAGCGTTGCAGAACCAGACTGACGTGTCGAAGGTGGCTTTCCCTGGACCGGGAGTAAATCAGGATGTCGTCGAGGTAGATAACCACGAACCGATCCAACATGTCTCGGAACACGTCGTTCATGAAGTGCTGAAAAACGGCGGGAGCATTGGTCAACCCAAATGGCATGACAGTGTATTCGTAGTGTCCGTATCGGTGCGAATGCCGCCTTCCATTCGTCTCCTTCTCGTATCCGCACCAGGTTGTAGGCCCCCCGGAGATCGAGCTTGGTGAAGATCGTGGCCTCCCGCAACCTTTCCAGTAGCTCCGGGATGAGCGGCAGGGGGTAGCGATTCCGCACCGTAATGGCGTTTAGCCGGCGGTAATCACAGCATAGGCGCAAGTCCCCTGTCTTCTTCTTCACAAAGAGGACCGGGGCCGAGAGAGGGGACTTTGAAGGCCGGATGACCCCTCGGGCCAGGTTTTTGCCCAGGAAGTCCCTGAGGGCGGCCAACTCGGGCCCCGACATGGAATACAGGCGTCCCACAGGCAGTGGTGCGTTGGGCAGAAGGTCCACGGGGCAATCGTGGGGCCGATGCGGGGGTAGTCGGTCCGCCTCCTTCTCGCTGAACACGTCGGCGAAGTCCGTCAGCTCAGGAGGCAAGGTGATGGCAGCGGTGGGGACGTTCTGGCCGGCACAGGTGTGGCGGATGTGATCGACGCACTGCAGACTCGGGAAAGAGATGGTGTTCGCGACCAGGCCACCTGAGGATCGTGGGTCCGCCAGGCCAACCCAAGGACCAAGGAAAATGAAGGTCCGCCGTGACATAAAACTGGATCGCCTCCTCATGGTCCCCAATAGCCAGGCGCAAAGGCTGGGTGGCAATTTAATGGGGCCGGACACCAGTTCTCGCCCATCAATTGTCTCTACCCGCATCGGAGGGTCCACGGAACCACGGGACCGCAAACTGGGTCACAAAGGCCTGGTCCATAAAGTTTGTTGTGGCCCTGAGTCCACCAGCGCATGCGCCTGGAGCCCGTCCGACTGGTTCCCCAACCATATCCGTGTGTCCAGAATCAGATGCCGAGGGGCCCAGAGTCTACTTCCAACGTCCAGTGGGGCTTAGTACGTGCCCGACCTAGGGTTTCCCGGTCGGGCCTGCTCCGCTTCGATTGGTCACGCTGTGATTCGGGACGGCGTCGTGCCCCACTTCGCTTTCTGGGGCAAGAAGCGGCGAAGTGGCGGGCTCCCACAGTACAGGCACAATCCCCTTGGCGCCTCGGTTCCGCTCCTGGGCTGTCAGGCGAGGTCTGGCCGCTCCCAACTCCATGGGCTCTTCCGCAGCGGTTACAAAACGTGGGGCGACCCTGGGTGCTGGTGGTGCAGGAAGTGGGGTGCAGATGTCGACGGCGGGTCCCGGGGTGCGACGGACGGTCGCCGTTGCAGACGGGCATCGAGGCGGAGACAAAGGGCACCAAGTTGTCGAGGGTCCGGGCGCCTCCACGCGGGCCAGCTCGTCTTGCAATTCCTCTGAGAGTCCCTCCTGAACGCTGGCCCACCAGCGCTGCATCATTCCAGTCAGAGTCCTGGCACAAAAGACGAAATTCGCGATGTACTCCTGCAGGGGCGTTTCCTTGACTGAGTTCCTTAAGGCGCCTGGTTGCCGTCAGCATTCGAACGGGTCCTCATACATGGTGCGAGGTGCTGCCAAAACGCTGTTGGTCCGCCAGCAGGGGCTGTCCTGGAGCAAGAGGGCGTGGCCCATCGAGCAGCCGAGCCGGAAAGAAGGTTAATCACGAAGGCCACCTTAGCCCGGTCGCCTGGGAAATCCTCTGGCCTCATAGCCATGTAGAGCTGGCACTGTCCCAAGAAGGTCGGGAACATCTCAGGCTGCCCAGAAAACTTATCCGCACGGTTATCGGGCACTTGCGGCGAGGAGGAGGAGGAGGATGGGGGGCTGCAGGCACATTCCTGGCAGCAAGTTGGCCTGCCAAGTGAGCCACTTGCTGCTGGAGCTGTTGATTAGCCGCTTGTAGCTGCTCTAACTGCTGCTGTACCTGCTGCTGATCCATCTTTGGTGGAAGATGTTTTAGTCAGGTCTTGGACAAAATGTTCTGTTTCCCTTCCCCCAATACTCCCAGCAAAGAGTCCGTCAGAGGCCTTCCTTTTTTTTTCCCTTTTATTTACATAGATACATGTCCTGGCCACGTCTACCCACGGGCCTGCCAAGTTTCTGGAGATAACGAGGAAATTATAGATAAGGCCAGAATTACTCACGAATATATTCTTTCCTCCATTGAAATAGTTAGCTCGCGCCAATTCATTAGCTCGCGCCAACTCATTACTTTGTCCAAGACAAAAAACCAGGAAGTCCCGCCTCCTATTTATAGTCTCTGCAGATGTCACTGCATGACAATTATGACTTGGCTTTGTCCCAACTCTTCCGCTGCTGCGCACGGCGATTACGTCTACGTGACCTTGCATCGCTCCAAAACTGTTCTTGGGGCGTTGCCAAATCAGAAGGAGGCTCCATGGAATCAGGCTGTGCCGGCCCCTCCCCATCCCTTTGAGTGGGTGCCAGGGAGGGAAAGGGCTCAAGAGAAGCAGGGCTGGCCAGGTCTTCTCCCTCACTTTCTGAATCATCCGAGTCCAGGAGTCCGGGTCCAGGAACCTGGGTCACAACAGTATAGTTATTTCATGCTTATGCTTATATATACTGTTGTGACAAATAAAAATAAATAAATAAATTAAGGGGCATGCATAAAGAGCACCAGCGTGCCTACCGTCCCTGTCCTAATGTTTCCTTCAGTTGTATTCATTTTATGTATTCAATTCTGTGGTGGTCTTTCATGATGTAAGAGTCAAAACACGCGTTCTTCCTCGGGATGAGAGCCCAGAGTCAAATCCAAAGCTCCCTTTTATTATAATTCATGCAAGGGATGTAGAGATTATACGTGCAGGTTGTTTAGTTGTTTAGACCACTAGCAGCTGAACCATGTGAATTTTAGTCTCCTGCCTCTGACTTATTCCCAGGGAATCTCTGCTCTGTAACACACATTGTTACAGGTAGCCGATGAAAACAGAGAAATCATTTTAGGTATCTATCTCAGCTTAGCACTCACTGAATAGGCAGCACCTCAGCCAATCATATATTGTTTCACTGTATAAGCATGCATCTTCACTGACCTATCGTGATGTTACAAGTATGTATTCCCTTGCATGAATTATAATAAAAGGGAGTTTTGGATTTGACTCTGGGCTCTCATCCCGAGGAAGAACGCGTGTGTGACTCTTACATCATGAGAGAATTCATGCTTATACTTATATATATTATTTAATATGTATTTGACAAAATCAATCAATCAATCAATCAATCAATTGCATCCAGTTTTGGTCGCCACAATGTAAAAAAGATGTTGAGACTCTAGAAAGAGTGCAGAGAAGAGCAACAAAGATGATTAGGGGACTGGAGGATAAAACATATGAAGAACAGTTGCAGGAACTGGGTATGTCTAGTTTAACAAAAAGAAGGACTAGGGGAGACATGATAGCAGTCTTCCAATATCTCAGGGGCTGCCACAAAGAAGAGGGAGTCGGGCTGTTCTCCAAAGCACCTGAGGGTAGAACAAGAAGCAATGGGTGGAAACTGATCAAGGAAAGAAGCAACTTAGAACTAAGGAGAAATTTCCTGACAGAACAATTAATAAGTGGAACGACTTGCCTTCAGAAGTTGTGAATGCTCCAACACTGGAAATTTTTAAGAAAATGTTGGATAACCATCTGACTGAGATGGTGTAGGGTTTCCTGCCTGGGCAGGGGGTTGGACTAGAAGGCCTCCAAGGTTCCTTCCAACTCTGATGTTATGCTATGTTAATCAATCAATCTGAGGGCAGAGTTAAAAGGGGGATGAGCCTAGAATCCCTACATAGCCACAAGCAAGCTAAGCTCAACCGTCCTTCCATTGCACTGACCTTTATTTAACTCCTAGGAGGTTGAGAATATTCCTGTGCATAGTGTGAGTAACAATAAACCAGTTTAATTGGACCTTCATGCGTAGACCTGATCTTTCCCTCCGCACAAAAGTGTTGCTAATAAACACAATGTCCCCCAGCCTTTGCCTTCTGTTTGAAGATGGGCAGCCGGGGTTTCCAAATTTCCTGGGTTATTTTGTCTTTCATGGTGGGCTCGGATTCAGAAGAGGGGACTGGCAGTGAGCTTCCAACTCCAGAATTATCGACAGATAATAAACTAGACCTGGATAGGAAGATCCAGAAAAATAATGGCAATGAAATATTCATGTCTTCATCTTCGAAGCAATTTTTTTTAAAATTTGAATTTATATCCCGCCCTTCTCCGAAGACTCAGGGTGGCTTACATTGTGTAAGGCAATAGTCTCATCCATTTGTATATTATATACAGAGTCAACTTGTATTGCCCCCCCAACAATCTGGGTCCTCATTTTACCTACCTTATAAAGGATGGAAGGCTGAGTCAACCTTGGGCCTGGTGGGACTCGAGCCTGCAGTAATTGTAATTGCAGGCAGCTGTGTGTTAATAACAGGCTGCATTAGCCTGTTGAGCCACTTCCCAGCCCAATGTTGACAGACTCTACTTACCAAGGAAAACAGATGTGCGTGGAATGTTGCAAGTACATCAGATGGTTGAAGAAGGAAAAAGGGCATTGGGAGACTGACAATTGAGCCCAAAATGTTCATTGCTAAACAAGATAGTTGCTAAGTGAGATTTGTCCCATTTTACGACCTTTCAGACTCTCTACAAACAAAGGCACAACAAAGTAGCAGCTGGAAGATCCCCCTAATGCAGCTGGAAGATCCCCCTAATGGCCTCGGCCTTCTTCATCTGTATAAATACAGATCTATGAGAGGGAGGCAAAAGATCTTTCTTCTCCGCCCACCCCCCAAGACCCAGCTTAATTCCTACTCTGTATTAGTATTAGTATTAGTATTAGTATTTATTAAATTTCTATACTGCCCTTCTCCCGAAGGACTCAGGGCGGTTTACAGCCAACATAAAAAACAATATTTATATACAAAATTAAAAGACAATATAAAAATCTAATTCAATTTGGCTAGTACCTATTAAAAATTATTCAAAGAACAATGATAAAACCCCACTTAAAACAATAGTATCTTAGGCCAACCCTGCTCGGTGAAATAAAAAAGTCTTGAACTCGCGTCGGAAGGTCCGGAGGCCCTTCCGATGGTGGCAGTGGGCGGTCCCATCTCTGGTTGAAAAAAGGACTGGGTGACTTTGGGCCAATCCGTCTGCCTCAGGCTAATCCACATCACAGGACTGTTGTTGTGGGGAAATAGGAGGCGGCAGGGGTAATAAATATGCTCACCACCGGGACTCATTTATAAAGTAGTAAAAGCAGGATAAATGTACATGCTCAGAGGAAGTCTTCTGACTTCAGAAGAGAGCAGGAGATGGTTCAAGCCTTGAAAAAAATCATTGCATCTTAGACATACCTGGCACATCATGGGAAGTGTAAAAGCAGGAGCATCAATTCATTATTGACTAAATTTGGCCATTGTAATAACAAGGATCGTAACTGGAAGAGATATTCATTATTTTCATCCCAGGATTCCCCAGAAGAACCGCCAAAGGAGAGAGCAGCCATCTTAGTTTATTTTGGAAAAAATGAAGAGCTTGAAGCTTCCTAAAGATTCATGGCTTCACCAGAGAGGAAAAGGAAACAGGGAATTTACGTACTGCATTTGATACCTCTGACCTTCTCCCCTAGAAAGGGGTTTCACCTGGGGCATAGATTCATCGGGCTGGAAGGGACCTCAGAGGTCTTCTAGTCCAACCCTCGGCTCAAAGCAGGAGACCTTACTCCATCCCAGTGACCCACAGCTTCAGGAGGCAAGCTATTCCGTTGATGAATTACTCTCCATATCAGAAAAGTTCTCCTAAAATTGGATCTCTCTTCACCAAGCTTTCAGTTTTTGTTTCTTGTTCTTGTTCTTGTTTCTTGTCCTGCCCTCTGGGGCTTTTATCTGAGGCTGTTATCATGTCCTTCCCTCATCCTTCCCTTGGATAGGCTGGACATACTTAGGTCCCTCAGCCAAGCCTCATAGGATTTATTCTCCAGGCCCTTTGTTATCTTTTGTTGATCTTGTTGTGTCTCGCTCGCGTCCCCCCCCCCCCGCAGCCGGGTCCTTCTTATCTCCTGCCAAACGCTGAGGAATGTCCTGGCATGCCTCCAGCCCCTAGTCCTGGCACCATGCCCGGACAGGCCGAGCAAGACAAACGGCCTGATGTGCCTCCAGCCCCCAGCCCTGGCTCCATGCCCAGACAAACGGAGCAACTAGACCCCTCCCCCTCCCCCACAGCATGTGAGCCTGAGGAATGTGAATTACCAACAGCTGGAGCCTGGAGAGATCCTCGCTTCCGGAGAATTGATAGGCGACTGTCAGCAAAAGGAAGGGAGGGGCAGGCCTGGATAAGTGCTGAGTCATGGAGCCACACCCGATGGCCTATATAAAGAAACTGCTTTCTGGCATTCTCTGAGTCAGGCAAAGTCTACCTTGGATTGCTGAAGTCACTTCCTGGTCTCCTGCCTGCCTTGAGAACTCTGATAGGACTTTGGCAGAGCTGCAGAGGCACGCTTAATACGGACTTCCCCGACCCGGCCGTCAGCGGAGGAGTGGGACACGACAGATCTTCTCTGCATCCTTTCTAGGGTCTCCTCTCTAGTGTCAGGCCTGGAAACCATATTAGACTTTAGGTTTCCAGACGCTGCCACATTTTTCCCCTGAGGGGAAGAAGGGGGGCTGAGGGGTATGGTAACATTCTTCAGACGGTCAAGGTCGGATGGTGTTCACATCTGCAGGAAGAGTGGCAAGAAGATATTCGAATGAACTGGGAGAACGTGGGACCATGTGACCATCAAAGGTGTCAGGGGGGTGGGACTCTTGGGGTTTGTATAACTGGGGAAAAGAATCCGGAAATTCAGTTTTGGAATTTCACTCATCGTGTGCCAGTTTCCTCATGCTAACTCTTAAAAGTAAAGGACTCTGAAAGACAATGGCTTCTGAGTTTTCTTTATGCAGAAGAGGTTTTTCTGGAACCTTGACATCTAGATCTTTTTTTTTTGTATCCTGGTGACCAGAACTGTTACCCAGTATCCCAAATACAAATAGGGATGCAGTGGCTCAGTGGCTAAGACGCTGAGCTTGTCCATCGAAAGGTCGGCAGCTCAGCGGTTCGAATTCCTAGTGTCGTGTAACAGGGTGAGCTCCCGTTACTCGTCCCGGCTTCTGCCAACCTAGCAGTTTCGAAAGCACGTAAAAAATGCAAGTAGAAAAATAGGGACCACCTTTGGTGGGAAGGGAACAACAGCGTTCCGTGCGCCTTTGGTGTTTAGTCATGCCGGCCACACGACCACAGAAAGGTCTGCGGATGGCGCTGGCTCTTCGACTTTGAAACGACTAGCACATATGTGCGAGAGGAACCTTTACCTTTATCTTATCCCAAATGTAGCCTCACTAGTGCAGGATGAAGTAGTGCTCTCGCTTCTCCTGCTCTTGATGGTATTCTTTCTTTTATGTACACTGAGAGCATATGCACCAAGACAAATTCCTTGTGTGTCCAATCACACTTGGCCAATAAAAAATTCTATTCCTCCGTTGATGCGGTGCAGGGCTTCACTGGCTTTTTTGGCAGCTGATCCGTGATCCTGATCCGTGGCTGCGAGGGGCTCTAAGGGGGTCTCCCCTCCCTCTTGCCTGCGTCCCTCCCCCCAGACCCAGAGAACACCCCCCCCCCGCTTTTCCCCGCCCAGCAGTTCTGACCCTCCCCAAGAGAGGCGGAATCCCTGGAAGGGGATTTCCTGATGGCACTTTCGCTTTCCCCGGTTGGTCCTGGACGTCTGCCTAGCAACAATGACGACATGGGTAAAAAGCTTTTTTTTCGATTGGTTGAGCTCGGCCAATCGCCAGCTTGCTTGGAGTTTTTGCTTTTTTTTTTGATGACCCGGAGGAGGTCTTTCTCTGCTTGCGAATTCCGGAAAGCGGAGCGCAAGTTGTGGATCGCGGCCAGGATGGCTCTGCGCTCTCTGGCTCGGTCGCTTCTGCTGTTGGTGGCGGTCGCTTTACGGGAGAGGTGCTTCGGTGAGTCCCTTTGGGGACATCGGGGGTTCCTGCCTCTTTTTTCTCCTGGCGGGAATTCCATCCCTCTCTCTCCTCCCTCCAAAAGTTTATTTCCAGAAAGAGAATCCTGATTCGGTCCTCTTTCCAGTCCGCTCCCTCTCCCACTCTCAGAAGGGGACCCCAAAGCATGGGTGGGACTCCGCTGCCACCCCCTCCCCGGGGAACACCTCTGGGAACAGGACAAGGGTGGCAGGTGGCCCCTCCAGATGTCACTCAAACCTACCTGGGCGCCCCTAAGTGCAATTCTTTTCCCTCCCCCAAAGTGGAGGTTGTCAGAAAGCGGCGTTTGCACGTGACCAGGTCAGTTCACGAACTTCCTGGCTGCCTTCACCCTATCCCTCCGCCTGGGTCCTCTTTCCTGCCTTTGAGGGGACTTTTTTTTACACTTGGAGTCGGTTCCGGTTTTTTATTTATTTTTATTTATTTATTTTGTCACAACAGCATATATAAGCATAAGCATGAAAGTAACTATATAATATATAACGATATATATATATGTGTGTGTGTTTATTATGTGTGTTGTAAATGTTGTACCTTGATGAACGTATCTTTTCTTTTATGTACACTGAGAGCATATGCACCAAGACAAATTCCTTGTGTGTCCAATCACACTTGGCCAATAAAATTCTATTCTATTCTATTCTATTCTATTCTATTCTATTCTATTCTATTCTATTCTATTCTATTGTTTATATGATCAAGGAAAGAAGCAACTTAGAACTAAGGAGAAATTTCCTGACAGTTAGAACAATTAATAAGTGGAACGACTTGCCTGCAGAAGTTGTGAATGCTCCAACGCTGGAAATTTTTAAGAAAATGTTGGATAACCATCTGACTGAGATGGTGTAGGGCTTCCTGCCTGGGCAGGGGGTTGGACTAGAAGGCCTCCAAGGTCCCTTCCAACTCTGTTGTTATATTATATTATATAAAAAATTAATATAAATATGTTTATTGGAAGACCCGGGGACTGTTGGAATCCAGCGATCGGGTTAAGACTGCCATTTGAATGTAGCAGGCTAAGAATCTGGAGAGAAAGGCTCCTTGAATAATAATCTTCCTAAAGATTCTCCTCCCCCCCCCTTCTTGATTGTCACTTTCTCCTCGATCCCCATCCTCCCACCCCCATCCTAAACATCAATTTTTTTCTAGGACAGGCAAGGTTCCCACAATGGACTCCTTGTTCAGTTTTTAGCAGACGGGCATTATTGGTGGCCTTCTGGAATTTGCAGCTTACCAGATTTCCTAGGAGCGTCTTATTTTTTTTTTATTCTTGTGAAGAGTTGGATAGCCATGATGACAATCCTCTCCTGAGCTGGCTGAGGGGCATTTTTGCCTTTCTTTGTGCTGACCAAGTGCAGGATCAGCTCCAGAGGAGGAGAAATTTCAGAGCAGCTTCTGTGGGAAGGGAAGGGTGAGATTCAGAGGAAATCTGGTCCAATGGAAAGCGTCCCTGAATGATGGTTTCAGGGCCCTAACTGGGTTGATGAAATGAAGCAATCTTGGGATAATCAGAGTGAGATTTTCTGTGCAATGAGGGGGAGCCCCTCTGAGTCCTGGGTTCAAAACTGATTCCTGCTCAGATGGCTGGGAGGGGAGATGGAATTTTCCAGCTGGGGACAACAGGAGAAAGATTTGGGGGTGGGCTATATTGCTGCTCTCTTCATTGCTGCTCTCTTCCCTCCCCTCATTTCCCTTCCCACATTTGGATTTCCCCTAAGGATCCCATGGCCTCTGATCGCACCTGGATTTCCCCTCCCCAAAGTGGAGGTTGTCAGAAAGCGTTTGCACGTGACCAGGTCAGTTCACGAACTTCCTGGCTGCCTTCACCCTATCCCTCCGCCTGGGTCCTCTTTCCTGCCTTTGAGGGGACTTTTTTTTACACTTGGAGTCGGTTCCGGTTTTTTATTTATTTTTATTTATTTATTTTGTCACAACAGCATATATAAGCATAAGCATGAAAGTAACTATATAATATATAACGATATATATATATGTGTGTGTGTTTATTATGTGTGTTGTAAATGTTGTACCTTGATGAACGTATCTTTTCTTTTATGTACACTGAGAGCATATGCACCAAGACAAATTCCTTGTGTGTCCAATCACACTTGGCCAATAAAATTCTATTCTATTCTATTCTATTCTATTCTATTCTATTCTATTCTATTCTATTCTATTCTATTGTTTATATGATCAAGGAAAGAAGCAACTTAGAACTAAGGAGAAACTTCCTGACAGTTAGAACAATGAATAAGTGGAACGACTTGCCTGCAGAAGTTGTGAATGCTCCGACGCTGGAAATTTTTAAGAAAATGTTGGATAACCATCTGACTGAGATGGTGTAGGGTTTCCTGCCTGGGCAGGGGGTTGGACTAGAAGGCCTCCAAGGTCCCTTCCAACTCTGTTGTTATATTATATTAGATTATATAAAATTTATATAAACATATATAAATATGTTTATTGGAAGACGCGGGGACTGTTGGAATCCAGCGATCGGGTTAAGACTGCTATTTGAATGTAGCAGGCTAAGAATCTGGAGAGAAAGGCTCCTTGAATAATAATCTTCCGAAAGATTCTCCTCCCCCCACCTTCTTGATTGTCACTTTCTCCTCGATCCCCATCCTCCCACCCCCATCCTAAACATCAATTTTTTTCTAGGACAGGCAGGGTTCCCACAATGGACTCCTTGTTCAGTTTTTAGCAGACGGGCATTATTGGTGGCCTTCTGGAATTTGCAGCTTACCAGATTTCCTAGGAGCGTCTTATTTTTTTTTTATTCTTGTGAAGAGTTGGATAGCCATGATGACAATCCTCTCCTGAGCTGGCTGAGGGGCATTTTTGCCTTTCTTTGTGCTGACCAAGTGCAGGATCAGCTCCAGAGGAGGAGAAATTTCAGAGCAGCTTCTGTGGGAAGGGAAGGGTGAGATTCAGAGGAAATCTGGTCCAATGGAAAGCGTCCCTGAATGATGGTTTCAGGGCCCTAACTGGGTTGATGAAATGAAGCAATCTTGGGATAATCAGAGTGAGATTTTCTGTGCAATGAGGGGGAGCCCCTCTGAGTCCTGGGTTCAAAACTGATTCCTGCTCAGATGGCTGGGAGGGGAGATGGAATTTTCCAGCTGGGGATAACAAGAGAAAGATTTGGGGGTGGGCTATATTGCTGCTCTCTTCATTGCTGCTCTCTTCCCTCCCCTCATTTCCCTTCCCACATTTGGATTTCCCCTAAGGATCCCATGGCCTCTGATCGCACCTGGATTTCCCCCTCCCCCATTTTATAAAATCTCCCCTAAAATCTGCAGCTATTAACCATCCACGTCGGCCCTCTGTGAAATGAGATTTTCTTTTCTGTCTGTGAATGGAAAGGAGGGAGGACCGGGTGGGGTTTCCTGCTGCTTTTGAGCTTCTGAGGGTGGAATCCCCCCTTTTACCTGTGGGGTGACTGCAGCTTCCTTGGGGCAGAGACTGAGCAATCCAGAAGGGGGTTTGAGGGAGGCCTTGCTGGAAGGGGGGAGGGCACAATTGGGGCAGGTAAAGTTTGGGGGACCTGACCTTCCTCTCCTCTCTCACCCCCCACCTTCCCTGCCCTCCAACCCTTCAGGCCCTCCAGAAGCTGCTTCTTTCCCTCAGTTCACCTCCTGCCTCCTCTCCCTCCATCTCCCCCTTCCTTCCCCCCTTCCTCCTCCGCCCCCCAACTCTCCTCTTCCTTCTTTCTCCCCAGAGCCTCAGATGGGAAGCCCCCTTACTCTGCCCCTCTGGCTCCCTTCCAGGTGCCTCCTCTCACTCCATGAAGTTTTTCTACACTGGCATTTCGGAGCCCAGTCAAGGGCAGCCCCACTTCGTCGCTCTGGGGTTTGTGGATGATCAACTCTTCAGTTCCTACGACAGCAACAGCCGAAAGAGGCAGCCTCGCGTCTCCTGGATGGAGAAAGTGGGGAAGGAGGATCCCCAGTACTGGGACAGAAACACCCAAGTATTACGTGGCATTGAGGAGCTGTTCAGAGAAGGCCTGGAGACTCTGAGGAGTCGCTACAACCAGAGCGAAGGTGAGTGATGGGTCGGGTGGCTCCTCCGGCCCCATAATCCCCTCCCCAGGAACCAGAGGGGGGAGAAAGGGGGATTCCCTTCAAAGAGAAAGGCTGCTTCCACACCTTTTAAAAACTTTTTTTATATGTTTATTCTTTTTTTAAAATCGATATCAGATTCTTCTTACCTCCATAGCTGATATTTTCTGCCAATTGCAGTTAATGAACACTTTTTAAAAGTTATCCATCTGTCTTTCTGAATATTGATATAGATATTGATATAAACTGAGGTAAAATGAGACCGAAATCTCCCCTCCCCCCCCCATGACAGTTGGAGGGTCTGACCTTGGAGGATCTCCTGCTGTGGGAGAGGAAAGGAATCACAGATGCCCCTCCCAAAAGAAGAGGCAGGTGGATCCTAAGGAGATCCTGGTGGAAGCAGATCCTCGTCCTTCTGTCTGTTTCCACCCCAGAGAAATAAGGGATCAAGTGCAGATCCATCTGAAGAGACTAGATCCCTTTCCTTCACCCCATTTTTGGAGGGATGAATGGGGCTCAAATGCCAGGAACTTCTTTTCATCCCCCTCTTGGAAGGAGAGGCCAGGAGGCCCAAATGGTGGGGGGTGGGGATCTCAGGGCCACTTCCAGGATCCTCCCAATCTTGATGGGGAAAGACAGAAAAGAAAGAAACCTCCATTTGAGGCCCTTCCTGAGTCTCTCAGAGCCTTCATGGCTTCTCATCCTTGATCCCTCAGGATGAACTCCTGCCCTGCCCTCTTGGTGGGGCTGCCCTGGAGGGGTGAATGGCCTTCTTCAGCAGCCCCCCCCTTCTGCCATCTTTGGGGGACAAGATTCACCTTCAAGGAACTTTATTTGGGGGGACTGCAAGGTAATGTGTCTGTAAGGATATGGCTGCTTTTGGCTGAGATAAACCTTCTCCATAAACATCAGCCATTTCCCCTCCTTTAATCCCAAGGAGGTGCAGCCCCTCCCCAATTCTTCCACCCTTTCCTCCCCCCTCCCTCCAGGCAGACCCCAGAGCTCTGCCATTCCTGCCCCTGATCCCTGAGGGTCTCCCCAGATCCCTCCAGGCCCCCTGCTGGCTTCTCAGGGGAGCAGAGCTGGACTCAGAGGGCTCCCCCTGGTGGAGAAAGGAGGAAGGAGACCAGCCAGAGTGGAGAGGAGCCTCCTTTCCAGGATCAACAGCCCCAAATGTCCCCAACCTTCCCTCAAAGGGAGGCTACTTCCCCCCTCCCATTGCCTGAGTCGCCTCCTCTGGATCTTCTCCAGCTCCCTCCTCTCCTTCCGGGGGTCTTTTGACCAGAAACTGAACACAATATTCCAGATGTGGTTGCTCTACCTTGATTTATGTCACAAGGCTTTGTGACATTAGTCTCTGTGTTTTTAACATTTTATTGATTCATGATGTCCTGTTGGCCTTTTTAATTTTTTTAAATAATTTGTATTAAACCTTCAATTAGAATATAAAAACTAATGTAAAGTAATGTAAAGATGACAAAAAAAAGAAATTAAAGAAAAAAAACACAAGAAAAGAATTTTTAATATAATTTGTATTAAACCTTTTGAACAAAAGATAAGAGCTAATAGAAGGTAACATAAAGGAAAGGAGAGAAAGGAAATCAATCAAAGAAAATTAAAAAGTACAAGAAAATAAAACCAGTGGAAGAAAATTAGTAAAGAAAAAAGACATCAAGAAGTGATTTGTGATAGTCTGCAGTTCTAAATATAAATATATTTTAGCCTCTCTAAACCAGCCTTTCTTAACCTTTTGACCCTGGAGGAACTCTCGAACTATTTTGAGGTTTCAAGGAACACCTGAAGATCCAGGCTCAGAGAAAGGCTAAAATTGTTTCATGCATAGACCTGTAGAGATGAATTAATAGTGTTCTTACACGAATAATAAAAAAATGAAATTTGCCTTTTCAATGAAATCCCTGTGGTTTTTTTTTCCTGCACAAATACTCAGTTCTGTGCCAGACCTGAGATAAGAACACACAGGTTTAATCTTCAACTGAAATAAGACAATTTCTGTCTTAGCTTTTGATGCTTCTGAAATAAGACAGAATTTGTTCTCAGAAGTTGAAAACTGCAGCCAAATATTTAGTGCCTTCCTGTGAATGGCAGGAGAGTCTTCTTGGGCAGAAATCCAGAACTATTTTTCCCATGGGAAGATCAGGGAATCTCCTCTCGAGGGCAGGATCAGACTGCAGCTCCCAAGTGTTGTGTATGAATCTATTGGTGGAAATTTTGGCAGGAAAATAAACTTTTCCAATTGGCTGGTGCCTCAGCCAGGTGGGTATATAAGGGGCACTTTTGACCAGTGCCCCTTGTTTGATTTTCACCCTAATAAAAAGAGCTGTTGTCACTCGCTGGATCTCGTGCCTCCTCATTCGCCCAATCCAACATTGGCGACAAAGGTAGGATCGAGGCTGGCATGAGGGAGCTGAACGGACCGAAGAAGACACCTGACGACTCCGCATCCATCCAGGTAGACCAGCCCTTGCCGAAGCCAAGACCACGAGATGGCTGCCTACAATGCACCGAAGCCGTTCAACCCAGCTACTGAAAAGTGGGGATCGTACATGGCCCAATTTGACTGTTTCCACAAGACCAACGATTTCCAAGGGCTGCCGGACAATCGGAAGCGAGCATACTTCCTAAGCCATTGCAGCCCTGCAGTCTTCGACATTGCTGAATTGCTCTCGGAGCCGACGCCAGTCCAGGCCGTACCCTGGCACATCCTCAAAGAGACCTTCAGGGCACACTATGCCCCAATGCCATCCAAATTCATGCAGTGGTACGAATTCCACCAGCGGCTTCAGGAAGAAGGCGAACCGATCAGCACCTACATCGCCACCCTGCGCAAGGCAGCCACCCATTGCGAGTTCTGAGATTTGGATGACACGCTCCTAGATTGATCTCCACAGATCCACAACTGATCTGTGGAGTGAGGGATCTACGGCTACAGAGGCGACTCCTATAAAAGTCCAACCTAACCTTACAGGTCGTGATCGATAAGGCCAAGGGACACAAGCTGTCCAGCAAGGCAGCCGAGACCCTCCATCGACTGGGCACACCGAGCACCTTGGCCAATGTGGTTCCCATACACCGGGGGATGCCAAGCTCAATAGCGAGGACGAGGAAGAAGAGGAAGAGGTCTTCAAAACCGATAGAGCCGCTCAAGATGACAAAAACGAGTGTCCCAGTTGCAGCGGGAACCACCATTGCTGCAGGTTTAAAGACGCAGTATGTCGATAGTGTGAAAGGAAAGGACATCTGGACAGAGTGTGCAGAGCAAGCCAGCCTTCCTGCCAAAAGAGCCGCGCTGAATGGAAGCCGTCCAATCAGCAGCCACCTCCATGCAGGGGGACCCAAAATGGCCCCTACCAAAAAGGCGGCCACTAAAAGGCACGAAATCGAACCAAGTTCGAATCGGCCAAGCCAGTGCCGATCCAGAAGACAAAGAATTCACAATGGTTGGCATCAATGGCCAACAGATCGAGATTGAAGTCGACACCGGGTCATCCATCACGATTGTATCCTGCGACAATGTCACGGCGATCCTGTCGCACATCCGAAAAGACAAACTGGAACACCAACGATTCCGGGTGCAAGACTACCAGGGGAACCGGATTCTCATGGAAGGCATCGCAACCGTCAACGTAACCTACAGTCCCTACAGGAAACAATTGCCGGTGACCATCATTCGAGGGAACCTACTGAACCTCCTAGGGATGGACTGGATCAGAGTCCTAGGAATGGGACTCTATGGGGTCATCGGGATCCACGCTACCCACCAGAGCCTGAAGGATGACCTTCTTCGAGAATTCCAGGACGTCTTCTCAGGCAACCTCGGCAAGTACGTGGGGACCCCTATTTCCTTCAACTTAGACCCTGGGATCGCCCCCATAAGACTGAAAGCCGGGCGGGTGCTATTCACATTGAAACCCAAGATTGACCTAGAGCTAGACAAGCTAGTCAGGCAAGGGATCCTCATTCCCACCGATCATGCGAAATGAGAGATCCCAATAGTGACCCCAATAAAGTCCGACGGGTCTGTCTGCATCTGCACGGACTATAAAGCAACCTTAAATAAAGCTCTGCAGAAGAGCGCCTGTCCGGTGCCGATAGTGCAGCATCTACTGCACTCCCTGGGGCCAGGAAAGACATTCACAAAACTAGACTTGGCGCAGGTGTACCAACAACTGCCTGTAGATGGCGCCACAGTGGAAGCGCAGACTATTGTAACCCACAGAGGTGCCTTCAAATGTACCCAGTTACAATTCAGAGTCAGCGTAGCCTAAAGTGACCAGATTTCAGCGATGGCAAAGCGGGACACCATTGACCGGGGGGGGGGGAGGGCTGCGTATGCACGCTGAGTCTTGCCACCTGCCTGAAGGAGGAGGAGCGGCTGCTGCTTCTCCGCTCTCCTCTCGGCTCTTCCAGGCAGGCTCGGCTCTCCTCGGCTCTCCTCTCCGCTCTTGTCTTCCTCTCGGGTGAAGTCAAGCGGCGTCTCTCCTCCCTCTCGCGCCCCCTTCTCCACCATTCCCCCTTCTCCACCTCCTCCTCTTGCGTTGCCGCCTCCCATTTTCAGAATGGGAGTGAAACAAAAAAAAAATCGGGACTTTTTGGAATTGCCGCAGGACACGGGACAAATTATTAAAAAGCGGGACTGTCTCGCCAGAAGCGGGACGTCTGGTCACTATAGTGTAGCCCCTGGGCTTTTCCAAAACTTGATGGAAAGGCTACTGCATGGGATACCAGGAGTAGTGCCATACTTGATGATGTCCTGATATCCGCAGACAACCATCAACAACTGGGGGACAGGTTACGAAGCATCCTGACCATTTTTAGAAATGCAGGACTCCAACTCAAACTAGAAAAGTCTTAAGTCGGGATCCCCTCAGTTGAATTCCTTGGGTACAGGATAGACCAAGCGGGCATCCACCCCACCGAATCCAAAGTCAAGGCCATCAGAGAGGCACCCACCCCACGGGACCAAACAGAGCTACAAGCCTTGCTGGGTCTCCTAAACTTCTATGCTGTCTTTTTAAAACAAAAAGCCACGATAGCAGAACCACTCCATAGACTATTAGCAAAGAAAGCACCCTGGGTCTGGGGAAAGCCCGAAGCAGAAGCATTCGCAGGGGTCAAGAAATTGCTAACGGCCTCTTCATACAATATCATAATACCCTCCCACTTGTACTCATCTGTGACGCATCCCCCTTCGGGGTGGCGCCATACTGAGCCACCGAATGCCCAACAAATCCAAAGCCCCCATCGCCTACTTCTCCCGAACCCTGTCCAGAGCTGAGAGAAACTACAGCCAGCTGGACAGGGAAGCCCTGGCCGCAGTGGCTGGGGTCAAAAAATTCTATGAATACCTGTTTGGGAGGGCCTTTGAACTTGTCACCGACCACCGCCCCCTATTAGGACTGTTAGCAGGGGACCGACCCACTCCCATTGCCATGTCACCAAGACTGACACGATGGGAAATCTTCCTGGCAGCCTACAATTACATGCTGGTCCAGACTTAAGCCATGCTGATGCTCTTAGCAGGTGCCCACTGCCGAAGTTGGTGGAAGACCCAACCCCGGGGAGACCGGCACTGCTTATAGACTCTGAGCTCAGGACCGCTGACATTGGCAGAAGTTGAGAAGAGACTTTGTTGTAAAAACTGTCATTGGTTGGGTTCAAAGGGGTTGGCCGAAGGAACAGGTGGCGGAAGAATTTAAACAGTTCGCTACGAAGCAAGTCAAACTGTCCACGCAAGGGGGGTGTTTAATTGTTGATCGAATTGTTGTACCTGCCTGTTTGCATGAAAGGGTTCTTGAAATGTTGCATGAGGGTTACCCGGGGATAGTACGTATGAAGGGTCTGGCCAGAAGCTACATGTGGTGGCCATAAATGGACAACCATATCACAAATTGGGTAGCGAAATGCCCTCAATGGCAGGGCCTCTGGTGGCTCTACAGACTAATGCAGTCTGTTATTAACACAGCTGCTTGCAATTACTGCACGTTCAAGTCCCACCAGGCCCAAGGTTGACTCAACCTTCCATCCTTTATAAGTTAGGTAAAATGAGGACCCAGATTGTTGGGGGCAATAAAAGTTGACTTTGTATATAATATACAAATGGATGAGACTATTGCTTAACACAATGTAAGCCGCCCTGAGTCTTCGGAGAAGGGCGGGATATAAATTCAAATTTAAAAAAAATGCCAGGAATCCAGGCCCAACCCCCCCCCACAGCCCTGGTAAAGGAATGGGAATGACCCAGAGGCCTCTGGTCCCGCATACACATAGACTTCGCGGGGTCCTTCCATGGCCAAACCTTTCTGATCATAGTTGACGCCTCCTCAAAGTGGTTAGAAGTAGTAATCATGAAATCTATCACTGCAGAGGCAGTCATAAGGGTTCTCCGGAAACTATTCTCAACCCACGGGGTACCAGACACACTGGTCTCAGATAACGGGCCCCAGTTCATAGCGACCCTTTTTGAGGGCTACCTGGCAGAGTTGGGAATCTGCCATGCCCTCTCGGCCCTGTACCACCCGGCGTCAAATGGATTGGCAGAACGATTTGTGAGGTCGACCAAAGAGGCATTGGCACACCTCAGGCCGGGGGACTGGCAAGAAAGGATAGATGTTTTCCTGACAGCCCAACATGGGACACCTTGCTCAGCCACGGGCCTAAGCCCTGCTGAACTCTTAATGGGATAGAAAATGAGGTGCACACTGGACAGACTCAACCCCAACTACTCCCCAGACGGTTACCAGGGGAGAGGGAATGGCACAAAGGGTTTTCAAATAGGAGCACCTGTGTTCACAAGAAATTACGCTGAAGGCCCCACATGGGTGGCCGGCAGGGTGACAGGGATCACAGGCCCAAAATCCTACACCGTGGACATGGGCAATGGCAAAATAGAGAGGAAACACATCGGCCAATTTAGAAAAAGAGTAGAACAAACACCACAAAAGCCAGTCCCTAACTACCAACCAATCCTTCCAACAGCTAACTCAAGCCCGAGGGAACTGGATGACTTACCTGAAGACTTTGATGTCCAGCGCTGCCCGACACCGCCTATACTCCCCGACGACGACCAAACGGCAAATAATCCAAAGGGAAATGAAGAAACAACTGCCAATAGTCCAACAAAAAGGGCCCCAACGGAAGAGCTGGGAGGAACAGAAAGTACCTCCAACCAGCATGCCTCCCCCGCCAAAACTGAATTGAGCGGGTCCAGCAGACACAGGGAACGCCCTGGCTACCTGCGTGATTACGAATGCAAATAAATGCAAATCCGGGGCAAAGTGTTTTCTGGGAGGGAAGGAGTGTTGTGTATGAATCTATTGGTGGAAATTTTAGTGGGAAAATAAATGTTGCCAATTGGCTGGTGCCTCAGCCAGGTGGATATATAAGGGGCACTTTTGACCGGTGCCCCTTGTTGGATTCTCACCCTAATAAAAAGAGCTGTTGTCACTCACTGGGTCTTGTGCCTCCTCATTTGCCCAATCCAACACCAAGGATCTTCCTCTTTCTCCAAAGGGAAGTTCTCTGGCTGAGCAGAAGATGCAGAGAAAGGATCCCTCACCTGTCATTCCTGGGTGTGGAGAGGGAGGGAAAGAATTGGTCAGTTTAGGTCAACTGTCCTAACAGGTGATTTTCCTTTAGATTTGAGAGTTCCTGGCCTTCTTCCTCCCTTTCAAGCCCAAACTGGAGTAGAAACATTTCAGGATTTCCTTTTTTTTCCCCTCAAACATTCAGTTTTCTTTTAAATCCAAGAATCTGTTCACTTGAAGTTGAAACATCTTCTCCAGGGCCTTGCAAAGACTGTGAACTTCAAACTTCATTTCAATGGTCAATAACCCTTTGGGTGTCCAGATCAGACTGGGCCACTTGCTGCTGTTGCTAAGGAAAATACTCCTTTGTAGCCCTTTGAGGCTTCATTCCCACATTGCACTAAGCCATGGTTTGTTTCTGGTTAGCCCAAAGTGGGAAGGAACCCTTGTGACGTGGTGCTATTTGTGAACGTAGACCAAGATTTATGATCACAAGGATCCCTGCAAGCTTTTATGTAGATCAACCAGAACCTCTTTGAAACGACGAGATTCTCAGTCCCTCTTTGCAGCCACAGATTCAGCCAACTGTTTCTCCTCTGGGCTCCCTTCCTTTCCCCCCCCAGAAGAACAGCAAAAAGAAAGATGGAAAGATCACTGTCCCTCCATTTCTTTTACCACTCCTTCTTTTCTCGGTCCCCTCTTGGGATCCTCTTTTCAAGATTCCCTTTTCCTGGGGAGCTTCAGGGAATTCATCCTGGGGGGAGGGGGATATGTAGGGAGGCAGGTCGAGAGAGGGGAGAAGGGCGGTTAGTGATGGGGGCTTTCTTTCCCTTGAATGCTAGGAAGGAAATGGGGGGTGTCAGTGCCTGTGTCAAAGTCCCTGCAGGAAGGGGGGCAGCTCTGTCTATCTTCAGGACCCCCAAAACCTTCCTCCTGTCTGTCTTTTAGGCCTTCACACATGGCAGGAGATGTATGGCTGTGAGCTCCGGGGAGATGGGAGCAAAGGAGGGTTTAACCAATATGGCTACGATGGGAGGACCTTCATCAACTTCGACAAGAAGACTCTCACCTGGGTGGCTTCCGAACCCCAGGCCCAGATCACCCAGAGGAAATGGAATGCCATTCCAGGAGAGGAGGAGGGAACGAGTGCCTACTTGGACGAAATCTGCATTGAGTGGCTGGAGAAGCTCCTGTCCTATGGGAATGAGATGTTGCTGAGGACAGGTGAGCATCTGAATGCAGACTGGACTTTCCTCCTTTATGGCCGGACCTCTTTGACACATTCGGCCCCTTTGGGTCCCTGGTCTTCAGCCTGTTTGCCCTGCTGGGAATCCTCCCCCACACTTCCAGCCTCTCTCCAAGACAAGGGAAGTCCTGTTTGATTCCTATTGTCAGGCAGCCATTCAATGGACCAGGAAAGACAGCCTCTCCCTGGCAGGTATCTGGGTGGATCAGGCAGGATAATCACTTAGTGGTGTCCTGTTCACTGCACACAATGAGGCAACCATTTGGGGCTACTCAATGAAACCTCCACTAGCCAAAGTGTAGCTGAGAATGGTGGGCACTCTTTATTTCCTCTCATTAACTCTACTTCTCCCCAAATCCCATAGGGGGCTCCCTCCCTGCCTTGTACCTGATGGTGCACCTCCCACCCCCACCACTAGAGGGCTCCACTTCTACCATTAATAAGACATCAGTGCCCCCACTTGGGCCAAGAAGGCCATAGATGAGGGATGGTTTTCTTAGGGGTGTGTGGAGTTTCTGACAGTCTTTCTCTTAAGCCTCAAACAGGTTCCCAGAATTCTCAGTGAGCCTTTCTTAAAACACCCCCTCACCCCACAGGGGGGCTCACATTATAATCTTTTCCTAGAAATTTATATTAATTTACCATATAGACCATCCCTCTTCCCTAGGTCTACTGATTCCCCCCAGGGGTCCTTCATCCCTCCAGGATTAGCTGGATGAGATTAGGATCAATGGGGAGAATTTCCCCACTGATGATTGCCAACAGCCCCTCCCTGCCAGGGGAGGACCCTCACTCTCTTCCACTGGCATCAACCTCTCTCTGCCCCCTTCCACCTTTTGAGAGACAAAATCTCTTTTCCAAATTGATCAGTTTGAGATTCCCTTTGATCTCTCTTCCTCTTAAAATTGGGGTTGTGTCCCTCGGAAAGAGGCCTGGAGCAGCCTCAGATTCAGGGGAGCAGAAGAGGATGCAAAAAGTAGGGAGAATCTTCTGTGTTGTTATGAAAAGGAACTTAAGAGACCATCTCCACTGTCCCTCGCTTGAAGCCCAGGATCAGTCAGAGTTCAAAGCAGTTGGAGAGGCATTTCCTTGGACCCTCAAGAACTCAAAATCAGGAGTTCTTGTAGTTGAGCATTTTCCAGATTTGGAGACACTGCAAGTGTGGAATGTAAAACTAAGTTGATCGCTCCTCCAAGTTTCCCATCCACCTTCCAGTCTCGGGAGGGGCTCAGAGTTAATTCTGGTGTTTCTGCAGAGACTCCAAAGGTGACGATGAGCAGCAGGACGGAGGTGGAGGATGGGATGGAGACGCACGTCTGCCATGTCCACGGCTTCTACCCCAGGGAGATCGATGCCTCCTGGACGAGGGACGGGGAGGTCTGGCTTCATGACACCCTCCATGCGTCTGTGGCTCCCAACGCGGATGGGACCTACCACTACTGGCTTAGTGTCCGGATTGATCCCAAAGAGAGAGACCGCTATCGGTGCCACGTGGAACATGACAGCCTGCAGGAGCCCCTGGATATGGCCTTGAAGGGTGAGAGGCTGCAGGGAGGGGAAGGCTGGACTCTTAGGCAGGCTGGAGGGTTGTGGGAGAGAAATCTGACCCCAGATGTGTCCAGATGTGAGCATACCTGACCGGTAGCAAACATTTTTACATTTCACCCCTGGAGCATACCTGACCTTTAATCCACTGGTTTTTCCAATGTTTGGGGTTGGTGAAGCTGAAGGGATCAGACCACAGAACTGACTTGAGATGATGGAAACTACAGAATCCCATCACAATACTTGGCCGATCCTGATGAAACGCCCTTAGATCCTCTCTTAGGCCTTCCCTGTTTCTTGCCCCCAGCAGAAAAGCAGCAGTTGTGCTGAGCACCAGAAATAGATTTCCTTTTGTTTACAATTCCTAAAGTAGAAGAATCAGGAGGAGTCTGGTAGCCCCTTTTCTGAAGGCAAATTCTATATATATAAATATAAAATTGATGAACTGCAGCTGCCTTCAGGAAATGCAGAGAGTGGCTGGACTGATGCATCAGGAGTCAGAAAAGAGGCTTCCAAGTCTGAGGTTTTTTTCCCATCAGAGACTAAGAGGGTTTCCTGCTTTAAAGGTCAAAAGGTCACTCTATGTTGCTGCTCTAAGAAAAAAGTTGCACATTATTTTATGATACGATATGTGAATTCCTGAGGCTCAAAATAAAAACCCAAGGAAAAAAATCCCTCTCTCAAAGAATTCTGTATATGCTCATAAGTGTCCTTAACATACTTCCAAGGTTGCAAAATTCAAATTCAATGTTTTTTATTGATGATTGTTACCACAATACTAAAATATTCAAATGTAATTGTTATGCTGATATCCCAGGCAAAATAAAATATTCCTTTTATTTTTGTTGTTGTTTTTAGCAAGCATCAATTTACAAATGACATGATTGCTATTCAATGGGAATCTTGAATTTTGTGCAAGAGAAATTTAAAGTTCCTTCCTCAAACCTGCCCGTTTCTCCTCCCAAAGCAATACCACCTTATAATGCCTTAGTAAGACCATACTTGGAATTCTTCATCCAGTTTTGGTTGCCAAGATATGGAAAAGATGTTGAGACTCTGGAAAGAAGGCAGAGAAGAGCAACAAAGATGATTAGGAGCCTGGAGGCTACAATATATGAGGAGCAATTGCAGGAATTGGGCATTTCTAGTATAATGAAAAGAAGAATTAGGGGTGACATGATACATTCCAGTATCTCAGGGGTTGCCACAAAGAGGGAGTCAAGCTATTCTCCAAAGCAATGGTCACCAACCAGTAGTCCATGGACCATTGATGGTCCGTGAGAAAATTTTGGTGGTCCGCAGAAAAATCATTTGCATTTTTTATATTGCATTAAATACTATTTATCTTTTTAAAAAATTCATATTAGTGGTCCTTGGGATTTAAAATGATGAATTTAGTTGTTCCTGAGGTCCGAGAGGTTGGAGAGCCCTGCTCCAAAGCATCTGAGGGCAGGACAAGAAGCAATGGATGAAAACTAAACAAGGAGAGAAGCAAACTAGAACTGAGGAGAAATTTCCTGACAGGGAGAACAATTAATCAGTGGAAGGACTTTCCTTCAAAAGTTGTGGGTCCTCCATCACTGGAAGCATTTAAGAAAAGACTGGAGAGCCACTTGTCTGGAATGGTATAGGGTTTCCTGCTTGAGCAGAGGGTTGGACTGGAAGACCTCCAAGGTCTTTTCCAACTCTGTTATTCAGTTATTCTATTTCTGCCATTTGTGGGAGCATCCAGAAGTCGGATATCACCATATTCCATGTTTCATGCTGACATTCTGGAAGCACAAATTATAATTTTTTGCTATTCCTGGACTGGCCAAAGAAAATGAAAGTGTGTACTTAAAAAAAAAGATCAATGATATGAATCCCTTTACTTTAAATAATAAAATGCAAACACTCAAACTGAAGACAAAAGATAGCGTACCGAGCTGCCCATTTCCACTCAGAGTCATGATGTATTGAGGCAGCCTATAAAAAGAACGAAAATGTTATTTGTTTAGCAAATTTTGTTTACATTATTGTGTTGATGAATTTTTTGTTTTGTAAGCTGGTAAGAGTCATAAGGTGGCAAGCGGCTGTTTTTGAGTCAAAATATGAATTCAGTTGCCTTCATGCTGGGCTGGTGTGAGAAGGAAGGAGCGTCATGAGGCCACGTCCTCTAACAACGGTTAGCAAGGCCTCTTCATGTTACCTTGAGAAGGACACAAAAATGAGCCCATGGAGTTTTTAATTTGGGGTATTTCCAGCTTTCACTTCTTTAGGTCTCTTCCCTGATTGGGAAGATAGTTTTGGGTTCTCCTTCAATGTTCTGCTCTTTCTCCCAATTCAGAACCAACCAATTCAAAATCCAGCCTGGGGCTCATCATCGGCTGCGTTGTTGTGGCTGCTCTTGTCCTGGTGTGTCTGATTGCTGGGATCCTGGTATTCCTCAGTAAGTACCTTTTGGGGAGGGGGATGATGGAAGGAAAATGGGGAGGTTCCCCCCAAATCTCTCCCTTTGGGGAGCTTCTTCTGGGTTCCCTTCTGTCCTGTTTTCCCAGCCCTCTTGGGGAGCATCTGAGATCTCAGCCTCTTGCTGGGACTCCAGTCTCAATTCAGCTGAGTCTGAGATTCAGGCAGTCCCGTCTTCTTCTGAGTTGGGAAGAGGCATCCCAGTTCCTTTGTCCCTTTCAAAGGCTTTGATCAAAGAGCAACAGAGAAGGATTTCCATCTTCCTCCCCTCCCAGCTTCTTCTGCTGCTTCCCCCAGTTCCCCTCCATCCATCTCAGAGGCAGCAGGTCTCTCTTGGGGCAAATCAGGAGATACATTTGTTTTTTTGAAGATCTTTCTGTTTTTATAAATGGGAAAAAAGGGCCTGTGAAGTATCTCTTGGGGTTTTTCCTCCTACAGAGGGAGAGTTTGGATGATCTCTGGTGGATTATTTTGAGCTTTCATTGATTTTTATCCTTACAGAGAGACGTCAAGATGACTACAATGCAGCACCCAGTGAGTGAATTGTCCTCTTTCCGTGTAGTTTCCAACTTAGAACAGGCCTCAGAGGTACCATCACGTGTGTATACGTGTGTGTTTAAACACAAAAGAAACTCTTGAAGCTGCAGAGTTGTGCTTTTTCCTCCTAAGCTTTTCAGAACAGCCAGGCTGATATTGGGAGTGAAGATCTAGGACAAGAAAGCCTCAAGACGATGAGAAGATCCATCTGGGTGAAAGATTTCCTCTGAGTGAGAAGCTGCTCTTTTTTCCGAGTAGGAGGAACTTACAAAATTCACTTTCCTTGCACTGGTTTGTTCCTCTGGAGGAGAAGGGAAACTCTCCCTGTTGGATTTCCAGGCACTTTCATTCAAGCAGGGAAGGCAGCCCAGAGTCAGCATGGTGGAGCCTGACCCCCTTTGGAGGAAAGAGCCCATCATTCCTTGGTGGGAAATAGGAAAACCACCACAATACCATAATCCCCAGTGGTTAGAGACTCTTCTGGTGGCATAGCTGAGACCTGGCTGACTCTGGAAGGGGGGATGTTCTCCTCTCACAGATGTGCCCAGCTGGGTTTAGGGTTTGGCACCAGCTGATACCCCAGGATGCAGCCCAGGTGGGTTGGCATGGTCCTCTGAGAATCTCTTTTGGCTTTCAACGGGCCTTGTGCCCCAAATTTCTGCTTGTTACTCCCTGTTTTGGAGCTAGGTTCATGAAATCAGTTGGGCTTCTTGTTCCTACTGTACCAGCCTCCCTGCTGAGTGGCCACCTCCCTGCCTGAGTGGTAGAGATCATTTTGAGGTTGGCAATGTAGTTCCCCAGGATTATGGTCTTGCGAGAGGGGTCCTTGGTGCTCTCTGAGCTTGCTTGACTTGCACTGAGGATGCTACCTAGTTATGGTAATGAAATGTCTGCAAGAAAACAACCAAGCTCAAAGAACACCAAGGAACTCTCATTTCAACCCTGAGCTACAAATATTCTCCTTTGTTGGTCTTGGGAGACTGCAATCTGCCATCCATGGGTTTGGCCTCGGAAGCAGCCCAGGATTTCATGGCCGACCTGGTGGCTATGGGCCTCTCCCAGATCATCTTGGACCCAACCCAAGGCAGTGGTCAATAAACACTGGATACGATCTTCTTCTTTTTTTCAAGTTTTAAAACATTTTTATTAAATATAAAAAATTCCTTTTCTACATAAATAGTGTGTTGTCTGAGTACAATTAATTTTGAGAAATAGTAATAATAATAATAATATTATATTGATCACATATTTGCTTATCCATTTTGATAAACCTTTATGTAATTAATCATTCTCTTATGCTTCCAAATTTCTAAATTCTGTTTCTACTAGTTAAAAATTAATAAAATAAGTCCCATGTTAAAAAACATTCAGTTTCTTCCTTCTTCTTAATTTTAAATGTTAATCTATCTACTTCTGCACATTTTAGTATTTTTTTTCCCACTGCAGGGATCTCTTCACTTTTTCATTGTTATGCAAACACAATTCTAGATCCTGTTAAGACATGTAAAATTAAGTATGTGTTCCCTTTATTGTATTTCTTTAGTAAAATGCCCAACAAGAATATTTCTGGTTTTAGATCTAAATGTTGCTTTACCATTTTTCTAACTATGTATGTATTTTTGTCCAATATTTTTTTTTTATTATTCAAAAAGTTTTTATTAGTCAAAAAAGGTTTATACAAATACATATCAGGTATGGTAAATTTTCATTTTTCTTATCTAAAATAAGAATTTTACTCAAATTTTTTAACACATACAACAGCCATAAGGCAAGCAGGTGACACGAAGTAGCTAAGTTTGCAAATTTTAAATACGTAATAAAGAAGAGTCAAGAATAAACAGAATATCATACAAAAGAGAATAAGGAAAACCAACACAATCCCAAATATCTTTATCACTTCCTAGTTTTGGATCTCAGAACTCTGGGTTCAGCCTGACCCAACTCCAGGGCCGCAACAGCGGCAGCCGCTTCAGCCCCATGATCTATAACCTCCCCTTCTTCAATTCCTGGGTCATCTGATTCCAGGAAGGCTTTGTGTTCCTCCACATAGGCCGTAGCCTCCGCAATTGTACTGATTTTTTCGTAATGCCCTCCCGGAAAATCATCAATCCTCTGGCATCAGCCATCTGAAGCCCACTCCCTTCTGGTACAATTTGCTTGACAAAAATAATATTTCTTTCTTTTTCACGTACCTGTCTGGGAATCTGCCTCAGAATGGCTATCTCCTGCCCCTGTAAATCAGTGCCCCACTCCTATGTTTTCTAAAATTTCATCTCTCGTCTCTCTTCTCACAAATTTAACATGAACCTCTCTGGGAACTGCATGCGTGCGTGCATATTGCGAATTAACTCTATAAACTCAATCCACATCCCAATTCATGAAATCAACACCTCTCCCAAGAAATTCTCCCAACAATTTAGTCACAACATCTCTCAAGTCTTCTTGGTCCACTTCTTCCAAATTTTGAAACCTAAGGAAATAAGACATTTTATCCATCTGGTCAAGCACAGCATTGCCTGTCGTCTCCTCTCTTTTCTGCACTGCCCGTATCTCACCCTCCAAACCTTCCACTTTCTGCTTGTTTTCTGCTGAAACTTGTTGAGTATCCTTTAAATCCTTTTGGATAGTCACAATTTCTGCTCTTATTTCATCCAATTTCTTGTCCATATTAGATAACTTTTCCAAAATTCTCTCCATCTCTCCAGCAGTTGGTCTCTGACCTTTTGCCATTAAGGAAAAAAAAATACAAAATCCTCAGGCAGGCACGGTATCCTTGTAATTTCCTCCGGATCCACCAGGGGGCACTCACAGGAGCAACGAGTCCAGAGTACAGTTAGTCAACCAGGAAGCCGAAGGGAAGTGATGTCATCAAAATTCTCATAGTGAAGGCGGAAGCTGGACGCCACCACTGTTCCCCAGAAGGAGGGGGGGCCTCAAACCTTCCCTCCTAAATTTCTCCATCACCTCTTCTCTCCAGAGCTCCACAAAACGGTAATCTTCTTATTTTAAGTTCTCTCTCTCCAGAATAACTCGTGCTCCTTCCAACCGCAGGGGAGAAAACCCCCCCGCACTCCGGAGCACTCCACTCACGTTTACCGATATTCCCTTCCCTTCTCCTCCTCAATTCTTCTCCGTGCCCTGTTCACCACCAGGCTGCTGCAGTTATAAATCCAATGCCCCGGTGTCACCGGGCACAGCGGCCCAGGCGACGACCAAAATAATGGCCGCGGCCTGTGGCCTCCGAACCCCGCCGAGCCTAGGACGCGCCAGCATCGGTCCCCACAGTCCTGTATGTCGGCTGGGAGACCCCTGGCGAGCCGTCCGTGCGGCAGGTGTCCTTTTCGGAACACCTGGCCCCTGAGGGCCTCGGCGGCGGCCGGATTCGGCCGCTGGAGGCAGGAGAAGCCTTCCAGACGTCCGTTGCCGCTGGATACCGGAAGTCGTCTCCTTTTTGTCCAATATTTTTGCCTTTGGGCAGGTCCACCATATATGATAAATCGAACCCAGTGTTTGATTTCCGTATTTTTTGGAGTATAAGACACATTTTTTTCCTTCCTAAAAGAGGCTGAAAATTTGGGTGCATCTTATACTCCAAATGTAACCCTGCTGTCGAGTCCCACTCCTCCGCTGACGGCCGGGTCAGGGAAATCCGAATCAGGCGTGCTTCTGCAGCTCTGCCAAACTCCTAGCAAAATTCTCAAGGCAGGCAGACCAGAAAGTGATTTCAGCAAGATAAGGTAGACTTTGCCTGACTCAGAGAATGCCAGAAAGCAGATCCTTTATATAGGCCATGGGGTGTGGCTCCATGACTCAGCACTTATCCCGGCGTGCCCCTCCCTTCCTTCTGTTGACGCCACTTATCAATTCTCCTGAAGCGAGGGTCACTCCAGTCTGCAGCTGTTGGTAATTGACCTTCCTCAGGCTCACATGCTGTGGGGGAGGGGGAGGGGTCTAGTTGCTCCGTTTGCCTGGGCATGGAGCCAGGGAGGCGCTTCTTCTTCCTCAGCCTGTCTGGGCATGGAGCCAGGGCTGGGGCCGGGAGGCATGCTAGGACATTCCTCAGCGTTCAGAAGCAGATAAGAAGGCCCCGGCTGCGGGGAAAGCGGACGAGGCACAACACCTGCCCACCCACCTGCCTGCACCCTTCGGCCTCCGTGCGTCCTCTTCCTGGCTGCAGAGATGGCCATCGACAATGGCTTATGTTTTTGGGCTCCGCGCGTCACGTTTTCAGCCTCCAAACGCTCCGTTTGAGAGCCCTTCAAGGCTGTGGGGATCGCCAAAGCACATCGCCTCTTTGGAGGCTGAAAACGCAACACGCAGTCCCCAAAATGGCTACCCAGAACAGCTGCTGCCTTCTTTTACCCCTTCCGCACTTTGCCTGCTTTATTCACTGGAGCTCCCTCTGACGATCAGCTGGACTTTTCAAGCTATTTTCACCTGTGGTTTAGGAGCTGTTTTTTAGCCCCAACCAGCCCCAACCTCAAAACCAGCAAGCAAACTAATGTGCTGAAGCTGACCAGGCTAAGGACTACCCAGATGAATACCTGGTAGGCAGATTCTACCCACCCACCCATTTTTTTCACCCCTTTCCCGGTGAAAAGTGCCCTCTATAAATCATTTTATATAGATTTTCTTTGTATGCAGTTGACATTGTTAATATATAATTCCTATCCCACAATTTCTGCCATTTATCTAACTCTATAGTATAACCATACTATCATTGTTTCCTTTAGGTGCTCTTCTTCCATTTTAATACACAATAAATAGCTACTTTTTAAAATTAGTTTTTCATCCGTCCCTGTTAATATCTGATTTAGTTCTGTTGGCTCTTTATAAAAGCCATACATTTTAGCAACTTTTTCATATCGTGATATGATCTTCTTGTTGGAGTAAATGGAAACATGATCTGCTGGGGGAAATCTGATTTTTAATTTATTGTTTTAAATGTTTTACATGGCATTTTATTGTAAGCTTCCTAGGGTCACCTTGAACAGTTGGATGGCATAGAAGTTTCATAATAAACTAAATAAATAGGCTGGTCTCCTCTGAGAGGTTCATGAAGCTCCAGAGGTTTAATGGTGAAGAGAAAGAAGATCAGGACAAAGCTATCCCTATCCCTATCCTATCCCTATCCTATCCTCTCATTCTGTCTCTCTCTCTCCCCAATGCAGGGAGGAACGTGGCCATTTAGCAGCCCCCTTGCAGGTGAGTGGCCCCACTGGGGTCTGTGTGGGGAGGAGGAAGGGAGGGAAATGGGGGCTTTGAGGTCCAAGGACCAACTGATGGTGAAGATGCTTTGGGAAATCCCTCTTCTCTCCCCTACTCATCTCAAGCGCTGGAAGGGAAGGAATTTGGGGGAGATCCAGAGGGGTTCTGGGAAAGGGGGGGCTCTGCCTGCCCCCAAACTCTTCTCCTGCAAGGCCAGACTGTGACTCCTTTTGGGATCTGAGTGTCTTGGATCAGGAGGCTCAGAGAGCTGCAAAGAGGAGATTTGTCAACAACAGAGCAGCTCTCCAGATGGAGTCAAAAGACACTGAGACGAACTTCTTGGTTAGATATATAAATATATTTAACATAAATATATTTAACATTTATAGTTGCAGCCGACAAGATAGTCAGGAACACAGGAACATCCTGAGGTAAATCAAACAACATATGGAACGCAGAGAAGAAAAAGGCGGGAAAAAAGGGAAACTCCTCCTTTATACCCCCAGCAACCAATCGTAACGTAGATTGCCTCATGCTGGACCTGCCACTCTCCAGCCAATCAGCTACAACTTTGTGTTCTGGCCCCTTGTACACTTTCCTGTTCCAGCCCCTGAATTGAATATCCTAACCGGACTGGGGGGTCCTCAGTGCAGGAGGGAAAGAGGGGCAGATGAGGGGCTTCTTGAGGGTTCTGCAGTCATGGATGGAGAAGGGCAGGGTTGAAATCTAATTTTTTTTGCTACCTACTCTGTGGGTGTGGCTTGGTGGGTGGGTATGTCCTGTGATTGAGTGGGCGTGGCCAACTCAATGTCACTCACAGCCATGACCACTCAGTCACAACCCCCCCCCCACCAAGCCATGCCCACAGAACCCAGTAGGGAAAAAAAATTCTTTTCCCTTTCCCTCGCCACCTGTTCTCCCTTCACCTAGGCCCCGGAGCCACCACCTGCCTCAATGAGGTCGGGGAATGTATCATTCCCCAACTCCGGCCTTTCTCCAGAGCTGCCGCCCACTCACCGCCTGCTCCCCTTCACCTATGGTCAGGTGCCGGGGCCCAGGGACGCCCCATTCCCTGAGGCCCCGGAGTCGCCCCCTGCTCGCCGCTTCCTCAACCGGGTCGGGGAATGCACCATTCCCCTTCACCAGCCTTGTCCCGGAGCCGCCGCCTGCTCTTCCTTTGCCACACGGCATATACTTACTTTCTTCCAGCGGCTGGCTGCCGGGAAAGGCAAGCATCCAAAAGTTACCGGAGTTCCTCTCCTTGAATCTGCCGCCTTGTTCTATGTGCTGGCTGTGCAAGCGCACACCCAACCTACCGCTGATAAATAAAATAAACGGATGTGCGCTTGCGCAGTCGGTGCATGGAAAACGCAGCAATGGCAGCGGCAGATTCAAGGAGAGGGACTCTAACTTTTGGACTCTTGCCTTTCCCAGCAGCCAGCCACTGGAAGAAAGTAAGTATATGCTGCGTGGCGAAGGAAGAGCGGCCGGCGGCTCCAGGACAAGGCTGGTGTCGGGGAATGGTGTATTCCCCGACCTGGTTAAGGCAGGCGGCAAGCAGGGGGTGGTTCCGGGGTCTCAGGGGAATGAGGTATCCCTGGGCCCTGACCAAAGGCGAAGGGGGAACAGACAGCGAGCAGGTAGCAAGTGGGCGAAGGAAGAGCGGGCGGCAGCTCCAGGGAAAGGCCGGAGTCGGGGAATGGTGCATTCCCTGACCCGGTTGGAGAAGGCAGCGGCTCCGGGGCCTCGGGGAATGGGCCCCGGCCCCTGACCTGAGGGTGAGCAGGTGGCGAGCTGCCTTCCCAGTGTTCCGGTGTTGCGAAAGCTGGACTGCGGGCCGTGGACTGGTTTGGGGGTGTGGCCAGCCAGCGATCGCTACCGGGTCGGCGAACCAGAACCAAACTCCGCTACCTACTCGCCCGATCCGGTCCGATCCAGTAGCATTTCACCCCTGGAGAAGAGTCTTCTCTCCACTCCTTGGAGCCCACTGGGAATCCCTCCCTCCAGATGCTGAAGGAAGACATATGGGGGACATAGGGATCCATAGATCTCTGGAAACAACACAGACTAGTATTGGATTCCTGTATTTGAGGGGGAAAATTGATGTTATGTAAATTGTGGCTCAGGAGCCAGTCCCAGCCCTTCTTTCTACCTTGGAAACTCCCACCCAGCTGATCCCTCTCTTGAGGAAGCAGCAGTCCTCACAAGTGGGATCAGCTGGGCAGATTGGTGCTGATCCCTCAGCCTGGGCGGTGGGATTCCTCCTCTGGGCTCCCTTCCAGACTGACCCTGCCTGCTTTTTCCCTCTCTTTGCAGCATGAGAGAACAGTCCCAGCATCAGGAGAGAGGAGAGAAGATGGGATCAGCCTTCTTCTGAATGAGGCCGGACTCTCAGGAGGAGCCCTTCAGCCCCATTCTACATGCTTGGAACCAGGATGAATTTGGGGTCTTTCACCTTCACTTTTATTATTGGATCAGTAGCCTTTTATATTAGGATTGAGGGACAGAGAAGAACATCTTATGTATTTATAATTGTGGACTCAAAAGGATTTAAACTGTGATTAGTAGATTTTAATTTTTTATTAATTTGTGGTCCTGCTAAAGGTGTATTGAAGATATCCAATACACCTTATCCTCCTATTTTCTCCACAAAAACCACCCTGTGAAGTGGATTGGGGTCAGAGAGAATGACTGGCCCACCCAAGTTGTCTTTGGGGCTAAGGCAGGATTTGAACTCGCGGTCGCTTTCTAGCCTGGTGCCTTAACCACTACATCAAACTGCCTTGTATATCTTGTAAATAGCTTTGTAATATAGCTTGTAGCAACTATGTTGTTATTTCTGGTGGTCTTTAATGGGCTTCTGCTGATTAACAGGTTTTAGAGAAAGGCCCATATCGAATGGAGTAAGGAATAGAATGAAGAGTTTTACTTTAAGGGAAGAGTTTTATTTTAAGGGAGAAAGTTACTTTAAAGTAACATTACTTTAATGTTTATCTCCATCATAATTGCTTGGATTGAAAGTGGAAGTTTTTCTCTCTTGTTTGTGTAAATTGTATAATGAATAGTATGTAGCATGTACTGCCATTTATGGATTTTCAGAGTTTAGAAAAATGAAATAGGAAATTTCCCCCAATCATGAAGTGCTGAACATCCTAAGGAAAGCTTTCACAAATAAGAACCAAAACACAAGTATTTAACACTGGACTCAGAGATAATAATTGGAGCAGTTTGTGATAAATAAGAAATTGTGTAAACTTTCCAAGAATAAATTATAATAACAGACATTTATTGTTAGCAGAGTGCTTTGAATTTTAACTTTGCTGTTGTTCAACTATTAACTATTTTCCTTTTCATATATGTAATCTACGAAGGTCAGTTAGGCTGCAAATAGATCTACAAGATTATAAATTTGGACCTCTTTTGCAAGGGGGGAAGCTATTATTGTTGCAATAGATTTCTCAGTGTTCAACTGGGGAGAGACATAATGTGTCTTTTCCTGTTTTTTCATTATTTTTTTTCAATGTTTTTAAACAAATATAATAAATAAGATAAAAGATAAAAGAAGCATATGTTAACTATATTATATAATTTATACGCAGCCCAAGGCAATCCCTTTTCACTCAGTGGTGCCCAGGGAAGATAAAAGGTTGGACACACCTGATTTAAAGCATTTGGTAAGAATTCAGTCAATATTTGAGCACCTCCTTCTGAATCAAAGCTTTTAGAAATATATTTATTTATTAGACATCTCTGACTGGCCAGCTTTGTCTTGAAAATGCCACAAGAGCCTTTGAGCATTTTCATCCCCAGCAAAGATCAGTCGGAGTTTCTGACCTGCAACATAGAATCCTAGGGCTGGATGGGACCTCAGAGGTCTTCCAGTCAGTGGTGGGTTTCAAATCTTTTTACTATGAGTTCTGTGGGTGTGGCTTGGTGGGCGTGGCAGGGGAAGGATAGTGTAAAATCTCCATTCCCTCCCCACTCCAGGGGAAGGTTACTGCAAAATCCCCATTTCCTCCCCATCAGCTGGGACTTAGGAGGCAGAGAATAGATGGGGGTGGGGCCAGTCAGAATTTTTACTACTGGTTCTCTGAACTACTCAAAATTTCTGCTACCGGTTTTCCAGAACTGGTCAGAACCTGCTGAAACCCACCTCTGCTTCCAGTCCAACCTCCAGCTTAAGGTAGGAGAACTTATACCATCCTGGTCAAAAGGTTGTTCCATCTGTTTTTGAGCAGCCACAACTCCAGGAGGTGAACTATTCCATTGAGTAAACATTCTCACTGTTAGAAATTCTCTCCTTACTTCTAGAATCTAGATGGAATCTCTCTTTAACAAACTTCCACCCATTTTTCTTTTCTCCTGCCCTCTGGAGCTTTGGAGGAGAAGCCGATCCCCTCTTCTTTGTGGCAACCGCCCCCTCCCTGACCCCCCTCCCCAAGTACTGGGAGGCAGTTATCATCTCCTCCCCCCCCCCCCATTCTTCTCTGCCAGAGACACCTCCTTCCTTGAGTCTCTTCATCCTATATGATTTGGCTTCCAGATCCTTTATCATCTTTCCTTGCTCTTCTCTGAACACTTTCTAGGGTCTCAGTGGTTTTTTCTATCATGGTCACCAGAGTTCTACCCAGCATACCAAAGGTGGCTTCACTAGTGCAATATAAACCGGCCTTTTCGCTTCTCCTAATCTTGATCTTCTCCCTCTGTTGAGGCAGCCCAAGACCGCCTTGGCTTTTTTGGCAGCTCCCGCTGATCCCCGGCTGGGAGGGGCTGTGCGGAGTCTTCCCCTCGCCTGAGCCCCTCCCCCCAGGCCCAGAGAATCCTTCCACTTTTCCCAGCCCTCCAATTCCGCCCCTCCCCCAAGAGGGGGAATCCCTGGAAGCAGGTTCCCTGATAGGCTTCTGTTACTGATCGCGCTTGGACGTCTGCCTAGCAACCAATGACGAACATGGGGTTACGTTTTTTCTATTGGCTGGGTTCGCCCAATCGCCAGCGGGCTCTGGATTGTTGCGCTGTTGGCCACCCGGAGCCCTTCTTGGTTTGCTTGCGACTTCAGGAGAGCGGAGCGCAGGTTGAGGATCGCGGCCAGGATGGCTCTGCGCTCTGCGCCCTTCCTGCTCCTGGTGTTGGTGGCGGTCGCCCTACGAGAGAGCTGCTTCGGTGAGTCCCTTTGAGGGGCTCTGTGGGGGGGAGTCGCCCTTTTTATCTGCCAGGGAATCTCTCTCTCCTTCCCTCCTCAAAAAAGTTTATTCCCAAAAGGAGAATCCTGATTCGGTCCTCTTTCTAGTCCGCTCCCCCTCCCCCTCTGGCCACTTTGGGATTAGGCCCCTCTGGGAACAGGACAAGGGTGGCCCCTCCAGATGTCACTCAAGTCTACCTGGGCGCCCCGAAGCTCAATTCTTTCTCTCCCCAAAAATGGAGATTGTTGGAAAGCGGCGTTTGCACGTGATCAGGTCAGTTCACAAACTTGCTGGCTGCCTTCGCCCAACTCCCTCCGCCTGGATCCTCTTTCCTGCCTATGGTGGTGATCTGTGGCTCTTTTTTCTTTGTTTTTTGGTCACAACATTATGTACAAGCACATATAATGAAAGAAAATAATAGGACAGGAACGGTAGGCTCTTATAGTCCTTTTAGGAATGGGGTGAGGTCCATGGTAGACAGTTTTTGCTTAAAGCTTTTGGGAGTTTGAGAAGAGACCACAGAGTCAGGTAATGTGTTCCAAGCGTTAACAACTCTGTTACAGAAGTCATATTTTCTGCAATCAAGATTGAAGCGGTTAACATTAAGTTTGAATCTATTGTTTGCTCTTGTATTGTTGCGATTGAAGCTGAAGTAGTCTTTAACAGGAAGGACATTGCAATAGATGATTCTGTGTGTTAAACACAGGTCTTGTCGGAGACGGCGGAGTTCTAAATTTTCTAATCCCAGGATTTCTCTTTGTGGCTTCTAATGCTGGGAGGACCCGGCTTGATTCTCTTTATTTAGTTTTTCCTTTCATTTTGCTGAAATGAAGAAATCTTGGGATAATCAGAGTGACGTTTTCTGTGCAATGAGGGGGAGCCCTTCTGAGTCCTGGGTTCAAAGCCGATTCTTGCTCAGATGGCTGAACTCTGAGAGGGGAGGGGGCATTTTCCAGTCATGGGGGGGGGAACAGGAAGAAGATTTGGGAGGCTCCATTGCTGCTCCCTTCCTTGACCCCCCCTTTGTTGCTTCCCCTAAGGATCCCATGGTCTCTGTTTCCAGCCAGGGTTGGTGGGTGGGAAACAGGGGGAAGATCTGGGGGCTACGTGGCTTCATTCCTGCTCCCTTCCCTCCCCCTATTTGCCTTCCCACATTTTGGTTTCCCCTAAGGATCCCATGGCCTCTGATCTCACCTGGATTCCCTCTCTCCCGTTCCCTCCCCCATTTTATAAAATCTTCCCTAAAATCTGCAGCTACTCTTTTTTCTGTGAATAGAAACTTGGGGTGTCCAGGTGGGGTTTCCTGCTGTTTTTGGGCTTCCGGGAGGCTGGAATCCCCTTTTTTAAACCTGTGGGGTGATTGCTGCTTCCTTGGGGCAGAGACAGAGCAATCCAGGAGGGGGTCCTTCAGGTCCTCCAGAAGCTGCTTCTTTCCCTCTCAATCGCTCCCTCATTCCATCTTCTGCCACCATCTCCCCCTCCCGTCCCCCCTTCCTCCTCCACCCCCAACTTTCTTCTTCTTCTTCTTCTTCTTCTTCTTCTTCTTCTTCTTCTTCTTCTTCTTCTTCTTCTTCTTCTTCTTCTTCTTCTTCCTCTTCTTCTCCTCCTCCTCCTCCTCCTCCTCCTCCTCCTCCTTCTCCTTCTCCTTCTTCTCCATCTTCTTCTTCCTTCGTTCTCCCCAGAGCCCCAGATGGGAGCCTCCATGGGATCAGGGTCCCTGACTGAAGCCCCCTAACTCTGCCCCTCTAATTCCCTTCCAGGCGCCTCTTCCCACTCCCTGAAGTACTTTTACTTCTCCATTGCGGACCCCAAACAGGGGCAGCTCCACTTTGTCTCTGTGGGGTACATGGATGATCAAATCTTAGATCACTATGACAGCCACACCCGGAAAGTGCAGCCTCGAGTCTCCTGGATGGAGAAGGTGGGGAAGGAGGATCCCCAGTATTGGGAGAGAGAGACCCAGATAGCACGTGGCCGTGAGGAGACGTTCAGAAGAAACCTGGAGAACCTGAGGAGTCGCTACAACCAGAGTGAAGGTGAGTGATGGGTCGGGTGACTCCTCTGGCCCCATAATCCCCTCCCCAGGAACCAGAGGGGAGAGAAAGGGGGATTCCCTTCAAAGGGAAAGGCTGCTTCCACACCTTTTAAAAGCCTTTTTAATAGGTTTATTTTTTTTAAATCGATATCAGATTGTCCTTACCTCCATAGCTGACATTTTCTGCAAACTGCAGTCAATAAAAACATTTTAAAGTTATCCATCTGTCTTTCTGAATATTGATATAAACTGAGGTAAAAAGAGACTGACATATCTTCCCCCCCCACCAATGAAAGATGGAAGATCTGACCTTGGAGGATCTCCTGCCGTGGGGGAGGAAGGGAATCACAGATCCCTCCCCCCAAAAAACAGGCAGGTGCATCCTAAGGAGATCCTGGGGGAAGCAGGTCCTCTGTTTCTACCCCAGAGAAATGAGGGATCAAGTGCAGATCCATCTGGGGAGACTCGATCCCTTTCCTTCACCCCCCTTTTGGAGGGACAAGTGGGGCCCAAATGCCAGGAGCTTCTTCTCATCCTCCACTTGGAAGGAGAGGCCAGGAGGCCCAAATGGGGGGGTCTCTTATGGGGGGGCACACAGAGCCAGGATCCCCCCAATCTTGATGGGGAAAGATAGAAAAGAAAGAAACCTCCATTTGGGGCCCTTCAAGAGTCACTCAGAGCCTTCATGGCTTTCCATCCTTGATCCCTCAGACTGAACTCCTGCCCTGCCCTCTTGGTGGGGCTGCCCTGGAGGCGGGGAGGCCTTCTTTAGCAGCCCCTCCTCTTCTCCCATCTTTGGGGGACAAGATTCACCTTCAAGGGACTTTATTTGGGGAGGGACTATAAGGAAATGTGTGTGTAAGAAAAGGCTGCTTTTGGCTGAGGAAAACCTTCTCCACAAACATCAGCCATACTCCCTCCTTTCATCATATGAAGGTGCGGCCCCCCTTCTCTCACTTTTTCCTTTCCCCTCCACCCCCAGGCAGACCCCAGAGCTCTGCCATTCCTGCCCCAGATCCCTCCAGGCCCCCTGCTGGCGTCTCAGGGGAGCAGGGCTGGACCCAGAGGGCTCCCCCTGGTGGACGAAGGAGGAAGGAGACCAGCCAGAGTGGAGAGGAGCCTCCTTTCCAGGCTCAACAGCCCCAAATGTCCCCACCTTCCCTCAAAGGGAGGCTGCTTCCCCCCTCCCATTGCCTGAGTCGCCTCCTCTGGATCTTCTCCGGCTCCCTCCTCTCCTTTCCGGGGTCTTTTGACCAGAAATTGCTCACAATATTCCAGATGTGATTGCTCTACCTTGATTTATGTCACAAGGCTTTGTGACATTAATCTCTGTGTTTTTAAAACATCATTTTATTGATCCATGACGTCCTGTTGGCCTTTTTAATTTTTTAATTTAATTTGTATTAAACCTTTTCAATGAGAATATAAAAACTAATGTAAAGATGACAAAAGAAAGAAATCAAAGAAAAAAAATTGAAGAAAAGGACTAAAGAAAGAAAAAAAGCATTAAAGTGGATTCTGATATTCTTCACAGCAGTTCTAAATATAAATATATTTTAGCCTCTCTAAAGCAGCCATTCTGAACCTTTTGACCTTGGAGGAGCTCTTGAACTAGTTTTCAGGCCTCGGGAAACCCTTGAACATCTCTAGGCTCAGAGATAGCCCAAAATTGTTTCATACATAGACCTATAGAGATGCATTAATAGTGTTCTTACACTAATAATAAAAAAATGCAACTTTCCTTTTCAGTGGGATCTCTCTGCTTATATTTTGCTGCAGAAATATTCAATTCTGTGCCAAACATGAGATGAACATCCAGAGATTTCATCTTCAACTGAAATAAGACCATTTCTGTCTTAGCTTTTGATGCTTCTGAAATAAGACAGAGCTTGTTCCCAGAAGTTGAAAACTGCTGCCAGATGTTCAGGGCCTTCCTGTGAATGTCAGAAGATTCTTCTTGGACAGAAATCCAGGACTATTTTTCCATGGGTAGATCAGGGAATCTGCTCTTGAGGGCAGGATCAGACTGCAGCTCATGAGGTTCTTCCCCTTCTTCCAAAGAGAAGTTCTCAGGCTGAACAGGAGATTCAAGGAAAGGAGATTCAAGGCAGGTCTTCCAGATGGTTTTCTATTAGATTTGAAACTTCCTGGCATCCTTCCTCACTCTCCAGCCCAAGCAGACGTAGAAAGATTTCAGGATTTCCTTTTGTTTCCTTTTTAAACATTCAGGTTTGTTTAAAACCAAAAATCTGGTCATTTGAAATTGAAACATCTTCTCCAGGGCTTGTAAACTTCAAGCTCATTTCAAAGGTCAATAATCTTTTGGGTGTCCAGATCAGATTGGGCCACTTGCCAAAGAAAATATTCCTTTGTGGCCCTTCAAGGCTTCATTCCCACATTGCACTAAGCCATGGTTTGTTTCTGGTTAGACGAAAAGGGCAACCAGCCCTTGTGACTTGGTGCTATTTGTGAACGTAGACCATGATTTATGGTCACAGGGATCCCTGAAAGATTCTCAGATCTTCTGGATCTTCTTTGAGGCCAGAAGATTCACAGTTGCTCTTGGATGTTGTTGATTCAGGCAACTGCTCCCTCTGGGATCCCTTCCTTCCCCACCTCAAGCTGCCCCCCCAGCAGAGAAGAGACAGAAAGACAGAGGAAGCTCTGCCCCTGTTACTTCTGAGCCTCCTTCTTTTCTTGATCCTCCTTGGAATCCCCCACTGTTTTTTCTGATCCTGAGAAGCTGAAAGGGGGATTCACCAGCTGCCCATTTCCTGATGAGCTTCAGAGGCTCCATCAGGGGAGATGCAGGAACCCAGGCTGACCTGTAGGGGGTGCTGAAATGGAACAATTGGGGGGAATTGCTATGGAGGAAATAGATGTGTCAGTGCCTCCTTCCAGTCTCCAATCCCTGTAGGGGTGCTCTGTACCTCCTGAGGACTCCCCAAACCATCCTCCTGTCTCTCTTTCAGGCCTTCACACATGGCAACTGATGTATGGCTGTGAACTCCAGGGAAACGGGAGCAAAGGAGGGCTTTGGCAGTATGGCTACGAAGGGAAGACCTTCATCACCTTCGACAAGGAGACCCTCACCTGGGTGGCTCCTGAACCCCAAGCCCAGATCACCCAGAGGACATGGGATGGGATTCCAGGCCGCAGTCAGTATATTAAGTCCTACCTGGAGAAGGAATGTATTGACTGGATAAAGAAGTACCTGTCCTACAGGAAAGAGACGCTGCTGAGGACAGGTGAGTATTTATTATTTATTTATTATTTTAATTTATATACCTCCTTTCTCCCGAAGGACTCAGGGCGGTTTACAGCCTAGCAAAAACAAAGATCACAAAAATTAAAAAACTTTATTAAAAACCTAATTTAATTAGGCCAAGGAAGACTAAAACTCGAGTAAAACCCCTATTAAAACTAAATTAAGCCAGTCCTGCGCGATGAAAGAAAAATGTCTTTAGTTCGCGTCAAAAGGTCCGGAGGTCGGGGAGTTGATGTATCCCCGGAGGCAGCTCGTTCCAGAGGGCAGGAGCCCCCACAGAGAAGGCCCTCCCCCTGGGGGGTCGCCAGTCGACATTGTTTGACTGACAGCACCCTGAGGAGACCCTCTCTGGGAGCGCACGGGTCGATGGGAGGCAATTGGTAGCAGCAGGCAGTCCCATAAATAACCCGGTCCTATGCCATGGAGCGCTTTAAAGGTGATAACCAACACCTTGAATTGCACCCGGAAGACCACCGGAAGCCAGTGCAGCTTGCGCAGGAGAGGTGTTACATGGGAGCCTCGAGGTACTCCCTCTATTACCCGCGCAGCCGCATTCTGGACCAGTTGGAGCCTCCGGGTGCTCTTCAGGGGGAGCCCCATGTAGAGAGCATTACAGTAGTCCAGGCGTGAAGTGACGAGGGCGTGAGTGACCGTGCATAGGGAATCCCGGTCTAAGAAGGGACGCAACTGGCATATCAGGCAAACCTGATAAAAAGCTCCCCTGGAGAGGGCCGTCATATGCTCTTCTAAAGACAGCCGTACATCCAGGAGGACGCCTAGACATCTAGGAGTATCTGGACCCAGGCTGGACTTTCCTTCTTTATGGACAGATTTTTGGACACATTCTGCCCCTTTAGGTTCTGCTTTGCAAACTGGATGCCAGGGAAAGAATCCTCTTCTTTTCCTTCCAGTATCTCTCCAAAATGTGGGAAGCCTGTTTGGTTCTTAATGGAATCCTCCATTTTCTAAATCATTATCTAAAACATTCCTCCCAGCAACTCTCCTTCCCCCCACATCCCACAGGGGGCTCCTTCCTTGCATCTGACGATACATCTCCCACCCCATCACTAGGGGGCACCTACCATTAATAGGTCATTATCAGTGCCTCCACAGAGCTGAGTTTATAGACCCTCAATTTGCCGCTGGAGGTTTTTCAAGCTGAAGTCCCCGGGAAGGATTCAAAATCAGGAATCCTTCTGGTTGGGCATTTTCCAGATTTGGAGCATTTCCTAAAAGTCATGGGGACACTGCAGGTGTGGAATGTAAATATTTTGGTTAAAACTAAGCAGTGGGAGATTTTCCTGCCCCTCCAAGTTTCTCATCCACCTTCCAGGCTCTGGAGGGGCTCAGAGTTAATTCTGGTATATATGCAGATCCCCCAGTGGTGACTGTGAGCAGCAAGACCAAAGTGGAGGATGGGATGGAGACGCACATCTGCCGCATAGATGGCTTCTACCCCAGGGAGATCGATGCCTCCTGGAAGAGGGACGGGGAGGTCTGGCTGCAGGACACCCACCATGGGCCTGTGGCCCCCAATGCGGATGGGACCTACCACTACTGGCTCAGCGTCCGGATTGATCCCAAAGAGAGAGAACGCTATCGGTGCCACGTGGAGCATGATGGGCTGCAGGAGCCTCTGGATGTGGCCGTAAAAGGTAAGAGGCTGCAGGGAGGGAAAGGCTGGGCTCTTGGCAGGCTGGAGGATGATGGGAGAGAAATCTGGCCCCAGATGTGTCCAGATGTGAGCATATCTGGATTACATTGGTTTTTCCATTGTTGAGGTTTGTGGCCCTGCAGTCAATAGAATTGGCTTTAGTTGATTTAAGGCAAGCAACAGATCCCATCAGAACAGTTGGATGATCTTGATTAAATGCCCTTAAATCTTCTTGGCTCTCTTCTTCCCCAGTTTCCTGCATGGGAACAGCAGTTATGCTAAGCACCAAGACATAGAAATCCTAAAGCACAAAAATCAGGAGGAATCTGGTAGCTCCCTTTCTCAATGCCAGATTTCATTCAAAGTGATGAACTGTGGTTGACTTCAGGAAATGCAAAGTGGCTGGTCTGATGGCTCAGGAAGCAGAAAAGGAGCTGTCAGTCTGAGCTTTTGCCATGACAGATTTACACAACGTTCCTGTTGTAAAGAACAAAATGTCACTCTGTGTTGCTGTTCTAAGGAAGAAAACTACACAATATTTTATGATCAGGGATCGACAGGAATTCCTGAGGCTCAGCATAAAACCAAAAGAAAACAATCCTCTATCAAAGAACTCTGCAAATGCTCCAGTCTTCATGCTCATTAAATAAATCCTATTATTTATTATTGACTGACTGACTGATTGACTGACTGGCTGACTTTCTGCCTCTGGCCCAGGGTCACTTAGCTGGCTTTCATGGTTAATCAGAACATTAAGTCACAATCAACCTTGACTGGAAAATTCACTTCCAAAAGAAGGTGGTTTCTGGGGGGGAAAATCATAAATTCAGTTAGGTTTAATTGACTTGTAAGATTTTCTGTGCAAAGAAGACATAGATTTTTTTTCTGCTGAATTGGGACTCTGACTAAGAACAGAATAACAGAGTTGGAAAGGAGCTTAAGCAGGAGATCCTATACCATTCTGGATGTCCAATCACTTCTTAAAAGCTTCCAAAATTTCAAACATAAGAAAAAAAATCATGAAGAGACCCAAAGTCATGATACATTGGAGCAATCTATAAAAAAAAAACAAATTGTTTTTATGGTTTCATGAATTTTATTTACGTTATTATATTGTTGAAGTTTTCATTTTTTGTAAACTGCTGAGTCTCAAAAGATTGTAAACTGCTGTTTTTGAGCTGAGGAATGTCAGCTGCCTTCGTGAGTTGGGCTCTTATGAGACGAAGGCTGCATCATAAGGAAACGTCAAGGTGTCTTCAAGCTACCATTAGAGGGACATGAAGAGGAGCCCCAACTGTTTAATTTGGGGACTTTCCAGTCCTTTGGCTGCCTATAGAGCCCTGGTGGCTCAGTGATTGGAATCCAGCATTGCAGGCTAACTCTGCCCGCTGACTTGTGTTCGATCATAACTGGCTCAAAGTTGACTCGGCCTTCCATCCATCCTTCTGAGGTTGGTAAAATGAGGACCGAGATTGTTGGAGGCAAGATGCTGACTGTGTAAGCCACTGAGAGAATGGTGTAAAGCACTATGGGGCAGTAATAGTATATCAGTCTAAGTGCTCTTGCTGTTGTTACTAAGTCTTCCCCCCTAATTGGGATGCTTGTTTGGGCATCTCCATCAATGATCTGCTCTATCTCCCAATTCAGTTCCAGAATCCAACCAGATGGGGCTCATCATCGGCTGCGTTGTGGGTGGTCTTGTCCTGGTTTGTGTGATTGTTGGGATCTTGGTATTTTTCAGTAAGTATCATTTTTGGGGGATGATTTAAGGAAGATGCAGAGATTCCTCCCAAATCTCTCCCTTTGGGGAGCTTCTTCTGGGCTTCCTTCTGTTTCCCAGCCCTCTTGGGGAGCATCTGGGATCTCAATCTGTTGCTGATGGTCCAGTTTCAACTTGGCTGAGTCTGAAGTTGGGAGAATCATGTCTTCTCCTGAGTTGGGAAGTTCCGTCCCTTTCAAAGTCTTTGGTCCAAGAGCAGCAGAGAAAGATTTCCATGAAAATCTTCCTCCCCTCCCAGTTGCTGCTGCTCCTTCCCCCAGTTCCCCTCCCTCCATCTCGGAGGCAGCAGGTCTCTCTTGGGGCAAATCAGGAGATACATTTGTATTTTGAAGATTTTTCTGTCTTTATAAATGGGACAGAAGGTCTGTAAAATACCTCCTGGGATTTTTCCTCCTGAAGAGGGAGGGATTGGAAGATCTCTATTGGATTCTTTTAAGCTTTCAATGATTTTTGTCTTTGGAGAAAGACATCAAGATAATTACAACGCAGTATCAAGTGAGTGAATTGTCTTCTTTCAATGTAATTTCCAATTTAGAACAGGCCTCAGAGGCACCATCACTGAGGGTTGTGTGTGTGTGTGTGTGTGTGTGTGTATGTGTGTGTTTAAACACACACACAAAAAAGCATGAAGCTGCAGAGTTGTCCTATTTCCTCCTAAGAACTAAGCTGGGGAAGGAGCCCCACTTTTCATAATAGCCAGGCTGTTCTTGGGAGTGGAGACCCCAAAGGGAAATATCTAGGACAGGGAACCCTCAAGAAAATGTGAACATCCACCTGGGTGAAAGATTTCCTCCCAGTGAGAAGCTGCTCAGTCAGCTTCCAAATAAGAGAATAGAATAGAATAGAATAGAATTTTATTGGCCAAGTGTGATTGGACACACAAGGAATTTGTCTTGGTGCATATGCTCTCAGTGTACATAAAAGAAAAGATACATTCATCAAGGTACAACATTTACAACACAATTGATGGTCAATATATCAATATAAATCATAAGGATTGCCAGCAACAAGTTATAGTCATACAGTCATAAATGGAAAGAGATTGGTGATAGGAACTATGAGAAGATTAATAGTAGTGCAGATTCAGTAAATAGTTTGACAGTGTTGATGGAATTATTTGTTTAGCAGAGTGATGGCCTTCGGGAAAAAACTGTTCTTGTGTCTAGTTGTTCTGGTGTGCAGTGCTCTATAGCGTCGTTTTGAGGGTAGGAGTTGAAACAGTTTATGTCCAGGATGCGAGGGATCTGTAAATATTTTCACGGCCCTCTTCTTGATTCGTGCAGTATACAGGTCCTCAATGGAAGGCAGGTTGGTAGCAATTATTTTTTCTGCAGTTCTAATTATCCTCTGAAGTCTGTGTCTTTCTTGTTGGGTTGCAGAACCGAACCAGACAGTTATAGAGGTGCAAATGACAGACTCAATAATTCCTCTGTAGAACTGAATCAGCACCTCCTTGGGCAGTTTGAGCTTTCTGAGTTGGCGCAGAAAGAACATTCTTTGCTGTCCTTTTTTAATGATGTTTTTGATGTTAGCTGTCCATTTTAGATCTTGCGATATGATAGAACCTAGAAATTTGAAGGTTTCTACTGTTGATACTGTGTTGTCTAGTATTGTGAGAGGTGGAAGTATGGAAGGGTTTCTCCTAAAGTCTACCACCATTTCTACGGTTTTGAGTGTGTTCAGTTCCAGATTGTTTTGGTTGCACCATAAGGCTAGTCGTTCGACCTCTCGTCTATATGCGGATTCGTCATTGTCTTGAATGAGACCAATCACTGTTATGTCATCTGCGAACTTCAGTAGCTTAACAGATGGATCATTGGAGATGCAGTCATTGGTATACAGAGAGAAGAGAAGTGGGGAGAGCACACAGCCTTGGGGGGCCCCTGTGCTAATTGTACAGGTATTTGATGTGATCTTGCTTAGCTTCACCTGCTGCTTCCTGTTTGTTAGGAAGCTTGTGATCCACTTACAAGTCTGTTCCGGTACCTGTAGCTGGTTTAGCTTAGTTAGAAGAATGTCTGGAATGATGGTATTGAATGCTGAACTAAAGTCTACAAAAAGGACCCTTGCATAGGTCTTTGGAGACTCAAGATGCTGTAGGATGTAGTGCAGAGCCATATTATCAGCATCATTTTTTGATCTGTTTGCTCGGTATGCAAATTGCAAGGGGTCTAACAGCGGATCCGTGATCGTTTTCAAGTAGGAAAGCACTAGCCTTTCAAAGGTTTTCATGACTACAGATGTTAGAGCAATTGGTCTGTAGTCATTCAGTTCCTTGATGGTGGGCTTCTTCGGCACTGGGATGATGGTAGAGCGTTTGAAGCAAGAAGGAACATAACACATCTCTAGTGATTTATTGAAAATATGGGTGAAGATGGGGGCCAATTGGTCAGCACAGACTTTTAAGCAAGAAGGAGTTATCTTGTCTGGGCCTGGAGCTTTTCCTGGCTTTTGTCTGTGAAATAGGTCCTGCGCTATTCTCAAATATTCTCCTTTATTGCTCTTGGGAGACTTCAATCTGCCACCCATGTGTTCGGCCTCGGAAGCTGCCCAAGGGTTCGTGGCCACTATGGTGGACATGGGCCTCTCCCAGATCCTCTTGGACCCGACCTCAGGCAGTGGTCAATAAACACCGGATATGATCTTGTTGTTGGAGTAAATGGCAACATGAACTGGTGGCGAAACCTGGTTTTTAATATATTGTTTCAAATATTTTACAATCCATTTTATTGTAAGCTTCTTAGAGTCACCTTGAACAGAGGGAAGGCGTAGAAATTTAATAATAAACTAAATAAATAGACTGGTCTCCTCTGAGAGATTAAGCTGCAGAGGTTCAATGGTGAAAAAAGAGAGGTTCAGGACAAAACTGTCCTATCCTATCCTATCCTCTCATTCTGTCTCTCTCTTTTTCCAATGCAGGGAGGAATGTGGCCATTTAGCAGCCCCCTTGCAGGTGAGTGGCCCCACTGGGGTCTGTGTGGGGAGGAGGAAGGGAGGGAAATTGGGGCTTTGAGGTCCAAGGACCAACTGATGGTGAAGATGCTTTGGGAAATCCCTCTCCTCCTTATCCTCATCTCAAGCGCTGGAAGGGAAGGAATTTGGGGGAGATCCGGAGGGGTTCTGGGAAAGGGAGGGCTCTGCCTGCCCCCAAACTCTTCTCCTGCAAGGCCAGACTGTGACTCCTTTTGGGATCTGAGTGTCTTGGATCAGGAGGCTCAGAGAGCTGCAAGGAGATTTGTCAAGAAACTACGTAGCAGCTCTCCAGATGAAGTCAAAAGACACTGAGACAAATTTGTCATTTAGATATATAAATATATTTAACATTTATAGTTGCAGCAGACGAGATAGTCAGGAACACAGAAACATCCTGAGGTAAATCAAACAACATATGGAACACAGAGAAGAAAAAGGCGGGAAAAAAGGGAAACTCCCCCTTTATATCCACAGCAACCAATCGTATCGTAGATTGCCTCATGCTGGACCTGCCACTCTCCAGCCAATCAGCTTCAACTTTGTGTTCTGGCCCCTTGTACACTTTCCTGTTCCAGCTCCTGAATTGAATATCCTAACCGGACTGGGGGGTCCTCAGTGCAGGAGGGAAAGAGGGGCAGATGGGGGGATTCTTGAGGGTCCTGCAGTCATGGATGGAGAAGGGGCTTCTCTCCACTCCCTGGAGCCTTCTGGGAATCCCTCCCTCCAGATGCTGAAGGAAGACATTGGGGGGACAGAGGGATCCATAGATCTCCGGAAGCAACACAGACTAATATTAGATTCCTGTATTTGTGGGGGGGGGGAATTGATGTTATGTAAATTGTGGCTCAAAAGCCAGTCCCAGCCCTTCTTTCTACCTTGGGAAATCCCACCCAGCTGATCCCTCTCTTGAAGCAGCAGTTCTCTCGAGTGGGATCAGCTGGGCAGATTGGTGCTGATCCCTCAGCCTGGGCGGTGGGATTCCTCCTCTGGGCTCCCTCCCAGACTGACCCTGCCTGCTTTTTCCCTCTCTTTGCAGCACGAGAGAACAGTCCCAGCATGAGGAGAGAGGAGAGAAGATGGGATCAGCCTTCTTCTGAATGAGGCCGGACTCTCAGGAGGAGCCCTTCAGCCCCATCCTGCATGCTTGGAACCAGGATGGAGTTGGGGTCTTTCACCATCGCTTTTATCATTGGCTCAGTAGCCTTTTGTATTAGGATTGAGGGACAGAGAAGAACATTTTACATGTTTATAATTGTGGAATCAAAAGGATTTAAACTGTGATTAGTAGATTTTTAATTTTTTATTTATTTGTGGTCCTGCTGAAGGCATTGAAGATATCCAACACACTTTCTCTTCCTATTTTCTCCACAACAACCACCTGGTGAAGTGGTTGGGATCAGAGAGAATGACTGGCCCACCCAAGTTGTCTTTCGGGGCTAAGGGGGGATTTGAACTCACAGTTGCTTTCTAGCCTGGTGCCTTAACCACTACATCAAACTGCCTTGTATAGCTTGTAAATAGCTTGTAATATAGCTTGTAGCAACTATGTTGTTATTTCTGGTGACCTTTAATGGGCTTCTGCTGATTAACAGGTTTTAGAGAAAGGCCCATATCGAATGGGGCCAGGAATAGAGTGAAGAGTTTTACTTTAAGGGAGAAAGTTACTTTAGATTAAAGTAACATTAATAGGATGAAGAGTTGTTGGTTTCACTTTAAGGGAGAGTGATAAACTTAATCTCCATCATAATTGCTTGAATTGAAAGTGGAGGTTTTTTTTTCTTTCTCTTACTTTGTGTAAATTGTATAATGAATAGTATGTACCATGTACTGCCATTTATGGATTTTCACAGTTTAGAAAAATGAAACAGGAAACTTCCCACATCAGGACCTGCTGAACTGACATATTGTTTTTTCTGCTGCCAATGAACAGCTGATTTTGCCACCAAAGCTGGTTATTTGGTGGCTTTGCTGCCTGTTTTTTAAAGGGGAGACTAGGAACGACCCAAGATGACATTTGGACAATCATACACAGACAATGCAATTCTTGGTAAGGAGTGATCAGAAGGACTAATCTCTTGCCATCCTTTCCCTTCAGCTGCTCAGCTTTCTTAAGCACACCTGGGTTTTAATTTCATATTCTAAAGCTTTACAATCTCTTGATTCATGACTAGTTCTCTTCTGACCTATTTTATAACCTGGACTTTTACAACTCTTTTTCCTCCTCTTTCATTGTTTACCATTAAATTCAAATTATTATTTTTTTAAATGTAAGAAAGTTGCAATGGACTTTATGTTTACATTTACACAATATTATACTGTAAATCTTGCTCTTTCTAGCTATTTCTTTTTAAGATCCTTGATATTGTATCTCTTAATTTTTTATGAAAAAATCCACTTTTATTAACCTTGGGGGGAAAAATCATTTTCCCTATGGAAGCTGTTGCTTATCTGCTTCTTTTGTCCTTGAAAACAAAAGGTGTTTTTCATGTCTTAGTGATAAATTATTTTGGGAGATAACTGAAGAAAGAATGCTCTCCAACTTACAGGTTTTGTTTGAAAATATAAACCAAAAATTCCATGGGTCAAGAACGGTTCTGGAAAATCAAGACAATATGCAAAAGCAGGAAATATCAGCTGAACATGATTTGCAATTTGAAGAACTGGAGTTTAATTAGTCACCGTCACACCCAAATAAGTATTGGTTTTGCCAAAAAAGATAACAAAGAATATGAATAGAAGAAACTCTTGAAAAATAGATATGATGAAGGATGGACTGGATTTTCTTAGCAAGAGAAATGCTGTTGTTGAGGAGAATTATTCAACAATGAATCTGGCAAAGATAGTTACAACAGAGACTTATGAACTTTGGAAATGAGATGCAATTGTTGTTAAAGTTCCTAATTAAAAACCTAAGGAAAGCTTTCACAATTAAGAACCAAAACACAAGTACACTGGACTCGGAGATAATGATTGAAGCTGTTTGTGATAAATAAGAAATTGTGTAGATTTTCTATGAATAAATTTTAATAACAGACTGTTAGCAGAGTGCTTTGATTTTAACTTTGCTGTTGTTCAACTATTAACTATTTTCCTTTCACATATGTAATCTACGACAGGTCAGTTAGGCTGCAAATAGATCTACAAGATTATAAATTTTGAAGCTCTTTTGCAAGGGGGGAAGCTATTATTGTTGCAATAGATTTCTCAGTGTTCAACTGGGGAGAGACATAATATGTCTTTTCCTGTTTTTTCATTAAGTATTTTTCAATGTTTTTGTTTAGTTTTGTTCTGTCTCTGTTCATTCCTTTTCTTTTGGATTTTAATCTTTTACATAAAATAAAATAAAATTTTCAATTCTAAGAAAAATGGAACAGGAGATCCAGTTTGGCCTGGCTCCTTTCCCCCTAATTGTTGCACATATACCATAAGAATAGGAAAATTGTTTGCTGAAAATAAATGGTTTTGCTTTCTTCTTATCTGAGTTGCTGCCTGTTGTTGGAAGTTGGAAGTAACAAGGATTTTCCCCTCCTGGCTGTTCAGAGACCTTGATTTCACTTTTTTTTTTTTTAACATTTATACCCCACCCTTCTCCGAAGACTCAGGGCGGCTTACATTGCGTAACGCAATAGTCTCATCCTATTTGTATATTTATATACAAAGTCAACTTATTGCCCCCCCAACAATCTGGGTCCTCATTTTACCTACCTTATAAAGGATGGAAGGCTGAGTCAACCTTGGGCCTGGTGGGACTAGAACTTGCAGTAATTGCAAGCAGCTGTGTTTAATAACAGGCTATCTTACAGCCTGAGCCACCCACGGCCCTTTGAGTGGCAGGAAGGGGAGGAACGGAGGCAAAAACTGGGGGGCTCCTTGGGGAAGAGGCAGCCATTTTGCTCCTGTGTCCAGATGTTTCTCTTGCCTCAGGCTGTTGGCCAAGTGGCTGGTCTCTGAGCCTCACCCAGGGGCCCTTCGGGAGACCGGAGTTCAGTGACCGGTCAGAGCCGTCCTGGTCCCCTTGCAGAAGGGCAGCTTCTCCTCCTTCTGGAGATCCTCTCTGGGCTCCTCAGCTGCCCAGTATGATGCAGGGGCCCAAGAGTGGGGAGACCCCGGATTGATGGGAAAGATGTTCCCCATATTACAGAAAGTCCTCAACTTAAGAGCACAATTGAGCCTGAAATTTATGTTGCTAAGTGAGAAATTTATTAAGTGAATTTTACCCCATTTTACGACCATTCTTGCCACAGTTGTTAAGTTAATAACACAGTTCTTAAGTGAGTCTGGCTTCCCCATTGACTTTCTTTGTCAAAAGGTCGCAAAAGGGGCCACATGACTGGGGGACTCTGCAACCGTCATAAATATGAGTCAGTTGCCAAGCGTCCAAATGTAAATCACATAAGCCATTAAGATGCTGAAATGGTCATAAGTGTGAAAAATGGTCATATGTTCTTTTTTTAGTACCGTAACTTTGAAAGGTCAATAAATGAACTCTTGTAAATTGAGGACTACCAGCATAGTGGATGCTTTTGGGGAGAGGAGTGAAAAGGGGGGTCTTTCACCCCAATTCCTTTGGGGCTTCCCAGATGCCCTCAAGAGCTCCCATCTAAAAAATGGACAGTTTCCACCTGCAACACAAGAGCCACATTCAGTCTTGGGGCAGCTAATAATGGAGCCCCACAAAACCTTTAATGTTATAATAAACAATGTAAAAAATAATAATAGAAGGGTTCACTGACTATATTATATAATTTATATGCAGCCTAAGACCTTTTCATTCAGTGCTGCCCAGGGAAGCCAAATTTGGTGAGAATTCAATCCCTATTTGAGCATCTTCTACTGATTCAAAGGTTTTGGAAACCTATTTATTCATTAGGCACCTCGGACTGGCCAGCTCTGTCTTGAAAATGCCACAAGATCCTTTGAACATTTTCATCCAGAGCGAAGATCAGTCGGATTCTCTGACCTGGAGCATAGAATCCTAGGGCTGGGAGGGACCTCAGAGGTCTTCCAGTCCAACCTCCAGCTTAAGGCAGGGGAGCTTTTACCATCCTGGTCCAAACGTTGTCGCTCCAGTGATGGAGCAGCCACAACTGCAGGAGGAGAGCTATTCCATTGAGTAAACGTTCTCACTGTTAGAAATTTTCTCCTTACTTCTAGGTTGGCTCTCTCTTTAACGACCCCCCCTTTTTTTTTGTCCTGCCCTCTGGGGCTTTGGAGAAGAAGTCCACCCCCTCTTCTTTGTGGCAGCCCCCCCTAAGTACTGGAAGACAGTTATCAGGTCTCTTCCCCCCCTCGCGATTCCCCTCTGCCAGAGGTTAGAAATCCCTCCTTCCTTGAGTCTCTTCATCATATAAGATTTGGTCTCCAGATCCTTTACGATCTTTTGTTGCTCTTCTCTGCACAGGGGCTTCTCTTTCTAGGATCTCACTCTCAGCGTCCTTTTTGTATGGTGGACATTATCGCTTCTCGTGATCACAACAGTATACACAAACATTGTCATAAATAAAACAACATATCTTGAAGAAAATATATATATATATATATATATATATAAGTAAAAAAATATGCATCAACTATATATATATATATACTTATTTCTTTTTGTCACAATAGAATAGAATAGAATAAAATAGAAGTTTTATTGGCCAAGTGTGATTGGACACACAAGGAATTTGTCTTGGTGCATATGCTCTCAGTGTACATAAAAAAAAAAAGATACGTTCATCAAAGTACAACATTTGCAACACAATTGATGGTCAATATATCAATATAAATCATAAGGATTGCCAGCAACAAGTTATAGAATAGAACAGAATAGAATAGAATTTTTATTGGCCAAGTGTGATGGGACACACAAGGAATTCGTCTTGGTGCATATGCTCTCAGTGTACATAAAAGAAAAGATCCGTTCATCAAGGTACAACATTTACAACACAATTGATGGTCGATAGATCAGTATAAATCAGCGTTTCTCAAATAGTGGGGCGCCCCCCCCAGGGGGGGCGCGTTTGACCTCGGCAAACAAGCTAAGCCCCGTGTTTATGTCTCTGTATCCAACCAGAGAACAACAGGAGCATCTGATTGGCTGTCCAAAACCCTTGTGACACGAGCCTGTCGGAGCCATCTTTAGTGTGGGACTGCCAGTACACGTGACTGCGCATGCTCCTCCCTTTCAAGGAGAAAAACGCCTGAAAGAAAGGCGCGCGCGGGGGGGGGCGGGGCGCGAAAAATGTTTTCTTCTTCGTAGGGGGGCATGACAGAAAATAATTGAGAAGCACTGATATAAATCATAAGGATTGCCAGCAACAAGTTATAGTCATACAGTCATAAATGGAAAGAGATTGGTGATGGGAACTATGGGAAGATTAATAGTAGTGCAGATTCAGTAAATAGTTTGACAGCGTTGAGGGAATTATTTGTTTAGCAGAGTGATGGCCTTCGGGAAAAAACTGTTCTTGTGTCTAGTTGTTCTGGTGTGCAGTGCTCTATAGCGTCGTTTTGAGGGTAGGAGTTGAAACAGTTTATGTCCAGGATGTGAGTGATCTGCAAATATTTTCACGGCCCTCTTCTTGATTCGTGCAGTATGCAGGTCCTCAATGGAAGGCAGGTTGATAGCAATTATTTTTTACATAAAAATAACAGTATACACAAACAATTGTCATAGATAAAACAACATATTTTGAAGAAAATATATACATATACGTAAAAAAATATGCATTATGTAAAAAATATGCATTAACTATATCAATTTGATATGATGAAGGGAACAATAGGACAGGAACGGTAGGCACTTTTGTGCTCTTATGCATGCCCCTCATAGTCCTCTTAGGAATGGGGTGAGATCAAAAGTAGAGAGTTTTTGGTTGAAGATTTTGGGATTTTGAGTAGAGACTATGGAGTCAGGTAATGAGTTCCAGGCATTAACAACTCTCTTACAGAAGTCATATTTTCTGCAATCAAGTTTGAAGCGGTTGACATTAAACTTGAATCTATTTTTTGCTCTTGTAATATTGCAATTGAAGCTGAAGTAGTCTTTTACAGGAAGGATATTGCAATAGATGATTTTGTGTGTTAAACACAGGTCATGTCGAAGTCGACGGAGTTGTAAGTTTTCTAATCCCAGGATTTCAAGCCTGGTGGTATAAGGTATTTTGTATATACCTTATATACCTTACATAATAAATTAAATAAATTAAATAAATAAATAAATAAATTAAATACCTTATATACCTGGTGGTATAAGGTATTTTGTATCTTGATCTTCTCCCTCTGTTTTTTTTTTTTTTAGAATAGAATTTTTTATTGGATCTTCTCCCTCTGTTGATGCAGCCCAAGACCGCCTTGGCTTTTTTGACAGCTCAACTCCCCCCACTCAGGCTGGGAGGGGCTGTGTGGGGTCTCCCTTCCTCCTCCCCTGCGCCCCTCCCCCCAGGCCCAGAGAATCCTCCCTCTTTTCCCAGCCCACCAATTCCGCCCCTCCCCCAAGAGGCGGAATCCCTGGAAGGGGATTTCCTGATGGAACTTTCGCTTTCCTCTCCACGCCTCTCTCGCCGGTTGCGCCTGGACTTCCGCCTAGCAACAATGACGACACGGGGATATCTTTTTTCTACTGGTTGGGTTCACCCAATCGCCAGCGGCCTCTGGATTGTTGCGCTGTTGACCACCCGGAGCCCCCCTTGGTTTGCCTGAGACTTCAGGAGAGCGGAGCGCAGGTGGAGGATCGCGGCCACGATGGCTCTGCGCTCTGCGCCCTTCCTGCTCCTGGTGTTGGTGGCGGTCGCCCTACGAGAGAGCTGCTTCGGTGAGTCCCTTTGGGGGCCTCTGGGGGGTTTCGCCCTTTTTTCTGCCACAATTTCTCTCTCTCTCTCTCTCCCCCTCCCTCCCCAAAAAAAGTTTATTCTCAGGAAGAGAATCCTGATTCGGTCCTCTTTCTAGTCCGCTCCCCCTCCCCCTCTGGCCACTTTGGGATTAGGCCCCTCTGGGAACAGGACAAGGGTGGCCCCTCCAGATGTCAGTCAAGTCTACCTGGGAGCCCCGAAGCTCAATTCTTTCTCTCCCCCACAAAGTGGAGATTGTTGGAAAGCGGCGTTTGCACGTGATCAGGTCAGTTCACAAACTTCCTGGCTGCCTTCGCCCAACTCAGCTGGTTTCCGGGTTCCCTGCATTGGCAGAGGCGAGACTGGTGCAAAGGAGCGATGGGGATAAAGTTGCTGTGTGAATGCAGCAGGATGAGAGTCTGGAGAGAGAAAAGGCTCCTTGAATAACTTTCCTCATGATTCGCCTTTCTTCCCTTTCACTTTCTCCTGGATCCTTCCCCTCCCACCGCATCCTAAACCCCAAGAGCCCCAAAATTTCCTTCTCTGGGACAGGCTGGGATTTGCCTCCTCAGGTGTTCCTTCCTCCATTCCAGAAGCCACCAAAGTGGCTTTGCGGAATTAAAAATATTTAAAATGTTATATTACGACGTTATTATTCCTTAGTAATCAGGAAGGGGCCTTGGGGTGTTCCTAGTTGACTGCTCAGAGAAATTATCCGTGCAGCAGCTTTTCCAAAGACAGAAAGAAAAGCTGTCAGGATCTTAACCATCAAATAGGCTGCATTGGAGGCAGAAGAAGAGAAGAACCTCTGGAGGGAGACCATGAAATGAACGGCTTGTTTGGACACACAGAATCCTGACTTGAGGGGAGTTCATGACTGTGAGGATGTATAACCTGCGTTAGATTCACACATTTCTCCTCTCAGGCAGACTTCAGACATTCTCATTGCCCAGCCTCACGAGGGAAGGAAGCGGGTTCTGGATCACGGAGAGTCCGATCCCCCCTCCTTCTCTTAGAGAAAAGCTCTGATCCCTTTGGATTCTGAAATCTCCCCAGAGCAGGAAGTGGATCTGGGGCTCCCTCTCCCCAAAAGCTCTGAGGAGCCCCTGGGATTGTGGGGAGGAGCAGGAAGAAGGAGGCCCAGGCCTTTGCCTTGGACTGGGAAGGACTGGGAGACAATACTGGAGGGAATGGGCAGTAGGACTACAGGTAGTCCTTGACTTACAACACTCCATTTAGTGACCGTTCAAAGTTGCAATGTCATTGAAAAAAGTGACATATGACCATTTTTCTCACTTGTGACCATTTTAGCGTCCTCATGATCACATGACCAAGATTTGGATGCCTGGTAACTGATTCGTATTTATGACGGTTGCAGTCTCCTCATATCCCGTGACCTCCTTTTGCAACGTTCTGACAAGCAAAGTCAATGGAGAAGCCAAATTCACTTAACAACGGGGTTGTTAATTTAACAACTGCAATGATTCATTTAACAACTGCAATGATTCATTTAACAACTATGGCAGGAAAATTTGTAAAATGGAGCAAAACTCACATAACAAATGTCCCGCTTAGCAACAAAAAATGTGGGCTCAATTATGATCATAAGTCAAGGACTACCTTTATTTATTTCTCTGGGCTTTGGAAGTTCTGCCCAAATAAGTCCCATGAACGATCCTGAAAATGATCTTCAAAATCTTTGGTGCCGTGAAAGAATTTCTGATCTGAAGAGCTTTCAGAATAGACACCAAAAAGGGGCCTTGGAGATTTTCCAGGCTTACCAATTTCCCAGCAGTATTTAATTCATTTTATTTTCTTTTGATTCTTTTAAGCCTCTTAGAAACGGTTGTTTTTCTGTTCATTGGACAGCCTTAGAGCCTCTTCTGTGTTTGTATTTTGACAATGAAAACTAAATTGGTTCACACCTAAACTTAAGCAGCTACGACATTCCAAAGAGGAAGCCTACAGAAAAGGTGATAAAATGCTGTACAATCAGGCCAGAGATGCACTAACAAGGGAGATCAGAGCAGCAAAAAGAAGCTACTCTGAAAAGCTAAAGAATATGTTTTCAGCAAATGAACCAGCAAACATGTGGAAAACTCCTAAAAATATCACCGGCTATGGCAAACCTCCTTCCCAGGCTGAAGGTAATCAACAACTGGCAGATGACCTGAATGAGTTTTACTGCAGGTTTGAAAGGAAACTACAGCCACCTATCTCCACAACCCCCATCTCAGACACACCAACAACAGCCAAGCCTCCTACAACTGACCCCATTTCATTGGGTTCACAACCTCTAGTGATCACAGAAAAGGAAGTGCAGGACCTATTTCACAGACAAAAGCCAGGAAAAGCTCCAGGCCCAGACAAGATAACTCCTTCTTGCTTAAAAGTCTGTGCTGACCAATTGGCCCCCATCTTCACCCATATTTTCAGTAAATCACTAGAGATGTGCTATGTTCCTTCAAACGCTCTACCATCATCCCAGTGCCGAAGAAGCCCACCATCAAGGAACTGAATGACTACAGACCAGTTGCTTTAACATCTGTAGTCATGAAAACCTTTGAAAGGCTAGTGCTTTCCTACTTGAAAACCATCACGGATCCGCTGTTAGACCCCTTGCAATTTGCATACCGAGCAAATAGATCAACAGATGATGCTGTTAATATGGCTCTGCACTACATCCTACAACATCTTGAGTCTCCAAAGACCTATGCAAGGGTCCTTTTTGTAGACTTTAGTTCAGCATTCAATACCATCATTCCAGACATTCTTCTAACTAAGCTAAACCAGCTACAGGTACCGGAACAGACTTGTAAGTGGATCACAAGCTTCCTAACAAACAGGAAGCAGCAGGTGAAGCTAAGCAAGATCACATCAAATACCTGTACAATTAGCACAGGGGCCCCCCAAGGCTGTGTGCTCTCCCCACTTCTCTTCTCTCTGTATACCAATGACTGCATCTCCAATGATCCATCTGTTAAGCTACTGAAGTTCGCAGATGACACAACAGTGATTGGTCTCATTCGAGACAATGACGAATCCGCATATAGACGAGAGGTCGAACGACTAGCCTTGTGGTGCAACCAAAACAATCTGGAACTGAACACACTCAAAACCATAGAAATGGTGGTAGACTTTAGGAGAAACCCTTCCATACTTCCACCCCTCACAATACTAGACAACACAGTATCAACAGTAGAAACCTTCAAATTTCTAGGTTCTATCATATCGCAAGATCTAAAATGGACAGCTAATATCAAAAACATCATAAAAAAAGGACAGCAAAGAATGTTCTTTCTGCGGCAACTCAGAAAGCTCAAACTGCCCAAGGAGCTGCTGATTCAGTTCTACAGAGGAATTATTGAGTCTGTCATTTGCACCTCTATAACTGTCTGGTTCGGTTCTGTGACCCAACAAGAAAGACACAGACTTCAGAGGATCATTAGAACTGCAGAAAAAATAATTGCTACCAACCTGCCTTCCATTTATTTATTTATTTATTTATTTATTTATTTATTTATTTATTTATTTATTTATTTATTTATTTATTTATTTATCAAACTTACATACCGCACCATCTCCCGTAGGACTCAGGGCGGTTCACAGGCATATTAAAACAATATAATAAATAACCATTAAAACCCAGTTAAAACTAAATATTATCCTGGCCTGATCACTAAAACAATAAAAACCAATGAAACCCCCATTAAAATTTAACTAAAACATTTTGTTCTTAGGCTAGTCCCGCACGCTGGAATAATAAAGTCTTCAGTTCCCATCTGAAGGTCCGGAGGTCGGGGAGTTGTCGTAATCCCGGAGGGAGCTCGTTCCACAGGGCTGGTGCCGCCACAGAGAAGGCCCTCCCCCTGGGGGTCGCCAACCTGCATTGTTTGGTCGACGGCACCCTGAGGAGGCCCACTCTGTGGGAGCGCACAGGTCGTTGGGAGGCAATCAGCGGCAGAAGGCGGTCTCGAAGGTATCCCGGTCCTAAGCCATGGAGCGCTTTAAAGATGGTAACCAAAACCTTGAATTGCACCCGGAAGACTACCGGTAGCCAGTGTAGGCCGCGCAGGATAGGTGTTATATGGGAGCAACGCGGTGCTCCCTCTATTACCCGCGCGGCCGCATTCTGGACTAACTGGAGCCTCCGGGTGCTCTTCAAGGGGAGCCCCATGTAGAGAGCGTTGCAATAGTCCAGGTGGGAAGTGACGAGGGCGTGAGTGACCGTGCGTAAGGCGTCCCGGTCCTGTTGAGGACATGCGTAAGGCGTCCCGTTGAGGACCTGTATACTGCACGAATCAAGAAGAGGGCCGTGGAAATATTTACAGATCCCTCGCATCCAGGACATAAACTGTTTCAACTCCTATCCTCAAAACGACGCTATAGAGCACTGCACAACAGAACAACTAGACACAAGAACAGTTTTTCCCCGAAGGCCATCACTCTGCTAAACAAATAATTCCCTCAACACTGTGAAACTATTTACTAAATCTGCACTACTATTAATCTTCTCATCATTCCCATCACCAATCTCTTCCCACTTATGACTGTATGACTGTAATTTCTTGCTGGCAATCCTTATGATTTATATTGATATATTGACCATCATTTGTGTTGTAAATGTTGTACCTTGATGAACGTATCTTTTCTTTTATGTACACTGAGAGCATATGCACCAAGACGAATTCCTTGTGTGTCCAATCACACTTGGCCAATAAAAAATTCTATTCTATTCTATTCTAAATGGTGACTTAATGTGATTTCCCCCCCTCATTGTTAGTAAAGTTTCATGTCTTGTGAATTGAGCCTGTCCTCCAAGAAGGGCTGGAAAAACTTCGATGGCCTCAGTCAGGATTTTTCATGATGGAAACGGAAATAATTTTCTATGGCTAAAGTTCAGATGGCTGAACTCTGGGAGGGGAGGGGGCATTTTCGAGCAGTGGGGGGGAACAGGAGGAAGATTTGGGAGGCTCCATTGCTGCTCCCTTCCCTGACCCCCCCTTTGCTGTTTCCCTTAAGGATCCCATGGCCTCTGGTCACCTCCGGATCCCCCCTCCCTTCCCCTCCCCCGTTTTATAAAATCCCTCCTCAAATCTGCAGCTATTAACCATCCAGGTTGGCTCTCAGTGAAGTCAGAATTTTTTTTTTCTGTGAATGGAAAGTTGGGGTGACCGGGTGGGGTTTCCTGCTGCTTTTGAGCTTCTGGGAGGCTGGAATTCCCCCTTTTACTTGTGGGGTGACTGCAGCCTCCATGGGGCAGAAACTGAGCAATCCAGAAGGGGGTTTTAGGGAGGCCTTGTTGGAAGGGGGAAGGGCACAATTGGGGCAGGTAAAGTTTGGGGGACCCGACCTTCCCCTCCTCTCTCACCCCCCACCTTCCCTGCCCTCCAACCCTTCAGGCCCTCCAGAAGCTGCTTCTTTCCCTCCGTTCACTTCCTGCATCCTCTCCCTCCATCTCCCCCTTCCTTCCCCCCTTCCTCCTCCGCCCCCCAAGTCTCCTCTTCTTCTTCCTCCTCCTCCTCCTCCTCTTCTTCTTCTTCTTCCTTCTTTCTCCCCAGAGCCTCAGATGGGAGCCTCCATGGGATCAGGGTCCCTGACTGAAGCCCCCTAACTCTGCCCCTCTGGCTCCCTTCCAGGCGCCTCCTCCCACTCCATGAAGTTTTTCTTCACCTCCATCTCTGAGCCCAGTCAGGGGCTGCCCCACTTTGTCTCTGTGGGATACATGGACGGTCAGGTTTTCACTTCCTATGACAGCCACAGCCGGAGGATGAAGCCTCGAGTCTCCTGGGTGGAGAAGTTTGGGAAGGAGGATCCCCAGTACTGGGAGAGAGAGACCCAGAAAGCACGTGGCCAGGAGGAAGCGTTCAGAGATCACCTGGAGACTCTGAGGAGTCGCTACAACCAGAGTGAAGGTGAGTGATGGGTCGGGTGGCTCCTCCAGCCCCATAATCCCCTCCCCAGGAACCAGAGGGGGGAGAAAGGGGGATTCCCTTCAAAGGGAAAAGCTGCTTCCACACCTTTTAAAAAGTCTTTTTTTATATAGGTTTATAGGTTTATCCTTTTTTTTAATCAATATAATATTGTCCTTACCTCCATAGCTGACATTTTCTGCCAATTGTAGTTAATGAACACTTTTTAAAAGTTAATCCATCTGTCTTTCTGAATATTGATATGGATATTGATATAAACTGACGTAAAAGGAGACAGAAATCTCCCCCCCCCATGACAGTTGGAGGGTCTGACCTTGGAGGATCTCCTATTGTGGGGGAGGAAGGGAATCACAGATCCCTCCCAAAAGAAGAGGCAGGTGGATCCTATGGAGATCCTGGTGGAAGCAGATCCTCGTCCTTCTGTCTGTTTCTACCCCAGAGAAATGAGGGATCAAGTGCAGATCCCCCTGGGGAGACTCGATCCCTTTCCTTCACCCCCCTTTTGGAGGGACAAGTGGGGCCCAAATGCCAGGAGCTTCTTCTCATCCTCCACTTGGAAGGAGAGACCAGGAGGCCCAAATGGGGGGGGGAATCTTGTGGTGGGGATCACAGGGCCACTTCCAGGATCCCCCCAATCTTGACGGGGAAAGATAGAAAAGAAAGAAACCTCCATTTGGGATCCTTCCTGAGTTGCTCAGAGCCTTCATGGCTTCTCATTCTTGGTCCCTCAGGATCCATGACGTCCTGTTGGCCTTTTTAATTTTTTAATATAATTTGTATCAAACCTTTTCAATGAGAATATAAAAACTAATGTAAAGTAAAGATGACAAAAGAAAGAAATTAAAGAAAAATAAAACACAAGAAAAGAAAAGTTGAAGAAAAGGACTAAAGAAAGAAAAAAAACCAAAGTGGATTCTGATATTCTTCACGGCAGTTCTAAATATAAATATATTTTAGCCTCTCTAAAGCAGCCTTTCTGAACCTTTTGACCTTGGAGGAGCCCTTGAACTATTTTTCAGGCCTCAGGAAACCCCTGAACATCTCTAGGCTCCGAGATGGGCCAAAATTGTTTCATACCTGTAGAGATGCATTAATAGTGTTCTTACACTAATAATGAAAAAGTGCCTTTTTAGTGGGATCCCTCTGCTTTTATTTTGCTGCAGAAATATTCAATTCTGTGCCAAACATGAGATGAAAACACAGAGATTTAATCTTCAACTGAAATAAGACCATTTCTGTCTTAGCTTTTGATACTTCTGAAATAAGACAGAACTTGTTCTCAGAAGTTGAAAACTGCTGCCAGATGTTCAGTGCCTTCCTGTGAATGGCAGGAGATTCTTCTTGGACAGATATTCAGGACTATTTTTCCATGGGTAGATCAGGGAATCTGCTCTTGAGGGCAGGATCAGACTGCAGCTCATGAGGTTCTTCCTCTTCATCCAAAGAGAAGTTCTCAAGCTGAGCAGAAGATTCAAGGAAAGGATCCCTGCAGGCCTTCCAGGAGGTTTTCCATTAGATTTGAGACGCCCTGGCATCCTTCCTCACTCTCCAACGCAAGCAGACGTAGAAAGATTTCAGGATTTCCTTTTGTTTCCTTTTCAAACATTCTTTTAAATCCAAGAATCTGGTCATTTGAAATTGAAACATCTTCTCCAGGGTTTGTAAACTTCAAGCTCATTTCAATGGTCAATAACCCTTTGGGTGTCCAGATCAGATTGGGCCACTTGCTGCAGTTGCAAAAGAAAATATTCCTTTGTGGCCCTTCAAGGCTTCATTCCCTCTTTGCATTAAGCCCTGGTTTGTTTCTGGTTAGCCCAAAGTGGGAAGCATCCCATGACTTGGTGCTATTGGTGAACACAGACCATGATTTATCGTCACAGCCCTGAAAGATTCTCAGATCTTCTGGATCTTCTTTGAGGCCAGAAGATTCACAGTTGCTCTTGGATGTTGTTGATTCAGGCAACTGCTCCCTCTGGGATCCCTTCCTTCCCCACCTCAAGCTGCCCCCCCAGCAGAGAAGAGACAGAAAGACAGAGGAAGCTCTGCCCCTCTGTTACTTCGGAGCCCCCTTCTTTTCTTGATCCTCCTTGGAATCCCTCACTGTTTTTTCTGATCCTGAGAAGCTGAAAGGGGGATTCGCCAGCTGCCCATTTCCTGATGAGCTTCAGGGGCTCCATCAGGGGAGATGCAGGAACCCAGGCCGACCTGTAGGGGGTGCTGAAATGGAACAATTGGGGGGAATTGCTATGGAGGAAATAGATGTGTCAGTGCCTCCTTCCAGTCTCCAATCCCTGTAGGGAGGGGGGTGCTCTGTATCTCCTGAGGACTCCCCAAACCATTCTCCTGTCCCTCTTTCAGGCCTTCACACATGGCAGCATATGTATGGCTGTGAACTCGAGGGAAACAGGAGCAAAGGAGGGCTTTGGCAGTATGGCTACGAAGGGAAGACCTTCATCACCTTCGACAAGGAGACCCTCACCTGGGTGGCTCCTGAACCCCAAGCCCAGATCACCCAGAGGATATGGGATGCTTTTCCAGCACAAAATCAGTACATTAAGTCCTACCTGGAGAAAATCTGCATTAAGTGGCTGGAGAAGTACCTGTCCTACAGGAAGGAGACGCTGCTGAGGACAGGTGAGTATCTGGACCCAGGCTCGACTTTTCTCCTTTATGGACAGATTTTTGGACACATTCTTATTTATTTATTTATTTATTTTTGTCACAACATTATATACAAGCACATATAATGAAAGAAAACAGTAGGACAAGAACAGTAGGCACTTTTGTGCACTTATGCACACCCCTTATGCCTCTTAAGAATGGGGTGAGATCAATGGTAGACAGTTTTTGGTTAAAGCTTTTGGGAGTTTGAGAAGAGACCACAGAGTCAGGTAGTGTGTTCCAAGCATTAACAACTCTGTTATAAAAGTCATATTTTCTGCAATCAAGACTGAAGCGGTTAACATTAAGTTTGAATCTATTGTTTGCTCTTGTATTATTGCGATTGAAGCTGACGTAGTCTTTAACAGGAAGGACATTGCAATAGATGATTCTGTGTGTTAAACACAGGTCTTGTCGGAGTCGGCAGAGTTCTAAATTTTCTAATCCCAGGATTTCAAATCTGGAGGTATAAGGTATTTTGTGGTTTACAGAGGAGCAGAGAACTCTTCTTGTAAAATATTTCTGGACTCGTTCAATTGTATTAATGTCAGAGATGTGGTATGGGTTCCAGACAGGTGAGCTGTATTCTAGAATTGGTCTTGCAAATGTTTTATATGCTCTGGTTAATAGTGTAGAGTTTTTGGAAAAGAAGCTACGCAAAATTAGGTTTACAACTCTTAGAGCCTTTTTTGCTATGTAGTTGCAGTGGGCTTTGGCACTTAGATCATTTGATATGAAAACTCCAAGGTCTTTAACAGGGTGGGGGTCATCTGTAAGGTAATGTCCATCAAGCTTGTACTTAGTGTTTGGGTTCTTTTTTCCAATATGTAAGACTGAGCATTTGCTGGTTGAGATTTGAAATGCCAAGTTTTAGACCAATCAGATACAAAGTCAAGGTCTTTTTGAAGGGTAGTAGTATTGTTGGTGGTGTTAAATAGTTTGACATCGTCAGCAAAGAGAACACAATAACTTGAGATATGGTCACAGAGATCATTTATGTATAGTTTGAAGGGTGTTGGTCTAAGAACACTGCCTTGAGAAACGCCACTTTTGACAGGAACAGGATTTGATAGAGCATTGCCAATTTTGACCACTTGTTGTCTGTTTGACAGGAAAGCAGTTATCCAATTGTGAAGAGGTCCTGAAATGCCGTAGGATTTTAGTTTTAGGAGAAGTTTATCATGTACTACTGAGTCAAAAGCTTTGCAGAAGTCTATTTAGATGGCATCTATTGTTTTGCCTTGATCAAGATTAGTAGTCCATATGTTTTTGCAGTGGAGAAGTTACATGATAATACTTTCCTGAAACCAAATTGTTTATTAGAGAGTAGGTTGTTTGTTTCTAGCTGGAGGGTAATGGATTGGTTGATGTTAGATTCCATTACTTTGCAGGTGACGCAGAGAGATTGGTCTGTAATTTTCAACCAGGCTGGGATCTCCTTTTTTGAAGATAGGGATGACTGTGGCTAGAGACCAAAGTTTGGGAAGGGAACCAGTCATGAAAGCTTTATCAAAGATTATGCTTAGGAGTTCTGCTATATTAGTAGAAAGTTTTTTAAAGAAGTATGCACATAGTCCATCAGGCCCAATATATAAAGATGGTTTCAGTTTGCAAAGAGCTTTTTCAACATTATCTTCTGTGAAGTCTATATGTGTTAAGTCGTTGTAATCATTGTTGGTACGATTGGGGAATGTCGGATATGTGCCATCACTGTTAAGAAAGACTGAGCCAAAGAATGTGTTAAAGAGGTTTGCTTTAACTGTTTCATCATTACATTCTTTGCCGTTAGATTCTTTTAGTGGTGTGATGGATCTTGATTCTTTAAGTTTATTGTTCACAAAATTATAAAAAGCACAATTGGAATTTGTGCGCAGAAGGTCTTCTTCTTGCTTGGTGTGGTAAATGGTGCATTCAGTTTTTATTTGGTTGAAAATATTTGTGTAGCGGTTTTTGAAGTTTTCTACATGGCCCTTTCTGTTTCTTCTCCAGAGGGATTTTTTTTTTTGGATTGAAGCTTTTTTATTGATATGGGTAATTTTTTTTTTATTTTGGTGGTGATTTGTGGTACGTATAGTTTGATGATTCTATTGATTTCAAATAGGAAAACTCTATAGTGGTCTTCGGCAGAGATACAGGTTGAGAATAGATTTTGCCAGTCAAGAGATGAGAGGTCTTTGTTTATAAGGTCATAGTTGGCTTTTTTGAAATTTTAGTTAGGAGTACTATTATTATGACGGTTTATGTGAGGGCGTATATTGAAACAAAAGTCTATCATGCAGTGGTCACTGTTGGAAAAGGGTTCTTTTATTTGTAGTCCATAAATTGAGTTTGTGTTATTGCAAAAGATGAGGTCAAGGCAGTTGTTGAGTCTTGTATTGTTAATTACTAGTTGTTCAAGACCTAGGTCTGTAACGGCGTTGTATAGAGTAGTATGGATTGGTTCAGTTGTACATTCATTTGTTATCCAGTTAATAAAAGGTAGATTTAGGTCACCCAGGAAGATGAGAGGATATGGGCAAGAGGTAGCCCATGTTAACAGTGTGGTTAACATATTTGCGTGAGCGATGTCGTAGTCAGGGGCTCTGCAGCATAGTAAGAATCGAAATGTGGTGTTAATGGACAGGTCACATACAATAGTTTCAGGAAGAGAAAGTTTATGTGCAACTTGAATATTTTTTAGGTTCAGTGATTTTTTGTAAAAGATAGCTACTCCACCACCTCTGCGGTTTTCACGATCTGATCGAAAAGCTTGATACTCTTCTGTATCAGAATGTGTCAAAAACTTGATATATTCTGCCCCTTTCCAGGTTCTGGTTTGCAACCTGGATGCCAGGGAAAGAATCCTGTTCTTCCCCTTCCAGTTTCTCTCCAGAATGTGGGAAGCCTGTTTGGTTCCCCTGGCCAGGGAGGCATTCTAAAAGATTCCTCCCAGCAACTCTCCTTTCCCCCCACATCCCACAGGGGGCTCCCTCCTTGCATCTGACGATACATCTCCCACCCCCATCACTAGGGGGCGCCTACCATTAATAGGACATTATCAGTGCCTCCACACAGTAATGGTCAAGGTTAAAGGGGGGGGAAACCTACAGAATCTGTGGGTCTTTTTCTTAAACCTCAAACAGCTTCCTTATCTTTGACTTGAGTGACTTCCCCAGAAAGCAACCCCTTCCCCACCTTCAGGAACCCTCCCTCACCCCTCAGGGCTTCCTGCTCACATTGTAATATTTCCCCCTTTTTCTTTCCTGTGAGGTTATTATTTTCCCATCAAGACCATCCTTCTCCTTCTGACCCTGTCCCCTTCCCCTCTGGGCTCCTTGATCCTTCCAGGATCAGCTGGGTGAGATCAGGATCCATTAGAGACCCCTCCCCACAATTGCCAACAGCTCCTCTCTCTTCCACTGGCCTCACCTCTCTCTGCTCCCCTTTGAGAGAGAGAACCTGTTTCCCAAATTAACCAGGGTGAGATTCCTAAAGCCCTGATCCCATTGCTTTGGTTCCCATTCTGCCCCCCCGGAAAGTGTTGCCCTATGCTAAAGAAAATAAATAATCCTGAAACTGTGGTTGTGTCTCTTGAAAGAGCCCTTGAACAGCCTGAGATCTGGAGAAGTGGACCCCAAAAGTAAGGAGAAACATCCGTGTTGTTATTTTTTAAAGGGAACCCCTAAAGAGCATCTCCACTATCCCTCCCCTGAAGGGAGCAGCCCCAAATCTCTCAGAGTTCAAACCAATCAGAGCTGAATTTAGTTAGACCCTCAATTTGCTTCTGGAGGTTTTTCAGGCTGAGTCCCTGGAAGGGATTCAAAATCAGGAAACCTTCTGGTTGGGCATTTTCCAATTTTGGAGCATTTCCTAAAAGTCATGGAGACACTGCAGGTGTGGAATGTAAATCTTTTGGTTCAAACTAAGCAGTGGGAGATTTTCCTGTCCCTCCAAATTTCTCATCCACCTTCCAGGCTCTGGAGGGGCTCAGAGTTAATTCTGGTATATATGCAGATCCCCCAGTGGTGACGGTGAGCAGCAAGACGGAAGTGGAGGATGGGATGGAGACGCACATCTGCCGCATAGATGGCTTCTACCCCAGGGAGATCGATGCCTCCTGGAAGAGGGACGGGGAGGTCTGGCTGCAGGACACCCACCATGGATCTGTGGCCCCCAATGCGGATGGGACCTATCACTACTGGCTCAGCATCCAGATCGATGCCAAAGAGAGGGAACGCTATCGGTGCCACGTGGAGCATGATGGGCTGCAGGAGCCTCTGGATGTGGCCGTAAAAGGTAAGAGGCTGCAGGGAGGGAAAGGCTGGGCTCTTTGCAGGCTGGAGGATGGTGGGAGAGAAATCTGGCCCCAGATGTGTCCAGATGTGAGGATACCTGAGCTTTAATCCATCGGTTTTTCCATTGTTGAGGTTTGTGGCCCTGCATCAGGGGTGAAATCCAGCAGGTTCTGACAGGTTGTGGAGAACCGGTAGTGGAAATTTTGAGCAGTTTGGAGAACCGGAAAATACCACCTCTGGCTGGCCCCAGAGTGGGAGGGAATGGAGATTTTGCAATATCCTTCCCCTGCCACACCCACCAAGCCACAACACACCCACCAAGCCATGCCCACAGAACTGGTAGTAAAAAAATTTGGATTTCACCACTGAATATAACCCTGGGGCCCTGCATACAATAGAATTGGCTTTAGTTGATTTAAAGCAAGCAACAGATCCCATCAGAACAGTTGGCTGATCCTGATTAAATGCCCTTAAATCCTCTTGGCTCCCTTCTTCCCCAGTTTCCTGCATGGAAAGAGCAGTTACGCTAAGCACCAAGAAGAGATTTCCTTTTGTTAAGAATTCCTAAAGCACAAAAATCAGGAGGAATCTGGTAGCTCCCTTTCTCAATGCCAGATTTTATTCAAAGTGATGAACTGTGGTTGACTTCAGGAAATGCAGAGTGGCTGGTCTGATAGCTCAGGAATCAGAAAAGGGGCTGTCAGTCTGAGCTTTTGCCATGACAGATTTACACAACGTTCCTGTTGTAAAGAACAAAATGTCACTCTGTGTTGCTGCTCTAAGGAAGAAAACTACACAACATATTATGATCAGGGATCGACAGGAATTCCTGGGGCTCAGCATAAAACCAAAGGAAAACAATCCTCTGTCAAAGAACTCTGCAAATGCTCCAGTCTTCATGCTCATTAAATAAATCCTATTATTTATTATTGACTGACTGACTGGCTGACTTTCTGCCTCTGGCCCAGGGTCACTCAGCTGGCTTTCATGGTTAAGTCAGAACATTAAGTCACAATCAACCTTGATTGGAAAATCCATTTCCAAAAGAAGGTGGTTTCTGGGGGGAAAAATCCATAAATTCAGTTAGGTTTAATTGACTTGTAAGATTTTCTGTGCAAAGAAGACAGATCTTTTTTCTGCTGAATTGGGACTCTGACTAAGAACAGAATAACAGAGTTGGAAGGGAGCTTAAGCAGGAGATCCTATACCATTCTGGATGTCCAATCACTTCTTAAAAGCTTCCAAAATTTCAAACTTAAGAAAAAAAAATGATGAAGAGACCTCCCCAGTTCCACCCAAAATCATGATACATTGGAGCAATCTATAAAAAAAGAACAAATTGTTTTTACGGTTTCATGAATTTTATTTACGATATTGTTGAAGTTTTCATTTTTTGTAAACTGCCGAGTCTCACAAGATTGTAAATTGCTGTTTTTGAGCTGAGGAATGTCAGCTGCCTTCGTGAGTTGGGCTCTTATGAGACGAAGGCTGCATCATAAGGAAACGTCAAGGTGTCTTCAAGCTACCATTGAAGAGGAGCCCCAACTGTTTAATTTGGGGATTTTCCAGTCCTTTGGCTGCCTATAGAGCCCTGGTGACTCGGTGGTTGGAATGCAGCATTGCAGGCTAACTCTGCCCACTGACTTGAGTTCGATCTTAACTGGCTCAAAGTTGACTCAGCCTTCCATCCATCCTTTTGAGGTTGGTAAAATGAGGACCGAGATTGTTGGGGGCAAGATGCTGACTGTGTAAGCCACTGAGAGAATGGTGTAAAGCGCTATGGGGCAGTAATAGTATATTGCTCTTGCTGTTGCTACTTGCTGTTGCTACTAAGTCTTCCCCCCTAATTGGGATGCTTGTTTGGGCATCTCCGTCAATGATCTGCTCTTTCTCCCAATTCAGTTCCAGAATCCAACCAGATGGGGCTCATCATCGGCTGCGTTGTGGGTGGTCTTGTCCTGGTTTGTGTGATTGTTGGGATCTTGGCATTTTTCAGTAAGTATCATTTTTGGGGGTGATTTAAGGAAGATGCAGAGATTCCTCCCAAATCTCTCCCTTTCAGGAGCTTTTTCTGGGCTTCCTTCTGTTTCCCAGCCCTTTTGGGGAGCATCTGAGATCTCAATCTGTTGCTGATGGTCCAGTTTCAACTTGGCTGAGTCTGAAGTTGGGAGAATCATGTCTTCTCCTGAGTTGGGAAGTTCTGTCCCTTTCAAAGTTTTTGGTCCAAGAGCAGCAGAGAAAGATTTCCATGAAAATCTTCCTCCCTTCCCAGTTGCTGTTGCTGCTTCCCCCAATTCTGTTCCATCCATCTCGGAGGCAGCAGGTCTCTCTTGGGGCAAATCAGGAGATACATTTGTATTTTGAAGATCTTTCTGTCTTTATAAATGGGACAGAGGGTCTGTAAAATACCTCCTGGGATTCTTGTTGCTATCATTAAGGGTTAAATTGCAACCTATGACCATCATTTGTGTTGTAAATGTTGTACCTTTGAGGAAGGCTTTTTTTTTCTTTTATGTACACTGAGAGCATATGCACCAAAACAAATTCCTTGTGTGTCCAATCACACTTGTCCAATAAAATTCAATTCAATTCAATTCTATTCTATTCTATTCTATTCTTTTAAACTTTCAATGATTTTTGTCTTTGCAGAAAGACATCAAGATGATTACAATGCAGTACCAATGTGAGTGAACTGTCCTCTTTCCATGTAATTTCCAATTTAGGCCTCAGAGGCACCATCACTTGAGGGTTGTGTGTGTATGTGTATGTGTGTATTTAAACACAAAAAAAACCCCACATGAAGCTGCAGAGTTGTGCTGTTTTTTCCTAAGAACTAAGCTGGGGAAGGAGGCCCCCTTTTCATAACAGCCAGGCTGTTCTTGGGAGTGGAGACCCCAAAGGGAAACATCTGGGATAAGAGAACCCTCAGGAAAATGTGAACATCCACCTGGGTGAAAGATTTCCTCCCAGTGAGAAGCTGCTCACTCAGTTTCCAAATAATGTACAAAATTCATTTTCCTTGCACTGATTTGTTCCTGCGGAGGAGAAGAGAAATTCTCCATGTTGGATTTCCAGGCACTTTCATTCAGGCAGGGAAGGCAGCCCAGAGTCAGCCTGGTGGAGCCTGGCCCCCTTTGGAGGAAAGAGCCCTTCATTCCTTGGTGGGAAATAGGAAAACCACCACAATGCCCTGATCCCCAGTGGTTAGAGACTCTTCCGGTGGGATAGCTGAGACCCGGCTGAATCTGGAAATTGGGGGTGTTCCCCTCAAAGAGATGTGCCCAGCTGGGATTAGGGTTTGGCACCAACCCTGATTTCAACCCTGAGCTACAAATATTCTCCTTTATTGCTCTTGGGAGACTTCAATCTGCCACCCGTGGATTCGGCCTCGGAAGCTGCCCAGGGGTTCGTGGCCACCATGGTGGACAAGGGCCTCTCCCAGATCCTCTTGGACCCGACCTCAGGCAGTGGTCAATAAACACCGGATATGATCTTGTTGTTGGAGTAAATGGCAACATGAACTGGTGGGGGAAACCTGGTTTTTAATATATTGTTTCAAATGTTTTACAATCCATTTTATTGTAAGCTTCCTAGAGTTACCTTGAACAGAGGGAAGGCGTAGAAATTTAATAATAAACTAAATAAATAGACTGAAATTAATCTCCTCTGAGAGATTAAGCTGCAGAGGTTCAATGGTGAAAAAAGAGAGGTTCAGAACAAAACTGTCCCATCCCATCCCATCTTCTCATTCTGTGTGTGTCTCTCTCTCCAATGCAGGGAGGAACGTGGCCATTTAGCAGCCCCCTTGCAGGTGAGCGGCCCCACTGGGGTCTGTGTGGGGAGGAGGAAGGGAGGGAAAGATGGGCTTTGAGGTCCAAGGACCAACTGATGATGAAGATGCTTTGGGAAATCCCTCTTCTCTCTCCTACTCATCTCAAGCGCTGGAAGGGAAGGAATTTGGGGGGGATCCGGAGGGGCTCTGGGAAGGGGGGGCTCTGCCTGCCCCCAAACTCTTCTCCTGCAAGGCCAGACTGGGACTCCTTTTGGGATCTGAGTGTCTTGGATCAGGAGGCTCAGAGAGCTGCAAAGAGGAGATTTGTCAAGAAACTATGTAGCAGCTCTCCAGATGAAGTCAAAAGACACTGAGACAAATTTGTCATTTAGATATATAAATATATTTAACATTTATAGTTGCAGCAGACGAGATAGTCAGGAACACAGAAACATCCTGAGGTAAATCAAACAACATATGGAACACAGAGAAGAAAAAGGCGGGAAAAAAGGGAAACTCCCCCTTTATACTCACAGCAACCAATCGTAACGTAGATTGCCTCATGCTGGACCTGCCACTCTCCAGCCAATCAGCTACAACTTTGTGTTCTGGCCCCTTGTACACTTTTCTGTTCCAGCTCCTGAATTGAATATCCTAACCGGACTGGGGGGTCCTCAGTGCAGGAGGGAAAGAGGGGCAGATGGGGGGATTCTTGAGGGTCCCGCAGTCATGAATGGAGAAGGGGCTTCTCTCCACTCCTTGGAGCCCTCTGGGAATCCCTCCCTCCAGATGCTGAAGGAGGACATAAGGGGGACAGAGGGATCCATAGATCTCCGGAAGCAACACAGACTAATATTAGATTCCTGTATTTGGGGAGGGGGGGGAATTGATGTTATGGAACTTGTGGCTCAGAGGCCAGTCCCAGCCCTGCCTCTCCCTTCTTTCTACCTTGGGAAATCCCACCCATCTGATCCCTCTCTTGAGGAAGCAGCAGTCCTCACGAGTGGGATCAGCTGGGCAGATTGGTGCTGATCCCTCTGCCTGGGTGGTGGGATTCCTCCTGAGCTCCCTCCCAGACTGACCCTGTCTGCTTTTTCCCTCTCTTTGCAGCACGAGAGAACAGTCCCAGCATGAGGAGAGAGGAGAGAAGATGGGATCAGCCTTCTTCTGAATGAGGCCGGACTCTCAGGAGGAGACCTTCAGGCCCATCCTGCATGCTTGGAACCAGGATGGATTGGGGGTCTTTCACCATCGCTTTTATCATTGGCTCAGTAGCCTTTTATATTAGGATTGAGGGACAGAGAAGAACATCTTACGTATTTATAATTGTGGAATCAAAAGGATTTAAACTGTGATTAGTACATTTTTAATTTTTTATTTATTTGTGGTTCTGCTAAAGGCATCAAAGATATCTAACACACCTTCTCCTCCTATTTTCTCCACAACAACCACCCTGTGAAGTGGGTTGGGGTCAGAGAGAATGACTGGCCCACCCAAATTGTCTTTCGTGGCTAAAGCGGGATTTGAACTCACAGTCGCTTTCTAGCCTGGTGCCTTAATCACTACATCAAACTACCTTGTATAGCTTGTAAATAGTTTTGTAATATAGCTTGTAGCAACTATATTGTTATTTCTGGACCTTTAATGGGCTTCTGCTGATTAACAGGTTTTAGAGAAAGGCCCATATCGAATGGAGTGAGGAATAGAATGAAGAGTTTTACTTTAAGGGAGAAAGTTACTTTACTTTAAAATAACATTACTTTAATATTAATGTCCATCATAATTACTTCGATTGAAAGGGGAGGTTTTTTCCTCTCTCTTATTTTGTTTGTGTAAATTGTATAATGAATAGTATGTAGCATGTACTGCCATTTATGGATTTTCAGAGTTTAGAAAAATGAAACAGGAAACTTCCCCCAATCATGACGTGCTGAACATCCTAAGGAAAGCTTTCACAATTAAGAACCAAAACACAAGTATTTAAAACTGGACTCAGAGATAATGATTGAAGCAGTTTGTGATAAATAAGAAATTGTGTAAACTTTCTATGAATAAATTATAATAACAGACATTTATTGTTAACAGAGTGCTTTGAATTTTAACTTTGCTGTTGTTCAACTATTAACTATTTTTCCTTTCACATATGTAATCTATGGCAGGTCAGGTTGCAAATAGATCTACCAGATTATAAATTTTGGACCTCTTGCAAGTTGGGAAGCTATTATTGTTGCAATAGATTTCTCAGTGTTCAACTGGAGGGGCATAATATGTCTTTTCCTGTTTTTTCATTAATTTTTTTCAATGTTTTTCTTTAGTTTTGTTCCGTCTCTGTTCAATCCTTTTCTTTTGGATTTTAATCTTTTACATAAAATAAAATAAAAAATAAAATGGTCAGTTCTAAGAAAAATGGAACAGGAGATCCAGTTTGGCCTGGCTCCTTTCCCCCTAACTGTTGCACACAGACCGTAAGAATACGAAAATAGTTTGTTGAAAATAAATGGTTTTGCTTTCTTCTTACCCGAGTTGCTGCCTCTTGTTGGCAGTTGGAAATAACAAGGATTTTCCCCTCCTGGCTGTTCAGAGACCCTGATTTCACTTTGAGTGGCAGGAAGGGGAGGAACCGAGGCAGAAACTGGGGGGCTCCTTGGGGCTCCTTGGGGAGGAGGCAGCCATTTTGCTCCTGTGTCCAGATGTTTCTCTTGCCTCAGGCTGTTGGCCAAGTGGCTGGTCTCTGAGCCTCACCCAGGGGCCCTTCGGGAGACAGGAGTTCAGTGCCCGGCCAGAGCTGTCCTAGTCCCCTTGCAGAAGGGCAGCTTCTCCTCCTTCTGGGAGATCCTCTCTGGGCTCCTCAGCTGCCCAGTATGATGCAGGGGCCCAAGAGTGGGGAGACCCCGGATTGATGGGAAAGATGCCCCCCATATTACAGAAAGTCCTCAACTTAAGAGCACAATTGAGCCTGAAATTTATGTTGCTAAGTGAGAAATTTATTAAGTGAATTTTACCCCATTTTACGACCATTCTTGCCACAGTTGTTAAGTTAATAACACAGTTCTTAAGTGAGTCTGGCTTCCCCATTGACTTTCTTTGTCAAAACATCGCAAAAGGGGTCACATGACTGTGGGACTCTGCAACCGTCATAAATATGAGTCAGTTGCCAAGCGTCCAAATGTAAATCACATGAGCCATGAAGATGCTGAAATGGTCATAAGTGTGAAAAATGGTCATATGTTCTTTTTTCAGTACCGTAACTTTGAAAGGTCAATAAATGAACTGTTGTAAATCGAGGACTTCCTGTATAGCGGATGCTTTTGGGGAGAGGAGTGAAAAGGGGAGGGGGTCTTTCACCCCACTTCCTTTGGGGCTTCCAGATGCCCTCAAGAGCTCCCATCTAAAAAGTGGACAGTTTCCAACCTGCAACACAAGAGCCACATTCAGTCTTGGGCAGGTAATAATGTAGCCCCACAAAACCTTTAATGTTATAATAAACAATATAAAAAATAATAATAGAAGGGTTCACTGACTATATTATATAGTTTATATGCAGCCTAAGACAATTCCTTTTCATTCAGTGCTGCCCAGGGAAGCCAAATTTGGTGAGAATTCAATGTATATTTGAGCATCTTCTACCGATTCAAAGGTTTTGGAAACCTATTTATTCATTAGGCACCTCGGACTGGCCAGCTCTGTCTTGAAAATGCCACAAGATCCTTTGAACATTTTCATCCAGAGCGAAGATCAGTCGGATTCTCTGACCTGGAGCATAGAATCGTAGGGCTGGGAGGGACCTCAGAGGTCTTCCAGTCCAACCTCCAGCTTAAGGCAGGAGAGCTTTTACCATCCTGGTCCAAAGGTTGTCCCTCTGGTGATGGAGCAGCCACAACTGCAGGAGGAGAACTATTCCACTGAGTAAACGTTCTCACTGTTAGAAATTTTCTCCTTACTTCTAGGTTGGCTCTCTCTTTAAGGACACCCCCCTTTTTTTGTCCTGCCCTCTGGGGCTTTGGAGAAGAAGTCCATCCCCTCTTCTTTGTGGCAGCCCCCCCTAAGTACTGGAAGGCAGTTATCATGTCTCCTCCCCCTCTTCGCGATTCCCCCCTGCCAGAGGCTAGAAATTCTAGATTCTCTCGCCCCTTCTGTTCAACATCTACATGAAGCCGCTGGGTGAGATCATCAGTGGCTTTGGGGTGAGATACCAGCTGTACGCTGATGACACTCAGCTGTACTTTTCCACCCCGGGCCACCCCAACGAAGCTGTTGAAGTGCTGTCCCGGTGTTTGGAAGCCGTACAGGTCTGGATGGGGAGAAACAGGCTCAAGCTTAATCCCTCCAAGACGGAGTGGCTGTGGATGCCGACACCCCGATTCAGTCAGCTGCAGCCGCAGCTGACTGTTGGAGGCGAGTTACTGGCCCCAAAGGATAGGGTGCGCAACTTAGGTGTTCTCCTGGATGAACGGCTGTCGTTTGAAGATCATTTGACGGCCTTCTCCAGGAGGGCCTTCCTGGAGTGCGCCTGGTTCGCAGTTGCGCCTTCCTTGATCGGGATGCCCTGTGCACAGTGTGCGTTTCACCTCTCGCTTGGATTATTGTAATGCTCTCTACATGGGGCTCCCCTTGAGGTGCACCCGGAGACTGCAGTTGGTCCAGAATGGTCCCGTGTCACACCGCTCCTGCGCAGACTGCACTGGCTGCCTGTGGCCTTTCGGGTGCACTTTAAGGTTTTGGTTACAACCTTTAAAGCGCTCCATGGCTTAGGGCCTGGGTACTTACGGGACCGCCTGCTGTTACCTTATGCCTCCCACCGACCCGTGCGCTCTCACAGAGAGGGACTTCTCAGTGTGCCGTCCGCCAAGCAGTGTCGGCTGGCGGCCCCCAGGGGAAGATCTTTCTCTGTGGGGGCTCCCACCCTCTGGACCGAACTTCCCCCGGGGTTTACGCCAAATACCTGACCTTCGGACCTTCCGCCGCGAATTGAAAACTCATCTATTTATTCGCGCGGGGCTGGCCTAAATTTTATCTAAATTTTATTTTTATTGGTTTTAAATTTATTATTAATTTTAATGGGGTTTTTAGTTATATCTGGCCATTTATAATAAGTTTTTTAATTAGTAATTTAAATTGTATATTTTGTACTGTTTTTATCTTGGCTGTACACCGCCCTGAGTCCTTCGGGAGAAGGGCGGTATAAAAATTGAATAAATAAATAAATAAATAAATAATAATAAATCCCTCCTTCCTTGAGTCTCTTCATTATATAAGATTTGGCCTCCAGATCCTTTAGGATCTTTTGTTGCTCTTCTCTGCACAGGGGCTTCTCTTTCTAGGGTCTCACTCTCAGGGTCCTTTTTGTATGCTGGACATTATCGCTTCTCCTGATCTCGATCTTCTCCCTCTGGTGATGCAGCCCAAGACCGCCTTGGCTTTTTTGGCAGCTCCCCTCCCCCCACTCAGGCTGGGAGGGGCTGTGCTGGGTCTCCCCTCCTCCTCCCCTGCGCCCCTCCCCCCAGGCCCAGAGAATCCTCCCACTTTCCCAGCCCTCCAATTCCGCCCCTCCCCCAAGAGGCGGAATCCCTTGAAGGGGATTTCCTGATGGAACTTTCGCTTTCCTCTCCACGCCTCTCTCGCCGGTTGCTCCTGGACCTCCGCCTAGCAACAATGACGAACATGGGGATACTTTTTTTCTATTGGCTGGGTTCGCCCAATCGCCAGCGGGCTCTGGATTGTTGCGCTGTTGCCCACCAGGAACTCCCTTTGGTTTGCTTGAGACTTCAGGAGAGCGGAGCGCAGGTTGAGGATCGTGGCCAGGATGGCTCTGCGCTCTGCGCCCTTCCTGCTCCTGGTGTTGGTGGCGGTCGCCCTCCGGGAGAGCTGCTTCGGTGAGTCCCTTTAGGGGCCTCTGGGGGAGGAGTCGCCCTTTTTATCTGCCAGGGAATCTCTCTCTCCTCCCTCCCCCCAAAAAAAGTTTATTCCCAAAAGGAGAATCCTCTGACGACTTTAGGCCCCAAAGTTGCCCGCTCCAGGAGAGCCCCTCTGGGAACAGGACAAGGGTGGCCCCTCCAGATGTCAGTCAAGTCTACGTGGGAGCTCCGAAGCTCAATTCTTTCTCTCCCCCCCAAAGTGGAGATTGTTGGAAAGTGACGTTTGCACGTGATCAGGTCAGTTCACAAACTTCCTGGCTGCCTTCGCCCAACTCCCTCCGCCTGGATCCTCTTTCCTGTCTTATTTGGGCCCTTTCTGGCTTCTGGTGCTGGGAGGCCCCGGCTGGTTTCTGGGTTCCCTGCATTGGCAGAGGCGGAGACTGGTGCAAAGGGGCGATGGGGATAATCGCTCCTTTGTGCCCCTGTGAATGCAGCAGGATGAGAGTCTGGAGAGAGAAAAGGCTCCTTGAATAACCTTCCTCAGGATTCGCCTTTCTTCCCTTTCACTTTCACCTGGATCCTCCCCCTCCCACTGCATCCTAAACCCCAAGAGCCCCAAATTTTCTTCTCTGGGACAGGCTGGGATTTGCCTCCTCAGGTGTTCCTTCCTCCATTTCAGAAGCCACCAAAGTGGCTTTGCGGAATTAAAAATATTTAAAATGTAATATTACGACGTTATTATTCCTTAGTAATCAGGAAGGGGCCTTGGGGTGTTCCTAGTTGACTGCTCAGAGAAACTATCCATGCAGCAGCTTTTCCAAAGACAGAAAGAAAAGCTGTCAGGATCTTAACCATCAAATAGGCTGCGTTGGAGGCAGAAGAAGAGAAGAACCTCTGAATGGTGGCCTTGAAATGAACAGCTTCCTTGGACACAGACAGGCCCAAACTGACCGGCCAGCTGTTCCTGACCTGATTTATGATTGTGAGGACGCCCAACCTGTGTTACATTCACACCTTTTCCCTCTCAGGCAGACTTCAGACTTCCCCACAAGGGAAGGAAGCGGGTTCTGGATCACGGAGAGTCTGATCCCCCCTCCTTCCGTTAGAGAAAAGCTCTGATCCCTTTGGATTCTGAAATCTCCTCAGAGCAGGAAGTGGATCTGGGGCTCCCTCTCCCCAAAAGCTCTGAGAAGCCCCTGGGATTGTGGGGAGAAGCAGGAAGAAGGAGGCCCAGGCCTTTGCCTTGGACTGGGAAAGACTGGGAGACAACACTGGAGGGAATGGGCAGTTAGGACTACAGGTAGTCCTGGACGTAGAACAGTTCACTTAGTGGCCATTCAAAGTTGCAATGTCATTGACAAAAATGACATATGACCATTTTTCACACTTAGGACCATTTTAGCATCCTCATGGTCACGTGACTGAGATTTGGATGCTTGGCAACAGGTTCCTATTTGTAGGAAGTTAGCACCCACCCCTCTCCTACAGGAATGAAATATTTTAGAAAATATTGAAACGGGCAGAATATTATATTTCCTTGGATGAGAAATGGAGAAACATGTTTTAAAGCAGTCTCCATGTTTCCAGTGTCTTTTTCCTGACTGCTTGGAAAGATGGTTTAATGGTGGACAGGATCACATGGCTTGAGTTCCTGAACAGAAAAGGGATGAGATGTTGTGTGCGCCCTGGCTTTATGCTTTCTCTCAGCTTTGAACTTCCTGGGGCACAGGAAGAGTATCCTGATCGGTTATCAGACTCCCAGGGGGTGGGGCGATTACATGCTGGCTGATGTAATCTTCCCAGGTGCCATTTGGTGAGTTTCTGTTGCTAGATGGGTCCTTTTGTGTTGCAGATGATGATCCATTGGCAAAGGTGGGGGGGAGGCAGGAAGCTGCAGGGAGCTGCTTTGTCCTTAAAACATGTTTCTCCATTTCTCATCCAGGGAAATATAATATTCTGCCCTTTTTAATATTTTCTAAAATATTTCATTCTTCTAGGAGGGGGGTGGGTGCTAAATTCCTACAATCCCTACTTTTTTTTTTTTTTTCAAAACGTGAGTTTTGAAACATGCTCTTGGCAAAAATTAAAATTGATCAAATCAGTGGGTGCTTTTAATTTTCCTGATGCAAAGGAAGCCATTGATAGAGACAACAGAAAAAAAGATTCCTTCAGTGGCTCCCAAAAGCTTTCAACCATGAAGGTCTAGCAGCCAGGGGAAAAGTTCTGGTAAGAATTTTACAGTATCCAATTTTCTATGCCAATTAATTTCAGCTGTTAGATATCACTTTCTGAGCATCGAGTCAGGTCAAGCAAGCACACATCCCAAAAGTTTCACAGCCATGGTTTTCCTTTAAATTACAGGCTGCCCATTTCCAAGGGTTGGTTACTGAACCTGCCCTAGCTCTTACTTTAGTCTATCCAAGATTTTTTTCAGTCCAAATTGAGGTTAATCAGTGTGCAATCCAGGCTTTTTCCTTTCTTAACAAAATAAATTACACAATGAGCCCTGGGACTTCTACTCATGAGACCACCAGTGCAACATACCTTGCTTTACTGGGCAACTGGGCAGCATCATTTGTGAGTCATTCAGGGCTTGGGTTTTGATATCACTTTTCTGCTATCTCTTCAAGAGAGGAATTGCCTGAGGGGATGCCCTCCCCATGGAATTAGCAGGAGATCTGATTCCTTGGGCTTTTAGTGCCACAGAGCAAAAATCAACCTAGAAGTCTTGTGTGGAGGTAAGTGAAGGGAATAGTTTCAGTCTAATTCTGAATGGTGTGTCTCTCTGTGTGTGCCTGTGTATGCAGCTACTTTTACAATTCAGGCAATACAAACAATACAAACATGCTGGACAAATTTCCTACCATTAGACAGAAATCTAGGTGTTCAGAACTTGCTGTGGTAGCCACTCAAATACAATCCTTACATGAGTACTTTAGACTGATTACAATGTAAATGAGACAAGACAGAAAACCTTACAATGAATTTCCACCTCCCCCATAGTCTTTCCAGTTGTCTTCTGGGAATTGAAAAGAGTCTTTTAGTCTTTACTTGTACATCTCAGGGTCCTTTCTTTCATATCTTTTGGGTGGCATGCATGTTGGTCAGTCAGGTTTGGAAAGGTCTGCTCCAATCTGGTTGCTGTGATGACTTTCAGTGGGGGCTGGATTCAAACTCAATTCCTGACTCCAACAAATGGAAGGTCTCCTCTGGGGCAGCATCTGAACCATGTGCTCTGCTTCCACAGTTACAGAGTCATCTTTTCAGGGCTGAAAGACATTAGAACAGGATCTCCTCCCCACTTTTGTGGGTAATCTTCTCAGGAAAGGCATTGTAACAGGATTAAAAAGGTAGATATCTTGCAGGCAGAGTTTGAAAAGAAACAACACATCAATATTGCAGTTACTAAAAGATAATGCAGTTTCAACAAAATGCAGTTTCAACAACTGATGAGAAAGAAAAACTTATTCAGGAAGAGGATGAACAGGTAAAATCATTTAAACACACAGTAAATGCAAGACTGAATTTTTTTTCTCTTGTAAGTGAACTTAAAACGTTTCCTCATAAACTTATCTTGTAAGTGAACTTAAAATGTTTCCTTATAAACTTGAGTTGTTACTTTAAGATAAAGAGAGAAGGAGAAAAAGCAGAAATGAAAAGTTCTGTACCCTATTGTGGCCACAAAACAGGGCAAAGGCTCTTTCTTTTCTCTCTCTCTCTTTTCCTATTTTCATTGTTTCAACCTTTTGTTTTGTTTTTCCTAATAATTTAAAATTCTTGTCTCTAGAGATCAGATACATTTTACAGTTACAATTACCTCAAGGGCCCACAAAGACAGACATACACACATAAAAACAAGGAGGACAGAGAGGAAAACAAAACTGAGATTTACACACACACTGATCATTCCCATAAATCTCAGTTAAATTAGGGAAGGCACAAATCTTAACAGACAGACCACGTGGTTCCATAGAAGACAGAGAAAGAGACAAACAAGCAAACAAAACAAAAACCCAAACATTCCTATTTATATATTTCCCTTTTCTTTTAAGTACCTTTATTTAGCCAAATTTGTCTTCCTGGTGTTATCTCTTAGCAAAGCCCATTTTTTTACACAATTTCTTCAATTTCTATTCTCGCATGCCAGTCAACACTGGCACCTGCCTGGCGTCCCAGGCCCCAAGCATGTCTCTCAGGGGATTTCCCTCTACCCTCGAGCTTACGCTTCCCATGATCCTCGGAATGTGAGGCTCACTTTGTCATAGCCGGGCACTCCCGCAGTTTCGGAAAAAAAGGTATCCGCGAAGGACTCCGACTCCCTTCTGTCGAAGTATGGGCCCCTTCCTTAAGGGAACTCTTATTTGAAGATCACCAATAAAAAAAATAGTGATCCCGGAGGACCTTGCTGCCCCTACAGCAGGTACGAGCACCTCCTCTCACTCCACATGCACCACTTTAGGCTTTGCTTTCTTTTTTAGATACACCAATAGTTCCTATATATTTCTTTTTTTCCCCCTTCACACTTCTTTTCCTTTCACTCAGCTTCCATTCCTTGAAAACACAAAGTTCCACATTTGGCTTCCCCCCCTTGCTTTCTCTATCCTACCGGTCACGGCTCGGTGGAGCTAGCAGTAGGCAGAGGTGCGGCTAGAGGTTGCTCAAAGAGGTGGAATCAGACTGTTTCCTTAGGTGGAATCCCACACACACACTTCTTCCTTCCCTAACAGAAGGTCCTGTGCTCTGGCAAAACCCCCATGCTCTCCAGACTTTTGGTCTTTCTGCGGTTAGGAAATGCACAGAGGATGCAAGATCCAGCTATGATTGGGAGAAGGGCTCTCTCATTCACACACATGCAGGCATACACATATTTCCCATGCTTTTCCATGCTTTAAAATTAAAATTTAGAGGTACTCACCTTCTTTCCAAGCAGTCTTTGAGCTCAACACTCAAAACCCCTTTAAAACCTAGTTCCAAATGGCCAAGGTCCAGGAAAACTTACCCACAGACTCAATGGGTCTGCTGCTAGCAAGGGAGGCTTACCTGGGCCAGGTCCATTGGTTAGGTGCCAATTGTTGGAAGAAATATCTATCTGGGTTCAGTTCCAAGTGGGGACAAAGACTCTGGAAACATGGAGGCTGCTTGGAAAGATGGTTTAATGGTGGTCAGGATCACATGGCTTGAGATCCTGAACAGAAAAGGGGTGAGATCCTGTGTGCTCCCTGGTTTTATGCTTTTTCTGAGCTTTGAACTTTCTGGGGCACAGGAAGAGTATCCTGATTGGCTGTCAGACTCCCAGGGGGTGGGGGTCTTAGCTAGCCTTGCTGGCTGTCTCTCAAGCTTGCTTGAGCCTTGCCATGTGGTGAGTTTCAGTTGTATTGTGTTGCAAATCATGGGGGGATTGAGTGAGCTTGGTTGAAGCCTTAATTGCCCATTGACAAAGGTGGGGAGAATGAGTGAGCTTAGCTGAGGCTTTTAATGGCCCATTGACAAAGGTGGGGGGGGGGAGTCAGGAAGTTGCTTTGTCTTTAAAACATGTTTCTCCATTTCTCATCCAGGGAAATATATTCTGCCTTTTAAATATTTTCTAAAATATTTCATTCTTCTAGGAGGGGGGTGGGTGCTAAATTCCTACACTTCTAGAAGAGGGGTGGGTGCTAACTTCCTACACAGGGACGAGGAGGAAGATCTGGGAGCTAAGTCACTTAATTGCTGCTCCCTTCCCTCCCCCCTTTGTGTTTCCATATTTGGGTTTCCCAAAGGATCTCATGGCCTCTGGTCTCACCCAGATTCCCCATTCCCCTCCCCCATTTTATAAAATCCCTCCGCAAATCTGCACCTATTAGCAATTCAGGTTGGTCTTCAATGAAGTAAGAATGGTTATTTTCCCCTGTGAATGGAAAGTTGGGGTGACCAGATGGGGTGTCCTGCTTTTGGGCTTCTGGGAGGGTGGAATCCCCCCTTTTACCTCTGGGGTGACTGCAGCTTCCTTAGGGCAGAGACTCAGCAATCCAGAAGGGGGTTTGAGGGAGGCCTTGCTGGAAGTGGGGAGGGCACAATTGGAGCAGATAAAGTTTGTGGGACCCGACCTTCCCCTCCTCTCTCACCCCCCCACCTTCCCTGCCCTCCAACCCTTCAGGCCCTCCAGAAGCTGCTTCTTTCCCTCTCAGTCGCTCCCTCCGTTCACCTCCTGCCTCCTCTCCCTCCATCTCCCCCTTCCTTCCCCCCTTCCTCCTCCGCCCCCCAACTCTCTTCTTCCTTCTTTCTCCCCAGAGCCTCAGATGGGAGCCTCCATGGGATCAGGGTCCCTGACTGAAGCCCCCTAACTCTGCCCCTCTGGCTCCCTTCCAGGCGCCTCCTCCCACTCCATGAAGTATTTCATCAATGCCATCTCTGAGCCCAGTCAGGGGGAGCCCCACTTTGTCTCTCTGGGATACGTGGATGGTCAGGTCTTTGTTCGCTATGACAGCCACAGCAGGAGGATGAAGCCTCGAGTCTCCTGGATGGAGAAGGTGGGGCAGGACGACCCCCAGTACTGGGACAGAGAGACTCAGATATTTCGTGGCCATGAGGAGCTGTCCAGAGATCACCTGGAGACTCTGAGGAGCCGCTACAACCAGAGTGAAGGTGAGTGATGGGTCGGGTGGCTCCTCCGGCCCCATAATCCCCTCCCCAGGAACCAGAGAGGGGAGAAAGGGACGATCCCTTCAAAGGGAAAGGCTGCTTCCACACCTTTTAAAAAGTCTTTTTTTGATACGTTTATTCTTTTTAAAGAATCAATGTAAGATTGTCCTTACCTGATATTTTCTGCCAGTTGCGTTTAATTAAAACATGTTTAAAGTTATCCATCTGTCTTTCTGAATATTGATAGGGATATTGATATAAACTGAGGTAAAAAGTGACCGAAATCTCCCCTCCCCTCAATGAAAGTTGGAGGGTCTTGGCCTTGGAGGATCTCCTGCTTTGGGGAAGGAAGGGAATCACAGATCCCCCCCAAAAAAGCAGGTGGATCCTAAGGAGATCCTGAGGGAAGCAGGTCCTTGTCCTTCTCTCTGTTTCCACCCCAGAGAAATGAAGGATCAAGTGCAGATCCACCTGGGGAGACTCGATCCCTTTCCTTCACCCCCTTTTTGGAGGGACAAGTGGGGCCCAAATGCCAGGAGTTTCTTCTCATCCCCCACTTGGAAGGAGAGGCCAGGAGGCCCAAATGGGGGTGGGGGGATCTTGGAGGAGGGATCTCAGGACCACTTCCAGGATCCTCCCAATCTTGATGGGGAAAGACAGAAAAGAAAGAAACTTCCATTTGGGGCCCTTCCTGAGTCTCTCAGAGCCTTCATGGCTTCCCATTCTTGGTCTCTCAGGCTGAACTCCTGCCCTGCCCTCTTGGTAGGGCTGTCCTGGAGCGTGAGAGACCTTCTTCAGCAGCCCCTCCCCCCTTTCTGCCATCTTTGGGAGACAAGATTCACCTTCAAGGAACCTTATTGGGGTGGGGGGACTGCAAGGAAATGTGTGTGTAAGGATATGGCTGCTTTTGGCTGAGTTAAACCTTCTCCATAAACATCAGCCATTTCCCTTCCTTTCATCCCAAGAACATGATCCTCCCTCCCTTATTCCACCATTTCCTTGCCCCTCCCCCTATCTGGGAAGACCCCAGAGCTCTGCCATTCCTGCCCCTGATCCCTGAGGGTCTCCCCAGATCCCTCCAGGCTCCCTGCTGGCCTCTCAGGGGAACAGAGCTGGACCCAGAGGGCTCCCCCTGGTGGAGAAGGGAGGAAGGAGACTGGCCAGAGTGGAGAGGAGCCTCCTTTCAAGGCTCAACAGCCCCAAATGTCCCCAACCTTCCCTCAAAGGGAGGCTCCTTTCCCCCTCCCATCGCCTGAGTCGCCTCCTCTGGACTTTCCCCGGCTCCCTCCTCTCCTTTCGGGGACCTTTTGACCAGAACTGCACATTCCAGATGTGGTTGTTCTACCTTGATTTATATAAAGGCTTTGTGACATTAGCCTCTGTGTTTTCTGTTGAGTTGGGTGATTGAGGAGACAGGAGACAGGTCATTAGCAACGACAACTCTTTATTGTATGGTGTGAACCCAGCAACTGGAAAATTGGAGCAGTGCTTCTTATATACCATTCTGGCTGAGGCACCAGCAAATCACCAACGTGCATTTTCCCTCCAAAATTCAAATATATAACATCTTCAGTACTATTTTAATGATCCCTGATGTCCTGTTTGCCTTTAATTTTTTTTAATGTAATTTGTATTAAACCTTTGGAACAAAAGATAAAAGCTACTAGAAGGTAACATAAAGAAAAGGAGAAAAAGGAAATCAATCAAATAAAATTAAAAAGTACAAGAAAATAAAACCAGTGGAAGAAAATTAGTAAAGGAAAAAGACATGAAGAAGTGATTTCTGACATTCTTCACAGCAGTTCTAAATATAAATATATTTTAGCCTCTCTAAAGCAGCCTTTCTTAACCTTTTGACCTTAACCCTTGAACTATTTTGAGGCCTCAAGGAACCCCTGAACATCTCTAGACTCAGAGAAAGGCTAAAATTGTTTCATGCATAGACCTGTAGAGATGCATTAACAGTGTTCTTACACTAGTAATAAAAAAATGAAATTTGCCTTTTCAATGAGATCCCTGTGATTTTTTTTTCCTGCACAAATACTCAGTTCTGTGCCAGACCTGAGATAAGAACGCACAGGTTTAATCTTCAGCTGAAATAAGACAATTCCTGTCTTAGCTTTTGATGCTTCTGAAATAAGACAGAATTTGTTCTCAGAAGTTGAAAACTGCAGCCAAATATTCAGTGCCTTCCAGTGAATGGCAGGAGATTCTTCTTGGACAGAAATCCAGAATTATTTTTCCCATGGGGAGATCAGGGAATCTCCTCCCAAGAGCAGGATCAGACTGCAGCTCATTAGGTTCTTCCTCTTCCTCCAAAGGGAAGTTCTCTGGCTGAGCGGAAGATGCAGAGAAAGGATCCCTCACCTGTCATTCCTGGGTGGGGAAAGGGAGGGAAAGGACTGGTCAGTTTAGTTCAACTCTACTTCCAGATGATTTTCCTTTAGATTTGAGAGTTTCTGGCCTCCTTCCTGCCTCTCAAGCTCAAACAGGAGTAGAAACATTTCAGGATTTCCTTTTGTTTTTTTTAAACATTCAGTTTTCTTTTAAATCCAAGAATCTGTTCACTTGAAGTTGAAACATCTTCTCCAGGGACTTGCAGAGCCTGTAAACTTCAAACTTCATTTCAAAGGCCAATAACCCTTTGGGTCTCCTGATCAGACTGGGGCCACTTGCTGCTGTTGCTAAGGAAAATATTCCTTTGTAGCCCTTCGAGGCTTCATTCCCACATTGCACTAAGCCATGGTTTGTTTCTGGTTAGCCCAAAGTGGGAACCAGCCCTTGTGACTTGGGGCTATTTGTGAACGTAGACCAAGATTTATGGTCACAGGGATCCCTGAAATCTTTTATTTAGATCAACCAGATCCTCTTTGAGACCATGAGATTCTCAATCCCTCTTTGCAGCTGCAGATTCAGGCAACTGTTCCCCCTCTGGGACCCCTTCCTTTCCCCCCCCCCCCCACAGAGGAAGATCAAAAAGAAAGATGGAAGGATCTCCATCCCTTTGTTTCTTTTACCACTCCTTCTTTTCTCAGTCTCGCTTGGGATCCTCTGCTGGCTTTTCCAGATTCCCTTTTCCTGGGGAGCTTCAGGACTCTGTCGGGTGGGGGGGGGAATGCAGGGAGGCAGGTGGAGGGAGGGGAGAAGGGCAGTTAGTGATGGGGACTTTCTTTCCCTTGAATGCTAGGAAGGAAATGTGGGGTGTCAGTGCTTGTGTCAAAGTCCCTGCAGGGAGGGAGGCAGCTCAGGTCTCCCCAAATGATCCTCCTGTCTGTCCTTTAGGCCTGCACACATGGCAGAGGATGTATGGCTGTGAGCTCCAGAGAGATGGGAGCAAAGGAGGGTTTAACCAACTTGGCTATGAAGGGAGGACCTTCATCAGCTTCGACAAGGAGACCCTCACCTGGGTGGCTTCTGAACCACAAGCACAGATGACTCAGAGGAAATGGAACGCTCTTCCAAGAATGACTCAGCGAAATAAGATCTATCTGAAGGAAATCTGCATTGAGTGGCTGGAGAAGTACCTGTCCTATGGGAAGGAGATGCTGTTGAGGACAGGTGAGCATCTGAATGCAGACTGGACTTTCCTCTTTTATGGCTGGGTCTCTTGTACACATTCAGCCACTTTGGGTCCCTGGTCTGCAGTCTGTTTGCCCTGCAGGGAATCCTCCCCCCCACTTCCAGCCTCTCTCCAAGACAAGGGAAGCCCTGTTTGGTTCTCATTGCCAGGCAGCCATTCAATGGACCAGGAAAGGCAGCCTCTCCCTGGCAGGTGTCTGGGTGGATCAGGCAGGAAAATCACTTAGTGGTGTCCTGTTCACTGCACACAATGAGGCAACCATTTGGGACTATTCAATGAAACCTCCACTAGCCAAACTGTAGTCGAGAGTGGTGGGCACTCTTAATTTCCCCCCCATTAACTCTACTTCTCCCCACATCCCATAGGGGGCTCCCTCCCTGCCTTGCACCTGATGGTGCACCTCCCACCCCCACCACCAGAGGGCTCCCCTTCTACCATTTTTTTTGGGAAAAGTTTTTACAAAATTTCCCCCCCCCTTTCCCCCCCACTCCATCCCCTCCAAAACCACCCTCCCCCCCGACTTCCCAGAACAAACACAAGGTGTAGTTCAAAAAACAATCATTCGTTAACTTTTCCCTAACAAATTATAATCCTCCCCTTCTTCTCAAATCCTAACTTCCCCCATACAAATCAAAGATAAATACATCCTAATCATTCAAAAGCAATCTGATATCTCTTAATCTGATATCTATTTTGCGTATATTCAATCCATTTTTTCCATTCAGTTAGATATTTTTCTTGTGTAGTGTCTTTCAAAAAGGCTGAGATTTTAGCCATCTCAGCCAAATTAGCAACTTTCAATATCCATTCTTCTATTGTAGGTAACTCTTTTTTCTTCCAGTATTGTCCTATCAGTAGTCTTGCCGCTGTTATTAAGTTTAAAATCAACTTAGTCTCAATTACTGTACAGTCCGTAATAATTCCCAATAAGAAAAATTGCGGTAGGAACTTTATCTTCTTTTTCAAAACATTTTGTATAATCCACCAGATCCTTATCCAAAAAGCCTTAATCTTCTTACAAGTCCACCAGATATGAAAATATGTAGCATCATCACAATTACATCTCCAACATTTTGCTTGCATATCTGGATACATACATGATAATTTCTTAGGGTCTAAGTGCCACCTATAAAACATTTTATAAAAATTTTCCCTTAAGTTCTGTGCTTGCGTAAATTTAACATTTCTAACCCAAATTTTTTCCCAAGTTTCCAAAAATATTGGTTCCTGAATATTTTGTGCCCATTTTATCATACAATCCTTTACTAAATCCCTTTCAGAGTCTATTTCTATCAACATATTATACAATCTCTTTATATGTGCCTGGGTTTGATTTATAATTTGTTTTACCAAGTTTTCTTCATTCTGCATGATACCAATTTTCTGATCTTCTTTCCACCTAGCTCGTAATTGCCCATATTGGAACCAAGTATAATTTCTCCCTTTTTCTTTTAATTGTTGCAAGGATTTTAATTGTAAATTACCTCTCTCAAAATACAAAAGTTCTTTATAAGTAATCATTTCCTGTTTCTGTTCTATATTTATATTCTCTATTGCATGCCTGGGGTTTGCCCAAATAGGAATTTTATAATTCAACTTGTAATAATATTTCTTCCAGACACGCAGAAGAGCAATTCTTAATGCATGGTTCTTAAAGGATCTATCCACTTTTTTATCATACAATAAATATGCATGCCCTCCATATAATAAATCATAACCTTCTATATTCAAAATCCTTTCCTCCGTTAAATTAAACCAATCACTTATTACCGAAAGAGCAGCTGCTTCATAATATAATTTAAAATTGGGCATTTTTAAACCTCCTCTTTCCCGTATGTCTTGAATTATTTTCATTTTAACTCTCGCTTTTTTACCTTCCCATATAAATTTATTAATTCCAGTCAAAATTTCCTCCAAATTTTTATCTTACTTAATTATTGGTATCATCTGAAACAAAAATAAAAATCTAAGTAAAACATTCATTTTAATAGCTGCTATTCTCCACAATAATGATAATTGTAATTTTTTCCAACTAAGCATTTCCTTCTGAACTTTTTGCCATAACACCTCAAAGTTATTCTTATACAATTTCACATTTGATGAAGTAATATAAACCCTTAGATATTTAACCTTTTTCACAATTTCAAATCCTGTTGTTTCTTCTAATTTTTCCTTCTGTTGTCTAGTCATATTTTTTGTTATCACTTTTGTTTTATTCTGATTTACTTTAAACCCTGAAACCTTTCCATATTGACCAATTATTTCCAACAAACATACACTTGAGTTTATAGGACTTAACAAAATAATCACCAAATCATCTGCAAACGCTCTCACTTTATACTCATGTTGTCTAATTTTAATTCCCTCTATCTCCTTTAACTCTCTTATTTTATCCAGTAGTGGCTCCAAAGTTAAAATAAACAATAATGGTGATAAAGGACACCCCTGTCTTATTCCTTTCATAATCTTAAAACTTCTGTCAAACTACCATTAATTATTATCTGGGCTGTTTGCTCACCATAAATCACTCTAATTATTCTCATAAAACAATCTCCAAATTGCAGTTTGTCTATTAATTTAAATAAAAATTCCCAGTACAATTGATCAAAGGCTTTCTCTGCATCCAAAAAAAAAAATGCTGCTGAAATCTGATTTTTCTTTTCTAAATATTCCAATAAATTTAGAATCTGTCTAACATTATTCCTCATCTGTCTCCCCTGTATAAATCCAGATTGATCAGTATGAATTCTTTGTTGCAAAACTAACATTAATCTATTCACTATTATTTTAGCAAAAATCTTGTAATCGTTATTCAAAAGTGAAATCGGCCTATAATTCCCAAGTTTAGAACAATCCTGTTCTTCTTTTGGTATCAATGAGATAAAAGTAGTTCTCCATGTTGGGGGTATTCCCCCTCCTAATTGTATCTGATTAAATAATTCCTTAAGTGGACCTACTATCTCATTCTGTAAATTTTTATAACAGATTGCTGTAAGTCCATCCGTACCAGGTTTTTTCCCCATTTTTAATTGTTTTATTGTCAAAATAATTTCTTCAGAAGTTATAGGCCGATTCAATTCTTCCCTTTGTTCTAAGGTTAAACCTTTAGCCTTATACTCTTTCAAATATTTATCAATATCCATGTTCAAGATTGTATCTTTAGCATATAAATTTGTATAATATTCTAAAAAAGCTTATTTAATTTTATCCTGTTGATATCTCTCTTTACCTTTATATTCTATTTTTTCTATAATATGTGCTTTTCGTTTTTTCCTTAACATATATGCTAACCACCTACCAGGTCTATTTGCATTACAAAAAGTATTATGTTTAGCATACTCTATATTTGTTACCACCTGGTCTGCCATTATCATATTAATTTGACTTTGTAATATCTTTATTGCATCTTTAAGTTTTTGATCATGTGGATTATGTTTTAATAATTGTTGTTTCTTTTGAATTTCCTCTTCTAAATACCTACGCTGTTTTTGTTGTTTACTTCTCTGTTTATTGTTCATATATATTACGATTCCTCTCATAAAAGCCTTACTCGCGTCCCAAACCATTTCTATCGATGTTCCCCTATTCAAATTATGATCAAAAAATTCTTTCATTTGATTTTTACATTGATTTACCTTATCTTCATATCTAAACAAATTTTCATTTTTTCTCCATGATTTTCTACCACCTTTTTCTTGTTGCAATTCCAACCATACTGGACTATGGTCAGATAAGATGGTTGTCTTTCGAAGACCATTTGACGACCGTCTCCAGGAGAGCTTTTTATCAGGTTCACCTGATTCGCCAGTTGCGCCCCTTCCTGGACCGGGATGCCCTATGCATGGTCACTCATGCTCTCGTGACCTCTCGCTTGGACTATTGCAATGCTCTCTACATGGGGCTCCCCTTGAAGAGCACTCAGAGACTCCAGTTAGTCCAGAATGCAGCTGCGCGGGTGATAGAGGGAGCGGTTCGGAGCTCCCATGTAACACCTATCCTGCGCAGACTGCACTGGCTGCCTGTTGTCTTCTGGGTGCGCTTCAAGGTATTGGTGACTACCTTCAAAGCGCTCCATGGCTTAGGACCAGGATATTTACGGGACCGTCTACTGCCATCTACTGCCATCTTCTATCTCCCAGCGACCGGTGCGTTCTCACAGAGAGGGACTCCTTAGGGTGCTGTCAGCCAAACAATGTCGAATAAAACCTATTTATTCAGTCTAGCTGGACTGGCTTGATTTTAAAATTTTAATTTGCTTTTATGGGTTTTAAATTTTTGTAAATTTTTATAGGGTGTTATTGTATTTTACATTTTTGGCCAATTGAATAAGTTTTTTACGGGATGTTCTTAATATTATATGTATTGTTCTCTTTGTATTTTATTCTGGCTGTGCACCGCCCTGAGTCCTTCGGGAGAAGGGCGGTATACAAATTAAATTATTATTATTATTATTATTATTATTATTATTATTATTATTATTATTATTATTATTATTATTATTATTATTATTATTATTATTATTATTATTATTAAACACCTTGGAAATATCTTCATTTTCTTGACCCTAAGAAACAATTCATTAGTAATTAATATAAAGTCAATACGTGAAAAAGATTGATGCCTATCAGAAAAAAAAGTAAAATCTCTATCTTCAAGATTCCACATTCTCCATACATCTCTCAACTCGAAATCTTCCATCATCTCAAAAAAGGATTTGGGCAGCTTTGCATGTGTAGGGATTTTCTTAGAGAGAATTCTCTTATCCTTTCGAGTGTCTATTACACCATTCCAATCCCCTAGTATAATAAACGATTTATAATCCCAAAGAGTCAGCTTATCATGCAACGTCCTATAGAATTTTTCTTGTTGCTGATTAGGTGCATATATACCAATCAAGAGTGTCTTTTTTCCTTCTAATACAAGTTCTATAGCGATATATCTCCCTTGGATATCTGCTTCAATTAATTTAGCTGGTATATCTTTTCTCAAATATACCACTATACCATTTTTCTTATCCAAAGCTGAAGCCACAAAGTGTTTACCTAATTTTGAGTTTATTAAGTATTTTTGATCTGATAGTTTAATATGTGTCTCTTGTAAACAAATCACATCATTTTTAAATTGTTTCAAATAATGAAATATTTTTCTTCTTTTCTGCGCTGAATTCAAACCATTAACATTCCAAGTGAGGAATTTATTTGCCATCAGTGGCCACGCGAACCTTTTGAGCAATCAGCTGAAGATCCTCACTCCCCTTTGTCTCCCCTCGCTCCTCCCACTGCTTCTGCTTCTGTAGTAGAATCTTGACTTTTACTTTGAAGTTGATCCTCCTTTTCTTTACGCTTAGTAGCCGCCCTCGTCATCCTTTGTTCTTGTGGCTGCTCTTGCAAAGAGGCCATGTCAGCTTCCATACTCATTTGCCTCTCTTGTGGGCTTTTATCTGTTGCTTCGGTGTCAACTTTCAGCACATTAAAAAGAAAGTCTTTCGCTTTCAGCACAGTTTCAATATGATATCTCCTTCCTTGAAAAAACACTGTGAGACCAGCTGGAACCTCCCATCTAAACTGAATCTGGCATTTCTTAAGTTCTTGTGTAAAAAATATAAACTCTTTCCTATCTTTTTTTTTTCATAAAAAAGTTTTATTTATAAAAAAGTTTTATTTATAAAAAAGTTTTATTTATAAAAAAGTTTTATTTACTCTTTCCTATCTTTTAACATCTTAGGGGGGATCTCTTTCAGAACCATCACCTCTTGTTCTCCTATTTGCACCTTTTTCTGATATGTGGCTTGCAGAATCTGATTTCTCATTGTTCTTGTTAAAAAGTAAACCACAATGTCTTTTGGCAATATTTTGTCTAGCAATCCAAGAATTAACCCTATATACTTTGTCAATTTGAAAAGCAACCTCTTGTGGGTCACATCCTAGCATTTCAGCCAAAGCTTCTGATAGGATTTTTTTAAGATCTTCATCCTTTACTTCCTGCAAGCCCCTGATTCTCAAAGCCCCCTCCATCATCCTGTATTGTAACACCACCACCTGATCTTCATTTTTATCCACTTTTATTTGCAGTTCTCCCATTTTATTTTCCAAATGCTGATTAGACTGATTAATTTCTTCCACTTTCTCTTCCAAAACTTCCAAATTCTTTTCCAAGCCTTGAAAAGCCATCAAAATGTCATCTCTTATTTTTTTATTATTTTCTTTCATTTCCTCTCTGGTCAATTCATTCACCTCAGAAATATGGTTCATAACTTCTTTAAACCTTTCTTCCCTTCCCTTTCTCCCAGAGAGGGTACTTCAAGCCAGCGAACAGCTGATTTTAGCTGTTTTCGCTGGCTTTTACAATATCTCAGCATGGGGCGCCTTTACAGGCATCCAGCGAAGAAAGCGGCGCCACCAGAAGTCTCCCCTTCTACCATTAATAAGACATTTTCAGTGCCCCCACTTGTGCAAGAAGGCCGTGGATGAGGGGTTCTTTTCCTTCCAGGGCAGTGGGTGGGGGGAGCAAAGTTTCTGTCAATCATTCTCTTAAACCTCAAACAGGTTTCCACAATTCTCAGTGAGCCTTTCTCAAAACAATCCCCTCCCCACCTTCAGGAACACCCCCTCATGCCCCAGGGGGCCTCACATTATAAACTTTTCCTATAATTTTTTATTAATTTAGCATACAGACCCTCCCTCTCCCCTAGGTCCATCCCTTCCCCCAGGATCCTTCATCCCTCCAGGATTAGCTGGGTGAGATTAGGATCAATGGGGAAATCCACCCACACCCACACTGGTGATTGCCAACAGCCCCTCCCTGCCTGGGGGGGATCCTCTCTCTTGGCATCAATCTCTCTCTGCCCCCCCCCCTTTCAGAGACAAAATCTATTTCCCAAATTGATCAGTGTGAGATTCCCTTTGATCTCTCTTAAAATTGGGGTTGTGTCCCTTGGAAAGAGGCCTGGAGCAGAACAGAAGAGGATTCAAAAAGTAGGGAGAATCTTCTGTGTTGTTGTTTTTAAAGGGAACTTAAAAGAGCATCTTCACTATTCCTCCCATGAAGGGAGCAGCCCAAGATCAGTCAGAGTTCAAAGCAGTCAGAGAGGAATCAGGAGTTCTTGTGGTTGAGCGTTTTCCAGATTTGGAGCATTTACCAAAACTGCAAGTATGTAATGTAAATCTTTGGGTGAAACCTAAGTGGTGGGAGATTTTCCTGTCCCTCCAAGTTCCTCATGCACCTTCCAGGCTCTGGAGGGGCTCAGAGTTAATTCTGAGGGTGCCGTTTCTGCAGAGACCCCAAAGGTGACGGTGAGCAGCAGGAGGGAGGTGGAGGATGGGATGGAGACGCACGTCTGCCAAGTCCACGGCTTCTACCCCAGGGAGATCGATGCCTCCTGGAGGAGGGACGGAGAAGTCTGGCTGGAGGACACCTTCCATAAGTCTGTGGCCCCCAATGCGGATGGGACCTACCACTACTGGCTCAGCATCCAGATTGACCCCAAAGAGAGGGGCCGCTATCGGTGCCACGTGGAACATGACAGCCTGCAGGAACCTCTGGACTTGGAGCTGAAGGGTGAGAGGTTGCAGGGAGGGAAAGGGTGGGCTCTTTGGCAGGCTGGAGGGTTGTGGGACAGAAATCTGACTCCATCAGTGTCCAGGTGTGAACATATCTGAGCTGTAATCCGCTGGTTTTCCCAGTGTTTGAGGTTGGTGAAGCTTCAGGGACCAGACCATAGAAGTGACTTCAGGTGATGGAAGAATCCCATCACAATACTTGGCCAATCCTGATGAAATTCCCTTAGATTCTCTCTTAGGCCTTCCCTGTTTCTTGCCCCCAGCAGAAAAGCAGCAGTTACACTGAGCACCAGAAACAGATTTGCTTTTGTTTGCAATTCCTAAAGTAGAAAAATCAGGAGGAGTCTGGTAGCCCCTTTTCTGAAGGCAAATTCTGATTAAAATTGATGAACTGCAGCTGCCTTCAGGAAATGCAGAGAGTGGCTGGACTGATGCAGGAGAATATAAATAAACAAAAAAAAAAAGGTCATTCTGTGTTGCTGCTCTAGGGAAGAAAACTACATATTATTTTATGACATGATATAAGAATTCCTGAGGCTCAGCATAAAAACCAAGGATAAAAACCCTTTCTCAAAGAGTTCTATATATGGTCATAAGTATCCCTAACATTTTTACACAGGACTTCCAAGGTTGCAAAATTCAACTTCCAATTTTTTTTATTGATGATTGTTACCACAATACAACAAATATTCAAATGTAATTGTTGTTCTGATACCCCAGGCAAAATAAAATATTCCAAGAGAAATTTAATTTGAAGTTCCCTCCTCAAACTTGCCCCCTCCCCTCCCCCAAGCAATACCACTTTATAATGCTTGGTAAGACCATACTTGGAATTCTTCCGCCAGTTTTGGTTGCCATGATATAGAAAAGATGTTGAGACTCTGGAAAGAATGCAGAGAAGGGCAATTAAGATGAATAGAAGCCTGGAGGCTAATATATATGAGGAGCAGTTGCAGGAATTGGGCATTTCTAGTTTAATGAAAAGAAGGACTAGGGGAGACATGATATGTTCCAGTATCTCAGGGGCTGCCACAAAGAAGAGGGAGTCAAGCTATTTTCCAAAGCCCCTGAGGGCAGGACAAGAAGCAATGGGTGGAAACTAAATAAGGAGAGAAGCAACCTAGAACTGAGGAGAAATTTCCTAACAGGGAGAACAATTAGTCAGTGGAATGTCTTTTCTTCAAAAGTTGTGGGTCCTCCATCACTGGAAGCATTTAAGAAAAGACTGGAGAGCCACTTGTCTGGAATGGTATAGGGACTCTAGCTTGAGCAGGGGGTTGGACTGGAAGACCTCCAAGGTCCCTTCCAACTCTCTTATTCCCTTATTCTATTTCTGCCATTTATGGGACTGTCCAGAAGTTGGATATCACCATATTCCATTTTCACGCTGAAGTTCTGGAAGCACAAAATACAATTTTATGCTATTTCTGGACTGGCCAAAGAAAATTAAAGTGTATACTTTAAAAAAAAGGCTAGGTGATATGAACTATTTTACTGATATAAACTATTTTACTTTAAATAATAAAATGCAAACACTCAAACTGAAGAAAAAAAACATACAGATCTGCCCATTTCTACTCAGAGTCGTGACTTATTGGGGCAGCCTACAAAAAAAACCCCAAAAGTGTTTTTGTTTAACAAATTTTGTTTATTTTATTGTTTTGGTGAAGTTTTTGTTTTGAAACCTGCTGATAGTCACAAGGTGGCAAATGGCTGTTTTTGACTCGAAAAGCCAAATATGAATTCAGTTGCCTTCATGCTGGGCTGGTGTGAGAAGGAAGGAGCGTCATGAGGCCACATCCTCTAACAACGGTTAGCAAGGCCTCTTCATGTTACCTTTAGGAGGACAGAAAAATGAGCCCATGGAGTTTTGAATTTGGGGTATTTCCAGCTTTCACTTCTTTAGGTCTCTTCCCTGATTGGCAAGATTGTTTTGGGTTCTCCTTCAATGATCTGCTCTTTCTCCCCATTCAGAACCAATCAATTCAAAATCCAACCTGGGGCTCATCATCGGCTGCATTGTGGCTGCTCTTGTCCTGGTGGGTGTGATTGCTGGGATCCTGGTATTCCTCAGTAAGTATCTTTTGGGGGGGAGATGATGGAAGGAAGATGGGGAGATTCCCCCCAAATCTCTTCCCTTTGGGGAGCTTCTTCTGGGCTTCCTTCTGTCCTGTTTTCCCAGCCCTCTTGGGGAGCATCTGAGATCTCAGCCTCTTGCTGGGACTCCAGTCTCCATTCAGCTGAGTCTGAGATTCAGGCAGTCCCGTCTTCTCCTGAGTTGGGAAGAGGCTGCCCAGTTCCTTTGTCCCTTTCAAAGGCTTTGACCAAAGAGCAGCATAAAATCCATGAAACCTTCCTCCCCTCCCAGTTGCTGTTGCTGCTTCCCCCAATTCCCCTCCAACCATCTCAGAGGCAGGAGATCTCTCCTGGGGCAAATCAGGAGATACGTTTGTATTTTGAAGATCTTTCTATGTTTATAAATGGGACAAAAGGTCTGTGAAATATCTCCTGAGGTTCTTCCTCCTGCAGAGGGAGAATTTGGATGATCTCTGGTGGATTCTTTTGAGTTTTCACTGATTTTTATCCTTTCAGGAAGATGTCAGGATGGCTACAATGCAGCACCAAGTGAGTGATTTGTCCTCTTTCCATGTAATCTCCAACTTAGAGGAGGGACCAGAGGCACCACCATCACTTGAGAGGTGGTGTGTGCGTGCGTGCGCACTCTTCATCCTAAGAACCAGGCTGGGGAAGATGGGCCTGCTTTTTCATTGCAGCCAGGCTGTTCTTGGAAGTGGAGTCCTCAAGGAGAAACATCTGGGAGAAGGAACTCTCAAGAAGTTGAGAAGACCTGGTGGTGGAAGGTCCCTCTGACTGAAAAAAGTGCTCTATGTTTCCCAAGAAGGCAGAAAGGAAAGGCTTGGCCAAATAAGAGTCAGAAGCTCCATAAAATCAGGGATGAAAAGGGGACATTTTGAGAGAAAAGGAGCTTTGGGGGATGCCAGCTGGATTTCCTATTGGTCTCCCATCACAAAGACTCTCTAAATACGAACCGGTTACAAAAATAAACTTTGGATCCATCTGTATCAACTCTGCCTTCTGGTTTTATGTGATATACATTTTAAGAATTCTTTCTGATGCCTTCTAGCCAAACTCGCTGCATGGATTTGTGAGTTGTTTGATTGTGTGAGAGAGAGAATGGTGAAGAAAGTTTTGTCCTCCTCAGAGGATCCAGACAAGGCAGAAACTCACTCAGTGTCTTTCTCTCCAATGCAGGAAGCAACCAGGTCATTTAGCTGCCCCCTCCCAGGTGAGTTTCCCCCATGGAGGCTGCATGGGGGAAGAGGGAGGAAGGGAGGGGGGATTTGAGGTCAAATGACCACTGGGTGGGGAACATAGTTTGGGGAATCCCTCTTCTCTCACCTGTTCATCTCAACTACTGCAAGGGAAGGAAGAAGGGATTTGGGGGGGGGGAGAAGCACTAGGGCTCTGGGGAAGGGTCTGCCTGCCTCCAAACTCTTATCCAGCAAGGCCAGACTGTAGCCAGGCCCTTCTCAGGGTCTGACTGTCTTGGGAGGCTGAGAGACCTGCAAAGAGGAGATCAGAGGGTTCCCACTGCAAGGAGGGAACGAGGGAGAGACGAGGGACTTCCTGAGGGTCCTTGCAGTCATGGATGGAGAGGGAGGGGGCTTCTCTCCCCTCCTTGATCCCATCTAGAATCCCTCCCTCGAGATGCTGAAAGGAAGACCTGGACTCTCTGGAGGTCATGAATCCATTTGCACTTGTCTCTGGCCTTAAATTGGATTTATGTATTTGAGAAGGGATATTGATATGTGTTATATAACTTGTGGGGCAGGTTCTCCCCCACCTCAGGAGCCAATCCTGCCCCTGTCCCTCCCCCTCTTGCAACTCTGGAGATCCCACCCAGCTGATCCCTCTTGAGGCTTCTGCTCTTCTGCTCTTTTCTTGGGCTGATCTTTGCGGATCCCTCAGCCTGGACGGTGGGATTCCTCCTCTTGGCTTCTTCTCAGACTGACCCTGCCTGCTTTTTCCCTCCTCTTTGTCGCAGGAATGGACATTCCCAGCATGTGGAGAGAGGAGAGAAGATGGGATCAGCCTTCTTCTGAATTAGGCCGGACTCTCAGGAGGAGCCTTCAGGGCCTTCCAACATGCTGGAACCAGGATAGATTTTGGGTCTTTTGTGATTGCTTTTATCATCGAATCAGTAACCGTTTTTTATTTTAATTGAGGAATAGAGACAGAAAGAAAATCTTATGTGTTTATAATTGTGGGATCAAATGGATTCAACTTGGGTTTAGTAGATATTCTTTATTTATTTATATCCTGCCAAAGATATTGAAAATACCCAACACACTTCCTCCTCCTATTTTCCCCACAACGACAACCCTGTGAGGTGAGCTGGGCTGAGTGGGGGATGTGACTGGTCCAAGGTCACCCTGCTGGCTTCCATGGCCGACACAGGACTTGAACTCACAGTCGCTTTCTAGCCTGGCGCCTTAACCAAACCTCCTTGTATAGCTTATAATGGCTTTGTAATATAGCTGCAGCCGCTATTTCTGTTATTTCCTATGAGCTTTAATGGGCTCCTGCTGAATAAAAGGTTTTAGAGAAGGCTTGGTGGAGAATGGGGGGAGGAATAGGATGAAGAGTTGCTGCTTTTACTTTAGAAGGGAGATTGATAAACTGTTAATCCCCATCATAATTGCTTGGATTGAAAGGGAGGTTTTTTCCCATCTCTTTACTTTTTTTCTATTAATTGTATAATAGTATGTATAATGCAGACTTGTCAAAGTGGAGGCCCGTGGGCTGAATACGTCACATGCAGGCCACGCCCACCCTGACTCCGCTGAGGTAAAAACGTTGTGATACGTCACTATCCGGCCCGCGACACGATCAAGTTTGACAAGCCTGGTATAATGTGCAATAGAATCTTCCCAAAAAAATATTTCTTTTAAGAAAGAAGTGTGCATTCTGAGATTTAGGCCTTTAAAGTAATTAATATATTTCTATTTTTAAAAAAATTAAACTTGACCATATATTTGTTCGTCCAAAGTTTGACAAATGATTAATATACCAAGTGTAGCATTCAAACACTAAATGTTTCCAGATTGTCGTTTATGGATTTTCATGCTATAGAAAAAGAGACCATGAGATGGATTACACAGCCAGGCTGCTACCTCCTTAACAACTGTACATATAATGTGAGTTTTAAAGCCAAAATTATTTGCTTTAAATAAATGTGCTTGTTTTCTTCCCACTCGAGTTGCTGCCCCTTTTGGGAGGTGTCATAATCCAACCTCAGAAGGGGGAATATGCTTTGGGGTGCAGGCTCACTTTGTGTTTGCCAGCAAATTTATTTATTTATTTATTTATTTATTTATTTATTTATTTATTTATTTATTTATTTATTTATTTATTTACATTTATATCCCGCCCTTCTCCGAAGACTCAGGGCAGCTTACAGTGTGTAAGGCAATAGTCTCATTCTATTTGTATATTACAAAGTCAACTTATTGCCCCCCCAACAATCTGGGTCCTCATGTTTAAAAGATTTGTGCAGCGGGGCAGGAAAAAGCACAATGGAAGTGAGGTATTGAGGGAAGCCCCATGTAGTGTACGTTAAAGTAGTGCAGCCAGGATGGCTATGGACATTTGACTAATATATCAATAAACTCTGGGCATCCCTAAGGAAGGAGTCTGGAGGGGCTGTATGTGTGTGCAGGAGCGGGTCCTCCCCAGATGAGGCATGTGGGGGAGGGGCTGTGCCTGGAGAAAGAGACCCCAGAACGCTTGGGCAGGACAGCTGCCTCTCCTTCCTCTGATGTCCACAGGCAAAGGGTGCCCTGAGCTGCCTGTCTCGTGTTTGGCTCTTTTCCAAAATCCTAGCTCAGGAAGCAGCCTAGCCTCTCATTTCCAGGGATTCTCCAGAAACCCACAAAGGCCAGATTCGCACAGCGGATTTAACTGGGTCAGTCATGCACCCGGGAGGTGCCTTTGCACAACCTTCTCACATTGGGTTACCTGCAGCCTTGGTGAATTTTCCTTTCTGGGGCTTGTGTGTATTGTGTGGGAATCCTATTTGCACGAGATGCTGCATCATAAATTCACCTGTCACTTAAAACAGGCAAAAGTTAGGCCTGCTGTGAACCCAGAGAGAATCAGAATAGAGCTAGAAGGGACATTGGAGGTCTTCTAGTCCATCCTCCTGCTCATTTGTGACTATTAGTGGAAGATTACATTTGTTGTACTTCGTTCAAGAGAGTGAAACCTTCTTAATCCTAATCAATATCAGGAGTTTCCTGCTGCAGTTCCGTAGTTCAGCGGTCGCCAACTGGTGGTCCGTGAGAAAATTTTGGTGGTCCGTAGAAAAATAATTTGCATTTTTTATATTGCACTAAATCAGGGGTCCTCAAACTACAGTCCCTGGGCTGGATACGTGCAATGAATGGTTGTGTTGTTGCAGAGAGTCTCCCCCTCCGGGGTCTCTTTGTGTGGGTCGGAGGGGTCAGAAATTCTGATTCGGGGTCTGCTTCAGCCTCCTGGTGTGGGGCTTTGGGCAAAGGCTGGAGGGAAGTGCTGCTGGTGGCAAAGAGCCGGAGGGCCTTGTTCCAGTGGGACTACATCATGGCCTGGAACTGACTGACCATCTCAGCCCACTGAGACTCCAGGCGCTGGTACCTGGCCTTACCCTCCTGCAGGACTTCCCTCTGCTTGGAAAGCCTATGCTCCTAGTCCTCAGTGAGGTGCTTCTGCTGAGCCTCCTTCTTGGTCAGATCGAATTTAAACTGAGCCAGCTGTTTTGCCAACTCTTTCTCATGGTGGCTGATTAGCTCCAGCAATTGCTTCCTGTTGCGGCGCTAAGGAGCCCGAGGAGGTGAGGAGTGGCTGGGAGGGGAGGGGTGAGTAGAGGCCTGTGAGACACCCCTTGACGTGAGTGACACCGAGTTGGCCATGCCTACCCAGTCACATGACCACCTAGCCATGCCCACCAAGCCATTAGGCAGATCATATTAGTGGTCCATGGTATTTAAAATTATGAATTTAGTGGTCCCTGAAGTCCGAAAGGTTGGTGACCCCTGCCGTAGTTTATCAGTCTCAAAGAAGCCGGCAAAGTAAAGGGGAGCTTAGACAGCCTGGGAGGTTTTTCAAAGATTTATATTCTTTTATGTTCTATATTTTATATAGCTGGAACGAGCTGCCTCCAGGGATATGTCAACTCCCTGATCTCCGGACCTTCCGACGTGAGCTAAAGACATTTCTGTTCCATCGCGCAGGGCTGGCTTGATATAGTTTTAATGGGGTTTTTTACTAGAGTTTTTTAGTTTTTTAGCCAAATTGAATTAGTTTTTTTTTTTTAATGTTTTTAATTTTTGTGATTCCTGTTTTACCTGGCTGTAAACCGCCCTGAGTCCTTCGGGAGAAGGGCGGTATATACATTAAAATAATAAATAAATAAAAAATAAATATTCTTGAGCTATCAAACTATCCCCTCTTCTTCCCCACAGACAGGGCCTAGTTTCCACTCTGAACATGCTCTGTGGAAAAGTGACTTCAGAAGAAAGGAGATGATTCAAGCCCTGAAAAGACAGATGTATGTTTCTCATACTTTGTTCATCATAGGAAATGTAAAATCAGCTGAATTTGGGGATAATAACAACTGTAATCGGAAAAGGGATTTTCAAGGAGTTTCCGGAAGAACCACCAAAGGAGAGAGCAGCCATCTTAGTTTACTGTGAGAAAAGAGAAGAGTTTGAAACTTTCTAAAGATTCATGGCTTCACCAGAGAAGAAAAGGAAACAGGGAATTTATATACTGTATTTGATACCTCTGACATTTTCCCATAGAAAAGCCTTGAAGATGCCACATTTTTATCCAGAGCATTTTTATCCAGAGCGAAGATCATTTGGGGTTTCTGACCTAAAACACAGAATCATAGGACTAGAAAGGACCTCAGAGGTCTCCTAGTCCAACCCTCAGATCCAGGCAGGAGACCTAATACCATCCCACAGTTCTCCAGTCTATTTTTGAAAACTTCCAGTGAGGGAGCACTCACAATTCCAGGATGTCAATTATTCCACTGAGTAATTGTTCTCACTGTTAGATAATTTCTCCTCCTAAATTGGATCTCTGTTTAAACAAACTCCCCCCCCCCCCCATTGCTTCATGTAAACTTAGATCACGTCCTGATCTATCTTTTCTACAACGGATACGTTCTCGTGAACTTCGCACAGAACTTAAAAGAAGACAAGACAATGGTGAATCCAACCTATACATCGACTACCGTGCTGATTGCATAAAAAATAAAACCTACAATCAAAAAATCACCTCCAAACCCCCCATCATCCATAATAATCAACCAGCCATCCCAACATCCAATCAAGTACCCATCACCCTACCATCCATTCAACCAACCATCTTACCAGCCATCCATACAGCCATTCAACCAACCATCCAACCAACCATCCAAACAGCCATCCAAACAGCCACCCAATCAGCCATCCAAACAACCATCCATCCAAACAGCCAAACTACCATCCAACCATCTATACAACCATCTGTTGTACACAACCCCCAACCTACTAACATCCAAAACTAGGTATGCACGCCCCTTAACTCTTCAATACCAATCACTACAGATCTCAAATGCAAATTGATAAATGCAAGAAGCATTGTTAACAAATTACCTGAATTTATCCTCTTGTTAAACAGTGGCACATTTGATATCATTTTTGTTTGTGAAACATGGCTGAACTCATCCCTTCCTGACTCCATTATCTCAAATAAAGAATATCAAGTCTATCGATCAGATCTTGAAAACCGAAGAGGTGGTGGAGTGGCTATCTTTTACAAAAAGTCACTGAATCTAAAAAATATCCAAGTAGCACATAAACTTTCTCTTCCTGAAACTATTGTATGCGACCTATCCCTTAACACTACTCTTCAATTCTTACTATGCTACAGAGCCCCCGACTATGACACTACCCACGCAAATATGCTAACCTCAATGCTAACTTGGGCTACCTCTTGCCCATATCTGCTCATCTTCCTGGGTGACCTAAATCTACCTCTCATTAACTGGATAAATAATGAATGTACAACTGACCCAATCCATACTACACTATACAACGCTGTTACAAACCTAGGTCTTGAACAACTTGTAACTAACAATACAAGACTCAACAACTGCCTTGATCTCATCTTCTGCAACAACCCAAATTCAATTTACAGACTACAAATTAAAGAACCCTTTTCCAACAGTGACCACTGCATGATTGATTTTCGTCTCAATATATGTCCATACTTAAATCGTCATAACAATAGTATTCCCAACTACAACTTCAAAAAAGCCAATTACGACCTTATAAACAACGATCTTTCATTTCTGGACTGGCAAAATCTGTTTACAACCTGCATAACCGCTGAAGACCACTATAGAGTCTTCCTACTTGAAATCAATAGAGTCATTAAATTATATGTACCACAAATGACTACCATGATCACGAAAAGCAAACTACCCATATCAATAAAAAGCTTCCAATCAAAAAAATCCTCTGGAAAAGAAACAAAAAGGCTATGTTGCAAATTTCAAAACCGCTACAGAAATATATGCAACCAAATAAAACTGAATGCACAAATTACCACACCAAGCAAGAAGAGAACCTTCTCGCACAAATTCAATCGTGCCTTTTATAATTTTGTTAACAATAAACTTAAAGACTCAAGATCCATCCCACCACTAAAAGATTCTAACAACAAAGAATGCAATGACGAAACAGTCAAAGCAAACCTCTTCAACATTTTCTTAGGCTCAGTTTTTGTTAACTCCGATAACACATATCCGACATTCCACAAACGTACCAGCAATGATTATGATGACTTAACTCATATAGATTTCACAGAAGATAACGTTGGAAAAGCTCTTCATAACCTAAAACCATCGCTATCTATTGGACCCGATGGACTATGTGCATACTTCTTAAAAAAACTTTCCATTAATATAGCAGAACCCCTGAGCATTATCTTTGATAAAGCTTTCACAGTTCCCTTCCCAAACTTTGGTCACTAGCCACAGTCATCCCTATCTTCACAAAAGGAGACCCCAGCTTAGTCGGAAATTACAGACCGATCTCTTTGTCCTGTGTCACCTGCAAAGTCATGGAATCAATCATCAACCAATCCATCACCTTATACTTAGAAACTAACAACCTACTCTCCAATAAACAATTTGGTTTCCGGAAAAAATTATCATGTAACTTACAACTTCTCCACTGTAAAAACATATGGACTACAAATCTTGATCAAGGCAAAACAATAGATGCAATCTACATAGACTTCTGCAAAGCTTTTGACTCAGTAGTACACGATAAACTTCTCCTAAAACTAAAATCCTATGGCATCTCAGGACCCCTTCACAAATGGATATCTGCTTTTCTGTCTAACAGACAACAAGTGGTCAAAATTGGCAATGCTCTATCAAATCCTGTTCCTGTCAAGAGTGGCGTTCCTCAAGGCAGCCTCTTTGGACCAACACTCTTCATACTATACATTAATGATCTTTGTGACCATATCTCAGGTAATTGTGTTCTCTTTGCTGACAATGTCAAACTATTTAACACCACAGACAATACATCTATCATTCAAAAAGACCTTGATCATCTAACCGCTTGGTCTAAAATTGGCAGCTCAAATTTCAACCAGCAAATGCTCAGTCTTACATATAGGAAAAAAGAACCCAAACACTAAGTACATACTAGATGGACATTACCTTACAGATGACCCCCATCCTGTTAAAGACCTTGGAGTTTTCATGTCAAATGATCTAAGTGCCAAAGCCCACTGCAACTACATAGCAAAAAAAGCTCTAAGAGTTGTAAACCTAATCTTGTGTAGCTTCTTTTCCAAAAACACCACACTACTAACCAGAGCATATAAAACATTTGCTAGACCAATTCTAGAATACAGCTCACCTGTTTGGAACCCTCACCACATCTCTGACATCAATACAATTGAACGTGTCCAGAAATATTTTACAAGAAGAGTTCTCCATTCCTCTGAAAACAACAAAATACCTTATCCCACCAGACTTGAAATCCTAGGCTTAGAAAACTTGGAACTCCGTCGCCTTCGACAAGACCTAAGTTTAACTCACAGAATCATCTATTGTAATGTCCTTCCTGTTAAAGACTACTTCAGCTTCAATTGCAATAATACTAGAGCAACCAATAGATTTAAACTTAATGTCAACCGCTTTAACCTAGATTGCAGAAAATATGACTTCTGTAACAGAATCATCAGTGCTTGGAATACTTTACTTGACTGTGTGGTCTCTTCCCATAATCCTAAAAGCTTTAACCAAAAACTTTCTACTATTGACCTCACCCCATTCCTATGAGGACCATAAGGGGCATGCATAAGCACACAAAAGTGCCTACCGTTCCTGTCCTATTGTTTTTCTTTTCTTCTTCCTATATACATATATGCTTATACCTCCTTATATTTACTCATATATGTGTTTATATATTATATAATCTTTTTGTATGATACCTACATGTATTGTTATGACAAAATAAAATAAATAAAATAAAATAAAATAAAAAATAAATTAAGCAAGACAAAAATGTATCTGGAAAATGGAGTATATAGACCATAAGTTTGCCACTTGTGGAATGCCATCTAAAATAGTTGTTTTCTGTTATCCAAGCTTCACATCTAATCCAGCTCTTATGTCAAAAAGCCTAGAGATGAAACAATATCAGATATTTTGCATTTCTTTCTGTCACCTATACAAAGACTTGACACCAGTGGTGGGGTTCAAGTAATTTAACAACCGGTTCTCTGCCCTAATGATTTCTTCCAACAACCAGTTTGCAAAACTGCTCAGACAGTTAACAACCGGTTCTCCCGAAGTGGTGCAAACTGGCTGAATCCCACCGCTGCTTGACACCCCCTGTCACTGGTTATTTTAACTGTACCCAATATGGTGGACTCAAGACACACAAGGGCCAATAACAAAACAGGTCCCTAGACAACACACACACACACACACACACACACTTCAATACTATTACTACTAACACTCCCATCTGTATTACTCCTTTTGAATGTTATGAGAGAAAAACATCCCTTTCTAACTGCTTTACTTCCACGCAAAAATACACCCCTTCTTTCCCCACACCCTCAGTTGTTTCACAGCACAGCTTTTACTGGCAATTGTGTTGTGGTGTCCCCGGGGAGAGGCCTTGAAGGGACAGGACAAAAACAGCACAAGTGGTAGCAACTTTCTGGGCAGTCTGCTGTCTCTCTCACAGATCCCATAATGAAGCCTTTTCGCTTCGCCCGAATTTCTTGGCGTTTCCTATTTTCAGATGGGCAAAGGAGCCCCTTTGCAAAGGGAAAAGCTCCTCTCTCTCAAATTCAGGGCCCTAAATTCTTACACCCTCCAGGCCAAAGTCGGGGTGCCTGAGTTTGGAGGCCACTGCAGTGCCTGCCTAAAGAATCTCTCTCTAACGGACGATGCAGAGTTACAAATGGGCTCCCTGCAGTCCCTAAAATGGTGGAAGGCTGCCTACAGTGGAATTAAAATGGCTGACGGCTGACCGGCAATGGATCCAACTCAACCTGGCAGATGGTGCTTCCTCCCATCTCAAGTTGACAAACTGCCAGTCCCTCAATGCATCCAGGAGGGTCACAAAGTTGTGCATGCATTTACAGCCGGTTTTCAGCCGTTGGTGAAAGCCTTGTGCAGCTTCCGCAGCTCTTCAGCTCAAGGAAGGAGAAAGCAATTCAGCATGTTGAGTCCTGTCCTGTCCATTGTTCTCTATTTACGTTGCATCCAAAGTGAAAAAGGAAAATTGTAATCTTAAAATCAACTAGTAGTGGTCTTTGGAAGGAAGATGGCAGCACTTGGTGCCTTCTTAGCTGAAAAAATAATTTTCTCGTGGCTATGAAAGCAATGTAACAGTAACAGAGGTGGAAGGGACCTTGGAGGTCATCTAGTCCAACCCCCTGCTCACAAAGGAAACCTATACCAGGGATTCGAACCACTGGCCTTTCTTATTGACAAGCTCAGTGTCTTAGCCACTGAGCCACTTAGTAATATTGTGTTTTCTTCAATAGTTAAATAAAAATAACATGACAGAGTCGACTTTTTATTTTGTGTATTTAATATGTATTAGCCATTTTTTTTGACAACAAACTTGTCTAATCAACAAAACCTAAAGTCAAAGTTTCATTTTTTTTCCTGTGTCAAGCACAAAATCCAACAGCAGTTTCCAAGTAGAAACAAAATGGGATGTAATCTTTTCCTTGGCTGAAGTACTTAATCTGCCCATTCTTGCTGCTTCCAACATGGATAACATTGAAGTTCCTTTTTTCACAAAGAAAAGTCTCTCATTTAAATTTTATATTCATTTTGAGACTCTTCTGTATTAAAATATCAACCTTCGTTTAATATTTTTATAATGTGCAATTTTTAACAAATCATTTTATTATTAATCGATGAGAAGGAAGGATTTGATATGATCAGCGTATCATATGATCTAACAAGAATTGCTAGTTCCCCAGTTCCTTGAGACCCTTAAGCCTATTCGTACAACCGTATTTTAAGAGACTTTTGGAAAGATATCAAGGATGGCTCCACAGCAGAAAAGGCCCATCTCCTGGATCCCGCAACATAACATAACATAACATAACAACAACAGAATTGGAAGGGACCTTGGAGGCCTTCTAGTCCAACCCCCTGCCCAGGCAGGAAATCCTACACCATCTCAGTCAGATGGTTATCCAACATTTTCTTAAAAATTTCCAGTGTTGGAGCATTCACAACTTCTGCAGGCAAGTCGTTCCACTTATTAATTGTTCTAACTGTCAGGAAATTTCTCCTTAGTTCTAAGTTGCTTCTTTCTTTGATCAGTTTCCACCCATTGCTTCTTGTTCTACCCTCAGGTGCTTTGGAGAACAGCCCGACTCCCTCTTCTTTGTGGCAACCCCTGAGATATTGGAACACAGCTATCATGTCTCCCCTAGTCCTTCTTTTCATCAAACTAGACATACTGAGTTCCTGCAACCGTTCTTCATATGTTTTATCCTCCAGTCCCCTAATCATCTTTGTTGCTCTTCTCTGCACTCTTTCTAGAGTCTCAACATCTTTTTTACATCGTGGCGACCAAAACTGGATGCAATATTCCAAGTGTGGCCTTACCAAGGCATTATAAAGTGGTACTAACACTTCACGTGATCTTGATTCTATCCCTCTGTTTATGCAGCCCAGAACTGTGTTGGCTTTTTTAGCAGCTGCTGCACACTGCTGGCTCATATCTAAATGGTTATCCACTAGGACTCCAAGATCCCTCTCACAGGTACTACTATTGAGCAAGGTACCACATATACGGTACTGGTGCATTTTGTTTTTTTGGCCTAAATGTAGAACCTTACTTTTTTCACTGTTGAATTTCATTTTGTTAGATAGCGCCCAATGTTCAAGTCTGTCAAGATCTTTCTGTAACTTGAGCCTATCTTCTGGAGTGTTGGCTATTCCTGCCAGCTTGGTGTCATCGGTTGTGTGGGCGTGGCTTGGTGGGCTTGGCAGGGGAAGGATACTGTAAAATCTCCATTCCCACCCCACTCCAAAGGAAGGATATTGCAAAATCTCCATTTCCACCTCACTCTGGAGGCAGCCAGAGGTGGCATTTAACGGTTCTCCGAAGTACTCAAAATTTCCTCTACCGGTTCTCCAGAACCTATTAGAACCTGCTAAATTTCACTCCTGGTCTCAGGGCTTCAGAGGTCAAAAGCAGCACTCTGAATTGGACCCAGAAGCAAACTGGCAATGAATGCATCTTGTGGAGTAGAGATGTAAGGGGTGCCGTTCTTGGGGTGCATATAAGGGCCCCCACCATCCCATTTTGTAATATCTGAAACCTTCCAGATGTCTTCTAGGGCAGCCCCATGTAGAGGACATTAGAGTAGTGCACCCAGGATGGCTATATACATTTGATTAATTTATCAATAAATTCTGGGCATCCCTAAGGAAGGAGTCTGGAGAGGTGGGGGGTGCATATCTGGGTTGACCAGAGGCCTCCCCACATGAGGCACGTGGGGGCTGTGCCTGGAGAAAGAGGCCCCAGAATTCTCCTTCCTCTGATTTTCATAGGCAAAGGCTGCCCTAAGCGGCTTCGGCCTCTCTCATGTTTGGCTCCTTTCCAAAATCCTAGCTCCGGAAGCAGCCCAGCATCTCTTTTGCCAGGGATTCTCCTGACCCACAAAGGCCACATTCACACAACGGATGTAACTGAGTCAATCATGCACCTCAGAGATACCTTTCCATCACCTTCTCACATTGCGGTACCTGCAACCTTGGTGAATTTTCCCTTCAGGGAGTTGTATTGCATCTGGATCCCATTTGCATGAGATGCTGCACCATAAACCGACCAGTCAGTTAAACCAGAAGAAGGTTATGCCTGCTGGGAACCCAGAGAGAAAAGAGAGGATCTGAAGGGGAGGCTCATCCTTCAGAGGGCCAGTTTCCAGGGACTCACCAGGAATTGGAAGGTGCCCCTAATGGCCTCGGCCTTCTTCAGTGGCAGAAAGACAAGACGGGTGAAAGGGAGGCAGAAGGTCCCTCGGTTAGCCGGAGCCTCCGTTGGGTTCTGTTTTCCCTGCAAGGCTGGACAAGAAATGAGGCTGGAACAAGGGAGGAAACAGTCAGCTGTTTATTTTTGCAGAAATAGAGAGTCTGACGTTTGGGACAGAGGTCCAAATCTAGCATGCTGTGAAAAATACGGCTCAGATATTCACACAGAAAGTTTGTTATTTGTCTTTTTGTGTGCAAGATTATATTTGTTGTACTTAGCACAAGAGAACAAAATCTTCCTATCCTATCATTGTCAGGAATTGCCTGTCGCAGGTCTGTAGTTTGTCTGTCTTTCCTCTCAAGGAAGCCGGCAAAGAAAAAGCTAGAAAAAAAGGGGGGGCTTAGACAGTCACTTAGCTAATTTGATCAATTCGAGCTTTTGCTGGCTTGTTTCTATATAATTTGATTTATTTCTGGCAGGCTTGGTGCTTAAACTGTATTAAAGACCTTTCTTCTGGTTTTTCCTTACCCTCTTTGGTAATTGAGAAACTGCAAAGTCGTAAACCAGCAGGGAGAGCCATTCTCTAGCTCATCGTGTTTCCGGAAATTCTTAGGGCCGGCCTTGCTGAGACTCTCCCACTTTGAAAGATTTTCAAAGATTTATATTCTTTTTTTATATTCTATTGTAGGAAGGGAACTTCACCCAGGCAGTGTTGAGCAAAAAGAAGCCAAGCAAGGGCACATCATAATAACAAAAGACACTGGCTCAGAATTAAATCTGGCCAGGGAAAAACCCACAAACCTCAAGGCTATTTTAAAGACAATACCAAGAAATACAGGAAAGGAAATAATTAGGTCACACAGACATAGCCGACCAAATAAGGGAATAGATCAGGACAAGATTCAATCACAAACCTGAATAGATTAACTTCAGTCAAAGCATATGGAAAACAACTAACGGAAGGGAGAACACTTAAGGAAATCAAATCGTTAGAAAGCCGGAACGCACGCCCGAACACGAAACCCACCCACATTAACATAATCAGAAAGACAAAACACAGAAAACTTAGCAAGCACACACAAAGGAAATCCCATCAAGTACTCCCAAAACAAAGAAATGTAAAGGGAAAAGAGTATAAAAATGTACACTTACTGTATATGGTTGTCAGCTCACCCAGGAACGCTGTCCTTGCGCTTGCTGGATTCGCCTTCCTGAAAATAAAGAAACCTCGCTTTCACGCAGCTCGCCGATCTCAATTCCTTCTAATACTTGCAACGCTCCAATCTGCTGGAGGAGCTCCCAGCCGAAATTCGAACCCATACGGAGAACGATCTATCAATTGGCGACCACGAAGGACTCCCAGCCAACCCAGCCACCGGACGGGGCCGAAGATCCAACCCAGCCGGCACGGACCATTTTGTCCGGGAAGAATCCACGGACCCTGCCGGGAGGTGTCGGGTAGTAAAGGGAGTTTTGAGCTTTGCCTCAACAGCTGCTTGAAAGCAGGTGAGTACATATAAATTTACTATTTTAAAAAGGATAATTCCCAGAACCTAGAGAAACGAATGTATGTATGTGTGCATGTGTGTGTGATAGTGGGATTCCACCTAAGGAAACAGTCTGATTCCACCTCTTTGAGCAACCTCTAGCCGCACCTCTGCCTACTGCTAGCTCCACCGAGCCGTGACCGGTAGGATAGAGAAAGCAAGGGGGGGAAGCCAAACGTGGAACTTTGTGTTTATTAGGAACGGAAGCCGAGCGAGAGGAAAGTAAGTGTGAATGAAGCAATTAAGAGAGTAAAAAAGGAGAAAAGGAGGAAAAAAAAAAGGAAGCAGGAAATCTGCTTGGGGCCCTGGATGCCCGGAGGCTGCCAGTACTGCCTGGTATGCTAAAAAGGAAGCAGGAAGCAGTGTTGAAGAGGTGCTCGTACCTACTGGCAGGGCAGTAGGTCCTCTGGGATCACCTTTTTTTGATCCAAAACGGAAGCTCCCTTAACAGGAAGGTGCTCATACTTCGACAGAAGGGAGTCGAAGTCCTTCCCAGAACCTTTTTTTTCTGAAAACTGTAGGAGGATCCACCCGGCTAAGCCAAAGTGAAAAATAAAACCTCACATCAGAGAGGGAAACATGGGAAGCAGTAGCTCGAGGGTGGAGGAAATCCCTGGATAACCTGCTGGGGCCTGGAGTGCCCGGAGGCTGCCAGTTTTACCTGGTATGCGGAAAAGAAATTGAGAAATTGTGTAATAAATGGACTTTGCTAAAAGATGACACTGGGAAACAAATTTGGCCTCATGGCGGTACTCTAGATATGAAAATCCTGATAGCACTTAGACCACGATTAAAGCCTAGCCATATACCCTACTGGTATTGCTGGGCTGAACTGTCCAAAAATAAGGAACCTTTGAGGGATACAAATCCAACCAGTGGGAGAAGGAAAACACAGCAAAATAATGGCCCCACTAATAAGTAAACCTGTGCCTGGGAGACCGAGGGGTCAGCTAGAATACATCCTATCACACACCCCATTTTCAGCCTCAGACCTAGTAATCTGGAAAAGGAGGCACCATCTTTTAGGGCTGACCCGTTACAGTAATTCAGACTCTCAAGGCCATAATAGAGAGCCATAATCCATCATGGGGAGACATGAACCAGCTGTTGCATGTCTTCTTAACAAAAGATGAGTTATTAAAATTATTTGAGAAAACTGATGAGATTGCCAAACAGCCAGTTATAGCCGCCCCGGGCCAGGTAGCCCAGGCCCGGGTAGTCTGGCCATTACAGCGCCCTGACTGGGACTATAATGATGACAACCACTGGGCTACATACACCAGGGCAAAGGAAAACCTATTGGAAGCCCTGGAAGAAATTGGGAAAAAACCCTTAAATTGGTCAGAATTCCAGAGAATAACCCAAAGAGAGCAGGAGAACCCAGACGCCTTTTGGGTCCGACTCTCTGAGGCAGCCACAACTTATGCCCACCTCGATCTCAGCTGCCAGAAGGACCAGAGGATATTAGCCTCAGCCTTCGTTGACCAATCTGCCCGTGATATAAAAGAACATTTCCACAAAATAGTGTCTAACTGGTCCTCTTTAGAGATATCGGAGTTGAGAATTGCCAACTTCGCTTATGACCAGCGGACAAACTAAAGGAGGAGGAAAAGAAAGGAGGGAGTTAGATAAGGAAAAAGACAAAGAGAAAAAAAGGAAGTCAGAAAGACATGAGGAATTACAAATATTTGCGGCTCTGCGTGACAGCACAAGGCCACCGCAACAGCAATGGGGCGATAGAAGGGCTCGGTGCAGGCGGTGCGCAATTGAGTCCCAGCACAACAATGCCGACATTGTTTCAGATGCGGAGGAAGGGACATATAAGGGGCACTGTAATCAGACCCAAAACCGTTCCCGGTATAGCACCACCAAAACCTTCGGGAGAAAATGATTTTCATTATCCCTCCGAACGGAGAAACAATTATCATCGGAACCACCAACAGCCCCACTTCCACGATATAATCCAGCCCACCTAAATGACCGCAATGGTCCAAGAAACCCGGACTGGGAACTGGAAAGGGACCCAGATACTCAATGACTAGAGAAAGAAGAGAATGAGTTCATGGCCACGCTCCAAGGGCTCAATTCCCTTAAGGGACGGTCCCGAAGAGCCTATGATCTCCCTTCTCATAGAGGGAAAAGAATATAACTGCCTAGTGGACACAGGGGCGACTGCCTCACTAATTATCAATCCACCCCACAAAGACTCAATAAAGAAAGGTGGTCAAGATAATATAGTAGGAGTGGGGGGGGAAGGCATCCCGTAGAATTTACCAAAGATTTAACAGTTGAATTAGGTTCCTTTTCGTTAAAACATGGCTTCACCATCTGCCCTCAATCTCCAGTCTCCCTTTTAGGAAGAGACCTCCTATGTAAATTGGGAGCAACCATAAAATGTGGGAAAAGGGGTCTCACCCTAGACATCCCCGGAAAGAAAACTTTCCTACTAGCCACCCACCCACCCCCGCTACGTGCGGATTTAGCAACTTTCCCCACCTCACTTTGGGGCTGGGATTCAACTGAAGTGGGACTTTTAAAAGGGGCCACCCCGGTGACAATAAAAGTAAAAACTGGACGCCCTCCATGCATCCCACAATACAAGATCCAAGCGGAGGCCATTGAACCAATACGCAAACTGATTAAAGCCTATCTGGAACAGGAGTTTTGAAATGTACCTCCCATGTAATACCCCAATTTTTCCCGTAAAAATCAAAGGTGGATGAGAATGGGAACCCCATTTATCGTTTTGTGCACGATTTGAGGGCCATCAACAGTCACGTGATACCTAGAGCCCCGATAGTGCGAACCCGCAACAATAATTACGGAAGTACGGCTTCCGCCACTCACTTCACCGTGGTGGATCTTTGTTCTGCTTTTTAGCATTCCGGTAGATTCAGCATCACAATACTTATTTGCCTTTACTTGGGAGGAACAGCAATATACTTGGACCCGTTTGCCTCAAGGCTACACGGAGTCTCCACCCTTTTCTCCCAAATTTTGAAGGAACGATCTCTCTTCCATAGACTTACCAGAAAAATCTATATTAATCCAATATGTAGATGATTTGTTGCTAGCATCAGAAAGTGAGCAGGCATGTAAACGTGATACTTTACATCTATTGAATGCCTTAGCGGAGAAGGGACATAAAGCCTCCCCCACCAAACTGCAATATTTGAAACAAGAAGTAACTTATTTGGGCTACATAATTGCGCCGGCGATACGGAAACTAGCTCCCAGCCGCATAGAAACCATATTGGCCATGAAAAACCCCAGCACGAAACGACAAGTAAGAGCACTTAGGGTCCTGGGATTTTGTCGCCCCTGGATCCCGTCGTTTGGGGAACTAGCAAAACCCCTGATACACTTAACGACTAAAAACATGCCAGATCCTATAGAATGGACAAAATCTTTAGACCAGCATATCGAGAGGATTAAAAAAACACTAGCTTCAGCCCCGGTATTGGGTTTGCCTGATTACAAAAAACCATTTACCCTCTTCATACACGAAAAACTAGGCATTGCATCGGGAGTTCTAACACAGAGCTGTGGTCTAGCTCAGCGACCCGTGGCATACTATTCAGTAAAGTTAGACCCGGTAGCCCGGGGAACACTCCCCTGCTTGAGGGCAGTAGCGGCCACAGTAGAAATGGTAAAACGATCCAAGGACCTAGTCCTCGGACGGCCGCTGACTCTAAAAGTACCCCACGAAGTGTTTGCTATTCTCCTAAAATCGCAAACGCAAGCCTTCACACAGCAGCGTCTAGCGTAATACGAGGCGGAATTGTTCACATCTGACCACATCACATTTGAACGGTGTAGCACCCTAAACCCTGCTACCCTATTACCCACAGAACAATCGGATAATAACCTCCATGATTGCCTCCACCTAATACAGGATGCAGAGCTACCGCGCCCAGACTTAACTGACAACCCTCTAGAAAATCCAGACCTTGAATTATTTACAGATGGCTCCTCTTATATGCATGAGGACAGGAGGGTTGCAGGAGCAGCAGTAGTCTCTCTCCATGAAATCATTTGGGCTGAGCCACTAACCCCCTCACATAGCGCTCAGGCAGCAGAACTTATTGCACTAACCAAAGCTTGTGAAGCAGCAGAAAATCAGTCTGTTAACATATATACTGATTCAAGATATGCATTTGGTGTTTGCCATGCCACAGGAGCACTATGGAAACAACGGGGTTTCCTCACATCAGCTGGTCAACAAATCGTACATGCAGCTCTGGTCTCCAAACTATTACAAGCCATTCAATTACCAGGGGAAATAGCAGTCATTCATTGTAAAGCCCATCAAACGGATGACTCTTTGATTACAAAAGGAAACAAATACGCTGATGCAATAGCCAAATGGGTAGCCACCAAACCTCTCCCACAAGTCACTATTGCTCCAGCAATAAGAGCCAACCCAGAAATCCCATATAAGGACTTCCTTGAAGAAGGAGAAGCCCAAATGTGGGAAGGAAAATTAGGTGCAACATTTTCTAATGGATTTTGGAGAGTCCCAGATGGTAGACCCATAGCCCCACGTCGCCTCATACGCCTAATTTGCCAGAGGCTACACTCAAAAGGCCATTGTGGGACCCAAGCAATAGTGGATGCTGCTAGAAGGGTATGGCATGCTCCTGGAATTTATACAGAGGCAACCAGAGTGACTAGCACCTGTAAAACATGTCAGGCTAATAACAGTACCTCCAGAAAAAGCATCCATGAGGGGGGCAGACCATGGGCACAAAGACCCTTTGAACGGGTTCAAATGGACTATATTCAATTACCTAAAGCAAATGGATACCAATATGCCCTCATATGTAGAGACCAACTAACACACTGGGTAGAGGCTTTCCCTTGTCGCCATGCTACAGCCTTGGAAACTGCCAAACACCTCATTAAAGACATTGTACCCAGATTTGGGGTACCAAGTGTACTAGATATGGATAGGGGCAAACATTTCATAGCCCAAGTTCTCACCTATATATACCAAGCACTTGGCATTACCCAGAACCTGCATTGCCCCTACTCCCCATCCTCATCAGGTGGAACAGAGAGAGCAAACAGAGAGGTAAAAACCTTATTAGGTAAGCTCTGCCAAGAGACACACCTCTCATGGCCACAAGTCTTACCAATTGCCTTATTTTACATTAGAACTAGACCTAGAAAGGATATAGGAATATCCCCTTTTGAAATCCTTTTTGGACGCCCACCTGATATCCTGCAGGGCCTCGATCCCCAGTCCCTCAGCTTAGATAGGGGGGACATAGTTCTCTCTTCATATCTTTCAGCCCTGCATAAGAGATTACAGGTCCTGTGGACACAGAGCGCCCTGACCCAGACGCTACCTCTGGAGGACAATCTACATCCCTTTGAGCCAGGTGACTGGGTGTGGATAAAGTTCTTCACGCGAAACTCACCACTGCAACCCAAGTGGACAGGACCGTATCAGATTCTACTAACAACCCAGACTGCCATCCGGGTTGCAGAAAGGGACTGCTGGATACATTGGACACACGCCAAACCTGCAGTTGTGGACAACAGCCCAGCTATCCCACCGATTAAATTGAAGAAACATCCAGAGACAAAAGAATGGACTTTGGAAACATTTTTTAACAACACCACTGAATAAGAAGAAGAAGAAAAACTATATAACCCGGACTGTCTCCACCATCACCTTTCTTCTTATATATATTGTTGTTCTTTTTTTGTTTTCTTTTAATCCAAGTTTGTAATATTTAGAGGAAAAGAAAAGAAAAGGAAAAAAAAAAGAGAGGGAGGGGAGGATTTAACTATATAATGGGAGGAAAACCAGTTATTAACACTATATGTAACCTATATTGTATATTGCTAACTGTAACCCAGATAACAGCATTCCTTGAACCAAACCTCATCCCAGAAAAGGAAACATCTGGGAATATCTAGCAAGAGAGATACTCAACACCACAGAATTTTGCCTATCAGGGGGTAACTCAGTGAAAGATATCTTAAAAACATGCCTAATGGGAGTAGCAATTAGACCTCAAGCTATACTCAATGACACTAGGCTCAGACACATTCCTATCACAATGACATATTCAACCATTTATGATTGGGGAAATGTCTCCTCAACAAAAGAACTAGACATGTACACTCTTCATATAGCTGCCATCTCCACCTCCTCCTGGTGCTTTGAGGTTTTTGGATGTAGCGAGAAGGGCAGTGGAAATTGCATCAACCTAAATAACACAGAACTAAGATGCAATCACACGGAACTTGTTCCATTTTCTTATAGCTACCTAAGGCTACCTCATGGTTGGTTTATACTGTGTGGATTACAAGCCTATTCATACCTACCAGCAAATTCAACAGGAGGGCCTTGTACTCTAGGAAAGCTAACCATGTTACTGTCATCCATACAGAGACGACACAGGAGAGCATTTCACACCCTAGACCCAGATTGTGATTCACATGTGTCCCTACTCACAAAAGCAGAATATGTTTCATTGGCTGTATCGCTAGTGGGAGTGCCAGGACTGGCAGTCAGAAATTCAAGAAACTTGAACAGCTTGGCATGTACCCTAGTGAAAGGCCTAAATTCGACCTCCCATGCCTTAGATGCCCTAAATAGAGAACTAAGACAAGTCAGAGAGGCAACCCTTGAGAATCGGGCAGCGATTGATTTTCTGCTATTAAAGCACAATCATGGCTGCAAGAATTCAGAGGGCTTTGCTGCTTTGAATTAGAAGAAAGCATGAAAGCGTAAATAAAGACATTAACCACCTAAAAGAGCTGACCCAAGATATTGGCCACAACCAGCCAGCCTTTGACCTCTCGTGGCTCTTCTCCTGGCTGCCAGAATTCTCTTGGCTAAAAATTGTCCTGACAGGCATAATCATTATCTGTGTACTAGGAGCTTTCATGTGCTGTCTCTGTTACTGTATTCCCCTATGCCTTAGCTGCTTAAGGAGTTGCAAACCAAACTCATCTAGACCAAACACAGGAAACATCAAGCAGCCCTTATGATGATACAAATTGACCAAGAATACCAGGTATACTCAGATAGCAACCAAATGAGCACAGGAGAGAGGAGGAATGCCAAGATTAAAAAAAATAAAAAAAAAAATGAAGGATTGTAGGAAGGAACTTCACCCAGGCAGTGTTGAGCAAAAGAAGCCAAGCAAGGGCACATCATAATAACAAAGACACTGGCTCAGAATTAAATCTGGCCAGGAAAACCCACAAACCTCAAGGCTATTTAAAGACAATACCAAGAAATACAGGAAAGGAAATAATTAGGTCACACAGACATAGCCGACCAAATAAAGGAATAGATCAGGACAAGATTCAATCACAAGCCTGAATAGATTAACTTCAGTCAAAGCATATGGAAAACAACTAACGGAAGGAGAATACTTAAGGAAATCAAATCGTTAGAAAGCCGGAACGCACGCCCGAACACGAAACCCACCCACATTAACATAATCAGAAAGACAAAACACAGAAAACTTAGCAAGCACACACACAAAGGGAAATCCCATCAAGTACTCCCAAAACAAAGAAATGTAAAGGGAAAAAGAGTATAAGAAATGTACACTTACTGTATATGGTTGTCAGCTCACCCAGGAACGCTGTCCTTGCGCTTGCTGGATTCGCCTTCCTGAAAAATAAAGAAACCTCGCTTTCACGCAGCTCGCTTCGATCTCAATTCCTTCTAATACTTCGGCAACGCTCCAATCTGCTGGAGAGGAGCTCCCAGCCGGGAAATTCGAACCCATACGGAGAACGATCTATCACTATATTTTATATCTTTAAGCAACCAAGCTATCCCCTCCTCTTCCCCACAGATGGGGCATAATTTCCACTCTGTGCATGCTCAGTGGAAAGGTGACTGCAGAGGAAAGATGATTCAAGTCCTGAAAGGACAGTTGAATGTTTCTCATATTTTGTTGATCATAGGAAATGTAAAATCAGCTGAATTTGGGAATCATAATAACAACTGCAATTGGAAGAGGGATTTATTATTTTAGTTCATGGAGTCTCCAGAAGACCAGGAAAGGAGAGAGCAGCCATCTTAGTTTATTATGTGAAAAGGGAAGAGTTTGACGCTTCCTAAAGATTCATGGCTTCACCAGAGAAGAAAAGGAAAGAGGGAATTTATATACTGTATTTGAGACCTCTGACATTTTCCCATAGAAAGAAATATCTTTGCCTTGAAGATGCCACAAATAAGCCTTTTGAGCATTTTTATCCAGAGCGAAAATCATTTGGGGTGTTTGACCTAAATCACAGAATCATAGGACTAGAAAGGACCTCAGAGGTCTCCTAGTCCAACCCTCAGATCCAGGCAGGAGATCTAATATCATCCAGTCTATTTTTGGAAGAAAACTTTCTACTAGCCACCCACCCACCCCGCTACATGCGGATTTAGCAACTTGCCCCCTCACTTTGGGGCTGGGATTCAACTGAAGTGGGACTTTTAAAAGGCCACCCGGTGACAATAAAAGTAAAACTGGGCGCCCTCCATGCATCCCACAATACAAGATCCAAGCGAGGCCATTGAACCAATCGCAAACTGATTAAAGCCTATCTGGAACAGGGAGTTTTGCGGAAATGTACCTCCCCATGCAATACCCCAATTTTTCCCGTAAAAAAATCAAAGGTGGATGAGAACGGGGACCCCATTTATCGTTTTGTGCACGATTTGAGGGCCGTGAACGGTCACGTGATACCTAGAGCCCCGATAGTGCCGAACCCCGCAACAATAATTACGGAAGTACCGGCTTCCGCCACTCACTTCACCGTGGTGGATCTTTGTTCTGCTTTTTTTAGCATTCCGGTAGATTCAGCATCACAATACTTATTTGCCTTTACTTGGGAGGAACAGCAATATACTTGGACCCGTTTGCCTCAAGGCTACACGGAGTCTCCCACCCTTTTCTCCCAAATTTTGAGGAACGATCTCTCTTCCATAGACTTACCAGAAAAATCTATATTAATCCAATATGTAGATGATTTGTTGCTAGCATCAGAAAGTGAGCAGGCATGTAAACGTGATACTTTGTATCTATTGAATGCCTTAGCGGAGAAGGGACATAAAGCTTCCCCCACCAAACTGCAATATTTGAAACAAGAAGTAACTTATTTGGGCTACATAATTGCGCCGGGGATACGGAAACTAGCTCCCAGCCGCATAGAAACCATATTGGCCATGAAAAACCCCAGCATGAAGCGACAAGTAAGAGCACTCTAGGGTCCTGGGATTTTGTCGCCCCTGGATCCCGTCGTTTGGGGAACTAGCAAAACCCCTGATACACTTAACGACTAAAAACATGCCAGATCCTATAGAATGGACAAAATCTTTAGACCAGCATATCGAGAGGATTAAAAAAACACTAGCTTCAGCCCCGGTATTGGGTTTGCCTGATTACAAAAAACCATTTACCCTCTTCATACACGAAAAACTAGGCATTGCATCGGGAGTTCTAACACAGAGCTGTGGTCTAGCTCAGCGACCCGTGGCATACTATTCAGTAAAGTTAGATCCGGTAGCCCGGGGAACACTCCCCTGCTTGAGGGCAGTAGCGGCACAGTAGAAATAGTAAACGATCCAAGGACCTAGTCCTCGGACGACCGCTGACTCTAAAAGTACCCCACGAAGTGTTTGCTATTCTCCTAAAATCGCAAACGCAAGCCTTCACACAGCAGCGTCTAGCGTGTCTGAGGCGGAATTGTTCACATCTGACCACATCACATTTGAACGGTGTAGCACCCTAAACCCTGCTACCCTATTACCCACAGAACAATCGGATAATAACCTCCATGATTGCCTCCACCTAATACAGGATGCAGAGCTACGGCAGACTTAACTGACAACCCTCTAGAAAATCCAGACCTTGAATTATTTACAGATGGCTCCTCTTATATGCACGAGGACAGAAGGGTTGCAGGAGCAGCAGTAGTCTCTCTCCATGAAATCATTTGGGCTGAGCCACTAACCCCCTCACATAGCGCTCAGGCAGCAGAACTAATTGCACTAACCAAAGCTTGTGAAGCAGCAGAAAATCAGTCTGTTAACATATATACTGATTCAAGATATGCATTTGGTGTTTGCCATGCCACAGGAGCACTATGGAAACAACGGGGTTTCCTCATCAGCTGGTCAACAAATCGTACATGCAGCTCTGGTCTCCAAACTATTACAAGCCATTCAATTACCAGGGGAAATAGCAGTCATTCATTGTAAAGCCCATCAAACGGATGACTCTTTGATTACAAAAGGAAACAAATACGCTGATGCAATAGCCAAATGGGTAGCCACCAAACCTCTCCCACAAGTCACTATTGCTCCAGCAATAAGAGCCAACCCAGAAATCCCATATAAGGACTTCCTTGAAGAAGGAGAAGCCCAAATGTGGGAAGGAAAATTAGGTGCAACATTTTCTAATGGATTTTGGAGAGTCCCAGATGGCAGACCCATAGCCCCACGTCGCCTCATACGCCTAATTTGCCAGAGGCTACACTCAAAAGGCCATTGTGGGACCCAAGCAATAGTGGATGCTGCTAGAAGGGTATGGCATGCTCCTGGAATTTATACAGAGGCAACCAGAGTGACTAGCACCTGTAAAACATGTCAGGCTAATAACAGTACCTCCAGAAAAAGCATCCATGAGGGGGGCAGACCATGGGCACAAAGACCCTTTGAACGGGTTCAAATGGACTATATTCAATTGCCTAAAGCAAATGGATACCAATATGCCCTCATATGTAGAGACCAACTAACACACTGGGTAGAGGCTTTCCCTTGTCGCCATGCTACAGCCTTGGAAACTGCCAAACACCTCATTAAAGACATTGTACCCAGATTTGGGGTACCAAGTGTACTAGATATGGATAGGGGCAAATATTTCATAGCCCAAGTTCTCACCTATATATACCAAGCACTTGGCATTACCCAGAACCTGCATTGCCCCTACTCCCCATCCTCATCAGGTGGAACAGAGAGAGCAAACAGAGAGGTAAAAACCTTATTAGGTAAGCTCTGCCAAGAGACACACCTCTCATGGCCACAAGTCTTACCAATCGCCTTATTTTACATTAGAACTAGACCTAGAAAGGATATAGGAATATCCCCTTTTGAAATCCTTTTTGGACGCCCACCTGATATCCTGCAGGGCCTCGATCCCCAGTCCCTCAGCTTAGATAGGGGGGACATAGTTCTCTCTTCATATCTTTCAGCCCTGCATAAGAGATTACAGGTCCTGTGGACACAGAGCGCCCTGACCCAGACGCTACCTCTGGAGGACAATCTACATCCCTTTGAGCCAGGTGACTGGGTGTGGATAAAGTTCTTCACGCGAAACTCACCACTGCAACCCAAGTGGACAGGACCGTATCAAATTCTACTAACAACCCAGACTGCCATCCGGGTTGCAGAAAGGGACTGCTGGATACATTGGACACACGCCAAACCTGCAGTTGTGGACAACAGCCCAGCTATCCCACCGATTAAATTGAAGAAACATCCAGAGACAAAAGAATGGACTTTGGAAACATTTTTTAACAACACCACTGAATAAGAAGAAGAAGAAAAACTATATAACCCGGACTGTCTCCACCATCACCTTTCTTCTTATATATATTGTTGTCGTTTGTTTGTCTTTCTTTTAATCCAAGTTTGTAATATTTAGAGGGAAAAGAAAAAAGAAAAAGGAAAAAAAAAAAAAAAAGAGAGGGGAGGGGGGAGGATTTAACTATATAATGGGAGGGAAAAAACCAGTTATTAACACTATATGTAACCTATATTGTATATTGCTAACTGTAACCCAGATAACAGCATTCCTTGAACCAAACCTCATCCCAGAAAAGGGAAACATCTGGGAATACCTAGCAAGAGAGATACTCAACACCACAGAATTTTGCCTATCAGGGGGTAACTCAGTGAAAGATATCTTAAAAACATGCCTAATGGGAGTAGCAATTAGACCTCAAGCTATACTCAATGACACTAAGCTCAGACACATTCCTATCACAATGACATATTCAACCATTTATGATTGGGGAAATGTCTCCTCAACAAAAGAACTAGACATGTACACTCTTCATATAGCTGCTGTCTCCACCTCCTCCTGGTGCTTTGAGGTTTTTGGATGTAGCGAGAAGGGCAATGGAAATTGCATCAACCTAAATAATAGAGAACTAAGATGCAATCACACGGAACTTGTTCCATTTTCTTATAGCTATCTAAGGCTACCTCATGGTTGGTTTATACTGTGTGGATTACAAGCCTATTCATACCTACCAGCAAATTCAACAGGAGGGCCTTGTACTCTAGGAAAGCTAACCATGTTACTGTCATCCATACAGAGACGACACAGGAGAGCATTTCACACCCTAGACCCAGATTGTGATTCACATGTGTCCCTACTCACAAAAGCAGAATATGTTTCATTGGCTGTATCGCTAGTGGGAGTGCCAGGACTGGCAGCCCGAAATTCAAGAAACTTGAACAGCTTGGCATGTACCCTAGTGAAAGGCCTAAATTCGACCTCCCATGCCCTAGATGCCCTAAATAGAGAACTAAGACAAGTCAGAGAGGCAACCCTTGAGAATTGGGCGGCGATTGATTTTCTGCTGTTAAAGCACAATCATGGCTGCAAAGAATTCAGAGGGCTTTGCTGCTTTGAATTAGAAGAAAACGCAGAAAGCGTAAATAAAGACATTAACCACCTAAAAGAGCTGACCCAAGATATTGGCCACAACCAGCCAGCCTTTGACCTCTCGTGGCTCTTCTCCTGGCTGCCAGAATTCTCTTGGCTAAAAATTGTCCTGACAGGCATAATCATTATCTGTGTACTAGGAGCTTTCATGTGCTGTCTCTGTTACTGTATTCCCCTATGCCTTAGCTGCTTAAGGAGTTGCAAACCAAACTCCTCTAGACCAGAGACAGGGAAACATCAAGCAGCCCTTATGATGATACAAATTGACAAGGAATATCAGGTATACTCAGATAGCAACCAAATGAGCACAGGGGAAAAGGAGGAATACCTAGATTAAAAAAATAAATAAATAAATAAATAAAATGATGGATTGTAGGAAGGGAACTTCACCTAGGCAGTGTTGAGCAAAAGGAAACCAAGCCAGGATGCATCATAATAAAAAACACTGACTTAGAATTAAATCTTGCCAGGGAAAAACCCACAAACCTCAAGGCTATTTAAAAGACAATACTTAGAAATACAGGAAAGAAAATAATCAGGTCACACAGACATAGCCGACCAAATAAGGAATAGATCAGGACAAGATTCAATCACAAGCCTGAATAGATTAACTTCAGTCAAAGCATATGGAAAACAACTAACGGAAGGAGAACACTTAAGGAAATCAAATCGTTAGAAAGCCGGAACGCACGCCCGAACACGAAACCCACCACATTAACATAATCAGAAAGACAAAACACAGAAAACTTAGCAAGCACACACACAAAGGGAAATCCCATCAAGTACTCCCAAAACAAAGAAATGTAAAGGGAAAGAGTATAAAAAATGTACACTTACTGTATATGGTTGTCAGCTCACCCAGGAACGCTGTCCTTGCGCTTGCTGGATTCGCCTTCCTGAAAATAAAGAAACCTCGCTTTCACGCAGCTCGCTTCGATCTCAATTCCTTCTAATACTTGCAACGCTCCAATCTGCTGGAGAGGAGCTCCCAGCCGGGAAATTCGAACCCATACGGAGAACGATCTATCACTATATTTTATATCTTTAAGCAACCAAGCTATCCCCTCCTCTTCCCCACAGATGGGGCATAATTTCCACTCTGTGCATGCTCAGTGGAAAGGTGACTGCAGAGGAAAGATGATTCAAGTCCTGAAAGGACAGTTGAATGTTTCTCATATTTTGTTGATCATAGGAAATGTAAAATCAGCTGAATTTGGGAATCATAATAACAACTGCAATTGGAAGAGGGATTTATTATTTTAGTTCATGGAGTCTCCAGAAGACCAGGAAAGGAGAGAGCAGCCATCTTAGTTTATTATGTGAAAAGGGAAGAGTTTGACGCTTCCTAAAGATTCATGGCTTCACCAGAGAAGAAAAGGAAAGAGGGAATTTATATACTGTATTTGAGACCTCTGACATTTTCCCATAGAAAGAAATATCTTTGCCTTGAAGATGCCACAAATAAGCCTTTTGAGCATTTTTATCCAGAGCGAAAATCATTTGGGGTGTTTGACCTAAATCACAGAATCATAGGACTAGAAAGGACCTCAGAGGTCTCCTAGTCCAACCCTCAGATCCAGGCAGGAGATCTAATATCATCCAGTCTATTTTTGGAAGAAAAAAAAAACTTCCAGTGATGGAGCACTCACAATTCCAGGATGTAAAGTAAGCTATTCCACTGAGTAATTGTTCTCACTGTTAGAAAATGTCTCCTGACTTCTAGGCTGGATCTCTTTATCCACCCATTGCATCCCTCAAGTGCTGGAAGACACTTATCTGGAATTATCATTTCTCTGTTGCTGCAGCCCAGGACTGCCTTGGCTTCTTTGGCAGCTCCACCTGATCCCCTCCCCCTCGCCTGCCCCCCTCCCCCCCCCAGGCTTATAGAACGCCCCCCCCTCTTTTCCCCTCCCCCAAGAGGCGGAATGCCTGGAAGGGGATTTCCTGATGGAACTTTCGCTTTCCTTTCCCCGCCTGTCTAGCCGGTTGCGCCTGGACATCTGCCTAGCAACAATGACGACATAGAGATATATTTTTTTCTACTGGTTGAGCTTGCCCAATCGCCGGCTTGCTCTAGGTTGTTGCGTTGTTGATCGCCAGGCCAGCGTCTTTCTCTGCCTGCGACTTCAGAAGCCCTGAGCGCAGGCTGAGGATCGCGGCCAGGATGGCTCTGCGCTTGCTGTACCTTCTGGTGTTGGGGGCGGTCATTCTGCGGGAGAGCTGCTTCGGTGAGTCCCTTTGGGGGCGTCGGGGGTTTCGGTCCCTTTTTCTACTGTTAGGAATCCATCCAGGGAATCTCTCTCCTCCCCCAAAGTTTCTTCCCAGAAAGAGAATCTTGACTCGGTCCTCTTTCTAGTCCGCTTCCCCTCCCCCTCTGGCCACTCTCAGAAGTGACCCCAATGCGTGGGTGGGGCTCTGCTGTCTATCCCCTCCCCCCAGGAGAGGCCCCCTGGGAGCAGGAGAAGGGCGGACCCTCCAGATCTCAGTCCAGTCTACCTGGGCGCCCCGGAGCGCAGTTCTTTCCCAATTTCAAAGTGGAGGTTGTGGGAAAGTGGCGTTTGCTTGGGATCAGAGCAATTCACGAACCTCCTGGCTGCCTTCGCCCAACCCCTCCGTCTGGGTCGCCTCTCCTGCCTTTTGGGGGGGGGGGGTTGGTGGCTTTTGGTGGCTTCTGGTGCTGGGAGGACCTGGTTTCTTTCTGGAATCGGTTCGGTGTATTGGCCGACGCTGAGGCTGGTGCCATTGAAGCGTCGGGTTAAGGCTGCCCTGTGAATGCAGCAGGAGAAGAGTCTGGAGAGAAACACTCCTTGAATAAGGTTTCTAAGGATCCGCCTTTAGGATGCTCATTTTCTCCTCCATCCTAAACCCCCAAGATCCCCAGAGCTTTTCTCTAGGACAGGCAGGGATTTTACCACCCCAAATCCTCCTCCTTCCATTTCAGGAGCCCTCAGCATGGGTCAGTTTGCAGAATCCAAGCTATTTAAAATGTACTATTATTCCTTAGTAATCAGGAAGGGGCCTTGGGCTGTTCCCAGTTCTTTGCTCTGAGAAACTACCTATGAATGGAGCAGCTTTTCAAAAGGCATTAAAAAAGCTGTCAGGATCTTAACCGTTAAATAGGCTGTGTTGGAGGCAGAAGGAGAGAAGAACCTTCAAGGTGGCCTTGAAATTAACAGCTTCCTTGGACACAGAAAGGCCCAAACTGACCGGCTGGCTGTTCCTGACCTGAGGAGGATTTAGGATTATGAGGATGCCCAACCTGTGTTACATTCACACCTTTCTCCTCTCAGGCAGACTTCAGACTTCCTCATTGCTCAGCCCCACAAGGGAAGGAAGCGGGTTCTGGATCACGGAGAGTCCGATCCCCCCTCCTTCCGTTAGAGAAAAGCTCTGATCCCTTTGGATTCTGAAATCTCCCCAGAGCAGGAAGTGGATCTGGGGCTCCCTCTCCCCAAAACCTCTGAGAAGCCCCTGGGATTGTGGGGAGGAGCAGGAAGAAGGAGGCCCAGGCCTTTGCCTTGGACTGGGAAGGACTGGGAGACCATACTGGAGGGAATGGGCAGTAGGACTACAGGTAGTCCTGGACTTAGAACAGTTCATTTAGTGACCGTTCAAAGTTGCAATGTCATTGAAAAAAGTGACGTATGACCATTTTTCACACTTACGACCATCTTAGCGTCTTCATGGTCACGTGACCGAGATTTGGATGCTTGGCAACTGGTTCGTATTTATGACGGTTGCAATGTCCCCATATCCCGTGACCCCCTTTTGCAACGTTCTGACAAGCAAAGTTAATGGAGAAGCCAGATTCACTTAACAACCGGGTTATTAATTTAACAACTGCTATGATTCATTTAACAACTGTGGCAGGAAAAGTTGTAAAATGGGGCAAAACTCATTTCACAAATGTCTCACTTAGCAACAAAAAATGTGGACTCATTTATGGTCATAAGTCGAGGACTACCTGTATTTATTTCTCTGGGCTGTTCTGTTTCCCTTCCCCCAATACTCCCAGCAAAGAGTCCGTCAGAGGCCTTCCTTTTTTTTCCTTTTATTTACATAGATACATGTCCTGGCCACGTCTACCCACGGGCCTGCCAAGTTTCTGGAGATAACGAGGAAATTATAGATAAGGCCAGAATTACTCACGAATATATTCTTCCCTCCATGAATTAGCTTGCGCCAAATTCATTGTTTTGTCCGAGACAAAAAACCAGGAAGTCCCGCCTCCTATTTATAGTCTCTGCAGATGTCACTGCATGACAATTATGACTTGGCTTTGTCCCAACTCTTCCGCTGCTGCGCACGCCGATCAAGCCTTCGTAACCTTGCGTCCCTCCAAAACTGTTCTTGGGCGTTGCCAAATCAGAAGGAAGCCGGGAGAATCAGGCCTTGCCGGCCCCTCCCTCTGAGTGGGTGCCAGGGAGGGAGAGGGCTCAAGAGAAGCAGGGCTTGCCAGGTCTTCTCCCTCATTTTCTGAATCATCCGAGTCCAGGAGTCTGGGTCCAGGAACCTGGGTCACAACACTATCCCTCACCGCAGGGCCCTTCCCCGGGCTGACGATCGGGATGCGGTCGGGCTGGGTTCTGCGCATGGAAGGCCTGCACCAGGTCAGGGGCATGAGCGTCGGAGGCATCTACCCAGGAGAAGTCAGTCCCGTATCCCTTCCACGCGATCAAATATTGGAAACGACCCTTTAGCCAGCGAGAGTCTCGTGCGCTGTGGACTTCGTATTCCTCCGATCCGTCCTCGGCGACAGTGACGGTGCTGTTGGGCACCGAAGGGGACTCGGTGTGGCCTCAGGAACCAGAAGGGACCGGTGAAAAGCAGGGTGGATCCGCATGGATCGTGGCAGGGTCAGTCGGTAGGCTACCGGGTTGATGACTGCCTCGACAGGAACGGGCGATGAATCGGTGGTCCAACTTCTTTACCGGGCGGTCGGACGGGAGGTGTTTGGTGGAGAGCCACACCGGTCTCCAACTGCCAGCGGGGCGTTGCCCGTCGGGAGCGGTCGGCGGACCGTTTGTAGTCCTCCTTTGCCCGATTCAGCTGCTGGCGTACCAACTGTTGGACCGCATGCAATTCCGTCAGGAAGGTCTGCGTTCGGGAACAGGAGAGTCGGTGGTGCCAGAGGAAGAGCGCGGATGGTACCCACATTGGCAAAGAACGGGGTCATCTGAGTAGAGGTGTGCTGAGAGTTGTTAAAAGCAAACTCCGCCAGGGACAGGTAGTCGGCCCAGTTGTCCTGTTGCTGGTTGATGAAGCAACGGAGATACTGTTCCAGTATACCGATGACCTTCTCTGTACCCCCGTCGGTCTCCGGATGGTGCGATGACGACAGACATACCTGCACCTCCAACGCGGCCATCAGGCTCTTCCAGAAGCGGGCTGTGAACTGAACTCCATGGTCCGAAACCACCCTGTCCGGTAGACCATGGAGGCGGAAGATGTGCTGCAGAAAGAGGCGGGCGTTTTGCGGCTGTGGGCAGTCCGCGGCATGGGATGAAGTGTGCCATCTTGGTGAGCATGTCCACCACCACCAGCACCGTGGTGAACCCAGAGGACGGCGGCAGGTCTGTCAGGAAATCCATAGAGATCGCCCCAGGGTCTGTCGGGTGTCGGCAAGGGCTGGAGGAGCCGGGAGGGGCCCCGTGGCGGTCTTGGCTTGCCGGCACGGTACGCAGGATGTCACGTGAGGCATGTATATCATGCCGCACTGGGCCACCAAAAGGTCCGTGTCACCAGGTGGAGGGTCTTGAAGAACCCAAAATGTCCTGCTGCAGGGTTGTCGTGGCACTGGGTCATGACGAGGGCTCGGAGTGGTCCTGTGGGCACATATAATCGCCCAAACTTGAGTAAGTCCTCCTCCAAGGTCCAAGGAGACGGGGCCCACCTCCGCTCTCCTTTGCTGCGACCAGGCGTCCTGGCGCTGCGCCTCTCGCACCTGGGCCCGCAAGTCCACTGGCTCCCGTGCTGCGGCCAAGGCTTCTGCCGGCAGCACTGTCCGTGGAGGAAGGGGGTCCTTGGCGCAGAGGTACTCTGGCTTGCGGGACAGGGCATCCGCCCTCCGGTTGTGACCGCTGGGAATGTAGGTCACGCGGAAGTTGAACCGGGCAAAAAACAACGACCACCGGATCTGCCGCTGGTTCAACTTCCGAGTCGTGGTTAGGTGCTCGAGATTCCGATGGTCCGCTCGACCTCCACCTGATGTCGGGCCCTCCAGATGGTGACGCCAACCCCCGAATGCAGCCTTGATAGCCAGCACCTCTTTTTCCCAGATAGTGTAGTTGCGCCCGGAAGGGTTGAGTTTCCGGGAGTAGTAAGCGCAGGGAAAAAGTGTGCCGCCATTCGTCGGAGCCTGTAGCAGCACCGCTCCCAGAGCCACATTGGACGCGTCCGTTTCCACCACAAAAGGCCGGGGCGGGTCGGGATGCCTCAGGACGGGTTCCGTGTGAAGGCTTTCTTGAGGGCTGTGAATGCTTCTTGCTGCGGGGGACCCCACCGGAATGCAACCTTCTTCCTGAGGAGCTGGGTAAGTGGAGCTGTCAGTGTGGCGAAGCCCGGGATGAAGGTCCGGTAGTAGTTGGCGAAGCCCAGTAGGCGCTGAACATCCTTCACCCGACGAGGGCTTCCCAGCTACACAAAGCTTCTACTACATGGGTCCATGGCTATGCCCTCGGGCGAGATGATATGCCCGAGGAATTCTATGGAAGTCCGGAAGAAGACGCATTTCTCCAGTTTCGCATTGAGTTGTTGCTCCAAGCGTTGCAGAACCAGACTGACGTGTCGAAGGTGGCTTTCCTGGACCGAGTAAATCAGGATGTCGTCGAGGTAGATAACCACGAACCGATCCAACATGTCTCGGAACACGTCGTTCATGAAGTGCTGAAAAACGGCGGGAGCATTGGTCAACCCAAATGGCATGACAGTGTATTCTTAGTGTCCGTATCGGTGCGAATGCCGTCTTCCATTCGTCTCCTTCGCATCCGCACCAGGTTGTAGGCCCCGGAGATCGAGCTTGGTGAAGATCGTGGCCTCCCGCAACCTTTCCAGTAGCTCCGCGATGAGCGGCAGGGGGTAGCGATTCCGCACCGTATTGGCGTTTAGCCGGCGGTACTCACAGCATAGGCGCAAGTCCCCTGTCTTCTTCTTCACAAAGAGGACCGGGGCCCAGGGAGGGGACTTTGAAGGCCGGATGAACCCTCGGGCCAGGTTTTTGTCCAGGAAGTCCCTGAGGGCGGCCAACTCGGGCTCCGACATGGAATACAGGCGTCCCACAGGCAGTGGTGCATTGGGCAGAAGGTCCACGGGGCAATCGTAGGGCCGATGCGGGGGTAGTCGGTCCGCCCCCTTCTCGCTGAACACGTCGGCGAAGTCCGTCAGCTCAGGAGGCAAGGTGATGGCAGCGGTGGGGACGTTCTGGCCGGCACAGGTGTGGCGGATGTGATCGACGCACTGCAGACTCGGGAAAGAGATGGCGTTCGCGACCAGGCCACCTGAGGATCGTGGGTCCGCCAGGCCAACCCAAGGACCAAGGGAATATGAAGGTCCGCCGTGACATAAAACTGGACCACCTCCTCATGGTCCCCAATAGCCAGGCGCAAAGGCTGGGTGGTGAATTTAATGGGGCCGGACACCAGTTCTCGTCCATCAATTGTCTCTACCCGCATCGGAGGGTCCACGGAACCACGGGACCGCAAACTGGGTCACAAAGGCCTGGTCCATAAAGTTTGTTGTGGCCCTGAGTCCACCAGCGCATGCGCCTGGAGCCCGTCCGACTGGTTCCCCAACCATATCCGTGTGTCCAGAATCAGATGCCGAGGGGCCCAGAGTCTACTTCCATAGCGTCCAGTGGGGGCTTAGTACGTGCCCGACCTAGGGTTTCCCGAGTCGGGCCTGCTCCGCTTCGATTGGTCACGCTGTGATTCGGGGACCGGCGTCGTGCCCCACTTCGCTTTCTGGGGCAAGAAGCGGCGAAGTGGCGGGCTCCCCACAGTACAGGCACAATCCCCTTGGCGCCCGGTTCCGCCTCCTGGGCTGTTAGGCGAGGTCTGGCCGCCCCAACTCCATGGGCTCTTCCGCAGCGGTTACAAAACGTGGGCGACCCTGGGTGCTGGTGGTGCAGGAAGTGGGGTGCAGATGTCGACGGAGGGTCCCGGGGTGCGACGGGACGGTCGCCCGTTGCAGACGGGCATCGAGGCGGAGACAAAGGGCACCAAGTTGTCGAGGGTCCGCGGCGCCCACGCGGGCCAGCTCGTCTTGCAATTCCTCTGAGAGTCCCTCCTGAACGTCCCACCAGCGCTGCATCATTCCAGTCAGAGTCCTGGCACAAAAGACGAAATTCGGCGATGTACTCCTGCAGGCGTTTCCTTGACGGAGTTCCTTAAGGCGCCTGGTTGCCGTCAGCATTCGAACGGGTCCTCATACATGGTGCGAGGTGCTGCCAAAACGCTGTTGGTCCGCCAGCAGGGGCTGTCCTGGAGCAAGAGGGCGTGGCCCATCGAGCAGCCGAGCCGGAAAGAAGGTTAATCACGAAGGCCACCTTAGCCCGGTCATCTGGGAAATCCTCTGGCCTCATAGCCATGTAGAGCTGGCACTGTCCCAAGAAGGTCGGGAACATCTCAGGCTGCCCAGAAAACTTATCCGCACGGTTATCGGGCACTTGCGGCGAGGAGGAGGAGGTGGGAGGATGGGGGCTGCAGGCACATTCCTGGCAGCAAGTTGGCCTGCCAAGTGAGCCACTTGCTGCTGGAGCTGTTGATTAGCCGCGTAGCTGCTCTAACTGCTGCTGTACCTGCTGCTGATCCATCTTTGGTGGAAGATGTTTTAGTCAGGTCTTGGACAAAATGTTCTGTTTCCTTCCCCAATACTCCCAGCAAAGAGTCCGTCAGAGGCCTTCCTTTTTTCCTTTTATTTACATAGATACATGTCCTGGCCACGTCTACCCACGGGCCTGCCAAGTTTCTGGAGATAACGAGGAAATTATAGATAAGGCCAGAATTACTCACGAATATATTCTTCCCTCCATGAATTAGCTTGCGCCAAATTCATTGTTTGTCCAGACAAAAACCAGGAAGTCCCGCCTCCTATTTATAGTCTCTGCAGATGTCACTGCATGACAATTATGACTTGGCTTTGTCCCAACTCTTCCGCTGCTGCGCGCCGATCAAGCCTTCGTAATCTTGCGTCCCTCCAAAACTGTTCTTGGGCGTTGCCAAATCAGAAGAAGGCCGGGAGAATCAGGCTTGCCGGCCCCTCCCTCTGAGTGGGTGCCAGGGAGGGAGAGGGCTCAAGAGAAGCAGGGCTTGCCAGGTCTTCTCCCTCATTTTCTGAATCATCCGAGTCCAGGAGTCTGGGTCCAGGAACCTGGGTCACAACATGGGCTTTGGAGGTTTGTCCAAATAAGTCCCATGAACGATCCTGAAAATGATCTTCAAAATCTTTGGTGCTGTGAAAGAATTTCTGATCTGAAGAGCTTTCAGAATAGACACCAAAAAGGAGATTTTTCAGGTTTACCAATTTCCCAGCAGTATTTTATTCATTTTATTTTCTTTTGATTCTTTTAAGCCGCTTAGAAGCGGTTGTTTTTCTGTTCATTGGGCAGCCTTAGAGCCTCTTCCGTGTTTGTATTTTGACAATGAAAACTAAATGATGACTTAATGATTTATTTTTCTCTCATTGTTAGTAAAGTTTCATGTCTTGTGAATTGAGCCTGTCCTCCAAGAAAGGCTGGAAAAACTTTGATGGCCTCAGTCAGGACTTTGCATGATGGAAACGGAAATAATTTTCTATTTTTAATCTTTGGTTCTCCAAAGGGGCTTTAAAGGTGACAGGACCCTCCCCACAGAGGATGAGTTTAGGGAGAGGACCCCAGCTGAGCCCCCCTCCCCTCCCCTCCCCTCCCCACATGGGCATTGGCAGCAGGAACTCCCAAGCAGTCTCAATGGGGGCAGGAGGGGGGTCCAGGGTGGGGAGGCCCCAGGGGTTTCTGGGGTGAGGGGAATTCTGGGAATTGAAGTCCAAATGGCTCAGTCGGAGGAACTCTGATTTAGGCCTTTACCTTGAGACTCCCTGACCATGTAATCCCCCCACCCTCTACCCCCCAAGGTGGCCGAGGGGCATTTCTGCCTTTCTTTGGGCTGACCAAGTGCAGGATCAGCCCCAGAGGAGGAGAAATTTCAGAGCAGCTTCTGTGGGAAGGGAAGGGTGAGATTCAGAGGAAATCTGGTCCAATGGAAAGCGTCCATGAATGAGAGTTTCAGGGCCCTAACTGGGTTGATGAAATGAAGCAATCTTGGGATAATCAGAGTGACGTTTTCTGTGCAATGAGGGGGAGCCCCTCTGAGTCCTGGGTTCAAAGCCGATTCCTGCTCAGATGGCTGAACTCTGGGAGGGGAGGGGGCATTTTCCAGCCATGGGGGAGGGGAGAACAGGAGGAAGATTTGGGATGCTCCATTGCTGCTCCCTTCCCTGACCCACCCTTTGCTTTTTCCCCTAAGGATCCCATGGCCTCCGGTCTCCTCCGGGTCCCCCCCTCTCCCTTCCCCTCCCCCGTTTTATGAAATCCCTCCTCAAATCTGCAGCTATTAACCATCCAGGTTGGCTCTCAGTGAAGTCAGAATTGAAGTTTTTTTTTCTGTGAATGGAAATTTGGGGTGACCAAGTGGGGTTTCCTGCTGCTTTTGAGCTCCTGGAAGGGTGGAATCCCCCCTTTTACTTGTGGGGCGACTGCAGCCTCCATGGGGCAGAGACTGAGCAATCCAGAAGGGGGTTTGAGGGAGGCCTTGCTGGAAGAGGGGAGGGCACAACTGGGACAGGTAAAGTTTGGGGGACCCGACCTTCCCCTCCTCTCTCACCCCCCCACCTTCCCTGCCCTCCAACCCTTCAGGCCCTCCAGAAGCTGCTTCTTTCCCTCCGGTCACTTCCTGCCTCCTCTCCCTCCTTCCCCCCTTCCTTCCCCCCTTCCTCCTCCGCCCCCCAACTCTCCTCTTCTTCTTCTTCTTCTTCTTCCTCCTCCTCATCCTCTTCTTCTTCTTCCTTCTTTCTCCCCAGAGCCTCAGATGGGAGCCTCCATGGGATCAGGGTCCCTGACTGAAGCCCCCTAACTCTGCCCCTCTGGCTCCCTTCCAGGTGCCTCCTCCCACTCCATGAAGTTTTTCTACACCGGCATCTCGGAGCCCAGTCAAGGGCAGCCCCACTTTTTCACTCTGGGGTTTGTGGATGATCAACTCTTCAGTTCCTACGACAGCAACAGCCGGAAGAAGCAGCCTCGAGTCTCCTGGATGGAGAAAGTGGGGCAGGAGGATCCCCAGTACTGGGACAGAGAGACCCAGAAAGTACGTGGCCATGAGGAGGTGTTCAGAGAAGGCCTGGAGATTCTGAGGAGTCGCTACAACCAGAGTGAAGGTGAGTGATGGGTCGGGTGGCTCCTCTGGCCCCATAATCCCCTCCCCAGGAACCAGAGGGGGGAGAAAGGGGGATTCCCTTCAAAGGGAAAGGCTGCTTCCACACCTTTTAAAAAGTCTTTTTTTGATAGGTTTATTCTTTTTTTTAAATCGATATCAGATTCTTCTTACCTCCATAGCTGACATTTTCTGCCAATTGCACTTAATGAACATTTAAAAGTTATCCATCTGTCTTTCTGAATGTTGATATAGATATTGATTTAAACTGAGGTAAAAAGAGACCGAAATCTCCCCTCCCCCCCATGAAAGATGGAAGTTCTGGCCTCGGTGGATCTCCTGCTGTGGGGGAAGAAGGGAATCACAGATCCCTCCCAAAAGAAGAGGCAGGTGGATCCTAAGGAGATCCTGAGGGAAGCAGGTCCTCATCCTTCTCTCTGTTTCCACCCCAGAGAAATGAGGGATCAAGTACAGATCCACCTGGGGAGACTAGATCCCTTTCCTTCAACCCCTTTTGGGAGGGATGAATGGGGCCCAAATGCCAGGAGCTTCTTCTCATCCCCCACTTGGAAGGAGAGGCCAGGAGGCCCAAATGGGGGGGGGATCTTGTGGTGGGGATCTCAGGGCCACTTCCAGGATCCTCCCAATCTTGATGGGGAGGGAAGATAGAAAAGAAAGAAACCTCCATTTGGGGACCTTCCTGAGTCTCTCAGAGCCTTCATGGCTTCCCAATCTTGGTCCCTCAGGATGAACTCCTGCCCTGCCCTCTTGGTGGGGCTGCCCTGGAGGGGGGGAGGCCTTCTTCAGCAGCCCCCCCCTTCTGCCATCTTTGGGGAACAAGATTCACCTTCAAGGAACTTTATTTGGGGGGGCTGGAAGGAAGTGTGTTTGTAAGGCTATGGCTGCTTTTGGCTGAGATAAACCTTCTCCATAAACAATCAGCCATTTCCCTTCCTTTCATCCCAAGAACATGATCCTCCCTCCCTTCTTCCTCCCTTTCCTTGCCCCTCCCCCCCCTCCAGGCAGACCCCAGAGCTCTGCCATTCCTGCCCCTGATCCCTGAGGGTCTCCCCAGATCCCTCCCGGCCCCCTCTTAGCCTCCCAGGGGAGCAGAGCTGGACCCAGAGGGCTCCCCCTGGTGGATGAAGGAGGAAGGGGACCAGCCAGAGTGGAGAGGAGCCTCCTTTCCAGGATCAACAGCCCCAAATGTCCCCAACCTTCCCTCAAAGGGAGGCTCTTTCCCCCCTCCCATCGCCTGAGTCGCCTCCCCTGGACTTTCTCTGGCTCCCTCCTCTCCTTTCGGGTGTCTTTTGACCAGAAACTGAACACAGTATTCCAGATGTGGTGGTTCTAGCTTGATTTATATAAAGGCTTTGTGACATTAGCTTCTCTTTGTTTTCAATACAATTTTAATGATTCCTGATGTCCTGTTTGCCTTTTAAATTTTTCAATATAATTTGTATTAAACCATTTGAACAACAGATAAAAACTAATAGAGGGTAAGATAAAGTAAAGGAGATAGAAGCAAGAAATCAAATAAAAACAAAAAAGTACAAGAAAAGAAAACAATTGAAGAAAATAAAGAAAAAAGACATCAAGAAGTGGATTCTGATATTCTTCACAGCAGTTTTAAACATAAATATATTTTAGCCTCTCTAAAGCAGCTTTTCTGAACCTTTTTTTTTTGTTTACATTTATATTCCGCCCTTCTCCGAAGACTCAGGGCGGCTTACAATGTATAAGGCAATAGTCTCATTCTATTTGTATATTTTTACAAAGTCAACTTATTGCCCCCCCAACAATCTGGGTCCTCATTTTACCTACCTTATAAAGGATGGAAGGCTGAGTCAACCTTGGGCCGGGCTTGAACCTGCAGTAATTGCAGGCTCTGTGTTCTAATAACAGGCTTCTCTAAAGCCTGAGCTATCACGGCCCTGCAGGAACCCTTGAACTATTTTTCAGGCCTCAGATCCAGGCTCAGAGATAGGGTGAAATTATTTCATACATAGACCTGTAGAGATGCATTAATAATGTTCTTATACTAATAAAAATACAAAACTTGCCATTTCAATGTGATCCTCCAATGTGCTTTCTTTTTGCTGCACAGATATTCAATTCTGTGCCAAACTTGAGATAAGAACACATTTCATCTTCAACTGAAATAAAACAATTTCTGCCTTAGCTTTTGAGGCTTCTGAAATAAGACAGAGCTTGTTCTCAGAAGTTGAAAACATTCTTGGGTGTGGAAAGGGAGGGAAAGGACTGGTCAACTTAGTTCAGCTGTAGTTACAGGTGTTTTTCCCTTAGATTTGAGAGTTCCTGGCCTCCTTCCTCCCTCTCAAGCCCAAACAGGAGTAGAAACATTTCAGGATTTCCTTTTGTTTTTTTCAAACATTCAGTTTTCTTTTAAACTGAAGTGACTGGGGCCACTTGCTGCTGTTGCTAAGGAAAATATTCCTTTGTAGCCCTTCGAGGCTTCATTCCCACATTGCACTAAGCCATGGTTTGTTTCTGGTTAGCCCAAAGTGGGAACCAGCCCTTGTGACTTGGGGCTATTTGTGAACGTAGACCAAGATTTATAGTCACAGGGATCCCTGCAATCTTTTATTTAGATCAACCAGATCCTCTTTGAGACCACGAGATTCTCAGTCCCTCTTTGCAGCCGCAGATTCAGGCAACTGTTCCCTTTCTGGGATCCCTTCCTTTCCCCCCCCCAGAGGAAGAGCAAAAAGAAAGATGGAAGGATCTCCATCCCTTTGTTTCTTTTACCACTCCTTCTTTTCTCAGTCTCCCTTGGGATCCTCTGCTGGCTTTTCCAGATTCCCTTTTCCTGGGGAGCTTCAGGGAATCCGTCCTTGGGGGGCGGGGGGGGGGGAATGCAGGGAGGCAGGTGAGAAAGGTGGTTCGTGATGGGGGCTTTCTTTCTCTTGATTGTTAGGGAGGAAATGGGGGTGTCAGTGCCTGTGTCAAAGTCCCTGCAGGGAGGGAGGGTCTCTATTTATCTTGAGGACTCCCCAATTGATCCTCCTGTCTGTCCTTTAGGCCTTCACACATGGCAGGAGATGTATGGCTGTGAGCTCCAGAGAGACGGGAGCAAAGGAGGGTTTGACCAATATGGCTACGAAGGGAGGACCTTCATCACCTTCGACAAGGAGACCCTCACCTGGGTGGCTCCCGATCCCCTGGCCCAGATCACCCAGAGGAATTGGGATGCTGATCTAGGATGGAGTCAGGGAAATAAGGTCTACCTGGAGGAAATCTGCATTGAATGGCTGGAGAAACTCCTGTCCTATGGGAAGGAGACGCTGCTGAGGACAGGTGAGCATCTGAGTGTAGACTGGACTTTCCTCCTTTATGGCCGGATCTCTTGTAGACATTCAGCCCCTTTGGGTCCCTGGTCTTCAGTCTGTTTGCCTGCTGGGAATCCTCCCCCCCACATTTCATCCTCTCTCCAAGACAAGGGAAGCCCTGTTTGGTTCTCATTGCCAGGCAGCCATTCAATGCACCAGGAAATGCAGCCTCTCCCTGGCAGGTCTCTGTGTGGATCAGGCAGGACAATCACTTTGGGGTGTCCCTGTTCACTGAGGCCACCATTTGGGGCTATTCAGTGAAACCTCCACTAGCCAAAGTGTAGCCAAGAGTGGTGGGCAGCCTTAATTTCCTCCCATTAACTCTCCTTCCCCCCCACATCCCACAGGGGGCTCCCTCCCAGTCTTGTCCCTGATGGTGCCCCTCCCATGCCCATCATTGGGGGGCTCCACTTCTACCATTAATAAGACACTAGCAGTGGCCCCACTTGGGCCAAAAGGCCCATGAATAAGGGGATTCTTTTCTTTCCGAGGGAGGAGCAAAGTTTCTGTCAATCTTTCTCTTAACCCTCAAACAGGTTCCCAGAATTCTTAGTGAGCCTTTCCTCAAAACAACCCCCTCCCCACCTTCAGGGACACCCCCTCACCCCACAGGGGGGCTCATAGACTATAATCTTTTCCTAGAAACCTTTATTAATGTACCATCTAGAACACCCCTCTTGCCTAGATCTACCCCTTCCCCTCTGGGGCCCTTAATTCCTCCAGGATCAGCTGGATGACATTGGGATCAATGGGAGAATCCACACACACATACCCCACACTGATGATTGCCAACAGCCCCTCCCTGCCTGGGGAGGACCCTCTCTCTCTTCCATTGGCATCAATCTCTCTCTGCCCCCCCTCCTTTTCAGAGACAAAATCTCTTTTCCAAATTGATCAGTGTGAGATTCCCTTTGGTTTCTCTTCCTCTTAAAATTGTGGTTGTGTCCTTTGGAAAGAGGCCTGGAGCAGCCTCAAATTCAGGGGAACAAAAGAGGATGCAAAAAGTAGGGTGCAACTTCTGTGTTGTTTTGAAAGGGAACTTAAGAGACCATCTCCACTATCCCTCCCCTGAAGGGAGCAGCCCAAGATCAGTCAGACTTGAAAGCAATCAGAGTGGAACTTTTTTGGACCTTCAATTTGCTGCTGGAGGTTTTTCAGGCTGAGTCTCTGGGAAGGACCCAAAATCAGGAATTCTTTATACTATTTACCACTTATGCACGATTTGTTGAACCACTTATCAAAAGGCAAAATTTTCACCAGATTGGATTTAAGGGAAGCCTATTACCAGGTCCGCATCAAGGAAGGTGATGAATGGAAAACGGCTTTCAACTGCCCCTTGGGCAGTTTCCAATACCGTGTCATGCCCTTTGGCCTCCAAGGGGCTCCAGCTGTTTTTATGCAACTAATTAATGAAACCCTGCACCCCCATCTCTACAATGGGGTTCTTGTCTACTTAGATGATATTCTTATCTACACAGACAATATCGAACAACACATCAAATTGGTCAGACAAGTCCTTAAAAACCTACTAGCGGACTTAAAATCAGCACTCACTAACGATGCTTGGTTTAAAGAAAACTGGTCTGACTTGTTACCATTTGCAGAGGTTGCATATAATAATGCGGTACACAGCAGCACGGGGTTAACCCCTTTTCAAGTAACCAGCGGCATGGACTTCGTTCCAATGCCTGAACTCCCCGTGCAACCCCCCACTTCGGTTTCCTTAACGGACTGGATGAATTCGCTGAAGAAAGGTTGGGAAAATACAAAAAAGGCCTTAGCTGTGACAGCTCGGAATTACAAAGCCCAAGCTGACAAACACCGTTCCCTTCAACCCCCTTTTCGCATTGGAGATAAACTCTTTTTATCTACCAAATATCTGAGATTGTGAATACCCAGCAAAAAATTTGGTCCAAAATTTTTGGGTCCTTTCCCCATTGTAAAAATTATTAATCCCGTTACCGTCCAACTCAAGCTCCCTCGAATGTTGGGGAAAATACACCCGGTATTCCATACCAGCTTATTGAAACCTGCTAGACAGTCTGATCTGAGACCTCAACCTGCCGCTCCCCCACCCCCCTTGATAATCCAAGGTGAAACCCACTATGAAATCAAGAAAATCCTTGACTCTAAACTGTACAGAGGTCAATTACAATATTTAGTCCACTGGAAGGGATACCCATTATCTGAATCTACTTGGGTCAAAAGTTGGAAAGTAAATGCGGACAATTTGATTAAACGATTTCACGACACTTTCCCTGACAAACCTAAAAAACCTCTTGGAGAGGGGAAGGGGGGTAGAAGGGAATTGTGGACCACTGACACTTTTCTTTATCGACTCTTTGTTTTCTTTCCTAAGATATAGCTTCTTTTCCAAGGGGGGACGTCTGTCAGGTCTGGAAACCCTATTAGACTTTAGAGTTCCAGACGCTGCCACATTTTTCCCCTAAGGGGAGGAAGGGGGGGCTGAGGGGTATGGTAACATTCTTCAAGCGGTCAAGGTCGGATGGTGTTCACATCTGCAGGAAGAGTGGCAAGAAGATATTCGAATGAACTGGAAGAACGTGGGACCATGTGACCATCAAAGGGGTCAGGGGGGTGGGACTCTTGGGGTTTGTATAACAGGGAAAAAGAATCCGGAAATTCAGTTTTGGAATTTCACTCATCGTGTGCCAGTTTCCTCATGCTAGTAAAGAACTCTGGAAAAGAATGGCTTCTGAGTTTTTTTTATGCAGAAGAGGTATTTCTGGAACCTTGACAGTTGAGCATTTTCCAGATTTGGAGCATTTCCAAAACTCTTGGAGATGCAACATGTGTGGAGTGGGAAATAGTGGGAGATTTTCCTGCCCCTCCAAGTTTCCGATCCACCTTCCAGGCTCTGGAGTGGCTCAGAGTTAATTCTGGTGTTTCTACAGAGACTCCAGTGGTGATGATGAGCAGCAGGACAGAGTTGGAGGATGGGATGGAGACGCACGTCTGCCAAATCCATGGCTTCTACCCCAGGGAGATCGATGCCTCCTGGAGGAGGGACGGAGAAGTCTGGCTGGAAGACACCTTCCATAAGTCTGTGGCCCCCAATGTGGATGGGACCTACCACTACTGGCTCAGCGTCCAGATCAATCCCAAAGAGAGAGACCGCTATCGGTGCCACGTGGAACATGATGGCCTGCAGAAGCCTCTGGACTTGGAGCTGAAGGGTGAGAGGCTGCAGGGAGGGAAAGGCTGGGCTCTTTGGCAGGCTGGAGGGTTATGGTAGAGAAATCTGACCCCAGCTGTGTCCAGATGTGAACATACCTGACCTTTAAGCCATTGGTTTCTCCAGTGTTTGAGGTTGGTGAAGCTGCAGAGAGCAGACCATAGAAGTGACTTCAGGTGATGGAAACTACAGAATCCCATCACAATACTTGGCCGATCCTGATAAAATTCCCCTAAATCCTCTCTTAGGCCTTCCCTGTTTCTTGCCCCCAGCAGGAAAGCAGCAGTTACACTGAGCACCAGAAAGAGATTTGCTTTTGTTTGCAATTCCTAAAGTAGAAGAATCAGGAGAAGTCTGGTAGCCCCTTTTCTGAAGGCAAATTCTGACTAAAATTGATGAACTGCAGCTGCCTTCAGGAAATGCAGAGAGTGGCTGGACTGATGCTTCAGGAGTCAGAAAAGAGGCTCCCAAGTCTGAGGTTTTTTCCCATCAGAGACTAACAGGGTTTTCTGCTTTAATAGTCAAAAGGTCACTCTGTGTTGCTGCTCTAAGAAAAGTTGCACATTATTTTATGATATGATATGTCAAATTCCTGAGGCTCAGCATAAAACCCAAGGAAAAAAATTATCTCTCAAAGAATTCTGCATATGCTCATAAGTGTCCTTAACATACACTGGACTTCCAAAGTTACAAAATTCAAATTCTAATTTTTTATTGATGATTGTCACCACAATACAAGAAATATTCAAATGGAATGGTTATGCTGATATCCCAGACAAAATAAAATATTCCTTTTATTTTTGTTGCTGTTTATAGCAAGCATCAATTCATAAGTTTGCTATTCAATGGGAATCCTGAATTTTGCGCAAGAGAAATTTACATTTAAAGTTCTCCTCCCCTCCCCCACAAGCAATACCACTTTATAATGCCTTGGTAAGATCATACTTGGAATTCTTCATCCAGTTTTGGTTGCATGATATAGAAAAGATGTTGAGATTCTGGAAAGAGTGCAGAGAAGAGCAACAAAGATGATTAGGAGCCTGGAGGCTAAAATAGATGAAGAGCAGTTGCAGGAACTCGGTATGCCTAGTTTAATGAAAAGAAGAACCAGGGATGACATGATACGTTCCAATATCTCAGGGGTTGCCACAAAGAAGAGGGAGTCAAATTATTCTCCAAAGCACCTGATGGCAGGACAAGAAGCAATGGATGAAAACTAAACAAGGAAAGAAGCAGAGTAGAACTGAGGAGAAATTTCCTGACAGGTAGAACAATTAATCAGTGGAAAGGCTTCCCTTCAGAAGTTGTGGGTCCTCCATCACTGGACGCATTTAAGAAGAGAATGGATAGCCACTTGTCTGGAATGGTATAGGGACTCTAGCTTGAGCAGGGGGTTGGACTGGAAGACCTCCAAGGTCCCTTCCAACTCTGTTATTCTGATATTCTATTTCTGCCATTTGTGGGACCATCCAGAAGTTGGATATCACCATAGTCCATTTTCATGCTGACGTTCTGGAAGCATAAAATAAAATTTCATGCTATTTCTGGACTGGCCAAAGAAAATGAAAGTGTGCACTTAAAAAAATGGCTAGATGATATAAACTATTTTACTTTAAATAATAAAATGCAAACACTCAAACTGAAGAAAAAAAGCATACAGATCTGCGCAATTCCATTTAGAGCCATGGCTTATTGGGGCAGCCTATAAAAAGAACAAAAAAAATGTTAAACAATTTTATTTACATTATTCTGTTGGTGAAGTTTTTGTTTTGAAACCTGCTCAGAGTCACAAGGTGGCAAATGGCTGTTTTTGACTCGAAAAGCCAAATATGAATTCAGTTGCCTTCATGCTGGGCTGGTGTGAGAAGGAGAGAGTGTCATGAGGACACGTCCTCTAACAATGGTTAGCAAGGCCTCTTCATGTTACCTTGAGAAGGACACAAAAATGAGCCCATGGAGTTTTGAATTTGGGGTATTTCCAGCTTTCACTTCTTTAGGTCTCTTTCCTGATTGGGAAGATTGTTTGGGGTTCCCCTTCAATGATCTGCTCTTTCTCCCAATTCAGAACCAACCAAATCAAAATACAACCTGGGGCTCATCATCGGCTGCGTTGTTATGGCTGCTCTTGTCCTGGTGGGTCTGATTGCTGGGATCCTGGTATTCATCAGTAAGTATCTTTTGGCGGGTGATGGAAGGAAGATGGGGAGATTCCTCCCAAATCTCTCCCTTTGGGGAGCTTCTTCTGGGCTTTCTTCTGTCCTGTTTTCCCAGCCCTCTTGGGGAGCATCTGAGATCTCAGCCTCTTGCTGGGACTCCAGTCTCCATTCATCTGAGTCTGAGATTCAGGCAGTCCCGTCTTCTTCTGAGTTGGGAAGAGGCATCCCAGTTCCTTTGTCCCTTTCAAAGGCTTTGGTCAAAGAACAGCAGAGAAGGATTTCCAGGAAAATCTTCCTCCCCTCCCAGCTGCTTCTGCTGGTTCCCCCAATTCCCCTCCATCCATCTCGGAGGCAGCAGGTCTCTCTTGGGGCAAATCAGGAGATACATTTATATTTTGAAGATCTTTCTGTCTTTATAAATGGGACAAAGTGACTGTGAAATATCTCCTGGGGTTCTTCCTCCTGGAGAGGGAGAGATTGAATGATCTCTGGTGGATTTTTGTGAGCTTTCACTGATTTTTATCCTTGCAGAGAGACGTCAGGATGGCTACAAAGCAACACCCAGTAAGTGTTTTGTCCTCTTTACATATAATCTCCAATTTAGAGCAGGGACCAGAAACACCATCACTTGAGGTGCGTGTCCGTGTGTGTGCTATCTTCCTCTTCGAGCTAAGAACCAGGCTGGGGAAGATGGGCTCCCTTTCAATTAGAGCCAGGCTGTTCTTGGAAGTGGAGTCCTGAAGGAGAAACATCTGGGAGAAGAAACCCTCAAGAAGATGAGAAGATCCATCTGGTGGAAGGTCCCTCTGACTGAGAAGATGCCTTGTTTCCCAAGAAGGCAGAAAGGAAAGGCTTGGCCAAATGAGTCGGAAGCTCCATAAAACTAGGGATCAAAGGGGCATTTTGAGAAAAAGGAGCTTTGGGGATGCCAGCTGGATCTCCTCTTGGTCTCCCATTACAAGGCTCTCTAAATACGAACTGGTTAGAAAAGAAACTTTGGATCCATCTGTATCTTTTAGATCAGCTCTGGCTTTGGGTGATATAAATTTTAAGAATTCTTTCTTATGCCTTTTAGTCAAAGCAGTTTAGTTCAAATTCTCTCCGTGTGTTTGTGAGTCATTGATTGTGTGTGGGAGAGAAAGGGAGGGAGGGAGTTGCTGTCAGAAAGAGCAGAGAGGGAGGGAGGGAGGGAGAGAGAGAGAGACTCTCACCTTCTTTCTTTCTTTCTTTTCCAGCAAGTGACAAAGGATCCAACAGTTCAGACCAGGGTAAGTCGGAGGGAGCTGTTGCTGCTGCATGAGCCATTCTGTCCCTTTGCAAGACTTTGGGCGGATGAGGGCATGAAAAGACGGAGAGCCCCACTTTTTAAAGCTCCCCCCCAATTCATCCTCCCTTCTGTGTCTGGTTCTGGTGAAATAATTAGAATAATTGGAGCCATTTTGGCTTAGTGGTGAGGGCACCAGGTGAGATCAGGAAATTGCCCCCAATTCTTTGAGGAGAAATAGGAAAACCACTAGCAATGCCATGATCTCTAGTGGTTAGAGACCCTTCTGGTGACATAGCTGAGACCTGACTGACTCTGGAAGGGGAAGAGGTTCCCTCCCTCAGAGATCTGCCCAGCTGGGTTTAGGGTTGGCCCCAACTGAGATCCCAGCCAGGATTGGTGGGGTTCCAGTGGTCCTCTAAGAATCTCTTCTGGCACCCAGGACGCTCCCACCCCACGATTCTGGTTGTGACTCCCTTTTTTCTGAGGCTGGGCTGACATGATCAGTTGGGATTGTTGCGACTGTACCAGCCTCCCTGCTGCATGGCCTCCTCCCTGCCTGAGCTGCTGGGGGCCATCTCAGGGCTGGCATGGAGTTGCCCAGGATTCTGGTCCTGGGAGGTTTCAATCTGCCGTCCCTGCATTTGGTCTCGGAAGCAGCCCAGGACTTCTTGACTACCATGGCATCTGTGGGTCTCTCCCAGATCGTCCTGGGTCCAACTCAAGACAGGGGTCACACAGTGGACATGGTCTTCTTGTTGTCAATGGCAACATGATCTGATGGGGGAATCTGGTTTTTATTTATTGTTTTAAATATTCTACATGGCATTTTATTGAATTTTACTGTGAGCTGCGTAGTCACCTTAATGAGATATTTGGGATGGAAGCTTAATTAATAAATTAATAAAAAGCTTGATGTCCTCTGAGAAGTTTAAGAAGCTAAAAAGGTTTAATGGTGAAGAGGGAGATTTGACCTCCTCACAGGACAAGACATTGATTCATTCTGTCTCTTTTTCTCCAATCCAGGGAGCAAACAGGCCATTTAGCAGCCCCCTTGTAGGTGAGTGGACTGGTGGGGGCTGTATGGGGGGAGAGGGAGGAAGGGAGGGGAATGAGGGCTTTGGGGTCCAAGGACCAAGTGAGGGTGAAGATACTTTGGAAATCCCTCTTCTCTCTCCTATTCATCTCAAACACTGGAAGGGAAGGAATTTGGGGAGAGGGCTCAGGGGAGGGGTCTTTCTGCCCCCAGACTCTTATCCTGTGGCACCTCTCAGGCTCCGACTGTCTTGATCCCACTAACCCTTGGATACTTTTCTCCCTCCTCTTTGCAGTGGAGACTCCCAGCATAAAGAGAGAGGAATGAAAAGGGATCAGCCTTCTTCTGAATTGGGCCGGACTCTTAGCAGGAGCCCTTCAGGCCCTTCCTGCATGCTGGAACCAGGAGAGATTTTGGGTCTTCCATCATTGCTTTTATCAATGAATCAATAACCTTTTTCTATTATGATTGAGGATCACAGGAGAAAAGAATATTTTATGTGTTACTAATTGTGGAATCAAAAGATTTCAAATTGGGTTTCTAGATAATAGTTTGTAATAGGTAGGTTGCAGAACACCTTTAATGGGCTTTTGCTGATTAATCTTAGTGGATGGAGATTAGAGGTTAAAGAAGAGGTTTTAGAAATGGGTTATAGAGAATGGGGCGAGGAATAGGATGAAGAGTTTCTTGGTTTTACTTTAAAAATATTTATAAGTTGTTAATTTTCATTATACTTGTTGGGGATACAGGTGGAGTTTTCTTTTTCTTTTTCTTTTTGTTGTGTTAATTTTATCTGTTTATCTAGTCTGATGAAACTATTACTGAGAGAAGTGTGCATTTTGAGATTTTTCTTTCATTAAAATAGTCAACATTTTAATTGATTATTGCACCATTATTTGACCATATATTTGATAACACAAAGTAATAATATACAGTGTAGCATTGACACACTGATTTTTATAGATTGCCATTTATGATTTTATGATTTTCATGATTTGAAAATGGAACATGAAAGCCCAGCTGATTGGGGTGGCAGAGTGGATTGCCCTGCCTCAGCTGTTTTCCTTGGCGGCACCAATGCGGAAGGTGACTTTTCTCCAAACTATGCACACGTGCATGGCGCATGTCTAGTGTTTGTGCACTCAGCAAACCAGTTGTTAAACTGGTAGGATCCCCACCCCTGGGAGAAACTAAGACAAAACATGGAAGGAACGAGAACTGGGGAGGCTCCTGTGTGCTCCTTTGGGGAGGAGGCAGCCATTTTGCTCCTGTGTCCAGATGTTTCTCCAGCATCACCAGCTGATCTTCTGTAAAATGGCTGCTTGGTCTTGGCTTGGTGGTGGCAGCAACAGAGGCTCCTTTTCCCTCAGATCCTCCTTTGCCTCAGGCTTTTGGCCAAGTGGCTGGTGTCTGAGCCTCACCCGGGGGCCCTTCGGGAGACAGGAGTTCAGTGCCCGGCCACAGCCGTCCTGGTCCCCTTGCAGGAGGGCAGCTTCTCCTCCTTCTGGGAGATCCTCTCTGGGCTCCTCAGCTGCCCAGTATGATGCAGGGGCCCAAGAGTGGGGAGACCCCTGATTGATGGGAAAGATGTCACCCATATTATAGGGGATGCTTTGGGGGCATGAAGGAATGAAAAGGATGGGGTCTCTCATCCCCCTCCCTCTGGACTAGCCATCTTTGAAACCTTAAAAAGTAAACTTGAAAGAATTTTGCAAGAATTCGATACATATTTCAACCTCTTCTACTGATTCAAAACCCTTAGAAATGTAATTATTATTAGAGTATTTGACTGCCCAGCTCACACAAGTTAGTCTGATCAGCCAACACAAATATCATATAAAAATATCAATACAAGAACAAAAGACAATAAATATAATACACAAAAGAAGAAAAATGTGCAGCAAGTATTTATTTTTATTTATTTATTTTGTCAATCACATGTAAGATAACAGGTAAAAGTATAAGCATAATTTGGATACATGAAAAGAGAAGTAAAAAAGGAATATTGGGACAGGGACGGTAGGCACGCAGGTGCTCTTATGCACGCCCCTTACAGACCTCTTAGGAATGGGGGGAGGTCGACAGTAGACAGTCTAAGGTTAAAGTTTTGGGGGTTTGGGGAAGAAACCACAGAATCAATGCATTCCAGGCATTGACCACTCTGTTGCTGAAGTCATATTTTCTGCAATTGAGTTTGGAGGGGTTTACCTTGAGCTTGTATCTATTATTTGCTCGTGTATTGTTGTGGTTGAAGCTGAAGTAGTCATTGACAGGTAGGATAATTGGTAGATAATTTTATGTACTATACTTAGAGGTCAGATTGAAGTCTACGTAGTTCTAAGTTGTCTAAGCCCAAAATTTGGAGTCTGGTGGCATAAGGTATTTTATTGCGAGCAGAGGAGTGGAGGACTCTTCTTGTGAAATATCTCTGGACTCTCTCGGTTGTATTTTTGTCCGATATGCAGTGCGGGGTTTCAGACAATGAGCTGTATTCAAGGATTGGTCTAGCAAATGTTTTGTATACTCTAGTTAATAGTACAATATTACCAGAGAAGAAGCTACAAGTATAAACTTATATAAAACTGACTTGTTTATACAAGTATAGCCACAAATTCATTCAAGTTAGTTTATAGGTAGTCCTTGACTTATAATAGTTCACTTAGTGACCGTTTGAAGTTACAACGGGATTGAAAAAGGTGACATGAGCATTAGTCACACTTATGCCCATTGCAGCATTCCTGTGGTCATGTGATCAAAATTTGGATGCTTGGCAACTGGCTACCGGCATTGTCTCTGCACGGCCCCATGATTGACAAGGTGGCAGGTGGTGGGCGGGAACCAGGCGGATGCTGCTGCTGTGGGCAAGCTGACAGGAATGGGAGGGTGGAGGAGGGAGAGAGTGCCCAGCCCCCTGAAGCCCACCTGCCCTTCGTTCTCCAGCTAGGCCAAGTGCAGCCGCTCCAGCTGTAGCCTTGGGGCTCCCTGGTGGCCATCCCCTCCTCGCCGCCCCCACCACACCAGCCCTCCACCTGGGTGGACACCACTCTGGCCATTGCCCCGTGATTGTTGTGCTCCCCCACCTGGTCTTCTCCCAGCAGTGGCAGCTACTCCAGTTGCAGCCTCGGGGCTCCCTGGTGGCTGCACCACGTCTCACCTCGCCCTCTTCCTAAATGGGGGATTGCTGCCACGCCAAGCACAGAACAGGCGGGGGAGCACGAGAATCACAGGGCAGCAGCCAAAGAGGCAGGACGGCCACCCAGTTAGAGGTCTGGCGCAGTGTGAGCGATGAGGAGGGGGCGGCTGTGGGGCCATTTTCTGCTGGAGGGAGAGGGCTGCTGATGGCAGCACCAGTGGCTGCGTCCCCCTGATCCGTGAGGAAGAGGAGGAGGTGGCAATGGCGGCCGAGGGGCAAGCGATGGACAAGGCAATGTTGGCCCATTGCCTCCTGTGCGCATACGCACACACCAGGATGGGGTGGGCCAGGGCTATGCACATGTGTGCCTGCCGCCTCCTATGCGTACAGGCGCATGTCGGGATAGTGGGGGCCTGTTGAAGCGATGCGGCCCGGGACCTTACAATTTCCAGGACGGCCACGCGGGCCTTGAGTTTGACACGCCTGGTTTAGTCAGAGTCTACCCAGCAGGCCAGTGGGACAAAAAGCCATTAAGCTTTTTTCACGACCTTTTGCCGTGAACTTAAAACTTATTTATTTTGTATGGCTGGACTAGCCTGATTTTTATCTCTAAATTTTAATTGAATTTATGGGTTTTTAAAGTTTTATAATTTTATGCGGGAGTATGTTATTTTAACATTTGGGCAAATTTAAATTAGTTTTTTAAGAGATGTTTTTAACTATTGTGTGTATCTGTATTTTATCTGCCTGTTCACCGCCCTGAGTCCTTCGGGAGAAGGGCGGTATACAAATTAAAATATTCATTCATTCATTCATTCATTCATTCATTCATATTCATTAAAGGCTCCAGCACTCCATATTCCTTAAAAACCTGTGCAGGAATCGTGGAGACGGCGAGGAGAAGAGCATCTGGTTACCAAGTGGAGTCGGTAGACGGGGAAAGATGCCTGGCTTTCCCAGCTGTTATCGAATGCAGCCAGATCCCTGAAACAGCATTTAGCTCAGTTGTGTCTGAATTTCGCTCTTGAATCTCGGCCCTTCGGAGCTACTGACAGCCTTGAACTGGACCTTGGACCAATTTTAGACGATTCTTGGAAGCTCCTCTTTGAAAAACATATTTTGCAGGCAAGGCTTTGCTTTGGTTGAGCTTCCTGGGGACATTTCTGTTACCTGATAACAAAACTTGATAGTCTCTTGCGGGACTAAAATTTAATACAGGCAGAGCTTTGCCTGGGATTTTAGGCTGCATTAGTAGCATTTTAAAAGGTGATATTAGCACTTTTAACATGGCAGGCTGGATCTCTTTTTTTTTAAACTTTAAGGAAGTGTGTCTTTCTCTCCTTAGCCAAGGCTGTTTCTTTTGATATGGAAGAAATTGCTTTTTCAGCAACTGCACAACAGAAAATTTTTTCTGGAAGACTTTTGGATACACCTGCAAGTATTAAGCAAGACAAAAATGTATCTGGAAAATGGAGTATATGGACCATAAGTTTGCCACTTGTGGAATGCCATATAGAATAGTTGTTTTCTATTATTCAAGCTTCGTGTTAATCCAGCTCTTATGTCAAAAAGCCTAGAGATGAAACAATATCAGATATTTTGCATTTCTTTCTGTCACCTATACAAAGACTTGACACCCCTGTCACTGGTTATATTAACTGTACCCAATTTGGTGGACTCCAGACACACAAGGGCCAACAACAAAACAGGTCCCTAGACAACACACACACACACACAAACACACACACACACACACACACACACACAAAGAGACACTTCAATACTATTACTACTAACACTCCCATCTGTATTACTCCTTTTGAATGTTATTAGAGAGAAAAAACCCCTTTCTAACTGCTTTACTTCCACACAAAAATACACCCCTTCTTTCCCCACACCCTCAGTTGTTTCACAGCACAGCTTTTACTGGCAATTGTGTTGTGGTGTCCCCGGGGAGAGGCCTTGAAGGGACAGGACCAAAACAGCACAAGTGGTAGCAACTTTCTGGGCAGACTGCTGTCTCTCTCACAGATCCCCTAATGAAGCCTTTTCGCTTTGCCTGAATTTCTTGGCGTTTCCTATTTTCAGGTGGGCAAAGGAGCCCCTTTGCAAAGGGAAAAGCCTCTCTCTCAAATTCAGGGCCCTAAATTCTTACACCCTCCAGGCCAAAGTCGGGGTGCCTGAGTTTGGAGGCCACCGCAGTGCCTGCCTAAAGGATCTCTCTCTAACGGACGATGCAGAGTTACAAATGGGCTGCCTGCAGTCCCTAAAATGCTGGAAGGCTGCCTACAGTGGAATTAAAATGGCTGACGGCTGACCGGCAATGGATCCAACTCAACCCGGCAGATGGTGCTTCCTCCCATCTCAAGTCGACAAACTGCCAGTCCCTCAATGCATCCAGGAGGGTCACAAAGTTGTGCATGCATTTACAGCCGGTTTTCAGCCGTCGGTGAAAGCCTTGTGCAGCTTCCGCAGTTCTTCAGCTCAAGGAAGGAGAAAGCAATTCAGCATGTTGAGTCCTGTCCTGTCCATTGTTCTCTATTTACGTTGCATCCAAAGTGAAAAAGGAAAATTGTAATCTTAAAATCAACTAGTAGTGGTCTTTGGAAGGAAGATGGCAGCACTTGGTGCCTTCTTAGCTGAAAGAATAATTTTCTCTTGGCTATGAAAGCAATGTAACAGTAAAAGAGTTGGAAGGGCCCTTGGAGATCATCTAGTCCAACCCCCTGCTCACGCAGGAGACCTATACCAGGGATTTGAACCATTGGCCTTTCTTATCGACAAGCTCAGTGTCTTAGCCACTGAGCCACCTAGTAATATTGTGTTTTCTTCAATAGTTAAATAAAAATAACATGACAGAGTCGACTTTTTATTTCGTGTATTTAATATGTACTAGCCATTTTTTTGACAACAAACTTGTCTAATCAACAAAACCTAAAGTCAAAGTTTCATTTTTTTTTCTGTGTCAAGCACAAAATCCAAAAGCAGTTTCCAAGTAGAAACAAAATCGGATATAATCTTTTCCTTGACTGAAGTACTTAATCTGCCCATTCTTGCTGCTTCCAACATGGATAACAGTGAAGTTCGTTTTTTCAGAAAGAAAAGTCTCTCATTTTAATTTTATATTCATTTTGAGACTCTTCTGTATTAAAATATCAATCTTCTTTTAATATTTTTATAATGTGCGATTTTTAACAAATCGTTTTATTATTAATCGATGAGAAGGAAGGATTTGATATGATCACTGTATCATATGATCGAACAAGAATTGCTAGTTCCACAGTTCCTTGAGATCCTTAAGCCTATTCGTGCAAGCGTATTTTAAGAGACTTTTGGAAAGATATCAAGGATGGCTCCACAGCAGAAAAGGCCCATCTCCTGGATCCCGCAACATGCGACTTCTTAACAGCCAAGACCCACAATGCACCTCTTTGGCTAGAGCTGGCGGGGTGGACAGATGTAATCAGAAGAGGGGGTCTCAGGCAGGGGTGAAATCCAAAATTTTTCCCTGCTGGTTCTGTGGGCGTGGCTTGGTGGGCTTGGCAGGGGAAGGATACTGTAAAATCTCCATTCCCACCCCACTCCAGGGGAAGGATATTGCAAAATTTCCATTTCCACCTCACTCTGGAGCCAGCCAGAGGTGGCATTTAACGGTTCTCCGAAGTACTCAAAATTTCCGCTACCGGTTCTCCAGAACCTGTTAGAACCTGCTGAATTTCACTCCTGGTCTCAGGGCTTCAGAGGTCAAAAGCAGCACCCTGAATTGGACCCAGAAGCAAACTGGCAATGAATGCATCTTGTGGAGTAGAGATGTAAGGGGTGCCGTTCTTGGGGTGCATATAAGGGCCCACACCATCCTATTTTGTAATACCTGAAACCTTCCAGATGCTCTTCTAGGGCAGCCCCATGTAGAGGACATTAGAGTAGTGCACCCAGGATGGCTATATACATTTGACTAATTTATCCATAAATTCTGGGCATCCCTAAGGAAGGAGTCTGGAGAGGTGGGGGATGCGTATCTGAGTTGACCAGAGGCCTCCCCACATGAGGCACGTGGGGAGAAAGAGGCCCCAGAATGCTTGGGCAAAGCAGCTCCTTCTCCTTTCTCTGATTTTCATAGGCAAAGGCTGCCCTAAGCGGCTTCGGCCTCTCTCGTGTTTGGCTCCTTTCCAAAATCCTGGCTCAGGAAGCAGCCCAGCGTCTCTTTTGCCAGGGATTCTCCTGACCCACAAAGGCCACATTCACACGGATGTAACTGAGTCAGTCATGCACCTCAGAGATACCTTTCCATAACCTTCTCACATTGGGTTACCTGCAACCTTGGTGAATTTTCCCTTCAGAGACTTGTGTGTATTGTGTGTGGATCCCATTTGCATGAGATGCTGCACTATAAACCGGCCAGCCATTAAAACACAGGAAGGTTATGCCTGCTGGGAACCCAGAGAGAAAAGAGAGGACCTGAAGGGGAGGCTCATCCTTCAGACGGCCAGTTTCCAGGGACTCACCAGGAATTGGAAGGTCCCCCTAATGGCCTCTGTTAGATTCGGGCAATAACGAGGCAGGAGACCAGGATAGTGACAACAGCTCTTTACTATAGGATGACCCAGCAACCCGGGCTGGGAAAAACCTCTCTTTATATACAGTTTAGCCGGAGGCTTCAACCAATCAGCAACGTGCTGTTTTCCCGCCAAAACATTTAAAGATACATTACACTCCTTCCCTCCCAGAAGGCACTTTACCACTATTTACATGAAATTAACATTTTATTTTTCAACGTAATCACGCAAGTAGACTGGGCGTCTCCTGACTCTCTCAGACCTGCGCAATTCATTCTCTGGGAGTGAGTCGAGCTGACCGGAGGGACTGTCTGTTCCTCTCAGCTCCTCCTCTAGGCCCTCCGGCCCTGGATTATTTGCATGGTCGTCCCTGCTGTTTTCTGAAGGGACCGGTTGGCGTCGCTGGACCTCTTGGAACTCAGATAAGTCCCGCGTTTGCCCCGGGTTTGAGTCAGCTGTGGATTCAAACGTTGGATAGTCAGGGCCTGTTTCGTCTGATTCGGATTGTTCGGTTATGCGTTTTCTTAACTGGTCTATGTGGCGCCTCCATACCCGGCCGTCCTTGATCTCTATTAGATATGATTTGGGTCGTGTTATTTCTAGGATTTTTCCTGCTAACCAGGTCGGGCCCTCGCTATAGTTGTGTGCCCACACTAGGTCGCCTATAGCCATCCCTCTTGTTTTACCGAGTACCCCTTTGTAACCGTCTGGTGTGTAGTTCGGGTTTAAACGGTCTAGTGGGCACCTGAGCTTCCGACCCATTAATAGCTCTGCCGGGCTTCTGCCAGTTGTGACACAGGGGGTTCTGTGTTGGACGGCCAGGAAGGTATCTATTTTTGTTTGCCAGTCGCCTGGCTTGAGTCTGGACAATGCCTCTTTTGCGCTCCGGACGGAACGTTCTGCAAGGCCATTCGTCGCGGGGTGGAAAGGCGCCGAGAGGACATGTCGGATGCCCTCTTCTGCCAAGTACCCCTCAAACTGGGTTGCCGTGAATTGTGGCCCGTTGTCGGAGACTAACGTGTCTGGCAACCCGTGGGTTACAAACAGGTGCCGTAGGACCGAAATCACAGCCTCGGCTGTCATGGATCTCATGAGAATGATTTCCAGCCATTTGGAGTAGGCATCGACTACCACCAGGAAGGTTTGGCCGTGGAAGGGGCCGGCAAAATCGATGTGGATTCTAGACCAGGGCCCTGGGGTCTCCCATTCCGAATCGGGGCCGCTTGGGGGTAGCGGTCTGACTCCTGGCAGGCCTGGCTTTTCCCTACCCTTTCAGCAATTTCCGAGTCCATTAAGGGCCACCACACATAGCTTCTCGCTAAACCCTTCATCCTCACGATCCCTGGGTGACCTTCGTGAAGGAGGTCCAATACCTTTTCCTTTCTCCGGGATCACCACCGATCCCCCATAGCAGGCACCCCTTGAGCCGAGAGTTCCCCACGTTTTTTACAAACTCTTTAAAACGCCGCCGTGCAGCGGGCCAACCTCTTGTACCCAACCAATTACAGTTCTTATTGTAATGTCCTTATACGAAGCCGAGCCACCTCTTTGGATGTGACTGGGCCAGAGTCCAAAGAGTCAATTAGCAGAACTGGTATCCCGGAGTGGGGTCTTCGATAGTCTCTGGTAACGGGCATCTGCTCAGGGCGCTGCATGCCCTAATTCCTTTCCTGGCCGGTGTAGTAATTTGTAAGAATACGCTGCCAGGAAGATAGTCCATCGGGTCAGTCTGGGCGAAGCACGGGCGTACGGTCGCCTGCCAACAGACCTAGTAAAGGTCTATGGTCCGTGATGATTTCAAAATCACCACCAAATACATATTCATGGAATTTCTTTACCCTGAGACTATAGCCAAGGCTTCCTTATCAAGCTGGCTATAATTCCTTCAGTTGATGACATGGTTCGGGAGTAGTATGCAATAGGGGCTTCTGTGCCATTTGGTAACCGTGGCTGAGCACAGCCCCCACCCCATAGGGAGATGCATCACAGCTTAACACTAATGGCAGCGTGCCATTGTATTGATAAGGAGGCTATCACTAGATAGGAGGTTTTTACCCTTCGAATGCCCTAGCTTCCGCCTTTCCCCAAGACCATGCAGCTGACTTTGCTAGTAATTTGTGTGCAGCTCGGCTACTGTTGCCTTATTTTTCAAAAATACCGCGAGAAGTTGACCAGACCTAAGAATGCCTGTAACTCGTTTGTTTTTTTGGGACTGGGGCCTTCCTGATGGCCCGTACCTTGCTCTCAGTGGGTGAATCCTTCCCTGTCTATCCGGTAGCCCAGGAATTCCACAGATCAACCCCGATCTGGCATTTGTTTAGTTTAACTTTGAGACCGCAGACCGGAAAATGCCCAAAACTTTTCGCAGCCTTACCCCTAATTCCTCTAGTTCTCAGCGGATACCAGTACATCGTCAAAGTATGGTACCACCCTGTAGTCCTTGCAACAGCCGCCCATCAGGTTCTGAAATAACCCTGGAGCCACACTAACCCCAAACTGTAACCGGGTGCACTTAAAAGCCCCTCTGTGAGTCACAATTGTCTGTGCTCGCTGTGCTGCTATCTACGGGCAGCTGTTGATAGGCTTGGGCCAGGTCTAGCTTGGCAAAACTTGCCCTTGCCCCATTGAGTGCAGTAAGTGCTGTACCACCGAACGGGTAAGCACTCTTTGCAACGCTTTGTTAAGCGTTGCCTTGTAGTCAGCGCAACCGGACCGACCCGTCCGGTTTGACTGGGGTGACTATAGGGGTCTCCCACTTAGCATGGTCAACTGGCACTAGAATTCCTGGTTTACTAGCTTGTCCAGTTCCCGGTCAATCCTGGGCTTTAGGGCTAACGGGACCCTCCTAGCCTTGAGACGGATGGGGGCAATTTGGGGGTCTAAGTTAAAGGATATAGGGGTCCCCTTGTACTTGCCCAGGCAGTCTTTGAAAACGTCCCCAAACTCCTTCATGAGTGCGTCTTTCAGGTTGACTTCGTTTCTGAAGACTCCGGTCACTCCCATGCCCAATGCTCGGAACCAGTCCAGTCCCAACAAGCTTGGCAGGGTCCCATCGACGATGGTGATGGGCAGAGTTTTCCTGTAGTGTCCATACTCGACGTGGACAGACGTTACCCCTCGAACAGGGATGCGATTTCCCTGGTAGTCCTGTACTTTTAGTCTCTGTGGTTGCAGCTTGCGCTTTGCGATGGTGGGTAAGGCTCTCACGAGATTGTCCCAGGACATGATCGTGATCGACGAGCCGGTGTCCACCTCCAATCGGCACGGCACCCCCTCAATCTTTGCTTTTGTGAAGATTTTCTTTTCTAGGCGTGTTGATGCGTGGCCCACTCTCACGACAGTTTAATTCAATTTCGCGCCTTTTTTAAACTGACCACTCACGGGCCGCCGCTCCCCGCGCCTGATTGGCGGTTTGAATTTTGGCGGAAGGTTGGGGAGCTGACAGACCTGTGCTAGGTGCCCTTCCTTTCGCATCGCCGACAAGTTGCATCTTTAAATCTGCATTGTTGTCTGGTGTTGCCCTCCGAACTCGCAGTCACCCGGTCTTCTTTCTCCGGCCTCCCGTGTGGAAGACTCTTCCTCCTCACCGTCCGACTCGGCCTGGACCTCTTCATTGTGGACTGGGGTTGATTTCGCACCAGCCGTTGGTGCGACCTGCTTTTGTAGGGTTTCCGCCGCTTGGGTAGACATCTCGTGAGCCCTGGCTTCCCAGGCGCTTGCCAGCGTTAGGTTGCTTTAGACAGCAGCCGCCCGCAAACGGATGTCCCTGACCCATGGATGAGTTGCTCCAGCAATGCCTCATCCAAGTCTCGATACTCACAATGTTTTGAGGTTTCCTCAGGGCGCCATGTATGCGCTGATGGACTCGCCTCTTGCTGTCTGCGCTCCCGACAACCGCTTGCACATACTTTGATGGCATGGTGCAAATGGGCTTTAGTAGAGTCTGCAGAGTTTGCCACGGTACCGACTGTACCGGCGTTGGCTCGCCAGCGATTCTGCGGTGTCGAAAACTTCTGGACCGCAGTGGCTCAGGAAATAGGCGCTTCCTGTTGTCTGAAACTCCTTGAGTTCGCTCGCCGAGGAAACACTCAAACGAGCCATGTATGACCCCATTTTCCTTAGCTGGGTCGAATGGCGCTGGCGGTGTGTAGCCGGACATCGCTGCTTTCCGCCTGTTTGCTGGGTTCGCCTTCCTGGTGAGTTCAGCTCTTTTCCTGGCGCTCTTAGCCTCGAGATCCCACCTTCGTCGCCAGTGTTAGATTCGGGCAATAACGAGGCAGGAGACCAGGATAGTGACAACAGCTCTTTACTATAGGATGACCCAGCAACCCGGGCTGGGAAAAACCTCTCTTTATATACAGTTTAGCCGGAGGCTTCAACCAATCAGCAACGTACTGTTTTCCCGCCAAAACATTTAAAGATACATTACAGCCTCGGCCTTCTTCAGTGGCAGAAAGACAGACGGGTGAAAGGGAGGCAGAAGGTCCCTTGGTTAGCTGGAGCCTCCGTTGGGTTCTGTTTTCCCTGCAAGGCTGGCCAAGAAATGAGGCTGGAATGAGGGAGGAAACTTTCAGCTGTTTATTTCTGCAGAAATAAGAGAGCCTGACATTTGGGACAGAGGTCCAAATCTAGCATGCTGTGAAAAATACGGCTCAGATATTCACACAGAAAGTTTGTTATTTAAAAGCAACCAATGTGAATTCTTCCACCGGATTAGTGTTCACATCTGGTCAATTACATTTGTCTTTTTTGTGTACAAGATTATATTTGTTGTACTTGGCACAAGAGAGCAAAACCTTCCTATCCCATCATTGTCAGGAATCGCCTGTCGCAGGTCTGTAGTTTGTCTGTCTTCCTCTCAAGGAAGCCGGCAAAGAGAAAGGGAGCTTAGACAGCCAGGTAGGAAATTTGAGCAATTCCGGGTTTTGCTGGCTTGTTTCTGTATAATTTGATTTATTTCTGGCAGGCTTGGTGCTTAAACGCTTTTTCCTTACCCTCTTTGGTAATTGAGAAACTGCAAAGTCGTAAACCAGCAGGGGGAGCCATTCTCTAGCTCATCATGTTTCCGGAAATTCTTAGGGCCGGCCTTGCTGAGACTCTCCCGATTTGAAAGGTTTTTAAAGATTTATATTCTTTTATGTTCTATATTTTATATTCTTGAACTATCAAGCTATCCCCTCCTCTTCCCCACAGATGGGGCGTAATTTTTACTCTGTACATGCTCAGTGGAAAGGTTGACTGAAGGGGAAAGGAGATTCAAGTCCTGAAAAGACAGTTGAATGTTTCTCATACTTTGTTCATCATACGAAATATAAAATCAACTGAATTTGGGGATCATAATAGGAACTGTAATTGGAAGAGGGATTTATTATTTTAGTCCAAGGAGTCTCAATCTTAGTTTATTGTGGGAAAAGGGAAGAGTTTGAAGCTTCCTAAAGATTCATGGCTTCACCAGAGAAGAAAAGGAAACAGGGAATTTATATACTGTATTTGAGACCTCTGACATTTTCCCATAGAGAGAAATATCTTTGCCTTGAAGATACCACAAATAAGCCTTTTGAGCATTTTCATCCAGAGCGAAAATCATTTGGGGTGTTTGATCTAAATCACAGAATCATAAGACTAGAAAGGACCTCAGAGGTCTCCTAGACCAACCCTCAGATCCAGGCAGGAGTTCTAATACCACCCAGTCTATTTTTGGAAGAAGAAAAAAAACTTCCACTGAGAGAGAACTCACAATTCCAGGATGTAAAATAAGCTATTCCACTGAGTAATTGTTCTCACTGTTAGAAAATGTCTCCTGACTTCTAGGTTGGATCTCTTTATCCACCCATTGCTTCATGTCCTGCTGCCTGGTGCTTTGGAGAAGAGGTCAGTCCCTTCTTCTCTGGGGCAGCCCCTCACGTGCTGGAAGACAGTTATCCGGAATGATCATTTCTCTGTTGCTGCAGCCCCAGGACTGCCTTGGCTTCTTTGGCAGCTCCACCTGATCCCCCCCTCCCCCTCGCCTGCCCCCCCCCACCAGGCATAGAGAACGCCCCCTCTTTCCTCCCCAAGAGCGGAATGCCTGGAAGGGGATTTCCTGATGGAACTTTCGCTTTCCTTTCCCCCGCCTGTCTAGCCGGTTGCGCCTGGACCTCTGCCTAGCAACAATGACACCATAGGGATATCTTTTTTCTACTGGTTGAGCTTGCCCAATCGCCGGCTTGCTCTGGGTTGTTGCGTTGTTGATCGCCAGGTCAGCGTCTTTCTCTGCCTGCGACTGAGCGCAGGTTGAGGATCTTGGCCAGGATGGCTCTGCGCTTGCTGTCCCTTCTGGTGTTGGTGGCGGTCGTACTTCAGGAGAACTGCCTCGGTGAGTCCCTTTGGGGGCGACGGGGGTTCCGGCCCCTTTTTCTACTGTTGGGAATCCATCCAGGGAATTTCTCTTTCTCCTCCCCCAAAGTTTCCTCCCAGAAAGAGAATCTTGACTCGGTCCTCTTTCTAGTCCGCTTCCCCTCCCCCTCTGGCCACTCCCAGAAGGGACCCCAATGCGTGGATGGGACTCTGCTGCCTCTCCTCCCCCCAGGAGAGGCCCCCCTGGGAGCAGGAGAAGGGCGGACCCTCCAGATCTCAGTCCAGTCTACCTGGGCGCCCCCGAGCGCAGTTCTTTCCCAATTTCAAAGTGGAGGTTGTGGGAAAGTGGCGTTTGCACGGGATCAGGGCAATTCACGAACTTCCTGGCTGCCTTCGCCCAACCCCTCCGCCTGGGTCGCCTCTCCTGCCTTTTGGGGAGCTTGGTGGCTCTTGGTGGCTTCTGGTGCTGGGAGGACCCGGCTTGTTTCTGGAATCGGTTCAGTGTATTGGCCGACGCCGAGGCTGGTGCCATTGAAGCGTCGGGTTAAGGCTGCCCTGTGAATGCAGCAGGAGAAGAGACTGGAAAGAAACACTCCTTGAATAAGGTTTCTAAGGATCCGCCTTTAGGATGCTCACTTTCTCCTCCATCCTAAACCCCCAAGATCCCCAGAGCTTTTCTCTAGGGCAGGCAGGGATTTTACCACCCCAAATCCTCTCCTTCCATTTCAGGAGCCCTCAGCATGGGTCAGTTTGCAGAATCCAAACTATTTAAAATGTACTATTATTCCTTAGTAATCAGGAAGGGGCCTTGGGCTGTTCTGAGAAACTACCTATGAATGGAGCAGCTTTTCAAAAGGCATTAAAAAGCTGTCAGGATCTTAAGGAGTAAATAGGCTGCGTTGGAGGCAAAAGGAGAGAAGAACCTCTGGATGGTGGCCTTGAAATAAACGGTTTCCTTGGACACAGAGAGGCCCAAACTGACCTGCCGGCTGTTCCTGTCCTGAGGAGGATTTAGGATTATGAGGACGCCCAACCTGTGTTACATTCACATACCTTTTTCCTCTCAGGCAGACTTCAGACTTCCTCATTGCTCAGCCCCACAAGGGAAGGAAGCGGGTTCTGGATCACGGAGAGTCCGATCCCCCCTCCTTCCGTTAGAGAAAAGCTCTGATCCCTTTGGATTCTGAAATCTCCCCAGAGCAGGAAGTGGATCTGGGGCTCCCTCTCCCCAAAACCTCTGAGGAGCCCCTGGGATTGTGGGGAGGAACAGGAAGAAGGAGGCCCAGGCCTTTGCCTTGGACTGGGAAGGACTGGGAGACCATACTGGACGGAATGGGCAGTAGGACTACAGGTAGTTCTCGACTTAGAACACTTCATTTAGTGACCATTCAAAGTTGCAATGTCATTGAAAAAAGTGACGTATGACCATTTTTCACGCTTACGACCATCTTAGGTCTTCATGGTCACGTGACCAAGATTTGGATGCTTGGCAACTGGTTCGTATTTATGACGGTTGCAGTCTCCCCATATCGCATGACCCCCTTCTGACAAGCAAAGTTAATGGAGAAGCCAGATTCACTTAACAATCAGGTTATTAATTTAACAACTGCTATGATTCATTTAACAACTGTGGCAGGAAAAGTTGTAAAATGGGGCAAAACTCACTTCACAAATGTCTCACTTAGCAACAAAAATGTGGGCTCATTTATGGTCATAAGCCGAGGACTACCTGTATTTATTTCTCTGGGCTTTGGAGGTTTGTCCAAATAAGTCCCATGAACGATCCTGAAAACGATTTTTATAATCTTTGATGCACTGGAAGAATTTCTGATCTGAAGAGCTTTCAGAATAGACACCAAAAAGGGGACTTGGATATGAAAATTTACCAATTTCCCAGCAGTATTTAATTAATTTTCTTTTCTTTTGATTCTTTTAAGGCACTTAGAGGGGGTTGTTTTTCTGTTCATTGGGCAGCCTCAGAGCCTCTTCCGTGTTTGTATTTTGACAATGAAAACTAAATGGTGACTTAATGATTTTTCCCCCTCATTGTTAGTAAAGTTTTATGTCTTGTGAATTGATCCTGTCCTCCAAGAAGGGCTGGAAAAACTTTGATGGCCTCAGTCAGGACTTTGCATGATGGAAACGGAAATCATTTTCTATGTTTAATCTTTGGTTCCCCAGAGGGGCTTTAAAGGTGACAGGACCCTCCCCACAGAGGATGAGTTTAGGGAGAGGACCCCAGCTAAGCCCCCCTCCCCTCCCCACATGGGCATTGGCAGCAGAAACTCCCAGGCAGTCTCAATGGGGGCAGGAGGGGGGTCCAGGGTGGGGAGGCCCCAGGGGTTTCTGGGGTGAGGGGAATTCTGGGAATTGAAGTCCAAATGGCTGAGTCTGAGGAACTCTGATTTAGGCCTTTACCTTGAGACTCCCTGACCATGTAATCCCACCCCACCCTCCACCCCCCAAGGTGGCCGAGGCATTCTGTTTCTTGGGCTGACCAAATGCAGGATCAGCCCCAGAGGAGGAGAAATTTCAGAGCAGCTTCTGTGGGAAGGGAAGGGTGAGATTCAGAGGAAATCTGGTCCAATGGAAAGCATCCATGAATGAGGGTTTCAGGGCCCTAACTGGGTTGATGAAATGAAGCAATCTTGGGATAATGAGAGTGACGTTTTCTGTGCAGTGAGGGGGAGCCCCTCTGAGTCCTGGGTTCAAAGCCGATTCCTGCTCAGATGGCTGAACTCTGGGAGGGGAGGGGGCATTTTCCAGTGGGGGGGAACAGAAGGAAGATTTGGGAGGCTCCATTGCTGCTCCCTTCCCTGATCCCCCCTTTGCTGTTTCCCCTAAGGATCCCATGGCCTCTGGTCTCCTGCGGATTTATTTATTTATTTATTAATCACATTTATATACCGCCCTATCTCCCGAAGGACTCAGGGCGGTTCACAGGCAAATAAAAACATATAAATACAGATTAAAATAACAATTAAAAAACTTATTCTACAAGGCCGAATTATTAAAAGCAATATAAATAATAAAACCCATTTAAAACCAATAAATTTAAAATCTAATCCAGTCCTGCGCAGATGAATAAATGTGTTTTAAGCTCGCGACGGAAGGTTCGGAGGTCCAGAAGTTGACCAAGTCCTGGGGGAGTTCTGCCCAGAGGAGCCCCACAGAGAAGGCCCTTCCTGGGTGTCACCACACTGCCCGCTGGCACCTGAGGAGTCCTCTCTGTGGAGCACGGTCTGAGAGATATTCAGCAGCAGGCTCCCTTAACCCGGCCCTATGCCATGGAGCGCTTTGTGGTTACCAAACCTTGAAGCGCCCGGAAGGCCACAGGTAGCCAGTGCAGTCTGCGCAGGATAGGTGTCACACGGGAGCCACGAGGGCCTCTATCACTCCAAGAGGCGATTCTGACTAACTGCAGCCTGGATGCCCTCTTCAAGGAGCCCCATGTAGAGCATTGCAGTAATCCAGAGACGCACGAGGGCGTGAGTGACCGTGCATAGGGCATCCCGGTCAGAAAGGCGCAACTGGCGACCAGGCGAAACTGGTAGAAAGCTCTGAGACGGCGTCAAATGATCTTCAAAGACAGCTCATCCAGGAGGACGCCCAAGTTGCATCCTTCCATCGGGGCCAATGACTCGCTCTCCAACAGTCAGCCGTGGACTCAGCTGACTGTACCGGGATGCCGCATCCACAGCCACTCTGTCTTGGAGGATTGAGCTTGAGCCTGTTTCCTCGCCATCCAGACCTCACGGCTTCAAACACCAGGACAGCACTGATAGCTTGGGGTGGCCCGGTGTAAAAAATACAGCTGGGTGTCATCCGCTGACAGCTGGTACCTCACACAAGCCACTGATGATCTCACCCAGCTGTTTCATATAGATGTTGAACAGAAGCGAGAGAATCACTCGCGGCACCCCACAAGTGAGGCGCCGGGGCCCGAATCTGCCCCCTGTCAGCACCGTCGCATCGATCGGAGAGATAGGAGGAGAACCACCGATAAACGGTGCCTCCCACTCCCAATCCCCCAACAGCAGGATACCATGGTCGATGGTATCAAAGCCGCTGAGAGGTCTAATAGGACCAGGGCAGAGGAACAACCCTCATCCCTGGCCCTCCAGAGATCATCCACCAACGCGACCAAAGCCGCCTCAGTGCTGTAACCGGGCCGAAACCGGACTGGAACGGGTCTAGATAGACAGTTTCTGATATGCCACCATACTCTACAACCTTCGCCTGGCGGGTTGAGACCGGACGATAATTACCTAAAACAGCCGGGTCCATGAGGAGGAGGTTTCACCACCGCCTCTTTCAAGGCGGCCGGAAAGACTCCTCCACCAAAGAAGCATCAGTCGCTGGAGCCAGCCTCGTGTCACCTCCTGAGTGGCCAGCACCAGCCAGGAGGGGCACGGGTCCAGTAAACATGGTGGCATTCAGCCTACCCAACAACCTGTCCATGTCCTCGGAGCCACAGGGTCAAACTCATCCCAGACAATGTCACCAAGACTCTCACCCGTCACGCAATCTTGGTCCAAACCGTCCGAAGCTGAACGATTTTATCTTATAGAAACCCGTAAACCCCCCCAGCCCGCCCCTGCAAGGGGTCACCCCGCCCCCCCTGGTGTAGGGGGGGGCGGGTCACCCGAAACAGGGCGGCTGGGCGGTTATCTGCCGATGCAATGAGGGAGGAGGCGCTCGCCCGCTTCCTCAATGCCACTAGGTAAGTAGTATAGGACTTCACTAGTGTCCGATCAGCCTCTGAACGGCTAGACCTCCATAGGCGCCTTCTCCGGCGCCCATCCCCTCAGCTCCTCGGAGAACCAAGGAGCCGGTTGGGACCCGCGCCGGGTCAGAGGCCGCAAGGCACGACTTCCCAGGCCGCAACAAGTTCCTCAAGTGCCGTGAGCCAGACCCTCAGGAAATGGCCCAAGCTCCGTCCGAACCTCCGGGTCCATCAGGCGCCTGGGACGGAACCAACGATGGCTCCGCCTCTCCTGCGGTGTTGAATGGCGGTCAGAAAGTCCAGGCGAAGAGAGAGTGATCTGACCATGACAAAGGTTCAATGACTATTTCTTCAAGTCCAGATCTTCAACCACTGACCAGAGATAAAAATCAAGTCCAGTTTCTCCCTTTTGTTAGAAATCCTCCTCAAATCTGCAGATAACCATCAGGTTGGCCTCAGTGAAGTCAGAATTGAAGCTGTGAATGGAAATTAGACCAAGTGTTTCTGCTGCTTTTGAGCTTCTGGAGGGTAATCACTTGTAAGACTCAGCCTCCAGCAGAGACTGAGAATCCAGAATTTGAGGAGGCCTTGTTGGAAGAAGGGCACAACTGGGACATGTCTAGATCTCCTTAATTTGTATTAAGTAGGCTGCTTCTTTCTCAGCTGCTCATTGCCTTTTTATCTTTTTTTCCTGAATCTCCTTCCTTTTTTTTCCTCCTCCTTTTTTTTTTTTCCTCCTCCTCCTTTTTTTTCCCTCCTCCTCCTTCCCTTCTTCTTCTTCCTTCTTCCTTCTTCTTCTTCCTTCTTCTTCTTCCCCCCCCCTCTTCTTCCTTCTTTCTCCCCAGAGCTCAGATGGGAGCCTCCATGGGATCAGGGTCCTGACTGAAGCCCTAACTGCCCCTCTGGCTCCCTTCCAGGCGCCTCCCACTCCATGAAGTATTTCATCATCCATGGACCCAGTCAGGGCAGCCCCACTTTGTCACTCTGGGGTGTGATGATCTTGTTCACTGACAGCAACAGCCGGAAGAAGCCCTCGAGTCTCCTGGATGGAGAAAGTGGCAGGAGGATCCCCAGTACTGGGACAGAGACCAGATATCACGTGGCATGAGGATGTCAGAGAGACCTGAGACTCTGAGGAGCTACAACCAGAGTGAAGGTGAGTGATGGGTCGGTGGCTCCCCATAATCCTCCCCCAGGAACCAGAGAGAAAGATCCTTCAAAGGAAAAAGCTGCTTCCAGACCTTTTAAAAAGTCTTTTTTTGATATGTTTATTCTTTTTTTAAAATTGATATAAGATTGTTTTTACCTCCATAGCTGACATTTTCTGCCAGTTGTAGTTAATGAACACTTTTTAAAAGTTATCCATCTTTCTTTCTGAATATTTATATAGATATTGATATAAACTGAGGTAAAAAGACAAATCTCCTCCCCCATGACAGTGGAGGGTCTGACCTGGTGGGATCTCCTCTTGTGGGAGGAAGGAATCACAGATCCCTCCCAAAAGAAGAGGCAGGTGGATCCTAAGGAGATCCTGAGGAAGCAGGTCCTGTCCTTCTCTGTTTCCACCCCAGAGAAATGAGGATCAAGTGCAGATCCACCTGGGGAGACTCGATCCTCTTCACCCCTTTGGAGGGATGAATGGCCCAAATGCCAGGAGCTTCTCATCCCCACTTGGAAGGAGAGGCCAGGAGGCCCAAATGGGGTGATCTGAGGGATCTCAGGGCCACTTCCAGGATCCTCCCACTCTTGAGGGGGAAAGATAGAAAAGAAAGAAACCTCCATTTGGGGCCCTTCCTGAGTCTCTCAGAGCCTTCATGGCTTCCCATCCTTGATCCCTCAGGATGAACTCCTGCATTGCCCTCTTGGTGGGGCTGCCCTGGAGGGAGGCCTTCTTAGCAGCCCTTCTGCCATCTTTGGGGGACAAGATTCACCTTCCAGGAACCTTATTTGGGGGAGCTGGAAGGAAATGTGTGTGTAATGATAGGCTGCTTTTGGCTGAGATAAACCTTCCCCACAAATATCAGCCATTTTCCCTCCTTTCATCCCAAGGAGGTGCAGCCTCCTTCTTCCTCCTTTCCTTCTCCCTCCAGGCAGACCCCAGAGCTCTGCCATTCCTGCCCTGATCCCTGAGGTCCCCCAGATCCTCCAGGCCCCTGGCCTCCTCAGGGCAGAGCTGGACCCAGAGGCTCCTGGTGGAGAAGGAGGAAGGAGACCAGCCAGAGTGGAGAGGAGCCTTTTCCAGGCTCAACAGCCCCAAATGTCCCCACCTTCAAAGGGAGGCTGCTTCCCTCCCATTGCCTGAGTCGCCTCCTGGACTTTCAGGATCCCTCCTGTCCTTCAGTCTGAGAAACTGCACAATATTCCAGATGTGGTGGTTCACCTGATTTATGTTAAAGGCTTTGTGACATTATCTTTTGTTTTCAATCCATTTTAATGATCCTGATGTCCTGTTTGCCTTTAAATTTTTAATATAATTTGTATTAAACCTTTGAACAAAGATAAAAGCTAATAGAGGTAAGATAAAGAGGAGAAAAGAGAAATCAAATAAAAAAAAGTACAAGAAAAGAAAACCAGTGGAAGAAAATAAAGAAAAAGACATCAAGAAGTGATTTCTGATATCTTCACAGCAGTTCTAAATATAAATATATTTTAGCCTCTCTAAAGCAGCCTTTTCAACCTTTTGACCCGCAGGAACCCTTGAACTATTTTCAGGCCTCAGGAACCCCTGAAGATCCTAGGCTCAGAGAAGAAATTGTTTCATACATAGACCTGTAGAGATGCATTACAATGTTCTTATACTAATAAAAAACAAAAACTTGCCTTTCAATGTGATCCTGTGCTTTCTTTTGCTGCACAGATATTCAGTTCCCAGTAAACTGAGATAAGAACATATTTCATCTTCAACTGAAATAAAACAATTTCTGCCTTAGCTTGAGGCTTCTGAAATAAGACAGAGCTTGTTCAGAAGTTGAAACATTCTGTGTGGAAAGGAGGGAAAGGACTGGTCAGATTCAAAGGTACTTACAGGTGATTTTCCAGATTTGAGAGTTCCTGGCCTCCTTCCTCCCTCTCCCAAACTGGAGTAGAAACATTTCAGGATTTCCTTTTTGTTTTTAAATTCAGTTTTTAAATCCAAGAATCTGTTCACTTGAGTTGAAACATCTTCCAGGGCTTGCAAAGACTGAACTTCAAACTTCATTTCAATGGTCAATAATTGGGTGTCCAGATCAGACTGGGGCCACTTGCTTTGCTAAGGAAAATCCCTTTAGCCTTTGAGGCTTCATTCCATTACTAAAGCCATGGTTTGTTTCTGGTTAGATGGGAACCAGCCCTGTGACTTGGGGGCTATTTGTGAACGAGACCAAGATTTATGGTCACAGGATCCCTGAATCTTTATTTAGATCAGATCCTCTTGAGACCATGAGATAGAGATTCTGTCCTCGTGCAGCTCCAGATTCAGGCAACTGTTCCTCTCTGGGATCCCTTCCTTTCCCACAGAGAACAGAGATGGTAGAAGAAAGATGGAAGGATCTCCATCCCTGTTTCTTCTTTTACTTCTTCTCTCTTGGGATCCTCTCCTGGCTTTTCCAGCTTCTTCCTGGGGAGCTTCAGGCTCCATCCTGGGGATGACAGGAGGGGAGAAGGCGGTTAGTGATGGGCTTTCCTGATTGTTAGAGGAAATGGGTCAGTGCTTGTGTCAAAGTCCCTGCAGGAGGAGGCACTTGAGGACTCCCCAGACCATCCTCTGTCCTTTTTAGGCCTCACACATGGCAGGAGATGTATGGCTGTGAGCTGGAAAGACGGAGCAAAGGAGGGTTTACCAATATGGCAAGAGGACCTTCATCACCTTCGACAAGGAGACCCTCACCTGGGTGGCTCCTGAACCTGGCCCAGATCACCAGAGGAATGGGACTTCCAGATGAATCAGGGACAAGGTCTACCTGGAGGAAATCTGCATTGAGTGGCTGGAGAACCTGTCCTATGGGAAGGAGACGCTGTTGAGGACAGGTGAGCATCTGAGTGTGACTGGACTTTCTCCTTTATGGCGGATCTCTTGTAGACATTCAGCTTTGGGTCCCTGGTCTTCAGTCTGTTTGCCTGCTGGGGAATCCTCCCACTTTCATCCTCTCTCCAAGACAAGGAAGCCCTGTTGTACCAGGCAGCCATTCAATGCAGCAGAAAGGCAGCAGGCTGTGATCAGGTGGGACAATCACTTTGTCCTGTTCACTGAGATACCACCATTTGTTCTTCAGTGATCCTTAGAGGGAGTGGTGGGCAGTTAATTTCCTATTAACTCTCCTTACATCCCACAGGGGCCCTTAGTCTTTTCCTGAGGTGTATGCTATTTGGGGCTATCACCATATAAGACACTAGCATGATGGCCCAAGAATGCTCTTCCGAGGGAGAAGAAAGTCTGTCAATCTTTCTCTTAACCTCAAACAGGTTAGAATTTTGTGAGCTTCAAAACAATCCCCACCTTTAGACACTAACAGGGGCTCAATGATTATCTTTTCCTGCTTCTTAATGCCATCTAGAAATTGCCTAGATCACCCTTCCTTGGGTCCTTGCCCTCCAGGATCAGCTGGAGACATTGGGATCAGCCACCACACCCACACACCTGATGACTGTTCCTTGAGAAGACCTTCTCTCTTCATTTATCTCTCTCTGTCCTGGGACAAAATTCTCCTTGGTCTTTTCCAAATCTCATCAAGAGGTTCCACCTTCAAAGCGCCCATCTTAGGGGTACTAGAGCCTGTTCCGAATCTACCAACTCAGCCACAGAGGGGACTTCTCATGCCTCCAACAAACTCTGGACCCAGCCTTCTGTGGACCCTGCTGGAACACTTCCCTAGTTCAATTCTGATCTTCAGATTTTCATGAGCTGAGATCATTTATTCAGGGATCAATATTTTAAATCTTTAACCATTAAGGAAAAACAACACAATTGGCCACAATATGTTCGGAAAGTTGAATTTTATAATGATCTTTTCTGCCCCCCTCCTGAGAAATAAAATTTTCACAATAATAATAATAATAATCAGTGTGTGATTCCCTTTGATCTCTCTTCCTCTTAAAATTGGGGTTGTGCCCCTTGGAAAGAGGCCTGGAGCAGCCTCAGATTCAGGAGAGCAGAAGAGGATGCAAAAAGTAGAGTGCAACTTCTGTTTTGTTGTCTTAAAAGGGAACTTAAGAGACCATCTCCACTATCCCTCCCTTGAAGGGAGCCGCCCAGGATCAGTCAGAGTTCAAAGCAGTCGGAGTGGAACTTTTTTGGACCTTCAATTTGCTGCTGGAGGTTTTTCAGGCTGAGTCTCTGGGAAGGACCCAAAATCAGGAATCCTTGTTGAGCATTTTCCAGATTTGGAGCATTTCCCAAAACTCTTGGAGATGCAACATGTGTGGAGTGGGAAATAGTGGGAGATTTTCCTGCCCCTCCAAGTTTCCCATCCACCTTCCAGGCTCTGGAGGGGCTCAGAGTTAATTCTGGTGTTTCTGCAGAGGCCCCAAAGGTGACGGTGAGCAGCAGGACGGAGGTGGAGGATGGGATGGAGACGCACGTCTGCCATGTCCACGGCTTCTACCCCAGGGAGATCGATGCCTCCTGGAGGAGGGACGGGGAGGTCTGGCTGGAGGACACCTTCCATAAGTCTGTGGCCCCCAATGCGGATGGGACCTACCACTACTGGCTCAGCGTCCGGATCGACCCCAAAGAGAGAGACCGCTATCGGTGCCACGTGGAACATGACGGCCTGCAGGATCCTCTGGACTTGGAGCTGAAGGGTGAGAGGCTGCAGGGAGGGGAAGGCTGGACTCTTAGGCAGGCTGGAGGATTGTGAGAGAGAAATCTGACCCCAGCTATGTCCAGATGTGAACATATCTGACCTTTAAGCCATTGGTTTTCCCAGTGTTTGAGGCTGGTGAAGCTGCAGGGACCAGACCATAGAACTGACTCCCATCACAGAATCCCATCACAATACTTGGCCGATCCTAATGAAATTCCCTTAGATCCTCTCTGAGGCCTTCCCTGTTTCTTGCCCCCAGCAGAAAAGGAGCAGTTACGCTGAGCACCAGAAACAGATTTGCTTTTGTTTGCAATTCCTAAAGTAGAAGAATCAGGAGGAGTCTGGTAGCCCCTTTTCTGAAGGCAAATTCTGACTAAAATTGATGAACTGCAGCTGCCTTCAGGAAATGCAGAGAGTGGCTGGACTGATGCATCAGGAGTCAGAAAAGAGGCTCCCAAGTTGAGGTTTTTTCCCATCAGAGACTAACAAGGTTTCCTGCTTTAAAGGTCAAAAGGTCACTTTGTGTTGCTGCTCTGAGAAAGAAGTTGCACATTATTTTATGATATGATGTGTCAATTCCTGAGGCTCAGCATAAAAACCAAGGAAAAAATCCCCCTCTCAAAGAATTCTGAATATGCTCATAAGTGTCCTTAACATACATTGGACTTCCAAAGTTACAAAATTCAAATTCCAATTTTTAATTGATGATTGTCGCCACGATACAAGAAATATTCAAATGGAATTGTTATGCTGATATCCCAGACAAAATAAAATATTCCTTTTATTTTTGTTGTTGTTTATAGCAAGCATCAATTCATAAGTGGCATGATTGCTATTCAATGGGAATCCTGAATTTTGTGCAAGAGAAATTTACATTTAAAGTTCTCCTCCCCTCCCCCACAAGCAAACCACTTTATAATGCCTTGGTAAGACCATACTTGGCATATTGCACCCAGTTTTGGTTGCCACGATATGGAAAAGATGTTGAGACTCTGGAAAGAGTGCAGAGAAGAGCAACAAAGATGATTAGGGGACTGGAGGATAAAACATATAAAAAGCTGTTGCAGGAATTGGGCATTTCTAGTTTAATGAAAAGAAGGACTAGGGGTGACATGATAGCCAGTCTTATAATATCTCAGGGGTTGCCACAAAGTAGAGGGAGTCAAGCTATTCTCAAAGCACCTGAGGGCAGGACAAGAAGCAATGGATAAAAATTAAAGAAGGAGAGAAGCAAACTAGAACTGAGGAGAAATTTCCTGTCAGGGAAAACAATTAATCAGTGGAAGGACTTTCCCTCGGAAGTTGTGGGTCCTCCATCATTGGAAGCATTTAAGAAGAGACTGGAGAGCCACTTGTCTGGAATGGTATAGGGTTTCCTGCTTGAGCAGGGGTTGGACTGGAAGACCTCCAAGGTCCCTTCCAACTCTCTTATTCCATTATTCTATTCCTGCCATTTGTGGGACCATCCAGAAGTTGGATATCACCATATTCCATTTTCACGCTGAAGTTCTGGAAGCATAAAATACAATTTCATGCTATTTCTGGACTGGCCAAAGAAAATGAAAGTGTGCACACAAAAAAGGCTATAAAATATTTTACTGATATAAACTATTTTACTTTAAATAATAAAATGCAAACACTGAAACTGAAGGAAAAAGCATCCAGATCTGCCCATTTCCACTCAGGAATCAAGACTTATTGGGGCAACATATAAAAAGAACAAAAAAAATGTTTAGCAAATTTTGCTTATATTTTTGTTTTGAAACCTGCTGAGAGTCACAAGGTGGCAAACGGCTGTTTTTGAGTCAAAATATGAATTCAGTTGCCTTCATGCTGGGCTGGTGTGAGAAGGAAGGAGCGTCATGAGGCCACGTCATCTAACAACAGTTAGCAAGGCCCCTTCATGTTTCCTTGAGAAGGACACAAAAATGAACCCATGGAGTTTGAATTTGGGGTATTTCCAGCTTTCACTTCTTTAGGTCTCTTGCCTGATTGGGAAGATTGTTTGGGGTTCCCCTTCAATGATCTGCTCTTTCTCCCAATTCAGAACCAACCAATTCAAAATCCAACCTGGGGCTCATCATCGGCTGCGTTGTGCCTGCTCTTGTCCTGGTGGGTGTGATTGCTGGGATCCTGGTATTCTTCAGTAAGTATCTTTTGGGGGGGTGATGGAAGGAAAATGGGGAGATTCCCCCCAAATCTTTCCCTTTGGGGAGCTTCTTCTGGGCTTCCTTCTGTCCTGTTTTCCCAGCCCTCTTGGGGAACATCTGAGATCTCAGCCTCTTGCTGGGACTCCAGTCTCCATTCAGCTGAGTCTGAGGTTGGGACAGTCCCGTCTTCTTCTGAGTTGGGAAGAGGCATCCCAGTTCCTTTGTCCCTTTCAAAGGCTTTGGTCAAAGAGCAGCAGAGAAGGATTTCCATGAAAATCTTCCTCCGCATCCAATTGCTCTGCTGCTTCCCCCAATTCCCCTCCATCCATCTCAGAGGCAGCAGGTCTCTCTTGGGGCAAATCTGGAGATACATTTGTTTAAAGATCTTTCTGTCTTTATGAGACAAAAGTGAAATTTCTCCTGAGGTTCTTCCTCCTACAGAGGGAGAGATTGGATGATCTCTGGTGGATTTTTGTGAGCTTTCATTGATTTTTATCTTTGCAGAGAGACGTCAAGATGACTACGAAGCAGCACCAAGTGAGTGAATTGTCCTCTTTACATGTAATCTCCAACTTAGAGCAGGGACCAAAGGCACCATCAGTTGAGAGGGGTGTGTGCATGTATCTTTGTGTGTCCTATCTTCCTCTTCCTCCTAAGAACCAGGCTGGGGAAGATGGGCCCCCTTTTTATTACAGCCAGGCTGTTCTTGGAAGTGGAGTCCTCAAGGAGAAACATCTGGGAGAAGGAACCTTCAAGAAGATGAGAAGATCCATCTGGTGGAAGGTCCCTCTGACTGAGAACATGCCTTGTTTCCCAAGAAGGCAGAAAGGAAAGGCTTGGCCAAATGAGTCGGAAGCTCCATAAAACTAGGGATCAAAGGGGGGCATTTTGAGAAAAAAGGAGCTTTGGGGATGCCAGCTGGATCTCCTCTTGGTCTCCCATCACAAGGCTCTCTAAATACGAACTGGTTAGAAAAAGAAACTTTGGATCCATCTCTATCTTTTTAGATCAGCTCTGGCTTTGGGTGATATAAATTTTAAGAATTCTTTCTTATGCCTTTTAGTCAAAGCAGTTTAGTTCAAATTCTCTCCGTGTGTTTGTGAGTCATTGATTGTGTGTGGGAGAGAAAGGGAGGGAGGGAGTTGCAGTCAGAAAGAGCAGAGAGGGAGGGAGGGAGGGAGAGAGAGAGAGAGAGAGACCTCCTCACCCTCTTTTTTCTTTCTTTCTTTTCCAGCAAGTGACAAAGGATCCAACAGTTCAGACCAGGGTAAGTCAGAGGGAGCTGCTGCTGCTGCAGGAGTCATTCTGTCCCTTTGCAAGACTTTGGGCGGATGAGGGCATGAAAAGACGGAGAGCCCCACTTTTTAAAGCTCCCCCCCAATTCATCCTCCCTTCTGTGTCTGGTTCTGGTGAAATAATTAGAATAATTGGAGCCATTTTGGCTTAGTGGTGAGGGCACCAGGTGAGATCAGGAAATTGCCCCCAATTCTTTGAGGAGAAATAGGGAAACCTCTAGTGATGCCATGATCTCTAGTGGTTAGAGACTCTTCTGGTGACATAGCTGAGACCTGACTGACTCTGGAAGGGGAAGAGGTTCCCTCCCTCAGAGATGTGCCCAGCTGGGTTTAGGATTGGCCCCAACCGAGATCCCAGCCAGGATTGGTGGGGTTCCAGTGGTCCTCTAAGAATCTCTTCTGGCACCCAGGACGCTCCCACCCCACGATTCTGGTTGTGACTCCCTGTTTCTGAGGCTGGGCTGACATGATGAGTTGGGATTATTGGGACTATACCAGCCTCCCTGCTGCATGGCCTCCTCCCTGCCTGAGCTGCTGGGGGCCATCTCAGGGCTGGCATGGAGTTGCCCAGGATTCTGGTCCTGGGAGGTTTCAATCTGCCGTCCCTGCATTTGGTCTCGGAAGCAGCCCAGGACTTCTTGACTACCATGGCGTCTGTGGGTCTCTCCCAGATCGTCCTGGGTCCAACTCAAGACAGGGGTCACACAGTGGACATGGTCTTCTTGTTGTCAATGGCAACATGATCTGATGGGGGAATCTGGTTTTTATTTATTGTTTTAAATATTCTACATGGCATTTTATTGAATTTTACTGTGTGCTGTGTAGGGTCACCTTAATGAGATATTTGGGATGGAAGTTTAATTATTAATAAATTAATAAAAAGCTTGATGTCCTCTGAGAGGTTTGTGAAGCTGAAGAGGTTTAATGGTGAAGAGGGAGATTTGTTGTCCTCACAGGACAAGACATTGATTCATTCTGTGTCTTTTTCTCCAATCCAGGGAGCAACCAGGCCGTTTAGCAGCCCCCTTGCAGGTGAGTGGACTAGTGGGGGCCGTATGGGGGGAGAGGGAGGAAGGGAGGGGAGGGGTTTGGGGTCCAAGGACCAAGTGAGGGTGAAGATACTTTGGAAATCCCTCTTCTCCCTCCTATTCAAACACTGGAAGGGAAGGAATTTGGGGAGAGGGCTCAGGGGAGGGGTCTTCCTGCCCCCAAACTCTTATCCTGTGGCACCTCTCAGGCTCTCACTGTCTTGATCCCACTAACCCTTGGATACTTTTCTCCCTCCTCTTTGCAGTGGAGACTCCCAGCATAAAGAGAGAGGAATGAAGAGGGATCAGCCTTCTTCTGAATTGGGCCGGACTCTTAGCAGGAGCCCTTCAGGCCCTTCCTGCATGCTGGAACCAGGAGAGATTTTGGGTCTTCCATCATTGCTTTCATCATTGAATCACTAAACCTTTTTCTATTATGATTGAGGAGAAAAGAATATATTATGGGTTGCTAATTGTGGAAACAAAAGATTTCGTAGATTGGGTTGGGTTTCTAGATAATAGTTTGTAATAGGTAGTGGATGGAGATTAGAGGTTAAAGATGAGCTCTTAGAAATGGGTTTATAGAGAATGGGGTGAGGAATAAGATGAAGAGTTTCTTGGTTTTACTTTAAAAATATTTATAAGTTGTTAATTTTCATTATACTTGTTGGGGATACAGGTGGAGTTTTCTTTTTCTTTTTTTCCCTTGTTTTAAATTTACCTATTTAATCTAGTCTTCGATGAAACTATTACTGAGAGAAGTGTGCATTTTCAGATTTTTCTTTCATTAAAATAGTTGATGCATTTTTAATTGATTATTGCACCATTATTTGACCATCTATTTGATAACACAAAGTTTGACAAATAATATACCGAGTGTAGCACTCGACACTGATTTTTTATAGATTGCCATTTATGATTTTATGATTTTCATGATTTCGAAAAATGGAACATGAAATCAATTGTCAGCTGCTATCTCCTTAACAATGGCACATCTTTTGTAAATTTGTCAAAATTGTTTGCTGAAAATAAAAGATTTCTTTTCCTCTCATCTGAGTTTCTGCACGTTTGGGGAGGTTGGAATTAAGAGGGATTTTACCCTCCTTGTTGATCAGAGACCCTGATTCCAATTTCACTGGTAGGAAGGGGAGAAACCAGTGGTGGGACTCTACCGGTTCGGACCGGTTCGGGTGAACCGTTAGCTCTGATTTTCATCCCTGAGCGAAACAGTTTGCTCCGACTTTGAAGTGGGCCCGCCCACCTCAGTTGCCCAATATGATGCAGGGGCCCAAGAGTTGGGAGACCCCTGATTGATGGGAAAGATGTTCCCCATAATATAGGGGATGGAATGAAAAGGATGGGGTCTCTTATCCCCCTCTCTCTGGACTAGCCATCTTTGAAAGCCTAAAAAATAAACTTGAAAGCATTTTGTAACTATTCAGTGCATATTTCAGCCTCTTCTACTGATTCAAAACCCTTAGAAATGTAATTATTATTAGAGTGTTTGCCCAGCTCACATAAGCGGCTCTGGTCAGCCAACACAAATATCATATAAAAATATCAATCCAAGAACAAAAGACAATAAATATAATACACGAAAGAAGAAAAGTGAGCATCAAGTATTTATTTTTATTTATTTATTTTGTCAATCACATATAACAGGTAAAAGTATAAGCATAATTTGGATACATGAAAAGAGTACGTAAAAAAGGAATATTAGGACAGGGACGGTAGGCACGCAGGTGCTCTTATGCACGCCCCTTACAGACCTCTTAGGAATGGGGTGAGGTCAACAGTAGACAGTCTAAGGTTAAAGTTTTGGGGGTTTGGGGAAGAGACCACAGAGTCTGGTAGTCCATTCCAGGCATTGACCACTCTGTTGCTGAAGTCATATTTTCTGCAATTGAGTTTGGAGGGGTTTACCTTGAGTTTGTATCTATTATTTGCTCGTGTATTGTTGTGGTTGAAGCTGAAGTAGTCATTGACAGGTAGGATAATTGGTAGATAATTTTATGTACTATACTTAGGTCAGATTGAAATCTATGTAGTTCTAAGTTGTCTAAGCCCAAAATTTGGAGTCTGGTGGCATAAGGTATTTTATTGCGAGCAGAGGAGTGGAGGACTCTTCTTGTGAAATATCTCTGGACTCTCTCGATTGTATTTTTGTCCGATATGCAGTGCGGGTTTCAGACAGATGAGCTGTATTCAAAGATTGGTCTAGCAAATATTTTGTATACTCTAGTTAGTAGTACAATATTACCAGAGAAGAAGTTACAAGTATAAACTTATATAAAACTGACTTGTTTATACAGCTATAAACAAGTCAACCACAAATTCATTCAATTTGTCTATAGGTAGTCCTTGACTTATAATAGTTCACTTAGTGACCGTTTGAAGTTACAACGGGATTGAAAAAAGTGACATGCACATTAGTCACACTTATGCCCATTGCAGCATTCCTGTGGTCATGTGATCAAAATTTGGATGCTTGGCAACTGGCTACCGGCATTGTCTCTGCACGGCCCCATGATTGACAAGGTGGCAGGTGGTGGGCGGGAACCAGTCCCTACTCGTTCCCCGGATGGTCAAGATCCTCAGAGCTCGGGCCTACGGCTGATGCTCTGCAATGCCCGGTCCGTGGTTAATAAGGCTCCCCTGATTTGCGATCTGATTCAGGGGGAGTCCGCGGACCTTATGGGCATTACAGAGACCTGGTTGGGCACAGAAGGGGGTGTACCCCTGGTAGAACTGTGCCCGCCGGGTTTCTGTGCATTCCATCAGCCGAGGGCCCAGGGTAGGGGTGGCGGGGTGGCGGTTGTGATTAGAGAGAGTCTGGAGCCAAGGGAGTCCACTGTTCCTCAGATAGCTGGCTGTGAATCCTCCTTGTGAAGTGGGGCCATCGAATCAGATGGGGTTGTTGATCACGCACCTGGCTCCTTGCTGCGTGACTACAGCCCTACCTGAGCTACTGAGGTGCTTGCTGGCGTGGCGGTTGAGATCCCCAGACTTTTGGTCTTGGGAGATTTCAACTTGCCATCGGCCGGCTTGTCATCAACAGTGGTTCAGGAGTTCCAGGCTCCATGACGGCCTTGGACCTGATTCAAGTAACTGATGGCCCTACACACATCGGGGAGGCACGCTAGACTTGATTTTTATCTCTGGTCAGTGGGTTAATGATCTGGAATTAGGAGATATAGTGAAAGAACCATTGTCATGGTCGGATCATTTTCCTTCGCCTAGACTTTCAACCGCTGCTCACCACCGCAGGGAGACGGAGCCGATGCGTTGGTTCCGGCCCCAGGCGCCTGATGGACCCGGAGAGGTTTCTGACGGAGCTTGGGCCGTTTCCTGAGGATCTTACCCACGGCACGACTGAAGAACTAGTTGCGGCTTGGGATCGGGCCGCTGGGGCTTTGGACCGTGTCGTGCCTTTGCGGCCTCTGACCCGCGAGATCTCAATTGGCTCCTGGTTCTCCGGGAGCTGAGAGAGATGAAACGCCGGAGAAGACGCCTAGAGAGTGTTTGAGGTCCAGCAGGTCCGAGGCTGATCGGACACTAGTGAGGTCCTTTACCAGGACTTATTTAGTGGCAATGAGGGAGGCGAAACGCCCACGCTTCCACCCTCATTGCGTCGGCAGATAACCGCCCGGCCGCCCTGTTTCGGGTGACCCGTTCCCTCCTTCAACAAGAGGGGCGGGATGACCCCTTGCAGGGTCGAGCCGAGGAGTTTAACGGTTATCTATACGATAAAATCGTTCAGCTTCGTGATGGTTTGGACCATGATTGCGATGATTCAGCTGAGGTGACAGAGACTCGTCTTGTTGAGGTTATTTGGGATGAGTTTGATTCTGTGGCTCCCGAGGACGTGGACAGGTTGCTGGGGAGGTTGCATGCGACCACGTGTTTACTGGACCCGTGTCCTTCCTGGTTAGTACTGGCTGCTCAGGAAGTGACACGAGGCTGGTTCCAGGGGATTATAAATGCTTCTTTAGTTGAAGGGGTTTTCCCCGCCGCCTTGAAGGAGGCGGTGGTGAGACCTCTCCTGAAGAAGCCTTCCCTGGACCCAGCTATTTTGGGAAATTATCGTCAGTTCCAACCTTCGCTTTTAGCGAAGGTTGTAGAGAGGTGGTTGCATGGCAGCTTCCCGGCACCTGGAGGAAGCTGTCTATCTAGACCTGCTCCAGTCCGCTTCCGCCCGTTATAGCACGGAGACGGCTTTGGTCGCGTTGGTGGATGACCTCTGAGGGCCAGGGACAGGGGCTGTTCCTCTGCCTTGGTCCTATTAGATCTTTCAGCGGCTTTTGATACCATCGACTATGGTATCCTGCTGCGCCGGTTGGAGGGATTGGGAGTGGAGGCACCGCTTATCGGTGGTTCTCCTCCTATCTCTCTGACCGGTCGCAGTCGGTGTTGACAGGGGGCAGAGGTCGCCTCGAGGGGCCTCACTTGTGGGGTACCCCAGGGTCGATTCTCTCGCCACCCTGTTCAACATCTACATGAAGCCGCTGGGTGAGGTCATCAGTGGGTTCGGGTGAGTTATCATCTGTACGCTGATGACACTCAGCTGTACTTTTCCACCCCGGACCACCCCAACGAAGCGGTCAAGTGCTGTCCCGTGCCTGGAAGCCGACGGGTCTGGATGGGGAGAAACAGACTCAAGCTCAATCCTCCAAGACGGAGTGGCTGTGGATTCCGGCACTGGTACAGTCAGCTGCATCCGCAGCTGACTGTTGGGGCGAGTTAGTGGCCCCAAAGGAGGTGGTTCGCAACTTGGGCGCCCTCCTGGATGGCCGGCTGTCCTTGAGGAACATCTGGCAGCCGCCACCAGGAGGGCTTTACCAAGTTCGCTTGGTTCGCCAGTTGCGCCCTTCCTTGACCGGGATGCCTTATGCACGGTCACCACGCCTGGTTACGCCTCGCTGGATTATTGCAATGCTCTCTACATGGGGCTGCCTTGAGGTGCACCCGGAGGCTGCAGTTAGTCCAGAATGCAGCTGCGCGAGTGGTAATGGGAGCCGCCGAGGCTCCCACGTAACACCTCTGCTCCGTAGTTTGCACTGGCTTCCTGTGGTCTTCGGTGCGCTTCAAGATCCTGGTTACCACCTTTAAAGCGCCCATGGCTTAGGACCCGGTACTTACGAGACCGCCTGCTGTTACCGTATGCCTCCCATCGACCAGACGCCTCACAGAGAGGGCCTTCTCAGGTGCCGCCCGCCAAACAATGTCGGCTGGCGGCTCCCAGGGTAGGGCCTTCTGTGGGAGCACCGACGCCTGGAACGAACTCCCCTGGCTTACGTCAAGTTCCTGATCTTCGGACCTTCCGTCGTGAGCTAAAAACATACTTATTTATTCAAGCAGGACTGGCATAAATAGTGATTTTAAATTGGGGTTTTAGAGATTTTAAACATTTGTAAATTTTTTTAATTTTTAAATTATCGGCCATTTATTAATAGTTTCTTTTAATTTCTTTTAATTGTATATACTCTGTATTTTATTTCGGCTGTACACCGCCCTGAGTCCTTCGGGAGAAGGGCGGTATAAAAATCTAATAAAACTAAACTAAACTAAACCAGGCGGCTGCTACTGCTGTGGGCAAGCTGACAGGATTGGGAGAGTGGAGGAGGGAGAGAGTCCCCAGCCCCCTGAAGCCCACCTGACCCTGGTTCTCCTGCTAGGCCAAGTGCAGCCACTCCAGCTGTAGCCTTGGGGCTCCCTGGTGGCCATCCGCTCCTCGCCGCCCCCACCACGCCAGACCTCCACCTGGGTGGACACCACTCTGGCCATTGTCCCGTGATTGTTGTGCTCCTCCACCTGGTCTTTTCCCAGCAGTGGCAGCTACTCCAGTTGCAGCCTCGGGGCTCCCTGGTAGCCACGCCAAGCACAGAACAGGCAGGGGAGCGCGAGAATCAATGGGCAGCAGCCAAAGATGAAGGCTGGCCACCCAGTTAGAGGGCTGGCGCCGTGTGAGCGATGAGGAGGGGGTGGCTGTGGGGCCACTTTCTGCTGGAGGGAGCAGGCTGCTGATGGCAGCACCAGTGGCTGCGTCCCCCTGATCCGTGAGGAAGAGGAGGAGGCGGCAGTGGCGGCCGAGGGGCAAGCAATGGACAAGGCAATGTTGGCCCATTGCCTCCTGTGCGCATACGCACACACCAGGATGGGGTGGGCCAGGCCTATGCACATGTGTGCCTGCCACCTCCTATGCGTACAGGCGCATGTCGGGATAGTGGGGGCCTGTCGAAGCGATGCGGCCCGGGACCTTACAATTTCCAGGACAGCCATGTGGGCCTTGAGTTTGACACCCCTGGTTTAGTCAGAGTCTACCCAGCAGCCCAGAGGGACAAAAAGCCATTAAGCTTTACGCCTTCCTAGATGACCAAAGTTACAGGTCTTTAGCCAGCTCAGCCTTCTTAAAGGCCTTTGGCATTAAAGGCCCCAGCACTCCATATTCCTTAAAAACCTGTGCAGGAATCATGGAGACAGTGGGAGAAGAGCATCTGGTTACCAAGTGGAGTCGGTAGACGGGAAAATATGCCTGGCTTTCCCAGCTCTTATCGAATGCAGCCAAATCCCTGACCATAGATCTGAAATCTCTATGCCAGATGCAGCGATTCATCACCCACATGTGAACCCCAGAGCGCATCCGATACCAGAGCTCTGTCTTCAGGCTCAGATGATCTTGCTCCCAGGGAGAGATTATTTTCTGAGTCCTCAAGGCTGGAGCTCAGTTCAATGGTCCCCACAATGCTCCGTAGGCCCAGAAATCAGACCCAGGGTGGGTCATGACAGGAGAAATGCACAACCCAACCTCTCTTAGCAATATGCTGACAAGTACATGAGAGAAGAGAGCTCCTTCTATTGTTCAGCCCAGCCCCATCCAATGTCTCTCCAAGGTCTCACCCCACGTCCCGCATCTGCCTTCTCCCTTCATGGGCCTCCCCTTGAGTGACAGCCTCGCCTGTGACAGCGGCCGAGGGTCACTGGAGACGCACAGTCTTCCAAAAGACGGAAGATGACCGTCGACTGAGGGCAAACTCCCTTGAGAAGTGACAGAGCAGGGGTTCCTCAAAAGAAGAAAGTGACAAGCAGGTCACCCCTCTTCCCTTCAGACCACAGAGGCCACACCTACCCGGCCAGAAAGAACCAGCTTATCCGATAGATTAAAGGTGGAAAAAATTCTGAACAGGTTTATCTTATTCGGGTTTTCTTACGTTTTAGAAAACTGGCATTTTAACGGGATATGCTGACTTTATATCCTCTGTAATCTGGTTCCCCTGTTGTTGGAAGTCCCTGGGAAGGTCACATGACCTCAGGGATGGTCCAAAAACATTTGGGACCAGTTTTTTTTCAGCAGTGTTGCAACTTTGGACGGTCATTAAACGAATGGTCATTAAATCAAGGACTACTTGTAAAGGCAGGAAATTCAGGCAATGTTCATTCATTCATTCATTCATTCATTCATTCATTCATTCATTCATTCATTCAAAACACTGACTGGTCCTCGTATTTATAACCATAACAATGTCCCCACTGTTACATCATTGTGACTCAGGAGCTTGGCAACTGTCACACACTTATAATGGTCGTCCTGCTGTCACCCGACTGCCATTTGTGACTTTCCTTCTAGCTTTCCTAAGCAAAGTCAATGGGAAGCCGCAGGAAAATCATAGTCATGTGATGTCTTGCTTAATGACCAGGGATTCGCCTCATGTCCTCACATGAGGTTTCACTTAATGGCCACACTGCTTAAAGAGAAATTTTCCAGTTTCTATTGTCAAATGTTGAGGACTACGTGCCGGAACAGTTTGGGGTGCAAAGCTTTTATGAGAGGATAGTTTCACATAACGGTAACTTTCAGGAGAAATGGCAAGAAAAAAAACAAGTGATTTTGAATGAGGTAAGAAATTTTTTTAAAAACAGTTTCCAAAGAGGACAATTATTGCCCTCCAAACTAAGCTTCAATGGGCAATAATCTAGAGAATTAAATAGTTCACTAACAAAGTGTTATCAGTGAGAGGAATGGAAATAAAGATGAATTCTGCAAAAAAAGAAATCTGGAATTTGCAAATACACTGAGAAAATGGTTGGGCAAAGAAAAAGAAAATAAAATAAAACCAGTCAAAAGAGAATAGAACAGAGATCCTATTGGTCATTGCCTAGCAACAGATTAAACATTCTAATGAGTGACAGTTGGCTGCAGCCTATAATAAGCGGTTGATTCATTCTCCTTGGTGGAAACAGCATTTAGCTCAGGTGTGTCTGAGTTTCGCTCTTGAATCTCGGCCCTTCGGAGCTCCTGACAGCCTTGAACTGGACCTTGGACCAATTTTAGATGATTCTTGGAAGCTCCTCTTTGAAAAACATCTTTTGCAGGCAAGGCTTTGCTTTGGTTGAGCTTCCTGGGGACATTTCTGTTACCTGATAACGAAACCTGATAGTCTCTTGCGGGACTAAAATTTAATACAGGCAGAGCTTTGCCTGGGATTTTAGGCTGCATTAGTAGCATTTTAAGAGGTGATATTAGCACTTTTAACATGGCAGGCTGGATCTCTTTTTTAAAAAACTTTAAGGAAGTGTGTTTTTCTCTCCTTAGCCAAGGCTGTTTCTTTTGATTTGGGAGAAATTTCTTTTTCAGCAACTGCACAACAGAAAATTTCTTCTGGAAGACTTTTGGATACACCTGCAAGTATTAAGCAAGACAAAAATGTATCTGGAAAATGGAGTATATGGACCATAAGTTTGCCACTTGTGGAATGCTATCTAAAATAGTTGTTTTCTGTTATTCAAGCTTCACATCTAATCCAGCTCTTATGTCAAAAAGCCTAGAGATGAAACAATATCAGATATTTTGCATTTCTTTCTCTCACCTATACAAAGACTTGACACCCCCTGTCACTGGTTATATTAACTGTACTCAATTTGGTGGACTCCAGACACACAAGGGCCAACAACAACACAGGTCCCTAGACAACACACACACACAAAGAGACACTTCGATACTATTAGTACTAACACTCCCATCTGCGTTACTCCTTTTGAATGTTATTAGAGAAAAACATCCCTTTCTAACTGCTTTACTTCCACGCAAAAATACACCCCTTCTTTCCCCACACCTTCATTTGTTTCACAGCACAGCTTTTACTAGCAATTGTGTTGTGGTGTCCCCGGGGAGAGGCCTTGAAGGGACAGGACCAAAACAGCACAAGTGGTAGCAACTTTCTGGGCAGACTGCTGTTTCTCTCAAAGATCCCATAATGAAGGCTTTTCGCTTTGCCCGAATTTCTTGGCGCTTCCTGTTTTCAGGTGGGCAAAGGAGCCCCTTTGCAAAGGGAAAAGCATCTCTCTCAAATTCAGGGCCCTAAATTCTTACACCCTCCAGGCCAAAGTCGGGGTGCCTGAGTTTGGAGGCCACCGCAGTGCCTGCCTAAAGGATCTCTCTCTAACAGACGATGCAGAGTTACAAATGGGCTCCCTGCAGTCCCTAAAATGGTGGAAGGCTGCCCACAGTGGAATTAAAATGGCTGACGGCTGACCGGCAATGGATCCAACTCAGCCTGGCAGATGATGCTTCCTCCCATCTCAAGTTGACAAACTGCCAGTCCCTCAATGCATCCAGGAGGGTCACAAAGTTGTGCGTGCATTTACAGCCGGTTTTCAGCCGTTGGTGAAAGCCTTGTGCAGCTTCCGCAGCTCTTCAGCTCAAGGAAGGAGAAAGCAATTCAGCATGTTGAGTCCTGTCCTGTCCATTGTTCTCTATTTACGTTGCATCCAAAGTGAAAAAGGAAAATTGCAATCTTAAAATCAACTAGTAGTGGTCTTTGGAAGGAAGATGGCAGCACTTGGTGCCTTCTTAGCTGAAAAAATAATTTTCTCTTGGCTATGAAAGCAATGTAACAGTAACAGTAACAGAGTTGGAAGGGACCTTGGAGGTCATCTAGTCCAACCCCCTGCTCACGCAGGAGACCTATACCAGGGATTCGAACCACTGGCCTTTCTTATCGACAAGCTCAGTGTCTTAGCTACTGAGCCACCTAGTAATATTGTGTTTTCTTCAATAGTTAAATAAAAATAACATGACAGTCGACTTTTTATTTTGTGTATTTAATATGTACTAGCCATTTTTTTTGACAACAAACTTGTCCAATCAACAAAACCTAAAGTCAAAGTTTCATATTTTTTTTCTGTGTCAAGCACAAAATCCAAAAGCAGTTTCCAAGTAGAAACAAAATCGGATGTAAACTTTTCCTTGACTGAAGTACTTAATCTCCCCATTCTTGCTGCTTCCAACATGGATAACAATGAAGTTCCTTTTTTCACAAAGAAAAGTCTCTCATTAAAATTTAATACTCATTTTGAGACTCTTCTGTATTAAAATATCAATCTTTATTTAATATTTTTATAACGTGCAATTTTTAACAAATCATTTTATTATTAATCAATGAGAAGGAAGGATTTGATATGATCAGTGTATCTTATGATTGAACAAGAATTGCTAGTTCCCCAGTTCCTTAAGACCCTTAAGCCTATTCGCACAACCGTATTTTAAGAGACTTTGGAAAGATATCAAGGGTGGGTCCACAGCAGAAAAGGCCCATCTCCTGGATCCCGCAACATGTGACTCCTTAACAGCCAAGACCCACAACACACCTCTTCGGCTAGATCTGGCGGGGTGGACAGATGTAATCGGAAGAGAGGGTCTCATGCAGGGGTGAAATCCAAAATTTTTCCCTGCTGGTTCTGTGGGCGTGGCTTGGTGGGCTTGGCAGGGGAAGGATATTGCAAAATCTCCATTTCCACCTCACTCTGGAGCCAGCCAGAGGTGGCATTTAACGGTTCTCCGAACTACTCAAAATTTCCGCTACCGGTTCTCCAGAACCTGTTAGAACCTGCTGAATTTCACTCCTGGTCTCAGGGCTTCAAAGGTCAAAAGCAGCACCCTGAATTGGACCCAGAAGCAAACTGGCAATGAATGCATCTTGTGGAGTAGAGAGGTAAGGAGTGCCGTTCTTGGGGTGCATATAAGGGCCCCCATCATCCCATTTTGTAATATCTGAAACCTTCCAGATGCTCTTCTAGGGCAGCCCCATGTAGAGGACATTAGAGCAGTACACCCAGGATGGCTATATACATTTGACTAATTTATCAATACATTCTGGGCATCCCTAAGGAAGGAGTCTGGAGAGATGGGGGGTGCATATCTGGGTTGACCAGAGGCCTCCCCACATGAGGCACGTGGGGGCTGTGCCTGGAGAAAGAGGCCCCAGAATTCTCCTTTCTCTGATTTTCATAGGCAAAGGCTGCCCTAAGCGGCTTCGGCCTCTCTCGTGTTTGGCTCCTTTCCAAAATCCTAGCTCAGGAAGCAGCCCAGCGTCTCTTTTGCCAGGGATTCTCCTGACCCACAAAGGCCACATTCACACAACAGATGTAACTGAGTCCATCATGCACCTCAGAGATACCTTTCCATCACCTTCTCACATGGGGTTACCTGCAGCCTTGGTGAATTTTCCCTTCTGGGACTTGTATTGTATCTGGATCCCATTTGCATGAGATGCTGCACCATAAACCGACCAGTCAGTTAAAACAGACGAAAGTTACGCCTGCTGGGAACCCAGAGAGAAAAGAGAGGACCTGAAGGGGAGGCTCATCCTGCAGATGGCCAGTTTCCAGGCACTCACCAGGAATTGGAAGGTCCCCCTAATGGCCTCGGCCTTCTTCAATGGCAGAAAGACAGACGGGTGAAAGGGAGGCAGAAAGTCCCTTGGTTAGCCAGAGCCTCTGTTGGGTTCTGTTTTCCCTGCAAGGCTGGCCAAGAAGTCAGGCTGGAATGAGGGAGGAAACTGTCAGCTGTTTATTTCTGCAGAAATAGAGAGCCTGACATTTGGGACAGAGGTCCAAATCTAGCATGCTGTGAAAAATACAGCTCAGATGTTCACACAGAAAGTTTGTTATTTAAAAGCAACCAATGTGAATTCTTCCACAGAGTTAGTGTTCACATCTGGTCAATTACATTTGTCTTTTTTGTGTACAAGATTCTATTTGTTGTACTTGGCACAGGAGAGCAAAACCTTCCTATCCCATCATTGTCAGGAATCGCCTGTCGCAGGTCTGTAGTTTGTCTGTCTTCCTCTCAAGGAAGCCGGCAAAGAGAAAGGGAGCTTAGACAGTCAGGTAGGAAATTTGAGCAATTCCAGCTTTTGCTGGCTTGTTTCTGTATAATTTGATTTATTTCTGGCAGGCTTGGCGCTTAAACGCTTTTTCCTTACCTTCTTTGGTAATTGAGAAACTGCAAAGTCGTAAACCAGCAGGGGGAGCCATTCTCTAGCTCATCCTGTTTCCGGAAATTCTTAAGGCCGGCCTTGCTGAGACTCTCCCGATTTGAAAGATTTTCAAAGATTTATATTCTTTTATATTCTATATTTTATATTCTTGAACTATCAAACTATCCCCTCCTCTTCCCCACAGACAGGGCCTAATTTCTACTCTGTACATGCTCAGTGGAAAAGTTGACTGAAGGAGAAAGGAGATGATTCAAGTCCTGAAAAGACAGTTGAATGTTTCTCATACTTTGTTCATCATAGGAAATGTAAAATCAGCTGAATTTGGGGATCATAATAGGAACTGTAATTGGAAGAGGGATTTATTATTTTAGTCCAAGGAGTCTCCGGCAGCCATCTTAGTTTATTGTGGGAAAAGGGAAGAGTTTGATGCTTCCTAAAGATTCATGGCTTCACCAGAGAAGAAAAGGAAACAGGGAATTTATATACTGTATTTGAGACCTCTGACATTTTCCCATAGAAAGAAATATCTTTGCCTTGAAGATGCCACAAATAAGCCTTTTGAGCATTTTCATCCAGAGCGAAAATCATTTGGGGTGTTTGACCTAAATCACAGAATTATAAGACTAGAAAGGACCTCAGAGGTCTCCTAGACCAACCCTCAGATTCAGGCAGGAGATCTAATACCATCCCAGTCTATTTCTGGGGGGGGGGGGAAACTTCCACTGAGAGACCACTCACAATTCCAGGATGTAAAGTAAGCTATTCCACTGAGTAATTGTTCTCACTGTTAGAAAATGTCTCCTGACTTCTAGGTTGGATCTCTTTATCCATCGATTGCTTCATGTCCTGCTGCCTGGTGCTTTGGAGAAGAGGTCAGTCCCTTCTTCTCTGGGGCAGCCCCTCAAGTGCTGGAAGACACTTATCCGGAATGATCATTTCTCTGTTGCTGCAGCCCAGGACTGCCTTGGCTTCTTTGGCAGCTCCACCTGATCCCCCCCTCCCCCTCGCCTGCCCCACCCCCCACCCCAGGCATAGAGAACGCCCCCCCCTCTTTTCCCCTCCCCCAAGAGGCGGAATGCCTGGAAGGGGATTTCCTGATGGAACTTTCGCTTTCCTTTCCCCCGCCTGTCTAGCCGGTTGCGCCTGGACCTCTGCCTAGCAACAATGACACCATAGGGATATCTTTTTTCTACTGGTTGAGCTTGCCCAATCGCCGGCTTGCTCTGGGTTGTTGCGTTGTTGATCGCCAGGTCAGCGTCTTTCTCTGCCTGCGACTGAGCGCAGGTTGAGGATCTTGGCCAGGATGGCTCTGCGCCTGCTGTCCCTTCTGGTGTTGGTGGCGGTCGTTCTTCAGGAGAGCTGCCTCGGTGAGTTCCTTTGGGGGCGTCGGGGGTTCCGGCCCCTTTTTCTACTGTTGGGAATCCATCCAGGGAATTTCTCTTTCTCCCCCCCAAAGTTTCCTCCCAGAAAGAGAATCTTGACTCGGTCCTCTTTCTAGTCCGCTTCCCCTCCCCCTCTGGCCACTCTCAGAAGTGACCCCAATGCGTGGGTGGGGCTCTGCTGCCTCTCCTCCCCCCAGGAGAGGCCCCCCTGGGAGCAGGGGAAGAGCGGACCCTCCAGATCTCAGTCCAGTCTACCTGGGCGCCCCCGAGCGCAGTTCTTTCCCAATTTCAAAGTGGAGGTTGTGGGAAAGTGGCGTTTGCACGGGATCAGGACAATTCACGAACTTCCTGGCTGCCTTCGCCCAACCCCTCCGCCTGGGTCGCCTCTCCTGCCTTTTGGGGGGACTTGGTGGCTCTTGGTGGCTTCTGGTGCTGGGAGGACCCGGCTTGTTTCCGGAATCGGTTCGGTGTATTGCCCGACGCCGAGGCCGCCGCCTTTGAACCATCGGGTTAAGGCTGCCCTGTGAATGCAGCAGGAGAAGAGTCTGGAGAGAAACACTCCTTGAATAAGGTTTCTAAGGATCTGCCTTTAGGATGCTCATTTTCTCCTCGATCCTAAACCCCCAAGATCCCCAGAGCTTTTCTCTAGGACAGGCAGGAATTTTACTACCCCAAATCCTCCTCCTTCCATTTCAGGAACCTCAGCATGGGTCAGTTTGCAGAATCCAAACTATTTAAAATGTACTATTATTCCTTAGTAAGCTGAGCAGTTAGGGAGAAGTACTTCTGGATGGTGGCCTTGAAATTAACGGCTTCCATGGACACACATAGGCCCAAACTGACCAGCTGGCTGTTCCTGACCTGAGGAGGATTTATGATTGTGAGGACGCCCAACCTGTGTTTGATTGTGTGTTTGAGAGAGAAAGGGAAGGAGGGAGCTGGAGCCAGAAAGAGCTGAGCTTCTCCAACTATAAGCCAAGAGAGCAACTTTCTCACCCTCTTTTTCTTTCTTTCTTTTCCAGCAAGTGACAAAGGATCCAACAGTTCAGACCAGGGTAAGTCGGAGGGAGCTGCTGCTGCTGCATGAGCCATTCTGTCCCTTTGCAAGACTTTGGGCGGATGAGGGGATGAAAAGAGAGAGAGGCCTTTTTTTTTTAAAGGCCCCCCTAATTCATCCTCCTGGGTTCCCTCTTTGTCTGGTTCTGGTGGAATAATTAAAATAATTGGAGCCACTTTGGCTTAGTGGTTGAGGTGACCAGGCGAGACCATGAGTTCTAGTCCCACCTTAGGCATGAATGGCACAAAATTCGCTTTCCTTCCACTGGTTCATCCTGCAGAGGAGAAGAGAGACTCTCCCTGTTGGATTCAGGCAGGGGAGGCAGCTCAGAGTCTGCATGGTGGAGCTTGGCCCCCATTGGAAGAAAGAGCCCCCAATTCTTTGAGGGGAAATAGGGAAACCACCATTGATGCCATGATCCCTAGTGGTTAGAGACTCTTCTGGTGGCACAGCTGAGACCTGGCTGACTCTGGAAGGGGAAGAGGTTCCCTCCTCCAGCAGACTTCAGGCATTCTCATTGCTCAGCCCCACAAGGGAAGGAAGCGGGTTCTGGATCACGGAGAGTCCGATCCCCCCTCCTTCCGTTAGAGAAAAGCTCTGATCCTTTGGATTCTGAAATCTCCCAGAGCAGGAAGTGGATCTGTACCAGCCTCCCTGCTGCATGGCCACAGAGGATGAGTTTAGGGAGAGGACCGCAGCTGAGCCCCCCTCCCCTCCCCACATGGGCATTGGCAGCAGGAACTCCCAGGCAGTCTCAATGGGGGCAGGAGGGGGGTCCAGGGTGGGGAGGCCCCAGGGGTTTCTGGGGTGAGGGGAATTCTGGGAATTGAAGTCCAAATGGCTGAGTCTGAGGAACTCTGATTTAGGCCTTTACCTTGAGACTCCCTGACCATGTAATCCCACCCCACCCTCCACCCCCCAAGGTGGCCGAGGGGCATTTCTGCCTTTCTTTGGGCTGACCAAGTGCAGGATCAGCCCCAGAGGAGGAGAAATTTCAGAGCAGCTTCTGTGGGAAGGGAAGGGTGAGATTCAGAGGAAATCTGGTCCAATGGAAAGAATCCGTGAATGATGGTTTCAGGGCCCTAACTGGGTTGATGAAATGAAGCAATATGGGGATAATGAGAGTGACGTTTTCTGTGAATGAGGGGGAGCCCCTCTGAGTCCTGGGTTCAAAGCCGATTCCTGCTCAGATGGCTGAACTCTGGGAGGGGAGGGGGGATTTTCCAGTGGTGGTGATGGGGGAACAGGAGGAAGATTTGGGAGGCTCCATTGCTGCTCCCTTCCCTGATCCCCCCTTTGCTTTTTCCCCTAAGGATCCCATGGCCTCCGGTCTCCTCCGGATCCCCCCTCTCCCTTCCCCTCCCCCGTTTTACAAAATCCCTCCTCAAATCTGCAGCTATTAACCATCCAGTTTGGCTCTCAGTGAAGTCAGAATTGGGTTTTTTTTCTGTGAATGGAAAGTTGGGGTGACTGGGTGGGGTTTCCTGCTGCCTTTGAGCTTCTGGGAGGGTGGAATCCCCCCTTTTACTTGTGGGGTGATTGCAGCCTCCATGGGGCAGAGACTGAGCAATCCAGGAGGGGGTTTGAGGGAGGCCTTGCTGGAAGGGGGGAGGACACAATGGGGGCAGGTAAAGTTTGGGGGACCCGACCTTCCCCTCCTCTCTCACCCCCCACCTTCCCTGCCCTCCAACCCTTCAGGCCCTCCAGAAGCTGCTTCTTTCCCTCCGTTCACCTCCTGCCTCCTCTCCCTCCATCTCCCCCTTCCTTCCCCCCTTCCTCCTCCGCCCCCCAACTCTCCTCTTCTTCCTTCTTTCTCCCCAGAGCCCCAGATGGGAGCCTCCATGGGATCAGGGTCCCTGACTGAAGCCCCCTAACTCTGCCCCTCTGGCTCCCTTCCAGGCGCCTCTTCCCACTCCATGAAGTATTTCTACACTGGCATCTCGGAGCCCAGTCAGGGGCAGCCCCACTTTGTCTCTCTGGGGTTTGTGGATGATCAACTCTTCAGTTCCTACGACAGCAACAGCCGGAGGATGAAGCCTCGAGTCTCCTGGATGGAGAAAGTGGGGAAGGAGGATCCCCAGTACTGGGACAGAAACACCCAGAATGAACGTAGCAATGAGGAAGTGTTCAGAGAAGGCCTGGAGACTCTGAGGCTTCGCTACAACCAGAGTGAAGGTGAGTGATGGGTCGGGTGGCTCCTCCGGCCCCATAATCCCCTCCCCAGGAACCAGAGGGGGCAGAAAGGGGGAGTCCCTTCAAAGGGAAAGGCTGCTTCCACACCTTTTAAAAAGTCTTTTTTTATAGGTTTATCCTTTTTTTTAATCAATATAATATTGTCCTTACCTCCATAGCTGACATTTTCTGCCAATTGCAGTTAATGAACACTTTTTAAAAGTTATCCATCTTTCTTTCTGAATATTGATATGGATATTGATTTAAACTGAGGTAAAAAGAGACTAAAATCTCCCCTCCCCCCCCATGACAGTTGGAGGGTCTGACCTTGGTGGATCTCCTCTTGTGGGGGAGGAAGAGAATCACAGATCCCTCCCAAAAGAAGAGGCAGGTGGATCCTAAGGAGATCCTGGTGGAAGCAGGTCCTCATCCTTCTCTCTGTTTCCACCCCAGAGAAATGAGGGATCAAGTGCAGATCCACCTGGGGAGACTCGATCCCTTTCCTTCACCCCCTTTTTGGAGGGATGAATGGGGCCCAAATGCCAGGAGCTTCTTCTCATCCCCCACTTGGAAGGAGAGGCCAGGAGGCCCAAATGGGGGTGGGGGGATCTTGGAGGGGGGATCTCAGGGCCATTTCCAGGATCCTCCCAATCTTATTAATAAGATAGAAAAGAAAGAAACCTCCATTTGGGGCCCTTCCTGAGTCTCTCAGAGCCTTCATGGCTTCCCATCCTTGGTCCCTCAGGATGAACTCCTGCATTGCCCTCTTGGTGGGGCTGCCCTGGAGGGTGGGAGTCCTTCTTTAGCAGCCCCCTCCCCCTTCTGCCATCTTTGGGGGACAAGATTCACCTTCCAGCAACCTTATTTGGGGGGACTGCAAGGAAATGTGTGTGTAAGGATAGGCTGCTTTTGGCTGAGATCAACCTTCTCCATAAATAGGAGCCATTTCCCCTCCTTTCATCCCAAGGAGGTGCAGCCCCCCCCCCCTCAACTCTTCCGTCCTTTTCTCACTCCACCCCCCCTCCAGGCAGACACCAGAGCTCTGCCATTCCTGCCCCAGATCCCTCCAGGCCCCCTGCTGGCCTCTCAGGGGAACAGAGCTGGACCCAGAGGGCTCCCCCTGGTGGAGAAAAGGAGGAAGGAGACCGGCCAGTGGAGGGGAGCCTCCTTTCCAGGCTCAACAGCCCCAAATGTCCCCAACCTTCCCTCAAAGGGAGGCTGCTTCTCCCCTCCCATCGCCTGAGTCTCTCCTCTGGACCTTCTCTGGCTCCCTCCCCTCCTTTCGGGGGTCTTTTGACCAGAAACTGCACACAATATTCCAGATGTGGTGGCATCCTGGATTTACTCTAAGTGTTTGTGATCTCTGTGTTTTCAGTACCATTTTAATATCCTTGACATCCTGTTGGCCTTTTAAATTTTTTAATATCATTTGTATTAAACCTTTTGAACAAAAGATAAAAGCTAATAGAAGGTAACATAAAGTAAAGGAGAGAAAGGAAACCAATCAAAATCGCCTGAGTCGCCTCCTCTGGACCTTCTCCGGCTCCCTCCTCTCCTTTTGGGGGTCTTTTGACCAGAAATTGCACACAATATTCCAGATGTGGTGGCATCCTGAATTTACTCTTAAGTCTTTGTGACCTCTGTGTTTTCAGTACCATTTTAATGATCCTTGACATCCCGTTTGCCTTTTAAATTTTTTAATATAATTTGTATTAAACCTTTTGAACAAAAGATAAAAGCTAATAGAAGGTAACATAAAGTAAAGGAGAGAAAGGAAACCAATCAAAGAAAATAAAAAAGTACAAGAAAATAAAACCAGTGGAAGAAAATTGGTAAAGAAAAAAGATATGAAGAAGTGATTTCTGATATTCTTCACAGCAGTTCTAAATATAAATATATTTTAGCCTCTCTAAAGCAGCCTTTCTTAACCTTTTGACCCTGGAGGAACCCTTGAATTATTTTTCAGGCCTCAGGAAACCCCTGAACATCTCTAGACTCAGAGAAAGGCTGAAATTGTTTCATGCATAGACCTGTAGAGATGCATTAACAGTGTTCTTACACTAATAATGAAACAATGAAACTTGCCTTTTCAATGAGATCCCTGTGCTTTCTTTTTGCTGCACAGATATTCAATTCTATGGTAAACTTTGAGATTAAAACACATTTCATCTTCAACTGAAATAAGACAATTTTGATGCTTCTGAAATAAGACAGAATTTGTTTTCAGAAGTCAAAAACTGCAGCCAAATGTTCAGGGCCTTCCTGTGAATGGCAGGAGAGTCTTCTTGGGCAGAAATCCAGAATTATTTTTCCCATGGGGAGATCAGGGAATCTCCTCTCGAGGGCAGGATCAGACTGCAGCTCCCAAGGATCTTCCTCCAAAGGGAAGTTCTCTGGCTGAGCAGAAGATGCAGAGAAAGGGTCCCTCACACTTCATTCCCGGGTGTGGAAAGGGAGGAAAAAGACTGGTCAGTTTAGTTCAACTGTACTTACAGGTGATTTTCCTTTAGATTTGAGAGTTCCTGGCCTCCTTCCTCCCTCTCAAACCCAGACAGGAATAGAAACATTTCAGGATTTCCTTTTGGTTTTTTCAAATCAGTTTTCTTTTAAATCCAAGAATCTGTTCACTTGAAGCTGAAACATCTTCTCCAGGGCCTTGCAGAGCCTGTAAACTTCAAACTTCATTTCAAAGGCCAATAACTCTTTGGGTCTCCTGATCAGATTGAGCCACTTGCTGCTGTTGCTAAGGAAAGTATTCCTTTGTGGCCCTTAGGCTTCATTCCCACATTACACTAAACCATGATTGTTTCTGGTTAGCCCATAGTGGGAACCAGCCCTTGTGACTTGGTGCTATTTGTTAACCAAGATTTATGGTCACAGGGATCCCTGCAAACTTTTATGTAGATCAACCAGATCCTCTTTGAGACCACAAGATTCTCAGTCCCTCTTTGCAGCTGCAGTAGCTTCAGGCTACTGTTCCCCCTCAGGGACCCCTTTCTTTCCCCCCCAGAGGAAGAGCAAAAAGAAAGATGGAAGGATCTCCCTCCCTCCATTTCTTTTAACACTCCTTCTTTTCTCGGTCCCCACTTGGGATCCTCTGCTGGCTTTTCCAGCTTCCCTTTTCCTGGGAAGCTTCAGGGACCCCGTCCTACGGGGATGGGGGGGAATGCAGGGAGGCAGGTCAAGAGAGGGGAGAAAGGCGGTTAGTGATGGGGGCTTTCATTCCCTTGAACCCTAGGGAGGAAATGGGGGTGTCAGTGCCTGTGTCAAAGTCCCTGCAGGGAGGGAGGCAGCTCTGTTTATATTCAGGACTCCCGAAACCATCCTCCTGTCTGTCTTTCAGGCCTGTACACATGGCAGAGGATGTATGGCTGTGAGATCCAGAGTGACGGGAGCAAAGGAGGGTTTAACCAATATGGCTACGAAGGGAGGACCTTCATCACCTTTGACAAAAAGACCCTCACCTGGGTGGCTCCCGATCCCCTGGCCCAGATAACCAAGAGGAAATGGGAGGCTCTTCCAGGAATGACTCAGGGACAGAAGACCTACCTGGAGGAAATCTGCATTGAGTGGCTGGAGAAGCACCTGTCCTATGGGAATGAGACGCTGCTGAGGAGAGGTGAGCATCTGAATGCAGACTGGACTTTCCTCCTTTATGGCCGGATCTCTTGTATACATTCAGCCCAGTGGTGGGTTGCTCCTGGTTCACTCCGGTTCGGGAGAGCCGGTAGTAAAAATCTGTTGGCGTTTGGAGAACCGATAGTAATGGCTGACTGGCCACACCCCCAAACCGGTTCCCCGGCCACCATGTTCTTTGTGCATGTGCATCCCATTGCCTTGCAAGTCCAAAGGGATGCGCATGTGCAAAGAATATGGGGACGCCGCCGGTACTTTTTGGCAGCCTGAGGAGAAAGCGGCTGGCAAAAAAGCTTTTTTGGAGGCAACCTGGCCAGCTGCTTTCCAGCAGCGGTGGCTGGCTGGGGGCCTCCGAAAAATTTGGGTCAGCTTGCCTTCCTGATTCTGGACAAGCCGCCGTGGAAGGTAAGCAGCCAAAAAAAGAGGCGGTAGTGGGAGTGGAAGGCAGGCAAGTGGGCCTGGCCATGGGGACCACTGGGAAGGCAGGCAAGCATGTCGGCCCTGCTAGCTAGCTCTCTTCCTCGTGGCCCTGCCATGCTTGCCTGCCTTCCGGCCCGGCTAGTGTGTGGGCGGGTGGCCCTTCGGGGAGATGGAGCCACTGTGCTGGAGGTGAGAGGGGCAGCGGTGGTGCTGGGGGAGGGTGGCCAGATGTCACACACACACACAAGCCCCTGTCACCCCCACTGCCGCTTCCCGCCATTCTTAAAGTCTATCGTTAAGAGCGACGTTGTCTTCGATCTCCCCCCAGTCATTGTTGAAGGGTCAGAGATTTAAAAAAACATCTTCCAGCTCTTAACAATAGACTTGAAGAATGGCAGCAAAAGAAGAGCAGGGCATATGTGTGTGTGTGTGTCTCCCTTCACAAGGACTTGGAGGCAGCTCCTCTGAGGAAAAAAGGAGGCGGCGAAGCTGGCTGTCCTCTGGGAGAAATTGCCCTGTCTCTGCAGCATTGGTCATGTGACTGAATGGGCGTGGCCAACTTGATGTCACTCACAGCAAGGTGCCGCCCCACCTTGCCCTGAGTGACTTCAAGTTGGCCACGCCCACTCAGTCACATAACCACCAAGCCACGCCCACCAAATAAGCCATGCCCACAGAACTGGTAGTCAAAAAATTTTGGAACCCAACCCCGATTCAGCCCCTTTGTTCCTGGTCTTCAGTCTGTTTGCCCTGGTGGGAATCCTCCCCCCCATCCTTCCACCCCTCTCCATGACATGGGAAGCCCTGTTTGGTTCCCATTGCCAGGCAGCCATTCAGTGGACCAGAAAATGCATCCCCTCCCTGGCAGGTGTCTGGGTGGATCAGGCAGGACAATCACTTAGTGGTGTCCTGTTTGCTGCACACAATGAGGCAACCATTTGGGGCTATTCAATGAAACCTCCACTAGCTAAACTGTAGTCGAGAGTGGTGGGTGCTCTTAATTTACCTCCATTAACTCTGCTTCTCCCCCACATCCCATAGGGGGCTCCTTCCCTGCCTTGCACCATTTTTATTGCCCCCACTTGGGCAAAGAAGGCCGTGGATGAGGGGTTCTTTTCTTTCCAAAGTTTCTGTCAATCATTCTCTTAACCCTCAAACAGGTTCCCACAATTGTCAGTGAGCCTTTCTCAAAACAACTCCCTCCCCACCTTCAGGAACACCCCCTCACCCCACAAAGGGGCTCACATTCTAATCTTTTCCTAGAATTTTTTATTAATTTAGCATACAGACCATCCCTCTCTCCTAGGTCTACCCCTTCCCCTCTGGGGTCCTTCACCTCTCCAGGATTAGCTGGATGAGATTAGGATCAATGGGGAAAGAACCGAGGGAGGTCACTGTCCCGCAGATAGCCATATGTGAATCTCTCCTTGTGAAGTGGGGCCACGGGATTCAGGTGGGCTTGCTGATGGCGTACCTGGCTCCCTGCTACGTGACAGCAGCCCTGCCCAAGCTGTTGGAGATGATAGCCGGGGCGGCGGTTGAGACCCCCAGACTTATGGTTATGGGGGACTTCAACCTGCCGTCAGCGGGCGAATCCTCGACGACAGCTCGGGAGTTCATGGCTTCCATGACGGCCCTGGACCTGTCCCAGATAGTAATCGGTCCCACCCACATCGGGGGAAACACTCTGGACTTGATTTTTGTCTCGGGACAGTGGCTGAATGATCTGGAACTAGAGGACTTAATTATTAAACCCCTGTCATGGTCAGATCATTCACTCCTTCAGCTAGACTTTCGAACTGCTGCACCACACCGCAGGGAGACGGAGCCGACTCGTTGGTTCCGTCCCAGGCGCCTAATGGACCCGGAGAGGTTTGTGACAGAGCTTGGGCCGTTTCCTGGGGAACTGGCCCACGGCTCGGCCGAAGAACTGGTCGCCGCCTGGGAAAGGGCGGCGGCGGGGCTTTGGACCATGTCGTGCCTTTGCGGCCTCTGACCCGGCGCCGAGTTCGACCAGCTCCATGGTATACCAAGGAGTTGAGAGAGATGAAGCGCCGGAAAAGACGCCTAGAGAGTGACTGGAGGTCCAGTCGCTCCGAATCCGACCGAACACTAGTAAGGTCTTATATTCAGACCTATCTAGTGGCGATAAGTGCGGCAAAACATAGTTATTTTTCCGCCCTTATTGCATCGGCAGATAATCGCCCAGCCACCCTGTTTAGGGTGACCCGCTCCCTTCTTATGCAGGGGGCTTGGGAGGACCCCTTACAGGGGCATGCTGAGAATTTTGTACAGTATCTGTCCGATAAAATTGCTCGGATCCGGGACGGACTGGACGCTGATTGGGTAGATCCGGGCGGGATGATGGGGATGGGTCTTGTGAATACTATCTGGGTGGAGTTTGACCCTGTGACCCTTGAGGACTTGGACAGGTTATTGGGTAGGCTGAATCCCACCACATGTTTATTGGACCCGTGTCCCTCCTGGTTGGTACTGGCCACACGGGAGGTTACATGAGGCTGGCTCCTGGGAGTTATCAACGCTTCTTTGTTGGAGGGTGTCTTCCCCACCACCTTAAAAGAGGCGGTGGTGAGGCCCCTCCTCAAAAAGCCTTCCCTGGATCCAGCTGTGTTGGCAAATTATCGTCCAGTCTCCAACCTTCGCTTTTTGGCAAAGGTTGTGTGAGAGTGTGGTGGCATATCAGCTTCCCCAATACCTGGAGGAAACTGTCTATCTAGGCCCGTTCCAGTCCGGCTTCAGGCCTGGATACAGCACGGAGACGACTTTGGTTGCGTTGGGGGATGATCTCTGGAGGTCTCGGGACAAGGGTTGTTCCTCTGTCCTGGTCCTTTTCGATCTCTCAGCGGCTTTTGATACCATCGACCATGGTATCCTGCTGCGACAGTTGGGGGGTTTAGGGGTGGGGGGCACCGTCTATCGGTGGTTCTCCTCCTATCTCTCCGACCGGTCGCAGACGGTGTTGGCAGGGGGGCAGAGGTCGACCTCGAGGCGCCTCACGTGTGGGGGGGCCACAGGGGTCGGTTCTCTCGCCTCTCCTATTCAACATCTATATGAAGCCGCTGGGTGAGGTTATCTGTCGTTTCGGGGTGGAGTGTCTGTCAAGGTTCCAGAAAAACCTCTTCTGCATAAAAAAACTCAGAAGCCATTGTTTTTCAGAGTTCTTTACTAGCATGAGGAAACTGGCACACGATGAGTGAAATTCCAAAACTGAACTTCCGGATTCTTTTCCCAGTTATACAAACCCCAAGAGTCCCACCCCCCTGACCCCTTTGATGGTCACATGGTCCCACGTTCTCCCAGTTCATTCGAATATCTTCTCGCCACTCTTCCTGCAAGATGTGAACACCATCCGACCTTGAACACTTGAAGAATGTTACCATACCCCTCAGCCCCCCTTCTTCCCCTCAGGGGAAAAATGTGGCAGCGTCTGGAACCCTAAAATCTAGTATGGTTTCCAGGCCTGACAGTGTCATCTGTACGCTGATGACACTTATCTGTACATCTCCACCCCGAACCACCCCAACGAAGTCGTCGAGGTGATGTCCCGGTGCCTGGAAGCCCTGCGGGTCTGGATGGGGAAGAACAGGCTCCAGCTCAACCCCTCCAAGACGGAGTGGCTGTGGATGCCGGCGTCCCGGTACAGTCAGCTTACTCTATCGCTGACTGTTGGGGGTGAATTATTGGCCCCCGAGGGGAAGGTGCGCAACTTGGGCGTTCTCCTGGATGACTGGATGTCCTTAGAGGAACATCTGACAGCCGTCGCCAGGGGAGCATTTTATCAGGTCCGCCTGTTCCGCCAGTTGCGTCCCTTCCTAGACCGGGATTCCCTATGCACGGTCACTCACGCCCTCGTCACTTCCCGCCTGGACTACTGCAATGCTCTCTACATGGGGCTCCAGGGGTTCTTATGGTTGAGCATCTTCCAGATTTGGAGCATTTCCCAAAACTCTTGGAGATGCAACATGTGTGGAATGGGAAATAGTGGGAGATTTTCCTGCCCCTCCAAGTTTCCCATCCACCTTCCAGGCTCTGGAGGGGCTCAGAGTTAATTCTGGTGTTTCTGCAGAGACTCCAGTGGTGTCGATGAGCAGCAGGACGGAGGTGGAGGATGGGATGGAGACGCACGTCTGCCAGGTCCATGGCTTCTACCCCAGGGAGATCGATGCCTCCTGGAGGAGGGACGGGGAGGTCTGGCTGCAGGACACCCTTCATGCATCTGTGGCCCCCAACGCAGACGGGACCTACCACAAGTGGCTCAACATCCAGATTGATCCCAAAGAGAGAGACCGCTATCGGTGCCATGTGGAGCATGACGGCCTGCAGGAACCTCTGGTCTTGGAGCTGAAGGGTGAGAGGCTGCAGGGAGGGAAAGGCTGGGCTCTTTGGCAGGCTGGAGGGTTGTGAGAGAGAAATCTGACCCCAGATGTAAGCATATCTGAGCTTTAATCCACTGGTTTTCCCAGTGTTTGAGGTTGGTGAAGCTGCAGAGAGCAGACCATAGAAGTGACTTCAGGTGATGGAAACTACAGAATCCCATCACAATACTTGGCCGATCCTGATGACATTCCCTTAAATCCTCTCTTAGGCCTTCCCTGTTTCTTGCCCCCAGCAGAAAAGCAGCAATTATGCTGAGCACCAGAAAGAGATTTCCTTTTGTTTGTAATTCCTAAAGTAGAAGAATCAGGAGGAGTCTGGTAGCCTCTTTTCTGAAGGCAAATTCTGATTAAAATAGATGAACTGCAGCTGCCTTCAGGAAATGCAGAGAATGGCTGGACTGATGTACCAGGAGTGAGAAAAGAGACTCCCAAGTCTGAGGTTTTTCCCCATCAGAGACTAACAGGGTTTCCTGCTTTAAAGGTCAAAAGGTCACTCTGTGTTGCTGCTCTAAGAAAGAAGTTGCACATTATTTTATGATATGATATGGGAATTCCTGAGGTTCAATATAAAACCCAAGGAAAAAATCCCTCTCTCAAAGAATTCTGAATATGCTCATAAGTGTCCTTAACATACACTGGACTTCCAAAGTTACAAAATTCAAATTCTAATTTTTAATTGATGTTTGTCACCACGATACAAGAAATATTCAAATGGAATTGTTATGCTGATATCCCAGACAAAATAAAATATTCCTTTTATTTTTGTTGTTGTTTATAGCAAGCATCAATTCATAAGTGGCATGATTGCTATTCAATGGGAATCCTGAATTTTGTGCAAGAGAAATTTACTTTTAAAGTTCTCCTCCCCTCCCCCACAAGCAATACCACTTTATAATGCCTTGATAAGACCATGCTTGGAATTCTTCATCCAGTTTTGGTTGCCACGATATAGAAACGATGTTGAGACTCTGGAAAGAGTGCAGAGAAGAGCAACAGAGATGATTAGGAGCCGGGAGGCTAAAATAGATGAAGAGCAGTTGCAGGAATTGGGCATGTCTAGTTCAGTGAAAAGAAGGACTAGGGATGACATGATACGTTCCAGTATCTCAGGGGTTGCCACAAAGAAGAGGACGTCAAGCTATTCTCCAAAGCACCTGAGGGTAGAACAAGAAGCAATGGATAAAAACTAAACAAGGAGAGAAGCAAACTAGAACTAAGGAGAAATTTCCTGACGGAGAACAATCAATCAGTGGAAGGACTTTCCTTCAGAAGTTGTGCCTCCATCACTGGAAGCATTTAAGAAAAGACTGGCGAGCCACTTGTCTGGAATTGTTTAGGGACTCTAGCTTGAGCAGGGGGTTGGACTGGGAGACCTCCAAGGTCCCTTCCAACTCTCTTATTCCATTATTCTATTTCTGCCATTTGTGGGACCATCCAGAAGTTGGATATCACCATAGTCTGGTTTACGTCCCTGGTTTATGTCAAGTGCCTGATCTTCGGACCTTTCGCCGTGAGCTGAAAACGCACTTATTTATTCAAGCGGGACTGGCCTAAAATTTTATTGGGTTATTTATATTTTAATATTTTAATTCGTTTTAAATTTGGCCACCTTATAATATGTTTGTTTTAATTTCTTTTAATATTTATACTGTGATTTTTTTACTTGGTTGTACACCGCCCTGAGTCCTTCGGGAGAAGGGCGGTATAAAAATTGAATAAAATAAAAATAAATAAAATAGTCCATTTTCAAGCTGAAGTTCTGGAAGCATAAAATACAATTTCATGCTATTTCTGGACTGGCCAAAGAAAATGAAAGTGTGCACTTTAAAAAATGGCTAGGTGATATAAACTATTTTACTTTAAATAATAAAATGCAAACACTCAAACTGAATGAAAAAAGCATACAGATCTGCCCAATTCCATTCAGAGTCATGGCTTATTGGGGTAGCCTATAAAAAGAACCAAAAAAAATGTTAAACAATTTTATTTACATTAATCTGTTGGTGAAGTTTTTGTTTTGAAACCTGCTGAGAGTCACAAGGTGGCAAACGGCTGTTTTTGAATCAAAATATGAATTCAGTTGCCTTCATGCTGGGCTGGTGTGAGAAGGAGGGAGCGTCATGAGGCCACGTCCTCTAACAACGGTTAACAAGGCCTCTTCATGTTACCTTGAGAAGGACACAAAAATGAGCCCATGGAGTTTTGAATTTGGGGTATTTCCAGCTTTCACTTCCTTAGGTCTCTTCCCTGATTGGGAAGATAGTTTGGGGTTCCCCTTCAATATTCTGCTCTTTCTCCCAATTCAGAACCAACCAATTCAAAATCCAACCTGGGGCTCATCATCGGCTGCGTTGTTATGGCTGCTCTTGTCCTGGTGGGTCTGATTGCTGGGATCCTGGTATTTATCAGTAAGTATCTTTTTTTGGTGGGTGATGGAAGGAAGATGGGGAGATTCCCCCCAAATCTCTCCCTTTGGGGAGCTTCTTCTGGGCTTCCTTCTGTCCTGTTTTCCCAGCCCTCTTGGGGAGCATCTGAGATCTCAGCCTCTTGCTGGGACTCCAGTCTCCATTCAGCTGAGTCTGAGATTCAGGCAGTCCTGTCTTCTCCTGAGTTGGGAAGAGGCATCCCAGTTCCTTTGTCCCTTTCAAAGGCTTTGGTCAAAGAGCAGCAGAGAAGGATTTCCATGAAAATCTTCCTCCCCTCCCAGCTGCTTCTGCTGCTTCCCCCAATTTCCCTCCATCCATCTCAGAGGCAGCAGGTCTCTCTTGGGGCAAATCAGGAGATACATTTGTATTTTGAAGATCTTTCTGTCATTATAAATGGGAAAAAAGTGACTGTGAAATATCTCCTGAGGTTCTTCCTCCTACGGAGGGAGAGATTGGATGATCTCTGATGGATTTTTGTGAGCTTTCATTGATTTTTATCTTTGCAGAGAGACGTCAAGATGACTACAAAGCAGCACCAAGTAGTGATTTGTCCTGTTTACATGTAATCTCCAACTTAGAGCAAGGACCAAAGGCACCATCAGTTGAGAGGGGTGTGTGCATGTATCTTTGTGTGTCCTATCTTCCTCTTCCTCCTAAGAACCAGGCTGGGGAAGATGGGCCCCCTTTTCATTACAGCCAGGCTGTTCTTGGAAGCGGAGTCCTCAAGGAGAAACATCTGGGACAAGGAACCTTCAAGAAGATGAGAAGATCCATCTGGTGGAAGGTCCCTCTGACATGCAGTGGTGGGATTCAGTCAGTTCGCACCACTTCGGGAGAAACGGTTGTTAACTTTCTGAGCAGTTTGGCAAACTGTTTGTTGGAAGAAATCATTAGGGCAGAGAACCGGTTGTTAAATTACTTGAATCCCACCACTGAGAACATGCCTTGTTTCCCAAGAAGGCAGAAAGGAAAGGCTTGGCCAAATGAGTCGGAAGCTCCATAAAACTAGGGATCAAAAGGGGGCATTTTGAGAAAAAAAGGAGCTTTGGGGGATGCCAGCTGGATCTCCTCTTGGTCTCCCATTACAAGGCTCTCTAAATACGAACTGGTTAGAAAAAGAAACTTTGGATCCATCTCTATCTTTTTAGATCAGCTCTGGCTTTGGGTGATATAAATTTTAAGAATTCTTTCTTATGCCTTTTAGTCAAAGCAGTTTAGTTCAAACTCTCTCCATGGATTTGTGAGTCATTGATTGTGTGTGGGAGAGAAAGGGAGGGAGGGAGTTGCAGTCAGAAAGAGCAGAGAGGGAGGGAGGGAGGGAGGGAGAGAGAGAGAGAGATCTCCTCACCCTTTTTTTTCTTTCTTTCTTTTCCAGCAAGTGACAAAGGATCCAACAGTTCAGACCAGGGTAAGTCGGAGGGAGCTGCTGCTGCTGCAGGAGTCATTCTGTCCCTTTGCAAGACTTTGGGCGGATGAGAGGATGAAAAGACAGAGAGCCCCACTTTTTAAAGCCCCCCCCCCCCAATTCATCCTCCCTTCTGTGTCTGGTTCTGGTGAAATAATTAGAATAATTGGAGCCATTTTGGCTTAGTGGTGAGGGCACCAGGTGAGATCAGGAAATTGCCCCCAATTCTTTGAGGAGAAATAGGAAAACCACTAGCAATGCCATGATCCCTAGTGGTTAGAGACTTTTCTGGTGGCACAGCTGAGACCTGACTGACTCTGGAAGGGGAAGAGGTTCCCTCCCTCAGAGATGTGCTCAGATGGGTTTAAGGTTGGTGGGGTCCTCTGAGAATCTCTTCTGGCACTCAGGATGTTCCCACCCCACCATTCTGGTTGTGACTCCCTGTTTCTGAGGCTGGGCTGACATGATCAGTTGGGATTATTGGGACTGTACCAGCCTCCCTGCTGCATGGCCTCCTCCCTGCCTGAGCTGCTGGGGGCCATCTCAGGGCTGGCATGGAGTTGCCCAGGATTCTGGTCCTGGGAGGTTTCAATCTGCCATCCCTGCATTTGATCTCAGAAGCAGCCCAGGACTTCTTGACTACCATGGCGTCTGTGGGTCTCTCCCAGATCATCCTGGGTCCAACTCAAGACCGCAGCCACACACTGGACATGATCTGCTTGTCGGAGCAATGGCAACATGATCTGATGGGGGAATCTGGTTTTTATTGTTTTAAATATTCTACATGGCATTTTATTGAATTTTACTGTGTGCTGCGTAGGGTCACCTTAATGAGATATTTGGGATGGAAGCTTAATTAATAAATTAATAAAAAGCTTGATGTCCTCTGAGAAGTTTGTGAAGCTGAAGAGGTTTAATGGTGAAGAGGGAGATTTGACCTCCTCACAGGACAGGACATTGATTCATTCTGTCTCTTTTTCTCCAATCCAGGGAGCAACCAGGCCGTTTAGCAGCCCCCTTGCAGGTGAGTGGACTGGTGGGGGCCGTATGGGGGGAGAGGGAGGAAGGGAGGGGAATGAGGGCTTTGGGGTCCAAGGACCAAGTGAGGGTGAAGATACTTTGGAAATCCCTCTTCTCTCTCCTATTCATCTCAGACACTGGGAGGGAAGGAATTTGGGGAGAGGGCTCAGGGGAGGGGTCTTCCTGCCCCCAAACTCTTATCCTGTGGCACCTCTCAGGCTCTCACTGTCTTGATCCCAGTAACCCTTGGATACTTTTCTCCCTCCTCTTTGCAGTGCACACGCCCAGCATAAAGAGAGAGGAATGACGAGGGATCAGCTTTCTTCTGAATTGGGCCGGACTCTTAGCAGGAGCCCTTCAGGCCCTTCCTGCATGCTGGAACCAGGAGAGATTTTGGGTCTTTCATCATTGCTTTTATCACTGAATCACTAAACTTTTTCTTTTTTGATTGAGGAGAAAAGAATATATTATGTGTTGCTAATTGTGGAATCAAAAGATTTCAAATTGGGTTTCTAGATAATAGTTTGTAATAGGTAGGTTGCAGAACACCTTTAATGGGCTTTTGCTGATTAATCTTAGTGGATGGAGATTAGAGGTTAAAGAGGAGGTTTTAGAGGTGGGTTTATAGAGAATGGGGTGAGGAATAGGATGAAGAGTTTCTTGCTTTTACTTTAAGAAAGATTTATAAGTTGTTAATTTTCATTATACTGGTTGGGGATAAAGGTGGAGGTTTTTTTTTTCTTTTTCCCACCTTGTGTTAGTTTTATCTGTTTAATCCAATGATACTATTACTAAGGGAACTGTGCATTTTGAGATTTTTTTTCATTAAAATAGTCGATGCATTTTAAATTGATAATTGCAGTTAATTGACCATATATTTGACAACACAAAGTTTGACAAATTATCAATATACCGAGTGTAGCAATTGACACTGATTTTTTATAGATTGCCATTTATGGATTTTCATGATGTAGAAAAATGGAACATGAAATCAATTGTCAGGCTGCTACCTTCTTAACAATGGCACATCATTTGTAAATTTGCCAAAATTGTTTGCTGAAAATAAATGGTTTTTGTTTTCCTCTTAACTGAGTTGCTGCATGTTTGGGGAGGTTGGAATTAAGAGGGATTTTACTCTCCTTGTTGATCAGAGACCCTGATTCCAATTTCACTACAAGTGGTAAGAAGAGGAGGAACTAAGACAAAACATGGAAGGAACGAGAACTGGGGGTTTCCTGTGTGCTCCTTTGGGGAGGAGGCAGCCATTTTGCTCCTGTGTCCAGATGTTTCTCCAGCATCACCAGCTGATCTTCTGTAAAATGGCTGCTTGGTCTTGGCTTGGTGGTGTCAGCAACAGAGGCTCCTTTTCCCTCAAATCCTCCTTTGCCTCAGGCTTTTGGCCAAGTGGCTGGTCTCTGAGCCTCAGCCAGGGGTCCTTTGGGAGACAGGAGTTCAGTGACCGGCCAGAGCCGTCCTGGTCCCCTGGTCCCCTTGTAGAAGGGCAGCTTCTCCTCCTTCTGGGAGATCCTCTCTGGGCTCTTCAGGTGCCCCATCTGATGCAGGGGTCCAAGAGTGGGGAGAGACCTCTGATTGATGAGAAAGATGTCCCCCATATTACAGGGGATGCTTTGGGGGCACGGAGGAGTGAAAAGGATGGGGGTCTCTCATCCCCCTCCCTCTGGACTAGCCATCTTCGAAATCTTAAAAAGTAAACTTCAAAGCATTTTGCAAGAATTCAATACATATTTCAGCCTCTTCTACTGATTCAAAACTTTTAGAAATTTATTTCTTAATTAAGAATATATGACTACCCAGCTCACATAAGAGGCTCTGGTCAGCCAACGCAATAAAAATATCAATACAAGAACGAAAGGCAGTAAATATAATGCACAAAAGAAAAATGAGCATCAAGGATAGACCAGTCAGCCACAAATTCATTCAATTTAGTCTACAGGGAGCCCTCGACCTACAACAGTTCATTTAGTGACCGTTCAAAGTTACAACGGGATTGAAAAAAGTGATTTTTGATAGTTTTTCACACTTATGCCCATTGCAGCATTCCTGTGGTCATGCGATCAAAATTTGGATGCTTGGTAGTGTCCTGGAGTCACACGGTCCCCTTCTGGGTTCTTTTGACAAGAAAAGTCAATGGGGAAGCCAGCTTCACTTAACAACCCTGTTACTAACTTAACAATTTGAGTGATTCATTTAACAACCGTGGCAAGAAAAGTCATAAAATGGGGCAAAACTCACTGAACAATTATTTCACTTAACAACAGAAATGTTGGGCTTAATTCTGGTCATAAGTTGAGGACTATCTTTAGTGGTTAAGGCACCAGGCTAGACACCAGGACGCAGTGAGTTCAAATCCTGCCTCAGATACAAGAGTCAGCTCTGTTATTTTGGGCCATTCATCGTATCTCCACAGGGTTGTTGTGAGGAAAAAAGGACAAGGAACGAGCGTTATTTATATCCTCAGCCTTGAGTTCTTTATGAAAATGATAACGGTGGGGATATGAACAAAAGATTCATGAGCTTCACTCTCTCCCGATCTCTGACGTCTGAAATAAAAACAAAAGGCCATCGTGGTTCCACCTGATCTAAAGTCCAAAGGAAATCATGTCTCAGTGAGTTGGTGGTAGAGCCTTAGTCATGTCCTTTTTTGATAACTTTAAGGATTGTGGTTCAAGAATCAGAAAATTATAAGCAGACAACTGAAGAACAAATATATAAATCAGTTGTGTGAAAGTCTTCTTTGTCTCCTTCCTGGGTTGTTTCATTTAATGACTGTGTCAAGATTGAATCACTTTATTGCCTTCTAGCTTCTATCACTATTTACCTTGCCAATGAAAAGGGGGAGGGGTGGAATATGTAGAGAAAACAAGATGCTAAGAAGCCGTCCGTGGACCATGAGAACTTGCAAAACGCCAAGGTCACTACTGCAGGTGTTTGCTGGAGAAGTGGGCTGTTCCCATAACAAAAAGAAGTTTTACAATTGGACAACACAAACATTGGAGGGGTGGGAGAAAGGAATCTATTGTTTAACTAAGCAAGCTTTCACGCAGGAAAACCAGAGCTTGTTTTGCTTCTTCAGTTCCGAGATAGTAAATTCAATAAAGTTTTACTTTTGGGGATTCAACGACCCTGAGTTCCTTTTTTGGGGGGGTTCGCTAGTTGGACTGTTGACAGACTGCTTTGTTTAATAACCGAGTTGCCAGTTCCAGTTTTGGTTGTTAAGTGAGATTAATTATAGCGCCTTTCAGTGGTATGTAATAATTCTTACAGTCAATGTCCATGACTGAAATATCCAAGAATTGATGTCTTGATAAATTCCAAATACCAAGGATGACTAAGATCAGAGGTGGGTTTCAACAGGTTCTGACCAGTTCTGGAGAACCGGTAGTGGAAATTTTGAGCAGTTCGGAGAACTGGTAGTAAAAATTCTGACTGGCCCCGCCCCCATCTATTCTCTGCCTCCCGAATTCCAGCTGATCGGGAGGAAATGGGGATTTTGCAGTAACCTTCCCCTGAATTGGGGAGGGAATGGAGATTTTACAGTATCCTTCCCCTGTCACGCCCAACAAGCCATGCCACGCCCCACCAAGCCACGCCCACAGAACTGATAGTAAAAAAAAATTGAAACCGACTGCTGACTAAGATGGCATAAATTTCTTTAACACACTCGGCCAAGAACAACAAAAACCTTACAGCGTACAGTGTATTTAATCATTTACACTCAGAAAGATCACAGTACATTTTATCAGATTCCTTAAAACCTTTCCAGTTTGGCAGACTGGCAGAGATGGCGATAGTGGCGGTTGGGATGGTTTTGCGTGTTTATTTGTTCAGTGTTCTAAGATTTGAGGGGCTGCCACAAAGAAGGCTCAACCTATTCTCCAAAGCACCTGAGGGCAAGACAAGAAACAACGGGTGGAAACTAATCAAGGAGAGAAGCAACCTGGAACTGAGGAGAAACGTTCTACCAGAACAATAAACCAGTGGAAGAGCTTGCCTTCAGAAGCTGTGGGTGTTCCATCACTGGAGGCTTTTAAAAAGAGACTGGACAACTATTTGTCTGAAACAGTATAGGATCTCCTGTTTGACCAGGTGGGTTGGACTAGAACCATGATGTCACAGGTGGTACACAGAACCATATCGGTGGGCATGCAAATGTTGCCCTAGCTCAGCTCCAGCACGCATGATGGGACCAGAAGTCGGGAAAAGGGCCATTTCCGGCCTCCAGAGGGCCTCCTTGGGGATGGGGAAGGCCGTTTTTGCCCTCCCCAGGCTCCTAGAAAGGCTCTGGAGCCTGGGGAAGAAACAAAAACCGGGTCTTCCAATCCCACCGGAAGTCAGCAAATGAGCCATTTCTGGCCTCCAGAGAGCCTATGGGGGGATGGGGAAGGCCGTTTTCACCCTCCCCAGGCTCCTAGAAAGGCTCTATATCCTGAGTTGGGCGAAAATTGGGCCTACCGGGCCCATCATGCCATCATGTGCCAAAAGCAGGGGGGAGCGCAGGGATGTAGCACGCGCATGCATGGGGGGGCGGGGCACATTGAATTATGGGTGTAGGCAGGCATGAACATGACACCCCCGCGCTCCCCCTGCTTTTGGCACTCGACAGCAAAAAGGTTCATCACTGGACTAGAATATCTCCAAGTTCCCTTCCAACTCTTTTATTCTGTTAGTTCTGAACAATTGCCATTGGAGCTATAGACCGGGGTCACCAACCTTTCGGACTTCAGGGACCATGAAGTTCATAATTTTAAATCCCGCGGATCACTAATATGACCTGCCTAATGATTGGCTGGGTGGGCGTGGCTAGGTGGTCATGTGACTGGATGGGTGTGGCCAACTCCATGTCACTCGTGTTGAGGGGCGCCTCACCGGCCTCTACTCGCCCCTCCCCTCCCAGCCACTGCTTGCCTGCCTGCCAGGGCTCCTTAGGGCTCCAATAGGAGCTACGTTTTTGGAGCTAAGCAGCCACCATGAGAAAGAGTTGGCAAAACAGTTGGCTCAGTTCAAATTGGATCTGCCCGAGAAGGAAGCTCAGTAGAAGCACCTCACTGAGGGTCTCACTCTAGGGTCAGCCAGAGATGGTATTTGCCAGTTCTCCGAACTACTCAAAATGTCCGCTACTGGTTCTCCAGAACCTGGTGGATTTCACCCCTGATTTGGCATCTACAAAAGCAGTGGATGACTTCTGGTGGCTCCGCTCTCTCCGAAGGACGCCCTAAGGGCGCCCGCGCTGGGATTCTGTAAAAGCCGGCGAAAACTGCGGCTGAAAGTACCTTCCCCGGTAAGGGGAAGGGAAAGAGCAAGAAGAAGGAAAGGTAGAGCTCTCTCTAGAGGCCACATTTGGGGAACTCGAAAGGGAAAGTTCCCTGGAAATCCTTCTAAAAAAAGCTCCAGTTCCAGCGTGTTTCTGCTTCATGCAGACAGAGAAGAGAGCGACCACTTCTGCTTCAAGTAATTGTTATGGATATTTATAAGCAGATGGAATAAACACAGGAGATCAGTCATTTAAATTGCAAGTATTAAATCTGACTTCTATTTTTAAAAAAAAAAAAAAAAATTCTCTCATCTACAATCAACACAATGAAATAAAATGGCATTTACTTGTTGAGAAAGTGAAACTGAATGAAGATTTTATCTTATTGTACTGGACTGTGGATTGTTGGATTATTTTAGTTTGTTTAAGTATTTTATAAGGGGATTTTCAGCAAGAACTTTGCCATGAAGGTTTTTTCAGAAGAATGGATTCGTGACTTTATACAGGATTATACAGAAATAATGTATTTAATTACTCAAAAATACGAATTGGAAAAAAATGGAGGCGTTTTGGATGAGAGTTTGGAGGAAATTAACCAAGGTAATCAGGACTTGGAATATGGAATGGAGGAGATAACAAAAGTGGATAAATATGAAGATAGGATCCTGAATAAACAAGTTGATGTAAAGCCTTTTTAAAAAGTTTGGATGAAATGCCTGAATTTGTGCTACAGGAGGCTGTCTCCGAAATGGAAAAATTCACAGGGTTAATGCTTTCCAAGAGTTCTCTTTTCGGATTGAGGAATATCGGCAGTAACTCGTGGATTCTTGGACATAAGGAACTATTAGGAAATATTGTGACTGACTTTTCAAAAGGAGTAATGAAGGAAAGACAGAGACTAATGCATCAAAAATGGCAAGAGACAAAAGTATCATCCTTGAAAGAATTTTTTTTGAAATATTAACAGAAAAGATATTAGCGTTCTGAAAGACAATACGTGAGGAAGATTTGGAAGAAATGGGTTGATTATATGTTTTATAACCATCATAAAGACTAGATATTTGGATTTATACTGGATTTTGACGAGGAAGGACTAAAGTTGAATAGATATTGTAATTTCCTGTATTGAAATTTTATAATCTGTTGTATTGAATTTTAAATAGAATATTCTCGAAAGATCTTATGTAAGAAAGACTTGGGGAAATTATATGGTTATAGAAGCTATAAGGAGATATTCTCTGAATTGGATTGGATTTTTATGCTTTAGCTGGTTTTAAATATTTTAGGATTAATTTGTTCTATTGATCTATATATTTTATTACTGTTTATTGTTAATTTTTGAAGGATTTTGGTTATGTAAGGAGGAAGTCAGAGCTAGAGAGGAAAATTGGTATAATAGTTTTGGGAAAAATTTTTTAGCATATGTTTGTTTTATTTTAACTATACCTTGTGCTTGTTCCGGGAAGTCAGGGGAGGGAGGGGTTTGTGAAGGAGAGGGGTTGGGGGAAAGGGGAAAAATTTTTGTAAAACTTTTGAAGAAAAAAAAAGTGATGAGGAGGAGCCAACAAGGCCTCCCTCTCCAGGACCCTCCCCTCTGGCAACGCCCCAGGTTCCAGCTGCAGGCCAGAAGGAGGAGCTGACAAAGCCTCCCTCTCCCGGACCCTCCTCCCTGGCAACACCACAGGTTCCAGCTGTTGAAGATCAATCTTGGATTGATCCTAGGCAGCATCAAAAAGATAAGTGTGCACAGCAAAGGAAGAGGTGTGGCAGGCCCAGAGATTGCTGAGTCACTGAGCCACACCCTATAGGGGATAAAAGCAGGTGGAGTTGCCATCTAGCCCTTGTGACGGACAAAAAGCTACCAAGTGTGAACTACAGATCGGTCGTTTTGGAGTTAAAGGCCTGGACTATGCAAAGGATTCTTCTGTGAGCTCTTGCCAACGGATTTTGGACACGTGGGCTTCTGTCTCCGAAAGAGATAAGGAACTCGGAATTGGCAGGCATTTGCACTGTAGCTGCCAAGTCTTTCATCCACTACAGAAAGTCAGGTCTGTTATAAATAGAAAGGACTGTTGGACATTCGTCTCTGCGTTCTTCTCTGGCAGGTGGGGAGGGGGACAGAACAGATCTCCTTGCAATTATCTGCCAGCTTCTCACAAGCAAAGTCAGGAAGTTGGCTACAGGTATATGCAAGTCCCCGGAGGCTCACAAGCAGGCTGGCAGGTAATAAGTACCTGATGGCAGAGGTTGAGGGTGTGGTTGCAACATTGTGGTATGAGGCTTTTTGGATGTGAGTTAGTGCGGGAAGATACACAGGGAGCGTCAGAGCCATACTACACTTTTTAGGCCCCAGAGTGTCTGCTGCCAGGCAAGGGAGAGTGGTTGTGTGGCCGAAGTATCACATGCCTCACTTTTGGGTCCTGGAATCATTCCTGCCAGGTGGGGAAGATTCACCAAGTGACTTGTGACCTTCCCTGTGGCTTCCCCATTGACTTTGCTTGTGGGAAGATGGCAAAGCAGGTTGAAATGGTGCTCCCTTCATCATGGGCCACTGCAACTGTTGTTAAGTACAGTGGTGGCCAAGCACCCAGATTGCGATCATGTGACAGTGCCACTGTAATTTGGAACAATAGCTGAAGGAATGGTCCTAACACAAGGACTACTGTATATATTGCAACAAAGCAAGCAGGATTTCACTTCGGAGGAGTCAAGAATTAGGACCGGTGGGTTTACCGGGAGGAAAGTGGGGGGTTTTATGGGATGAATCAAGGGGGGATGGATTTTGCCCACCTGCATCAAAACCTCCTTCCAGTTCACGGATGAATCCCAAGGCATCAGCTTCTTCCGCTGCTCTGCTCACATCTTCCTCTCTGCAGCCTTGTAGGCCGTAAGTGATATTCTCCCTGATGGACCCAGAGAATAGGACGGGTTCCTGGCACACCAGTGCCACCTGCAATTGGACAGGGAGGCCTATCAGGATAGGGCTGGGTTGAGGGAAAAACGCCATTGATCCTCCTCATCAAGCATTTTCCAGAGTGGGTCTAGTTGATGCCCAAAGTGCAGAATATAGAATACAGAATAACAGAGTTGGAAGGGACCTTGGAGGTCTTCTAGTCCAACCCCCTGCTTAGGCAGGAAACCCTACACTATTTCAGACAAATGGTTGTCCAATCTCTTCTTAAAAACTTCCAGTGTTGGAGCATTCGCAACTTCTGGAGGCAAGTTGTTCCACTGATTAATTGTTCTGACTGTCAGGAAATTTCTTCTTAGTTCTAAGTTGCTTCTCTCCTTGATTAGTTTTCATCCACTGCTTCTTGTCCTGCCCTCAGGTGCTTTGGAGAATAGCTTGACTCCGTCTACTTTGTGGCAGTCTCTGAGATATTGGATAGCCCCTACTGCTATCATGTCACCCTTAGTCCTTCTTGTAGTGAATCTTTCCAGCAAGACGTACTGTAAGTTTCACTACATCTTCCAACTGTAGACCTTGAACTGTTCTCTGCTCTTTTTAATTTGGAGGCAAAGTGGCAACACCCAGCCAACCTCACCTGATTTTGAAAAGCTAAGTTAGACCTTGTTGCAGGGGTGAAATGCTCCCGGCTCTGACTGGATCTCGCGATCCAGTCGTGATCGTGGCCTGTGGTTCGGCGATCCGGTAGCAAACACTGAACCACCAGTGACACCCGCTGCCCGGGTGTCATTACTTCCTGGTTTTAACCAGGAAATAATGTGTTTTTGCGCATGTGCACAACACATCCACACATGCACAGCGTGAGGACTTCCGAGCTGGTAAGGAAGGTAAGTAGATTTCACCCCTGCCTTGTTGGCACCTGGATGAATTCCAGGTCTGTGGCTAGACTAGGAAGGTCACCAAAACAAATCACATCAGTTTACACCCAAACGTACACCGTTGCCAGAGAAACGGTACAGCCACATTTATAGATCCCAGGAGATTCTAAACTTTTATCTCAGGATATAAACCACGTCTGCAGAACTTCCTGAATGCCGCACCTTTTTACTTATCAAGGAACACAAGAAATCAAAAGCCTCTTTTACTACCTTCTGCACTAGAGAATAGCTAGGCATTTTTGCAGATTTCAAGCACCAATTTTGTGGCTCCCAAAGTTGTCCTAACGGCATTGCCTTCACCATTCTCTGGGGCGTTTTTGCATGTCGGCCACACAGTTCTCAAAATCAGAGGCTCTTACCCCTTTTTTTTTGGAGACAGGAAATGCATAGAAAGCACAGTGTAGGCCATGGCCAGGGTGGGCGTGGCCAGCTTGATGGCACTCATCGAAGCTCCGTTTTCAGCCGTGACCGCCCTCCTGGGCTCTGTTTTGGGCCATGACGGTCTCCTGCAACCCTCTGCTGTGTGGCCACCCCAAGCTCCGCTTTTGCTGGCAGAGGGTTGCAGGAGGCTGTCACAGCCCAAAACAGAGCCTGGGAGGCTGCGCGTGGCCCACCTGAGCTCCCTTTTGGCTGGCAGAGGCACCACAGGCACGTTTTTCACTGTTTTCAGGGTGGGCCAGATCTAAGCGCCCCATGGGCCGGAATCGGCCACTGGGCCCTGAGTTTGACACCCCTGGTGTTATGCCATAAAATTAGAAATTTAAAACACAAGCACACAAAAACTGCAATGCTCTTAAAGCCCAACTAGTTCCAGCCATGTCTTATTAATATCAAGTGGTCCTGCGTACTCTGCATTAACCCCCTTCCAAAACATCACCAAGTCATCAACCAAAGAGACTCAGACCTCATCCTGCAAGTGATAAGAATCACAATGGACATTGGGTTGGTCCAGTGGTGAAACCTGAACCGGTTTGCTACCGGTTTGCTGGCCGCACATGCATGCTGCACGCCAAGCGTGTGTTGCATGTCCACACGTGCAGTGCTCACCGAATGTGCACTGCGTTTGCATGCACAGTGCAGACCAAATGCACCCTACGCGCACGCATACACATTACATGCCAGAAGGAGGCTTGGGAATGTAAGTAGAACAGCGAGGTGGTGTCGTGTCCCACTCCTCCTCTGACGGCCGGGTCGGGGAAGTCTGTATCAAGCGTAGCCACAAAACCTCTGCAGCTTTGCCAAAGTTCTGTCAGAATTCTCAGGGCAGGCAGGAGTCCAAGGTGTGACTTCAGCAAACCAGATTAGACTTTGCCTGACTCAGAGAATGCCAGAAAGCAGATCCTTTATATAGGCCATGGGGTGTGGCTCCATGACTCAGCATTTATCCAGGCCTACCCCTCCCTTTCTTTTGCTGACGTCGCCTCTCCATTCTCCGGAAGCGTGGATCTGTCCACCCTCCAGCTGCCGGCAATTCCAGCTCCTCAGGCTCACATGCTGTGGGGGAGGGGTTTATTTGCTCCGTTTGTCCAGGCATGGTGTCAGGACTGGGGGCTGGAGGCATGCCAGGCTATTCGTCTTGCTCGGTCTGTCCGGGCATGGTGCCAGGACTGGGGGCTGGAGGCATGCCAGGACATTCTTCTGCACTATCAGTCTCTGGCTGAGATAACAGGGGATGAGAGGGGCCCGGCTGCGGAGAGGGGGGCGGACGAGGCACAACAGGTGCGGGGATCAGCTGTGCTGTGTGATTTAGCTTCGGTAGAAAATAGGATTTCCTGCTTTCTAGCAAAGCTAAACCGTGCAGCATAGCTGATCGTCGGAAATACCAGTTCGGAGGAACTGGTAGCTTTTTAAACTACCAGTTCAACTGAACCAGTTGTTTACCCATAGCATTCCACCCTGGGTTGGTCTCATTCCAACTGCACGGCCTAACATTTCTTCCCTCCCCATTTCACAAATAATTTCTCTTCCTTGTTGAATGAACCCCCATTCTAGTACCAAGAAACCCAAATATTTCAGTCCAGAAGAGAATAAAGCCAAAAACTGCCCTCACCCCATGCTGTTCCCAACCAGGCTGCTCCCTCCCTCACCTGCCTATGGAGATACTTGTGCTCATATTTCCCAACTGAGACTCCATCCAGCAGGACCTCCCCAGACTGGGGTTCGTAGAAGTGCTCCAGGAGGGCGACGCAGCTGCTCTTTCCGCTGCCATTCAGGCCCACCAACGCCGTCACTTCCCCAGGGCGGAGCTCAAAGGAGACACTCTACGGCAAAGAGATGTAAATGCATGTAAAATGAAGCAGGAAGATGCAGTGCTAATGAATGCACAGAAAAGCCAGTCATCAACAACTCAATCAACTTCTACAGAAGCCACACATAACAGGTACCATATAAATCAGGGGTCACCAATTTTTAGGACCTCAGGGACCATTAAATTCATAATTTTAAATCCCGTGGACCACTAATATGATCTGCCTAAGGATCGGCTGGGTGGGCATGGCTAGGTTGTCATGTGACTGGGTGGGCGTGTCCAACTCGATGTCACTCGCGCCGAGGGGCACCTCGCTGGCCTCTACTCGCCCCTCCCCTCCCAGCCACTCCTCGCCTACCCGCCCAGGTTCCTTAGGCCCCCTACAAGAAGCATGCTTGTTGGAGCTAAGCAGCCACCACAAGAAAGAGTTGGCAAAACAGCTGGCTCAGTCCAAATTGGATCTGGCCGAGAAGGAGACTCAGCAGAAGCACCTCACTGAGGACTACAAGCATAGGCTTTCCAAGCAAAGGGAAGACCTGTGGGAGTGCAAGGCCAGGTACTGGCATCTGGAGGCTCAGCGGGCTGAGACGGTCAGCCAGTTCCAGGCCATGATGCAGTCCCACTGGAATGAGGCCCTCTGGCTCTTTGCCACCAGCAGCGCTTCCCTCCAGCCTTTGCCCAAAGCCCCATACCAGGAGGCTGAAGCAGACACCAAGTCGGAATTTCTGCCCCCCTCTGCCCCACACAAAAAGACCCCAAAGGGGGAGACTCTCTGCAGCAACCCAAACGTTCATTGCACGTATCTGTTCCAAGGGCCGTAGTTTGAGGACCCCTGATTTAGTGCAATATTAAAAAATGTCAATAATTTTTCTGCGGAGCACCAAAATTTTCTTGCGGACCACCAGTGGTTCACGGACCACCGATTGGTGACCGCTGCTATAAACACCACACACAGAACAGCCCAAAGCACATACTCTGCTGGAGAGAAGTTCTGTTGTGACCCAGGTTCCCGGACTCGGACTCCTGGAGGAGGATGATTCAGACAGTGAGGAGGAGGAACAGGCAAGGCCTGCTTCCCCTGGGCCCTCTCCCTCCCTGGCACCCACCCAGGAGGAGGAGGAGGGGCTGGCAAGGCCTGATTCCCCCAGGCCTTCTTCTGATTTGGCAACGCCCCAAGAACAATCTTGGCTTGATGCAAGACTGCGCAGACGTGACTGGCGCGCACAGCAGAGAAGGCGTTGGGACAAAGTCAAAGAATGATGAGTCACGGAGTGACACCCACAGGGACTATAAAGCAGGAGGCGGAACTTCCTGGCTTTTGTCTTGGACAAAGCAGTGAATTTGCACGGGCAAACTGTTTCAATGGAGAAACAGAGAAGAATATATTTGTGAGTAACTCCTGCCTTATCTATAATTTCCTAGTTATCTCCAGAGACTTGGCAGGTGCGTGGGTAGACGTGGCCAGACATCTCTGTGCCAGAAGGAATCCAGCCAAATATAAATAAACTTGAAAAGAAGGCCTTCGACTGACTTTTTGTGGGAGTATTGGGAGAGGGAAACAGAACAAGTTCCCTGAGGATGGTTTCCAGTATGAGTGTGAAAGCTCAGAAGATGAAACATCTGGTCCAGTGATAGAATTCAAATTTTTTTACTACTGGCTCTGTGGGCGTGGCTTGGTGGGTGTGGTATGGCTTGGTGGGCATGGCAGGGGAAGGATACTGCAAAATCTCCATTCTCACCCTACTCTGGGGCCAGCCAGAGGGGGTATTTCTCCGAATGACTCAAAATTTCCTCTACCAGTTCTCCACGACCTATCAGAACCTGCTGAATAGCACTCCTAGTCTGGTCCCGGTGACTGACCCAGTTGGGTCCTGCATATCTAGATCCTACAGTCTGCGTCTCCTACAGCAGCGTTCCCCAACCTTTCCAAGTTGGTAGCCCAGCGCAGGAGGTGGGTGGGAAGAGGGGAAGATTTGTGGGAGGAGTAGGCTCGGGCATGTCATTGGGGTTGCGAGCTCCCACCACTCATGTGAGTGGGGCTGTGTCTGTGCGCGTGTATGCATACCGGCCGGCCACTCACAGAGCCCAGTTGTGAATAGGCCACAGCCCGATAGTGGGCCACAACCCACAGGTAATGGGGACCCTGTCCTGCAGTTTAAAAACTTACCTTGTCTTTCTAAAGACCTTTAAAGTCTCAACATTCTTCCTTCCAATTTTCTTTATGAAAGTGAAAGGATTCTGCTTAGATTTGTAGAACACACAACCCACACTTGACCAGGTTACTTAGCAACTTTAACAACTGTATGAGTGATGTACCGGTGGCGTGCTGGCGCAGTGGTTAGAATGCAGTATTGCAGGCAAACTCTGCCCACAGCCAGGAGTTCGATCCTAACTGGCTCAAGTTTGACTCGGGCTGCCAAACCTTCTGAGGTCGGTAAAATGAGGATCCAGATTGTTGGGGGCAAGAGGCTGACTCTGTAAACCGCTTAGAGGGACTGTGAAGCGGTATATAAGTCTAAGTGTTAGTGCTATTGCTACCGTTAGGGTGTCATGCAAAGCAATCGAGTGTCTCCCAGTGTTGTGACCCAGGTTCCTGGACCCGGACTCCTGGACTCGGATGATTCAGAAAGTGAAGGAGAAGACCTGGCAAGCCCTGCTTCTCTTGGGCCCTCTCCCTCCCTTGCACCCACTCAAAGGGAGGAGGAGAGGCCGGCAAGGCCTGATTCTCTCGAGCCTTCTTCTGATTTGGCAACGCCCCAAGAACAATCTTGGCTTGATGCAAGACTGCGCAGACGTGACCGGCACGCGCAGCAGAAGCAGCGTTGGGATAAAGCCAAGGAATGATGGTCATGCAGTAACATCTGCAGAGATTATAAATAGGAGGCGGGACTTCCTGGTTTTTTGTCTTGGACAAAGCAATGAATTTGCGCAGGCAAACTGTATCAATGGAGGGAAGAATATATTCGTGAGTAATTCTGGCCTTATCTATAATTTCCTCGTTATCTCCAGAAACTTGGCAGGCCTGTGGGTAGACGTGGCCAGGACATTTATCTATGTAAATAAAGTAGAAGAGGAGGCCTTTGACTGATTCTTTGTTGGGAGTATTGGGGGGGGAAACAGAACATCCAGCTTCCCGTAAGGTACCTTCAGGACCTGGATCTCAGGGCGGGAAGGATAACAGAAGGAAACATTTCGGAAGGAGACACATCCGGGGAGGGATTTTGGAGACAGCGTCCCTTCTGTGCAGACAGAAGGCTCCCGGTCAAGATATTCAAAGACTTTCTCTGCAGTGCCTACGTTGCTCAGGGCATCCCCGTAAGTGTAAATCAGGGCCTATGGGAGGAAAAGGAAGAAGCAGCAATGTTAAGGACGTGAGAGCATCTGCAAAGGGAGGAATGCAGCTGGCTACTCTGTTTTGAGCATCAAGTTCTACAGCAACACTTAAAAATCCTGTTCGAATGACAAATTTAATTTCCTTACAAGGATCTCCATGCATTTATCCGGAGCATTATATTTAGAATAACTTAAGGATATTAATGATCTCTTTGAAAACGAAACTAAACACAAACATCAGAAGCTTCTACCATTCTACTGAAGGCTGTGGGAGCCTGGAAACTTTTCAAGGACAACACAAGAGGTGTGGAGTTGAAGCAGACGGTTCCCATAAGTATGAGAACTTGTTTACGTGGACTACATGAGAGGCTGGGGGTGTGGCTTGAAAAAGTATTGTTTTATTCTATGGACTGGGTATGAGGACCTTAAGAGTTAGTTTTGCTTTGACATTACCACGCTGTGTATTCAACAAACAGTAAGATTTTTGGAAACAGAATGATCCTGGATTTTTATTTGGATTCTCGTGCTGGATCTTGACACTCACACAAATTGATATTACTCTCATAAATAGGCCCAGAACTGAAGGCTAGATCTATAAGTAAAATTAAATATCGTTCAACACTAAAATTTGACCACCATGCAGTGTAATGGAATTGCCGGACGGAAATGCATTTTAGATCTTGAAAAGGAAAGGAAAAAAAAGGAAAAAAATGAAGTTAGAATCCAATTGCAGGTTGTGGTGAAGCCGGGAGGGTCAGATGAAGAGAGGGATGAGGAATGTGGCAGCCACCGAAAAACCCGATGTGCCAATAAACAAGAATATTTGTACCTCGGGGTTGAAATAAGGGATCCTTGGTGCCCTCTGAGCTTGCTTGTTTTCTTGCAGACGGTTCATTACCCGAACTAGGTAGCATCACCTGTTACCTAGTTTGGGTAATGAAATGTCTACAAAAAAATAAGCAGGCTCAGAGAGCATCAATCTGAAGTGCTACAGGAAAAAAAACCCATGTTCAAATGTAAGTGTTGTGGCTCCCACCCCCGAACCTGGCCCCATGCCCGAAAGTGCCTTGGAGCTGGGCCTGCTGCCAGAAAGTGCCTTGAGCCGGGCCTGCTGCCAGAAAGTGATTTGGACAGTGAGGGGGAAGGGCCATCAGGACTTACCTCAGAAGCACCGGCCTCCCTGGATCAGCTCCAGGAGCCAGAAGCAGGCCAAGTGAAAGAGATAACGAGGCCTCCTTCTCCTAACTTTCCCCGCCCCCCCAGGCCACGCCTGCAGAACCAGCTGACAGCAATCAGGCTGGGCTCAATGCCAGGTTTTGTAGGCAGGAGAGAAGAGAACAACAGAAGCAGGGGAGGAACAGGCCTAGGAAGTGCTGAGTCACAGGATATAAAAGGCAGCAAGAGTTGGTGTGTCTCTTTGTATCAGGCAAATCCACTGATTGACTAGAGCTGAAGGTTATGACTCACCAGCGTCTTGGCAGCTATCGAGGGCTCTTGACAGACGCTGGCTCTTTTGCTGCCAGAGCTGATAAGAGCCGGCTAATTAAGCCATCGTTCGGACGGAGGCGAGGAGGACAGAACAGTAAATGTTCACTGACCTACACACCGTCCCACATTTGTCTGGTAGAGGATGAAGGAGACCAAGTTTCCTTTGGTCATGAGGCCGGTGAGGATCTGCTGGTAACCACAGTAGAGCAGGATCAGCTTCATGCTCAGCCGGAGGAGCTGGAGAGGTAGAAAAACTGAAGGCAGTGGCTGCGAATCCTACCTCTCTCTCACACCATGATGCTACGTCTCTTTCCCACTACTTCTTATGGGTGGGCTACATGAGTCAATGCAGAATCCCTTTCGTTTTGATATTAAACTTTTTTTTCTCTCTCTCTACAAATGGTGAATGTTTCGTAGGCTGGGCAATACAGCAGAAAAGGTATAATTTTTGGGGCCTACCAACTGGCATTCCCTAGGCAGGGGTCTCCAACTCTTGGGCTGCGGCCCACTACTGGGCCTTGGTCTGTTCAAAACTGGGTCTCAAGAGAAATGGGCAAGAAGCCCCACTTGTGCAAGCCGCGGGCAAGCAATTTCACCCTGTAGTACACCAGACAGGAGATCACAACAGCATGAATGCATATTTAGCGTAGAGAGTTTCTTAAAAATACTTAAAACAGAAAACAGATCTCTGGTTAAATGTCAGGCCTGGAAGCAGGGGTGAAATGCTCCCGGTTAGGACCGGATCACCCGATCCAATAGCAATGGCAGTGGGTGGTTCTGAGAACTGGTAGCAAAAAGCCCTGCCCCCCCCCACATGCCAGTTGAGCTGCATGATCATCAGAGTTGTTGTTTTTTTTTACTTTTAAAAGCATATTTTCAACTGGGATCGTCAGAGGCTTTTAAAAGCATTTTTTTCTACAACCTCTTCAGCCTTTGGTAGAAAAAATGCTTTTAAAAGGCTCTGACGATCCCAGCTGAGTTTCCTGATCATCATAAGCTTTTTTTTCTTTTAAAGGCAAAAAAAATGCCTTTAAAAGAAAATAAAAGGCTCTGACAACCAGGCAACACAGCTGGGATTGTCAGAGCCTTTTAAAAGCATTTCTTCTACAACCTCTTCGGCCAAAGAGCTTTTAAAAAAATGCTTTTAAAAGAAAATAAAAGTCTCTGACAATCAGGCAACACAGCTGGGATTGTCAGAGCCTTTTAAAAGCATTTTTTCTACAACCTCTTCGGCCAAAGAGCTTTTAAAAAAATGCTTTTAAAAGTAAAAAAAAAAGTTGGCAACACCCACCCAGTCACATTACCCCCCAAGCCACGCCCACAGAACTGGTAGTAACAAATTTTACATTTCACCGCTGCCTGGAAGCCATCTTTTGACTTGGGCCTTTAGATTAATTTCTGCAGCAATTGAACTGATTGCACTAATTGAAGGCATTTAGTTCATTCCTTTTTTTATTTAAAAGCTATTCTTTTGTAAAATAAAACTCTCCCTGTCCCTAAATACTGAAGGGAGATACAAAAAAAATATTATTATTTTTTAAATAAAAAAAATTAAAATTAAAATTTTAAAATTAAAAATTAAAAAAAACTTACCGAGGAAGAAACCAATAACCTGTGCTATGCTAAGGATATTAGTCTAATAACCAAAAAGGAAGGGATCTGCAAGCCCTAGTAATAAAAGCGAGAGTGCATAATGAAAAACCGGCACTGAAATTAAATATAAAGAAGATCAAACTAACAACCTAACAAAACAGGTAGAATAATAGGATAATGAAGATGTTGAAGAGGTGGACAGCTTCTACCTTTTAGGCTCATCCAACAATATTAAAGGAATAAACAGCAAATTAAAAAATAAAATACAGGTAGTTCTCGACTTATGACCACAATTCAGCCCAGAATTTTTGTTGCTAAGTGAAACACTTAAGTGAATTTTACCCCATTTTACTATCTTTTGTTCCACAGTTGCTAAGTGAATCACTGCAGTTAAGTTAATGATCCAGTTGTTAATGGGGAATCTGGCTTTCCGGTTGACTTTGCTTGTAAGAAAGTCATAAAAGATTATCTCGGATTTCTCTGGATCGCATATCCACTTGCTCTTTGACCTTTGGCAGTTAAGAGGATTTTAATCGAAAAACATTTGTGATCGGCAAGTCAGTGCTAAGAATTGTTACGATACAGAGTACCTAAAATCTTGTGAGATTGGAGAGGAAGACACAGTTTTTCAAAACTTTTCAAGCAAAGTAAGAAAAACTCGCAAGACTCGGCAATCTCCTAAAATCTGAGCCATATTTTGATTTTTTTTTTATTTTGACACCTGCAACACCTTCCTACAGGTTGGGAATCACTCATTAGAGGACCTAACTCAGGGGTCTCCAACCTTGGAGGTCTCCAACCCTAAGACTTGTGGACTGCAACTCCCAGAATTCTTCAGCCAGCCATGCAGTCTTAAAGTCTTAAAGTTGCCAAGGCTGGAGAGCCCTGAGTCCTAGAGGACTTACCCGTACAACAAGTAAGTAAACGATCCTTTCCAAGTCCCTTTGGTTCTTCAGCCGGCAGGTGTCCTCCAAGGATGCCTCGTAGCGCTGCGACTCCTTTTCCTCCGTGGCAAAGCTACGCACTGTCTCCACGGACGAGATGACCTCGTGTACCACCTCCTCTGAGCAGGCCACCGAGTCCTGGATCGCCTTCAATAAAGCCTTGATGGACCATGAAGGAAGCAGCAAAGTCAACCTCTCGAAAGCTGCCTTGGACCAGGCATCCTGCTTGGTGGTGGCATACCCAAACCAAAGTCTAGTGGCCTCATTCTGAGGAGAAGACCAGGGGTGAAATCCAGCAGGTTCTGACAGGTTCTGGAGAACCGGTAGTGGAAATTTTAAGCAGTTCGGAGAACCAGTAGCGGAAATTTTGAATAGTTCGAAGAACCGATAAATACCACCTCTCGCTGGCCCCACAGTGGGATGGGAATGGAGATTTTGCAATATCCTTCCCCTGCCATGCCCATCAAGCCACACCCACAAAGCTACACCACGCCCATGCCATGCCCACAGAACCGGTAGTAAAAAAAAATTGGATTTCACCACTGGAGAAGACCCCCCCACAATGCTTCATTCCAGTCCATCCCATTTTATTTCATTTATTTCTCGCATGTGACCAATCAGATGCCAGAGTACAAGCTAAAGAGGGAGATGTACTATTATACCTCCTTCCCACAGCTTTCTGGGAACTTCCCCTCCATGCACACAGGGGAGCTGAAATCCTTCAAGAGGCTATAGGAACATTTGAAAGCAAAAATGCTGCCTGCCGAGAAGGTTTCAGTGCTGCACAGATATTTGCACAGATTTCAGCTAGCAGCAGCCAGCTCTTTTGATCCATCCTATAATGACCTGGGAGATCGCAATAGGGAATTCCAGGATGGTAGCCATTGGGCAAAACAGTTGTGTAGGCATCTTGCTTAACAACTGTTTCACTCAGTGATCTCAATTGTGATCATAACTTGAAGACAAGTTGTAGGGTGGTCATCTGCTTTTTCTCTAATTTCTATTTGTCTTTGCCTTCAAACTGGCTTCTTCATCCTTTTTTCTGTCTCTCCTTGTAGCTACCAGCATGGAGTGCACTCATCTTCCTTTTTTCCTCTCTTCACTTGAAGACAGGGATAGAGTTGCACACACAGCCCAGGAAAAGAGGAAACCAGGCTACACAATCCACAGCTCATCCTTTTGTATAAGCCACACAGACAAACGAGTGGGTTTAGATCACATGGCTGCCATCTTGCCTTTTCTGGCCCTCTGGAGATGCCACCGTGTTCTGCGCTGCCCAGATCCCTAGAAGTCTCTTTTTTCTTCTGCTCTCTGGCTTGTTTTTCCTTTCCCTGAGCTGACCCATTCCCTCCCTCACCCAAGCTGGGGCTCCTTCACCGCATGCAATTGGTCTCAGAAACCCAGAAGTGTCCGCCATTCCCTCCAAGCCGCCATCTGCCTCCATGATCCCTACCTGACGACAGGAATTGTAGACCTTCTGGACAGTCATCATGAGTGGGGTCTCGATCAGCATCAGCAGCGTCAGGCGCCAGGACAGGCCAATCATGAATACGTAGAGCCCAACAGCCTTGATCAGGGTGCGCAGGAAGACGTTGGTGTTGAGCGGCACCGAGTGGCTCATCATGGTTGTGTCTTTGGAAAGGCGGGAGGCCAGCGCCCCTGTGGGCAAAGAGGTATTGTTCAACAAATGCCACACTGGCCACACAAGAAGGGATATTCTAGGGAACAGTGGCAGCCCATCCCCTCCTGGGAAGGAGAGGGCCAAGTCCTTGACACGGTATCCAATGACAGCAAAGAGTATCCTTTGCTATATTCTAACAGTGAGAACAATTAACCAATGGAACAGCTTGTATTCAGAATTTGTAGGTGCTTCATCACTGGAGGTTTTTAAGAAGAGACTGGACAACCACCTATCTGAAATGGTATAAGGTTGTGATGGCGAACCTATGGCACGCGTGCTACAGGCTTGCACTGCACATGCGCGTGTGCCTCCCTCTGGCCAGCTGATTTTTGGGATGCACAGGAGGGGCACATGCGGAAGACATGCACACATTCGCAGGGGGTTGGGGGTCACACATGCGTCGCATCTCCCACATGTGCCCCTCCTGTGCATCCCGAAAATCAGCCGGCCAGTGGGAGGCATGTGTGCATGTAGGGGAGGCAGGGGAGTAGTGCCTCCCAGTGGCCCGTTTTTGTGCCCAGGAGGCTGCAGGGAGGCCTACTAGGCCCAAAACAGGGCATGAGGAGAGTGTGGCGCACCCTCCCAGCCTGTTTTTGGGCCCAGGAGGCTGCAGGGAAGCCTACTAGGCCCAAAACAGGGGCATGAGGAGGGTGCGGCGCACCCTCCCAGCCTGTTTTTGGGCCCAGGAGGCTACAGAAAGGCCTACTAGGCCCAAAGCGAGGGGGCAGGGGTGGTCACACGCACATGTGGGGGGGTCATGTACACATGCGCAGGCCCCCCCACATTGCATTATGGGTGCCAGCATATGCGTACTTTCGGCAGTCTAAGAGAAAAAGGTTGCCATCACTGGTATAGGGTCTCCTACTTGAAAAGGGGGTTGGACTAGAAGACCTCCAAGGTCCATTCCAGCTCTATTCTGATTGATCTTTGTAATGAGTTACCATTCCCACCTCAGACCAGGCTACTTCCCCTAGGATTTTGGGGTAGCCTCCTGTCCAAGGAACACCTGAGCTTCGTTCTCTGAAATCAACCAAGGACTTCTATCTCTTGGGTAGGTAAAGATTCTCCCCAGCCAACTTCTGAAAAAGTTGGTGAGAACTTACATGGCAAATATCTTAAGTGCCAGGAGAGCTCAGAATTACAGATTGGACTGAAAAGATAGGGGGGAGGGGAGAACATCTCAGAAGGAAGCCAGTGGAAACCACTTCTTTACGACTGGCAAGGAAAAAAAACACAGTTGCGACCATGTTCTCCCTAGGAGTAGCGTTTATCCCAAAGGAAAGCCCAGCTGTGGCATTAGTTCTGCTCAAAAAGCTAGTCAGATGAGATCTGACTGATAAATGGATGGGAGGCCACCAGGAAATCCCGAGTGTCTTTGTGTGCCTGTGTGTGTGTGTGTGTGTGTGTGTGTGTGTTGAGAGGGAGGGAGGGAGAGAGAATAGAAAGTGTCACTGGTAAAGCACTGCCATCTTTTCTCCAAAAGTATTAAATGAATGGCCTGCACAGTCATCAAAGACAAGCTTCACCTGAAAGAATCTTTTTCCTTTACACCAGTGGTAGTCAACCTGGTCCCTACCGCCCACTAGTGGGCGTTCCAGCTTTCATGGTGGGCGGTAGGGGTTTTGTCCGATACTGAAGCACTTTCCCTTTTTTTTAAATTTAATTGACTTTTTAAAAAATTGTCATAGCATTATTTAAAAACATTTTCATTAGGTTTTCATAAAATTCCCCGTGACAATTTAAATTTCTGAAAATATACGTGTTGTGTCTCGCTCGCTTTCCCCACAGCCGGGTCCCTCTTATCTCCTGCCAAACGCTGAGGAATGTCCTGGCATGCCTCCAGGCCTCAGCCCTGGCACCATGCCCAGACAGGCCGAACAAGACGAAAGGCCTGACGTGCCTCCAGCCCCCAGCCCTGGCTCCATGCCCAGGCAAACGGAGCAACTAGACCCCTCCCCCTCCCCCACAGCATGTGAGCCTGAGGAATGTGAATTGCCAACAGCTGGAGCCTGGAGAGATCCTCGCTTCAGGAGAATTGATAGGCGGCGTCAGCAAAAGGAAGGGAGGGGCTGAGTCATGGAGCCACACCCCATGGCCTATATAAAGGATCTGCTTTCTGGCATTCTCTGAGTCAGGCAAAGTCTACCTTGGATTGCTGAAGTCACTTCCTGGTCTCCTGCCTGCCTTGAGAACTTTGCTAGGACTTTGGCAGAGCTGCAGAGGCATGCCTGATATGGACTTCCCCGACCCGGCCGTCAGCAGAGGAGTGGGACACGACAATACTATTTGTATCGCCCGCGCATAAGTTTAGTTCACGTTACGGAAGTGAAACTAAATGGCGCTATAGTGCGACCGCAAATAAAAGAGCCTCGTCCCAGAATAGCTCGCGCATCTCCCCCCATACCACCCAGCTGTAACAGACAAGCAGAGCTGGTAGCCGGCACACACACCCCAAACCCAATCCACGATGCACGAGAGGCATGCACAGATGATGATACATGGCGCATTACTGTGGAACTGGTGGGTGGTTAGAAAATTTTACTACTAACAGAGATATAAAAGTGGGTGGTAGGTATAAAAAGGTTGACCACCCCTGTTTTACACTGTTCCAGAAACAGCGGCTTCTTGTCTGAGGCCTCACCTGTTTTCACCTCCTGGAAGAAGGCCAAGTCTTGCCGCATCAGAGACGAGAAGAGTAAGTTGCGAGTCCGGATGACCATCCGGGAGATGGTGAATGTGAAGAGCCCCCCACGGCAGCTGGCAAAGGCGGAGCTAGAAGGGAAAGAGCAGGGGGATTGGCTCCTGCTCCACCAATGGAAATGGGAGGCACAGCTCCATGTATGAGCACATACTGGATTTTCACATGGACAGATCTATTCCAATGTTTGAGATTAAATTACAGGCACTCCTCGAGTTACAACAGTTCATTTAGTGGCCAAAGTTACAACCACACTGAAAAAAGGGATTTATGACCGTTTCTCACAGTTACAACTGTTGCAGAAGCTTCGGAACTGACTCCTATTTATTTTTTTATTATTAATTTTTTTCTTTTACTAAAGAGCAGCAATTTCTATATAAACAGTGTGTTGTCTGGTTACAATTAATTTGAGCAATCATCCATCATCATAATATTTGTTAGTAGTAATCATATAATAATAGTGCTTTCTCATAATATTAATTATCTTTATTAATTATTGATGCTAATTAATGTTAATAATAAACATATAGTAAGTAATAAGCCATCATAGTAAAATTAATCCTTCTCTTATGATTTTAAAAGTTCTAACTTCTGTTTCGATTAGTTAGAAACATTCATAAAACAAATCCCATATTTCAAACTATTCAGTGTCTTCCTTCTCTTTAATTTCAAGTGTTAGTCTATCCATTTCTGCACATTCTAGTAGTTTTTTTTTATTATTATCTTCTCTTCTGTAGGGATCTCCACACTCTTCCAACGTTGTGCAAATATAATTCTAGCTGCCGTTAACACATGTAGTGTTAGATACATATTTTTTATTTATTTATTTTTATTTGAATTTATATCCCGCCCTTCTCTGAAGACTCAGGGCAGCTTACGTTGTGTTAAGCAATAGTCTTCATCCATTTGTATATTATATACAAAGTCAACTTTTATTGCCCCCAATAATCTGGGTCCTCATTTTACCTACCTTATAAAGGATGGAAGGCTGAGGCAACCTTGGGCCTGGTGGGACTTGGACTTGCAGTAATTGCAAGCAGCTATGTTAATAACAGACTGCTTAGACATAGTCCCTTTATTATATTTTTCTGGTATGATACCCAGCAGAAATATTGGGACATGTGATCAAAATTCAGATGCTTGGCAACTGACTCTATTTATGACGGTTGCAGTGTCCCAAGGTCATGGGATCCCCTTTTGCGACCTTCTGACCAGCAAAGTCGATGGGGAAACCAGATTCACTTAACATCAGTGTTACTAATTTAACAAATGGGGTGATCCACTTAACTGTTGGAAGAAATATCCATCTGGGTTCAGTTCCAAGTGGGGACAAAGACACTGGAAACATGGAGGCTGCTTGGAAAGATGGTTTAATGGTGGTCAGGATCACATGGCTTGAGTTCCTGAACAGAAAAGGGCTGAGATCCTGTGTGCTCCCTGGCTTTATGCTTCTGAGCTTTGAACTTTCTGGGGCACAGGAAGAGTATCCTGATTGGTTGTCAAACTCCCAGGTGGTCTAGGGGTCTTAGTTAACATTGTAGGTTGTCCCTCAAGCTTGCCTGAGCCTTGCCATGTGGTGAGTTTCTGTTCTATTGTGTTGCAAATAATGGTCCATTGACAAAGGTGGGGAGAATGAGTTTCTACCTCTGACTCATTGACAAAGGTGGGGGGAAATGATTGAGCTTGGTTGAGGCTTTAATGGCCCATTGACAAAGGTGGGGGTTGGCAGGAAGTTGCAGGGAGCTGCTTTGTCTTTAAAACATGTTTCTCCATTTCTCATCCAGGGAAATATATTCTGCCTTTTAAAATATTTTCTAAAATATTTCATTCTTCTAGGAGGGGGGTGGGTGCTAAATTCCTACATAACAACAGCAGCAAGAAAGGGCGTTCAAATGGGGCAAACTTCACTTAACAACTGTCTCGCTTAGCCACATAAATTTTGGGCTCAGTGGTAGTCATAAGACGAGGACTACCTCTACTTCTGATTGATCGCTTCCCCCATGTTTTCATTTTTCATTTTGAATTTAAATCAGCAACAAGATCCCTGATACAAGCCAAAAAATGGATGTTCTTTTAGAAAACTTTTTTTTGGGGGAGATTCGTATTCAAGTGACAGGTAGGAACAGATCACAAGTTGTAACTGGTTAGACTTCTGCCAGATTGCAAAACAAGCAGCTAAGAAGAAACCAAGGGCTATTGTTTGCTTCAGGAGGACTCCAGAAAATAACCTGATTTTTCAGACCTTTCTTGAAGCCTTAACACTGGGCAGATGCAGGTTTTTTTAGGCCTCACCTGGCCTTTCACTGGCAAGCCAGAAGGGAAGAGGCATCTCCCCTAGAATAAGCAGTTCTGGGACCAAAAAAATTTGGCTGAGGAATACAATCAAGGGAGGTACTAATATCACTCTATAACAGCGGTTCTCAACCTGTGGGTCGGGACCCCATTGGGGGTCGAATGACGATTTGCCAGGGGTCATCTAAGACCATTGGAAATATGGGAAGTATACTTGCGAGTTGAATGTGCACAAATGGATAACAACTACTCACAGGAATAAAAATGTAAATGGTCGATAAAACTAAACATATGTTTGCATGTTAGTATTAATTTAAAAATGCAGTAAAATGTAATAAATATGTTGATGTATTTATACAAGGTGCATTGTACTCAGATTAGTATGAGGCCCCTATGCTCGTGGGGCCCACGGGCAAGTGCCCATCAGGCCCATGCGTTAAGACAAGCCCTGATTTGTGGTATATTTATCATGCAACATAGAAAACGATTTAACTCAGCACCAACTCACCAATCACTGCCAGGATGAGGAACAAGAAAGCGCCAGTGAGATACAGCTTGTCTGGACCGAAAAGTCTGAGCATCTTCCAAAGGGTGGCCTTGTCTTCCTTCCGGGACTCCTTTGTGCTTCGCCCTTCTAGCAGGATCCCCCAGAGGAGCTGGGAGAAGCCCACCGCCCCATAGATTGCCAGCCACCAGGACCAAGCGGCCGAAGAGACCAGGAGGGGAGGGTCCCCAAGCCAGTGTCCCACCAACAAGTACAAAGGGGGCAAGATGTTGACAGCAGCCACCGTGGAAGAGGACATCGGGGAGGTCCCACCCACGGACAGCAGGCCCCTGACCGCCCAGAGAACCACCAGCCGTAGAGCGGCCTCCAGCCAAGCTGCTGTAACCCCCAGGGGGACCATGGAGGGGCCCCAGCCAGCCAGCAAGGAGAGCAGGATTCCATCGCAGAGTAGCAGGAGAAGAGCCTGAAACACGACAGGGACCAGCATCTTGCTGACGGGCTCTAGGGAGAGAGGGAGGGATTACTGGTTATGGAAATGAGGGGATGATGGATTTAAGAGGATCACTGCAGAAGATCTTTGGTCCCTCCATTCAACTAAACCGCCTCCCAATGCTGTACCACCCGAGATCCTGTATCTAATCAGCTAGCTTCCCAGCAAAGGATTCCATGGCTGCAGCCTAAATATTCAGAGTGTCAGGGCAATTTTGGAAAAGGTCACTTTTACATGGGTTTTTAATAGGATTTTTAATAGGATTTTAAATCGGGTTTTATTTTATGTATTGTATTTTAAATTATTAAATTATTAAATTGAATAAGTTTTTTTAATTTTGGTTTTATTGTATTGTATGTTATTGTTATTTTATCTGGCGGTTAACCGCTCTGAGTCCTTCGGGAGAAGGGCGGTATAAAAATTAAAATATTATTATTATTACACTAATTTTGGCTTCTTTGGTTACAGGACAGTTTTCTGTGTACTTTAATTTGTGATGTGTTCTCCAGTCCCAGGAGCACCCCAGCACTATCTGTGAAGGCTGAAATCAGAATAACAGAGTTAGAAGGGACCTTGGAGGTCATCTAGTCCAACCCCCTGCTCAAGCAGGAGACCCTATCCCATTCTAGACAAATGGCTGTCTAGTCCTTTCTTCAAAATCTCCAGTGATGGAACACCCACAACTTTCCACCGGTTAATTGTTCTGAGACCGTCAGGAAATTTCTCTTTAGTTCTAGGTTGCTTCTCTCTCCTTTCAATTTCCTTGGTAAGAAATCTATTGTACTGTCCTTCCTGTCAAAGACTACTTCAGCTTCAATTGCAATAATACAAGAGCAACCAATAATTTCAAACTTAATGTTAACCGCTTTAATCTAGATTGCAGAAAATATGACTTCTGTAACAGAATCATCAGTGCTTGGAACACATTACCTGACTCTGTGGTCTCTTCCCATAATCCCAAAAGCTACAACCAAAAACTTTCTACTATTGACCTCACCCCATTCCTAAAAGGACTATAAGGGGCGTGCATAAGAGCACAAACGTGCCTACCTACCGTTCCTGTCCTATTGTTTGCTTGTTTTTTCTTCTTCTTATATATATATATGCATATATCTCCTAATATTCCCTCATATATATGTTTATATACTATATAATCTTTTTATGTGATGCTTATATATATTGTTGCGACAAAATATCGCAATATTACAAGAGCAAAAAATAGATTCAAGCTTAATGTCAACTGCTTCAAACTCGATTGCAGAAAATATGACTTAAAGAGTTGTTAATGCTCGGAACTCATTACCTGACTCCATAGTCTCTACTCAAAACCCCAAAATCTTCAACCAAAAACTTTCTACTATTGACCTCACCCCATTCCTAAAAGGACTATACGGGGCATGCATAAGAGCACAAAAGTGCCTACCGTTCCTGTCCTATTGTTCCCTTCATTATATCTAATTAACATAGCTAATGCATATTTTATATATATATAGAATAGAATAGAATAGAATAGAATAGAATAGAATAGAATAGAATAGAATAGAATTTTTATTGGCCAAGTGTGATTGGACACACAAAGAATTTGTCTTGGTGCATAGGCTCTCAGTGTACATAAAATTTATATATATATATTTTCATGGTATGTTTTTTACTTATGACAATGTTTATGTATACTGTTGTGACAAAATTAAATAAATAAAAATAAATAGATAGATAGATAGATAGATAGATAGATAGATAGATAGATAGATAGATAGATAGATAGATAGATAGAAATAAAACCCCAGAGCTGCGGGGTTTTGAATATCCAGATTGGTTCTTTAGGCTAGTAAAGGGTTGAAACCCCGCTCCCCATCCGGAGCAGAGGCGCAACGCGAAAGAGGAATCCCAAAAGTTTTAAGGTGCCGCGCAAAGCAGGACCAAACGCGTCCGGGTTAGTTCTCGGCAGGGCAGGAAATCGGAGATCCGCTGCTCAGCTACTTAAAGGAGGAGGTGGACTGAGCTCCCTCTAATCCCCACCCAACATGAGCAGCCCTGCTGGATGGGAATGATGGGGAGTGGAGTCCCCCGCACTTCCGGAACCGCTCGATCGTCCAGATGAATGCAACCCTCCGCTCGTTTTCTAGCCTCTCACCTTTCAGCCGCGGCCGGGAAAACTGTTCCACGGCGGGCCTTTGGTCCTTCTTCATCAGAAGGCTCGTTTTAGCCCGGCCGGCGTTCCCTCTGCCCCCAAAGCTCTCCGCAACCACCGCCTCCTCCTCCGCAGAGCCGAAAATCCCCCAACGCGGTACTTTTGCTTTCGGTTTGCACTTGTCCCTGTCCCGTCGCTTCCCCCCCCCCTTTTTTCCAGAGGTGCACTGGTTGCTAATGAATAGAATAGAATAGAATTTTATTGGCCAAGTGTGATTGGACACACAAGGAATTTGTCTTGGTGGATATGCTCTCAGTGTACATAAAAGAAAAGATACGTTCGTCAAGAATTCTAAGAATAGAATAGAATAGAATAGAATAGAATAGAATAGAATAGAATAGAATAGAATAGAATAGAATTTTATTGGCCAAGTGTGATTGGACCACAAGGAATTTGTCTTGGTGCATATGCTCTCAGTGTACATAAAAGAAAAGATACCTTCATCAAGAATTCTAAGAATAGAATAGAATAGAATAGAATAGAATAGAATAGAATAGAATAGAATAGAATAGAATAGAATTTTTATTGGCCAAGTGTGATTGGACACACAAGGAATTTGTCTTGGTGCAGATGCTCTCAGTGTACATAAAAGAAAAGATACCTTCATCAAGAATTCTAAGAATAGAATAGAATAGAATAGTATTTTATTGGCCAAGTGTGATTGGACACACAAGGAATTTGTCTTGGTGCATAGGCTCTCAGTGTACATAAAAGAAAAGATACCTTCATCAAGAATTCTAAGAATAGAATAGAATAGAATAGAATAGAATAGAATAGAATAGAATAGAATTTTTATTGGCCAAGTGTGATTGGACACACAAGGAATTTGTCTTGGTGCGTATGCTCTCAGTGTACATAAAAGAAAAGATACGTTCATCAAGAATTCTAAGAATAGAATAGACTGGAATAGAATAGAATAGAATAGAATAGAATTTTTATTGGCCAAGTGTGATTGGACACACAAGGAATTTGTCTTGGTGCATATGCTCTCAGTGTACATAAAAGAAAAGATACGTTCATCAAGAATTCTAAGAATAGAATAGAATAGAATAGAATAGAATAGAATAGAATAGAATAGAATAGAATTTTTATTGGCCAAGTGTGATTGGACACACAAGGAATTTGTCTTGGTGCATATGCTCTCAGTGTACATAAAAGAAAAGATACCTTCATCAAGAATTCTAAGAATAGAATAGAATAGAATAGAATAGAATAGAATAGATTTTTTTTTATTGGCCAAGTGTGATTGGACACACAAGGAATTTGTCTTGGTGCATATGCTCTCAGTGTACATAAAAGAAAAGATACGTTCATCAAGGTACAACACTTACAACACAATTGATGGTCAATATATCAATATAAATAATGGGCCTCCCTGGAGCAATGCAAAGCGCTGCTCATCACCTATCGTGGTGGAAGGCCTGGATCAGGGGTGAAAGCCAGCAGGTTCTGACAGGTTCTGTAGAACCGGTAGCGGAAATTTTCAGCAGTTTGGAGAACCGGCAAATACCGCCTCTGACTGGCCGCGGAGTCGGGTGGGACTGGAGTTTTTGCAGTATCCTTCCCCCAGGATTGTGGTGGGAATGGAGATTTTGCAATATCCTTCCCCAGGAGTAGGGTGGGAATGGAAATTTTGCAGTATCCTTCCCCTGGACTAAGATGGGAATAGAGATTTTGCAGTATCCTTCCCCTGGAGTGGGGAGGGAATGGAGATTTTGCAGTATTCTTCCCCCAGGATTGAGATGGGAATGGAAATTTTGCAATATCATTCCCCAGGAGTGGGGTGGGAATGGAGATTTTGCAGTATCTTTTCCCCAGGATTGTGAAGGGAATGGGGATTTTGCAGTATCCTTCCCCTGGAGTGGGGAGGGAATGGGGATTTTGCAGTATCCTTCCCCTTAGAGTGGGGTGGGAATGGAGATTTTGCAGTATCCTTCCCCTGGAGTGGGGTGAGAATGGAGATTTTGCAGTATCCTATCCTTTCCCTGCCACGCCCACCAAGCCACATCACGCCCACCAAGCCACGCCCACTGAACCAGTAGTAAAAAAATGTGGATTTTATCACTGGCCTGGATCCTTGAAGAACCCCATCTCCGGTCATCTCTGCCCATCAGTAAGAGCAAATGCACCCTAGATCACCTGGAGCCAAGGCAGCGTCATACCTTCTCAGTTGTGTCCTGTGGAACAGAGCCGGGTCTCCAACCTTGGCAACTTTAAGCCCGGCGGACTTCAACTCCCAGAATTCCCCAGCCAGCTTTGCTTTGGGGAATTCTGGGAGTTGAAGTCCGCTGGGCTTAAAGTTGCCAAGGTTGGAGACCTCTGTAACATCACCTGCCCAGAGACCCTTGTGGGGCCCACCATCTAAATGCCCTTTTAAGACCTCACAGTCCAACCCCCTGCTGAAGCAGAAGACCCTATACCAGCCAAGCTGGCTGGGGAATTCTGGGAGTTGAAATCCGCGGGGCTTAAAGTGGCCAAGGTTGGAGAGCCCTACTCTGGAACATTACCTGCCCGTAGACACTTGTGGGACTCACCCTCCAAATGCCCTTTTAAGACCTCACAGTGTTCCCCAGAATAGGACTGGGGGTGTTTTTGGAGCCCCTGTGGATTTCCCCACCCTGAATGTTATTCATATTATTTTTGCCTGGGCAGTTTTGTCCCTTTTACGTTTGCTTTAACTACAGGTAGTCCTCGACTTACAACGGTTCATTTAGTGACCATTCAAAGTTACAACGGTTTTGAAAAAAGTGACTTACGACCGCTTTTCACAATTACGACCTTTGTAGCATCTCCATGATCACGTGATCAAAATTCAGACACTTGGCAACTGGTTCATATTTATGACCGTTGCTGTGTCCCAAGCTCATGTGATCCCCTTCTGCGACCTTCTGACAAGCAAAGTCAGATTCAGCCAAGTTACTGACTTATCTACTGCAGTGATTCACTTAACAACTGGGGCAAGAGAGGTTGTAAAATGGGACAAAACTCACTTAACAAACAAGGACACTTAGGAACAGAAATTTGGGGCTCAATTAGGGTCGTAAGTCGAAGGCTACCTGTATTCTAAGCGGCCCAGAGTTTTTGTTTAGTTTTGTGTTGTTTGGAAAATTGTGCTCACCTTCCCCCGCTCAGAAACTCTCCTGTTATTCCAGATTTGCTTCCGTGTTTTGCCTAACTCTGTCATCCTGGCTCCTCAAAGGATGTATTCAAGGGTTGCACCTGTTCTTCCATTTCCGTTATAAAGTGAGGAGAACAGCAGGGGTTTGTGTCATGGTGAGGTAGCTTTCCCAAACCAGGTGGAGTCAAAGCCAATTTGGGGAGGGGCTCAGCAACCCTAAGGGTAGGCTAGTTACTGTGTTTTAGGTGTGTGTTTTTACCCCTTAACTACTATGTTTTCCTGAAAATAAGCCTTCCCCAAAAATATTAAAAACCATGTGTAGCCCAGGGGTGAAATGTAAAATTTGTTACTACCGGTTCTGTGGGCGTGGCTTGGTGGGGGGGAAATAATGTGACGGTGGGCGTGGCCAAGTTTTTTTTTTTTACTTTTAAAAGCATTTTTTTCTACAACCTCTTCGAAGAGGTTGTAAAAAATGCTTTTAAAAGTCTCTAATGATCAGGCAACTCAGCTGGGATCGCCAGAGGAGCCTTTTAAAAGCATTTTTACATCCTCTTCAGCTGAAGAGCTTGTAGAAAAAAATGCTTTGAAAAGGTTCTGACAATCCCAGCTGAGCCACATGATCATCAGAGACTTTTTTTCCCCTTACTTTTAAAAGCATTTTTTCGGCCGAAGAAAAAATGCTTTTAAAAGTAAAAAAAAACCTCTGATGATTGTGCGGCTCAGCTGGGCATGCGGGGAGAAGGGATTTTTGCTACCGGTTCTCCGAACCACCTGCCGCCATTGCTACCAGATCGGGCGATCTCGTCCAAACCAGGAGCATTTCACCCCTGGTGCAGCTGGTCCCCGCCATTTACTCTGGTTAGGTTTAAGGAGACAGAGATGGAAATCAGGTAAGATGGCAAGAGGATCCCCATCTTGCTCTATGTGCCCCAAAATAATAAGACCTCTTCAAAAATAAGGCAAAGTGCTTATTTTGGGGTTCAAAAAATATAAGACAATGTCTTATTTTTGGGGAAACACAGTAGATTAAAAGTCTTCTACAATTCCAGACATATATCTGAAAAGAATCCATATATATTTATTTGTTTGTTCCATTTCTGTATCCTGTCACAATCCAAAGTGAGAACTTCCCTGCAGATCTGCAGTTGAAATTCCTCGAGTGGTGTTGCATAATTTGGGACGGAAGCAGCAACCTGCGCCTTCAATTAAAGCAGCCCTTGAATCCCCTCAGGAACTAGAAGTAATGAACAAATTATACACAATTTAAAAAACATCTTTATAATTATGATTCTTGAGGGATCCCCATTTACTTCTCCCCGAAGAGAACAATCGTAATTTCTGCTATTTGTTCTTCCATCACTTACCAATAATCTCCCTTTATCCTCCGAATGCCAACATCTGCAAATCTGCATTCTTATTTTTAAACATGGATTATTTTTGGTTGCAGTCCAGCGTTTCCTCGCTTGGCTTGAATTCATCAGGCGTGACACTTGAGCAACTTGGAAATCCCCGTATAGTAAGAAAAATCCCAGATCCAGTTCCAAGCCGGGAATAAAATGGAGGCTGAGAGGAAAGAAAGTTGGTTTATTGATGAAGCAGAACCACCAGCAGCATGTGGTTCTGGGACAGCTGACAAAATGGAGTTGAGAGTGGGTGGGGTTTTTATACCTTCTGGATTCCTATGGGGTCATGTAGGAGTCATGGCTGGCTCGAGGCAAAAGTGGAAATGCAAATCCTAGGTGTGTGAGCTAATTTTGTCAACCTTTGGATTTATTTTATTTATTTATTTTATTAGATTTTTATACCGCCCTTCTCCCGAAGGACTCAGGGCGGTGTACAGCCAAATAAAAAACCACAATATACACATTAAAACAAGACTAAAACCGAAAATATTTCAAAGATGGCCAAAATTTAAAACACTTTAAAACCCTAAAATATAAATAGCCCCAATTAAAAATTTAATAAAACTTTTAAGCCAGTCCCGCTTGAATAAATAGGTGCGTTTTCAGTTCACGGCGAAAAGTCCGAAGATCAGGCACTTGACGTAAACCAGGGGGAAGTTTGTTCCAAAGCGTAGGAGCTCCAACAGAGATTACCTAATTGTGTTGCTTATCTGGAGTTTCTGTCTTGACCCAGTCTTTCTGAACGGATTACCAATTCTGCATTTGTAAAAGCTGGCCTCCTTAGTTTCTGCTTGGAGAGGGAGACTGGGGCTGCTTCCCTTAAGATTTTTCCCATTTTTCATTTAGGGAAAATATTCTATTCTGCCATTTTAATATTCCCCAAAATATTTCATTCTTCTAGAGTGGGGGCTTCCCTCATTCTTCTAGAGTGGGGGCTTCCCTCATTAGAAACTGTGGAGAAAATTCCCAGTTTGGTGAAGATGGGAATTAGGAGATGTGGAGTTGGTAAGAATAAAAATCTCTGTTGAATATATTTCCAGATAAAGTGGGGAAATTGATACAAGATTAAGTTTATAAACTAAGAAAGATTTCTGGCCTTTGCCAGAATTTCCTCAGAAAATTCCTCCAAAATTCTCTTGAAGATTAAAAACAGGAATCTTGAATAATACCAATGTCTTCTTTTCCACCATCAAAGTGATGTATTTTCCTTCAGACATCCAAACAACTTTTAAATTAAAAATCAGAGCCAAAAGAAAAATGAGCTCAAATGTGGTTTATCGTTGCCCCATGAAAAGACATGGAGACGGTCCCCCATTCTTTTTCCTCTCTGCCAGCCTTGAGTGTCAGAAGATCTCCGTGCTTGTGGTCATCTGCCTATCTCACTTCTTCTCCTCCAAATACTGGTGGAGCAAGTCGCTGACATCTGTCCGCCCGACCCGGATCCAGCCATGCTGATACACTGGAGGACACAGAAATGGGCAGAAAGTCAGTAAGGGACAGTGCAATACTAGCCTCTACACCCCCCTCTCCCAATGCTCAGGGTCATAGGCAGGAGTAGTACTCACTTACCTTCGCTACCGGTTCGCAAATGCGAGCGCACGAACCACCTCTGTGCAGGGCCTTCTGTGCATGCACAGAGCATCAAAAATGGGACATTATGACGTCTGGGTGGGTGGAGCCTCCCGCAGCTGTTGCTACCGGTTCGCCAGAACCGGATAGAACTGGCTGAATACCATCACTGGTCACAGGGTACCTAAAGAACCCAGTGGCTGCTTGGGAAACATAGTGTTTACTACCATGTAGGAGTCACAACAGGTGGCATAGCAGCGGGCCCTTCGGCCGAGGTCGTAGGGCTCCTCCACGCTTAGGTAGGGCCGATGGTCACTGTCCAGGACGCCGCAGCCATATGTGTTTCCGTTTCCGGTGGAAAAAAGGGGGCCTTTCATCAATGTAGTACGGACCAGGGCCCTGAAAACGGAGGGGATCGTGACTCTCTGCAGCTCTGCCTTCGTTTGCTTTCCCTGAGGGATTGTGCAGCCCAGCCCTGGCCAGAGAGCAGCACCTTCACTCTTTGCTCTTTGTGGTTGAAGGTTACACTCCGAATATGGTTTAACAGTAACCCGCAGCAGTGCCTGCCCAATCTAGGTTGATCCTGATTAGTTTATTTATTTATTTTTATTTTATTTATTTATTTTGTCACAACAATATATATAAGCATCACACAAAAAGATTATATAGTATATAAACATATATATGAGGGAATATTAGGAGGTATAAGCATATATATATATATATATATATATGAAGAAGAAGAAAAAAAACAATAGGACAGGAACGGTAGGCACGTTTGTGCGCTTATGCACGCCCCTTATGGTCCTCTTAGGAATGGGGTGAGGTCAATAGTAGAAAGTTTTTGGTTAAAGCTTTTGGGATTATGGGAAGAGACCACAGAGTCAGGTAAACTGTTCCAAGCACTGATGATTAGTTCTGGGAAACCACCAAAAATTCCAGGGCTACACTGAGAAATAAAAGTGAAAGCAGAGCCACCAGTTTGCTCTCCTGGCAAAGGCACCAGGCTGGAAACCAGAAGACAAGAAATTCTAATTCCGCCTTATCTATGAAAGCCAGCTGGGTGACCTTGGGCCGGTCACTCTCTCTCAGCCCATCCCACCTCACAGGGGTGTTGTGAGGAAAATAGGAGGAAGGAAGGAGTATTAGGTATGTTTGCCACCTTCAGTTATTTATACAAATAATAAAGGCAGGATAAAACATTCACACACACACACACACACAAAATAGTCCAGTAAAAACAAGCATGGCAAACCATTTCTTTACTGCTGCCAAGATAGATACCTGGACAAACCTTGCTACCTTTCTAAAAAATTCTGTAACCCTTCACCCTTCTAAAACTGAAAAGGCTCACCCTTTCGCTCTAGAGTTCATAAGGGATGGTCACTTAGGCTGTGTGTGGGCCATACTTTCTGGGGTATCAGACTCTCTCTTCCAAACTGATACCTAAAAAACCACCCTACTTTTTGAATTTTTTGCTAGAATAGCAATGCTTTCGCCTCCTCTCTTCCCCCTCTCCACTCTTCTTCCTCTCCTCTTCACTTCTCCTCCTCCTCTCCCCTCCCATACTCATTCTTTTCTCTCCCCATCTCTCCTCTTCCTCCTCCTCTCCTCCCCTCCCACAATTTTCCTCCTCCTCTCCTCCCTTTTCTCATCTCTAGTCCTCCTCCTCTCCCCTCCCCCTCTTCTCTCCTCACTTTTCCTCCTCTTCATTCCTCTTCCCTCCTCATCCTTTTCTCTCCCCACCTCTTCTCTTCCCTCCTCCCTCTCCCCCCTCCTCCTTTCCTCTTCCTCTTCTCCACCCTTCCCCCTTTCTTCCTCTAATCCTCCTGCTCTCCTCTCCACTTCTCCTCCTCCCCTCCTCCCCTTTCATCTCTTCTCCAACCCTCCTCTCCACTTCTCCTCCTCCTCTCCCCTCCTCTCATCCTTTTCTCTCCCCTTCTCCCCTCTCCTCTTCCTCTCCTCCCACTCCTCCTTTGGTTTCCATTCCTCCCCCTCCCCCTTCCTCCCCCTCTCCTCTTTCTTGCCCTCGCCTGCCGTCCCCGTTTTTCTGGCCCATCTGTTCTCCCTTCCCCCTTCCTTCCAGCTAGCCCTTACTACTTTCTTGTCCCACCAGAGAGCATGCTGGCCAAAAAAACGTGAAAGCTGTGTAGGAATTTAGCACCCACCCCCCTCCTAGAAGAATGATATATTTTAGAAAATATTTAAAAAGGCAGAATATATTTCCCTGGATGAGATATGGAGAAACATGTTTGTGTTGTAAATCTTGTACCTTGATGAACGTATCTTTTCTTTTATGTACACTGAGAGCATATGCACCAAGACAAATTCCTTGTGTGTCCAATCACACTTGGCCAATAAAAATAAATAAATAAATAAATAAATAAATAAAATAAATAAAGACAAAGCAGCTCCCTGCAACTTCCTGCCACCCTCCACCTGAGCCATCATCTGCATCATAATAGAACCCATCTAGCAACTGAAACTCACCACATGGCACCTGGGAAGATTTCATCAGCCAGCAAGGCTAGCTAAGACCCCCCACCCCCTGGGAGTCTGACAGCCAATCAGGGTACTCTTCTTGTGCCCCAGAAAGTTCAAAGCTCAGAAAAAGCATAAAGCCAGGGAGCACACACGATCTCAGCCCTTTTCTGTTCAGGATCTCAAGCCATGTGATCCTGGCCACCATTAAACCATCTTTCCAAGCAGCCTCCATGTTTCCAGTGTCTTTGTCCCCACTTGGAACTGAACCCAGATGGATATTTCTTCCAACAGCTGCCAAGACGCTGATGAACCCTTCCTTGTTCCGAAGGAAGAACCGACCGAGTACCTTGGAAGGGAGGAAGGTGGGCAGTGTCAGAGGAAGAGAGATGTTGCCATTTCTTTCAGGGTCTTCAGTGGCCTCTAGTTCAGGGGTCTCCAACTTTGGCAACTTGAAGGCTTGTGGACTCCAACTCCCAGAATTCCTCAGCCAGCAAAGGTTTGCTGGCTGAGAAATTCTGGGAGTTGAAGTTCACAAGCCTTCAAGTTGCCAAGGTTACAGACCCCTGCGTCTAGTCCTACTTTAGGCATGAAAAACATCTGAAGGGGGAGTTTAGCCCTGTTCCTCTCTCTCTCTCTCTCAGCCCAACCTGCCAGCAGAGCTGTTGTCTGGAGAATTCTCAGACTTAGGAGGAAGCTCTTTGCCACTAAACAAGGGAAATAAATCTGCCTCAAGCAACCCATCATTAAACCCAGCAATTCCTTCCTTCGGCGTCGCTGCGAGAGTCGGTGGGAAGCTTTTCTGGTGCGGCAGCGCCCCCCGTGGCCATTGCGAGAACGGCGCTTCTTTTTTACCACTTGATTTCTCAGAAAAGGCAGCGGCCAGTCGGCGGATCCCATTGGCTCTAATCAGGGGATCATGTGCTTTCTGTGGGTGGGTCGGAAAGTCCCCGCGGTCGAGGCCAAGAGTACTTTAGCCGTCATGGGTGTTTCCTGCAGCGCTTTCTGTTCCAAGCTCTGCTGCTGCTGGTGGTGCTTTTTCTAACTGTCGTTTGCAAAGCAATGCTTGTGCACGCCTGCTCTAGCCTTCCAGAGCTCAGTGGCGTTTACTGCCAAATTGATGGGTTTTATTGCAAATTAATTAAATTAATTAATTGCAGCCTGAACAATTCAGATTGCTTTGTCTTTATGGACCGAAGCATAAATATTAGAATTTTTTTTTATTGGCCAAGTGTGATTGGACACACAAGGAATTTGTCTTGGTGCATATGCTCTCAGTGTACATAAAAGAAAAGATACGTTCATCAAGGTACAACATTTACAACACAATTGATGATCAATATATCAATATAAATCATAAGGATTGCCAGCAACAAGTTATAGTCATACAGTCATAAGTGGAAAGAGATTGGTGATGGGAACTATGAAACGATTAATAGTAGTGCAGATTCAGTAAATAGTCTGACAGTGTTGAGGGAATTATTTGTTTAGCAGAGTGATGGCCTTCGGGAAAAAACTGTTCTTGTGTCTAGTTGTTCTGGTGTGCAGTGCTCTATAGCGTCGTTTTGAGGGTAGGAGTTGAAACAGTTTATGTCCAGGATGCGAGGGATCTGCAAATATTTTCACGGCCCTCTTCTTGATTCGTGCAGTATACAGGTCCTCAATGGAAGGCAAGTTGGTAGCAATTATTTTTTCTGCAGTTCTAATTATCCTCTGAAGTCTGTGTTTTTCTTGTTGGGTTGCAGAACCGAACCAGACAGTTATAGAGGTGCAAATGACAGACTCAATAATTCCTCTGTAGAATTGGATCAGCAGCTCCTTGGGCAGTTTGAGCTTACTGAGTTGGCGCAGAAAGAACATTCTTTGTTGTCCTTTTTTAATGATGTTTTTGATGTTAGCTGTCTGTTATGTATTCATGTTGTACCTTTAAATATTTGAGCGGGAAATCAGCACGTTGCTGATTGGACGAAGCCTCCAGCAGAACTGTATAAAAGGAGAGGTTTTTCCCCCAGCCTGTTGCTGGGTTCACCCTATATTAAAGAGCTGTTGTCACTACCCTGGTCTCCAGCCTCGTTACTTCCCGAACTTAACATTGGCGACGAGGGTGGGATCTCGAGGCTAAGGAGAACCAGAACCGAGGCACGATAGAACCAACCCAGCAAACCCAGGGCAGAAAAGCGGAGATGGCCAGTTACACTCCGCCCGCACCGCTTGACCCGCCAAAGAGAAATGGGGAACGATATGACCCGCTTCAAAGCTTTCTAGAAGCCAACGAACTGCAAGGAGTTCCAGATAACCGAAAGAGGGCTTATTTCTAAGCCACTGCGGTCCGGAGGTCATCGACATCGCGAAGCCCTGGCAGAGCCAACGCCGCTGCAGTCGGTGTCGTGGCCAACTTTACAGACTTTACTAAGAAACCACTGGCACCAACGCCGCCCAAATACGCGGCGGTTTGAATTGGAGAGCGAAGGCAGATGGAGGGCGAATCCATGTGACTACATGGCCGCCCTAAGAAGAGCGTCCAAAGACTGCGGATACCGTGACCTAGACGAGGTGCTTCTCGAGCAACTCATCCGAGGGGTCAAAGACATCCGATTGCGGCGACGGCTGCTGGCAAAGAGCCACCTCACGCTAGCCAACGCCTGGACGAAGCCAGAGCACATGAAATGTCATCCCAAGCGGCAGAGACGCTGCAGAAGCCGGTCCCACAAAAGGCGAGCGCGAAGGCAACTCCGGTGCACCAGGAGGAGGTTCAGACCGAATCCGACGGTGAAGACGAGGAAGGGGTCTGCCGCACAGAGAAACGCGACAAAGGGGACCGAGACGAATGCGGAAGCTGCGGGGGTCAACACCAGCGCCAACGCTGCAAGTTTAAAGACGCGACGTGTCGGCGGTGTGGGAAGAAAGGGCACTAGCTCAAGTTTGTCGAGCGCCCAACCTTCCGCCGAAAATTCAAATCGGCCAATCAGAGCGCTGAATCGGCAAGGCGGCCCGCGATTGGCTCAAACAAAAAGGCGCGGATTCCAACCAAACAACTGTTCATAGGTCACGCCGACCAAAGTGGAGAAGAAGATCTTCACCAAGCCAAAATAGAGGGAGTACGGTGCCGGCTTGAAGTAGACACGGGATCAGCGATCACCATCATGTCCTGGGACACTTTGGCGAAGTCGCTGTCAGTCCGTCACAAGCGCCACCTGCAAGCACAACGACTACGAGTGCACGACTACCAGGGAATCGATCCCTGTTCGAGGACCACCTCCGTCCGAGTCGAGTACGGTCCACATAAAAGACCCTGCCCATCACGATCGTCGAAGGAACTCTGCCCAGTCTGTTGGGACTAGACTGGTTTCGTGCCCTGGGCATGGGAGTGACTGGCATCTACAGAAGTGACTGTAACCTGAAAGACATTCTCTTTAACGAGTTCAAGATGTCTTCAAGGACTGCCTGGGCAAGTACAAGGGGACCCCTATTTCCTTCAACTTAGACCCCAGGTAGCCCCCATTAGGCTTAAGGCGGAGAGTCCTTTGCCCTAAAACCAAAATCGATAAGGAGCTGGATAAGCTCATTAATCAGGGATTTTGGTGCCAGTCGATCACGCAAAGTGGAGACGCCAATCGTCACCCCATAAAACCGGACGGGTCAATTAGAATTTGCGCTGACTACAAGGCGACGCTTAACAAAGCCTTACAGAAAAGCGCTTACCGGTTCCAGTGGTGCAACACTTATTGCACTCTTTGGGGCAAGGGCAAGTCTTTGCAAAGTTAGACTTGGCCCAAGCCTACCAACAACTGCCAGTAGACGCCGACAGTCAAGCCCAAACGATTGTGACGCACAGGGGGCCTTCAAGTGCACCCGATTACAATTTGGGGTCAGTGTGGCACCAGGGCTGTTCCAAAACCTGATGGAACGACTACTGCAGGGCTCCCAGGGTAGTTCCTACTGATGATGTCCTAATTTCAGGGAAAACATGGAGGAATTGGGGAGCGGTTAAGAAAGGTCTTGAGCATTTTCCGGACAGCCGGACTAAAAGTCAAGACAAACAAATGCCAGATCGGGTCGAACTACGATTTCTTGGGCTACCGGATAGACAAGAAAGGAATTCACCCTACTGAAAGCAAGGTTAAGGCAATTAGGAAGGCTCCAGCGCCCAAAAACAAAGCAGAGCTGCAGGCATTCCTGGATTGGTTAATTTTTACGGTCTTTTAAAGAACAAAGCAACTGCTATGGAACCGCTGCATAGGCTCTTAGGAAAAATACTGTTTGGTCTTGGGGAAAGTCAGAAAATAGGGCTTTTGAAGCAGTAAAGAACCTGCTCTCAAGTGATAGCCTGCTCATCCAATATCACGACTCATTACCCCTAGTGCTGGTTTGCGATGCCTCCCTTATGGGGTGGGGCTGTACTCAGCCATAGACTTCAAACGCACAGAAGCCCCTATAGCTTCTACTCTAGAACGATGTCCTCCCCAGAGAGGAACTACAGCCAATTAGACAAAGAAGCACTAGCCATTGTGTCAGGGGTCAAAAATTCCACGAGTATGTCTTTGGGCGGAATTTTGAAATCGTGACTGACCACAGACCGCTACTAGGATACTGGCTGGCGATCGCCAACGCCTGTGGCACTTTCGCCACGCTTGACCCGATGGACTATATTCTTAGCCGCCACTCTACAAGCTGCAGCATCGACCAGGAAAAGAAGTGGGCATGCAGACGCTGTGGCCGATGCCCACTACCAGGGGCGATCAAGACCCCACCCGGGACGCCCATCCTACTTATTGACTCGTTGGACTCTGGCCCAGTCACATCTAAGGAAGTGGCTCGGCATCATACCGACATTGTGTTAAGGACTGTACTCGGTTGGGTACAGAGAGGGTGTCAGCCCGGGCAACGGTTCAAAGAATTTGTTAAAAACGAGATGAGCTCTCGGCTCAAGGGGTGCCTGTTATGGGGTGATGTAATTCCTGAAATTAAGGGAAAGGTATTGGACCTCCACGAGGGTCACCCAGGGATCGTAAGGATGAAGGGGTTAGCTAGAAGCTATGTATGGTGGCCACTCATGGACGAGATTGCTGAGAGGGTAGGGAAATGCCAAGCTTGCCAAGAGTCCAGACCTACCCCAACGGCCCCAGTCAGAGAATGGGAAAAGCCCCAAGGGCCCTGGTCAAGAATCCACATTGATTTTGCTGGCCCTTTCCACGCCAAATTCCTAGTGGTTGTGGATGCATTTTCTAAATGGTTGGAGATCATAATCATGAAATCCACCACGTCAAGCAGTAATCGCAACTCGCGCCACCTATTCAACTCACGGGTTGCCGGACACTCTGGTGTCCGACAATGGGCCCCAATTCACGGCAGCCCAGTTTGAAGAATACCTGGCAGAGGAAGGCATCCGACATGCCCTCTCTGCGCCTTTCCACCCGCGAATGGCCTTGCAGAGCGCCCGTCCGGAGCGCTAAGGAGGCATTGTCCAGGCTCAAGCCAGGTGACTGGCAAACAAAAATAGACTTTTTCCTAGCTGCCCAGCACAGAACCCCAAGCACGGCCACGGAAAAGCCCAGCCGAATTGCTAATGGGACGGAAACTCCGTGCCCACTTGACCGCTTGAACCCCATTACACACCAGAGGGTTACAAGGGAAAACTAGAAAAGACAAGGAAAATGAGCATAGGCGACCGGGTGTGGGCCCGAAACTATGGGGATGGCCCTAGTTGGTTCGCAGGACAAATAATAAAGGTAACCGGCCCAAAATCGTACGTGGTAGAGCTACGACAACCGAGTGGAGGCGCCACATAGATCAGTTAAGAAACGAATAACTGACCAAACCAACCAATGAAACAATCATGACCAATACCAATTTGAATCCACAGCTGACAATGACCCGGGAGGCGCAAGACTTAGCTGAGGTCCCAGAGTTCCAGCGACGCCATCAGGTCCCGAGGAAAACAGCAGGAAAGTTCCAAAATTAATCCAAGGCCGGATGGCCAAGAAAAGAGTCGGCTAATAATCCGGAGCCCGTTGGCCCAGAGAAAGAGCTGGGAGGAGAAACAGCCCTCCGACCAGCTCAAAACACCACCAGAACTGAACCGCAGGTCAGAAAGAACTAGGAGACGCCCAGGTTGCGTGACTACGTCGAAAAATAACATGTAAATAAATATGTAAATAGAGGCAAAGTGTTTTCTGGGAGGGGAGGAGTGTTATGTATTCATGTTGTACCTTTAAATATTTGAGCGGGAAATCAGCACGTTGCTGATTGGACGAAGCCTCCAGCAGAACTGTATAAAAGGAGAGGTTTTTCCCCCAGCCTGTTGCTGGGTTCACCCTATATTAAAGAGCTGTTGTCACTACCCTGGTCTCCAGCCTCGTTACTTCCCGAACTTAACACTGTCCATTTGAGATCTTGCGATATGATAGAACCCAGAAATTTGAAGGTTTCTACTGTTGATACTGTGTTGTCAAGTATTGTGAGAGGTGGAAGTATGGAAGGGTTTTTCCTAAAGTCTACCACCATTTCTACGGTTTTGAGTGTGTTCAGTTCCAGATTGTTTTGGTTGCACCACAAGGCTAGTCGCGACCTCTCGCCTATATGGATTCGTCATTGTCTCGAATGAGACCAATCACTGTTGTGTCATCTGCGAACTTCAGTAGCTTAACAGATGGATCATTGGAGATGCAGTCATTGGTATACAGAGAGAAGAGAAGTGGGGAGAGCACACAGCCTTGGGGGGCCCCTGTGCTAATTGTACAGGTATTTGATGTGATCTTGCTTAGCTTCACCTGCTGCTTCCTGTTTGTTAGGAAGCTTGTGATCCACTTACAAGTCTGTACCTGTAGCTGGTTTAGCTTAGTTAGAAGAATGTCTGGAATGATGGTATTGAATGCTGAACTAAAGTCTACAAAAAGGACCCTTGCATAGGTCTTTGAAGACTCAAGATGTTGTAGGATGTAGTGCAGAGCCATATTAACAGCATCATCTGTTGATCTATTTGCTCGGTATGCAAATTGCAAGGGGTCTAAGAGTGGATTCGTGATGGTTTTCAGGTAGGAAAGCACTAGCCTTTCAAAGGTTTTCATGACTACAGATGTTAGAGCAACTGGTCTGTAGTCATTCAGTTCCTTGATGGTGGGCTTCTTCGGCACTGGGATGATGGTAGAGCGTTTGAAGCAAGAAGGAACATAGCACATCTCTAGTGATTTATTGAAAATATGGGTGAAGATGGGGGCCAATTGGTCAGCACAGACTTTTAAGCAAGAAGGAGTTATCTTGTCTGGGCCTGGAGCTTTTCCTGGCTTTTGTCTGTGAAATAGGTCCTGCACTTCCTTTTCTGTGATCACTAGGGGTTGTGAACCCAATGAAATGGGGTCAGTTGTAGGAGGCTTGGCTGTTGTTGGTGTGTCTGAGATGGGGGTTATGGAGATAGGTGGCTGTAGTTTCCTTTCAAACCTGCAGTAAAACTCATTCAGGTCATCTGCCAGTTGTTGATTACCTTCAGCCTGGGAAGGAGGTTTGCCATAGCCGGTGATATTTTTAAGAGTTTTCCACATGTTTGCTGGTTCATTTGCTGAAAATTGATTCTTTAGCTTTTCAGAGTAGCTTCTTTTTGCTGCTCTTATCTCCCTTGTTAGTGCATTTCTGGCCTGATTGTACAGCATTTTATCACCTTTTCTGTAGGCTTCCTCTTTGGAATGTCGTAGCTGCTTAAGTTTAGGTGTAAACCAAGGTTTGTTATTACTGTGTATTCGCAAGTTCCTTGTAGGTACACATAGGTCTTCACAGAAGCTGACATATGATGTTACAGTATCTGTGAGTTCATCCAGGTCTGCAGAGGTATCTTTAAAAATATTCCAATCAGTGCAGTCAAAACATGCCTGTAGCTTTAATTCTGATTCCACTACACTAGGTTTTTACTAGGTTCCACTATTACACTAGGTATTAAGCATCACTTAGAACAGGGTTCTCCAACCTTGGCAATTTTAAGCCTGGAGGATTTCAACTCCCAGAATTCCCCAGCCAGCTTTGCTGGCTGGGGGATTCTGGGAATTGAAGTTCTCCAGGCTTAAAGTTGCCAAGGTTGGAGAACCCTGACTTAGAATGAGGTTATGTTCTCTGACAACCCCATCTGTAAAATGGGTACAATCTTCACTATTAAGCATCACTTATAAGAACTCATTTAGTGACGTTCAAAGTTTACAGCGGCACTGAAGGAAGTGACTTATGACCAGTGGTGAAATGTAAAATTTGTTACTACCAGTTCTGTGGGGCGTGGCTTGGTGGGAGGGGGATAATGTCACTGGGTGGGTGTGGCCAACTTTTTTTTTTACTTTTAAAAGCATTTCTTTTTAGAAAAAATGCTTTTAAAAGGCTCTGACAATCCCAGCTGAGCCACGTGATCATTAGAAGCTTTTTTTAAACTTTTAAACACATTTTTTCGGCTGTAGAAAAAATGCTTTTAAAAGTAAAAAAAAAAATCTCTGATGATTGTGCGGCTCAGCTGGGCATGGGGGGGGGCAGGGATTTTTGCTACTGGTTCTTCAAACCACCTGCCACCATCGCTACTGGATCAGGCGATCCGGTCTGAACCGGGAGCATTTCACCCCTGCTTAGGACTGTATTTCATACTTATGACCGTGGCAGCATCCCCATGGTCATGTGATAAAAATTCAGATGCTTGGCAAGTGGTTCATATTTATGACAGTTGGAGTGTCCTGAGCTCACCTGATCTGCTTTTGCGACCTTCTGACCGGCAAAGTCAATGGGGAATCCTGATTCACCTAACAACTGGGTTACTAACTTCACAAATGCAATGGTTCACTTAACAACCCTAGCAAGAAAAGTTGTAAAATGTTTCACCTTGCAACATAAATTTTGGGCTCAATTGTGGTTGTAACTCGAGGACTACCTGTATTCTCCTTTATTGGTGCCCCTCTGGATGCTAAGCAGGGTCACAGCCGTGGAGTCCTTGGTTGCTCTCTGAGCCTGGTAGTTTTCTTGCAGACCTTTCATTACCGGGTAGTCCTCGAGTTATGACCATAATTGATGTTGCTTAGTGAAACATTTGTTAAGTGAGGTTGTCCCATTTTACAACTTTCTTTGTCCGAGTTGTTAAGCGAATCGTTGCATTTGTTAAGTTAGTAACCCGGTTGTTAGGTGAATTTGGCTTCCCCCTTGACTTTGCTTGTCAGAAGGTCGCAAAAGCGGATCACGTGACCCCAGGACACTGCAATCGTCATAAATACGAGTCATCTGAATTTTGATCGCCTGACTATGGGGATGCTGCAATAGTCATAAGGGTGAAACGGTCATAAGCCACCGTCATAAGGGTGAAAAAAGATCATAAGTCATCTTTTTCAGCGGCATAAATTTCAATGGTCACTAAGCGAACTGTCGAGGACTACCTATACTTGAAGCAAAGGTGATGTTTACACTTAGTCCTCGATTTACAACTGTTCATTTAGTGACCGACGTAACAACAGCACTGAAAAAATGACTTATGACCATTTTTCACACTTATGACCATTGCAGCATCCCCATGGTCACATAATCAAAATTCAGAGCTGCTTGGCAACTGGTTCATATTTGTGACGGTTGCAGTATCCTGCGATCACAGGATCACCTCTTGCGACCTTCTGACATGCAGTCAATGGGGAAGCCAAATTCGCTTAACAACTCTGTTACTAATTTAATGGTTGGAGTGATTCACTTAACAACAGGGCCCAGAAAGATTGTAAAATGGGGCAAGGTTCACTTAACAAATGTCTCACTTAGCAACGGAAATTTTGTGCTCAATTGTGGCCATAAGTTGAGGACTACCTGTATTTGAGAGGAAGACACTGGCAGGCACAGCTGTCAAAGGTAGCCACACATTCTTGTTCTGAAAGTGGTTTTTTCTTATATAGGAAGACCTCGACTTACAACAGTTTGCTTAGTGACCATTCAAAGTTACAGCGCTGAAAAAAGTGACTTATGAACCGTTTTTCACACTTACGACCACTGCGGCATCCCCAGCATCTATAGATAAAACTAATACAAAGAAAAAGAGAGAGAAAGAAGAACTTCTCTTCCTCTGGAGCAATCAATATTGTCTCAGCTCTCTCCATTTAGCTGAGAGTTTGAGTTGCTGGTGACTGCATGGTAGGTGGGGAATTTTGGGAGCTGAAGTCCAGACGTCTTAAATGTCCACGGAGATTCTCAATGAAATTGGAGTCTCTGAGCAACAAGGGGGATAAAATGCCTCCTATTTCCAACCTCCCAAATAGGAAGCAATGGAGAAACCATGTTATCCTTCGAAAAAGTCCTATAATACTCTCCCTACCTAAAACTGAAAAGGCTCACCCTGTCACTTTAGGGGTCCTAAGGGATGATCCCTTGGGCTGTGCGTGGGCCATATTTCTGGTAACTCTGCCCTACCAGATTAACTCCAATTCTCTCTTCCAAATTGATGCATAAACCCCACCCTACTTTTGATTTTCTGCTAGAATAGCTATGCTCTCCTCTCCTCTCTTCCTCCTCCCCTTTCTACTCCTCCCCTCCTTTTCCCTCTCCTCCCTTTCCTTCTCTCCTCCCCCTCCTCTCCTCTCCACTCCTCCCCTCCCCCTCTTTAGTCTTCCTCTCCTCTCCACGACCCTCTCTCCTCCCTGCTCTTATCCTCTCCTCTTCCTCTCCATTCCTCTTCCTCCTCCACTCCTCTCCCCTCCTTTTGTATCCACTCCTCCCCTCCCCCTCCTCTTCTCTAGTCCTCATCTCCACTTCTCCTCTCCCTTCCCCTGTCCTCCTCTCCTCTCCCCCTTTCTAGTCTTCCTTCTCCTCTCCTCTCCACTTCCCCTCTCCCTTCCCTTCCCTTCCCTTCCCTTCCCTTCCCCACTCCTCTTTCTTGCCCTCCCCTGCCCTGCCTGTTCTCTGGCCCATCTGTTCTCCCTTCCCCTTTCCTTCCTGCTAGCTGTTACTACTTTCGTGTCCCACCGAGAGCATGTTGGCCAAAAAACGTGATAGCTGCCAAGATGCTGATGATCCCTTCCTTGTTCCGAAGGAAGAACCTTTGGAGTGCCTTGGAAGGGAGGAAGGTGAGAAGTGTCAGAGGAAGACATTTCTCCTCCGGTCTTCAGTGGCACAAAAGTGCCTACCGTTCCTGTCCTATTGTTCCCTTCATTATATCAAATTAACTTAGTTGTTGCATGCTTTTGCTTATATATATATATTTCTTTTATGATGTGTTGTTTTATGTCAATGTTTGTGTATACTGTTGTTACAAAATGAAATAAAAAACAACAACTTGAAGACTTGTGGACTCCAACTCCCAGAATTCCTCAGCCAGCAAAGCTTTGCTGGCTGAAGAATTCTGGGAGTTGAAGTCCACAAGTGTTCAAGTTACCAAGGTTGGAGACCCCTGCGTCTAGTCCAGTGTTTCTCAACTATGGTGACTTTAAGATCTGTGGACTTCAACTCCCAGAATTCCCCAGCTAGCTGGACTTGCTGAGGAATCCTGGGAGTTGAAGTCCACAGATCTTAAAGTTGCCAAGGTTGGAGACCCCTGCGTCTAGTCCTACATTAGGCATGAAAAAAATCTGAAGGGGGACTTTGGCCCGGTTCCTCTCTTTCTCTCTCTCTCTCTCAGCCCAACCTGCCAGCACAGCCGCTCTCTGGGGAATTCTCAGACTTGGTATTTTAGGAGGAAGCTCTTTACCACTAAACAAGGGAAATAAATCTGCCTCAAGCATCATTAAACCCAGCAATTCCTTCCTTCGGCGTCGCTGCGACAGTCGGTGGGAAGCTTTACTCGTGCGGCAGCGCCCCCCGTGGCCGTCGCGAGAACGGCGCTTCTTTTTTACCACTTGATTTCTCAGAAAAGGCAGCGGTCCGTCGGCGGATCCCATTGGCTCTAATCAGGGGATCATGTGCTTTCTGTGGGTAGGGTCGGAAAGTCCCCACGGTCGAGGCCAAGAGTCCTGTAGCCGTCATGGGTGTTTCCTGCAGCTCTTTCCGTTCCAAGCGCTGCTGCTTCTTTTTTTTCATAATTGTCGTTTGCAAAGCAATGCTTGTGCACGCCTGCTCTAGAGTAAGCCTTCCAGAGCTCAGTGGTGTTTACTGCCAAATTGATGGGTTTTATTGCAAATTAATAAATTAATAGCAAATTATTTAATTAATAGCAAATTAATAGATTGCAAATTAATTAATTGCAAATTAATTAATTGCAGCCTGAACAATTCCGATTGCTTTGTCTTTTTAGATGGAAGTATAAATATTACACTAGGTATTAAGCATCACTTAGAATGCGGTTATGTTCTCAGACTTCCCATATGTAAAATGGGTATAATCACTATTGAGCATAACTTAATAGTGATGATTATACCCATTTTAAAGATGGGGGAAGTCAGAGAAACTAACCTCGCCCTTTCTCTACACTTTCCTCCTCATCCCTAGCCGGCAAGTTTCTCGAACTTCTTAAAACATGATTAAAAAATCCATCCCCCCCACCCATTCCTTTTATTTTTTATTAATCCAGAAGAGCCAACAGAAGTTGTAATAATCCTCATGCACCCTTCAGTTTCATCTGCGCCGTCCTACGCGGACTCTCTTACTTCGAGTAACTACTTTCGACCAATTTCAAGCCATTTGTCTGAAAAGGTACAGGGTTTTCTGCTCGAGTCACGGGATTGGACTAGAAGACCTCTAAGGTCCCTTCCAACTCAGTGATTTTCTTAGTCTGAGTCATCAGGAAGCAATGGAAAGATGCCAGAAAATGGCGGATTGGTGCAGATGGGACTGGATTGGAGGCACCCTTGAGCGTCCTGGGCATTGGGCCCTGCCCCGTACAGGTGGGGGAAGGGCTGCCCCAGCTCCTGGCTCTTCCTCTTGGGAGCTGGGGTGGGTGGCGGAGCCGGCTGTGTGGGACTTTGATCTGCGGTGAGAGCAGCCGGTCCAGCAACTGAAAGCTGAAAGGAGGATCCAGCAGCAGGAGGGCGAATGGGCCTTGCAGAGGATTGCAGATAAACTCCAGCAGAACTGCACCAGGGCGATGTCTCGGCCCGTCCTGACCCGACCCCCATGCTGCCAGACGCAGGTTCCGGGCAGTGCCACCTCGGGATCCTATCTCTGCGCAGGAGCTTCCCGGATGAGCATCCTCTTATTGGGGCATCCAGAGCTCTCACCCACCTGCTCGTTCCTGCAGAGCTTCCCCAAGCGCAGCCGGGGGACCTTCCCCGGGGTGCCCTCTGCATCTTCGATCCGGAGGGTGCCTAGTCCTGCCCCGCCAGCCCTCTGGGAACCCCTCTGGGACAGGTCCTTGATAGTCTCTGAGCATGCTTGTTTTCACACAGACGCTTTATTACCCAATTAGATAACATCATCAGGGCTACTAAGGAGTGGGGTTTGCTCTCTGTTTATATTCCTATTATATTGTAGCTCAGAGTTAATGGTGCAGGGTCTGCTTGGGATGACCTACAAGGTCCCTTCCAACTCTGTTAATCTGTTAACATGAGGGATCCTGTTTGTTCCTACAGGGGTTTCCCAAACACAGCCTGCCCACCCCCAGCTGCCCTCTGCATTTAAGTGACATTGCCACGTTTTATGACTTTTTTTTTTGTCTGAGTGCTTAAGTGAATGGTTGCATTTGTTAAGTTAGTAACCCGGTTGTTAAGTGATCTGGCTCCCCCCTTGACTTTGCTTTGTCAGAAGGTCGCAAAAGCTGATCGTGTGATCCCCCCCAGGACACTGCAATTGTCATAAATACGAGGCGTCTGAATTTTGATCGTGTGACCATGGGGATGTTGCAATGGTCATAAGTGTGAAAAATAATCGTAAGTCATTTTTTTCATTACCATTGTAACTTTGAATGGTCACTAAACGAACCGCTGAAGTCGAGGGCTACCTGCACTTGAAGCAATGGTGAAGTTTACAGGTAGTCCTCGACTTACAACAGTTCATTTAGTGACCGAAGTTACAACAACACTGAAAAAAGTGACTTATGACCGTTTTCCACACTTACAACCATTCTAGCATCCCCATGGTCATGTAATTAAAATTCAGACTCGCTTAGCAACCGGTTCATATTTATGATGGTTGCAGTGTCCTGGAGTCATGTGACTCCCTTTTGTGACCTTCTGCCAAGCAAATTCAATGGGGAAGGGTTAGATTTCCTTAACAATTGTGTTACTAACTTTACAACTGCAGTGATTCATTTAACAACAGTGGCCAGAAAGGTCGTAAAATGGGGCAAAATCCACTTAACAAACGTCTCGCTTAGCAACGGAAACTCTGGGCTCAATTGTGGCTGTAAGTCGAGGGCTACCTGTATTCGAGAGGAAGACACCGGCAGTCACAGCTGTCGAAGGGAGCCACACATTTTTGTTCTGAGGTGTTTTTTTGTACAGAAAGTCCTCGACTTATAACAGTTTGCTTAGCGACCGTTCAAAGTTGCAACGGCAATGAAAAAAGTGACTTATGACCGTTTTTCACACTTACAACTGTTGCAGCAGCCCCAGGATCACATGATCAAAATTCAGCCGCTTGGCAACTGACTCGTGACAATTGCAATGTCCCAGGGTCATGTGATCCCCTTTTGTGACCTTCTGACAGGCAAAGTCAATGGCGAAAGCCAGATACTTTACTTTTATGTACACTGAGAGCTTATGCATTATTACAATGCTCTCTACATGGGGCTCCCCTTGAGATGCACTCGGAGGCTTCAGTTGGTCCAGAATGCAGCTGCGTGGGTGATAGAGGGAGTTTCACGTAGCTCCCATGTGACACCTCTCCTGCGCAGACTGCACTGGCTTCCTGTTGCCTTTCGGGTGCATTTCAAGGTTTTGGTTACCACCTTTAAAGCGCTCCATGGCTTGGGACCTGGGTACTTACGGGACCGCCTGCTGTTACCTCATGCCTCCCACCGACCCGTACGCTCTCACAGAGAGGGCCTTCTCAGGGTGCCGTCCGCCAGACAATGTCGGCTGGCGGCCCCCAGGGGAAGATCCTTCTCTGTGGGAGCCCCTACTCTTTGGAATGAACTTCCCCCTGGTTTATGTCAAATACCTGACCTTCGGACTTTTCGCCGCGAACTGAAAAACATATCTGTTTGTTCGTGCGGGGCTTTCTTAAATTGTCTAGTTTTAAATTTTAAATTTCTTTTTAGTTTTAACTTGGGGTCTTTTAGATTTTTAACTATTTTAATTTCGGCCACACTGTATAGTAAGTTTTTAAATTTATTTTAACTGTACATTGTTTCTTTTTTACTTTGGCTGTACACCGCCCTGAGTCCTTCGGGAGAAGGGCGGTTTATAAATCTAATAAAATAAATTAAAATAAATAAATAAATAAATAAATGCACCAAGACAAATTCCTTGTGTGTCCAATCACACTTGGCCAATAAAAAATTCTCTATTCTATTCTATTCTATTCTATTCACTTAACAATTTTATTATTCAGTTAACAACTATACTTAACAATTGTATTAGTCAGTTAACAACGATTTCATTTCTGTGGAAAGGGACCTTGGCAGTTTCAGCCTAAGTATCGAAAGAGCTTTTGCGCAGGTAGTCCTCCACTCAAAACCATTCGTTTAGTGACCGTTCAAAGTTGCAATGGCGCTGAAAACAAGTGACTTACGAGCGATCCTCGCACTTACAACTGTCACAGCATCTCTCCTCCATGCTCACATGATCAAAAATTGGGCATTCGACAAACGGTGTGTGTATTTACAATGGTTCCCGTATCCCGGAGTTATTTGATCACCAATGATGACCTTCCCAGCTGGCTTTTGACAAGCAGCCAATGGGGGAAGCCAGATTTGTGTAACGATACGTGATTCACTTAAGAATTGTTGTGATCTGGGAGAGACGACTTGAAGCGTCACGGCAAGACAGTCGGGGAATAGCGAGCCCTGATGAGCTTCGCGAAATTCCTGGCTGATAAACCGCTGTTGAGGCGTCTTTGGATCGGATCTGTCCTGTAGGGATGGAGAAGAAGGAGAGGCACCTCAGATGACTAAGAGGAACCAGCAAGTTCCTTGGAGGTCAGAGGAAACTCTTCAACTCGGCAGTGGTGGCCATGGCAGCCATCATTAAGCTGGGGCAACCGGACCAAGATTTTGAGCAGGAGCAGTGATTTGGATGAAGCCGGGTGAGTGAACACCAACTCCTAAGAAAAAAACTAATTCTAATTTGGGGAAAAATGTCCCGGCGGTGAAACAGCGGCTAAACTGAGAGAGGAATGTGAACACAGCAAGTAGGGAAAAAAATGGAAACACCAACCCTAGCCCGAAAGGGAATTTGGATTTCTGGAATTTAATTTAATTTAATTGGAGACACCCCAAATAGAAGGAAGGGGAAAAAAACCTTAAATAGAGATGGAGAGGTTTGAAAATTCTCAGATCATTTTTGGGATTATAAAAGGAAAGCTGGGGGAACTATAACTAAAACTTGGTGAAACTTCTCTGACTTTCCCCTTTCCCCGTTTAAATTGGATTTTGACTGGAGCTTAAAAGATATAGATTTGGACACGGACTTTAAATTGAACCTTTGGAGAGAAAAAAAAGGAGCAGAAATAAAATGTGGTTTTAAAAAACAAAATGGATTCCTTTGCAGATTATTGATCGGAACTGTGGATTGGAAAGAGACACCCTCAACGACTAACATGTGTTGTGCCAAAAATTTGTTTTAAAGTGATAAGGGGTGTGAACTTTATGGGAGGATTCTTGTGCCTGCAAGCTGTTTGACTTTGATAATAAAGAAAGATGAAATACAACCCACAAAATACAGAATGGCGCAGGAAACACTGGAAATGATGAAAAGGATGCATATGACTTTAAAGCGGGAAATAAAAGAAATAATTACAAGACCTTATGGACAATTGAAATCAGATGAACTAGGAACTGTGCTGGAATCTACACAAGAAAATAGAGGAACTATGAAGAAGAAGCAAGAGAATTGTATGGAAGACAAAGAAAAAAATACTAATTGTGAAATATTAAATGAGTGTTTGGGGAGTAATGATGGGAAAAATAATGATGGGAAAAACAGAAAGGGTGCAAAGAGACAAAGGGAGAAAGAAGGAGGGAAGAGAAAAAGGAACAAAAACTTAAAAGATTACACTGGGATTGACAGTGGCAAAAGAAGAATACTTAAAAGGGGAATAAGGAGAGCAGCTGGAAAAATGTTGCAAACTAGAAGGGCAGATAAAAACAAGGAGGGAAGAAAGAGACAAGGAGGAAAAAAAAGAGGGAAGGAAAAAATATACAAAATTAAAAGACCACATTGGGATTGAGAGTGAGAAGATATAAACGGGGGAAGAGGGAGGAGGAGAATGGATGGAAATACAGGAGAAGCAAAGAAAGCAAAGAATTCTAAGAGAAAAAAGGGGAAAAAAGGAAAAAGAGAAAAAAAGAGTAAAATTAAAAAATAGTTGAAAATATATCAAATGGTTTAAATATTAACAATGAAATTTGAAAGCACAAAAAATAGCTGACAATAGTCAGTCTGTTATTAAAACACAGCTGCTTGAAATTACTGCAGGTTCAAGTCCCACCAGGCCCAAGGTTGACTCAGCCTTCCATCCTTTATAAAGTAGGTAAAATGAGGACCCAGATTGTTGGGGGCAATAAAAGTTGACTTTGTACATAATATACAAATGGATGAAGACTATTGCTTGACATAGTGTAAGCCGCCCTGAGTCTTCGGAGAAGGACGGGATATAAATGCAAATAAAATAAAATAAAAATAAATAAAATAAATATATTAAATGTTTAACTTTTAAATGTTGATAATGGAATTTGAGTCTTTAAATATAACTATGGAATTTACAAAAAGTATTAGAAATGATACTATGAAGACAAACTGAGTTTTTCTTTTCTTTTTTGACTATGGTTAATACTATATGAATTGTTAATGAATTGCAAATATATGACTGAGTGATGTTTGATAAGTAGGGTATATATAAAAGATTACAAATACTAACTGGGAAACAAAGGGTTGAATCTAAAGGGAGTAAGAAGAGGAGGTGGGAAGAGAAAAGCTGATAAAAGATTAGAATCCAGGCTGAAGGGTAAGATTAGATACGCAACATAAATAAAAGAAGGAAAATAAAAATGAGAGAGAATAGGTTAATGTGAGCATATCAGATGTGTTGGAAGAGAACTAAAAGTTGTATAAATACGAAACCTGGCCAATATTCTGTTCAGAAAAAATGCATTGTATGTTGTTGTGTGTGTGTGTGTTAAAAAAAATAAAAAACTTTATTTAAAAAAAAAAACAATTGTCGTGATCTGCTAAACAACCATGGCAAAAAAGGACATAAATTAGGCACGACTTATTTAACAAGCTTCCATTGCTTAGCAATGGAAAATCTAGTCACCATTGTGGTTGTGTGTTCTTGTAGTCTTTTGTTGTACTGTCCTGGGAGGTCACTGAGGGAAAGAGAGGAAAGGTGACATGGGGGTTTGTCTTCCTTTCTATGGGAACCAAAATGGGTGCCTGCTCCCCAAAGGAACAGACAGGAGTCACTCCAGTTCTTGCCAGTCTTGAGTTCATTTCACTCCCTCACTTTTTACCACTCAAAGTGAAATCAACAAGGAAGGTAAAATATCTCCTACTTCTAACCTCCCAAAACAGGCAGCAACTCATGTGAGAGGAAAACAAAATCATTTATGTTCAGCAAACCCACAATATATATATATATGTCAAAGAGGAAGCGGCCTGGCTGTGTGGTTGTTCTCATGTTCCATTTTTCTAAAATCCATAAATGACAATCAGGAAAAAAATGGGGTATAATTAATTATGTGTGAAACTTTGCCTGGTCAAATATATGTGCATTAACTGTGCAGTAATTAATTAAAATGCAGCAAGTAGTGGCAGAGACCTCAGAACACACACTTTTTGGTGATTGCATGCTAGCTGGGGAATTCTGGGAGCTGAAGTTCACAGGTCTTAAATGTCTGTGGAGATTCTCAGTCATCCAGGTCAGAGGTCTCCAACCGTGGCAACTTTAAGCCCAGAGGACTTCAACTCGTGAAGAGACCCGTGATCCAGGTCATGGCTGTCCCAATAGACTTGTCAAGAGAGGGGGAGAGGGAGGGAGGGAGGGAGGGAGGAAGAGATGAGACAGACAGAATAGATGGATATATATGTATGTATGTATGTATGTAAAGGTAAAGGTTCCCCTCGCACATACGTGCTAGTTGTTGCCAACTCTAGGAGCCAGTGCTCATCTCCATTTCAAAGCCAAAGAGCCAGCGCTGTCCGAAGACGTCTCTGTGGTCATGTGGCCAGCATGACTCAACGCCAAAGGTGCACGGAATGCTGTTACCTTCCCACCAAAGGTGGTCCACGACCACGAAGCGAAACAACAGCAATGCAGCTCACCAGCTCAAATCCCCCTGCAACTCAGACTAATCTGAGCACAACCAAGCCCCCACCCAAACAGGACACACCCCCATCCAATCAGAGCACAAAAAACTCTCCAGCCAATCAGAGCACAGCCAAGCTCCCACCCAATCACTTAAAACCCCCACTAGCGGTTAAAAGGAAGAAACAGCTGCGATTACACATTGTTCCTAGAAGCACGAAGCTGAAGCCTGAAGATGACGAATGAGACTTCGTCGAAACATCGCCAAGACACTTCTAATTTTATGTGGGAGAAAACCCAAATAATCAAAGACCTACCTACCTACATACATACATACATACATATATATATATATATATAAAGAGAGAGAGAGAGAGAGAAGAGAGAAAAACAGAAAGAGAGATGAGACAGACAGAAGAGATTGATAGAAAGAGAGAGAGAGAGAGACAGAGGAAGGGAGGGAGGGGGGGGATAGATATGCAAGTATGATCAAGATTAAAAACTTATCACTGTCTCTTAAACCTAAAGTAAATTCAAGCAATTTTTCATTCCTTTCCTCCCTCCATTCTTTATGAACCTGTCTAGAAAATCTCATTTCTTCATATTAGTCAGCAAAAGACTAACAACAGAAATAACATAACTACTGGTATTACAAACTATATCTACGAAACTCAATCTGAATTTGGATCTGAGGGAAAAGCAGCCTCTGTTGCTGCCACCACCAAGCCAAAACCAAGCAGCCATTTTGCAGAAGGTCAGCTGGTGATGCTGGAGAAGCATCTGGACACAGGAGCAAAATGGCTGCCTCCTCCCAAAATGAACACAGAGGAACCACCCCGGTTCTTGCTCCTTCCAAATTTGCTTTGATACTTCCTCTACCTACCACTCAAAGTGAAATTGGAGTAACGGAGAAGATAAAACCCCTCCTATTTCTATCCTCCCAAACAGGAAGCAACTCAGTTAAGAAGAAAACAAGATCATTTATTTCAGCAAACAATTTTGGCAAACTTATGCAATTGTTAAGGAGGCAGCAGCCTGACTCTGCATCAACTATTTTAATGAAAAAAAAATCTCAAAATGCACACTTCTCTTAGTCATAGTTTTACTGAAGATTACATTATTAAACAGATTAAAACCAACACAAGGAAAAAAAGAAAGAAAAAGTAAACTCCACCAACCCCCAGGCATAATGAAAATTAGCAATTTATCAATCTTTCTTAAAGTAAAACCAATGAACTCTTCATCCTATTCTTCACCCGGTTCTCTATAAACCCATCTCTAAAACTTCCTCGTTAACCTCTAATCTCCATCCACTAAGATTAACCAGCAAAAGCCCATTAAAGGTGTTATGCAACCTATTAGAAACTATTATCTACGAAAAAAATCAGTGTCAATTGCTACACTCCCTATATTGATTATTTGTCAAACTTTTGTGTTATCAGATATATGGTCAATTAACTGTGCAATTATCAATTAAAAATGCATCAACTATTTTAATGAAAAAAATCTCAAAATGCACACTTCCCTTAGTAATAGTTTCATCGAAGATTAAACAGATAAAAATAACACATGGGGAAAAAAGAAAAAAACCCCTCCACCTTTATCCCCAACAAGTATAATGAAAATTAGCAATTTATAAATCTTTCTTAAAGTAAAACCAAGAAACTATTCATCCTATTCCTCACCCCATTCTCTATAAACCCATCTCTAAAACCTCCTCTTTGACCTCTAATCTCTATCCACTAAAATTAATCAGCAAAAGCCCATTAAGGCTGTTATGCAACCTACCTATTAGAAATTATTATCTATGAATGAAACCCAATTTGAAATCTTTTGTTTCCACAATTATTGACACATAATATATTATTTTCTCCTGTGATCCTCAATCAAAAAAGGAAAAGTTTACTAATTCAGTGATAAAAGCAATGATGAAAGACCTAAAATCTCTCCTGGTTCCAGCATGCAGGAAGAGCCTGAAGGGCTCCTGCTAAGAGTCCGGCCCAATTCAGAAGAAAGCTGATCCCTCTTCATTCCTCTCTCTTTATGCTGGGAGTCTCCACTGCAAAGAGGAGGGAGAAAGTATCCAAAAGTTAGTTGGATCATGACAGTCGGAGCCTGAGAGGTGCCACAGGATAAGAGTTTGGGGGTAGGAAGACCCCTCCCCTGAGCCCTCTCCCCAAATTCCTTCCCTTCCAGTGTTTGAGATGAATAGGAGAGAGAAGGGGGATTTCCAAATATCTTCACCCTCACTTGGTCCTTGGACCCCAAAGCCCTCCCCTTCCTTCCTCCCCCTCCCCCCATACGGCCCCCACCAGTCCACTCACCTGCAAGGGGGCTGCTAAACGGCCAGGTTGCTCCCTGGATTGAAGAAAAAGAGACAGAATGAATCAATGTCTTGTGAGGTCAAATCTCCCTCTTCACCATTAAACCTCTTCAGCTTCACAAACTTTTCAGAGGACATCAAGCTTTTTATTAATTTATGAATTAAACTTCCATCCCAAATATCTCATTAGGTGACTCTAGATAGCTCACAGTAAAATTCAATAAAATGCCTTGTAGAATATTTAAAACAATAAAAACCAGATTTCCCCATCAGATCATGTTGCCATTGCTCCGACAAGAAGATCATGTCCAGTGTGTGGCCGCGGTCTTGAGTTGGACCCAGGACGATCTGGGAGAGGCCCATGTCCACCATAAAGGCCCTGAACTCCTGGGCTGCTTCTGAGGCCAAACACAGGGATGGCAGATTGAAACCTCTCAGGACCAGAATCCTGGGCAAATCCATGCCAGCCCTGAGATGGTTCCCAGCAGCTCAGGCAGGGAGGTGGCCATGCAGCAGGGAGGCTGGTACAGTAGCAACAATCTCAACTGATCATATCAGCCCAGCCTCAGAAACAGGGAGTCACAACCAGAAACGTGGGGTGGGAGAATCCTGAGTGTCAGAAGAGATTCTCAGAGGACAACTGGAACCCCACCAACCTTAAACCCTGCTGGGCCCTCTCCCAAATTCCTTCCCTTCCAGTGTTTGAGATGAATAGGAGAGAGAAGGGGGATTTCCAAATATCTTCACCCTCACTTGGTCCTTGGACCCCAAAGCCCTCCCCTTCCTTCCTCCCCCTCCCCCCATACGGCCCCCACCAGTCCACTCACCTGCAAGGGGGCTGCTAAACGGCCAGGTTGCTCCCTGGATTGAAGAAAAAGAGACAGAATGAATCAATGTCTTGTGAGGTCAAATCTCCCTCTTCACCATTAAACCTCTTCAGCTTCACAAACTTTTCAGAGGACATCAAGCTTTTTATTAATTTATGAATTAAACTTCCATCCCAAATATCTCATTAGGTGACTCTAGATAGCTCACAGTAAAATTCAATAAAATGCCTTGTAGAATATTTAAAACAATAAAAACCAGATTTCCCCATCAGATCATGTTGCCATTGCTCCGACAAGAAGATCATGTCCAGTGTGTGGCCGCGGTCTTGAGTTGGACCCAGGACGATCTGGGAGAGGCCCATGTCCACCATAAAGGCCCTGAACTCCTGGGCTGCTTCTGAGGCCAAACACAGGGATGGCAGATTGAAACCTCTCAGGACCAGAATCCTGGGCAAATCCATGCCAGCCCTGAGATGGTTCCCAGCAGCTCAGGCAGGGAGGTGGCCATGCAGCAGGGAGGCTGGTACAGTAGCAACAATCTCAACTGATCATATCAGCCCAGCCTCAGAAACAGGGAGTCACAACCAGAAACGTGGGGTGGGAGAATCCTGAGTGTCAGAAGAGATTCTCAGAGGACAACTGGAACCCCACCAACCTTAAACCCTGCTGGGCACATCTCTGAGAGGGGAGCCCCCAGTCCCCTTCCAGAGTCAGTCAGGTCTCAGCTATGCCAGCAGAAGAGGCTCTAACCACTAGGGATCATGGCATCAATGGTGGTTTCCCTATTTCCCCTCAAAGAATTGGGGGCTCTTTCCTCTAATGGGGGCCAGGCTCCACCATGCAGACTCTGGGCTGCCTCCCCTGCCTGAATCCAACAGGGAGAGTTTCCCTTCTCCTCTGCAGGATGAACCAGTGCAAGGAAAGCGAATTTTGTGACACCCAACTGACTTTCATACCTAAGGCGGGATTAAAACTCATGGTCTCGCCTGGTGGCCTCACCACTAAGCCAAAGTGGCTCCAATTATTCTTACTATTCCACCAGAAGGAGACTCAGAGGGAACCCAGGGAGGATGAATTAGGAGAGACTTTTTAAAAAAGGGGGGGGGCTTTCCCTCTTTTCATCCCCTCATCCATCCCCTCATCCAAGTCTTGCAAGGGACATGCAACTGCAGCAGTAGCAGCTCCCTCCAACTTACCTTGGTCTGAACTGCTGGACTCTGTGTCACTTGGTAGAAATAAAGCTGGGGGAAAGTATTTTGAAGAATTAAATAAGATTATATTAAAATTTATATGGCAAGGTAAAAAAGCGAGAATAAAATTAAAACTGCTACGAGATATTAAAAGTAGAGGAAGTTTTGGTCTTCTGGATTGGAGCTATATCACCAAACATTGGCACTTACGTGGGTGAAAGAGTGGATTAATTTGAGGAATACAAGATTACTAACACTAGCATTACTGTTAGTATAGACCAAAATTAAAGAGCAACATTATTTGAAAATACCTTTTTGGTTATCTACAATGAAGGCGTTGATACATCCAAAAGTTATGAATATGGAAAGAATTATAAGATACAAGGATATACTAAATCAGGGGTAGTCAACCTTTTTATACTTACTGCCCACTTTTGTATCTCTGTTAGTAGTAAAATTTTCTAACCGCCCACTGGTTCCACAGTAATGCGCCGTGTATCGTCTGCACATGCCTCTCGCGCATCGTGGATTGGGTTTGGGGAGGGGCGCCGGCTATCAGCTCTGCTTGTCTGTTACAGCTGGGTGGTGTGGAGGGAGATGCGCGAGCTATTCTGGAACGAGGCTCTTTTGTTTGCGGTCGCACTATAGCGCCATTTAGTTTCACTTACATAACGTGAACTAAACTTATGCACGGGCGATACAAATAGTATATTTTTAGAAATTTAAATTGTCACGTGGAATTTTATGAAAATTCTTTTTAAATAATGCTATGAATTTTTTTTAAAAAGTCAATTAAATTTAAAAAAAGGAAAGTGCTTCAGTATCGGACAAAACCCCTACTGCCCACCAGTGGGCGGTAGGGACCAGGTTGACTACCACTGTACTAAATGAAAAGGGAGATCTGAAAACTAAACAAGAACTAAATAGATTAGGGATTGATCTATCATGGTGGCCACAATTACAGATATAATCCAGATATGAAAAAGATAGAAAGGCACATGGGTTTTTATAAAGAACCATATTAGACCAGATTCTAATGGGAACAAATGAAAAATTAAGTAAGATGATATATAATTATTTATTAACTATTAAATTGGAGGAAGAACAAGTAATAGAAACTACGATAACCTGGGCTAAGAATTTTGGCTGCACAATAGAATTAGACAAATGACAGAAATTATGGGATAGAAACTACAAGCATACAATGTCAAGAGCGTATAAAGAAAATCTCTATAAAATGGCACTTTTCAACTGCAAGAATACGTACAAAGATAAATCTGTTAAATGTTGGAAATGTAACCAAATACCAGGTTCATATTATCATATGAGGTGGACATGTCCCAAAGCAAAAAAAAAATTGGAATAAAATTCGCATATGGCTGGAAGGTATGATAAAACAACACATAGACTTGAAACCTAAGATATGCTGCCAGGAAGTTATAATAAAGGTAATGCATATCTAATTTTACATATTTTAACAGCAGCCAGGATTGTATATGCACAATACTGGAAAAATGAAGAAACCCTCACAGATGAGAATATAATTAAAAAAATACTGGAATGTGCAGAAGTGGGCAGGTTAACGTTAAAAATCAAAGAAAAAGAAGACACTGAATATTTTTAAAAATGGAGGCCTTTCCCTGTTTTCATCCCCAAAGTCTTGCAAAGGGACAGAATGGCTCCTGCAGCAGCAGCAGCTCCCTCCGACTTACCCTGGCCTGAACTGTTGGATCCTCTGTCACTTTCTGGAAGAAAGAAAAAGAGGGTGAGAAAGTGGCTCTCTTGGCTTATAGGTGGAGAAGCTCAGCTCTTTCTGACTCAGCTCCCTCCCTCCCTTTTCTCTCTCGCACACGATCAAAGACCCACAAACACATGGAGAGAGTTTAGATCAAACTGCTTTGGCTAAAAGGCATCAGAAAGAATTCTTAAAATTTATATCTGTATCACCCAAAGCCAGAAGGCAGAGCTGACCTAAAAAGATACAGATGGATCCAGAATTTCTTTTTGTAACCAGTTCGTACTTAGAGTCTTTGTGATAGGAGACCAAGAGGAGATCCAGCTGGCATTCCCCCCAAAGCTCCTTTTCTCTCAAAATCCCCCCCTTTGATCCCTGATTTTATGGAGCTTCTGACTCTCATTTGACTCTCAAGCCTTTTCTTTCTGCCTTCTTGGGAAACAGAGCATCTTCTCAGTCAGAGGGACCTTCCACCAGATGGATCTTCTCATCTTCTTGAGGGTTCCTTCTCCCAGATGTTTCTCCTTGAGGACTCCACTTCCAAGAACAGCCTGGCTCTAATTGAAAGGGAGCCCATCTTCCCCAGCCTGGTTCTTGGGGCGAAGAGGAAGATAGCATACACAAACATACAAACAACCCTCTCAACTAATTGTTGTGACCCAGGTTCCTGGACCCGGACTCCTGGACTCGGATGATTCAGAAAGTGAGGGAGAAGACCTGGCAAGCCCTGCTTCTTTTGGGCCCTCTCCCTCCCTGGCACCCACTCAAAGGGAGGAGGAGGGGCCGGCAAGGCCTGATTCTCTTGAGCCTTCTTCTGATTTGGCAATGCCCCAAGAACAGTTTTGGAGTGATGCAAGACTGCGCAGACGTGACCAGTGTGCGCAGCAGAAGCAGCGTTGGGATAAAGCCAAGGAATGATGGTCATGCAGTGACATCTGCAGAGACTATAAATAGGAGGGGGACTTCCTGGTTTTTTGTCTTGGACAAAGCAATGAATTTGCGCGGGCAAACTGTATCAATGGAGGGAAGAACAAGTAATAGAAACTACGATAACCTGGGCTAAGAATTTTGGCTGCACAATAGAATTAGACAAATGACAGAAATTATGGGATAGAAACTACAAGCATACAATGTCAAGAGCGTATAAAGAAAATCTCTATAAAATGGCACTTTTCAACTGCAAGAATACATACAAAGATAAATCTGTTAAATGTTGGAAATGTAACCAAATACCAGGTTCATATTATCATATGAGGTGGACATGTCCCAAAGCAAAAAAAAAATTGGAATAAAATTCGCATATGGCTGGAAGCTATGATAAAACAACACATAGACTTGAAACCTAAGATACTCCTGTTGGGCATGCTACCAGGAAGTTATAATAAAGGAAATGCATGTCTAATTTTACGTATTTTAACAGCAGCCAGGATTGCATACGCACAATACTGGAAAAATGAAGAAACCCCCACAGGTGAGAATATAATCGAAAAAATACTGGAATGTGCAGAAATGGATAGGTTAACATTAAAAATAAAAGAAAAAGAAGACTCTGAATATTTTTAAAAATGGAGGCCTTTCCCTCTTTTCATCTCCCCATCCGCCCAAAGTCTTGCAAGGGGACAGAATGGCTCATGCAGCAGAAGTAGCTCCCTCCAACTTACCCTGGCCTGAACTGTTGGATTCTTCCTCACTTCCTGGAAAAGAAAGAAAGAAAAAGAGGGTGAGAAAGTCGTTTTCTTGGCTTATAGGTGGAGAAGCTCAGCTCTTTCTGACTCAGCTCCCTCCCTCCCTTTTCTCTCTCACACACACACAATCAAAGACCCACAAACACATGGAGAGTGTTTGAACCAAACTGCATTGGCTAAAAGGCATCAGAAAGAATTCTTAAAATTTATATCTATATCACCGAAAGCCAGAAGGCAGAGCTGATCTAAAAAAAATGCAGATAGATCCAAAGTTTATTTTCGTAACCAGTTCGTACTTAGAGAGTCTTTGTGATGGGAGACCAAGAGGAGATCCAGCTGGAATCCCCCAAAGCTCCTTTTCCCTCAAAATGCCCCCCTTTGATCCCTGATTTTATGGAGCTTCTGACTCTCCTTTGGCCAAGCCTTTCCTTTCTGCCTTTGTGGGAAACATAGAGCATCTTCTCAGTCAGAGGGACCTTCCACCAGATGGATCTTCTCATCTTCTTGAGGGTTTCTTCTCCCAGATGTTTCTCCTTCAGGACTCCACTTCCAAGAACAGCCTGGCTCTAATTGAAAGGGAGCCCATCTTCCCCAGCCTGGTTCTTAGCTCGAAGAGGAAGATAGCACACACAAACATACAAACAACCCTCTCAACTAATTGTTGTGACCCAGGTTCCTGGACCCGGACTCCTGGACTCGGATGATTCAGAAAGTGAGGAGAAGACCTGGCAAGCCCTGCTTCTTTGGGCCCTCCTCCCTGGCACCCACTCAAAGGGAGGAGGAGGCGGCAAGGCCTGATTCTCTGAGCCTTCTTCTGATTTGGCAATGCCCCAAGAACAGTTTTGGAGTGATGCAAGATCAAGGACGCAGAGGTGCGCAGCAGAAGCAGCTGGGGATAAAGCCAAGGAATGATGGTCATGCAGTGACATCTGCAGAGACTATAAATAGAGGCGGACTTCCTGGTTTTTGTCTTGGACAAAGCAATGAAAGGGCAAACTGTATCAATGGAGGGAAGAATATATTCGTGAGTAATTCTGGCCTTATCTATAATTTCCTCGTTATCTCCAGAAACTTGGCAGGCCCGTGGGTAGACGTGGCCAGGACATTTATCTATTTAAATAAAGAAGAAGAGGAGGCCTTTGACGGACTCTTTCTTGGGAGTATTGGGGGAGGGAAACAGAACACTAATAGTGCCTCTGTGGTCCCTGCTCTAGGTTGGAGATTACATATAAAGAGGACAAATCACTCACTTGGTACTGCATTGTAGTCCTCTTGACGTCTTTCTGCAAGGACAAAAATCAGTGAAAACTGAAAAGAATCCACCAAAAATCATCCAAACTCTCACTTTGTCCCATGAACAAAGACAAAAAGATCTTCAAAATACAAATCTGTCTTCTGATTTGCCCCATGGATGGCAGATTGCAGTCTCCCAAGACCAACAAAGGAGAATATTTGTAGCTCAGGGTTGAAATGAGGGGTCCTTGGTGTTCTCTGAGCTTGGTTGTTTTCTTGCAGAGGTTTCATTACCGTAACTTCCTCAGTGCTAGTCAAGCAAGCTCAGAGAGCACCAAGGACCCCTCTCGCAAGACCATAATCCCAGGGAACTCCACTGCCAACCCCAAAATGATCTCTACCACTCAGGCAGGGAGGTGGCCACTCAGCAGGGAGGCTGGTACAGTAGGAACAAGAAGCCCAACTGAGTTCATGAACCTAGCTCCAAAACAGGGAGTAACAAGCAGAAATTTGGGGCACAAGGCCCCTTGAAAGCCAAAAGAGATTCTCAGATGACAAGGCGATCCCCTGCACTGCGTCCTGTGCATGGATGAAATGTAAAATTTGTTACTACCGGTTCTGTGAGCGTGGCTGCGGGAGTGTAATGTGACTGGGTGGGCGTGGCCAACTTTTTTTTTTTAACTTTTAAAAGCATTTTTTCTACAACCTCTTCGGCTGAAGAGGTTGCCAAAAAAATGCTTTTAAAAGCCTCTGATGATTAGGCAACTCAGCTGGGATCACCAGAGGAGCCTTTTAAATGCTTTTAAAGGGTTCTGATGATCCCAGCTGATCCACGTGATCATCAGAGGCCTTTTTTTTTTTTTTACTTTTAAGAGCATTTTTTTTGGCGGAAGAAAAAATGCTTTTAAAAGTAAAGAAAACAAAACCCTCTGATGATTTCCAAAAAAACAAATGTATTTCCTGACTTGCCCCAAGAGAGACCTGCTGCCTCCGAGATGGATGGAGGGGAATTGGGAGAAGCAACAGCAGCAGCTGGGAGGGGAGGAAGATTTTCATGGAAATCCTTCTCTGCTGCTTTTTGGTCAAAGCCCTTGAAAGGGAAAAAACTGGGATGCCTCTTCCCAACTCAGAAGAAAACAGGACTGCCTGGATCTCAGACTCAGCTGAATGGAGACTGGAGTCCCAGCAAGAGGCTGAGATCTCAGATGCTTCCCAAGAGGGCTGGGAAAACAGAACAGAAGGAAGCCCAGAAGAAGCTCCCCAAAGGGAGAGATTTGGGGGGAATCTCCCCATCTTCCTTCCGTCATCCACCAAAAAAAGATACTTACTGAAGAATACCAGGATCCCAACAATCAGACACACAAGAGCAGCCACAACGCAGCCGATGATGATGATGATGATGATGATGAGCCTCAGGTTATATTTTGAATTGGTTGGTTCTGAATTGGGAGAAAGAGAAGATCATTGAAGGAGAATCCCAAACAATCTTCCCAATCAGGGAAGAGACCTAAAGAAGTGAAAGCTGGAAATACCCAACATTCAAAACTTCATGAGCTCATTTTTGTGTCCTTCTCAAGGTAACATGAAGAGGCCTTGTTAACCATTGTTAGAGGACGTGGCCTCATGATGCTGCCTCCTTCTCACACCAGCCCAGCATGAAGGCAACTGAATTCATATTTTGACTCAAAAACAGCCATTTGCTACCTTGTGACTCTCAGCAGGTTTCAAAACAAAAACTTCACCAAAACAATGTAAACAAAATTTGTTAAACAAAAACACTTTTGGGTTTTTTTTATAGGCTGCCCTACTAAGTCATGACTGAGTGGAACTGAGCAGATCTGGATGCTTTTTTCTTCAGTTTGAGTGTTTGCATTTTATTATTTAAAGTAAAATAGTTCATATCACCTAGCATTTTTTTAAGTACACACTTTCATTTCTTTGGCCAGTCCAGAAATAGCATAAAATTGTATTTTTTACTTCCAGAACTTTAGGATGAAAAATGATATATGGTGATATCCAACTTCTGGATGGTCCCACAAATGGCAGGAATAGAATAATGGAATAAGAGAGTTGGAAGGGACCTGTGAGGTCTTCCAGTCCAACCCCCTGCTCAAGCTAGAGTCCCTAAACAATTCCAGACAAGTGGCTCTCCAGTCTTTTCTTAAATGCTTCCAATGATGGAGGACCCACAACTTCTGAAGGGAAGTCCTTCCACTGATTGATTGTTCTCCGTCAGGAAATTTCTCCTTAGTTCTAGTTTGCTTCTCTCCTTGTTTAGTTTCCACCCATTGCTTCTTGTTTTGCTCTCAGGTGCTTTGGAGAATAGCTTGACTCCCTCTTCTTTGTGGCAGCCCCTGAGATATTGGAACGTATCATGTCATCCCTGGTTCTTCTTTTCATTAAACTAGAAATGTCCAATTCCTGCAACTGCTTCTCATATATTTTAGCCTCCAGGCTCCTACTCATCTTTGTTGCCCTTCTCTGCACTCTTTCCAAAGTCTCAACGTATTTTCTATATGATGGCAACCAAAACTGGATGAAGAATTCCAAGTATGGAATTACTTAAAAAGGCCTTATAAAGTGGTATTGCTTGGGGGAGAGTGGAAGGGAACTTTAAAAGTAAATTTCTCTTGCACAAAATTCAGAATTCCTATTGAATAGCAATCATGCCACTTGTGAATTGATGCTTGCTATAAACAACAACAAAAATAAAAGGAATATTTTATTTTGCCTGGGATATCAGCCTAACAATTAAATTTGAATATTTTTTGTATCGTGGTGACAATCATCAATAAAAAAATTAGAATTTGAATTTTGCAACCTTGGAAGTTCAGTGTAAAAATGTTAAGGACAGTTATGAGCATATACAGAACTCTTTGAGAGAGGAGTTTTTTCCTTGGGTTTTATGTTGAACCTCAGGAAGTTACATATTATATCATAATATGATTGGTTGCCAATTTGCTTCCGAGTGCAATTCAAGGTGGTGGTTGTCACCTTCAAAGCCCTTCATGCAGGGGTGAAATGCTCCCGGTTCAGACCGGATCGTGCGAGCCAATAGCGATGGGGGAGGGTAGTTCGGAGAACCGGTAGCAAAAATCCCTGTCCCCCACCCACCGCCCACGCCTCGCTGTTCCTCTTCTCTGTCCCTGAAGCTCTCTGTGGTGATATAGCTGCAAACGGCCTGAAATGACTGCCGCGGCGCTTCAAAGGGCTGCACTACAGCTGATCAGCGCTGTAGGCAGCTAGTAGACCGGTGCTTCTATTTTTAAAGAATGTAGACCGGTGCACTCCCAAAAAAGGCAATTAGTAGACCGGTGCCTTTATTTTTAAAGAAGGTAGACTGGTGTGCTCCCAAAAAAAGGCAATTGGTAGACCGGTGCCTCTATTTTTAAAGAAGGTAGACCGGTGCGCTCCCAGGCTTTGTATACTTTATTATTTTTATTATTTATTATTATTGGTCATTCCCATTCAGCCACCTGACCACAAGCCATGCCCACCAATTAAGCCGTGCCCACAGAACCGGTAGGGAAAATTTTTAGATTTCACCCCTGCCTTCATGGCTTGGGACCAGGTTATCTGAGGGACCGTCTCCTCCCAGTCACATCTACCTGACCCATCAGAGCGGGGAGGCAGGGAATGTTGTGGGTCCCATCCCCGAGGGAGATACACCTGGTGGGACCCAGAAGAATGGCCTTCTTCCTGGTGGCTCCCTCTCTCTGGAACATCATTCCCCCAGAGATTAGAATGGCGCTTCCAGAAGGCGCTGAAGACCTGGTTCTGCCAGAGGGCCTGGGGAACCCAGAGCGGGATGGAGCCCATTAAATGGCTCGTGTGATCTGCTGTCGTCGGGGTGGGGGATGGGAGTTGGGTGGTGATTTTGTTATATTGTACTTTATTAATTTATTTGATTCTTTTTGTTAGTTTTTATTGTTTTAAATGTGGTTTTATATTCTGTAAGCCACTTTGACTCGCCATGGGCGAATAGGCAGCAATATAAATTCAATAACTAAGTAAATAAAGTAATGTGTAGTTCTCTTTCCTAGAGCAGCAACACACAGTGACCTTTGACCTTTAAAGCAGGAAACCCTGTTAGTCTCTGATGGGAAAAAACTCAGACTTGGGAGCCTCTTTTCTGTCTCCTGATGTATTAGTCCAGCCACTCTCTGCATTTCCTGAAGGCAGCTGCAGTTCATCAATTTTAGTCAGAATTTGCTTTCAGAAAAGAGACAACCAGACTCCTCCTGATTCTTCTACTTTAGGAATTGCAAACAAAAGGAAATATCTTTCTGGTGCTCAGCGTAACTGCTGCTTTTCTGCTGGGGGCAAGAAATAGGGAAGGCCTAAGAGAGGATCTAAGGGCATTTTATCAGGATCGGCCAAGTATTGTGATGGGATTCTGTAGTTTCCATCACCTGAAGTCAGTTCTATGGTCTGGTCCCTGCAGCTTCACCAACCTCAAACACTGGAAAAACCAATGGATTAAAGCTCAGATATGTTCACACCTAGACACAGCTGGGGTCAGATTTCTCTCTCAGGACCCTCCAGCCTGCCAAAGAGCCCAACCTTCCCCTCCCTGCAGCTTCTCACCCTTCAGCTCCAAGTCCAGAGGCTCCTGCAGGCCGTCATGCTCCACGTGGCACCGATAGCGGTCTCTCTCTTTGGGATCGATTTGGATGCTGAGCCAGTAATGGTAGGTCCCATCTGCATTGGGGGCCACAGATGCATGGAGGGTGTCTTCCAGCCAGACCTCCCCGTCCCTCGTCCAGGAGGCATCAATCTCCCTGGGGTAGAAGCCGTGGACATGGCAGATATGCGTCTCCATCCCATCCTCCACCTCCTTCCTGCTGTTCACCGTCACCTTTGGGGCCTCTGCAGAAACGGCACCCTAAGTATTAACTCTGAGTCCTTCCAGAGCCTGGAAGGTGGATCAAAAAATGGAAGGGGCAGGAAAGTCTCCCGCTAATTAAGTTTCAACCCGAGGATTTGCTGCTGATCCACACAGACTCTTGATCCTGTCCAGCCACAACTACAGCTTGCAAGGGCAGTCAGTGAATTTCCTGTTAACGGCTGCCCGACAATAAGAACCAAACAGTTCTTCCCATGTCCTGGAGAGGTGCTAGGAGGGGAGGAGGAGGATTCCCACCAGGGCAAATAGGCTCCACACAAGGGACCCAAAGGGGCTGAATGTGTACAAGAGATCCAGCCATAAAGGAGGAAAGTCCAGCCTGGACCCAGATGCTCACCTGTCCTCAGCAGCGTCTCATTCCCATAGGACAGGTACTTCTCCAGCCACTCAATGCAGATTTCCTCCAGGTAGGTCTTCTGTCCCTGAGTCATTCCTGGAAGAGCCTCCCATTTCCTCTTGGTGATCTGGGCCTGGGGGTCGGGAGCTACCCAGGTGAGGGTCTCTGTGTCGAAGGTGATGAAGGTCCTTCCTTCGTAGCCATGTTGCATAAAGCTTCCTTTGCTCCCATCTTTGCAGAGTTCACAGCCATACATCCTCTGCACTGTGTGAAGGCCTGAAAAGAGGGACAGGAAAATGATTTGGGGTGTCCTCAGGTGAGGCAGAGCTGCTGGGACACTGAGACAGGAGGAAAGAAAAGGGATAAAAATGGTTGGGAAATAAAAGAAATAAAAGTTTTTCCCTATGAAGCTATTTAGGTCCCATGGATGAGACTTGAGATCCTTCATCCTGCCTCCAATTTGGACTTTGTAGGTCTCCAGACCCAGATGGCCTCCCATGTTGCCCTCCATCTTCTCCCTCCCTCCTTCTGGGCAAAAGAAGAACAAGCAGCACCATCCTTGCTTCGGATCCTCAGAGCCCCAAATCCTCCATCTGGAGGTTCAATGAGCAGCCAAAGGCTGGATGATGGGCAGGTGTGTGTTTGAGGCGAAGAGGAGAGTCCGAACACCATTGAAAGCCCCCCAAGAAAGGCTTTTTCCTCAGGATACCCCCATCCCTCCTTTCCCCCTCATTTAACTTGTGGTACCCTGATCATATCTTCCACTGAGATTGTTTGCATTCTCACAAACCCAAGACAGGGACTCCTAGTTCCCCATCCCCAAAATTATAGAGGATCCAATTCCCACCTCCTCCTCCTCTCCAGAGGGAAGCTAACTGGGGGGGGAGGGGGAGCTTCCCCAGTTTTTCTGCTTCCCAAAGGCATGGGGGATGGCAAGGGAACTGAAAGACTCTGCCCTCCCTAAGGGAAAAGATCAAGAGGTTCAAAAGGATTTCACCCCTGAAAATACCCCCGTTCTGTGTGTCTGAATGGTTCCCATCCCCCAGATTCTCCAAAAACGAAAACTGACAACCCCATTTCCCCCTTAGTCTTCAAGAGAAAGAAGGCCTCTCCAATTCCCCCCCCCTCCCTTCTGCATCCTTCATCATTGGCCTGGGTCTCTGCAGCTGGATGGAAACCCTGATCCCCCCAAGCAAAAGGGCAGGTTGCAAGCCCCCTTTTGATGGGGAAGAATTTGGATTAAATGTAAATGGTATTGTCTGAATTTATAATTTAAATATTGGAGTGACTGTAGTAATGCTATTTGATAATTAAAGGTTTGGGGTTAAATAAGGTAATGATAATAGAATAAGAGATGAAGAATTATTTGTATAAAAACGATATTATTTATTATTATGTATGATGGATTACAAATTTGGTGGACTATACAAGACATTATTTTGAAGAATAATAGGGAGTAAATTGACTTTAAATCTAATGTTATCAGATGGATTTTTGATATGAAACTTTAGTGTACTTAAAAGATTATCTACGAAAGAAGAGTGGAATGGAGAAGAAGGATTGGAAACAGCGAAATATTACTTATTATTACGCATGATGGATTTATAAATCTGGAATAGGGAGCAAATTGACTCTAAATTTAATATTAATAGTTGGACTTTTGCCATTGAAATATTGGAAGATGGAATATTGTATTTAAAAGACTGTTTATAGAAGATTGGAATGGAGAAGAGGGATTGAAAATATTATATGAATGGATAGAATATTTTTACTCTTTTTTTTTCTTTAGGATGAGGGGAGGGATGGAAATTTATGGTTTGTTTCCTTATTTATTTATTTATTTTATTTATTATTTAAATTTTTATACCGCCCTTCTCCCGAAGGACTCAGGGCGGTTCACAGCCAATTAAAATACACAATGATACAATAAATACAATTAAAATACAGTTAAAAAACTTATTGAATTGGCCAAGATTAAAATTTAGAATAAAAACCCATTAAAAAACCCATAAATTTAAAACTAACCCAGTCCAGCGCAGATGAATAAGTGAGTTTTAAGCTCGCGACGAAAGGTTCGGAGGTCCGGAAGTTGACGGAGTCCTGGGGGGAGTTCGTTCCAGAGGCGAGCCCCACAGAAGGCCCTTCCCTGGGCGCCGCCAGACGACACTGTCGCGCCGGCGGCACCCTGAGAGTCCCTCTCTGTGAGGCGCACGGGTCGGTGAGAGGTATCCGGTAGCAGCAGGCGGTCCCGTAATAGCCCGGCCCTATGCCATGGGCGCTTTGAAGGCGTTCACCAACACCTTGAGCGCACCGGAAGGCCACAGGTAGCCAGTGCAGCCTGCGCGGGATAGGTGTCACACGGGAGCCACGAGGGCTCCCTCTATCACCAGCGCAGCTGCATTCTGGACTAACTGAAGCCTCCGGATGCCCCTCAAGGGAGCCCCATGTAGAGAGCATTGCAGTAATCCAGGCGAGGCGTCACAAGGGCGTGAGTGACTGTGCACAAAGCATCCCGGTCTAGAAAGGGGCGCAACTGGCGCACCAGGCGAACCTGGTGGAAAGCTCTCCTGGAGGCGGCCGTCAGGTGGTCCTCAAAAGACAGCCGTACATCCAGGAGAACGCCCAAGTTGGGCACCCTCTCCATCGGGGCCAATGGCTCGCTCCCAACAGTCAGCCGTGGACTCAGCTGACTGTGCCGGGATGCCGGCATCCACAGCCACTCCGTCTTGGAGGATTGAGCTTGAGCCTGTTTCTCCCCATCCAGACCCGTCGGCTTCCAAGCACCGGGACAGCACTTGATAGCTTCATTGGGGTGGCCGGTGTGGAAAAATACAGCTGGGTGTCATCAGCGTACAGCTGGTACCTCACACGAAGCCACTGATGATCTCACCCAGCGGCTTCATATAGATGTTGAACAGAAGGCGAGAGAATCGGCCCTGCGGCACCCACAAGTGAGGCGCGCGGGGTGACCTCTGCCCCCGTCAACACCGTCTGCGACGGTCGGAGAGATGGGAGGAGAACCACCGATAAGCGGTGCCTCCACTCCCAATCCCTCAACCGGCGCAGCAGGATACCATGGTCGATGGTATCGAAAGCCGCTGAGAGGTCTAATAGGACCAGGGCAGAGGAACAACCCCTATCCTGGCCCTCAGAGATCATCCACCAACGCGACCAAAGCCGTCTCAGTGCTGTAACCGGGCGGAAGCCGGACTGGAGCAGGTCTAGATAGACAGTTTCCTCCAGGTGCAGAAACTGATATGCCACCATACTCTCTACAACCTTCGCCGCAAGCGAAGGTTGGAGACCGGACGATAATTACCTAAAACAGCGGGTCAGGAAGGCTTCTTGAGGAGGGCCTCACCACCGCCTCTTTCAAAGGCGGCGGAAGACTCCCTCCAACAAGGAAGCGCTCGTAATAGCCTGGAGCCAGCCTCGTGTCACCTCCTGAGTGGCCAGCACCAGCCAGGAGGGGCACGGGTCCAGTAAACACGTGGTGGCATTCAATCTAAGCTTATTTTAGCTTATGCTTGTTAGGTGTTATATCCTGTATTTTGGTCTGAGAAGCTTGGGGGGTGGGGGCATTGGGTGAAGGTGGGTGGGGGAGGGGATAGGGGGAGGGTTGGGGGAGGAGGAGGGGAAGTATGTTTGTAAAACTTTTTGAATAAAAAAAAGATAAACTTACATTAATTATTGTAAAAGAAAGAATAAACATATTTTAAAAATCTTTTTTAAAAAGCATGGCAGCAGCCTTTTTTCTGGGAAGGACCCCCCTTCCCCCCCCCTCTGGTTCCTGGGGAGGGGAATATGGGGCCGGAAGAGCCACCCGACCCATCACTCACCTTCGCTCTGGTTGTAGCGACTCCTCAGAATCTCCAGGTTTTCTCTGACCGCTTCCTCCTGGCCACGTGCTTTCTGGGTCTGATCGTCCCAGTACTTGTCGTTCTGTCCCAGTACTTGTCCGTCCCAGTACTTCTCCATCCAGGAGACTCGAGGCTGCATCCTCCTGCTGTGGCTGTCATAGTGAACAAAGACCTCACCATCCACGTACCCCAGAGCGACATAGTGGGGCTGCCCCTGACTGGGCTCCGAGATGCCAGTGTAGAAATACTTCAGGGAGTGCGTGGAGATGCCTGGAAGGGACCCAGAAGTGCGTTAGGAGGGCTTCAGGCGAGGCTACAGCCTCCGTGTCTGAAATACACGGAACCAAATCCAGAAACAAGCCAGATCCTCCCGGCACCAGGAGAAGCCAGAAAGAGCCACCAAACCTTGGCCAAAGTAGGAAGGAAGGAAGGAAGACCCAGGGTGGAGTTGCTGTGCTGAAGGCCGCCAGGAAGTTTGTGAATTGATCTGATCGATCGCTTTCCGACAACCTCCACTTTTTGGGGGAGGGAAAGAACTGCGCTTGGGGGGGGGCGCCCAAGTAGACTTGACTGACCTCTGGAGGGTCCACCCCTTGTCCTGTCAAGGGGGGGAGTGTGTGTGTAGTGTGTGTGTCTGTGTCTGTCTGTCTGTGTGTGTGTGTGTGTATTGTGTGTGTGATGTGTGTATTGTGTGTGTGATGTGTGTGTGTGTGTGTGTGTGTATTGTGTGTGTGTGATGTGTGTGTGTGTGTGTAAGGGGCATCATAGTCCCACCCACCCTTTGAGGTCCCTTTTGAGATGGGCAAGAAGGGGAGGGGGAGCGGAGGAGAAAGAGGAAAGCTTTAGGGCAGGGTTCCCCAACCTTGGCCACTTTAAGCCTGGTGGACTTCAACTCCCAGAATTCCCCAGCCAGCAAAGCTGGTAGGGGTATTTTGGGAGTTGAAGTCCACCAGGCTTAAAGTGGCCAAGGTTGGGGAACCCTGCTTTAGGGGGCAAAGCGACAAAGATTCTTTGGATAGATTCCCCGCCCCAGTAAAAAAAAAAACGCCCCCGAAGGGACTCACCGACGCCGCTCTCTGGTACGGCGACCGCCACCAACACCAGGAGCAAAAGGGGCGCAGAGCGCAGCGCCATCCCGCCCGCGATCCTCAAACTGGCGTTCCGCTTTCCGGTAAAAATGGAGACGTCCCGGGTAAGCAACAACGTAGCAACTCAGAGCAAGCCGGCGATTGGCCAAGCTCAACCAGTGAAAAAAAGCTTCTCCCCGTGTCGTCATTGTTGCTAGGCAGACGTTCAGGCGCAACTGGGCGAGAGAAGGGGGAAAGCGAAAGCGAAAGTTCTGCCAGGCCTTTTGGGGAGAGGGGCGGAACTGGGGGGCTGGGAAAAGAGGGAGGGGTTTTTTGGGCCTAGGGGGAGGGACGCAGGCGAGGAGATGGGTGGGTTCGGATCCCTTTCAGAGCCCGCAGCTGGGCCATTTGCGGGAGATAGGAAAAAAGGAATAAATTTCGATGGCTGCTCCTTCCTTTGATGGTTCTTCTGAGACCAAAATGATAATTCACTATTCCGGCTACGAACCTTCTTATTAGAATAGAATAGAATAGAATAGAATAGAATAGAATAGAATAGAATAGAATTTTTTATTGGCCAAGTGTGATTGGACACACAAGGAATTTGTCTTGGTGCATATGCTCTCAGTGTACATAAAAGAAAAGATACCTTCATCAAGGTACAACATTTACAACACAAATGATGGTCAATGTATCAATATAAATCATAAGGATTACCAGCAACAAAGTTACAGTCATACAGTCATAAGTGGAAAGAAGTTGGTGATGGGAACGATGAGAAGATTAATAGTAGTGCAGATTTAGTAAATAGTTTGACAGTGTTGAGGGAATTATTTGTTTAGCAGAGTGATGGCCTTCGGGGGAAAAAACTGTTCTTGTGTCTAGTTGTTCTGGTGTGCAGTGCTCTATAGAGTCAGTTTGAGGGTAGGAGTTGAAACTGTTTATGTCCAGGATGCGAGGGATCTGTAAATATTTTCACGGCCCCCTTCTTGATTCGTGCAGTATACAGGTCCTCAATGGAAGGCAGGTTGGTAGCAATTATTCTTTCTGCAGTTCAAATTATCCTCTGAAGTCTCTGTATTATACAATACACGAGCAAATAATAGACTTATAATAATGATATATGAATAATATATTAAATAATAAATGATAATAATATTATTATAATATAATGTATAATAATAGATACAAACTCAAGGTAAACCGCTCCAAACTTGATTGCAGAAAATATGACTTCAGTAACAGAGTTGTTAATGCCTGGAATGCACTACCTGATTCTGTGGTTTCTTCCCCAAACCCCCAAAACTTTAACCTTAGACTGTCTACTGCTGACTTCACCCCATTCCTAAGAGGTCTGTAAGGGGCATGCATAAGAGCACCTGCGTGCCTACCGTCCCTGTCCTAATATTCCTTTTTCTTACTCTTTTCATGTATTTATTTATTTATTTATTTGATCATATTTATATACCGGCCTATCTCCCGAAGGACTCAGGGCGGTTTACAGGCACTTAAAAACACATAAATACAATATAAAAGCAATTTAAAAAACTTATTCTAAAAGCCCAGTAATTAAGAATTAAAAATATAAAAATAAAACCCAATTTAAAACCCATAAATTTAAAATCTAGCTCAGTCCTGCACAATTAAATAAGTATGTTTTAAGCCCGCGGAAGGTCGAAGGTCCAGCTGGCGAAGTCCGGGGGTAGTTCGTTCAGAGGGTGGGAGCCCCACAGAAGGCCCTTCCTGGGCGTCGCCAGGCGACATTGCCTCGCTGGCGGCACCCTGAGGAGACCCTCTCTATGAGGCGCGGGTCGGTGAGAGGTATTCGGTAGCAGTAGGCGGTCCCGTAAATAACCCGGCCCAATGCCATGGGCGCTTTAAAGGTGGTCACCAAAACCTTGAAGCGCACCGGAAGGCCACAGGTAGCCAGTGCAGTCTGCGCAGGATGGGTGTTATCACGGGAGCCACGAGGCTCCATCTATCACCAGCGCAGCCGCATTCTGGACTAACTGTAGCCTCGGATGCCCTTCAAGGGAGCCCCATGTAGAGAGCATTGCAGTAATCCAGGCGGGGCGTCACGAGTGCGTGGTGACCGTGCATAGGGCATCCCGGTCCAGAAAGGCGCAACTGGCGTACCAGGCGAACCTGGTAGAACGCTCTCCTGGAGGCGGCCGTCAAATGATCTTCTAGAGACAGCCGTTCATCCAGGAGGGCGCCTAAGTTGCGGACCCTCTCCATCAGGGCCAATGACTCGCCACCGATGGTCAGCCGCGGTTAGCTGACTGTGCGGGATGCGGCATCCACAGCCACTCTGTCTTGGAGGATTGAGCTTGAGCCTGTTTCTCCCCATCCAGACCCGTCGGCCTCCAGACACGGGACAGCACTTGATAACCGTTGGGGTGGTCCGGTGAAAAAGTACAGCTGGGTGTCATCCGCATACAGCTGGTACTTCACACGAAACCACTGATGATCTCACCCAGCGGCTTCATGTAGATGTTAAACAGAAGGGTGAGAGGATCGACCCTGCGGCACCCACAAGTGAGGCGCCTCGGGGCCGACCTCTGCCCCTGTCAACACCGACTGCGACCGGTCGGAGAGATAGGAGGAGAACCACCGATAAGCGGTGCCTCCACTCCCAATCCCTCCAACCGGGCGCAGCAGGATACCATGGTCGAAACAGTTTATGTCCAGGATGTGAGGGATCTCTAAATATTTTCACGGCCCCCTTCTTGATTCGTGCAGTATACAGGTCCTCAATGGAAGGCAGGTTGGTAGCAATTATTTTTTCTGCAGTTCAAATTATCCTCTGAAGTGTCTGTATTATACAATACACGAGCAAATAATAGACTTATAATAATGATATATGAATAATATATTAAATAATAGATGATAATATTATTATAATATAATGTATAATAATAGATACAAACTCAAGGTAAACCGCTCCAAACTTGATTGCAGAAAATATGACTTCAGTAACAGAGTTGTTAATGCCTGGAATGCACTACCTGATTCTGTGGTTTCTTCCCCAAACCCCCAAAACTTTAACCTTGCTGACTTCACTCTACTGCTGACTTCACCCCATTCCTAAGAGGTCTGTAAGGGGCGTGCATAAGAGCACCTGCGTGCCTACCGTCCCTGTCCTAATATTCCTTTTTCTTACTCTTTTCATGTATCCAAATTATGTTTATACTTTTACCTGTTAACTTATATATGCTTGACAAAATAAATAAAAATAAATAACAAATTAACATAGTTGTTGCATACTTTTGCTTATATATATATATTTCTTTTATATTGTGTTGATTTTCTTATGTTGATGTTTGTGTATACTGTTGTGACAAAATGAAATAAAATAAAAATAAATAAATATAAATAAATAAATAAGTGCCAGATTTAATTGATTTTTACACTACCTGCGATGAGCAAAGTCCGAGTGTCTATGGAGAGTCTCAAGCATGGCTTTTTTCCAAGAGGCTCTTCTTCAAAGAAAGTTCAGTTGCCTCATGAAAAAACCCCTTTGGGACAACAAAGTCTGAGAAACATAGAAAGTTTTTTAATGGTTTCAACCTTTTCCTGCTGACTTCTGGGTCAGCCTTCCATCCAGCATGTGCAGAGTACAAATTTAAGGGTGCAAGGGAGGTCTGGAGAGATAGTCCTCGACTTACGACCACAGCCGAGCCCAAAATTTCTGTTGTTCGGGGAAACATTTGCAAAGTGAGCTTTTGCCCCATTTTACGACCTTCCTTGCCTCCGTTGTTAAGTGAACCACTGCCGTTGATAAGTTAGGAAGCCGGTTGTTAAGTGAATCTGGCTTCTCCGTTTAACTTTGCTTATCAGAAGGTCGCAAAAGGGGATCGCGTGATCTTGGGACACAGCAACGGTCATTAAGTATGAACCAGTTGCCCAGCATCTGAATTTTGACCGCCTGATCATGAGGATGCTGCAAAGATTGTAACTGCGAAAAATGGTCGTAAGTCTCTCTTTTCAGCGCCTGACTGAATCTCCTCCTTCTCTCTCTTCCACCACCTAAGAAAGAAGCTCCTCATGGTCACTTGATCAAAATCAGAAGCTGTTGACTCGTATTTATGATGATTGCAGTGTCTTGAGATCATGTGATCAACTTCGGTGACCTTCTGACATTTAGTTGGGCTGGGAAATCCCAGAGGGATGTTTTGCCAGCTGCCTTGGTTGCTAGAGAAGACAGGTTCTTAAGGAGCACCAATGGGGGGCGGGGAGGCCAGCCACAAGATTTTCTGGCCTCTCACATGGAATCTAGCGGGGTGTGTGTGTGTGTGTGTGTGTATCCCCCCCAATTTACCCTCCTCCTCTTTCGAGGCTGCTTTACTTTTCTGAAGCTGGAGAACTGTTGTGCCTCGCTCGCTCCCCCCGCCGCAGCCGGGCCCCTCTTATCTCCTGCCGGATGATGATAGTGCTGAAGAATGTCTTGGCGTGCCTCCAGCCACACCCCATGGCCTATATAAAGGATCTGCTTTCTGGCATTCTCTGAGTCAGGCAAAGTCTAACTTGGATTGCTGAAGTCACATCCTGGTCTCTGCCTGCCCTGAGAACTCTTGACAGAACTTTGGCAAAGCTGCAGAGGCTTTGCAGCCACGCTTGATACGGACTTCCCTGACCCGGCCGTCAGAGGAGGAGTGGGACACGACAAGAACTTTTTTTGGGCTGTTCCTCCCATCTGGGGAGCTTCTGAAGGAAGCGAGTCTGGTTAGAATTTGATTCCAGATGTTTCGGTGTGCGCATCTTCAAAGGGACATTTCTCTGACATGGTATAGGGCAGGGGTCTGCAAACTTGGCTCTTTTAAGACTTGTGGACTTCAACTCAAAGTCAAAGTCAAAGTCAAAGCAAAGCTGCCTGAGGAACTCTGGGAATTGAAGTCCACAAATCTTAAAAGAGCCAAGTTTGCAGACCCTTGGTATAGGGCCATTATAGCGAACCTATGATAGGCGTGCCACAGGTGGCACGCAGAGCCCTCTCTGCGGGCACGCGAGCTGTTGCCCCAGCTCGGCTCTGCCGCGCATGTGCATGCGCCTCCCGCCAGCCAGCTGGTCTTTCGGTCTTTGCCACGCATGAGCGGTGGCAGGGCAGGGCACATGCGCAGGGGCACTCGCATTGTATTTTGGGGGTTTGTGCGCATGCTTTGGGCACTCGGTGCCAAAAAGGTTAGGTATCACTAGTATAGGGTTTCCTACCTGAGCAGGGGGTTGGACTAGAAGACCTCCAAGGTCTCTTCCACCTCTGTTATTCTGTTGTGTGCGTGTCAACCCATAAAAACCCAAGAATTCAACACATGGTTTCTATTTAATACTTTAATACTTTAAAAAAATGGAGAGAGGAGGAGAAGGTTGAGAAGTAAATTCATTCTTCGTAAAATTTGGGGATATCATCTCCTAAAACAACTTCTTCCTTGACACCGTCTTTGGTGATGGTGACGAGGTAGATGACGCCCCCACTGGAACCATCCCGGACCATCGCCAAGGCAATAGCTGGAGGAAGGAACAAAAGGGTTAAAATCAGCCACGGAAGCAGTTGATTGGACCAAAATAAAGAGATGAGTCAGAGCTATACCAATCGCATCCAAGAGAAAGTAGCTTGGCTTTTCCCAGGAGTGAACATCCGCCAATCAGCTAAGTGCCCGCCCACCTCATGGCCTGAGTTCACCTGAAAACCAAACGAATTCTCAAAAGAGGATGCTGGAATCCTGCCACAGTCTCAGTTCCTATAGGTTTCATTTCTCAAAAGGTTCTTAGGCGTTTCATAAGGATAGTATAGTATAGTATAGTATAGTATAGTATAGTATAGTATAGTATAGGATAGGATAGGATAGGATAGTATAGTATAATATAATACAATATTATAATATAATATAATATAATATAATATAATATAATATAATATAATATATATAATATAATAATACAATACAATACAATATAATATAATAATATAATTATATAATTATATAATAATATAATAAAATATAATATAATATATATAATATAATATAATATAATATAATATAATATAATATAATATAATATATAATATAATATAATATAATATAATATAATATAATATAATATAATATAATATAATATAATATAATATAATATAATATAATATAATAAAATATAATAACAAAAGAGTTGGAAGGGACCTTGGAGGCCTTCTAGTCCAACCAGGCAGGAAACCCTACAGGGGTGTCAAACTTGGTCCCTTTAAGACTTTTGGACTTCAACTCCCAGGTTCCTCAGCCAGCTTTGCTGGCTGAGGGACTCTGGGAGTTAATCAAAAGTCTTAAAGGACAAGTTTACCTTCTCACCATCTCAGTCAGATGGTTATCCAACATTTTCTTAAAAATTTCCAGTGTTGGAGCATTCACAACTTCTGCAGGCAAGTCGTTCCACTTATTAATTGTTCTCACTGTCAAGAAATTTCTCCTTAGTTCTAAGTTGCTTCTTTCCTTGATCAGTTTCCACCCATTGCTTCTTGTTCTACCCTCAGGTGCTTTGGAGAACAGCCCGACTCCCTCTTCTTTGTGGCAGCCCCTGAGATATTGGAACACTGCTACCATGTCTCCCCTAGTCCTTCTTTTCATTAAAATCTTGAAGGTCCCTTCCAACTCTATTATAATTCTGAATTCGTCCTCCAAGTTTGAACCCACACTTCTTCCACTGAGAGCATTTGCAAGGGTGGAGAACAACAGCAAAACCCAAATACGGATCACCCAGCCAATGGCTGAAGAGAATGTCCTTGCGTCAGCAGTTGCTATTTAGCTTCCATTACGGAGGTTGACAGCAAGCGGCGAATTTCCCTGCCAACTATGTAGGAGCTTAGTGGTGCCCCCTGGAGGTGGAGAGGTGGAGCAGCAATGGCGGGAATCTCAGCTTTTTCTAGGAAAGAGGACAATTTCGGACTAATGGCAATCGGGGCGTCCTGGGAAGGGTTAAAGCATTAGGATAGGGACAGATTGTCTTGGAGAAACTCTGTATGGCCGATAAGAGTCGATAATGACTGAACAACACACAATCAATCAATTGGTCGATAGATTGTTATCTGTCTTTCTGTCTGTCTGTCTGTCTCTCTCTGTCCCAAAGGTGCTTTTTCAAGAGGCAACTGTTTTTTCTGGTTTTTCTTCAAAGACATTTCACTTCTCATCCAAGAAGCTTCTTCAGCTCTGACTGGATAATGGGGAATGGAAGGATTTATATTCCTTGCAGACAGCTGGTCATTTGCATCCTTTTAGAGAGTCACCGAGGCAACCTGGAGGTTTATCTGTGTCAGCAGGGTCATCTGAATGGTGCAAATAGATATGGAGCCTTCTTGGAATTGCTGAAAGGACTCTGCTGTAGACTGGAGATAGCTGATGTTGTATCCTTCCCCCTCGGTTGAGGGAGGGCTGCTCAATATTGACACAGATGGCCTCTTTGACCCCTGTTGTGCCTCCCCCGCCCCCCTCTCTGCAGCCAGGCCCCTCCCATCTCCTGCTATCTCAGCCAGAGGCTGATAGTGAAGAAGAATGGCCTGTCATGCCTCCAGCCCCCAGCCCTGGCACCATGCCCAGACAGACTGAGCAAACAAACCTCCCTCCTATAGCATGTGCGCCTGAAGCCAGCCACGAGCTAGAATTGCCGGCAGCTGAGCAGGAAGACGAAAGGTGGGATGATCCTCACTTCCAGAGAATGGAGAGGCGATGTCAGCAAAAGGAAGGGAGGGGCAGGCCTGGATAAGTGCTGAGTCATTGAGCCACACCTCATGGCCTATATAAAGGGTCTGCTTTTTGGCATTCCTTGAGTGAGGCAACGTCTCATCTGGTTTGCTGAAGTCACACCTTGGATTCCTGTCTGCCCTGAGAACTCTGACAGGAATTTGGCAAAGCTGCAGAGGCTTCGTGGCCACGCTTGATACAGACTTCCCAGACCCGGCCATCAGAGGAGGAGTGGGACACGACATCCCTTCTTTCAAACCAGCGGTCCTCTCTGTCCAAAAGGTGGACAAGTCAGAGCTGAAGAAGCTTCTTGGATGAGAAGCAAAACATCTTCAAAGAAAAACCAGAAAGTCCAGTTGCCTCTTGAAAAATAAAAATCACCTTTAGGACAACCCTGACCTGGATGATTCAGAATCTCCATAGATATCTATCAATCGATCGATCGATCAGTGGGACACTTTTCCTTCAGAAGTTGTGGGTGCTTCATCACTGGAGGCTTTAAAGAAAAGACTGGACTGTTGTAACCCAGGCCCAAGTAGGTAGTAAGAAACTCAGTCCGTGAAAAAACAAACTTTATTCGAACTACTTGATTCCCAGCGTCATTCAACTCAAATCAAAACAAATTCCTCCCAACATAAATTCCTCAGTCCTATCGCAAACCTTGATCCAATTAGGCAAACTGCCAAAGGCCTTTCTTGGCAAACATTCAAAAGTCACAAAAATATTCTCAGAGAATATGCAAGAGCAATTTGGGATAAGGATTAAAAACACATTGAAATATTTGGGTATAGTGCTTTCACTTAAGGTTAAAGAATTGAAAAAACTTAATTATGATGTGGTGATTAACGAAATTGAGAAGAAGATAGATAAATATAAAATTTTAAAGTTGTCTTGGTTTGGTAGAATTGCAATGTGTAAGATGATGTTGCTGCCCAAGTTCAACTTTTTATTCGAGATGCTACCACTAAATTTGACAGAGAAAGATATTGAAGGATATCAGAAAAAACTGGATAAATTTTGCAATGGTGGCAAAAGACCCAGATTAGTGAAGAAAATGTGGTATCAAAATCAAAAGGAAGGTGGATTAGGAATCCCCAAATTATTTAATTATTACTGTGCGTATGGTATCCGGATAGTGGTAAAAATACTTAAAGGTGAAGATAATTATTGGAGAGATTTAGAGTTAAGGGATATAGAGAAATTTGGATCAAGGTGGTTTTTAGATAAAGCAAATTTAAAATGTGTAAGTAGAAGTTATTGGTTAAAGGGATTAAGTAAAATGTGGAACAAATTTGTTAAAATTTTAATTCCGGATATAATCTTTTTGGGGGAGACAACTGGAATTTGGCCAATTAAAAATAATATAAAACGTAATGAAGTGATTAAAGAGGAAAATATAGAAATTATTAGAGATTGGATAAAAGTTATGGGAAATGAAAGGAGGAATAAAGAAATTATTGAAAATTAGGGTTAAGTTGGTTTGAAAAATACAGATAGAAAATGGACAAAATAACTAAAGGAAAATTATTCGATAAATAGATGTGAAACTGAATTTGAATATTTAGTATCTCGGATTATGAAAGATGAAATTGGGCTAAAGGGACTCGTTAGTAGGGTTTATAAGATTATAAATTCTGATGAAAAATTACAAAGAGTGATGAGGACAAATTGGGAAAAAGATCTTAATATTGAAATACCAGAGTCAGATTGGAATGTGAATTGGAAGAGTAGAATTATGAGAACTTTATCTATAAGGATTAAAGAGCACAATTATAAAGTTGTTTGGAAATGGTATTTGACTCAGTAAGATTGTCACAAATGGATAAAAACTAGTAAAAAATGTTGGAGATGTGAGATGGAATTGGGGACTTATGAACATATGTGGTATAATTGTGATAAGGTTAAAAAGTTTTGGCAACAATTGGAGAAAATGATATTTGAAATGATGGGGAAAGTAATAACATTGAGAGTGGAAACTATATTATTGTTGGTAATTAAGGAAATAGAATTAACAAAATATGAAAAAGAATTGATTAGAATTATGATTATAATAGGTAGAATTATAATAGCTAGATATTGGAAACTAGATGTGATTTTTAGAATAGAAGAGTGGAATTCTGAAATGTGGAAATTAGCTTTAAATGATAAAATGACATGTGATATTAAAATTAGAAGTGGTGTGTATAAAGAAGATATTTTCTGGAAGACTTGGAAACCATTTGTGGACTTTGCGCTTGGAACATTGGACGCTTCAGTACCTGTACCTCGAGAACGTGGATTTTGGCAATCATGAGGATATATCCGAAGACCCAAATCTTCCTTTTATGTATAGCACAAGGGTGTAATAATGTATTTTTTTTGTTTGTTTGTTGTAAAAAAAGTAATAAAAAAAAAAAACAAAAACAAAAGTCACAAAAATAAATGCAAGATGTAGACGAAGCAGGAGACGCAGCTACCAACATTGTTTTCCGGCAAAAACCAAATGCCGTTGCTCGTCTGTTTTAAGCTTTATGGGAGGGGCCAATCATCTCTTGGCCCTACTCCTGAGTTGCCCTTTTTGCTTGAGCTGCTCTTGCCTTCTGGCAGCTCTTGTCATGCGTGCATTAGGAACAGGCTCCTTCTGTTCCTCTGCCTCACTACTATCAATCTCTGGAAGCTCTGGAGTCCGCACCTCACTCCCCGATGGCCCTGGCCTCACCTCAGCCTCATCGCTGTCCGACTCTGTTGCCAGCTCTGCATGGTGCTGGCAGACCACAACATGGACAGCCACCTATGGGTATCTGAAAGGGTATAGGCCAGGATCTCCTGCTTGAGCAGGGGATTGGACTAGAAGACCTCCAAGGTCCCTTCCAACTCTGTTATTCTGTTTTACTATGCCCTTAACCGGGATACACGCTGCAGTTTGTGAGCTTAGGACGCTTGGTCCTGCTTTTGAAAAAGGAATTCTGGCAGTTTCCTCTCAACCTCACCGACCCAGAATAGACCCAATCGCACAGATACCGTTTTTGGTGAACTGACGACATTCCTCACGATTCATCCCGGATTTGTAGGCCGAATCCACATAGCCGTAAATGAAGGTGCTTCCTGACCCACCAATGGAAACGGGCTGCCGGTTCAACATTCCTCCCAACGTCCCGTAGATCTGTCAGAACGGAAGGAGTGGATGAATCCTGCTTTGTGGTGCAGTGTCAATAAAGTCAACTTTTGTTGTGGTTAGAATGAAATATATGATATGAAGGACCAGGGGAGACATGATAGCAGTCTTCCAATATTTCAGGGGTTGCCACAAAGAAGAGGGAGTCAAACTATTCTCCAAAGCACCTGAGGGTAGAACAAGAAGCAATGGGTGGAAACTAATCAAGGAGAGAAGCAACCTAGAACTGAGGAGAAATTTCCTGACAGTTAGAACAATTAATCAGTGGAACAACTTGCCTCCAGAAGTTGTGAATGCTCCAACAGTGGAAATTTTTAAGAAAATGTTGGATAACCATTTATCTGAAATGATGTAGGGTTTCCTGTCTGGGTAGGAGGTTGGACTAGAAGACCTCCAAGGTCCCTTCCAACTCTGTTGTTGTTGTTGTTGTTGTTAATATTAACGGGACCGCCTACTGCTACCGAATACCTCTCACCGACCCGTGCGCTCTCACAGAGAGGGACTCCTCAGGGTGCCGTCAGCTAGGCAGTGTCGTCTGGCGGCCGCCCAGGAAGGGCCTTCTCTGTGGGGCTCCACCCTCTGGAACGAACTCCCCAGGACTCCGTCAACTTCCGGACCTCCGAACCTTCCGTCGCGAGCTCAAGACACATTTATTCATCTGTGCAGGACTGGCTTAGATTTTAAATTTATAGGGGTTTTAAATTGGTTTTAATATGTATATTTATATTTTTAATAATTAGGCATTAGAATAAGTTTTTTAATGATTATCTTAATTTGTATATAAATGTTTTATGTGCCTGTGAACCGCCCTGAGTCCTTCGGGAGATAGGGCGGTATACAAATATGAATAATAAATAAATAAATAAATAATAATATTATTATTATTTTGCTGTGGAGTTCTGTTTCTTTTTATGAAATGTTGTGAGCCATCCATATTTTGTATAATATAAGTGACCATGTAACTTCTAAATACAGGTAGTCCTCTACTTACAATGGTTCATTTAGTGACTCGTGAAGTCACAACAGCCCTGAAAAAAGTGACTTATGACCATTTTTCACACTTACGACCATGGTCACATGACCAAAATTCAGGCGCTTGGCCACTAGTTCATATTTATTTATTTATTTATTTATTTATTTATTTATTTATTTATTTATTCATATCTGGATACATACATGATAATTTCTTAGGGTCTAAGTGCCACCTATAAAACATTTTATAAAAATTTTCCCTTAAATTCTGTGCTTGCGTAAACTTAACATTTCTAACCCAGATTTTTTCCCAAGTTTCCAGAAATATTGGTTCCTGAATATTTTGTGCCCATTTTATCATACAATCCTTTATTAAATCCCTTTCAGAATCTATTTCTATCAACAAATTATACAATCTCTTTATATGCGCCTGGGTTTGATTTCTAATTTGTTTTACCAAGTTTTCTTCATTCTGCATGATACCAATTTTCTGATCTTTTTTCTACCTAGCTTGTAGTTGCCCATATTGAAACCAAGTATAATTTCTCCCTTCTTCTTTTAGTGTATGCAAGGATTTTAATTGTAAATTATCTATCTCAGTATATAGAAGATCTTTATAAGTAATCATTTCCTGTTTCTGTTCTGTATTTATATTCTCTATTGCATGCGTGGGATTTGCCCAAATAGGAATTTTGTAATTTAATTTGTGATAATATTTCTTCCAGACACGCAGAAGAGCAATTCTTAACACATGGTTCTTAAAGACTCTATCCACTTTTTTATCATACAATAAATATGCATGCCATCCATATAATAAATCATAACCTTCTATATTCAAAATCCTTTCCTCCGTTAAATTAAACCAATCACTTATTACAGAAAGAGCAGCTGCTTCATAATATAATTTAAAGTTGGGCATTTTTAAACCTCCTCTTTCCCGTATGTCTTGAATTATTTTCATTTTAACTCTTGCTTTTTTACCTTCCCATATAAATTTATTAATTCCAGTCTGCCATTCTTCCAAATTTTTATCTTTCTTAATTATTGGTATCATCTGAAACAAAAATAAAAATCTAGGTAAAACATTCATTTTAATAGCTGCTATTCTCCCCAATAATGATAATTGTAATTTTTTCCAACTGAGCATTTCCTTCTGAACTTTTTGCCATAACACCTCAAAGTTATTCTCATACAATTTCACATTTGATGAAGTAATATAAACCCCTAGATATTTAACCTTTTTTACAATTTCAAATCCTGTTGTTTCCTCTAATTTTTCTTTCTGTTGTCTAGTCGTATTTTTTGTTATCACTTTTGTTTTATTCTGATTTACTTTAAACCCTGAAACCTTTCCATATTGACCAATTATTTCCAACAAATATACACTTGAGTTTATAGGATTTGACAAAATAATCACCAAATCATCTGCAAAAGCTCTCACTTTATACTCATGTTGTCTAATTTTAATTCCTTCTATCTCCTTTAACTCTCTTATTTTATCCAGTAGTGGCTCCAAAGTTAAAATAAGCAATAATGGTGATAAAGGACACCCCTGTCTTGTTCCTTTTGCAATCTTAAAAACTTCTGTCAAACTACCATTAATTATTATCTGGGCTGTTTGCTCTCCATAAATCGCCCTAATTATTCTCATAAAACAATCTCCAAATTGCAGTTTGTCTATTAATTTAAATAAAAATTCCCAGTGCAATCGATCAAAGGCTTTCTCTGCATCCAAAAAAATGTTTCTTGTCCTGCCTTCTGGTGCTTTGGAAAATAAATTGAACCTCTCTTTTTTGTGGCAGCCCCTCGAATACTGGAATGCTGCTATCAGGTCCCCCAGGCCATCTTTTCTCTAGACTGGCCATATCCAAATCCTGCAACCGTTCTTCATATGATTTAGTCTCCAGGTCTTTAATCATCTTAGTTGTTCTTTGCACTTTTTTTTTCAAAGTTTCACCTTTTTTTTTTTGTAATATGGTGACCAAAACTGGATGCAGTATTCCAAGAGGTGGTCTCACTATGGCTTTATAAAGCGGTACTAATACTTCACGTGATTTTGAGTCTATGCCTCTGTTTATACAACCAAGGACTGTATTAGATTTTTGGGCTGCTGCCACACACTGCTGGCTCATGTTTAAGTGACATTCACTACGACTCCATGCTCCCTCTCACAATTACTGTTTTGGAGCCATTTTTTGCTTAATCTGTACTTGTACCTTTGGTTTTTTTTCTGCTCAAGTGTGAACACTTGCTCTACTCCATTCCTCTATCCCTGCCAGTTTAGTGTCATCTGCAAATTTGATGAGTTCTGTTCCCTCGTCTAAGTCTTTATTTTAAGTCAACTGAATAATCAAGATTTCCTGCTTGACTTGTTCAATATAATTATCCTGAGAAATATGATATGAGAGAAGCAAAGGTTTCTAACATCAAATTCTTCCTACCTGTATTATATACAAATTCTTCCTACCTGTATTATATACCTGTATTATATTATATACAAAGCACCTGAGGGTAGAACAAGAAGCAATGGGTGGAAACTAATCAAGGAAAGAAGCAACTTAGAACTAAGGAGAAATTTCCGGACAGTGAGAACAATTAATAAGTGGAATGACTTGCCTGCAGAAGTTGTGAATGCTCCAACACTGGAAATTTTTAAGAAAATGTTGGATAACCATCTGTCTGGGATGGTGTAGGTTTTCCTGCCTCGGCAGGGGGTTGGACTAGAAGGCCTCCAAGGTCCCTTCCAACTCTGTTGTTGTTGTTGTTGTTGTTGTTGTTGTTGTTGTTGTTATTATTATTATGATGATGATGATGATGATGATGATTATATAGCAGCTGGTTAGGTGAGAATCAGTGCTGTGTACTGGTTAAGGCATTAGGCTAGAAACAGGGAGTCTAGTCTAATCTTCTAGGCCTGGTTTAGGCACAAAGCCAACTGTGTGATCTTGGGATGGTCAGTTTCTCAGACTAGGAAGGAAACAATGGCAAACCGCTTCTGAAAAATCTTGCCAAGAAAACAGCAGGGACTTGCCCAGGTAGCCTCCAAGAAATGGGACACGACTGAACAGAAGGAGGAGGAGGAGGAGGAGGAGGAGGAGGAGGAGGAGGAGGAGGAGGAGGAGGAGGAGAAGAAGAAGAAGAAGAAGAAGAAGAGGAAGAGGAAGAGGAAGAGGAAGAAGAGGAAGAGGAAGAAGAAGAAGAAGAAGAAGAAGAAGAAGAAGAAGAAGAAGAAGAAGAAGAAGAAGAAGAAGAAGAAGAAGAAGAAGAAGAAGAAGAAGAAGAAGATTATGAGGGGATTGGAGGCTAAAACATATGAAGAATGGTTGCACAAATTGGGTTTATCTAGTGAAAAGGAGGAACAAGGGTGACCTGATAGCAGTGTTTCGTATTTCATATTTGCCACAACCTATTTTCCAAAGCATCAGAAGGCAAGAAACATTGGGTGGAAACTAATCAAGGAGAGAAGCAACCTAGAACTAAGGAGAAATTTCCTAATAGTGAGAACAATTAACCAGTGGAACAACTTGCTTCCAGAAGTTTATTTATTTATTTTGTCATAACAATATATGTAGGTATCATACAAAAAGATCATATAATATATAAACACATATATGAGTAAATATAAGGAGGTATAAGCATATATGTATATAGGAAGAAGAAAAGAAAAAACAATAGGACAGGAACGGTAGCACGTTTGTGCGCTTATGCACACCCCTTATGGTCCTCTTACGAATGGGGTGAGGTCGCTCTGTCACTGAAGACTTTTAAGAGACTGCACAGCCACTTGTCTGGAATGATATAGGGTCTCCTGCTTATGCAGAGGGTTGGGCACTAAACTTAATTGGTGAATTCTTTGATGAATTCTTTAATGGCTCATTAGCCGAGGTGGCGCAGTGGTTAGAGTGCAGTACTGCAGGCTACTTCTGCTGACAGCCAGCTGCCTGCAATTTGGCAGATGGAATCTCACCAGGCTCAAGGTTGACTCAGCCTCACATCCTTCCGACGTGGGTAAAATGAGGACCCAAATTGTTGGGGGCAATATGCTGACTCTGTAAACTGCTTAGAGAGGGCTGTAACGCAGCTATAAAGCAGTATATAAGGGCTATTGCTATTGCTATTTTAGAATATAGAATAACAGAGTTGGAAGGGACCTTGAAGGACTTCTAGTCCAGGGGTCAGCAACCTTAAACACTCAAAGAGCCACAAAGGCCCTAACTGGAAGCCCCCGTTCAATTCTGGAGCCGACCAGAAGTCTGGTTCCCCCATCATAGTCTCCTCCTAGCGCGGCATCCTTTTTCCTCTGCCAACTGGAAGTCGGTTCCCCCACCATAGAGTCTCCTCTTAGCACAGCCTCCTTTTTCTTCTACCTATCCTAACCGAAAGCCCGATCAATTGTGGAGCTGACCAGCAACAGGGAGCCACAGCAGAGGGATGAAAGAGCCACATGTAGCTCTAGAGCCACAGGTTAGTGACCCCTGTTCTAGTCCAAACCCCCTCCTCAAGCAGGAAACCCTGTATCATTTCAGACAAATGTTGTCCAATCTCTTCTTAAAAACTTCCAGTGTTGGAGCACTCACAACTTCGGGAGACAAGCCGTTCAACTGATTCATTCCTTAATACATTTTGTTAATGTATGGTTCAAAGTGTTGTGGCGATCCAAGGTAAATATCCTTCTATTCAATTCCCGGAGTCTGTTGTGTCCCACTCCTCCTCTGATGGCCGGGTCGGGGAAGTCCATATCAAGCGTGGCTGCAAAGCCTCTGCAGCTTTGCCAAAGTTCTGTCAGAGTTCTCAGGGCAGGCAGGAGTCCAAGATGTGACTTCAGCAATCCAAATTAGACTTTGCCTGACTCAAAGAATGCCAGAAAGCAGATCCTTTATATAGGCCATGGGGTGTGGCTCCATGATTCAGCACTTATCCAGGCCTACCCCTCCCTTCCTTTTGCTGACGTCGCCTTTCGATTCTCCGGAAGCGTGGATCTATCCACTGCATCATTTCGTCCCCAGCTGCCGGCAATTCTAGCTCGTGGCTGGCTTCAGGTGCACATGCTATCGGGGGGAGGTTTGTTTGCTCGGTTTGTCCTTGGCATGGTGCCAGGGCTGGGAGCTGGAGGCATGCCAGGACATTCTTCTGAACTATCAGTCTCTGGCTGAGATAGCAGGAGATGAGAGGGGCCCGGCTGCGGAGAGGGGGGCGAGCGAGGCACAACAGAGTCCATATTATCTGAAGGCAGCTAAGCAACTACCCTTTCCTGTTCTTGGCGTTTTTAAACAAGTATAAACTTGCAATTTGGATCTTCTCTAAGTGTATCCTAAGGCTGCTTGTTTTTTATTAAAAAAAAAAAATAGAAACATGACACAATGAGCAGAAATTCAACAGGCGTAGCTTTCGGGCATAGTGATGAGACACTGGGAAATCTTTCAATATTTCCCATCGGGCTAGCGGGTGATATGATAGCAGTATTCCAGTATTTGAGGGGCTGCCACAAAGAAGAGGGGGGGTCAACTTATTTTCCAAAGCACCCGAAGGCAGGACAAGAAACAATTTATTTTTTATTTATTTTGTCACAACAATATATGTAAGTATCATACAGAAACGTCATATAGTATATAAACATATATATGAGTAAATATTAGGAGGTATAAGCATTAGGAGGTATATATATATAGGAAGAAGAAAAGAAAAACAATAGGACAGGAACGGTAGGCACATTTGTGCGCTTATGCACGCCCCTTATGGTCCTCTTAGGAATGGGGTGAGGTCAATAGTAGAAAGTTTTTGGTTAAAGCTTTTAGGATTGTGGGAAGAGACTACAGAGTCAGGTAAAGTATTCCAAGCACTGATGATTCTGTTACAGAAGTCATATTTTCTGCAATCTAGATTAAAGTGGTTGACATTAAGTTTAAATCTATTGGTTGCCCTTGTATTATTGCAATTAAAGCTGAAGTAGTCTTTAACAGGAAGGACATTACAATAGATGATTCTATGAGTTAAACTTAGCTCTTGTTGAAGGCGACAGAGTTCCAAGTTTTCTAAGCCTAGGATTTCAAGTCTGGTGGGATAGGGTATTTTGTTGTTTACAGAGGAATGGAGAACTCTTCTTGTAAAATATTTCTGGACACGTTCAATTGTATTGATGTCAGAGATGTGGTGAGGGTTCCAAACAGGCGAGCTGTATTCTAGAATTGGTCTAGCAAATGTTTTATATGCTCTGGTTAGTAGTGTGGTGTTTTTGGAAAAGAAGCTACGCAAAATTAGGTTTACAACTCTTACAGCCTTTTTTTGCTATGTAGTTGCAGTGGGCTTTGGCACTTAGATCATTTGACATGAAAACGCCAAGGTCTTTAACAGGATGGGGGTCGTCTGTAAGGTAATGTCCATCTAGTATGTACTTAGTGTTTGGGTTCTTTTTTCCTATATGTAAGACTGAGCATTTGCTGGTTGAGATTTGGAGTTGCCAAGTTTTAGACCAAGCGGTTAGATGATCAAGGATCAATGGATGGAAACCTGGAATTAAGGAGAAACTTCCTAACCGTGAGGGATGAAAGAGCCACATGCGGCTCCAGAGCCGCGAGTTGCTGACCCCTGGTATAAGGTCTCCTGTTTGAGCAGGGGGTTGAGCTAGATGACCTCCAAGGTCCTTTCCAGCTGTATTCTGATTGATCAATAGTTCCCCAGTGAGCAGCCTCTTCTCCAAAGTCCCCTGCTAGACCTACCTGCCCACCATTGTGGGGATCCCATCCAGCCACCAGGAGGTGGGCCGAGAGCTCCGGGTGCTTGTAGCTGAGGCTTTTCACCAGCGTGGCTGCAGCCAGGACTCGCGGGGGAATCTCCGTCTCCAGGCTGTGGGGAGAAGGGAAAAGGCTGAGTATGCTAAATTGTGCCTCAGTTTCTTTCTCCATTTGCAGTTTAGTAGGGCAGATCCAAAGTGGATCTCTAGAAGATCTTCGGCCTCATTGGTCACTTGTGTGAAAGCTGAGACTCCAGTTTCTGGGACATTTTATCAAAGGCTTCTCAGGGGTCATTCACAAAATGCAAATAGAATAGAATAGAATAGAATAGAATAGAATAGAATAGAATAGAATAGAATAGAATAGAATAGAATAGAATAGGGCAGGGGTCTGCAAACTTGGCTCTTTTAGGACTTATGGACTTCAACTCCCAGAGTTCCTCAGCCAGCAAAACTCAGCAAAGCTGGCTGAGGTACTCTGGGAGTTGAAGTCCACAAGTCTTAAAAGAGCCAAGTTTGCAGACCCCTGGAATAGGGGATAGAATGGAATGGAATGGAATGGAATGGAATGGAATAGAATAGAATAGAATAGAATAGAATAGAATAGAATAGAATAGAATAGAATAGAATAGGGGATAGAATGGAATGGAATGGAATGGAATTCTTTATTGGCCAAGTGTGATTGGACACACAAGGAATTTGTCTTTGGTGCACACACTCTCAGTGTACATAAAAGAAAAGATACATTCATCAAGAATCATAAGGTACAACGCTTAACGAATAGGGTACAAATAAGCAATCAAATCATACTAGTAAACAATCAGTATAAATTGTAAGGCTACAAGCAACAACGTTACAGTCGTACAGTCATAAGTGGGAGGAGATGGGTGATGGGAACGATGAGAAGATAACTGGGTGTTGAGTTACTCCATTTTCTTGGCTTTTTCCTGTACGACAAAGAGGCTAGATTTGCATCCTATGCTAAGCCCCTACCAAGTAACCTGGATTAAAAATAATTACAGGTAGTCCTCGACTTACGACCACAACTGAGCCCAAAATTTATGTTGCTAAGTTAGAATTATTATTTTTTTTTGTATTTATATCCCGCCCTTCTCCGAAGACTCAGGGCGGCTTACACTATGTCAAGCAATAGTCTTCATCCTTTTGTATATATATACAAAGTCCTTGTATATATATATATACAAAAGGGTCCTTGAGTGGCTCAGGCTGTAAAATAGCCTGTTATTAAAACACAGCTGCCTGCAATTACTGCAGGTTCTAGTCCCACCAGGCCCAAGGTTGACTCAGCCTTCCATCCTTTATAAGGTAGGTAAAATGAGGACCCAGATTGTTGGGGGGGCAATAAGTTGACTTTGTAAATATATTTGATGAATATAATATAATATAATATAATATGAAATATAATATGAACATTCCAGGATTTCAAATTGAACGGTCAGACAGGATTCCAGAAACATCTGGTAAAAAGAAAGGAGGAGGCTTATGCCTATATATTAATTCAACCTGGTGTCAAGATTTTAACATAATTTACAAATTCTGTGACAACAATTTAGAGACTCTAATTATCAACTGCAAACCTTACTATTCGCCTCGTGAATTTTCCTCATTTCTTCTATCACCAATCTCTTTCCACTTATGACTGTATGACTATAACTTGTTGCTGGCAATCCTTATGATTTATATTGATATATTGATCATCAATTGTGTTGTAAATGTTGTACCTTGTTGAATGTATCTTTTCTTTTATGTACACTGAGAGCATATGGACCAAGACAAATTCCTTGTGTGTCCAATCACACTTGGCCAATAAAATTCTATTCTATTCTATTCTATTCTATATACAAATAGAATGAGACTATTGCCTTTCATACTGTAAGCCGCCCTGTGTCTTCGGAGAAGGGCGGGATATAAATGTAAATTAAAAAAAAAAAAAAGTCAACTTACTGCCCCCCAACAATCTGGGTCCTCATTTTACCTACCCTGTGTGTTAAGTGAGTTTTGCCCCATTTTACGACTTTTCTCGTCACGTTAGTTAAGTGAATCACTGCAAACAGAGTGATAGAAAAAACAGAGGGATAGAATCAAGATCACGTGAAGTGTTAATACCACTTTATAATGCCTTGGTAAGGCCACGCTTGGAATATTGCATCCAGTTTTGGTCGCCACGATGTAAAAAAGATGTTGAGACTCTAGAAAGAGTGCAGAGAAGAGCAACAAAGATGATTAGGGGACTGGAGGATAAAACATATGAAGAACGGTTGCAGGAACTGGGTATGTCTAGTTTAACAAAAAGAAGGACTAGGGGAGACATGATAGCTGTGTTATAATACCTCAGGGGTTGCCACAAAGAAGAGGGAGTCGGGCTGTTCTCCAAAGCACCTGAGGGTAGAACAAGAAGCAATGGGTGGAAACTAATCAAGGAGAGATGCAACTTAGAACTAAGGAGAAATTTCCTGACAGTTAGAACAATGAATAAGTGGAACGACTTGCCTGCAGAAGTTGTGAATGCTCCAACACTGGAAAAATTTAAGAAAATGTTGGATAACCATCTGACTGAGATGGTGTAGGGTTTCCTGCCTGGGCAGGGGGTTGGACTAGAAGGCCTCCAAGGTCCCTTCCAACTCTGATGTTATGTTACTTAAATGTTAACTTAGTAACACGGTTGTTAAGTGAATCCGGCTTCCCCATCGATTCGGCTTGTCAGAAAGCGCCAGGACACTGTAACCGTCCTAAATATGAACCAGTAATCGAGCATCCGAATGTAAATCAGGTGACCATGGGGATGCGGCAACGGTCGGAGGTGTGAAAAACGATCTTCGGTTCCTTTTTTTCTGTGCCGTTGTAACTCCGAAGGGTCACTAAGCGAATTGTTGTAAGTCGAGGACTTTCCATTTATTTCCTGATCATTTCAAGCGTGGGCCCGCTTTGGATAGTGCAGATGAGGTGGAGAGTTCATAATAATAATAATAATAACAATAATAATAATAATAATATTTTAATTTGTATACCGCCCTTCTCCCGAAGGACTTAGGGCGGTTAACAGCCAAATAAAAACAACAATCAAACACATACAATACAAATAAAAACCACAGCTAAAAAACTTATTTAAATTTGGCCCAACTATTAAAATACATTTAAAACCCTTAAAAAGCTAATTAAAAAATTAAAAACCCATAAGATCATCTAAAAATTCTATGCCAGTCCTGCGCGAAAAAATAGATACGTTTTAAGTTTGCGGCGAAAGGTCCGAAGGTCGGAGAGCTGTCTAAGTCCAGGGGGAAGTTCGTTCCATAGGGTGGGAGCCCCCACAGAGAAGGCCCTTCCTCTGGGGGCCGCCAGCCGACATTGCTTGGCTGACGGCACCCGAAGGAGTCCCTCTCTGTGAGAGCGCACGGGTCGGTGGGAGGCACAAGGTGGCAGTAGGCGGTCCCATAAGTAACCCGGTCCTAAGCCATGGAGCGCTTTAAAGGTGGTAACCAATACCTTGAAGCGCACCCGGGAGACCACAGGCAGCCAGTGCAGCTTGCGCAGGATAGGTGTTATATGGGAGCTCCGAACAGCTCCCTCTATCACCCGCGCAGCTGCATTCTGGACTAACTGGAGTCTCCGGGTGCTCTTCAAGGGGAGCCCCATGTAGAGAGCATTGCAATAGTCCAGGCGAGAGGTAACTGTTGTGTCTTGCCCGCTCTCACCGCAGCCGGGGCCTTCTTATCTGCTTCCGAACGCTGAGGAATGTCCTAGTATGCCTCCCGGCCCCAGCCCTGGCTCCATGCCCAGACAGGCTGAGGAGGAGGAAGCACCTCCCGGCCCCAGCCCTGGTTCCATGCCCAGGCAAACGGAGCAACTAGACCCCTCCCCCTCCCCCACAGCATGTGAGCCTGAGGGAGGTCAATTACCAACAGCTGCCGACTGGAGTGACCCTCACTTCAGAAGAACTGATAGGCGGCGGCGTCAGAAGGAAGGGAGGGGCAGGCCTGGATAAGTGCTGAGTCATGGAGCCACATCCCATGGCCTATATAAAGGATCTGCTTTCTGGCATTCTCTGAGTCAGGCAAAGTCGAACGTATCTTGCTGAAGTCACTTTCTGGTCTCCTGCCTGCCTTGAGGACTTTGCTAGGACTTTGGCAGAGCTGCAGAGGCACGCCTGATTCGGATTTCCCTGACCCGGCCATCAGCGGAGGAGTGGGACACGACAGTAACAAGAGCATGAGTGACTGTGCATAAGGAATCCCGGTCAAGAAAGGGGCACAACTGGCGGATCAGGCGGACCTGATAAAAAAGCTCTCCTGGAGACGATCATCAGATGTTCTTCAAAAGACAACCACCCGTCCAGGAGAACGCCTAAATGACATACAGTCAGTTGCAGCTGACTGTACTGGGAAGCCGGCATCCACAGCCACTCCGTCTTGGAGGGGTTGAGTTTGAGCCTGTTTCTCTCCATCCAGACCCGTCACGAGGATTATTAAACACTTTTTTTTTTTTGGCTCTTCTGGATTAGTAAAAATAAATTGAATGTGCGAGAGATGGATTTTAACCGTGTTTAAAGAAGTTTACGAAACCGTGGCTAGGCATGGCGAGGAAAGAGTAAAGGAGAAGGCTTAATAGAAATTTTTTTTTTTTTATTGGCCAAGTGTGATTGGACACACAAGGAATTTGTCTTGGTGCATATGCTCTCAGTGTACATAAAAGAAAAGATACGTTCATCAAGGTACAACATTTACAACACAATTGATGATCAATATATCAATATAAATCATAAGGATTGCCAGCAACAAGTTATAGTCATACAGTCATAAGTGGAAAGAGATTGGCGATGGGAACTATGAAACGATTAATAGTAGTGCAGATTCAGTAAATAGTCTGACAGTGTTGAGGGAATTATTTGTTTAGCAGAGTGATGGCCTTCGGGAAAAAACTGTTCTTGTGTCTAGTTGTTCTGGTGTGCAGTGCTCTATAACGTCGTTTTGAGGGTAGGGGTTGAAACAGTTTATGTCCAGGATGCGAGGGATCTGCAAATATTTTCACGGCCCTCTTCTTGATTCGTGCAGTATACAGGTCCTCAATGGAAGGCAAGTTGGTAGCAATTATTTTTTCTGCAGTTCTAATTATCCTCTGAAGTCTGTGTTTTTCTTGTTGGGTTGCAGAACCGAACCAGACAGTTATAGAGGTGCAAATGACAGACTCAATAATTCCTCTGTAGAATTGGATCAGCAGCTCCTTGGGCAGCTTGAGCTTACTGAGTTGGCGCAGAAAGAACATTCTTTGTTGTCCTTTTTTAATGATGTTTTTGATGTTTTTTAAGTTCTCTGTTTTCCCCATCTGTAAAATGGATGCTATCATCACGGTGAAGATGCAAAGCAATTGGCCCCTTTCGGGCTGCAATTGTTCTCTCACTCACTTGGGAAAATATTCCTCTAAATTCAGGAGTGCTTAGCACTGCCTTGCAAATGTCAATCAGAAAATTTAAAAAAAAGCAGAGTTTAGAAAGGGCTGCAAGCAACACCCAAAATAGCAACAGGGTTTCTGGCCTCGGATTCGGTACTTTCCAACTCCTCGATACAAGGAACGCTTGATCCCCTGGCGGGAGCCAATAAGATCTTCCCTTTAGCCGTTGCCTTTTCTGGGAAATCAAGTGATAAAAAAGAAGCACCATTTTTATAACAGCCACCAGGGGGCGATGCGGCATTGATAAAAAAAATCTCCCACCAAGGAAAGAGTTGAGCTGGAAGGTTTGACTCTCACAGAGACGCCAAACAATGAATGAATTATTGGGTTTAATCATAAGTGGATTCCTTGAGGCACCTTTTTCCCTTGTTGAGAGGGGAAGGGAAGAAGGCTTTCTTGTTCCCAGAGGCCCAGGGGAAAATAATAATAATAATAATAATAATAATAATAATAATAATAATAATAATAATAATAATAATAATAATAATAATAATAATAATAATAATAATAATATTTTAATTTGTATATTGCCCTTCTCCCGAAGGACTCAGGGCGGTTAACAGCCAAAATAAAATAACAATGAAAACACATACAATACTAAAAACAGACAATTAAAAAACTTATTAAATTTGGCCCAATTTTAAAATACAATCAAACCCTATAAAATTAATAAAAATTTAAAACCCATAAAATCAGCTAAAAACTAAAATTCAAGCCAGTCCTGCGTGACGGAATAGATATGTCTTAAGTTCGCGGCGAAAGGTCCGAAGGTCTGGTAGTTGTCGAAGTCCAGGGGGAAGTTCGTTCCACAGGGTAGGAGCCCCCACAGAGAAGGCCCTTCCCCTGGGGGCCGCCAGTCGACATTGCTTGGCTGACGGCACCCTAAGGAGTCCCTCTCTGTGAGAGCGCACAGGTCGATGGGAGGTACTGGATGGGCACCTAACATCAAAATTGTCATCAAAAAAGCACAACAAAGAATGTTCTTCCTGTGCCAACTCAGAAAGCTCAAACTGCCCAAGGAGCTGCTGATCCAGTTCTACAGAGGAATTATTGAGTCTGTCACCTGCACCTCTGTAACTATCTGGTTTGGTTCTGCAACCCAACAAGAAAGACACAGACTTCAACGGACAGTTAGGACTACAGAAAAAAATAATTGCAACCAGCCGGCCTTCTGTTGAGGACCAGAAAGAGAGCTGTGAATATATCTATAGACCTCTCACATCCTGGATATAAACAGTTTCAACCTCTTCCCTCAAGATGACAAGATAGGGCAGGGGTGTCAAATTGGATTTCTTCGAGGGCCAGATCAACATTGTAGTTTTCCTCTGCGGGCCAGCGGGGGGGGGAGGGGGTTGGCGGGGGGGGGGGAGACAGGACGGATGTCTCCTGCAGCACTTTACTTGCCAAAACGGGGATGCCCTGCTTCGTTTTCACCCTCCATGGCCTCTTGCAGCACTCTGCCAGCTAAAAACAAGCCTGTTTTATGTACATCAGGAAGTTCAAAGCCTTAATCACAGGTTTCAGGCCACCATCTTGACTTGTTTGACCTCACCCTTACAGGCCTCACCTCATGAAGATGAGGACCCTATCGTCTGATGACTGCCTTGGTGGCTAATTTCTACCCTTCCCTTCTCTCTCCTGTTCATCCCTGATCACCATGGATCAGGAGAGCATCAGGCCTACTCTATCTAGATCAGGGGTCTCCAACCTTGGTCCCTTTAAGACTTGTGGACTTCAACTCCCAGAGTTCTTCAACCAGCTTTGGGAGTTGAAGTCCGCAAGACTTAAAGGGACCAAGGTTGGACACCCCTGATCTAGATCCCATTTTGTGCTCTGCTGATTTCTCTTCCTCCTCCTCAGATCTGCAGCCCTGCCAGTTGGTGCCCCTTGGATATGCTTTCCTTTCAGGCGCCAGAAGACGGGCAGAGCTGCAGACCACTCTGGGATTGGGCTTCCCCGTGGAAGAGGGAGGACCCTGGTGGGCTCCCGTGAGCAGCTCCTTAGTCTTCCTCACCTGTGGAGCTCCAGCTGGTAATTGATCAGATCAGCCATGGCCTCAGCATCAGCCTTGGAGCCAGAGAGGGCGCAGTAAATCCGGTCATGCAGGGGCTCTAACTTGTTGAAGAAGCAGCTGACCACCGAATCCCTGGAAAGAGGAAGGCAAGATGTTGAAAGCAATCGGAATAGAAATAGGATTAGGATAGAATATAGAAAGTAAAATATAGAATACAGAATAGAATAGAGTAGAATAAAATACTTATGAATAGAATAGAATAGACTTAAGAATAGAATAGAATCAAGGGTAGAACAGAGTAGAGTAGAGTAGAGTAGAGTAGAGTAGAGTAGAATAGAATAGAATAGAATAGAGTAGAGTAGATTGGAGTAAAGTGGAGTAGAATAGAATAGAATTAGAATAGGAGTAGAGTAGACTAGAATAGGAATAAGAATAAAGAGTAGAATAAAATAGAATAGAATAGAAGGAGAGGAGAGGAGAGGAGAGGAGAGGAGAGGAGAGGAGAGGAGAGGAGAGGAGAGAAGAGGAGAAGAGAAGAGAAGAGAAGTAGACTGGAGTAGAGTAGAGTAGAATACAATACAATAAGAATAAAGAGTAGAGTAGAGTAGAACAGAATAGAATAAGAATAAGAATAAAGAGTAGAATAGAATAGAATAGAATAAAAGTAGAGTAGAATAAAGTAGAGTAGAGTAGAATAGATTAAGAATAAAGAGTAGAGTAGAATAGAATAGAAGTAGAGTAGAGTAGAGTAGAATAGAATAGAATAGAATAGAATAGAATAGAATAGGAGTAGAGTAGAGTAGAGTAGAGTAGAATAGAATAAGAATAAAGAGTAGAATAGAATAGAATAGAATAGAATAGAATATTTACTCTTACATATGTTTATACACTATATAATTTTTTCTATATGATACTTATATATATTGTTGTGACAAAATAAATAAATAAAATAAATAAATAAATAAAGAATAGAATAGAATAGGAATTCTTTATTGGCCAAGCGTGATTGGACACACAAGGAATTTGTCTCCACTGCGTAAGTTCTCAGTGTAAAAACAAGCAACTATTGATAAATCACTATCATAATCAACATGAAAATACATTCATCATAAATCATAAGAAACAACATTTAGTGATAATCCTGCATCCCGAGAGCCCAGGGTAGGGGTGCTGGGGTGGCGGTTATTATTAACGAGGGTCTTCGACCGAGGGAGGTCACTGTTCCACAGATAGCCGGATGTGAGTCCCTCTTTGTGAGGTGGGGTCAGGGGATACAGGTGGGTTTGCTGATTACGTACCTGGCTCCCTGCGGCATGACAGCAGCCCTGCCCGAGCTGCTGGAGGTGATAGCCGAGCTGGCGGTTGATACCCCCCCGACTTATGGTTATGGGGGATTTCAACCTGCCATCGCTCGGTGAGTCATCTGCTGCAGCTCGGGAGTTCATGGCTTCCATGACGGCCTTGGAACTGACCCAGTTAGTTGATGGTCCCACTCACATTGGGGGAAACACCCTGGACTTAATTTTTGTCTCTGGACAGTGGCTGAATGATCTAGAATCAAGGGATTTAGTCACTCTACCCTTGTCATGGTTGGATCATTCTCTCCTTCGGTTAGACGTTCGAACTGCCAACCCGCACCGCAGGGAGACGGAACCGACGCATTGGTTCCGTCCCAGGCGCCTGATGGACCCGGAGAGGTTTCTGACAGAGCTTGGGCCACTTCCTGAGGACCTAGCCCACGACTCGGCTGAAGAACTCGTCGCCGCCTGGGAAAGGGCGGGGCGGGGGCCTTGGACCGCGTTGTGCCTTTGCGGCCTCTGACCCAGCGCCGATCTCGACCGGCTCCTTGGTATTCCGAGGAGCTGAGTGAGATGAAGCGCCGAAAAAGACGCCTAGAGAGTAATTGGAGGGCCAGCCATTCTGAACCTGACCGAACACTAGTAAGATCTCATATTCAGACCTATCTAGTGGCGATAAGTGCGGCGAAGCGTGAGTATTTCTCCGCTCTTACTGCGTTAGCAGATAACCGCCCAGCAGCCTTGTTTAGGGTGACCCGCTCCCTTTTAACTCAGATTCGGGATGGGCTGGACACAGATTGGGTAGTCTCAGATGGGATGACAGAGGCGGTTCTTGAGTTTGTCATCTGGGAGGAGTTTGGTTAATACTTGGATGGGAGACCACTAGGAAATCTCACAGAGGAGGACTAGACTGGGTGGCTGGAAAAAAAAACACCCTAAAATAAGGCAAGAGCAAAGGATCCCTTGATTATCTCAGAGAAAACTACCTGGGCCTGTTCCTCAAGTCACCAAGAGTTGACATCAATAAGACTTTCCTTCCCCTCTGGCCAATGAAAGATATTAGACGTTTCTTCGCATTCACTCAGATACACATATCCCTTCAGCCCTTACCAGGGGTGAAATGCTCCCGGTTCAGACCGGATCATGTGATCCGGTAGCGATGGGGGTGGGTAGTTCGGAGAACCGGTAGCAAAAATCCCTGCCCACCCCCCACCGCCCGCACCTCGCTGTTCCGCTTCTCTGTCCCTGAAGCACTCGGTGGACGGCCTTAAATGACTGCCGTGGCACTCCAAAGGGCCACACTACAGTTGATCAGCACTGTAGGCGGCTAGTAGACCGGTGCCTCTATTTTTAAAGAAGGTAGACCGGTGTGTTCCCAAAAAAAGGCAATTAGTAGAGCGGTGCCTCTATTTTTAAAGAAGGTAGACTGGTGCGCTCCCACGTTTTGTATACTTTGTTTATTATTTTTATTATTTATTATTATTGGCCATGCCCATTCAGTCACCTGACCACCAAGCCACGCCCACTGGGTCACCTGACCACCAAGCCATGCCCACCAATTAAGCCACGCCCACAGAACTGGTAGGGAAATTTTTAGATTTCACCCCGGCCCTTACCCGGCAGAAACTCGGGAGTCAGAGCCCAGGACGACCCCGCCATCAAACTCCACGGCCATGATGGTGGTCTGTAGAGAAGAGGAAAAATTTGTAGAGCAGAAGAGAAATAACAGCATTGCAAGGCAATTTGTAGTGCAGAGCAAGAAAGACAATTAGGGGACTGGAGGCTAAAACGTATAAAGAACGGTTGCTGGAATTGGGTATGTCTAGTTTAATGAAAAGAAGGACTAGGGGAGACATGATAGTGATCTGATATCTCAGGGCTGCCACAAAGAAGAGGGAGTCAAGCTATTCACCAAAGCACCTGAGGGCAGGACAAGAAGCAATGGGTGGAAACCAGGGGTGAAATGCTCCTGGTTCGGACCGGATCACCCAATCCGGTAGCAATGGTGGCGGGTGGTTCGGAGAACCGGTAGCAAAAATCCCTGCCCCCACCCCCCGCCCATGCCCAGCTGAGCCACACGATAATCAGAGGTTGTTTTTTTTTTTACTTTTAAAAGCATTTTTTTCTTTGGCTGAAAAAATGCTTTTAAAAGTTAAAAAAAAAGCCTGTGATGATTGCGCAGCTCAGCTGGGATCGTCAGAACCTTTTCAAAGCATTTTTTACTACAAGCTCTTCGGACGAAGAGGTTGTAAAAAAAAACGCTTTTAAAAGGCTCCTCTGGTGATCCCAGCTGAGTTGCCTGATCATCAGAGGCTTTTAAAAGCATTTTTTAACCACCTCTTCGGCCAAAGAGGTTATAGAAAAATGCTTTTAAAAGTTAAAAAAAAAAGTTGGCCATGCCCACCCAGTCACATTAACCAAGCTCCCCCACCAAGCCATGCCCACAGAACCAGTAGTAACAAATTTTACATTTCACCCCTGGTGGAAACTAATCAAGGAGAGAAGCAACTCAGAAGTAAAGAGAAAGTTTGGGGATTTGGGGAAGAAACCACAGAGTCAGGTAGTGCATTCCAGACAATGACCACTCTGTTGCTGAAGTTGTATTTTCTGCAATCGAGTTTGGTGCAGTTTACCTTAAGTTTGTATCTATTGTGTGCTCTTGTATTATTTTGGTTGAAGCTGAAGTATTCATTGGCTGGTAGGAAATTGTAGCAGATGATTTTATGTACTATGTTTAGGTCAGACCGAAGATGGCGAAGTTCTAAATTGTCTAAGCCCAAAATTTAATGCCTGTGTTAAAAGATCAGGGAGAAAACCGTGTCCTCACTAGAGGACACAAATGACTTGACAGGACATAATCCATTGAAAAGTGCTGCTGTGAACTCCATGTGGTATCAGGGAGGGCATCCGACCAGCAAATGCTCAGCTCCCTTCGGTCACTCTAACCAGAATTAAGGGATTATAGGATCGTAAAAGGGAGTTTAGTTTAATCAATCAAAAACTCCATTGAAAGATCTGTGGAGCTAATAATAATAATAATAATAATAATAATAATAATAATAATAATAATAATAATAATAATCATAATAATAATAATATTTTAATTTGTATACCGCCCTTCTCCTGAAGGACTCAGGGCGGTGAACAACCAAGTAAAATACAACCACAGACAAATACAATATTAAAAATAGCCCTTAAAAACTTATTCAATTTGTCGAAAAAATTTAAAATACAAATTACACCCAGAGAAGGCCCTCCCCCTGGGGGCCGCCAGTCGACATTGTTTGGCTGATGGCACCCTAAGGAGTCCCTCTCTATGGGAACGCACTGGGCGCTGGGAGATAGAAGACGGCAGTAGACGGTCCCGTAAGTAACCCGGTCCTAAGCCATGGAGCGCTTTGAAGGTGGTAACCAATACTTTGAAGCGCACCTGGAAGACAACAGGTAGCCAGTGCAGTCTGCGCAGGATCGGTGTTACATGGGAGCTACGTGTAGCTCCCTCAATAACCCGTGCAGCCGCATTCTGGACTAGCTGAAGTCTCCGAGTGCTCTTCAAGGGGAGCCCCATGTAGAGAGCATTGCAATAGTCCAAGCGAGAAGTAACGAGAGCATGAATGACCGTGCATAAGGCATCCCGGTCCAGGAAGGGACGCAACTGGCGGATCAGGCGAACCTGATAAAAAGCTCTCCTGGAGACGGTCGTCAAGTGTTCTTCAAAAGACAACCGCCCATCCAGGAGCACGCCCAAGTTGCGCACCTTCTCCATTGGGGCCAACAACTCACCCCCAACAGACAGCCGCATCTGCAGCTGACTGTACCGGGGAGCCGGCATCCACAGCCACTCCGTCTTGGAGGGATTAAGTTTGAGCCTGTTCCTCCCCATCCAGACCCGTACGGCTTCCAAACACTGGGACAGCACTTCAACAGCTTCGCTGGGGTGGCCTGGGGTGGAAAAGTACAGCTGAGTGTCATCAGCGTACAGTTGGTATCTCACCCCAAAACCACTGATGATCTCACCCAGTGGCTTCATATAGATGTTGAACAGGAGGGGTGAGAGAATCGACCCCTGTGGCACCCCACAAATGAGGCACCTCGGAGTCGATCTCTGCCCTCCTGTCAACACCGTCTGCGTCCGGTCTGAGAGGTAGGAGGAGAACCACCGATAAACGGTGCCTCCCACTCCCAACCCCTCCAGCCGGCGCAACAGGATACCATGGTCAATGGTATCAAAAGCCGCTGAGAGGTCTAATAGGACCAGGGCAGAGGAATAACCCCTGTTCCTGGCCCTCCAGAGATCATCCACCAACGCGACCAAAGCCGTCTCTGTGCTGTAACCGGGCCGAAAGCCGGACTGGAACGGGTAGATAGACAGATTCATCCAGGTACTGGGGTAGCTGACATGCCACCACACTCTCTACAACCTTCGCCGTGCTGCCAAGCTGCCAGTTGGTTCTGTGTAGTTGCCAGTGGCCTGGAAAAAAAACAAAACCCTAAGCTAAAATCTTGGCAGGGAATCTCAGCATTTTGCCAAAACTGCTTCTCCTGCCTTTCTATCTGTTAGAATAACAGAGTTGGAAGGGGCCTTGGAGGTCTTCTAGTCCTCCTTAGGCAGGAAACCCTACACCACTTCAGACAAATGGTTATCCAACATCTTCTTAAAAACTTCCAGTGTTGGAGAATTCACAACTTCTGGAGACAAATTGTTCCACTGATTACCGTAATTGTTCTAACTGTCAGGAAATTTGTCCTTAGTTCTAAGTTACTTCTCTCCTTGATTAGTTTCCACCCATTGCTTCTTGTTCTACCCTCAGGTGCTTTGGAGAATAGTTTGACTCCCTCTTCTTTGTGGCAACCCCTGAGATATTGGAAGGCTGCTATCATGTCTCCCCTAGTCCTTCTCTTCACTGGACTAGCCATTCCCAGTTCCTGCAACCGTTCTTCCTATGTTTTAGCCTCCAGTCCCCTAATCATCTTTGTTGCTCTTCTCTGCACTCTTTCTAGAGTCTCAACATCCTTTTTACATCGTGGCAACCAAAACTGAATGCAACATTCCAAGTGTGGCCTTACCAAGGCATTATAAAGTGGTATTAACACTTAACATGATCTTGATTCTATCCCTCTGTTTAGGCAGCCTAGGAGTGTGTTGGCTTTTTGACAGCTACAGAATGCCAAGCATAGAACATCACTCCTTCTCCAGCTATGCAGGGGAATTTGAGCTGGCAGGGAGCCCAGAAGCCCTTCCCTGTGCCAAGGGGGGGGCTGCAGCATAGCAAAGGTCTCTCGGGAGCCTATTGCGGCTTTGCACGGAGTTATACAGTGTGCACAAGAAGGACCTGCCTTTCCCATCCCAGGCGGGTGAAAAGTTCAAAGATCAGCTTTATTAGCGACTTCGTAGCTGGATAAGAATTACTGCCAACGTATCCACCCACTGAACCAGTTTGCAGAGAAAAACCGAGCAGTACAGATAGTCCTCGACTTATGACTGCAACGGAGGCCAACATTTCCGCCGCTAAGCGAGACAGGGGGTTGAGTTTTTTCCCCCTGTTTACGACCTTTCTTGCCGGAAAGTGTTAAGGGAACCGTGGCAGTTGTGAAGTTGCTAATGCGGTTGTTAAGTAAATCCAGCTCCCTCCTTGACTTTGCCGGTCAGAAGGTCACAAAACGGGGATCACATGACCCCAGGATATTGCAACCATCGTAAATAGCGGCCGGTTGCCAAGCGTCTGAATTTTGATCATGTGACCATGGGGATGCTGCAACGGCCATGTGGAAAACGGTCATAAGTCACTTTTTTAGGCGCCGTTGTCATTTTGAAGGATCACTAAACCAACAATTGTAAGACAAGGGCTACCTGTACTTATAATAATAATAATAATAACAACAGAGTTGGAAGGGACCTTGGAGGCCTTCTAGTCCAACCCCCTGCCCAGGCAGGAAACCCTACACCATTTCAGACAAACGGTTAGCCAACATTTTCTTAAAAATTCCCAGTGTTGGAGCATTCACAACTTCTGCAGGCAAGTTGTTCCTCTGATTAATTGTTCTAACTGTCAGGAAATTTCTCCTTAGTTCTAAGTTGCTTCTCTCCTTGATTAGTTTCCACCTATTGCTTCTTGTTCTGCCCTCAGGTGCTTTGGAGAATAGTTTAACATAACATAACATAACAACAGAGTTGGAAGGGACCTTGGAGGCCTTCTAGTCCAACCCCCTGCCTAGGCAGGAACCCTACACCATCTCAGTCAGATGGTTATCCAACATTTTCTTAAAAATTTCCAGTGTTGGAGCATTCACAACTTCTGCAGGCAAGTTGTTCCACTGATTAATTGTTCCAACTGTCAGGAAATTTCTCCTTAGTTCTAAGTTGCTTCTTTCTTTGATCAGTTTCCACCCATTGCTTCTTGTTCTACCCTCAGGTGCTTTGGAGAATAGTTTGACTCCCTCTTCTTTGTGGCAACCCCTGAGATATTGGAACACTGCTATCATGTCTCCCCTAGTCCTTCTTTTCATTAAACTAGGCATACCGAGTTCTTGCAACCGTTCTTCATATGTTTTAGTCTCCAGTCCCCTAATCATCTTTGTTGCTCTTCTCTGCACTCTTTCTAGAGTCTCAACATCTTTTTTACATCGTGGCGACCAAAACTGAATGCAATATTCCAAGTATGGCCTTACCAAGGCATTATAAAGTGGTATTAACACTTCACATGATCTTGATTCTATTCCTGTTTATGCAGCCCAGAACTGTGTTGGCTTTTTTGGCAGCTGCTGCACACTGCTGGCTCATATCTAAATGGTTATCCACTAGGACTCCAAGATCCCTCTCACAGTTACTACTATTGAGCAAGGTACCACATATACGGTACCTGTGCATTTTGGTGTTTTTTTTGGCCTAAATGTAGAACCTTACTTTTTTCACTGTTGAATTTCATTTTGTTAGATAGTGCCCAATGTTCTAGTCTGTCAAGATCTTTCTGTATCTTGAGCCTATATTCTGGAGTGTTGACTATTCCTGCCAGCTTGGTGTCATCTGCAAATTTGATGAGTTCCCCATCTATCCCCTCGTCCAAGTCATTGATGAAGATGTTGAAGAGTACTGGGCCTAAAACAGAGCCTTGGGGTATTCCACTGCATACTTCCCTCCATGTGGATGTAGTTCCATTGAGGACTACACGTTGAGTGCGGTTGGTCAGCCAGTTACGAATCCATCTGGTGGTGGTGCTGTCTAACGCACATTTTTCTACTTTATCTAGTAGTAGGTTATTTATTTTATTTATTTATTTATTTATTTAATCAAATTTGTATACCGCCCTATCTCCCAAGGGACTCAGGGCGGTTCACAGGCCAATAAAAACATATAAATACAAATTAAGATCACAATTAAAAAACTTATTCTAAAGCCAAATTAATTAAAAATGATATAAATACTAAAACCAATTAAAATCAATATAAATTTAAAACCTAGTCCAGTCCTGCGCAAATGAATAAATATGTTTTAAGCTCGCGGCGGAAGGTCCGGAGGTCCGGAAGTTGACGAAGTACTGGGGAGTTCGTTCCAGAGGTGGGAGCCCCACAGAGAAGGCCCTTCCTGGGTGTCGCCAGACGACACTGCCTAGCTGACGGCACCCTGAGGAGTCCCTCTCTGTGAGAGCGCACGGTCGGTGAGAGGTATTCGGTAGCAGCAGGCGGTCCTGTAAGTAACCCGCCCTATGCCATGGAGCGCTTTAAAGATGCGTTCACCAACACCTTGAAGCGCACCCGAAGGCCACAGGTAGCCAGTGCAGCCTGCGCAGGATAGGTGTCACGCGGGAGCCACGGGGCTCCTCTATCACCCGCAGCCGCATTCTGAACTAACTGCAGTCTCCGGATGCCCTTCAAGGGGAGCCCCATGTAGAGAGCATTGCAGTAATCCAGGCGAGATGTCACGAGGACGTGAGTGACCGTGCACAGGGCATCCCGGTCTAGAAAGGGGCGCAACTGGTGCACCAGGCGAACCTGGTAAAAAGCTCTCCTGGAGACGGCCGTCAAATGATCTTCAAAAGACAGCCGTTCCTCCAGGAGGACGCCCAAGTGCGCACTCTCCATTGGGGCCAATGACTCGCCTCCGACAGTCAGCCGTGGACTCAGCTGACTGTACCGGGATGCCGCATCCACAGCCACTCTGTCTTGGAGGATTGAGCTTGAGCCTGTTTCTCCCCATCCAGACCCGACGGCTTCCAGACACCGGGACAGCACTTCGATAGCTTCGTTGGGGTGGCCCGGTGTGGAAAAGTACAGCTGGGTGTCATCCGACAGCTGGTACCTCACACGAAGCCACTGATGATCTCACCCAGCGGCTTCATATAGATGTTGAACAGAAGGGTGAGAATCGACCCCGCGGCACCCCACAAGTGAGGCGCCCGGGCCGACCTCTGCCCCCTGTCAACACCGCTCATGACCGATCGGAGATAGGAGGAGAACCACCAAACGGTGCCTCCCACTCCCAACCCCTCCAACCGGCGCAGCAGGATACCATGGTCGATGGTATCAAAAGCCGCTGAGAGGTCTAATAGGACCAGGGCAGAGGAACAACCCTATCCCTGGCCCTCCAGAGATCATCCACCAACGCGACCAAAGCCGTCTCAGTGCTGTAACCGGGCCGGAAACCGGACTGGAACGGGTCTAGATAGACAGTTTCATCCAGGTGTAAGGGAAACTGATATGCCACCATATTCTCTACAACCTTCGCTGCGAAGCGAAGGTTGGAGACCGGACGATAATTACCTAAAACAGCCGGGTCCAGGGCAGGCTTCTTGAGGAGGGGTCTCACCACCGCCTCTTTCAAGGCGGCCGGGAAGACTCCCTCCACCAAAGAAGCGCTCGTAATTGCCTGGAGCCAGCCTCGTGTCACCTCCTGAGTGGCCAGCACCAACCAGGAGGGGCACGGGTCCAGTAAACATGTGGTGGCATTCAACCTACCCAACAACCTGTCCATGTCCTCGGGAGCCACAGGGTCAAACTCATCCCATACAAGGTTGGTTATGGTCTACTTTATCAAATGCTTTACTGAAGTCCAAGTAAATGATATCAACAGCATTCCTCTGGTCCACTAATTTTGTCACTTTGTCAAAGAATGCAATGAGATTAGTCTGGCATGATTATGGGGCGGCTTATGATAACCATGGCAAACCATTTGAGTGACAGGAGAATTACTTGCATTTCTTGTTGGTGCTTCCTCCCCTTCCCCACCATCTCCCCTCCTCAGGTTGAAATCCAATTTTTTTTACTGCCGGTTCTGTGGGCATGGCAGGGGAAGGATACTGCAAAATCTCCATTCCCACCCCACTCCAGGGGAAGAATAGTGCAAAATCCCCAATCCCTCCCTACTCCTGGGGGGAAGGATATTGCAACATCTCCATTCCCACCCCACACCGCGGTGTGGCTCAGGCTGTAAGAAGCCTGTTATTAAAACACAGCCTGCAATTACTGTAGGTTCTAGTCCCACCAGGTCTAAGGTTGACTCAGCCTTCCATCCTTTATAAGGTAGGTAAAATGAGGACCCAGATTGTTGGGGGGGGCAATAAGTTGACTTTGTAAATATACAAATAGAATGAGACTATTGCCTTACACACTGTAAGCCGCCCTGAGTCTTCGGAGAAGGGCGGGATATAAATGTAAAAAATAATAACTCTGGAGCCAGCCAGAGGTGGTATTTGCCGGTTCTCTGAATCCTCAAAATTTCCACTACCAGTCAGTGGTGGGTTTCACATTTTTTACTACCGGTTCTGTGGGTGTGGCTTGGTGGGCGTGGCAGGGGAAGGACACTGAAAAATCTCCATTCTCTCCCCACTCCAGGGGAAGGTTACTGCCAAATCCCCATTTCCTCCCGATCAGGTGGGAAATCGGGAGGCAGAAAATAGATGGGGTCGGGTCCAGTCAGAATTTTTACTATCGATTCTCCGAACTACTCAAAATTTCCGCTACCAGTTCTCTAGAACTGGTCAGAACCTGCTGAAACCCACCTCTGCTACCTGTTCGCCAGAACCTGTCGGAACCTGCTGGATTTCACCCCTGCGCCCCTACTCTAATTTTCCAGGCTTTCCTGGAAGGAGAACCGCCAACAAGAACTTCTTGACCCCAAAGGAATCGGGAGAGGGAGGGTCTCAATCAATCAATCAATCAATCAATCAGAAAAGAGCACTAAGGGATCTTGGAGGTCTTCTAGTCCAGCCCCATTCAAGCAGGAGACCCTATATCAGTGATGGCTAACTTTTTCCGGACTGAGTGTCCAAAGCGCGTGCATGTGCCCCGAACCCCCAAAATGCAATGTGCGTGTGCCCTCCCCTGCGCCCCACCCTCTGTGCATGGGCACACAGGCCTGCCCCCCCCACGCATGCGCAGCAGAGACCAGAAGACCAGCTGACTGGCAGGAGGTGGGCGTGAATGCTGCATGCCTGAACTGGGGCGACAGCTCACATGCCATTAGAGAGTGCATGACACCTCTGGCACATGTCCCATAGATTCGCCCTCACGGTCTGAAAGCATTTCCGACAAGTGGCTGTCCAGTTTCTTCTTAAAAACCTCCAGGGGTGAAGCACCCACAATATCTGACAGCAAGCTACTTGTGGGGATAATAATAATAATAATAATAATAATAATAATAATAATAACAACAACAACAACAACAACAACAACAACAACAACAACAATAATAGTAGAGTTGGAAGGGACCTTGGAGGTCTTCTAGTCCAACCCCCTGCCCAGGCAGGAGACCCTACATCACTTCAGACAGATGGTTATCCAACATTTTCTTAAAAATTTCCAGTGTTGGAGCATTTACAACTTCTGCAGGCAAGTCGTTCCTCTGATTAATTGTTCTAACTCTCAGGAAATTTCTCCTTAGTTCTAAGTTGCTTCTCTCCTTGATTAGTTTCCACCCATTGCTCCTTGTTCTGCCTTCAGGTGCTTTGGAGAATAGTTTGAGTCCTTCTTCTTTGTGGCAACTCCTGAGATATTGGAACACTGCTATCATGTCTCCCCTAGTCCTTCTTTTCATTAAACTACACATGCCAAGTTCCTGCAACCGTTCTTCATATGTTTTAGCCTCCAGTCCCCTAATTGTCTTTGTTGCTCTTCTCTGCACTCTGCACTCTTTCTAGAGTTTTCACTCATTGCATTCACAACTTCTGCAGGCAAGTCGTTCCACTGATTAATTGTTCTAACAGTCAGGAAATTCTCCTTAGTTCTAAGTTGCTTCTCTAAGTTTTTCCCCGAAGGCCATCACTCTGCTAAACAAATAATTCCCTCAACACTGTCAGACTATTTACTGAATCTGCACTACTATTAATCGTTTCATAGTTCCCATCACCAATCTCTTTCCACTTATGACTGTATGACTATAACTTGTTGCTGGCAATCCTTATGATTTATATTGATATATTGATCATCAATTGTGTTGTAAATGTTGTACCTTGATGAACGTATCTTTTCTTTTATGTACACTGAGAGCATATGCACCAAGACAAATTCCCTGTGTGTCCAATCACAATAAATGTGATTGGACACACTTGGCCAATAAAATTCTATTCTATTCTATTCTATTAGTTTCCACCCATTGCTTCTTGTTCTACCCTCAGGTGCTTTGGAGAATAGTTTGAGTCCTTCTTCTTTGTGGCAGCCCCTGAGGTATTGGAACACAGCTATCATGTCTCCCCTAGTCCTTCTTTTCATTAAACTAGACATATCCAGTTCCTGCAACCGTTCTTCATGTGTTTTAGCCTCCAGTCCCCTAATCATCTTTCTTGCTCTTCTCTGCACTCTTTCTAGAGTCTCAACATCTTTTTTACATCATGGTACAGAATCACTCCCCAGGGAGATCCCTCCCATCAAGTATATCAAATATCGGTAGCAATGAGAGGATCTCATGGCAAATTTCAATACAGGTAGTCCTCGACTTAGGACCACAATCCAGCCCCACAAAATTTCTGCTGCCAAGCGAAACATTTTGCTCCCTTTTACGACCATCCTTGCTAGGGTTGTGAAGAGAAGTCAATGCGGTCGTTAGATCAGTTACACGGTTGTTAAGTGAATCTGGCTTCCCCCGTCGACTTTGCTTGTCAGGTGGTCACAAAAGGGGATCGCGTGACCTCCATCACTTTTAGCAACGCCGTTGTAACTTTGGATGGTCACTAAATGAACAGTTGCAAGGAGGATCACCTGTATTGTTTTAGTTGCCTAGTTGACAGTTACACACTTAAAGCACTCAAATATATTTAGATCGGTGTTTCTTGATCTGAGTGCTCCCCCTGGAGGGGCAGGTTCAAGTTCCGCCCAGGCGGTGTTGGGTGGAACTGGGTGGGAAATCTTAAGTAAGGGAGATGGGCTCCTTCACATTAAAAGGCCTCCAGGGATGGAAAATCACTCCAGACGTGGACTGCCCATCTCCCAGTTTCTCCTCTGTAAATCAGTAAATGGTTGTCTCCTGCTGACTTCCCGGACACGTCTGTTCTCTTTTTGGGAGCAAATGAATGAAACTCCCCCTTTCCCCCCCCGCAATGCCTTTATTTATTTATTTATTTATTTTTCGTATTTTTATACCGCCCTATCTCCCTAGGGACTCAGGGCGGTTCACAGCCAGATAAAAATATACATATAAATACAAAATAAAACATCCATTAAAAAACTTATTACAGATGGCCGAATAATTAAAAATGACAATACAAATAATAAAATCCCCATTAAAACCAATTCGAATTTAAAATCTAGTCCAGTCCTGCGCAAATAAATAGATGTGTCTTAAGCCCTCGGCGAAAGGTTTGAAGGTCAGGAAGTTGACGGAGTCCTGGGGGAAGTTTGTTCCAGAGGGTGGGAGCCCCCACAGAGAAGGCCCTTCCCCTGGGTGTCGCCAGCCGGCACTGCCTGGCCGACGGCGCCCTGAGGAATCCCTCTCTGTGAGAGCGCACGGGTCGGTGAGAGGCATTCGGTAGCAGCAGACGGTCCCGTAAGTAACCCGGCCCTATGCCATGGAGCGCTTTGAAGATAGTTACCAAAACCTTGAAGCGCACCCGGAAGGCCACAGGTAGCCAGTGCAGTCTGCGCAGGAGAGGTGTCACATGGGAGCCACGAGGGACTCCCTCTATCACCTGCGCAGCCGCATTCTGAACTAACTGGAGCCTCCGGGTGCTCCTCAAGGGGAGCCCCATATAGAGAGCATTGCAGTAATCCAGATGAGATGTCACGAGAGCGTGAGTGACCGTGCATAGGGCATCCCGGTCTAGAAAGGGGCGCAACTGGCGAACCAGGCGGACCTGGTAAAAAGCTCTCCTGGAGACGGCCGCCAAATGATCTTCAAAGGACAGCCGTTCATCCAGGAGGACGCCCAAGTTGCACACCCTCTCCATCGGGGCCAATGACTTGCCCCCAACAGTCAGCCACGGCTGCAGCTGACTGTACCGGGATGCCGGCATCCACAGCCACTCTGTCTTGGAGGGATTAGTCTAGCCCTGCGATTTCCTGGTGGTCTCTCATCCCATCCGGTTAGTTTTTCTTAAGATGCCCACCAAGGTGCTGCTGTAACAATTGCACATAAGTGGGAGTCAGGCCATTCTCTTTTGGGGGGCAAATGAATGAAACACCTCCTTTCTTTCCCCCAATGCCTCAGTGTAGCCCTGGGATTTCCTGGTGGTCTCCCATCCCCGCTTAGATGTATTTTAAGATGCCCACCCAGGTGTTGCTATAACAATTGCACAAAAATGGGAGCAAGGCCATTTTCTTTTTGGGGGCAAATGAATGATACTGCCCCCTCCCCACCCATGCCTCAGTCTAGCCCGGGGATTTCCTGGTGGTCTCCCATCCCCCTTTAGTTTTTCTTAAGATGCCCACCGAGGTGCTGCTGTAACAATTGCACAGAAATGGGAGTAAGGCAGTTCTCTTTTTAGGGGCAAATGAATGAAACTCCCCCCCTTTTCCCCCCAATGCCTCAGTCTAGCGTTGGGATTTCCTGGTGGTCTCCCATCCCCGCTTAGCTTTATTTTAAGATGCCCACCAATTGCACAAAAATGGGAGTAAAGCCGTTCTCTTTTTGGGGGCAAATGAATGAAACTGCCCCCCCTTTTTTCCCCCCAGTGCCTCAGTCTAGCCCGGGGATTTCCTGGTGGTCTCCCATCCCCGCTTAGCTGTATTTTAAGATGCCCACCGAGGTGTTTGCTGTAACAATTGCACAAAAAATGGGCGTAAGTGTGACCGGTAGGCAATCGAGGTTTGCTTCCAGGCCAGATTCCGCCTTGGAAAGCGCTTCCACTCTTCTTGCATTCAAACGTCTCCCCGATCCAACTTCCTCGTTTCGCGGGAGAAACCCCTTCCTCCCTTCTCCCCCGCTCCCGTGCCAACGTTTGCGGGGAGACGATGACGACGACGACCCTTGAGCTGCAGCACCCCTGGACCCCTGCAGAGCCACTCACCCCGGTGCTGATCTTCGTCACCCCGCGATGATCCATAGCCGCCCCTTCCCCACGAAGCGCTTCCACGGAAATCTCAGAGCCGAGATCGAAAGTGATAGCAGAGAGTCCCCGGGTTGCAGCGCCTCCCGCGGGCAGCAGAGGGCGCCCCGAGCTGTCAATCAGCCGCGCCCGTGGGCGCAGAGCCACGATTATCTCCCCCTCACCCCAGCCAGTTTAGTTGAAGGAAGGGGGTGCGGGGAGGGGGCTCGGCGTCGCTTCCCCACGCGGCTTCCCCACGCCCGGGAATCCGCTTCTGGGGCGGGGATGGGTGGGTGGGTGTTAGTTTCACTCGGGGATCGGGGCTGGTTCCCTGCCAAGGCGGCCTTTAGAAGGAAGCAGAGCCGAAGAGCGCTTTCCGACCACTAGGCAAGACTGACACCTCTTGTCCCAAAGGGGCTTTTTCAGGAGGCAACTTGGACTTTCTGTGGCTTTTTTGTCTTTTGAAGACGTTTCGCTTCTCATCCAAGAAGCTTCTTCAGCTCTGACCGGACGGTTGGGAATGGAAGTATATATATTTATTTTATTTTATTTATTTTATTTTGTCACAACAATATATGTACATAATAGAATAGAATGTTTTATGTACACTTTTATGTACACTGAGAGCATATGCACCAAGGCAAATTCCTTGTGTGTCCAATCACACTTGGCCAATAAAAAATTCTATTCTATTCTATTCTATTCTATGTAGGTATCATACAAAAAGATTATATAGTAAATAAACACATATATGGGTAAATATAAGGAGGTATAAGCATATATATAGGAAGAAGAAAAGAAAAAACAATAGGACAGGAACGGTAGGCACGTTTGTGCGCTTATGCACGCCCCTTATGGTCCTCTTAGGAATGGGGTGAGGTCAATAGTAGAAAGTTTTTGGATAAAACTTTTAGGATTATGGGAAGAGACCACAGAGTCAGGTAAAGTATTCCAAGCACTGATGATTCTGTTACAGAAGTCATATTTTCTGCAATCTAGATTAAAGCGGTTGACATTAAGTTTAAATCTATTGGTTGCTCTAGTATTATTGCAATTGAAGCTGAAGTAGTCTTTAACAGGAAGGACATTACAATAGATGATTCTGTGAGTTAAGCTTAGGTCTTGTCGAATACTCTTATATTGCCCTACTATTAATCTTCTCATCAAAACTTTTTACTGTTTTATTTGGCTGTGAACCACCCTGAGTCCTTCGGGAGAAGGGCGGTATAAAAATCTAATAAATGAAAAATGAAATGAAATGAAATCACCAATCTCTTTCCACTTACGACTGTATGACTGTAACTTTGTTGCTGGCAATCCTTATGATTTATATTGCTATAGTGACCGTCAATTGTGTTGTAAATGTTGTACTTTGATGAAGGTATCTTTTCTTTTATGTACACTGCGGGCAGATGCACCAAGACAAATTCCTTGTGTGTCCAATCACACTTGGCCAATTAAAAAAAAAAAATTCTATATCAGGGGTGAAATCCAGCAGGTTCTGACAGGTTCTGGAGAACCGGTAGCGGAAATTTTGAGTAGTTCGAGAGCTGGCAAATACCACCACTGGCTGGCCCCAGAGTGGGGTGGGAATGGGGATTTTGCAGTATCCTTCCCCTGGAGTGGGGTGGGAATGGGGATTTTGCAGTATCCTTCCCCCAGGAGTGGGGAGGGAATGGAGATTTTGCAGTATCCTTCCCCTGCCACGCCCACCAAGCCACGCCCACAGAACCGGTAGTAAAAAAATTTGGATTTCACCACTGATAGATAGATAGATAGATAGATAGATAGATAGATAGATAGATAGATAGATAGATAGATATGCCCAGTTGCTGTGGCCTAGAGGTGGAGCTCTTTCCTCACGATCAGGAGGTCGTGAATTCGATCCTAGGTAGAGGCAGATATAGGATCTCCTGCTTGGGCGGGGTGGTGGTGGTGGGGGGTTGGACTAGATGACCTGCAAGGTCCCTTCCAACTCTGTTAATCTGTAATCCTTGCAGATAGCTGGTTGTTTGCACCCTTTTAGAGCAGTGGTTCCCAATTTTTTTTTTTTTTTTTTGGCCATGCCCATCTCTAAAATCCTTATGCCCGCCCCTCCCCACTATAATTCTTACTATTCAAAAAGGGAAATCCTACTCACGCGGAGGAAACCTAAAAGGCCATGAACTTGGTTTAAACAAGGTTCTAAATTGCTCCCATTAAAAATCAAATCGCCCCCTTGCGGGCCGTAGGCCCCACATTGGGAACCACTGTTTCAGAGGGTTGTTGAATTTATATTGATTTATATTTATATTGATTGTTTCCTGATTGCTTATTTGTACCCTATGACTATCATTAAGTGTTGTAAGTGTTGTACCTTGATGAAGGTATCTTTTCTTTTATGTACACTGAGAGCATATGCACCAAGACAAATTCCTTGTGTGTCCAATCACACTTGGCCAATAAAAAATTCTATTCTATTCTATTCTATTCTATTCTATTCTATTCTATTCTATTCTATTCTATTCTATTCTATTCTATTCTATTCTATTCCAAGAGTGTTCATCCCAAATTGTATAGCTATAGCTGTATAGGAATATAAATCCTTCCATTCCCCACTATCTTGTCAGAGCTGAAGAAGCTTCTTGGATGAGAAGCGAAACGTCTTCAAAAGAAAAAAAGCAAGAAAGTCCAGTTGCCTCCTGAAAAGGCACCTTTGGGACAACCACGACCCGGATGAGCTGAGAATCTACAGACTTTTACTACACCGCTCGCTTCCTGAACTCTACTTTTCTCCCCTCTTTTTTAAATCCATCTGGACCCCAGGATGTGGGCTCTGTTTTCAACACTGAATGTTGGGATTTTCATATTGAAAATGGGGAAAAAATGTTTTGTGTTCTTTTTTTTTAAAATAATGCCCAGTTTTTGTTTGAATCACATGTCCATGAGATGGCTAGTGAATAAATTTAGTACAGGCAGTCCTCAACTTATAACAAGTTCATTTAGTGACCGCAGTTACAACAACAGTTGTAACTGTTCACTACCAGTTCACTACCAGTTCCCTTCCTAAACTTTGGTCACTAGCCACAGTCATCCCAATCTTCAAAAAAGGAGACCCCAGCTCAGTTGAAAATTACAGACCGATCTCTCTGTGCTGCGTCACCTGCAAAGTCATGGAATCAATCATCAACCAATCCATCACCTCACACTTAGAAACTAACAACCTACTCTCTAATAAACAATTTGGTTTCAGGAAAAAATTATCATGCAACTTACAACTTCTCCACAACATATGGACTACAAATCTTGATCAAGGCAAAACAATAGATGCAATCTACATAGACTTCTGCAAAGCTTTTGACTCAGTGGTACATGATAAACTCCTCCTAAACACTGAAAAAAGTGACTTGGAAGCTATTTGCACAGTTATGACTGTTGTGGCATCCCCAGGGTCACATGATTTACATTCGGATGCTTGACAGCTGGTTCATATTTATGACGGTTGACTTGTCCCGGGGTCACGTGATCCCTTTTTGCGACCTTCAGACAAGAGACTCAAGGGGGAAGCCAGATTCACTTAACAACCGGGTTATTAATTTAAGAACTGCAGTGATTTGCTTAATGACATTGGCAAGAGAGGTTATAAAATGGGGCAAAACTCAACATATGTCCACTCAGCAACATAAATTCTGGGCTCAACTGTGGTCGTAAGTCGAGGACTATCCCTACTGATACTAGAAGATCAGCATTATCCCCTGTGTTGAGTTTGCAGCATCTGAGAATTCCTGACAAGAATTGTTAAGGGTAATCTGGGTTCACAACCAAGGTTGTGGACTGTTGAGCAGAGTACCCTACGCATGAAAACGACTGAGACTGGTTGTATACAATAACAGTCACTTGCAGACAAACTGGAGTTTGATATTCCTTTACTTTTAGGGAAAAGGCAAAGACATAGTTCAAAAACAATTCCAGGTCATATACATATAAAGCCAGTCAGGGATGTTACAAATATCAAGTCTTCTAACCGACGTAGACTTGCACAACGAACAAGGTCTTCTTTCAGTTCGGCAAAACACAGTTCAATACACAACAGTCAGTATCTTGAGGAATCAGTAACTAGCCATGATCAAGCAACAATCATAAAGCTCCAACATACAGTTGCAGCATGTCATTAGGTTACAATCCCTGTAGATTCCCCACAAGCCATAATTTAGTAGTCCTTTTATACATTGGCTACAGAGCTCAACCAATCAGGATGCTTGCATGATGAAGCACAGCCTTAAAGCAATATCCTGCCTTTCTACAAACATACATAGTTAGTTTATATATTGCCTGGCCAACTAGTTAGCCAAATAACAATTTCCTGACAAGGATGCAAACCAGCAAAACGATACAATTGGGCATTGGCTGTGTTCACATGACCCATGTACCCGCTTGACGATTTAGCGCCTTGTTAAAAGGAGAGTTTGTACATGCTGAGCCCCAAAAGAGGAACTACTGTGCAGCACTACAATTTTAGCTGGTTTGTGTGAACGCAACTGCAAAATTAATGATCTTGATCAGGCCTGTTGTGTGAATCCGGCCATGATGCAAACCTTGCACTGCTTGGCAGAAGCTCATTCGGCTTTTGGCCTCCTTCTTGAAACTGGGTCAAAATATAAACCTCCTGGCTACATTTCTTCTCCCCGCAGATGATACATTACATTTCCCCTCCTCATTTCTCCTTTCCCTGGAGAAGTGCAGATCCCTCTTTTCTGGCAGGTTTTTTTTTCTTTCTTTCGTTTTTTGGCCTTCAGAATGCACTGATTCCTGATTATTACCAAGTCTAATCCTTGCAGTTTTCCAAAAGTGGTTTGCCATTGCCTCCTTCTTAGGGCTGAGAGAGAGTGACTGGCCCGAGGCCGAAGAGCTAACTTCGGGCCTAAGGCCGGATTAGATTTCAGAGTCTCCCACTTCTTAGCAAGTGCCTTAACCACTACACCAAACGGGCTCTTGGCAATTCTTTGGATCCGAATAAAAATATTGTCTAACAGGGGATTGAGGGGAAGGGATGTCCTTGAGGTGCGGTCAAGAGTCAAAATGGCAGCCTGGCCTTTTGAGGCTTTGCCTTTGTTTTTTTAAATGAGGGCTTTTTCTCAGGGCTGTCTTAACAGCATTATGGGCCCCCCGGCAAGGCAGTGTACCGGGGTCCCTACGACAACGGCTGTGGGTGGCTCAGGCTGTAAGATAGCCTGTTATTAAAACACAGCTGCCTGCAATTACTGCAGGCTCGAGTCCCACCAGGCCCAAGGTTGACTCAGCCTTCCATCCTTTATAAGGTAGGTAAAATGAGGACCCAGATATATATATATGTAAAGAATATGCATTAATATATTAATTTGATATAATAAAGGGAACAATAGGACAGGAACGATAGGCACTTTTGTGGCTACCGTTGGGCGGAGGAGGAGCAGAAGGAACGTGTGAAACGGGTCAGCGGCTGGCCCGTGTAAAACCAGAGCGCAGTGGGGGCGGGGGAAAGCTGGCGCGATTTGTTTGCGGGCACGTGTGAATGCGCGGAACAAGAGGCTACGGGGCTCAAGCTCTGCACGGGAAGGCCAGGAGTGGGAGTGAAAGTCGCGTTGAAAGTTTGAGAACCACGGAGCGGTCATTTTCTCTCTCCCCTCCCCCCGCCTCTCCCCACTTTCCCTCGATCGCATTCCCGCACACCGCTTTCACTTTTTATTTATTTTGTCACAACATTATATATAAACACATATAATGAAAGAAAACAATAGGACAGGAACGGTAGGCACTTTTGCGCAGTTATGCACGCCCCTGAACTTATTTTTAACTTATTTTTTTATTTTAACTTAACTTATTTTTATTTATTTCTTTGGTGCGACGAAGCTTCACCGGTTGAACCACCGCCTGGCTGGAACCAGCCTTCGCTGGAAGGCGCCCAGCATCCTCCCTTCCCTCCGATGTTTATTTTTCTCCGACTTCTTACTTTCGCTTTCGGCTTCCGGGAAAGCGGTTGTTTCTCCGAAGCTCTGCTGGCCGGGTGGTTTCCAGAGCCGGGCGGGAGAGGCGTCGAGACCTGCCCACCCATCGGCTCCCCGCCGTTCCAGTCTGAGCCGGCTGCCGTCCGCGGAGGAGCTCTCTTAAATCCCCTTCTCGGGTCCCCCCGCGCGTTAGATCGCGACCGCTACTTTATCCCCCTGCTCCGCTGCCGTCGCTCTGCAAACGGGAAAGCGCCGGGCGGCGGGTTGGCCTCTGCGAGAAGCTCCCTCCAACCGCCGGTAAGTCGGTTCTCAGCAAAGCGGCAGACTTATTTATTTATTTATTTTATTTTATTTACTTTATCACAACAATATATGTAGGTATCATACAAAAAGATTATATAATATATAAACACGTATATGGGTAAATATAAGGAGGTATAAGCATATATGTATATAGGAAGAAGAAAAGAAAAACGATAGGACAGGAAGGGTAGGCACTTTTGTGCGCTTATGCACGCCCCTTATGGTCCTCTTAGGAATGGGGTGAGGTCAATAGTAGACAGTTTTTGGTTGAAGATTTTAGGATTATGGGAAGAGACCACAGAGTCAGGTAAAGTATTCCAAGCACTGATGATTCTGTTACAGAAGTCATATTTTCTGCAATCTAGATTAAAGCGGTTGACATTAAGTTTAAATCTATTGGTTGCTCTAGTATTATTGCAATTGAAGCTGAAGTAGTCTTTAACAGGAAGGACATTACAATAGATGATTCTGTGAGTTAAACTTAGGTCTTGTCGAAGGCGACGGAGTTCCAAGTTTTCTAAGCCTAGGATTTCAAGTCTGGTGGGATAAGGTATTTTGTTGTTTTCAGAGGAATGGAGAACTCTTCTTGTAAAATATTTCTGGACACGTTCAATTGTATTGATGTCAGAGATGTGGTGAGGGTTCCAAACAGGTGAGCTGTATTCTAGAATTGGTCTAGCAAATGTTTTATATGCTCTGGTTAGTAGTGTGGTGTTTTTGGAAAAGAAGCTACACAAGATTAGGTTTACAACTCTTAGAGCTTTTTTTGCTATGTAGTTGCAGTGGGCTTTGGCACGTAGATCATTTGACATGAAAACTCTGAGGTCTTTAACGGGAATGGGGTCATCTGTAAGGTAATGTCCATCAAGTATGTATGTAGTGTTTGGGTTCTTTTTTCCTATATGTAAGACTGAGCATTTGCTGCTTGAGATTTGGAGTTGCCAAGTTTTAGACCAAGCGGTTAGATGATCAAGGTCTTTTTGAATGATGGATGTATTGTCTGTGGTGTTAAATAGTTTGACATCGTCAGCAAAGAGAACACAATTACTTGAGATATGGTCACAAAGATCATTAATGTATAGAATAAAGAGTGTTGGTCCAAGGACGCTGCCTTGAGGAACTCCACTCTTGACAGGAACAGGATTTGATAAAGCATTGCCAATTTTGACCACTTGTTGTCTGTTAGACAGAAAAGCAGATATCCATTTGTGAAGGGGTCCTGAGATGCCATAGGATTTTAGTTTTAGGAGAAGTTTATCGTGTACTACTGAGTCAAAAGCTTTGCAGAAGTCTATGTAGATTGCATCTATTGTTTTGCCTTGATCAAGATTTGTAGTCCATATGTTTTTACAGTGGAGAAGTTGTAAGTTACATGATAATTTTTTCCGGAAACCAAATTGTTTATTGGAGAGTAGGTTGTTAGTTTCTAAGTGTGAGGTAATGACTTCGTTTACCGCTGCTCTTTTTTTTTTTCCCCTTTTCTCTCCACTCTTCCCTTGCTCTCATTTTTTTTCTTTCTTTCCCTTTCTCGACAGGATTTCTTCCAGCGCTGCTCCAACGAATTACGACAAACTTCTTTGCCCTTCTTAGAACCAAGGTGGGCGATGAAGCTGGCCTTGTGGTCCTGGGTCGCCCTGGGGATGCTGCTGGACTTCCTGGCCCTCCACCTGGCTTGGAAATGGACCCCCGCGCCCTCGGGGAACCCTCTGGCTTTCCTCTGGGCCATCGCCATGGGGCGCTGCCTGTCGCTCGTCCTCGCGGGGGGTACCCTCGCCAGCACCGGCGGCTTGGACAAGCTTCCCTGGGGGGTGCTGTTGGAAGGGGCTTTGGTCCTCTCCATCCAGATGCCCACTTACGTCAGCCTGCAGTACCTCTATCAGCCCAAAGGGGGCGCCCTGCATCTGGCCGCCAACTGGGGCAAGACCGACATCCTTGCCCTCAATTACCTGGTGGTGGGGGCCGTGATGCTGCTGTTCCATCACCTCCTCCCTTGGGGGGGGCCAGGATCGGGAAAGGCACCGTCGGCTTCCTTCGGGCGCCTCATCTCTTGCCTGAGGCCGGAGGCGCTGCGGTTTGTGGCCATCACGGTGCTTATGGTGATCTCATGCATGGGTAAGTGGACCTTTTACTTATTATTTATTTTTATTTATTTATTTATTTTGTCACCATAGTATATATAAGCATAAGCATGAAAATAACTATATAACATATAAGCACATATATATATAAGCATAAGTATGTGATAACTATATTAATTGGATATAATGAAAGGAAACAATAGGACAGGAATGGTAGGCATGTTGGTGCTCTTATGCACGCCCCTTACAGATGTCTTAGGAATGGGGTGAGGTCAATAGTAAGACAGTTTTTGGTTAAAGCTTTGGGGATTCTGAGAAGAGACCACAGCAGTGGTTCTCAACCTTTATAGTGCTGCAACCCCTTTAATACAATTCCCCACGATATGGCGATCCCTTTAATACAATTCCCCATGATGTGGCGACCCCAACCGTAAAATTATTTTTGTTTTGAATTTATCGCGCCTGAAGCCATCTTGGCTAGCGATCTGAATTGCTCGCGATTGCCTTGAGGATGTAGGCATTAAAGCAGAGACTCCTCCCCTATTAAATTTATGGCGCCTGAAGCCAGATTAGGCTAGCGATTGGGAGTGATTGCAGCTGGCTTGAGAGGGAGACATCAGAGCAAAGATTTCTCTCTTTTTTAATTCATCACGCCTAAAGCCAAATTTGGCTAGCGATTTGAAGAGCCTGCAGCTAGCTTGTGGAGTCAACCATTGGAGTGTGATTCTTCGACTCGCAAGTATACTTCCCATATTTCTGATGGTCTTAGGCGACCCCTGGCAAATCGCCATTTGACCCCCAATGGGGTCGCGACCCACAGGTTGAGAACCGCTGGACCAGAGTCAGGTAGTGTGTTCCAAGCATTAATAACTCTGTTACTGAAGTCATATTTTCTGCAATCAAGATTGGAGCGGTTAACATTAAGTTTAAATAGTTTGCTCTTGTATTGTTGTGATTGAAGCTGAAGTCGTCTTCAACAGGAAGGACATTGCAATAGATGATTCTATGAGTTAAACACAGGTCCTGTCAAAGGTCCTGTCGAAGGGGGGGCTGGGTGATCCCTTTCAATCAACCTAGACGTTTCCACAATACCTTATATAGATAGTCCTTGAGTTACAACTGTTCATTTAGCAAACATTTGAAGTTGCAATAGTGCTGAAAAAAGTGACTACCAACCAGTCGTCACGCTTATGACCATTGCAACAGCCTTATAGTCACAAGGTCAAAATAATGTATTGGCAACCAGCACATAACAGTCGTTGCAGCATCCTGAGTTCATTTTATCGCCAATCATAACCCTCTCAGCCGGCTTCCGAGAAGCAAACCTAATACAGGAAACAGGATTCACTTAATGACCACATGATTCACTTAAAAATTGCAGTGTTTCGGCAATAATATAATATAAATTGTAAAGATACAAGCCACAAGGTTGTAGTCATAAGTGGGAGGAGACAGGGTACTTGGAAGGATGAGAAGAGTAATAGTAATACAGTCTTAGTAAATAATTTGACAGTGTTGTGGGAATTAGTTGTTTAGCAGAGTGATGGCATGTGGGAAAAAACTGTTCTTGTGTCTAGTTGTTCTGGTGTGCAGTGCTCTATAGCATCATTTTGAGGGTAGAAGTTGAAACAATTTATATCCATGATGTGAGGGGTCTGTAGATATTAAAAGAGGGAGGGAGGGAGGGAGGGAAGGAAGGAAGGAAGGAAGGAAGGAAGGAAGGAAGGAAGGAAGGAAGAAAGAAAGAAAGAAAGAAAGAAAGAAAGAAAGAAAGAAAGAAAGAAAGAAAGAAAGAAAGAAAGAAAGAAAAGTGGGATTTAGAAGAAAAAGGCAGCAGCAAATTCCTACAAGCCAGTCAGAAGTTTTTTTATTTTATTTATTTATTTTTCATATTTATATACCGCCCTATCTCCCTAAGGACTCAGGGCGGTTCACAGGCAGTTAAAATACATATAAATACAGATTAAAACGACAATTAAAAAACTTATTCTATAGCCAATCATTAAAACCCGTATAAATAGTAAAAATAGTAAAAACCCCTTAAAACCCATAACTTTAAAATCTAATCCAGTCCCGCGCAGATGAATAAATGTGTTTTAAGCTCGCGACGAAAGGTTCGGAGGTCCGGAAGTTGACGAAGTCCTGGGGGGAGTTCGTTCCAGAGGGTGGGAGCCCCCCACAGAGAAGGCCCTTCCCCTGGGTGGCCAGGCACTGCCTGCTGTGGCACCCTGAGGAGTCCCTCTCTGTGAGAGCGCACGGGTCGGTGAGAGGTATTTGGTAGCAGTAGGCGGTCCCGTAAATAACCCGGCCCTATGCCATGGAGCGCTTTAAAGATTGTCACCAGCAGCCACATAAGGATTATTGCTCCTAGATGAGAAAATTGAGAGAGAACATTGGTGGCTCATTGCACTGCAAGCCACACCCCTTTCCCCCATGCATGTAATGTACATACTTCCATTGGGACAGTGCAGTGCTACTGTTAGGCCTCACTTAACAATCGATCGCTTAATAACAGAATAATAGAGTTGGAAGGGACCCTGGAGGTCTTCTAGTCCAACCCCCTGCTTAAGCAGGAAACCCTATAACATTTCAGACAAATGATGGTCTAATTTCTTTTTAAAAACCTCCCGTGTTGGAGCACTCAGAACTTCTGGAGGCAAGTATTAATTGTTTGCAACACATCCTCAAAATTACGACTGCCACCCATGAACACGCGCAAAGCCACATAAGCGCATTGCAGGCTTGCATTTACAACTGGTTGCAATGTCCCATGGTCACATGTCTGCAGTTTGTGGAGTATTTTGTTGTTTTTCGGCAAAAGACGCACCAATTGAATATGCTAGATTTGTACGACCACGTGGTTTGTTTAAAAATCACATAACAATCATTGTAAAAAAAGTATTTATTTTTTTTTAATTTACATTTATATCCCGCCCTTCTCCGAAGACTCAGGGCGGCTTACAGTGTATAAGGCAATAGTCTCATTCTATTTGTATATTTACAAAGTCAACTTATTGCCCCCCCCAACAATCTGGGTCCTCATTTTACCTACCTTATAAAGGGTGGAAGGCTGAGTCAACCTTGGGCCGGGCTTGAACCTGCAGTAATTGCAGGCTGCTGTGTTTTAATAACAGGCGCCTTATAGCCTGAGCTATTACGGCCCATATTGTAAAATCGAGAACTCATGTGATGACCCATCTAATGACCACAATGACTTGTGACCAAAATTCCTGGCTGAATCGGAACATTCAGTTAAGTATTTATTTTTTTAATTTACATTTTATATCCGCCCTTCTCCGAAGACTCAGGGCGGCTTACAGTGTATAAGGCAATAGTCTCATTCTATTTGTATATTTACAAAGTCAACTTATTGCCCCCCCCAACAATCTGGGTCCTCATTTTACCTACCTTATAAAGGATGGAAGGCTGAGTCAACCTTGGGCCGGGCTTGAACCTGCAGTAATTGCAGGCTGCTGTGTTTTAATAACAGGCTCCTTACAGCCTGAGCTATTACGGCCCATATTGTAAAATCGAGAACTCGTGTGATGACCCATCTAATGACCACAATGACTTGTGACCAAAATTCCTGGCTGAATCGGAACATTCAGTTAAATATTTATTTAATTCCTCCCCCCCGCCGCCCCCCCCCACTTATCCTACACGGGGACTTCCAAACGTATAGAGGCTACAATTCCCAGAATCCACAGCTTTTTATTTGTTGATTTTTCTGGAGGACTTTAATCCAGAACCCAATAAAACCAGCCAGAGAGAATTGTAGGCTAGCTGCAGTGTGATATTTTACTTAGCCCATTAAGGGTCAGAACAGGCTCCTATAATCACGCAAAATTAAGATTAAAAAAAATAGAAAATGGTTTCAAGATAAAGATAATAGAAAAGGTCTACAGAGATTCTCAGTCATCCAGGTCATGAAGCTTCTTGGATGAGAAGCGAAACGTCTTCAAAGAAAAACCAGGAAGTCCAGCTGCCTCTTGGAAAAAGGCAGCTTTGAGATAATACAAAATGGTTTCACTCTTTTTAGGCTACGGAGCATGGGAATCCGCAAAAGTCAATAGGCCATGATTATGTGATTGAGTTTTGAATTTTTTTAAAACTACATTTTATATACCTCCTTGCACATATATGCAGAAACTTTTCTGTTTAACATTTTTATTGAGTTATAAAATATTCTAAAATCGAAAAGCGGTGAGGAGGAAAAGGCAGAAGAGATGTGAGAAAGGATAAGAAAAGAAAAGAAAAACATTGACTTCCAACTCTTTGTGTTGCAGTAAAATAAGGCATGAATATCAAATCACCACTTTTTGCTTTGTCATAATAATATGAACTGTAAAGATCTGTCGAGCTACTCGGTAAAACCCCAAATCAAAGTTTCATTCTTTTCTACATTAAGCATGAAGTTCAGAAGTTTTCCACCAAGTAGAAAACAAAAGTACTTATGTTCTTTTCTTTAATCAAAGTGGTCAGTTTTGCCATTTCAGCCAACTCCATCAACTTCTGCAACCATTCATCCATAATAGGAGTCGAAGTGTCTTTCCATTTTTGTGCATACAATGGTCTTGCTGCCGTCAACATATATAATAACGAAGTTATATTACTTATATATGGAGAAACTTGGTACATGCATATTTAAGAGGCAGTGTTTGTCGTGTCGAATTGGGGAAATTGTGTTTGTTACCCTGTTTCCCCCAAAATAAGACATCCCCTGATAATCCCAATCGGGCTTTTGAGCGCATGGCAGTAAGGCCAAGCGCTTATTTCAGGGTTAAAAAAAATATATAAGACAGGGTCTTATTTTCGGGGAAAACCCGAAACGCAGCAAAACCGAAATTTTAAGCACATTGCAGAAATAGCAGTTGCAATAGACTTGTATACCGCTTCACAAGTCCTCTCTAAGCAGTTTACAGAGTTAGCCTATCCTTCAAGGTCACTTCTAACAGATGGTTTTTGTCGCTGACTTGCAATCTTGTGTGCTTGGAACGTGCCGTTTGCTATTTCTGGCCTCATTCTCCTCCGAGAATAGACTCTGGAAGAGAGCTGGCGGAGTGCCAGTTCAAGCAGGCCTGGTTCCTACATACCAGAGGGATGGCTGAAATGGAGGCAGAAACTTTGAAAGAGTAAAGGCAATTTGCTAAAATGGCTGTCACGGAAAACGAGAACCTATATTATAATCAGGGTTTTGTAAAATCAAAGAATGTTCCTATACGGTGATTTCACTTCAGTGCTGCCCTCACAACGCCTTGTTTTAAGTTTTCTGTTACTTTCCCCCTCTGAATGTGTTAAGTCAAACAATGACAGATGTCTTCCTACGTATTTGTAATTTCAGGCATTTTTCCTGTATCGCATTTCTTGTGAACGAATCTGTACAGAGTCGGGTCACTTCTGATTTCTTTTTTATTTTCAGCTGGAGTTTTGGAATGTGAGTTTGGATATCTAGGCTAGGGCCTCCATTTTTTAAAAAAAATTTCTTTCAAAGCAACCATTATAAGTATCAGCGGGGGAGGGGGAATGGGATTTTTACAAGGATTTATTTCTGCTTTTGTTGGGGAAAAGAAAGGAAATGCCATCTTAGTTTGAGCGAAATAAACTAATAAAAAAGTAGCAGTAAAAATTTCAAAGTATCCACACTCAGGCTGTCAGGAAGGCAGATTTTAATTTTGTGGTGTACATTTCAAAAAGTGGGATGTGGTGGCTCAGTGGCTAAGACGCTAAGCTTGTCGATGGAAAGGTCGGCAGTTCAGCAGTTCGAATCCCTAGTGCTGCCGCGTAACGGGGTGAGCTCCCGTTCCTTGTCCCAGCTTCTGCCAACCTAGCAGTTTGAAAGCACGTAAAAAATGCAAGTAGAAAAATAGGGACCCATCAAACATGATGATTACAAAAAAGGTGCTAGAGTGTGCAGAATCAGATAAGTTAATGATGGAACAGGGGCCTCTGTGGCTCAGACTGCTAATGCAGTCTGTTATTAACAGCAGCTGGCAGCAATTACTGCAGGTTCTAGTCCCACCAGGCCCAAGGTTGACTCAGCCTTCCATCCTTTATAAGGTAGGTAAAATGAGGACCCAGATTGTTGGGGGCAATAAGTTGACTTTGTATATAAATATATAAATAGAATGAAGACTATTGCTAACATAGTGTAAGCCGCCCTGAGTCTTCGGAGAAGGGCGGGATATAAATGCAAATAATAATTAAAAAAAAGAACAGAGTGGAAACAATTTACTATAAAACATGGAACAGATGGTATAATTGGCTGGAAAAGAAATCAAAAATTAATGTATGATGTATAGTATAAGAGAAGATATTATAGTGAAATGCAATATTTAAAGTGTAGTAGGTATGTATATAACGTAGTGATTATATGAATAAATAAGTTACAAACAAAATGTATATGTATATAGTTGGTCGAAAGATAAAATGGATATTACTAAAGATGCCGGTATCAGAAAGCTGTAAAAATGTAACGAAGATTTTAAAGGTGTAAATAACATTGAATAAAAATATTTTTTTTAAAAAAGAAAGAAAAATAGGGACCACCTTTGGTGGGAAGGTAATAGCGTTCTGTGCGCCTTTGGCATTGAGTCATGCCGGCCACATGACCACAGAGACATCTTCGGACAGCACTGGCTCTTCGGCTTTGAAACAGAGATGAGCACCGCCCCCTAGAGTCGGGAACGACTAGCACATATGTGCGAGGGGAACCTTTACCTTTATACATTGCCAAAAGTGTTTTTAAAATGCTTTGAACCCACCAGCATTTTGTTATTAAATATTAATTAAAGGAGCTTGTTACTTTTGACCTTGTCACTGCCCAACCCTGAATACATATTACAGTTGTTTTTAGCAATCCACACAATTCATTCCTTGGTTTTTGCTTAATATTGGTCTTTATTCAGGATTGCTAGGGTTGTTTTTTTAATACTGGGTGGGTTGTTTATTCTATTTAAGAGAACCAAGAATCTTTTTGATTGCTGTGGAATACAATTATTTATTTTTCTTTTATTTATTTTGTCACAACATCATATAAAAAGATTATATAGTATATAAACATATATATGAGTAAAAATTAGGAGGTATAAGCATATATAAATATATATATATAAGAAGAAGAAAAGAAAAACAATAGGACAGGAACGGTAGGCACGTTTGTGCGCTTATGCACGCCCCTTATGGTCCTCTTAGGAATGGGGTGAGGTCAATAGTAGAAAGTTTTTGGTTAAAGCTTTTAGGATTATGAGAAGAGACCACAGAGTCAGGTAAAGTATTCCAAGCACTGATGATTCTGTTACAGAAGTCATATTTTCTGCAATCTAGATTAAAGCGGTTGACATTAAGTTTAAATCTATTGGTTGCTCTTGTATTATTGCAATTAAAGCTGAAGTAGCCTTTAACAGGAAGGACATTACAATAGATGATTCTGTAAGTTAAACTTAGGTCTTGTCGAAGGCGACGGAGTTCCAAGTTTTCTAAGCCAAGGATTTCAAGTCTGGTGGGATAAGGTATTTTGTTGTTTTCAGAGGAATGGAGAACTCTTCTTGTAAAATATTTCTGGACTCGTTCAATTGTATTGATGTCAGAGATGTGGTGAGGGTTCCAAACAGGCGAGCTGTATTCTAGGATTGGTCTAGATTAAATAAATAAATTAATAAATTAAATAAAGGAATGCATGGAACAGACTCTTAAATCCGGTACAAATTGAACAAAAACTTGGGAAATGACCCCTTGCTTTAATGAGAGACACCCAGAAATTGTGAGAGGCCCGCAACGTTTTTCTATTTATTTATTTTTTTAATAGTAACTTGGCTGCTCCTCTTGATGAGGAGGCCTGCTAAGAAAATGCACTTGCTTGCAATTCTCTCCTCCCTTCCCCAGCCGTCTGCAGCTTTCATGGTACTTTACAGATAGTCCTTGACTTATGACGATTTGTTTAGTGACCGTTCTAAGTTGCAACAGCACAGGAAAAAAGTGACCGATGACTGTTTTTGACACTTAACGACCGTTGCAGCATCTGCCGGGGGGGGGATGTCACATGATCAAAATGCAGAAGCTTGGCAACCGACTCATATTTATGACGGTTGCGATGGAAATGTTGCGGCCATAAGTTGAGGAGTACCTGTATTACATACAGAAAGCAAATAATTCTATTTGGGTTGCTACTTGGGAGGGTCCAATCTGAGTGGCCAACTTCTATTGCAATTCCCATATGCGGATGTCCCTTGATATCTCTCTATATATATCTGTCTATCTGTCTGTCTGTCTGTCTATCTATCTATCTATCTATCTATCTATCTATCTATCTATCTATCTATCTATCTATCTATCTATCTATCTATCTATCATCTCAATCTCTCTCTCAACCTCTCTCTAGCTCTCTCTTTCTCAAATTCTCTCTCTCTCTCAACCTCTCTGTCAATCTCTCAGTCTCTTTCACTCTCAACCTCTCTCTCTTAATCTCTCAATTTCTGACACTCACACTCTCTCTCTCTCTCTCTCAACCCAGTGGTGAAATCCAATTTTTTTTTACTACCGGTTCTGTGGGTGTGGTAGGGGAAGGATACTGCAAAATCTCCATCACTTGCATCCTGGACATAAACTGTTTCAACTCCTACCCTCAAAACGACGCTATAGAGCACTGCACACCAGAACAACTAGACACAAGAACAGTTTTTTCCCGAAGGCCATCACTCTGCTAAACAAATAATTCCCTCAACACTGTCAGACTATTTACTGAATCTGCACTACTATTAATCGTTTCATAGTTCCCATCACCAATCTCTTTCCACTTATGACTGTAACTTGTTGTTGGCAATCCTTATGATTTATATTGATATATTGACCATCATTTGTGTTGTAAATGTTGTACCTTGATGAACGTATCTTTTCTTTTATGTACACTGAGAGCATATGCACTAAGACAATTCCTTGTGTGTCCAATCATACTTGGCCAATAAAATTCTATTCTTTGGGGCCAGCCAGAGATGGTATTTGCCGGTTCTCCGAACTACCCAAAATGTCCACTGCCAGTTCTCCAGAACCTGTCAGAACCTGCTGGATTTCACCCCTGTCTCAACCTCTCTCTCTCATTCTCTCAATGTTTGTCTTTCAGGGGAGATGGCAATTCCATATTATACCGGGCAGGTGACAGATTTGCTCATAAGAAAGGAGGAAGCCTCTGCCTTCAAGAATGCTCTGTATATGATGGCTTGTTACACTCTGGCCAGGTATGATGGGGAGAAACTACCTGGGTTTGTTTTTTTAAATACAAACTTGCACCGACCAATTTTCTGACCACATTCTAACCTCTGCCCGAATCGACCTGCGGTATTGTTGGAAACCCACAAATTTGGCAATGCATTTTAGTCACAATAGCAGGGAAAAGGTGGATCACAAACGAATACGTTCAGAAATGCATCATATATTGGGGGCGTGTAGAGAGAGAGAGAAAAAAAATGGGAACAGTACAGGTAGTCCTTGACTTACAACAGTTTGCTTAGTGACCGTTCGAAATTACAACAGCGCTGAAAAAGTAACATGCCCCATTTTTCACACTTACGACCGTTGCAGCGTCCCCCATGGTCGTGGAATTTACGTTCGGATGCTGGACAGCGTATTCACATTTATGAGGGTTGCAATGTCCCGGGGTCATGTGATCATCTTTTGCAACCTTCTGACAAGCAAAGACAATGGTTTATATATATACATTGTAAGCCGCCCTGAGTCTTCGGAGAAGGGCGGGGTATAAATGTAAACAAAAAAAAAATAATGGGGAAGCCAGATTCATTTATCAATTGTGTTACTAATTTAACAACTGCAGTGATTCACCTAAATGTGTTGAGAAAAGTTGTAAAACTCACTTAACAAATGTCTCACTTAGCAACATAAATTTTGGGCTCAGTTGCGGTCGTAAGTCGAGGACTACCTGTCTATTAATGGGTTGCTGTCCCATTAGATCAGGCAGAGAAAAAGGCATGCTGTGGATACCATCCGCCAGGGTTAACGTTTATTTATTTATTACACTTATATCACTAGTGGGTTTCAAATTCCGTCGCTACCGGTTTGCTCGTGGACGCACACACGCTTCTGCACATGTGCAGAAATGTCAGGGCAGGTGGGCGGAGCCTCCTGCTGCCTCCGCTACCGGTTCGCCCGATCTGGGGTGAACTGGTAGCAACCCACCACTGATTTATATGTTGCCCGATCTCACTATTCAAAGTGACTCTGGATGCCTTACAATATCCGTCAGGCAATGGACTGCAACTTCCTGAATTCCCCAGCCAGCATGGTGCCTAGGGAATTCTGGGACTTGAAGTCCATCGGTCTTCAAGTTGCCAAGATTGAGAAACATAGCTCTAAATTTAGCTTCTAAGGAGGCTCCAATCCCTTCTACTGATTGCAGCATCTTCTAAAATAATGTCCTTTATTTATTTAGTTAGTTAGTTAGTTTGTCAAACATGTACGAGGTAACAGATATAAGTATAAACATAATAAATAAATATATAAATATAAATATCCATAAATTGACTTACACCAAGGAGAGAACAACAACCTCTCTGTCAATCTCTCAGTCTCTTTCACTCTCAATCTCTCTCTTAATCTCTCAATTTCTGACACTCACACTCTCTCTCTCTCTCTGTGTGGTGAAATCCAATTTTTACTACGGTTCTGTGGGTGTGGAAGGATACTGCAAAATCTCCATCACTTGCATCCTGGACATAAACTGTTTCAACTCTACCAAGCAGAGCACTGCACACCAGAACAACTAGACACAAGAACAGTTTTTTCCCGAAGGCCATCACTCTGCTAAACAAATAATTCCCTCAACACTGTCAGACTATTTACTGAATCTGCACTACTATTAATTGTTTCATAGTTCCCATCACCAATCTCTTTCCACTTATGACTGTAACTTGTTGCTGGCAATCCTTATGATTTATATTGATATATTGACCATCAGTTGTGTTGTAAATGTTGTACCTTGATGAACGTATCTTTTCTTTTATGTACACTGAGAGCATATGCACCAAGACAATTCCTTGTGTGTCCAATCATACAATAAAATTCTATTCTTTGGGGCCAGCCAGAGATGGTATTTGCGGTTCTCCGAACTACCCAAAATGTCCACTGCCAGTTCTCCAGAACCTGTCAGAACCTGCTGGATTTCACCCTGTCTCAACCTCTCTCTCATTCTCTCAATGTTTGTCTTTCAGGGAGATGGCAATTCCATATTATACCGGCAGGTGACAGATTTGCTCATAAGAAAGGAGGAAGCCTCTGCCTTCAAGAATGCTCTGTATATGATGGCTTGTTACACTCTGGCCAGGTATGATGGGGAGAAACTACCTGGGTTTGTTTTTAAATACAAACTTGCACCAATTTTCTGACCACATTCTAACCTCTGCCCGAATCGACCTGCGGTATTGTTGAAACCCACAAATTTGGCAATGCATTTTAGTCACAATAGCAGGAAAGGTGGATCCTGGATACGTTGGGAAATGCATCATATATTGGGGGCGTGTAGAGAGAGAGAGAAAAAAATGGGAACAGTACAGGTAGTCCTTGACTTACAACAGTTTGCTTAGTGACCGTTCGAAATTACAACGGCGCTGAAAAAGTAACATGCCCCATTTTTCACACTTATGACCGTTACAGCATCCCCCATGGTCGTGGAATTTACGTTCGGATGCTGGACAGCGTATTCACATTTATGAGGGTTGCAATGTCCCGGGGTCATGTGATCATCTTTTGCAACCTTCTGACAAGCAAAGACAATGGTTTATATATATACATTGTAAGCCGCCCTGAGTCTTCGGAGAAGGGCGGGGTATAAATGTAAACAAAAAAAAAAAAAAAAATAAATAAAAATGGGGAAGCCAGATTCATTTATCAATTGTGTTACTAATTTAACAACTGCAGTGATTCACCTAAATGTGTTGAGAAAAGTTGTAAAACTCACGTAACAAATGTCTCACTTAGCAACATAAATTTTGGGCTCAGTTGCGGTCGTAAGTCGAGGACCACCTGTCTATTAATGGGCTGCTGTCCCATTAGATCAGGCAGAGAAAGGCATGCTGTGGATACCATCCGCCAGGGTTAATGTTTATTTATTTATTACACTTATATCACTAGTGGGTTTCAAATTAAATTCCCGGTTTGCTCGTGGGCCTTTGCGCTTCTGCACATGTGCAGAAATGTCGGGCAGGTGGGCGGAGCCTCCTGCTGCCTCTCACGTTCGCCCGATCTGGGGTGAACTGGTAGCAACCCTGCTGATTTATATGTTGCCCGATCTCACTATTCAAAGTGACTCTGGATGCCTTACAATATCCGTCAGGCAATGGACTGCAACTTCCTGAATTCCCCAGCCAGCATGGTGCCTAGGGAATTCTGGGACTTGAAGTCCATCGGTCTTCAAGTTGCCAAGATTGAGAAACATAGCTCTAAATTTAGCTTCTAAGGAGGCTCCAATCCCTTCTACTGATTGCAGCATATTCTAAAATAATGTCCTTTATTTATTTATTTAGTTAGTTAGTTAGTTTGTCAAACATGTATGAGGCAACAGACATAAGTATAAACATAATAAATAAATATATAAATATCCATAAATTGACTCACACCAAGGAGAGAACAACAACCTCTCTGTCTCCTTCCTCTCCAGGGTCATTAGGCAGTTTCAGAATAACAGAATAACAGAGTCGGAAGGGACCCTGGAGGTCTTCTAGTCCAACCCCCTGCTCAGGCAGGAAACCTATATGATTTTAGACAAAAGGTTGTCTAATCTCTTCTTTAAAACTTCCAGTGTTGGAGCATTCACAACTTCTGGAGGCAAGTTGTTCCACTGGTTAATTGTTCTCACTGTCAGGAAATTTCTCCGTAGAAGTTCTAGGTTGCTTCTCTCCTTGATTAATTTCCATCCGTAGCTTCTTGTTCTACCCTCAGGTGCTTTGGAGAACAGCTTGACCTCACCTCTTCTTTGTGGCAGCCCCTCAAATATTGGAAGGCTGCTTGCCTGCTCCTTCTTCTGTGCAATTCAAAATTTATCACGGTGATCATTACCTCAGGATAGAATATTATTTGTCCCTCACATCAATATATTTGCAGAAATGTGACTCAGGTTGCAAAAAACAGAAAAGGATACCAAGATTCTTGACCACGGCATGGGATGAAATATGGTGCATTGGCGGCAGTGGGGTGTGTGTGTGTGTAGACGAAAGGGGTAAAAGTGATGTCAGGTAGAAGTAAAGAATGGAGAGAACTAAAGATGGAGCCACGATAGATATCTCTTTTCCAATTCCTCTCAGTGCTACAACAGAGTTTTTCTGCGACTTCCTGTACAATACGGTTATGAACAGATTTCACACCCGCTTCCAGGGCTCTGTCTTCAGGTCTGTTCTGCGCCAGGAGATCGGCTTCTTCAGCGCTAATCGAACAGGTAAAGGATCCGGCATTCCCTTCTCTCTCACACACACACACACACACAAATATGTATGCTTTCCCGAAAATAAGACGTATCCAGAAAATTAAGCCCTAGCTTGATTTTTACACGCACCCAATATAATCCCTACCCCAAAAATAAGCCCTAGTTAAGACCCCGCCCACTCCATTGCACCTGGTTGCACAGGTGTAGGGCAAGGTGCACGGGTAAAAATCAAGCAAGAGTGGGGATTGGGGGGGTGTTGAGCTGCTTATCTTTAGACAGTTACAGCCAGGCCTCGCACACCCCGACACCTGCATTAACTTGCCGCCCCACTTATGCAGCTTCTTGCTGCCGCTTGCCCGTGTTGCCCGCCCTCCCGGCCTCCATTTTGCAGTCAGAGGCCTTCGAGTTCCGTATTGACATGTGCGGCACCCCCTGGTTTCCATTTCACTGTCGGACGCCTTCCGTAAAGGCCTCTGCAGCTGACAAGGATGGATCTGGAGCTCTTTTGTCGGCTGAGGCCTCTGACGGCGAAATGGAAGCCAGGGGCAGCGGTGCACGTCGGTCCGAAGCCCATTTCTTGGCCGCAGAGGCCTTTCCTCTGATAGCAAAACAGAGGTTAGGGGGACGATGTGCGGGAGTGGCGGCAAGCGGCCGCAGAAGAAGTGGATCGGGGGCAGGTTCCTGCTGAGCGGGGCTATCTTGAGATGAGTTAGTGAAAGACATCCCCTGAAAATAAGACCTGGTGCCTTTCTGGTGGCAAAAAATAGTATAAGGCTGGGTCTTATTTTCGGGAAAACGTGTCTTATTTTTGGGAAAACACACACCATGTTTCCTCGAAAATAAGACATATAAGCAACATGAATGAAAAGGATTTTATATTTATAACTTCTTTGAAGAGTATCTGAAGCTGCCCTGTGTCCCTTTTTTTTTTTTTCCATTTTTTAAAACTTTTCTTTTCTTTCCTTGCCTTTTTTTTGGTTTTCCTTTGCTTGCTTGCTTTTTTTTTTTTTTTTTTTGATGTAGTTACCTCTGTTTGTGTGTGTTGTGCGAGTCCAGCCGTGCAAAGAGCACTAGGTTGGGAACGCTGCTTTCAGTACAGGCAGTCCTCAAGTTACGACCACAATTGAGCGCTAAATTTCTGTTGCTAAGCGAGACCGTTGTTAAAGGGGTTTTGCCCCATGTTATGACCTTGATTGCCACAGTTGTTAAGTGAATCACTGTGGGTTGTTAATGTTAGTAACCCGGTCGTTAAGTGAATCTAGCTTCCCCGTTGACTTGGCTTGTCGGAAGGTCGCAAAAAGTGATCACATGACCCTGGGACACTACAACCGTCATAAATACAAGTCAGCCAAGCGTCTGAATTTTGATCACATGACCATGGGGACGCAGCAATGGTTGTTAGGTGTGAAAAATGGTCATAAGTCTCTTTTTTTTCAGTGTCGTAATTTCAGACGGTCACTAAATAAACTGTTGTAAATTGAGGACTACCTGTACTGAGGGTTGATTGATCTGTCCATCCTCAAAGTTGGTTTAGACCAGCATCCCGCAACCTTTTGGGTACCAGATATCAGTTCCATGGAGAGAGGTTTTTCCACGGACCGGAGGGGGGCATGCTTTCACGTGCTGCCTGCATCCCGCGGATAGAACTTCACTTGTTTACGTGGCCCGGTTTCTGACATGCTGCGGACCAGTGCCAGTCCATGGACTGGGGGTTGGGGACCCCTGGGTAAGAAGATGGGGTGGTCAGTCCCACAGATGGGTAGCGAAACAACAGGGGAGGCTGTTGTGACCAAGGCCCAAGTAGGTAGTAGGAAACTCAGTCCGTGAAAAGAACGAACTTTTTATTCAAAAAGTTTTTATTAGTCAAAAAAGGTTTATACAAATACATATCAGGTATGGTAAATTTTCATTTTTCTTATCTAAAATAAGAATTTTACTCAAATTTTTTAACACATACAACAGCCATAAGGCAAGCAGGTGACACGAAGTAGCTAAGTTTGCAAATTTTAAATACGTAATAAAGAAGAGTCAAGAATAAACAGAATATCGTACAAAGAGAATAAGGAAAACCAACACAATCCCAAATATCTTTATCACTTCCTAGTTTTGGATCTCAGAACTCTGGGTTCAGCCTGACCCAACTCCAGGGCATAACAGCAGCCTTCAGCCCCATGATCTATAACCTCCCTTCTTCAATTCCTGGGTCATCTGATTCCAGGAAGGCTTTGTGTTCCTCCACATAGGCCGTAGCCTCCATAATTGTACTGATTTTTTCGTAATGCCCTCCCGGAAAATCATCAATCCCTCTGGCATCAGCCATCTGAAGCCACTCCCTTCTGGTACAATTTGCTTGACAAAAATAATATTTCTTTCTTTTTCACGTACCTGTCTGGGAATCTGCCTCAGAATGGCTATCTCCCTGCCCCTGTAAATCAGTGCCCCACTCCTATGTTTTCTAAAATTTCATCTCTCGTCTCTCTTCTCACAAATTTGACATGAACCTCTCTGGGAACTGCATGCGTGCGTGCATATTGCAATTAACTCTATAAACTCGATCCACATCCCAATTCATGAAATCAACACCTCTCCCAAGAAATTCTCCCAACAATTTAGTCACAACATCTCTCAAGTCTTCTTGGTCCACTTCTTCCAAATTTTGAAACCTAAGGAAATAAGACATTTTATCCATCTGTGGTCAAGCACAGCATTGCCTGTCGTCTCCTCTCTTTTCTGCACTGCCGCATCTCACCCTCAAACCTTCCACTTTCTGCTTGTTTTCTGCTGAAACTTGTTGAGTATCCTTTAAATCCTTTTGGATAGTCACAATTTCTGCTCTTATTTCATCAATTTCTTGTCCATATTAGATAACTTTTCCAAAATTCTCTCCATCTCTCCAGCAGTTGGTCTCTGACCTTTTGCCATTAAGGAAAAAAATACAAAATCCTCAGGCAGGCACAGTATCCTTGTAATTTCCTCCGGATCCACCAGGGGCACTCACAGAACAGGTCCAGAGTACAGTTAGTCAACCAGGAAGCCGAAGGAAGTGATGTCATCAAAATTCTCATAGTGAAGGCGGAAGCTGGGCGCCACCACTGTTCCCCAGAAGGAGGGGGGGCCTCAAACCTTCCCTCCTAAATTTCTCCATCACCTCTTCTCTCCAGAGCTCCACAAAACCGGTAATCTTCTTATTTTAAGTTCTCCTCTCTCCAGAATAACTCGTGCTCCTTCCAACCGCAGGGAGAAAACCCCCGCACTCCGGAGCAGTCCACTCACGTTTACCGATATTCCCTTCCTTCTCCTCCTCAATTCTTCTCCGTGCCCTGTTCACCACCAGGCTGCTGCAGTTATAAATCCAATGCCCGGTGTCACGGGCACAGCGGCAAGCGGCGACCAAAATAATGGCGCGGCCTGTGGCCTCGAACCCCGCCGAGCCTAGGGCCGCGCCAGCATCGGTCCCCACAGTCCTGTATGTCGGCTGGGAGACCCCTGGCGAGCCGTCCGTGCGGCAGGTGTCCTTTTCGGAACACCTGGCCCCTGAGGGCCTCGGCGGCGGCCGGATTCGGGCGCTGGAGGCAGGAGAAGCCTTCCAGACGTCCGTTGCCGCTGGATACCGGAAGTCGTCTCAAAAGAACGAACTTTATTCGAACGGCTGAGAATTACTTCATTCCCAGCGTCGTTCAACTCAAATTAAAACAAATTCCTCCCAACACAAATTCCTCAGTCCTATCGCAAACCTTGGTCCAATTAGGCAAACTGCCAAAGGCCTTTCTTGGCAAACATTCAAAAGTCACAAAAATAAATGCAAGATGTAGACAACGCAGAAGACGAAGCTATCAACGTTGTTTTCCGGCAAAGCTCAAACGCCGTTGCTGGTCTGTTTTAAGCCTTATGGGAGCGGCCAATCATCTCTTGGCCTTACTCCCGAGTTGTCCTTTTTGCTTGAGCTGTTTTTGCCTTCTGGCAGCTCTTCTCATGCGTGCATTAGGAACAGGCTCCTCCTGTTCCTCTGCCTCACTACTATCAGTCTCTGGAGACTCTGGAGTCCGCACTTCACTTCTTGATGGCCCTGCCCTCACCTCAGGCTCATCGCTGTCCAACTCCGTTGCCAGCTCCGGAGGCTGCTGGCGGACCACAACAAGGCAAAGACCACAGCTGGTCGAGGCTTCTCCCAATTAATATACGGTAATTTCAAATAGAATTGTCCTGGTTGACAGGTGACATCACTTCCCACATCTCATCCGGCATCGATGACATGAGCGAAGCTCTCTCAAACGATCTGAGCCTCGTGATGTGGTACCTGCTTCGGGGCATCTGCTACTACGCCATGATGCTGTGGATCTCCGTGCCTTTGGCCTTCTTCGTCATTGTGACCATGCCCTTCATCCTGCTGTTGCCGAAGCTCTCGGGGAAGTTCTACCAGGTGATGAAAGGTTCCCTTCAGCCCCACTCGAGGGTACTGTGGTAGAAAAGCTCAAGGCCCAAAGGCTATTGTCCCACAGGCCACTGAGGAGGGCTATAGAAATAATGTTTATTTCTATCAGCCATGCCTGGGGATGAAAGTGTTCTGACCCGTCCAACACACCCGTCTTTAATTACACATTGGGAATTAACTGCATTCACCTACAGAAAGTCCAGACAAGATTCCTGCAAGGAGTTAACTGAAGCAATAGTCCTTATTAGCTCCTTAGGCTAAATGCAAGGTCTGGAGCTCCGAGCCTCAGAGGTGAAATGCTCCCAGTTCGGACCGGATCGCCTGATCCAGTAGCGATGGCGGCGGGAGGTTTGGAGAACTGGTAGCAAATATCCCTGCCCGCCCCCCCCATGTCCAGCTGAGCGATTATCAGAGTTGTTTTTTTTTACTTTTAAAAGCATTTTTTATTCGGCTGAATTCATTTTCATTCATTCATTTTCCCATTTGGTCACATCCAAAGTTGCCTCCAGTGTTTAATTTGTAAAGGGGCAATAGGGTTGATACAACGTTTGGGGGTTCCGATTGAGCCCCTCTAACCTAATCCATTTTGGACAAACTTCATTATCTTTTCTCTTTCTCTTTTCTCTCTCTCCTTCCAGAATTTGGCCACACAGGTCCAGGAATCCTTAGCCAAGGCCAACGAAGTTGCAGTGGAGACCTTCCACGCCATCTCCACCGTCCGCAGCTTTGCCAATGAGGACGGAGCTGCTCAGTGTTATGAAAAGAAGTTGCAAGAGACCTACAAGCTCAACAAGGTGGAGGCCGTGGCCTACGGTGCCTCCATATGGATTCCTGAGGCAAGGATGCAAACCTGGGCGGAGAGGTTGAGAGCAACGCTTGGGGATCCTGGGAAGGCGAGATGGTGCGGCTGCACAACTTCCATCACCTAAAGGATGATGTCAGATTTTGTGTGACACATGGAGCTTTGTGCTTCCAGAGCGAGTAGGGCTGACTATTTCAGAGAGAGAGAGAGAGAGAGAGAGAGAGAGAGAGAGAGAGAGGGAGAGAGAAATGATACAGATAGATAGATAGATAGATAGATAGATAGATAGATAGATAGATAGATAGATAGATAGATAGATAGATAATAGGTAGATAGTTAGACAGGCAGACAGATAGAGTAGAGTAGAGCAGGTAGGTAGGTAGGTAGATTGTCTGTGTCTAACTATCATCTTTCTGTCTGTCTGTCTAGAGCAGTGTTGGCAAACCTTTCACGTTCTCGCATGCCGGCCCGCATGCTGGAAATGGCACGTGAAACCATCCCGTGCCTAATGCGCGGCCTCACCGGCTCCTGTCGTGTTCCGCGCTCAAATGTGACTCAAAGGTGGCTGTCGCACGCGTGGTGCCAGCAACCCCGGAAGTGCGGTGTTCCATTGCTCATGCGCATGATGTCAACCCGGAAGGCCGGGTGCCAGCTCACGCATGCGCGATGGACCACTGCACTTCCGGGGTCCGCCGGCACCGCACATGCGACGGCCAGGTGGCTAGTGCGCATTTGAGTGCAGGAACGCGATGAGGAGTTGGTGAGGCCGCGCATTCAGCACTGGACGGTTTCACATGCCACTTCCGGCACACATGCCATAGGTTCGCCAACATGGGTCTAGAGTATCTATCTAATCATCCCTCCCTCCCTATCTCTCTCTCTCTCCATCCAAGGTGTCAAACTTGCAGGGCCACGTTGCCGTCATGTGATGTATCGTGACTTTTTCCCCTTCACAGAGTTGGGGGGGTGTGTGGCCCATAGGCCATATTATCCAAGGGGTTTCACACTAATTCCCAATTTTTTTTCTCCTCCAGATCTTACAGCTGACACTCAAAGTGGGGATTCTCTATTATGGGGGATACCTGGTCACTCAAGGGAAGATGACTGGTGGAGCTCTCGTTACCTTTGTCCTGCAGGAGAGTGAACTTTCCACAGTGGTGCGGGTAAGTTTTGTGACTGGTCCAGCACTGGGGAGGCGGGGAGGGGGTGGAAACAGCCTCTGCCTGGAAGCCAATAGAGCGAAGACCCTTCCTGAAAATGTTTCCTTTATCTCACAGTGGCCTGTCTCCTGTGTCTTCTAGGCCCTCCTTTCTTCTTACCCTTCCGTGCAAAAAGCCGTAGGTTCATCAGAAAAGGCTTTTGAGTATATGGACCGGATACCCCAAATCAAGCCCTCGGGAACTTTGGCACCCACAAATTTAAGAGGACACATGAAGCTTGAAGATGTTTCGTTCTCCTACGCCAACAATGGCAACTCTCTAGTGCTGAAGGTTGGTGGAACTAGATTCTGAGAAGGGATCACAACACCTTGGGTATGGGTTCAAGAATAGATATAAAGAGAACTACCCAAGATTGAGTCCCAGTCATCCTGTGACCAGTTAAACTGAAGAGCCCTGATTATCTGGGTTAAACCAACATAGGAAATTACAAACTAGTCAGATGGGGTGAATTCACACAACTTACTAAGCCAAGTTTAAAGATAACCAACTTTTCATCTTGTGTGTCATTTTACTGACTTGGTCAAGTATGTTGTGTGAATGCAGCCAGAGGAAACCAAAATGCAGCTCAGGTCAGGAGGTGAAATTCCATTTTTTTCTGTCTGGGATAGTTAGTGAAACCCATATGGAAGCCTGTAGGGTCTGTAAAAAATAAAGCTTCCTTAAAATTGTCATCTTTAAGGAAACTTTATTTTTTACAGATCCTACAGACTTTCACATGGGTTTCAATGATTATCTCAAGAGAAATATTGGGTCTGGCCAATACTTGGATAGGAGATAACCAGGGTTGAAATTTTCCTGGTTCAGACCGGATCGAGTGATCCGGTAGCGATGGGGGCAGGTAGTTCGGAGAACCAGTAGCAAAAATCCCTGGCTCCCGCCCACTGCCCACGCCTCGCTGTTCTTCTTCTCTGTCCCTGAAGCCCTCGGTGGTGATATAGCTGCAAACGGCCTTAAATGACTACCACGGCACTTCAAAGGGCCGCACTACAGTTGATTAGCGCTGTAGTATTTTTAAAGAAGGTAGACTGGGACCTCTCAGTAAAAGGCAATTGGTAGACCGGGCCTCTATTTTTAAAGAAAGTAGACCGGTGCCTCCCAAGTTTTGTATACTTTATTATTTTTATTATTTATTATTATTGACCATGCCCATTCAGTCACCTGACCACCAAGCCAAATCCAATTGGTCGCCCATGAACCGAGGGCCAGGAAAATTGTTTTGCCCCTGGAGATAACTAGGAAATCTCAGGGCTAGAAAGTTGACAAAGCATCCCATATTGTTGCCAAGATAATGATACGAATGATGCAAAATCATGATGATTTTACTGATATATTTGTATCGTTATCTTGCAACAATATGGGATGCTTTGTTAACTTTCCAGGCCTGAGCTTTCCTAGTGGTCTCTCATCTTTGGCCAGACCCAGCGTAGATCAGCTTTTTGAGGTCAGCCAAAGCAGGCTTAGATCTAACTTGGCGTAATGGGATTAACTGCATTTAAATGTCAGAGATGTACAATGTCCAGTCTGGGAGCCCTAGGCCATGCCAAACCATTTTAGAATGCCTTGGGAAGGCCACACTTGGAATACAGCATCCAGTTTTGGTCGCCACGATGAAAAAAAAAATGTTGAGACTCTAGAAAGAGTGCAGAGAAAAACAACAAAGATCGTTAGGGGACTGAAGACATATAAAGAACAGTTGCTGAAATTGGTTATGTCGAATTTGATGAAAAGAAAGACTAGGGGTGACATAATATGTTCCAATATCTCAGGGGTTGCCACAAAGAAGAGGGAGTCAAGCTATTCTCCAAAGCACCTGAGGGCAGGACAAGAAGCAATGAGTGAAAACTAAACAAGGAGAGAAGCAAACTAGAACTGAGGAGAAATTTCCTGACAGAAATAATTAATCAGTGGAACAATTTGCCTCCAGAAGTTGTGAATGCTCCAACACTGGAAGTTTTTAAGATGAGATTAGATAACCATTTGTATGAAATGGTATAGGGTTTTCTGCCTGAGCAGGGGGCTGGACTAGAAGATCTCCAAGGTCCCTTCCAATTGTTATTCTAGTCTATTCAATGGTCTTGCTCCTCTCCGCATTCAGATGCTAACCAATTGACTCCATTGTCAATGGAGAGCCACCAACAATATATACCAAGGCTGAAGACTGAATTAGAAAGCAAAGTGGGAGGAGGAGGAGATTTTAGTCAATAGTTTCCACCCGGGGTGAAATGCTCCTGGTTCGGACCGGATCTCTTGATCCGGTAGCGATGGCGACGGGTGGTTCAGGAACCCAGCAAAATCCCTCCCACCCCTCGGCCTCAGATAGTTGAATGATCATCAGAGGTCTTTTTTACTTTTAAAAGCATTTGTTCTTTGGACAAAAAAATGCTTTTAAAAGTAAAAAAAAAGCCTCTGATGATCGCACGGCTCAGCTGGGATTGTCAGAACCTTTTAAAAGCATTTTTTTTACAACCTCTTCAGCCGAAGAGGTTGTAAAAAAAAAAGCTCTTAAAGGGTTTTGTTGATCAGGCAACTCAGCTGGGATCGTCAGAACCCTTTCAAAGCATTTTTTCTACAAGCTCTTCGGCCGAAGAGGTTGTAGAAAAAGTGCTTTTAAAAGTTAAAAAAAAAAAAGTTGGCCATGCCCACCCAGTCACATTATCCCACCCACCAAGCCACAAACAAATTTTACATTTGACCCCTGGTTTTTTTTTTAATTTGAATTTATATGCCGCCCTTCTCTGAAGACTCAGGGCGGCTTACACTATGTCAAGCAATAGTCTTCACCCATTTGTATATTATATACAAAGTCAACTTAATTGCCCCCAACAATCTGGGTCCTCATTTTACCTACCTTTATAAAGGATGGAAGGCTGAGTCAACCTTGGGCCTGGTGGGGCTTGAACCTGCAGTAATTGCAAGCAGCTGCTGTTAATAACAGACTGTCTTACCAGTCTGAGCCACCAGAGGCCCAGACTTAGTCTGCTGAGGAAAAAATAAGCCAATGGGCAACGGAGCAAAGGTGTGGAGGTCTGTTCCAGGGTAGGGTCCCGCCGTTAGCATGTTGACATGCTGTTCCATCCCATCCAAAGCTGGAACCAAAACTGCAGTACGAATAACTGCACCTAAGTTGGGTAGAATTGGCACGCAGTGTTCTCTTCTTCCAGGGAGTGTCTTTGGAGCTGCGTCCTGGTACTGTGACTGCCTTGGTGGGTCCTTCTGGGTCTGGGAAGAGCACGGTGGTGGCCTTGCTCCAAAGGTTTTACGAGCCCAAGCAAGGGCAGGTGCTCCTGGACGGCAAGAAGCTGAGCGAATACGAACATCACTTCCTGCATCAAAAAGTAAGGGATGCGATACAGTAAACGCAGGTGGCCGATACTGTTGTGTCTCGTCCGATCTCACCACAGCCGGGGCCTTCTTATCTGCTTCCGAACACGGAGGAATGTCCTAGTATGCCTCCTGGCCCCAGCCCTAGCTCCATGCCCAGACAGGCTGAAGAGGAGGAGGTATCTCCAGCCCCCAGCTCTGGCTCCATGCCCAGGCAAACGGAGCAACTAGACCCCTCCCCCTCCTCCACAGCATGTGAGCCTGAGGGAGGTCAATTGCCAACAGCTGCAGACTGGAGTGACTGGAGGCAACAGAAGGAAGGGAGGGGCAGGCCTGGATAAGTGCTGAGTCATGGAGCCACACCCCATGGCCTATATAAAGGACCTGCTTTCTGGCATTCTCTGAGTCAGGCAAAGTCTAAACATATCTTGCTGAAGTCACTTTCTGGTCTCCTGCCTGCCCTGAAGACTTTGCTAGGACTTTGGCAGAGCTGCAGAGGCACACCTGATTCGGATTTCCCTGACCCGGCCATCAGCGGAGGAGTGGGACACGACAGATACAGGTTGTTGCGGGGATTTGTCCCAAAGGTGCTTTTTCTGGAGGCAGCTGGACTTTCTTGTTTTTTTGTTTTGAAGAGGTTTCGCTTCTCATCCAAGAAGCTTCTTCAGCTCTGACAGAATAGCGGGAATAGACAGGATAGTGTCAGAGCTGAAGAAGCTCCTTGGATGAGAAGCGAAATGTCTTCAAAAGAAAAAAGAGGAGAAGTGGGGTAGAAGAGGGAGAAGAGGAAGGAAGAGGGGTGGAAGAGGGAGGAGGAAGGTATAGGGTGGAGGGAGGAGAGGATGTAGATAAGAGAAGGAGAGGAAGGTCTGGAAAGTAGAAGAAGGTAGAAGAGGGAAGAGAGTTAAAAGGAGGGTGGTGATCAAGCAAGCCCGACTAATTGTATATGACTGTACATTGGATGAGTTGTTGGATATGAATGTAAAAATAAAACTTTTTTATAAAAAAAAAAGAAAGAAAGAAAAAAGAAGAAAGTCCAGTTGCCTCCTGAAAAAGCACCTTTGGGACAACCATGACCTGGATGACTGAGAATCTCTATAGACGTTTGTGAGGGGATTGCGCAGCCGGTGTCCAAATGGAGCCAGAGACGCTGATGCAAACTTGTAGTTTGATATGTTGGAAGAAATATCCATCTGGGTTCAGTTCCAAGTGGGGACAAAGACACTGGAAACATGGAGGCTGCTTGGCACTGGCCAGGATCACATGGCTTGAGATCCTGAACAGAAAAGGGCTGAGATCCTGTGTGCTCCCTGGCTTTATGCTTTTTCTGAGCTTTGAACTTTCTGGGGCACAAGAAGAGTACCCTGATTGGCTGTCAGACTCCCAGGGGGTGGGGGTCTTAGCTAGCCTTGCTGGCTGATGTAATCTTCCCAGGTGCCATGTGGTGAGTTTCAGTTGCTAGATGGGTTCTATTATGATGCAGATGATGGTGGCCTATTGACAAAGGTGGGGGGTGGCAGGAAGTTGCAGGGAGCTGTTTTGTCTTTAAAACAAATGTTTTAAAACAATGTTTCTCCATTTCTCATCCAGGGAAATATATTCTGCCTTTTTAAATATTTTCTAAAATATTTCATTCTTCTAGGAGGGGGTGGGTGTTAAATTCCTACAGATATAAATAAATATATTTTACATTTATGTTGACAGCAGGCAAGATAGTCAGGCTCATCACTACGTCCTGAGGTAAATCATCCGGTAAATCACCGAACAACATACAGAGCACACGGGGGTGGGGGAAAAGGCGGGAAAAAAGGGAAACTCCCCCTTTACTCTCAGCAACCAATCATAATGTAGATTGCCTCATGCAGGAGTCTGCACTTTCCAACCAATCAACTACAACTTTGTCTCCTGGCCCATTATACGCTTCACTGTTCCATCGATTAAATTAAATATCTTTACAGTAGTCCTCGACGTACGACCACAGTTGAGCCCAGCATTTCTGTCGCTAAGCAAGATAGTTGTTAAGGGAGCTGTGCACCCCATTTTACAACCTTTTGCCCCCCGCGACTGTTAAGCGAATCGCTGGAATTGTTATTATTATTATTATTATTATTATTATTATTATTATTATTATTATTATTATTAATTAGATTTCTATACCGCCCTTCTCCAAGGACTGTATGTACAGCCAGCATAAAAACCCAAAAACAATACAATATACAATTAAAACAAAATTAAAAAACTTATTATACAATTTGGCCGAAAAACATTAAAACATTTAAAATTCTAAAAACCCATTAAAATTCATATAAAATTTAGAAATATAAAATATAAATTTAAAATAAATTTAAAATACAACAAAATTGTAAAATGAAGCACGCGACTATTAAGCAAATCTGGCTTCCCCCTATTGAATGTTTGCATGTCAGGAGCTGGCCGGGAAGGTTACAAATGTATTTATGTATTTATTTATTTGTCAAGCATGCAATTTTATGACAAATGGTGATCACATGACCCCAGGACAGTGCAACGGTCATGAATACCTGCCAGGTGCCGAATATCGATCACGTGATCTTGGGGATGCTGCAGTGGTCGTAAATGTGAAAAGGGGTCAGAAGTCATTTTTTTTTACCCCTGTGCCGTTGTAACTTCAGTCACTAAACGAATGGTGATAAGTTGAGGACTACCTCGGTTTACGAAAGTGCTTTTGGACACAGAATATTATCAAACGTGGACTTTATTTTACTGGTGGTTGGACGAAAGAGGTGGAGATTAAGAATGTAATCTGTATTTTAAGCCGATTATACAAACCCAGACAACATGATGTTTTTTTTCCCCACATTTTTTATTTGTTTTATTTATATAACAGATAAAAAATCAGTTTCAATTAAACAGTGTGTTGCCTGGGTGCAATTTTTTTTAGGAAAGCATAATCAAAATGTTTACAATAATATTCATCACATTGATATTAATTCAATCATAATAATAATAATATAATAATAATAATAATAATAATAATAATAATAATAATAATAATAATAATAATAATAATAATAATAATAATAATAATAATAATAATAATAATAATAACAACCGTAGAAATGGTGGTAGACTTTAGGAAAAACCCTTCCATACTTCCACCTCTCACAATACTTGACAACACAGTATCAACAGTAGAAACCTTCAAATTTCTGGGTTCTATCATATCGCAAGATCTCAAATGGACAGCTAACATCGAAAACATCATTAAAAAAGGACAACAAAGAATGTTCTTTCTGCGCCAACTCAGTAAGCTCAGACTGCCCAAGGAGCTGCTGATCCAATTCTACAGAGGAATTATTGAGTCTGTCATTTGCACCTCTATAACTGTCTGGTTCGGTTCTGCAACCCAACAAGAAAAACACAGACTTCAGAGGATAATTAGAACTGCAGAAAAAATAATTGCTACCAACTTGCCTTCCATTGAGGACCTGTACACTGAGAGCATATGCACCAAGACAAATTCCTTGTGTGTCCAATCACACTTGGCCAATAAAATTCTATTCTATTCTTATTCTTATTCTTATTATTATTATTATTATTATTATTATTATTATTATTATTATTATTAACTTATCTACTTTAACAAATCACCTTTATAACATTAATCCTTTTTGTATCCCCATGTTTCTAACCTGTTTTTATTATCTAACCATTGATAAAATAAGTCCCATGTTGAGAAATATTCAGTTCCTTCCCTTTCCTTAATTGTAAGCATTAATCTGTCTATTTCTGCACATTGTAATATTTTTTTAATTACACTCTCATCTCTTTGCTTTTCCATTGTTGGGCAAATACAATTCTGCCTGCAGTTAGTACATGTAAAATCATATATATATTCCCTTTATCATACTTATCCGGTAGGAAGCCTAACAGAAATATTTCTGGTTCTGGTTCTGGTTCCAAATCCATATGTTGCTTTTTCATTTTTTCCAACCAAGTATGTATTTCCGTCCAATAGTTTTTTTGCCTTGGGACATGTCCACCCCAATGTTTATTAAGCACTAACAAAATGTAAATAATAGAATATCAATAAAACATTTTTTTTCTAAGTACTTTTTCAAGAGGCAACTGGACGTTCTTGGTTTTCTTTGAAGATGTTTCACTTTTCATCCAAGACATCTTCATAGAAAAACCAAGGAAGTCCAGTTGCCTCTTTAAAAAGGCACTTTTGGGACAACCTGGATGACTGAGAATCTCCAGAGATGTTTACCTGTGTTACAGTTTCCAAAGTTGGGGGAATGAATGTTGCTTTGATTGGCATCCCGATAAATTCTGCTTGGAATAATGAACCGCCCTGTTATTTTCCCTTCCTGGTAGGTAGCGCTGGTGAGCCAAAACCCCGTACTCTTTGCCCGATCCTTGGGTGCCAACGTTGCCTACGGCTTGGAAGAACAAAGCCAAGAGAAGGTGACCCAGGCTAGTCGACGAGTGGGAATCCATCGATTCATCTCCACAATGAGCCACGGCTACGAAACAAGTAGGAATCCACGTCTTCTGCCCAGGGATTGATTGCAGGATGCCTGGGGCTGATTAAAGAGGGTCACATCATGGCGGGAAGAACATCTGAGGGGTCCTTGGTGCTCTCTGAACGTGGTTGATTTTTTGGCAGATGTCTCATTACCCAAACCATAGGTAACCTTCGACTTACAAGTTCGTTTGGTGATCGTCCGAAGTTACGACACTGAAAAACCTGTGACCATTTTTCACACTCAGGACCTTTTGCAGCATCATGGTCACGTGATTTTGATTCAGACACTTGGCAACTGAGTCATATTTATGACGGTTTCAGTATCCCGGGTTGTGCTGCCCCCACTCACTCACACACACCGGTGAGTATGGTTTAGAGCAGGGGGTCTCCAACCTTGGCAACTTTAAGGCTTGTGGACTTCAGCTCCCAGAGTTGAAGTCTGGGAGTTGAAGTGCACAAGTCTTAAAGTTGTCAAGCTTGGAGACCCCTGGTTTAGAGAGTTTATTAATGTTCCCCAGCAATGGGCCGGAATAGCTCAGGCTGTTAGAGCCTGTTATTAGAACACAGCAGCCTGCAATTACTGCAGGTTCAAGCCCGGCCCAAGGTTGACTCAGCCTTCCATCCTTTATAAGGTAGGTAAAATGAGGACCCAGATTGTTGGGGGGGCAATAAGTTGACTTTGTAAAAATATACAAATAGAATGAGACTATTGCCTTATACACTGTAAGCCGCCCTGAGTCTTCGGAGAAGGGCGGGATATAAATGTAAACAACAACAAAAAAAATTCCCTTCACCCAGCCTCAGAACTATCCCAAATAACTCCAGCCACAAGCAGGTCAAGATTAGTCCACAAGGCAATGGCCAATAGTCCATAAAACAATGGAAAGTTGCTCCAACAAATAAGTCCGCAAAACAAACCTAATATACCAGGCCAAACTGAAATAGACCCACAAGAGCTCACTTGGCAAGAGAAGTTCAGAGTCTCCAAAATCTAACAGGAAGCACCAGGAACAAAAACACACAGCCAGAAACCAAACACGTTGTTCCCAGCAAACCTCCCTTTGCCTGCCATGATAAATAGTTTTCCTGTGCAGCCCATCAAGACAGGTGAATGAATAATCTGGCAGATCTCCGTTGCTCTTGTCTTTTCTCTCCCCTGCGTGCTCTTGGATCCACCATGGAAGGCAGTTCTTCCTCCTCTTCACTGACCGACTACCCCTGCAAGCTGTCTCCAGCCAAAGCCCCCTGTAAATCTATTTCCGATGTTCAGAGTCATTAATTAACCCAGTTCCTGACATGCCAGGAATGAGCTCAACCTCCCTTGAACTGACCTCTGAGGAAGAATATGAGGGAGTCGTCCAAAGGAGACATCACACAAGTTTTGCGACCTCCTGACAAGCAAAGTCAAAAGGGAAACCAGATTCACTTTATAGTCATGTTACTAACTTGACAACGGCAGTGATCCACTATGTCAAGAAAGGTCATAAAATGAAGCAAAACTTATTTAACAAGTGTCTCGCTTGGCAACAAAAATGTTAGGCTCCATTGTGGTCATAGGTTGAGGATTACCTATAGTGTGGGTAACGAAACATCTGCAAGAAAACAACCATGCTGTCGTGTCCCCCTCCCCCTCCGACGACCGAGTCAAGGAAATCCGTATCAAACTTGGCAACGAAGCCTCTGCAGCTTGCCAAATTCCTTCGAGGTTTATCAGGGCAGGCAGAAGTCCAAGTTGTGACTTCAGCGATAGCAGCAAACTAGATGAGACTTTGCTTGACTCAAGGTTGGAATGCCAAAAGCAGGTCCTTTATATAGGCTGTGGGGTGTGGCTCCATGACTCAGCATTTATCCAGGCCTGCCCCTCCCTTCCTTCTGCTGGCGTCGCCTCTCAGATCTCCGGAACCGAGGGTCCTCCCACTTTGAATTGTCTTCTGCTGTTTGGGAAAGGGAGGGGTCAGAAGGAGTAGGCCCGAGCAATTGGCTGGCTTCCTCTGACGGCTGAGCCATAGGAACACACGCCATATGAGTGAGGTTTCTTGGGCTTATTTGTTCACTCCTGGAATCCTCTCCGGGCATGGGGCCAGGGCCGGGAGGTGGAGGCATGACAGGCCATTCATCTTCATTATCAGACTCGGACTCTGATAACAGGCCCGGTTGGAGACCCCGGCTGAGGAGAGGAGGGAGGACGAGTCACAACACATGCTCAGAGAGCACCAAGGACCCCTCATTTCAATCCTGAGCCACAGATTTTTTCCTTTACTGGAAAAACATCTGTCTGTGGAGCTGTGACCATAGGGAGGAGGCAGGACTAGGCCTGATAAATAGAATAGTGTCGGAAGGGACCTTGGAGGTCTTCTAGTCCAACCCCTTGCTCAGGCAGTAAAACCTGGTACCATTTCTGACAAATGGTTGTCCAATCTCTTCTTTAAAAATTCCAATGTTGGAGAATTCACAACTTCTGGGGGCAAGTTGTTCCACTGATTAATTGTTCTCCCTGTCAGGAAATTTCTCCGTAGTTCTAGGTTGCTTCTCTCCTTGATGAGTTTCCACCCATTGCTTATGTGCTTTGGAGAATAGCCTGACTCCCTCTTCTTTGTGGCAGCCCCTGAGATATTGGAACACTGCTATCATGTCTCCCCTAGTCCTTCTCTTCATTTAACCAGACATACCCAATTCCTGCAACTGTTCTTTTATATCTTTTAGCCTCCAGTCCCCTAATCATCTTTGTTGCTCTTCTCTGCACTCTTTCTAGAGTCTCAACATCTTTTTTACATCGTGGCGACCAAAACTGAATGCAGTATTCCAAGTGTGGCCTTACCAAGGCATTATAAAGTGGTATTAACAACACTTTATGTGATCTTAATTCTACCCCTCTGTTAATGCAGCCTAGAATTGTGTTGGCCTTTTTGGCAGCTGGCTCATTAAGTGATTGTGCACTAGGAGCCCAAAATCCCTCTCCCAGTTACTACTGTTGAGCCAGGTACCACTTATACGATACCTGTGCATTTGTTTTTTCTTCCCTAAATCTACCTTACTTTTTTCACTACTGAATTTCATTTTCTTAGATAGCACCCAATGTTCAAGTCTGTCGAGATCCTTTTGTATCGTAAGTTTATCTTCTGGAGTGTTGACTCTTCCTGCCAGCTTGGTATCGTTGCCATGTTCCACACCCTGCCAGCTATTGGACCGAATGGCGAAAAGATGGTTATAGATATGTTGTAAATACAGGGTCACTGTTCCAGAATTAAGCTATTGGGGGATTAATGAAGCAGCTGTTAGAATTAAAATGGATAAGGAGGAGTTTGGGAGTTCGCCTGGTTGCAAAATGCCTCCATTTTTGTCTCTTCCTGCAGATGCTGGGGAAGCAGGAAAGCAAATTTCTGGGGGGCAGAAGCAAGGGATTGCTCTCGCCCGGGCTTTGATCCGAAACCCCAAAGTGCTGATTTTAGACGATGCCACCAGCGCCCTGGACACAGAGAGCCAGAAGCAGGTGAGAGAGCTGGGCACGAGGGGGAGAAGTTTTCTGAGAGGATGAATTGCGGACGGAAATTAAATTAAAGTAGCGAAGGGAATGTGAGACAGGGAAGAGGAAGTGGCCTAACAGTCGAGACGAATTGTGTGGGGTTTCTGTTAAACCGCAGTGAGATTTTTGAACAGGAGAACTCTTTCTTGATTGGCCCCCGCTGGAGTCGGGGTAGCAGGTGGAACTGAGACAAACCCTCCCCCATCCAGGTGCCGACAGGAAGCTGTTTATTGGAGGGGGAGGGAAGGGAGGCGGTATTGCAGGATTTGCAGCCCCAACAAACCTGAAAAAAAGAGGAAGAAGAGTTTTAGATAAGTTCACTACCGATAGATTTAGAGATAGATAGATAGATAGATAGATAGATAGATAGATAGATAGAGATAGATAATATAGATAGATAGATAGATAGATAGATAGATAGATAGATGATAGATAGATAGATAGATAGATAGATAGATAGATAGATAGATAGATAGATAGAGATAGGGCCACGGTGTGGCTCAGGATGTAAGAAGCCTGTTACATCCAGCTGCTTGCAATTACTGCAGGCTCGAGTCCCACCAGGCCCAAGGTTGACTCAGCCTTCCATCCTTTATAAGGTAGGTAAAATGAGGACCCAGATTGTTGGGGGGGCAATAAGTTGTCTTTGTACAAATAGAATGAGACTATTGCCTTACACAGTGTAAGCCGCCCTGAGTCTTCGGAGAAGGGCGGGATATAAATGTAAAAAAATAAAAGAAAGAAAGAGATAGATAGATAGATAGATAGATAGATAGATAGATAGATAGATAGATAGATAGATAGAGATAGATGATAGATAGAGAGAGGGAGAGATAGATAGATAGATAGATAGATAGATAGATAGATAGATAGATAGATAGATAGATAGATAGATAGATATAGAAAGATAAATGAGAGAGAGAGATGGATGATAGAGATGAGAGATGATATAGAAAAGAAAAGAAATATAGATAGTGATAGGTGATAGATGATAGATGATAGATCAGTGATGGCGAATCTTTTCAGCACCGAGTGCCCCAAATGCGCGCACATCCCCAAAACGCAAGGCACGTGTGTCCCCCCCCACATACGTGCTCACACACCATGCATCCTCCCGAGGCATGCCACATATCCCCACATGTGCGCATGTCCCCCGCACATGGGCCCTGCCCCCGCATGTGCCCCACCCCCCACATGCATCCTGCGCGTGCGTGGTAGAGACCCAAAGATCAGCTGGCAGGCAGGAGGCACATGCACAGGAGAGCTGAGCTGGGGCAACAGCTCACATGCCCACCACTGGTTTGCCATCACTGTGATAGATGATAGAGAGATATAGATAGATCCAAAGAGAGATTAGAGAGAGATGATAGATGATAGATAGTTGATACGAGACAGAAAGAGATAGAGAGAAAAGAGAGATGATAGACATAGTGATAGATGATAAACAGACATAGGCAGATAGATGATAGATAGATATAAATGAGATATAGATAGATAGATAGATAGATAGATAGATAGATGATAGATAGATAGATGATAGATAGATAGATATAGATAGATGATAGATAGATAGATAGATAGATAGATAGATAGATAGATAGGTGATAGATAGATAGATAGATAGATAGATGATAAAAAGGGAGAATGAACTAGATGAGAGAGAGACAAGAGAGATACAGAGAGATGATAGAAAGATAAGAGTAAATCTTCATTTTCTTTATACCAGAAGAGTGAAATTTTACTTCCTGTCGGAAAGCTGGTCTGCCTATCCTCCTTCAAGGCTGCCTTCTCTCAGGGTTCTTCTATACAGATAGTCCTCGACTTACCACCGCAACTGAGTCCAAAATTTCTGTTGCATGGGCCAGGAGGCTGAAGATGATTGATAAGACTTTACAGCAAACAATGTCCAGAATCAACAGCATAGAAAGTCTAGAATCAACAGCATAGAAAGTCTAGAATCAACAGCACAGAAAGTCTAGAATCAACAGCACAGAAAGTCTAGAATCAACAGCACAGAAAGTCTAGAATCAACAGCACAGAAAGTCTAGAATCAACACCATAGAAAGTCTAGAATCAACACCATAGAAAGTCTAGAATCAACAGCACTTTATTGAGCATCAAAGTTTATATAATTTCTCAGTTTCTCATGTCTCACCTAACATACGTGTTACTTCATTATTGGTTAGTAATTACATCCTTGGCTTTTCGTGAGAATACGTGTTCATGCTAGAAAGCAAATGCAACAGTGTTTCAGGGCTATAACTTTGTTTCATCCTGTATTCTTGTATATGCTGGGAACGCTGCTTAAATGAGGTTTGCCATCCAAGATAAGAGCGCTATCCACATTCCAAAATGCATACATGATGAACAACATGAACACTGCTATCATGTCTCCCCAGTCCTTCTTTTTATCAAACTAGACATACCCAGTTCCTGCAACCGTTCTTCATATGTTTTGGCCTCCAGTCCCCTAATCATCTTTGTTGCTCTTCTCTGTACTCTTTCTAGAGTCTCAACATCTTTTTTACATTGTGTTCTAAGTCGAGGACTACCTGTAGCAGTTTTCTCCACCTTGGCAGCTTGAAGATGTGTGGACTTTGACTCCCAGAATTTCCCAGCCGGCATGGCAGTCCACACATCTTCAAGCTGCCAAGGTGGAGAAACACTCCTGTAAGGAGGACACATACCGGTAGTAGGAAAGGTGAAGTAAGTATGTAAGCAGGGGTGGGATTCTACCGGTTCGGACTGGTTCGGGTGAACCGGTAGCTCCGACGATCAGCTGGACCTGCCCTGCCCGCCTCTGAGCTTTACTTACCTATATTTTTGGAGCTGATTAGCGCGGCAGAGCGGATTGCCGTACCTCAGCTGTTTTAATTCCTTAGCACAGGGGTCTGCAAACTGGGCTTTTTTAAGACTTGTGGACTTCAACTCCCAGAGTTCCTCAGCCAGCAAAGCTGGCTGAGGAACTCTGGGAGTTGAAGTCCAAAAGTCTTAAAAGAGCCCGGTTTGCAGACCCCTGCCCTAGCACTAATGCGGAAGGTGATTCTTCATTCAGTTGTACACATGCGCAAAGCGTGTAATCACCGAACCGGTTGTTTAACCGGTAGGATCCCACCATGTACGTAAGTTGTAGTTAAATGGTGTGTGAGATACTTTTTACTATTCCTGATGCCCAACTGGTTTACTTTCGCTCTGTCCCAGCTTTGTGGGTCTCCTTTTTCCTGTCTTTCTAACCATTCTTTTCTTTCCGACATCCTGTTTTTGGCCTCATGTAGCTGGAGAAAGAAATCTACGAAGGAGAAGCTCGCCACACCCGCTCCGTTCTCCTGATCTCGCACAGGCTTCGCAGCGTGGAGCGGGCTGATCTCATCCTGGTCATGGAAGACGGGGAGATCCGCGAGAAGGGGACCTACGAGGAGCTGATGGAAAAGAAGGGGCTCTACTGGCAGCTGCTGCAGAAGCAGCCGAACGGGGCAGAGGGGGGCAGGAGCAGCAGCCCCAATGGGAACAATAGGAATTGATAACGGGATGCGAAACAGGCAGACGGTCCGGTCTGGATCCCAAAGCATTACTTATCACTCCCTGCGAGCCTTGTACAGTGGAGAGACATCTCAGCAACACAACACTCCTGTTGATTGACAGTTTATCATTCCGAAAATTCTAAACTGCTGTTCAGAAATCACAGTTTAAGCGATGTGCTGTCTCTGCCAGCAGGAAACCTGTTTTTTTGGGGAGTGGGAGGCATTCACAGTTTAAACAGAGGGCAGCAACTAGCTGGCCTTGCGGAAACCAAAAGAAAAGGGTTTTGATGATCCTGTAGGGAAGCGCATAGGGGGCTGCTCTTTAAAATACTGTACTGTAAAATATTTGGGGTGTGTGTGTGTGTGTGTGTCACTGTTTCTAAGGCTGAGCCGCTTCACAGGGTTGTTGTTGGGAAAATAGGAGGAGGAATATCGGTGTGTTCACCGCCTTGAGTTATTTATAAATGGGATATAGCACAATAGCAATAGCACTTAGACTTATAGACCGCTTCATAGTGCTTTACAGCAGGGGTCTCCAACCTTGGTCACTTTAAGACTTATTTGTTCACTCCTGGAATCCTCTCCGGGCATGGGGCCAGGGCCGGGGGGTGGAGGCATAACAGGCCATTCATCTTCATTATCAGACTCGGAGTTGCTGTCCACAAGTCTGTCTGAGGAACTCTGGGAGTTGAAGTCCACAAGTCTTAAAGTGGCCAAGGTTGGGGACCCCTGCTTTACAGCCCTCTCTAAGGGGTTTACAGCAGGGGTGAAATGCTCCCGGATCGGACGGGATCGTGCGATCCGGTAGTGATGGCGGCTGCTGGTTCGGAGGACCGGTAGCAAAAATCCCTGGCCCCGCCCACCCTGTCTCTGCTGAGCCGCACCATCTGCCGAGGTTGTTTTTTTTTTTTACTTTTAAAAGCCGGTTTTGCTTCAGCCGAAACAGGCCTTTAAAAGTAAAAAACAGCAGAACCTTACTTGTACTCTTACTTGTAGAAAACATGTTTTCTACAAGTAAGAGTAGAGATTCTAAGGCACTTACCTGATTACTGAGGAACGCATGGCCATAGCCCGAAAGCAGTTTCAGTTTCAGCCCAGACAGAATCAATCGCTTAGCTAATCTATTTCCTCGGTGATCAACTGTCTGGCTTTGCTGACTGAGGAACTCTGGGATTTGAAGTCCACAATAAAATAAAATAAAATAAAATATTTGTGCAGCTTTCTGAGGTTTGGTGTGTTTCTGAAGTGTTTCACTCTAACTACACAAACACACAAAATCTCAGAAAGCTGTATGTGGCATATTGTGTGTGTGTGTGTTAGTTGTGTGTGTGTAAAGTGTGAAAGTTGGTTTTTGAGCTTTTTGTGGCTGTGAAGTGTGAAGTGCAGCTGCTTTTACACTGTGAGTCAGTTGTGTTGTGTTGTGTTGTGTGTGTGTAAAGTGTGAAAGTTGGTTTTTGAGCTTTTTGTGGCTGTGTGAAGTGTGAAGTGCAGCTGCTTTTACATTGTGTGTGAGTGAGTTGTGTTGTGTGTGTGTAAAGTGTGAAAGTTGGTTTTTGGTACCTTATTGTTTTTTTATACTTTGTTTATTATTTATTATTATTGGCCACGCCCACCAAGCCATCTGACCACCAAGCCATGCCCACCAATTAAGCCACACCCACAGAACCGGTAGGGAAAAATTTTAAATTTCACCCCTGGTTTACAGAGTCAGCCTATCGCCCCCAATAATCTGGCTCCTCATTTTATCCATCTCGGATGGATGGAAGGCTGAGTCAACCTTGAGCCTGGTGAGATTCGAACTGCCAAACTGTCGGTGATCAGCAGAAGTAGCCTGCAGATTCCTACATATATTGTTGTGACAAAATAAATAAAAACAAAAACAAAAAACTCTAACCACTGCGCCACCGCAGCGCTTGTACATATAACGAACAACGAATGAATGAATGAACGAATGAATCCAGCACTAGAATTGATTGTGCTCAGTTGCCCCAAAGGTTGCTTTTTTCAAAAGACAATTGGACTTCCTTTGTTTTCCCTTTTGAAGACATTTCACTCCTCATCCAAGAAGCTTCTTCTGGCAGGGTCAGAACCGAGGAAGCTTCTTGGGTGAGAAGTGAAACGTCTTCAAGGGAAAACCAAAAAAAAAGTCCAGTTGCCTTTTGAAAAAAAGCAACCTTTGGGGCAAGCATGATCCGGATGACTGAGAATCTCCATAGACGTGGTGCTTTTTAAAAGTCCCCCCTCAATGTTGTGCCAGGATTGCCATTCCTGATATTGAATAGAGATTTTGGCAAAACGTTTCGCCTGGACATGTGAAGTTTCGATGATCTTTTAACAGTACTGGCATTTTGTTGCATTCTGTTTTTTTTAAATTTTGGTTTGGGAGAGTTGGAGGTGTTCTGTTTTAGAATGATGAGAGGCCTGGGGAATCCCATGTGTGCTTATGTGCTTAGCTTTCTTTTAATATAATAATATAATATAACAACAGAGTTGGAAGGGACCTTGGAGGCCTTCTAGTCCAACCCCCTGCCCAGGCAGGAAACCCTACACCATCCCAGTCAGATGGTTATCCAACTTTTTCTTAAAAATTTCCAGTGTTGGAGCATTCACAACTTCTGCAGGCAAGTCGTTCCACTTATTAATTGTTCTGTCAGGAAATTTCTCCTTAGTTCTAAGTTGCTTCTCTCCTTGATTAGTTTCCACCCATTGCTTCTTGTTCTACTCTCAGGTGCTTTGGAGAATAGTTTGACTCCCTCTTCTTTGTGGCAGCCCCTGAGATATTGGAACACTGCTATCATGTCTCCCCTAGTCCTTCTTTTCATTAAACTAGACATACCCAGTTCCTGCAACCGTTCTTCATATGTTTTAGCCTCTTTAGAGACCCTTGGTGCAGGGGTCTCCAACCTTGGCATCTTTAAGACTTGTGGACTTCAACTCCCAGAATTCCCCAGCCGGCGCATACCGGCTTGGGAATTCTGGGAGTTGAAGTCCACAAGTCTTAAAGATGCCAAGTTTGGGGACTCCTGCCTTAGTGCGTAGACCTTGGTGCTCTGATCTTCAGAGATAAATGCTTCCTTGGGACCAGCTTGGACATTTTGATGTCTTCTGGGAGGGTGCCAACCAAGCTGTTGCTCTTGGGCCTTGCCTCTAGTTCAGCTGTGCCTTGACAGCTTCCTGAACTGAAAGATTTGGCAAGTCAAATGTTAGAGGACTTTGCGGCGGGGGTGAAATGCTCCCGGTTCAGACCGGATCGCCCAATCCGGTAGCCATGGTGGTGGGTGGTTCGGAGAACCGGTAGCAAAAATCCCTGCCCCCGCCCCCCAACCCAGCTGAGCTGCAGGATCATCAGAGGTGTTTTGGTTTTTTTTACTTTTAAAAGCATTTTTTCTTTGGCTGAAAAAATGCTTTTAAAAGTAAAACAAACTCCTCTTATGATCATGCGGCTCAGCTGGGATCGTCAGAACCCTTTAAAAGCTTTTTTTTAACAACCTCTTCGGCTGAAGAGGTTGTGAAAAAGAAAGCTTTTAAAAGGCTCCTCTGGCAATCCCAGCTGAGTTGTCTGATCGGCAGAACCTTTTAAAAGCATGTTTTTTTACAAGCTCTTCGGCCGAAGAGGTTGTAGAAAAAAATGTTTTTAAAAGGTTCTGGCCATCAGGCACCTCAGCTGGGATTATCAGAACCTTTTAAAAGCTTTTTTTTCCTCTGGCGATCCCAGCTGAGTTGCTGGATCATCAGAGGCTTTTAAAAGCATTTTTTACAACCTCAAAAAATGCTTTCAAAAGTAAAAAAATAAATAAAGTTGGCCACACCCATCCAGTCACATTAGCCCCCCCCAAGCCCCCCCCACAAAGCCGGTAATAACAAATTTTACATTTCACCCCTGCTTTGCGGTCAAGCCAAGCAGGAGCATCCTGCAGAGAGAATCGAAATAGTCAAAATGGCATTTGCACATTTGAAGCCTCCTTTTTGTTGTTGTTGTGGGTGCCACTAAAGCTGGGCACAACTTTTCCGCTGCCACCTTCAGCTCTAGCATAAGATGCCGGTACTGAAGTTATTATTAGGTAATTAATGTAGGTTACTAAGGTTATTATTTAGGTTATTAACTCCAAGTACCAACTTCAGAATTCGTCCACATCTCTTCTTTGCCTCGAGTTGCAAAATGATTTGGATTCGATTCTTCCAATCTTTGCTTTCTTCCTCTCCTAGCTGAGCAGATCACGTATTAATATTTTGGGACCTTCTAATCTGTGACACACATGGGAGTTGTAACCCAATTTGGGGGAGGGTCTTTCATTGGTCCAAATTTTGAAAGCCACTTTCAAAGCGATGAAGTGGCTGATCTGGGCTTAAAATTAAACAAACGAAAAGGTTCACAATTTTTTTTCTGTAAGATCTTGTATTTTAGAAAGCCCTTGTGCAGAAAAACACTTGCATTTGTACCTTTTAAAATAAATGCCTGTCTAACATTTCCTGTCTTTATTGCATCTATCATTTCCTTGAATACGTTTTTTATACTAATAAGATGATTATATAGTTTCTCCTTCTCCCACCAAATAATCACCCAACTACATGAGAAATTATCCTAAAATGCCACCCACAAGCTGTCTGTTTTCACTAGTGGTTATCACCTTCCACTTGAATCTTGTATAAGCACCATAGGGAGCAAAGCACAGTGGCGCATATTGTTAGGACGCAGGGTTGGAGTTTAGCAAGCCTGTGTTCGAGACCCGGGTGCTGCCGTGGGGCGAGGTTGAGCTCCCATCCTTTGCTCCAGCTCCTGCCAGGGAAATGAAAGGAGCCCCCAATTGGGTGTCACCTGGGCAACAGCGATATTACTGGCTAAGCCTTTCAACCAGGAAGTACCTCAGTGCTTCTGACACGTGCAATGTAACCATACGGAGCTTTAGCAATACCTTCGGGTAACTCGGCTGGTTGGGGATAATGGTAGATGTAGTTAAACACAGTTGGAGGGCACCCTGGATGTTTTAGGGCCCTTTGGTTTTTCATACAGGTAGTCTTCCACTGTTGAGCAACACGATTGTAAGTTGAAAACCCACATGATTGTGCAGCTTCGTGACAGCAGATCCGACAGTCCACGTTGTTAAGTGAGAATTTCATATGACAACATTTGATTTCCTGCTGGCTTCCCCATTGACTTAGCTTGCTGGAAAGTGGCAGGAAAGGTCCCAGATCATGATCACATGACCGCAAGGATGCTGTGATGGCCACAAGTACAAAGACTGGTTATAACTATGGCTTGTTCAACGCCATCATAAAGTTGAACAGTTGCTAAAAGTGGTTGTTAAAAGAGAACCACCAATATTCCTTCCGAACACTTGTAATCAAACATAATTCTTGTGTTTGCTGCCTGCTGATGATAAATAGATCCTTGCCTTGAATATCTGGGTCTTTAATTGCAATATGATAGCAAAATAACTCCTGGGATAAGTTTTTTGGCAACTGAGTGACCTTTTGTTTTCTGGATAGCCATTGTGTGGATGCCAGACATAATATGCAAAGGTGTGTTCAGCAAAGAAAGGCTTCCATATGCAAAGCTGTGTGTGTGTATGTTTGGAGAAGCATACATAAGGAATAACTTCTTATGAAACTATAATTCATTTTTTTTTAAAAAACAGAAGGAGTAACTGCTTCTTCTAATTATAAAACTATAATTCAATGAAAAAACATACAGAAGGAATAACTGCTTTATATAATTATAAAACTATAATTCAATTTTTTTGAAAAAGCAGAAGGAACAACTGCTTATAATTATAAAACTAATTCAAAGTTTTTAAAAAAATATACAGAAGGAATAACTGCTTGCAATTATGAAACTATAATTCAATTTTTTTGAAAAAACAAGGAATAACTGCTTATAATTATAAAACTATAATTCAATTTAAAAAAACATACAAAAGGAATAACTCACTACAGTTTACAGTAAAGCTTTACAGTAAAGCTTACAGCAAGTGGCGCTTGGGAAGTGTACTAGGTATTGATTGAATAATTGATTATATGCCACCAAATCATTTTCAATGCCTAGAAACCACGTATGTTTTCTCCTTTAAATCTCCAAATCTGCCCATCACTGATTGAGTCTTGTTTGTTCAGCGATCCATCAGTTTCTTTTCTTGATTGTCCACGATATTTTCAGGAGTCTTCTCCAAAAACCAAAGTCTAAACGTATCACTATCCTGCTTCCTCAAAGTCCACCCTTAGCTTCCATAGAAGGCCGCAGGGAATACCAGGACCTGCACAATTCTGAAATTTCTTGGTTATAGACACATCATGGCATCTGAATATCTTTTCCATGGCCTTCGTGGCTGCTTTACCAAGTGCTAGTCTGAGATCTATTTCTGGGTGCTTCTTCGTTAACTCTTGATGGTTGATCATAAAAATCAGAAGCTGCTCACCCCTTCAATAGCTTCCTTATTCATTCTGGTTGTCCGAACCGTTGTTATTACTTTGATGCCCTGTATACATTTATATATATGTATAGACTCGGTGGCTCGGGGGCTAGGACGTTGAGTTTGTCAATCGAAAGGTCGGCAGCTCAGCGGTTCGAATCCCTAGTGCTCCCGTTACTTGTCCCAGCTTCTGCCAACCTAGCAGTTTCGAAAGCACGTAAAAATGCAAGTAGAAAAAATAGGGACCACCTTTGGTGGGAAGGGAACAGCATTCCATGCGCCTTTGGCGTTGAGTCATGCCGGCCACATGACCACGGAGACGTCTTCGGACAGCGCTGGCTCTTCGGCTTTGAAATAGAGATGAGCACCGCCACCTAGAGTCGGCAACGATTAGCACATATGTGCGAGGGGAACCTTTCCCTTTCCCTTATAGAATAGAATAGAATAGAATAGAATAGAAGTTTTTATTGGCCAAGTGTGATTGGACACACAAGGAATTTGTCTTGGTGCATAGGCTCTCAGTGTACATAAAAGAAAAGATACCTTCATCAAGGTACAACATTTACAACACAATTGATGGTCAATATATCAATATAAATCATAAGGATTGCCAGCAACACAGTTACTGTCATAACTTACAGTCATAAGTGGAAAGAGATTGGTGATGGGAAATATGAGAAGATTAATAGTAGTGCAGATTTAGTAAATAGTTTGACAGCGTTGAGGGAATTATTTGTTTAGCAGAGTGATGGCCTTCAGGGAAAAACTTTTCTTGTGTCTAGTTGTTCTGGTGTGCAGTGCTCTATAGCGTCGTTTTGAGGGTAGGAGTTGAAACAGTTTATGTCCTGGATGCGAGAGGTCAGTAAATATTTTCACGGCCCTCTTCTTGATTCGAGCAGTATACATTTAATTTATTTAATTTAATTTAATTAATTTAATTTAATTTATACATTTAATCTTATTTTTTCAGCCTATTGGCTTTGACCTTGATTTTTTTTTCCCCAGAAAAAAGGGCATTTTTAATTCAAAGGTGCAACAAAAGCTTTGACCTTGATTTTTATTACCGGAGCTGGCCGATCATTTGCATTTTCGGTTATCAGGGTGGCGTTATCAGCAAAGCGCAGATTATTGTTGTTTCTTCCTCCAAGTTTGAACTTCTTCCGCTGCCAGCGGCGGCACCGGGGAAAAAACCCAGCAAATCCCAAGTATTGGACCACCCAGCCAACGGCTGAAGAGAACGTCCTGGCGTCATCTGTTGCTAAGTGACGTCAGTTACGGAGGTTGACTTCGAGCGGGGATTCCCCGGCCAACTGTGGAGAAGCTCAGTGACGCCCCCTGGAGGCGGAGAGATGCAACGAGCCGCACTGGCGGGAATCCCGGCTTTTTCTGGGAAAAGAGGACAAAGCTCAGAAATGGGTCGCGGGGGGTGGACTCAGTGGAAGTGGGGCGTCGTGGGAAGGGTTGAAGCACTAGGCTAGGGACAGATCGACTTGGAGAAACTCTATGCGGTCGATAAGAGTCGATAATGACTTGATGGCTTATAATCAATTAATGAATCTATCGGTCGATAGATATCGATTGATCGATCGATATCCGCTTGCCTTCAGGAGTTGTGGGCGCTTCATCACTGGAGGCTTTTAAAAAGAGAGTGGACAGCCACCTGTTTGAAAAGGTATATAGAATAGAATAGAATAGAATAGAATAGAATAGAATAGAATAGAATAGAATAGAATTTTATTGGCCAAGTGTGATTGGACACACAAGGAATTTGTCTTGGTGCATATGCTCTCAGTGTACATAAAAGAAAAGATACGTTCATCAAGGTACAACATTTACAACACAATTGATGATCAATATATCAATATAAATCATAAGGATTGCCAGCAACACAGTTACAGTCATACAGGGGGTTAGACTAGAAGATCTCCAAGGTCCCTTCCAGCTCTATTTTGATTGGTCCCTCAATCCCCCGATTTGTGACGGAGACTGGAGAATAGGCGTCCCCCCTCCCGCTCTTCGGGCCCCGAAATAATCGCCCCCACTTTAAAGTGATGGAGGATTTATTTGTGGGTTATCAACTCTGACCGTGGTCCTTGGTGAGAAACACAAAAGTTTCCTGCTTTTCCACTAACACGCAAAGCTTAACCGGGGCTTGCCGGGTCGGGAAGGATGCGGGGATGCAGGAGATCAGCTAGTCGCCCCTCCGTCAAAACTCCGGCTGCGTGGCTAAAGCCTACAGCAGCCATTACCAGATGGGTCGGACTAGGAGGTCCGTGGTGCGCTGACAAGGCAGGATCACACGCCTATCGCCCTCCCAGACGCGTCTTCGGGACTGATTCCCGACACGGAGGAATGGACAGGACGTGAGGATCCACACAGACAGGCAAGGCACCAGATTATAAACTTGAGAGCAAACTCCACTCCTTAAGACCACTGATGGCGTTACCTAGTTGGGTCATGAAACGTCTGCAAGAAAGCAACCCAGCTCAGAGAGCCCCAAGGATCCCACATGTCAACCCTGAGCTACAATATAATATGAATATAAACTTGAGAGCAAACTCCACTCCTTAAGAGCACTGATGATGTTACCTAGTTGGGTCATGAAACGTCTGCAAGGAAACAAGCCAGCTCAGAGAGTCCCAAGGACCCCACATATCAACCCTGAGCTACAATATAATATGAATGTAAACGGAGAGCTAACCCTACTTCTTAGCAGCACTGATGATGTTACCTAGTTGGGTCATGAAACGTCTGCAAGAAAACCCCACACGCGAGGATCTGTCTGGATGCAGAGCGCGGGCATGCAGGCAACTCCGGGGTTCAGCATCGCGCCTCACCCCCACGGGGAACCCCTCACTTTAGATCCCTCGCCCCCCCCCGTCTTCTTTCTGCTTTTGGGCGTGGGCAGCCCTGTCCCCCCCCAAGGACCGCGGGGGGAGCGTCCTCCTTCCCCTCCTCAGCCGCGCCTCTCCAAGGGCGCCTTTGCCCGGCCCACGCGTGGGGCGAGGAAGGGACAGGCGGAGCCCCACAAGTGCAGCTTTCGCTTTCGCCGCTGCCGGAGAGAGGAAGAGGCGGCGATGGCGCTGCTGGATGTTTGCGGACTGTCTTGCGGCGATTGGGACTCGCCTCTGCCGGGCGGGGTGGCCGCCGCCGGACCCCGCGAAGGGCTCTCGCACTACGCTTTCGGGGTGCGGGAGCCCCAGATGGCGGTGCTCCCGGGGATGCAGGTGGGGCTTCGGAAAGGGACGGGCTTGGGCGGCTGGGCGGAAGAGGCAAGAGACGGAGGGAGGGAGGGAGGGCGCACCCAAGGAGTGGATGTTGAGAGGTGGGGAAAAGTGCATCTGAGCATATGCAGAGTGCTGCCCCCCTTTCGAAAGATTGTTTGGTTTAGTGCCCAGAACGGGATGTCAATCTTTTCCGGGCAGCAGTTGTTTTTTTTCCGGAGAGAAATTCATTTATTTATTTTTAATTCATTTATTTATTTTTAATTCATTTATTTATTTTGTCAAGCATATATAAGATAACAGATAAAAGTATAAACATGATTATGAATATATGAATTTCCCCCCCAAACTTTAAGCGGCCGGATGACGGCAAGGCGAAGGACGTGGGTGGGTGGGGAGGGTTTGGGTCCCATTCTGAGCCCCAGGGAAGGTTTTGCTGGGTGGCCTCCCGCCCTTTTCCCATGGAAGGCAAAGGAAGGGCCGAACTTGGCTCAGGTTTGGGCCGATGTTTATTTTATTTTATTTATTTATTTTGTCACAACAGTATATATAAGCATTGACGTGTAACAGCTATATAATATATAAGCATGTATATGAGCATAAGTATGTAATAACTATATTAATTAGATATAATGAAAGGAAATAATAGGACAAGAACGGTAGGCACGTTTGTGCTGTTATGCACGCCCCTTACAGAATGTTATGTGTGAGTGTGTGGTTGTGGGTGTGTGTGGTTATGCGGCTGGGTGGAAGAAGGAAGGAGGGAAGTGCACCCAAGGAGTGGCTTTTGAGACATGCGGCAAAGGGCATCTGAGCATATGCAGAGTGCTCCCCTCCTCGCTCGCCCCCTGGCCTCATTGTTTGGCTTGGTGCCCAGAACGGGGCGTCAAGTCTCCCGGGCAGCAGATTTGTCTGGAGAGAAATTTCCCCCAAAACTTTAAGCGGCCGGATGACGGCGGGGCGAAGGACCGGGTGGGGGGGAGGGAGGGACTTGGGCCCGATTCTGAGTCCCAGGGAGGATTTTGCTGGGTCGCGTCCCACCCTTTTCCCATGGATGGCAAAGGAAGGGCCGATCTTGGCTCAGGTTTGGGCCAAGCTTGTGTGTGTGTGTGGTTGTGGGTCTGTGTGGTTGTGCGGCCGGGCGAAAGAAGGAGGGAGGGAGGGCGCACCCACCCACCCAGAAAATGGCTGTTGAGACATGCGGCAAAGGGCATCTGAGCATATGCAGAGTGCTTCCTTCCTCGCTCGCCCCCTGGGCGCATTGTTTGGCTTGGTGCCCAGAACGGGGCGTCAACTCTCTCCGGGCAGCAGATTTGTCTGGAGAGAAATTTCCCCCAAAACTTTAAGCGGCCGGAAGGACCGGGCGGCGGGGAGGGACTTGGGCCCGATTCTGAGTCCCGGGGAGGGCTTTGCTCGGCCGCCTCACGTCCTTTTCCCACTGGAAGGCAAAGGAAGGGCCGGACTTGGCTCAGGTTTGGGGCCAAGGTTTGTGTGGTTGTGTGTCTTTGTGGTTGTGCGGCCGGGCCGAAGAAAGAGGGAGGAGCACGCAAGGAGTTGGTTTCGAGACGTGCGGCAAAGTGCATCTGAGCTTATGCAGAGTGCTCCCCCTCCTCATCCTTCCCGTTCTAGTCTGGTACCCAGAATGGGACATCCACCTCCTAGGGGCAGTAAATCCTCCCCAAAAAACTTTTTAACGCCTGGATCACGGTGGGGAAAAGGAAGAGGGAGGGGAGCTTGGGCCCGATTCTGAGTCCCGGGGAAATCTCCCGCCCTTTTCCCATGTAAGGCAAAGGAAGGGCCGAACTTGGCTCAGGTTTGGGCCAAGGTTGTGGGTCTGTGTGGTTGCGCGGCTGGGCGGAAGAAGGAAGGAGGGAGGTGCACCCAGAGAGTGGCTTTTGAGACACTTTTTGAGAAAATCTCAGCTTTTTTAAAAGACAATAGGCAGGAAAGATATTTAATTGAATGGAAAAAATGGATTGATTATCTACAAAACATATCAGATTAAGAAATATCAGATTGCCTTTGAATAATTAGGAAGTTATTTTATGTAATGGGGAGGGGGTTGGGAGATGAAAAGCTTTGGATGAGGTTAATTGGATTGGAAGGGAAAATTTTATTCTATGTTTGGTTTATGTATAACAATATCTTGTGATTGACCCGGGAAGCCGGGGGAAGGAGGGGAAGAGGGTTTTCTGGGAGGGAGGGGGGAAAAAGGGGGGGAAATGTTTTGTTTTTTTTTAAACTTTTTCAATTAAAAAAAAAACTTTTAGCGCCCGGATGACGGTGGGGAAAAGGAAGTGTGTGTGGGGGGGGGGCTTGGGCCCGATTCTGAGTCCCGGGGACTCTTTTGCTCGGCCGCCTCCCGCCTTTTTCCCACTGGAGGGCAAAGGAAGGGCCGAACGTGGCTCAGGTTTGGGGCCGAGGTTGTGAGTCTGTGTGTGTTGTGTGGTTGCGCGTGTGTGCCAGAAGAAGCCGCTCTTCCCGCTGGCAGAAAGGAGCGGGCGGAGGGTCCCCTCCATCCCGTCCCCATCTTCATCGGGGACCCTTCCTCTCTCTCTCTCTCCCCTCCCGCCTTCCTTCCCCCGCAGCCCGCCGAGGTCCTGAAAACCCTCTCGGAGACCAGCGGCTCCCGGTTCGAACCGGTCCACGGCACCACCACCCTGGCCTTCACCTTCCAGCACGGAGTCATCGTGGCCACCGATTCCCGGGCCTCCGCCGGCAGCTACATCAGTGAGCAATTCTGTAGTTTCAAGAAGAAGAGGGCGGGATGCGGGATGTGGGGGAGAATCAAATCCATCTGTTGTTGGCTGTTGTCTTTTCTCCCGGCCAGACTAAGAAGTAAAACTTCTCTTGGAGCGAAGGCAGTTCCTTGGGGACTTTGCTGGTACTCGACTTACGGCTATAGTTGAGCCCCAGATGTCGGTGGTTAAGCAAGACGTTTGCGAAGGGAATTGTGCCCCATTATATGACTTTTCTTGCCACAGTTGTTTCCTGGTTTAACATTTTTGTTGAGGGATAAGATATAATTTTATAATTTGATTTTATATAATTGAGTGATAAGATAAGATAGGGTTAGGGTGAGAGCAGGGGTAGTCAACCTTTTTATACCTACCGCCCACTTTTGTATCTCTGTTAGTAGTAAAATTTTCTAACCGCCCACCGGTTCCACAGTAATGCGCCATGTTTATTTATTTATTATTTATTTGTTCATACTTTTATATTGCCCTATCTCCCTAGGGACTCAGGGCGGTTTACAGCCAGATAAAAACATAAATATATACAGAATAAAACATTAATTTAAAAAACTTATTCAATAGGCCAAATGTTTCAAATAGAAATATAAACAATAAAACCCCATTTAAAACCAAATATAAAATTTAAAAATTTAACAATCCTAGTCCAGTCCTGTGCAAATAAATAGATGTGTCTTAAGCTCGCGGCGGAAGGTTCGAAGGTCAGGAAGTTGGCGAAGTCCTGGGGGAAGCTCGTTCCAGAGGGTGGGAGCCCCCACAGAAAAGGCCCTTCCCCTGGGTGTCGCCAGTCGGCACTGCCTGGCCGACGGCACCCTGAGCAGTCCCTCTCTATGAGAGCGCACGGGTCGGTGAGAGGCAATCGGTGTATCGTCGTCTGCGCATGCCTCTCGTGCATCGTGGATTGGGTTTGGCGGGGGTGGCACCGCCTACCAGCTCTGCTTGTCTGTTACAGCTGGGTGGTGTGGGGGGGAGATGCGCGAGCTATTCTGTGACGAGGCTCTTTTGTTTGCGGTCGCACTACAGCGCCATTTAGTTTCACTTACGTAACGTGAACTAAACTTATGCGCGGGCGATACGAATAGTATATTTTCAGAAATTTAAATTTTCACGGGGAATTTTATGAAAACCTAATGAAAATGTTTTTAAATAATGTTATGAACATTTTTTAAAAAGTCAATTAAATTTTTTTAAAAAAGGAAAGTGCTTCAGGATCGGGTAAAACCCCTACCGCCCACCATGAAAGCTGGAACGCCCACTAGTGGGCGGTAGGGACCAGGTTGACTACCACTGGGTTAGAGTTAGGGTTATGATTGCACATATGTGCAAGGGGAATCTTTACCTTTATTTTTTAAGATATTCTTACCACAGTTGCTAAGCGAATCACTGCAGCTGCTAAATTAGCAACCCGGTTGTTAAGTCAATCTGGCTTCCTCATGGACTTCCTTGGTTAGAAGGTCACAAAAGGGGATCACAGGTCACCCCGGGGCACTGCAACGGTCATAAATATGAGCCCGTTGCCAAGCATCTGAATTCCGATCTCCTGATCATGAGGATGCTGCAAAGCTTGTAAAATGTGTTAGTTGATTTATTCTGACTGAAGGACTGAAAGGAAGGACAGAGGAAGCCCTGAAGAAAAACCGAAGGACTGAAAGAACTCCTCCACCATCCAGTTAGAATGGAAGAAGCTTCTTGGATGAGAAACAAAACATCTTCAGGGGGGAAAACAAAGTCCAGCTGTCTTCTGAAAAAAAAACACCTTTAGTCTGGTAGAGTTTTTTTCAGGCAAACAAATACGATGAAAAGGCTTTGTGCCACTGTAAAGGTAAAGGTATAGGTTCCCCTCGCACATACGTGCTAGTCGCTGCCGACTCTAGGGGGCAGTGCTCATCTCCGTTTCAAAGCCGAAGAGCCAGCGCTGTCCAAAGACGTCTCCAGGATGGAGCAACCACAACTTCTGAAGGCAACTTCTGTTCCACTGGTTAATTGTCCTCTCTGTTAGGAAGTTTCTTCTTAATTCCAGATTGCTTCTCTCCTTGATTAGTTTCCAACCATTATTTCTTGCCCTGCCCTCTGGTGCTTTGGAGAATAATTTGGTCCTTCTTCTTCTTCTTCTTCTTCTTCCTTTTGGAAATTTTTATTAGATTTAAAAACAAGCAAAAACAATGGACATTGCTCTACATCTCTGGTTTCTAACATTTATGTCAAGTTCAAGTTACTATATCAGATATTCCTCAGTCTATATACAAATTTACATATCACCTAATTCCTTATATATATATATATATACTATATTACTCCTACTCCTACAACTATATGCATATTTAATAAATCTATTATACCTCACAAGTACAAAATACATTGATATATACATTTCAGACACTCTTTGTCTCTTGTTTCTGGCATTTTTCCTACGCTTAAGGTCAGGATTTACTCCAGACCTCATAGTACCTTGATTCGCTTTTGTCTTTGAGTTCTAGAGTAAGTCCTCATCTCTGCACAGTTGTAGGTTTTGTTTATTACTTCTTCTTCTGAGGGTATTTCTTTACACTTCCATTTTGAGCAAATGTTAATCTTGCTGTTAATATATGCAATGTTAAGTAGGTAACATTTTAGCATATTTTGTCATCCATCATGCCCAATAAGAAAATTCTGGTTTGACCTCTGTTTTGACCGTTAACATCTCTTCTAACCAGCTTCTTCTTTGCTGCCAGAATTTTTTTTGCTTTCTGGCATTCCCACCACATGTGATAGTATGGTCCCTTCTTCTTTATGGCAGCCCCTAAACCTGCTAATCATCCATAGCCATCATTCTTTGGGTCATCACTGACCAGATTGAGTTAAGAAAATCAAGCGCAGCGCAAGTAAAAACTGGGCAGACAATCAGAAATTATAAGCTTCATTGTCAGATGAGTGCCAGCCACGCACAGTGGTTTGGGGATAAAGACCACAACTTGCCCTAGACGAGGGTCCCAGGGGCTGCCCTTTGGAGAGACGGGTAGGGGCAAGACTAATGGTGGCTCAACAGACTACTGCAGTCTGTTATTTTTTTATTTTTTTTTAATTTGATATATCCTCTCAAGACTCAGGGCGGCTTACATTGTGTGGCAATAGTCTTCATCCATTTGTATATTATATACAGAGTCAACTTGTATTGCCCCCAACAATCTGGGTCCTCATTTTACCTACCTTATAGGATGGAAGGCTGAGTCAACCTTGGGCCTGGTGGGACTCGAGCCTTCAGTAATTGTAATTGCAGGCAGCTGTGTGTTAATAACAGACTGCATTAGCCTGTTGAGCCACTTCCCAGCTTAACAGCAGCTGCTTGCAATTACTGCAAGTTCAAGTCCCACCAGGCCCAAGGTTGACTCAGCCTTCCATCCTTTATAAGGTAGGTAAAATGAGGACCCAGATTGTTGGGGGCAATAAAAGTTGACTTTGTATATAATATACAAATGGTTGAAGACTGTTGCTTAACACAGTGTAAGCTGCCCTGAGTCTTCGGAGAAGGGCGGGATATAAATTCAAATTAAAAAAACAAACAAACCTATACCATTCCAGACAAGTGACTGTTCAATCTCTTCTTGAAGACCTCCAGGGATGGAGCAACCACAACTTCTGAAGGCAACTTCTGTTCCACTGGTTAATTGTCCTCTCTGTTAGGAAGTTTCTTCTTAATTCCAGATTGCTTCTCTCCTTGATTAGTTTCCAACCATTATTTCTTGCCCTGCCCTCTGGTGCTTTGGAGAATAATTTGGTCCCTTCTTCTTCTTCTTCTTCCTTTTTTTGGGGGGGGGGGGAAATTTTTATTAGATTTAAAAACAAGCAAAAACAATGGACATTGCTCTACATCTCTGGTTTCTAACATTTATGTCAAGTTCAAGTTACTATATCAGATATTCCTCAGTCTATATACAAATTTACATATCACCTAATTCCTTATATATTAAGTATATACTATATTACTCCTACTCCTACAACTATATGCATATTTAATAAATCTATTATACCCTCACAAGTACAAAATACATTGATATATACATTTCCAGACACTCTTTGTCTCTTGTTTCTGGCATTTTTCCTACGCTTAAGCCCGTCGTAGGATTTACTCCAGACCTCATAGTACCTTGATTCGCTTTTGTCTTTGAGTTCTAGAGTAAGTCCGTCCATCTCTGCACAGTTGTAGGTTTTGTTTATTACTTCTTCTTCTGAGGGTATTTCTTTACACTTCCATTTTGGAGCAAATGTTAATCTTGCCGCGGTTAATATATGCAATGTTAAGTAGGTAACATTTTTAGCATATTTTGTCATCCATCATGCCCAATAAGAAAAATTCTGGTTTGACCTCTGTTTTGACCGTTAACATCTCTTCTAACCAGCTTCTTCTTTGCTGCCAGAATTTTTTTTGCTTTCTGGCATTCCCACCACATGTGATAGTATGGTCCCTTCTTCTTTATGGCAGCCCCTAAACCTGCTAATCATCCATAGCCATCATTCTTTGGGTCATCACTGACCAGATTGAGTTAAGAAAATCAAGCGCAGCGCAAGTAAAAACTGGGCAGACAATCAGAAATTATAAGCTTCATTGTCAGATGAGTGCCAGCCACGCACAGTGGTTTGGGGATAAAGACCACAACTTGCCCTAGACGAGGGTCCCAGGGGCTGCCCTTTGGAGAGACGGGTAGGGGCAAGACTAATGGTGGCTCAACAGACTACTGCAGTCTGTTATTTTTTTATTTTTTTTTAATTTGAATTTATATCCCGCCCTTCTCCGAAGACTCAGGGCGGCTTACATTGTGTAAGGCAATAGTCTTCATCCATTTGTATATTATATACAGAGTCAACTTGTATTGCCCCCCCAACAATCTGGGTCCTCATTTTACCTACCTTATAAAGGATGGAAGGCTGAGTCAACCTTGGGCCTGGTGGGACTCGAGCCTTCAGTAATTGTAATTGCAGGCAGCTGTGTGTTAATAACAGACTGCATTAGCCTGTTGAGCCACTTCCCAGCTTAACAGCAGCTGCTTGCAATTACTGCAGCTTCAAGTCCCACCAGGCCCAAGGTTGACTCAGCCTTCCATCCTTTATAAGGTAGGTAAAATGAGGACCCAGATTGTTGGGGGCAATAAGTTGACTTTGTATATAATATACAAATGGATGAAGACTATTGCTTGACATAGTGTAAGCCGCCCTGAGTCTTCGGAGAAGGGCGGGATATAAATGCAAATAAAAAAAAAAGAAAAGAAATCTGGTCATAGTACAGACAGTCTTCGATTTACAACAGTTCATTTAGTGACTGTTTCAACGTTACGACGACACTGAAAAAAGTAGCATCTTCGTTTTCACACCTACAACCATTGCAGCATCCCTATGGCCATGTGCTCAAAATTCAGACGCTTGGCAATTGTCTCATATTTATGACGCTTTGCCGTGTCCCAGAGTCATGCGATCCCCTTTTGCGTCCTTCTGACAAGCAAAGTCAACACGGAAGCCATTCACTTAACAACCACGTTGCTAACTTAAGAACTGCAGTCGTTTGCTTAGCAACCATGGCAAGAAAAGTCATAAAATTCACTTAACAACTGTCTCAGTTAGCAATTGAACTTTTGGACTCAGTTGTGGTCATAAGTCGAGGACTACCTGTGGACATTTAATTTAAATAAGTTCCTTTGATCTGATGATTGCTGTTGCCTTTAACATGTTCCCTTCCTTTAGATTAAAGATGACAATTTGGCGGGAACATTCAGGGAGGCCCTAAAAGCCCATGAAAGCTTTGGGTTTCTCTTTGGGCAACCTTGGCTCAGCCTAAAGCCAGAGGAATCCTGGGACCCTTCCTCTTATACAGGGAATCCAATGGGTCCATTGTGGTCAGACAGAGACTGAAGAGCTGGGGAGAGATGGAAATATCTTGGGGGGGGGAGGGACATGGAGTAGGACAGCGGTTCTCAACCTGTGGGTCGCGACCCTGTTGGGGGTCGAATGACGATTTGCCAGGGGTCGCCTGAGACCATCGGAAATATGGGAAGCATACTTGCGAGTCGAAGAATCGCGCTCCAATGGTTGACTCCACAAGCCAGCTGCAGGCTCTTCAAATCGCTAGCCGAATTCGGCTTCAGGCGCGATGAATTAAAAAAGAGAGAAATTTTTGCTCTGATGTCTCCCTCTCACGCCAGCTGCAATCACTCCCAATCGCTAGCCTAATCTGGCTTCAGGCACGATAAACTTAATAGAGGAGGAGTCTCAGGCTTTAATGCCTCCATCCTCAAGGCAATCGCAAACAGTTCAGATCGCTAGCCAAATACGGCTTCAGGCGCGATAAATTCAAAAAACCAGTTTGCCGCTTTTTCCCCCCTTCTGCGGTTGGGGGTCGCCACATCGTGGGGAATTGTATTAAAGGGGTCGCAGCACCATAAAGGTTGAGAACCACTGGAGTGACCACTGAGCCTGCCTTCCTTCTGCCTTCCCAATGCAGACTGTACTTCCTTCGGAACAAGGAACGGATCAGCGTTTCAGCTGCCTCCAAGCTCTTGGCCAACATGCTGGTGGAGTACCGGGGCATGGGTCTCTCGGTTGGCAGCATGGTGTGCGGATGGGACAAGAAGGTAATGACTGGCAGGGAGGGAGGGAGGGAGAACAGATGAGCCAGGGGACTTGGGTAAGGGAGGGGAAAGGGAGGGGGAGGGGAAGGGAGGGGAAGAGAAAGGAAGAGGGGAGAAGAAGGGGAGGGGAAGGGGGAAGGAAGGGAAGGGAGAAAAAGGGCAGAGAAAGGAAGAGAAAGGAAAGCAAGAGAAGGAGGGCAGGAAGGAAAGGAGATGAAGGAAGAGAAAGGAAGGCAAGAGAAGGGAGGGAAGGAAGGAAGGGAGAAGAAGGAAGAAGGAAGGCAAAAGAAGAGGAGAAGAAGGGAGGGAAGGAAGGGGAGGGGGAAGAAGGGAAGAGAAAGTAAGGCAAGAGAAGGGGAGAAGGGGAGGGGAAGGAAGGGAAGGGAGAAAAAGGGCAGAGAAAGGAAGAGAAAGGAAGGCAAGAGAATGGGAGGGGAAGGAAGGGAAGGGGAGAAGAAGGAAAGAGAAAGGAAGGCAAAAGAAGAGGAGAAGAAGGGGAGGGAGAAGAAGGGAAGAGAAAGGAAGGCAAGAGAAGGGGAGGGGAAGGAAGGGAAGGGGAGAAGAAGGGAAGAGAAAGGAAGGCAAAAGAAGAGGAGAAGAAGGGGAGGGGAAGGAAGGGGAGGGGAAAGAAGGGAAGAGGAAGGAAGAGGAAGGGGAGGGGACGGGAGAGGAGAGGAGAGGAAGGGAGAGGAAATGGGAAGGAAGGGAAGGGGAGAGGAAGAGAAGGGAAGGCAGACTCTTTGAAGCATTCTAGCAAAAAATTAAAATTTGGTTTGGCTTCGGAAAAGAGGGTTGGGGGCTATCTGATACCCCAGAGTTGCGAAAAATGTGGTCCACACACAGCCCTAAGTGATCACCCCTTATGGGCCCCGGAGTGAAAGGGTGGGCCTTTTCAGTTTTAGGAGAGGAGAGGACTACAGGATTTTAGAGAAGGATAGGATGGCTGTCCAGGTCTTGTCTTGGCAGCAATACAAAATGGTTCGCCATGGTTTTTTTCTGGACTGTTTTTCCTTTTGGGAATGTTTTATCCCACCTTTATTATTTTTATAAATAACTTAAGGTGGCAAACATACCTAATACTCTCTTCTTCTCTTATTTTCTCACAACAACAACACCCCTGTGAGGTGGGTTGGGCTGAGAGAGAGAGACCGGTCCAAGGTCACCCAGCTGGCTTTCATAGCTAAGATGGGACTAGAACTCCTGGTCTCCCAGTCTCCAACATAGTCTGGTGCCAAACATTGTACCAAATTGGCTCTGCTTTTACTTTTACTTCTTAGTCTAGCCTGGGAATTTCTTGGTGGTCTCCCACCCAGAATTGATTATGTCCAACCACGGATTCTCCTAGATTGGCCCGGCACGGCTGTGGGTTACTGTTAAGGTTGTGTCTTGGCCATGTCTGGAGTGTAATCAGGGGTGAAATGCTCCCGGTTTGGACCGGTAGCAATGGTGGCGGGTGGTTCAGAGAACTGGTAGCAAAAATCCCTGTCCCCCACCTGCCCCAGCTGAGCCGCGCGATCATCAGAGGCCTTTTTTTTTTACTTTTGAAAACATTTTTTCTTCGGCCAAAAAATGCTTTTAAATGTTTTTAAAAAAAAAAGCCTCTGATGATCGCACGGCTCAGCTGGGGTCATTTGAACCTTTTTAAAAGCATTTTTTCTCAACCTCTTTGGCCAAAGAGGCTGTAAAAGAATGCTTTTAAAGGGTTCTGGCGATCAGGCAACTTAGCTGGAATCATCAGAACCCTTTAAAAGCTTTTAAAAGGCGCCTCTGGCGAGCCCAGCTGACTTGCCTGATCATCAGAGGCTTTGAAAAGCATTTTTTCTACAATCTCTTCGGCCAAAGAGGTTGTAGAAAAAATGCTTTTAAAAGTAAAAAAAAAAAAAAAAGTTGGCCATGCCCACCCAGTCACATTACCCCACCACCACCAAGCCACGTCCACAGAATTGGTAGTAACAAATTTTACATTTCACCCCTGAGTGTAACCCTCAGCCACATCCTGGAGCAAAGAGTGAAGGTGCTGCTGTCTAGCCAGAGCTGGGCTGCACAATCTCTCAGGAAAAGCAAACGAAGGCAGAGCTCCAGAGAGTCATGATTCCCTCCCTTTTCAGGGCCCTGGTTTGTACTACATTGATGACGGAGGTGCTCGGCTGAAAGGCCCCCTTTTTTCCACGGGAAGCGGAAACACATACGCCTATGGAGTCCTGGACAGTGGCCACCGGCCCGATCTGAGCGTGGAGGAGGCCTACGACCTTGGCCGAAGGGCCATCTGCTATGCTACCCATCGCGATTCCTACTCGGGCGGAGTAGTAAACAGTACGTTTCCCAAACAGCCACTGGGTTCTTTAGGCACCCAGTGACCCTGAGCATCGGAGGGTGTGTGTGCTAATTTTGCACTGTCCCTTATTGACTTTCCGCCCATTTCTGTGTCCTTCAGTGTATCACATGAAGGAAGATGGCTGGATCCGGGTCGGGCGGACCGATGTCAGTGACCTGCTCCACCAGTATTCGGAGGAGAAGAAGTGAGATGGGCAGATGACCACAAGCACGGAGATCTTCTGACACTCAGGGCTGGCAGAGAGGAAAGGGATGGGGGGACCATCCCCACTGTCTTTTCACGGGGCAACAATAAACCGCATTTGAGCTCATTCTTCTTTCGGCTCTGATTTGTAATTTAAAACTGTTTGGATGTGTAGGGAGCCCCCTCCCCCGAGAATGAAATATTTGGAGGGAATATTAAAAGAGGCAGAATATTATATTTCCCCAAAGGAGAAATGGAGGAACATGTTCTTAAAGGCAGAAAGCAGCCCCCGTTTCCTGTATTGCAAAACAGCCTCCAGCAGATGCCTGAAGTCTTTAGAGGGGGATATTTTGTATCCATTCAGAAAGACTGGGCCACTCTATTTACAAACAAAACATCTTCAGCTCCAGCTGATAAGATTAATAGAATAGAATAGAATAGAATAGAATAGAATAGAATAGAATAGAGTAGAGTAGAGTAGAGTAGAGTAGAGTAGAGTAGAGTAGAGTAGAGTAGAGTAGAGTAGAGTAGAGTAGAGTAGAGTAGAGTAGAGTAGAGTAGAATAGAATAGAATAGAATAGAATAGAATAGAATTTTTTTATTGGCTCAGTGTGATTGGACACACAAGGAATTTGTCTTGGTACATATGCTCTCTGCATACATAAAAGAAAAGATACGTTCATCAAGAATCATAAGGTACAAAACTTAATGATAGTTATAGGGTACAAATAAGCAATCAGGAAACAATATCAATATAAATCATAAGGATACAAGCAACAAAGTTACAGTCATACAGTCATAAATGGAAGGAGATGGGTGATGGGAACGATGAGAAGATTAGTAGTGCAGACTTAGTAACTAGTTTGACAGTGTTGAGGGAATTATTTATTTAGCAGAGTGATGGCATTCGGGAAAAAACTGTTCTTGTGTCTAGTTGCTCTGGTGTGCAGTGCTCTATAGCATCATTTTGAGGGTAGGAGTTGAAACAGTTTATGTTTATTAGAATTTACATGCCCCCACCCAAATTCTAAGAACAGGACAGGACCTCTAGGACATAATAGGATTAACCCACCACCATTGAAATACATAAGAGCCCCTTCATTGCATAATCCCAAGAACAGCTCAAACTTCAAAGTCACAAAAACCTATAAAGATCCATCCACTCATTCAGCCATTTTGTCAGCTGTCCCAGAACTACATGCTGTTGTCGGTTCTGCTCATCAATAAACAAGAGTCCTAAGATGGCGCCGACGAAGGCTGCCTCGGTGAAATGCTCTCTAATTGTTTCTTTATTTCTAATTGTTCTCTGTGACTCACTACGGATTTCCTACTCACGAGACCATCTGCTAAAAATTAAGGAACATTTCATTAAGGAGCAGCTTTCTTTAATCTCACCCCCGCCTGTCTTTACAAACACGGAGGAGATTCTAACACAGGAGGAGGCAATTCCCACGGAGCCATGGATTACTAAAAAACCAGCATTTGAAGCTTGAAGAAGCGAGGGTAAACGATCTGGGATCTTAATCAAGCTAAGAACTCGCACTAAAACTCCTCTGCCTTCAATTTTCCAACAAATAGACGCTCACTTGCAAATAAGATGGATGAAATACTCCTCTTAAACAAACACTATTCTGATTTTCGCAATTCAGCAGTCCTATGCTTCTCTGAAACCTGGTTAAATGAATCAATTGAAAATAGCAGCCTGAACATTCCAGGATTTCAAATTGAACGATCAGACAGGAATTCCAGAAACATCTGGTAAAGAAAGGAGGAGGCTTATGCCTATATATTAATTCATCCTGGTGTCAAGATTTTAACATAATTTACAAGTTCTGTGACAACAATTTAGAGACTCTAATTATCAACTGCAAACCTTACTATTCGCCTCGTGAATTTTCCTCATTTCTTCTAATTGCTGTTTATGTCCCACCACAAGCCTGTGTCAAACGAGGCATTACGAACTCTAGCTGACCAAATCATGGAGGCTGAAGCCAAACACCCTGATTCACTGGCCATTGTTTTGGGAGATCTAAACAAGGCAAACTTAAGGAAAGAACTACCAAAATACTTTCAGCATGTCAATTGTCCCACCAGAGGCAAGAATACTCTAGACCACTGCTACACAACACTAAAAGATGCCTATCAGTCTTACCACGTGCAGCTGTAGGACACTCTGATCATTGCATGATTCACCTTGTACCTGCTTACAGGCAAAGACTTAAAGCCATAAAACCAATAATTAAATCAGTGAAAACCTGGACGGACGAATCAGAATTAAAGCTACAGGCATGTTTTGACTGCACTGATTGGAATATTTTAAAGATACCTCTGCAGACCTGGATGAACTCACAGATACTGTAACATCATATGTCAGCTTCAGAAGACCTATGTGTACCTACAAGGAACTCATAATACACAGTAATAACAAACCTTGGTTTACACCTAAACTTAAGCAGCTACGACATTCCAAAGAGGAAGCCTACAGAAAAGGTGATAAAATGCTGTACAATCAGGCCAGAAATGCACTAACAAGGGAGATAAGAGCAGCAAAAGAAGCTACTCTGAAAAGCTAAAGAATCAATTTTCAGCAAATGAACCAGCAAACATGTGGAAAACTTTAGGAAAAACCCTTCCAAACTTCCACCTCTCACAATACTTGACAACACAGTATCAACAATAGAAACCTTCAAATTTCTGGGTTCTATCATTTCGCAAGATCTCAAATGGACAGCTAACATCAAAACATCATTAAAAAGGACAACAAAGAATGTTCTTTCTGCGCCAACTCAGTAAGCTCAAACTGCCCAAGGAGCTGCTGATCCAATTCTACAGAGGAATTATTGAGTCTGTCATTTGCACCTCTATAACTGTCTGGTTCGGTTCTGCAACCCAACAAGAAAAACACAGACTTCAGAGGATAATTAGAACTGCAGAAAAAATAATTGCTACCAACTTGCCTTCCATTGAGGACCTGTATACTGCACGAATCAAGAAGAGGGCCGTGAAAATATTTGCAGATCCCTCGCATCCTGGACATAAACTGTTTCAACTCCTACCCTCAAAACGACGCTATAGAGCACTGCACACCAGAACAACTAGACACAAGAACAGTTTTTTCCCGAAGGCCATCACTCTGCTAAACAAATAATTCCCTCAACACTGTCAGACTATTTACTGAATCTGCACTACTATTAATCGTTTCATAGCTCCCATCATCAATCTCTTTCCACTTATGACTGTATGACTATAACTTGTTGCTGGCAATCCTTATGATTTATATTGATATATTGATCATCAATTGTGTTGTAAATGTTGTACCTTGATGAACGTATCTTTTCTTTTATGTACACTGAGAGCATATGCACCAAGACAAATTCCTTGTGTGTCCAATCACACTTGGCCAATAAAATTCTATTCTATTCTTTCCAATCGGCCTCCATTTTATTTCCAGCGCTTCTCTTCCGGCTTGGAATCGAATCGGATTTTTCTTCCTACAGATTTCTGAACGAGAATACATCACTTAGATACTGGAAAATAAAATCGGCATTATTAGAAATTCCTGTTTTGAATCTTTAGAGGGAGCTCAGATTTTTATTCCTACTAACCTCTTTTGTTTTCCCTTCACTCTTGTGATTTCTTGACTCTGAGTTGGTTGAATAAGGCATAGTTGGCTTTTCTTTATTGAGTCTTAAACCCTGACTGTGGCTGAGTCATGCATTGCATTATTCATTACAGGTAATCCTTGACTTAATGACCAAAATTGAGTCCACATTTTCTTTTTCTTTTTTATTGAAAAAGTTTTACAACAATTAAATTTTTCCCCTCCCATCCCCCCTCCCCCCTTCTTCACCCCTCCCTCCAAAAAAACCCTCCTCCCCCCCCCCCCGACTTCCCGGAGCAACACAAGGTATAGTTCAATGAACAAACGGTCATACATTAAATTTTTAAAATCTAACACAATTATAATCCTTCTCTTTCACATAACCTGACTTCTTCCATTAAAATCAAAAACAACGTCCTTCATTCAAAGGCAATCTGAAATTTCTTAATCTGATATCTATTTTGAATATAATCAATCCAATTCTTCCATTCATTTAAATATTTTTCTTGAGTACTGTCTTTCAAGAAGGCTGAGACTTTAGCCATCTCAGCCAAATTAGAAACTTTCAATATCCATTCTTCTATTGTGGGTACTTCTTTTTTCTTCCAATATTGTCCAATCAACAGTCTTGCTGCTGTTATTAAGTTCAAAATCAATTTCGTCTCAATCACTGTACTGTCTGTTGTTATTCCCACATTTTCTGTTGCTAAAGGAGACATTGGCTGAGTGAATTTGGCCGTGTTACGACCTTGCTCGCCACAGCTGTTAAGTGAATCACTGCAGTTGTTGTTCATCCGGTCAAGTGAAACTGGCTCTCCCTTTGACTTTGCTTGTCAGAAGGTCACAAAAGGAGATCCCATGAGCTCGGCACCTTGCAACCGTCATAAATATAAGTCAATTACCAAGTGGCTGAATTTTGATCATGTGGCCATGGGGATGTTGCAACAGTTGTAAGTGTGAAAATGATCATAAATCACATTTTTAGTGCTTTTGTAACTTTGGTCACTAAGCAAACTGTTGTAAGTCGAGGACTATCTACACTATCCCATGGCTTTCCTTAAACCGGTAGGAATACATTCCCACCTGCGCTAAACAGGGAATTTTTCCCACAGATTCTACCTGCAAGGATACCCCTGGAAAATTGCTCAAGTGTCACTCCTGATGAATTCAAGCAAGTGAGGAAACACTGAACTGCAACTTAAAATAATCGGCGTTTAAAAATAGAAGGCAGGTTAGTAGAGTTGAGGAAGAGAGGATTGGCAAGTGATCAAAGAACAAGAGGCAGAGAGCAGGAGCCTCTTAAATGCCGATCCCTGAAGAATCATGATTATAAAGATGCATTTTTAATTGTGTCTAATTTGTTCCTCACTTCTTGTTCCTTAGAGGATTGACGGGGCGGAGTTCACGCTCACTAGATCTGCAATTCTCTTCCGGGAATTTCAATGGCAGGTTTATTAAGGAAACACTTCGAATTGTGACAGGATATCTGAATGGAGCAAACAAATAAATACTGTAACACCTGTGTCCTTTGTTTAACGTTTGGACTTTTAGAAGGGTTTAGATAATAATAATAATATCAGAGTTGGAAGGGACCTTGGAGGTCTTCTAGTTCCTGCCCAGGCAGGAAACCCTACACCATTTCAGACAAATGGCTATCCAACATTTTCTTAAAAATTTCCAGTGTTGGAGCATTTACAACTTCTGCAGGCAAGTTGTTCCACTGATTAATTGTTCTAACCATCAGAAAATTTCTCCTTAGTTCTAAGTTGCATCTCTCCTTGATTAGTTTCCACCCATTGCTTCTTGTTCTACCCTCAGGTGCTTTGGAGAATAGTTTGACTCCCTCTTCTTTGTGGCAACCCCTGAGATATTGGAACACTGCTATCATGTCTCCCCTAGTCCTTCTTTTCATTAAACTAGACATATCCAGTTCCTGCAACCGTTCTTCATATGTTTTAGCCTCCAGTCCCCTAATCATCTTTGTTGCTCTTCTCTGCACTCTTTCTAGAGTCTCAACATCCTTTTTACATCCTGGCGACCAAAACTGAATGCAGTATTCCAAGTGTGGCCTTACCAAGGCGTTATAAAGTGGTATTAACACTTCACGTGATCTTGATTCTATCCCTCTGTTTATGCAGCCCAGAACTGTGTTGGCTTTTTTGGCAGCTGCTGCACACTGCTGGCTCAGATCTAAATGGTTGTCCACTAGGACTCCAAGATCCCTCTCACAGGTACTACTATTGAGCAAGGTACCACATATACGGTACTTGTGCATTTTTCCCCACTTAACCAATGTCTCCTTTAGCAGCCGAAAATGTGGGCTCAGTTTTGGTCCTAAGTCATAGCAAAAAAAGCTCTAAGAGTTGTAAACCTAATCTTGCGTAGCTTCTTCTACTAACCAGAGCATATAAAACATTGGCTAGACCAATTCTAGAATACAGCTCACCTGTTTGGAACCCTCACCACATCTCTGACATCAATACAATTGAACGTGTCCAGAAATATTTTACAAGAAGTGTTAAGTTCGGGAAGTAACGAGGCTGGAGACCAGGGTAGTGACAACAGCTCTTTAATATATGGTGAACCCAGCAACCTGGCTGGGGAAAAACAACCCTTTATATACTGTTTAACGGCTTCAACCAATCAACAACGTGCTTGTTTCCGCCTAAATATTTAAAGATACATAACACTCCTCCTCCCAGAAAACACTTTACCACTATTTACATATTATTTACATGTTATTTTTCGTAGTCACGCAAATAACCTGGGCGTCTCTAATTCTTTCGGACCTGCGGTTCAGTCCTGGGTGGTGTTTTGAGCTGGTCGGAGGGGCTTTTCTCCTCCCAGCTCTTTCTCTAGGCCATGGGCCCTGGATTACTGGCAGTCTCTTTTCTTGGCCCTCCGGCCTTGGATTACTTTGAGTTTTCCTGCTGTTTCCATCGGGAACCTGATGGCGTCGCTGGACCTCCGGGACCTCAGCTAAGTCTTGCGCCTCCCGGTTATGGTCAGCTGTGGTTCAAATAAGGAGTGGTCATTGTCTGTCTCAGCTAGCTCAGGTTGTTCAGCTATTCGTTTCCTTATCTGGATCTATGTGGCCTCCATACTCGGTTGTCTTGTAATTACTAAGTATGACTTTGGACGGTTGCTTTTATGATTTGCCCTGCGAGCCAACTTGGGCCGTCCCCATAGTTGCGGGCCCACACTGATCGCCTATGCCCATTTCTCTCGTTTTCTAGTTCCCCTTGTAACCCTCTGGTGTGTAATTAGGGATTCAAGCAGTCAAGTGGGCACCAGTTTCCGTCCATCAATAATTCGGCCGGGCTTCTGCCTGTAGCAGTGCTTGGGGTTCTGTGCTGAACGGCCAGAAAGAAATCTATCTTTGTTTGCCAGTCCCCTGGCTTGAGCCTGGACAATGCCTCCTTAGCGCTCCGGACGGAACGCTCTGCAAGGCCATTCGGCGCGGGGTGGAAAGGCGCAGAGAGGGCATGTCGGATGCCCTCCTCTGCCAAGTATTCCTCAAACTGGGCTGCCGTGAATTGCGGGCCGTTGTCGGACACCAGGTGTCAGGCAACCCGTGGAGTTTGCGAATAGGTGGCGCGGGGCTGCGATTACTGCCTCGGCGTGGTGGACTTCATGAGTTTGATCTCCAACCATTTAGAGAATGCATCGACAACCAGGAGGAAGGTTTGGCCGTGGAAGGGGCCAGCAAAATCAATGTGGATTCTTGACCAGGGCCCTTGGGGTTTTTCCCATTCCCTGACTGGGGCCGTTGGGGTAGAGGTCTGGACTCTTGGCAAGCCTGGCATTTCCTACCCTCTCAGCAATCTCTGAGTCCATGAGTGGCCACCACACATAGCTTCTTGCTAGCCCCTTCATCCTTACGATCCCTGGGTGACCTCGTGGAGGAGGTCCAATACCTTTCCCTTAATTTATCCGGGATTACCACACGATCACCCCATAACAGGCACCCCCTTGAGCCGAGAGCTCATCACGTTTTTACAAATTCCTTAAACCGTTAGGGCGCTGGCCACCCTCTTGTACCCAACCGAGTACAGTCCTTAACATAATGTCGGTATGATGCCGAGCCACTTCCTTAGATGTGACTGGGCCAGAGTCAAGAGTCAATCAGCAGGATGGGCGTCCCGGAGTGGGATCTTGATCGCCCTGGTAGTGGGCATCTGTAGCTTAGCGTCCGCATGCCCCACTTCTTTTCCTGGTCGATGCTGCAGCTTGTAAGAATAGCGGCTAAGAAAATAGTCCATCGAGTCAATCGTGGCGAAAGTGCCACAGGCGTTGGCGGTCGCCAGCCAGTATTCCTAACAGCGGTCTGTGGTCAGTCACAATTTCAAAGTCTCGCCCAAAAACATATTCGTGAAATTTTTTCACCCTGACACAATTGCTGCGCTTCCTTATCTAACTGGCTATAGTTCCTCTCTGGGAGGACATCGTTCTGGAGTAGAAGGCTATAGGGGCTTCTGTGCCGTTTGGCAGTCTGTGGCTGAGTACAGCTCCCACCCCGTAAGGAGGCGCATAAACCAGCACTAGTGGCAATGAGCTATGATACTGGATGAGCAGGCTGTCGCTCGAGAGCAGGTTTTTACTGCTTGAAAGCCCTACTTTCCGACTTTCCCCAAGACCAAACAGTATTTTTCCTAGAAGCTTATGCAGCGGTTCAGCAACGGTCGCTTTGTTTTTAAAAGACCGCGTAAAATTCACTAGCCCTAGGAATGCCTGTAGCTCTGTTTTGTTTTTGGGCGCTGGAGCCTTTCTGATTGCCTTGACCTTGCTCTCAGTGGGTGAATTCCTTTCTTGTCTATTCGGTGGCCCAAGAATTCGGATTCTACCCTATCTGGCATTTGTTCACTTTAACCTTTAGTCCGGCTGACCGGAAAATGCCCAGAACTTTCTCAAACGCTCCCCAATTCCTCTACGTTCGCTGATATCAATACATCATCAGTAGGAACTACCCTGGGAGCCCTTGCAGAAGTCGTTCCATCAAATTTTGGAACAGCCCGGTGCCACACTCACCCCAAATTGTAATCGGGTACACTTGAAGGCCCCCTGTGAGTTACAATCGTTTGGGCTTGGCTGTGTTGGCGTCTACGGGCAGTTGTTGGTAGGCTTGAGCCAAGTCTAACTTTGCAAAGACTTGCCCTTGCCCCAAAGAGTGCAGCAAGTGTTGCACCAGGAACTGGGTGGCGCTTTTCTGTAAGGCTTTGTTTAACGCCTTGTAGTCAGCGCAGATTCTAATTGACCCATCTGGTTTTACTGGGGTGACGATTGGCGTCTCCACTTTGCGTGATCGACTGGCACCAAAATCCCTGATTTATGAGCTTATCTAGCTCCTTGTCAATTTTAGGTTTAAGGGCAAAGGACTCTCCTTGCCTTTAACCTAATAGCTACCTGGGGTCTAAGTTGAAGGAAATAGGGGTCCCCTTGTACTTGCCCAGGCAGTCCTTGAAGACATCTTGAACTCGTTCATGAGTATGTCTTTCAGGTTACAGTCACTTCTGTAGATGCCAGTCACTCCCATGCCCAGTGCAAAACCAGTCTAGTCCCAACAAACTGGGCAGGGTCCCTTCGGCGATCGTGATGGGCAGGGTCTTCTTGTGTGGTCCGTACTCGACTCGGACGGAGGTGGTCCCTCGAACAGGGATTCGATTCCCTGGTAGTCGTGGACTCGTGGCCGTTGTGTTTGCAGGTGGCGCCGCGACTGATGGCAGTGACTTCGCCAAAGTGTCCCAGGACATGATGGTGATCGCTGACCCGGTGTCCACTTTGAGTCGGCACCGCACTCCTTCTATTTTGGGTTTGGTGAAGATCTTCTTCTCCACTCGGGTTGGTGACCTATGACCACAGTCGTTTGGTTTGAATCCGCGCCTTTTTGTTTGAGCCAATCGCGGGTCGCCTTGCCGATCCAGCGCTCTGATTGGCGATTTGAATTTTCGGGGGAAGGTTGGGGAGCTCGACAGACTTGAGCTAGGTGCCCTTCTTCTCGCACACCGCCGACATGTTGCGTCCTTAAACTTGCAGCGTTGGCGCTGGTGTTGACCTCCGCAACTTCCGCATTCGTCCCGGTCCTCTTTGCCGCGTTTCTCGGTTCGGCAGACCCCTTCCTCATCCTCACCGTCGGATTCGGTCTGGATCTCTTCTTGGTGCACCGGGGTTGACTTTGTGCTCGCCTTTGGTGTGAGAGGCTTTTGCAGTGTCTCCGCCGCTTGGGTGGACATTTCATGCGCTCGGGCTTCGTCCAGGGCGTTTGCCAGCGTCAGATTGCTTTTCGATAGCAGTCGCCTCCGCAAACGCATGTCTCGGACCCCCCTGATGAGTTGCTCCAGCAGCACCTCGTCCAGGTCTCGGTACCCACAGTCTTTGGAGGCTTTCCGCAGGGCAGCCATGTAGTCGCCGATGGATTCGCCCTCTAGCTGTCGGCGCTCTCCAAATTCAAAACGCCGCACGTATTTGGACGGCGTTGGCGCGAAATGGTTTTTTAGCAGGGTTTGCAGAGTTTGCCACGATACCGATTGTATCGGCGTTGGCTCTGCCAGGGCTTCCGCGATGTCGATGACCTTGGGACCGCAGTGGCTCAAGAAGTATGCCCTTTTGCAGTTGTCCGGAACTCCTTGCAGTTCGTTGGCTTCTAGAAAGCTTTCGAAACGGGTCATGTACGTTCCCCATTTCTCTCTAGCCGGGTCAAACGGTGCGGGCGGAGTGTAACTGGCCATCTCCGCTTTTCTGCCCTGTGTTTGCTGGGTTCGGTTCTTTCGTGCTTCAGCTCGGTTCTGGTGCTCCTTAGCCTCGAGATCCCACCTTCGTCGCCAGTGTTAAGTTCGGGAAGTAACGAGGCTGGAGACCAGGGTAGTGACAACAGCTCTTTAATATATGGTGAACCCAGCAACCTGGCTGGGGAAAAACAACCCTTTATATACTGTTTAACCGGCGGCTTCAACCAATCAGCAACGTGCTTGTTTCCCGCCTAAATATTTAAAGATACATAACAAGAAGAGTTCTCCATTCCTCTGAAAACAACAAAATACCTTATCCCACCAGACTTAAAATCCTAGGCTTAGAAAGCTTGGAACGCCGTCGCCTCCAACAAGACTTAAGTTTAACTCACAGAATCATCTATTGTAATGTCCTTCCTGTTAAAGACTACTTCAGCTTTAATTGCAATAAACTAGAGCAACTAATAGATTTAAACTTAATGTCAACCGCTTTAATCTAGATTGCAGAAAATATGACTTCTGTAACAGAATCATCAGTGCTTGGAATACTTTACCCGACTCTGTGGTCTCTTCTCATAATCCTAAAAGCTTTAACCAAAAACTGTCTACTATTGACCTCACCCCATTCCTAAGAGGACCATATTGCATAAGGCTAAATGTTTATGTCCTGTCCTATTGTTTTTCTTTTCTTCTTCCTATATATATATATATGCTTATACCTCCTAATATTTACTCATATATGTGTTTATATGCTATATAATCTTTTTGTATGATACCTACATATATTGTTGTGACAAAATAAATAAATAAAATAAATAAAATAAAATAAAGTCAAGGACTCTCTGTAAGGAATACCGCAATATACGACTCAGCCAGAGTCAGGGTTTAAGACTCAATATGTCACGTAAACAAACGGCCACTGCCTGTTTGTTTCAATTTGTCTGAGATTAGTTAGAGTCTCAGCCAGCTTTGCTGGCTGAGGGACTCTGGGAGTTGAAGTCCACAAGTCTTAAAGGGACCAAGGTTGGAGACCCCTGCCTTATTCAACCCACTCCGATTTCAAGAAATCACGTGTGTGAAGGGAAAACTAGAGAGAGAGAGAAAGAGGTCGGCCGCTATTAGGTTTGCATAGCGGAACGCGGGCGCCACCTGGCGGCCACTGTGCTGGAAGACGCTTGGAGGAAAGTGGAATTTCCCTTTGGAAATCGAAAGCAAAAGAGGCGCGTTGGGGGGATTTTTGGCTCTGCGGAGGAGGTTGGAGGTGGTGGGTGCGGCGAATTTTAGGGACGGAGGGAAGCCAAGCCCGGCCAGCCTAAAACGAGGCTTCGGATCGAGAAGGACCAAACGGCCGCGATTGGAAGGACTTTCCCGGCCGCGGAAGGAAGGTAAGAAAGTCGAAAAAAAGCGGAGGGTTTGTATTGATCTGGACGATCGAGCGGTTTCCGGAGGTGCGGGGGACTCCACTCCCCATCATTCCCATCCCATCATGTTGGGTGCGGATTATGGGGAGCGCAGCCCACCTCCTCCTTTTCAGTAGCTGCGTAGCGATCCCCGATTTCCTTTCCCTGCCGAGAACTAACCCGGACGCGTTTGGTCCTGCTTTGCGCGGGATCTTAAACTTTTGGGGTCCTCTACTCTCCCCTCTTTTTTTATTTATTTATTTTTGTCAATCATATATAACAGGTAAAAGTATAAACGTAATTTGGATACATGAAAAGAGTAAGTAAAAAAGGAATATTAGGACAGGGACGGTAGGCACGCAGGTGCTCTTATGCACGCCCCTTACAGACCTCTTAGGAATGGGGTGAGGTCAACAGTAGACCGTTTAAGCTTAAAGTTTTGGGGGTTTGGGGAAGAAACTACTGAGTCAGGTAGCGCATTCCAGGCATTGACCACTCTGTTGCTGAAGTCATATTTTCTGCAATCAAGTTTGGAGGGGTTTACCTTGAGTTTGCATCAATTATTTGCTGGTGTATTGTTGTGGTTGAAGCTGAAGTAGTCATTGACAGGTAGGACATTGGGGCAGATAATTTTATGTATTATGCTTAGGTCAGATTGAAGTCTGAAGTCTTACATCCTCCGGAGTAAGTCTGAAGTCTTACTCGGGAGGATGGGAGCGGGGTTCAAATCCTTTCTAGCCTAAAGAACCGATCTGGAGTATGAAATGCTTTCTTCCCGAGAAAAAGTCACTGAAGATTTTGGCTTTCACGAGTGGTGCTGGGGTGCCTGTGGAGAACGCAGAGTAAAAAAGCAGAAAAGTGTCCTGTAACCAAAGAAGGCTCCGTTATTGTGAATTGGATCCTTCCCAAAGGAATAGTTAGGCTGCAGCCAAGGAATCCGTTGCTGGGAAGTCAGCTGATTAGATGCAGGATCTTGGGTGGTACAGCATTGGGAGGCAGTTTAAAATAGAATAGAATATAATTTTTATTGGCCCAGTGTGATTGGACACACAAGGAATTTGTCTTGGTGCATATGCTCTCACTGTACATAAAATATACCTTCATCAAGGTACAACACTTAATGATGGTCATAGGGTGGTGAGACCCCTCCTCAAGAAGCCCTCCCTGGACCCAGCTATTTTGGGTAAGTATCGTCCAGTCTCCAACCTTCGCTTCGTTGCGAAGGTTGTAGAGAGTGCTGTGGCGCGACAGCTACCCCAATACCTAGATGAAGCCGTCTATCTAGACCCGTTCCAGTCCGGCTTTCGACCCGGATACAGCACGGAGACAGCTTTGGTCGCATTGGTGGATGATCTCTGGCGGGCCAGGGACAGGGGTTATTCCTCTGCCCTGGTCCTATTAGACCTCTCAGCGGCTTTTGATACCATCGACCATGGTATCTTGCTGCGCTGGTTGGGGGGATTGGGAGTGGGAGGCACCGTGTATCGGTGGTTCTCCTCCTATCTCTCTGACCGGTCGCAGACGGTGTTGACGGGGGCAGAGGTCGACCGCGAGGTGCCTCACTTGTGGGGTCCCACAGGGGTCGATTCTCTCGCCCCTGCTGTTCAACATCTACATGAAGCCGTTGGGTGAGATCATCAGTGGCTTCGGGGTGAGATACCAACAGTACGCTGATGACACCCAGCTGTACTTTTCCACCCCGGGCCACCCCAATGAAGTTGTTGAAGTGCTGTCCCGGTGTTTGGAAGCCGTACGGGTCTGGGTGGGGAGAAACAGGCTCAAGCTTAATCCCTCCAAGACGGAGTGGCTGTGGATGCCGGCATCCCGATTCAGTCAGCTGCAGCCGCTGGCTGCTGTTGGGCGAGTTACTGGCCCCAAAGGATGGGGTGCGCAACTTGGGTGTCCTCCTGGATGATCGGCTGTCGTTTGAAGATCATTTGACGGCCGTCTCCAGGAGGGCCTTCCACCAGGTTCCGCCTGGTTCGCAGTTGCGCCTTCCTTGATCGGGATGCCTTGTGCACAGTCACTCATGCGCTCGTTACCTCTCGCTTGGATTATTGTAATGCTCTCTACATGGGGCTCCCCTTGAAGTGCACTCGGAGGCTTCAGTTAGTCAGAATGCAGCTGCGCGGGTGATAGAGGAGCTCGTAGCTCCCATGTAACACCGCTCCTGCGCAGACTGCACTGGCTACCTGTGGCCTTCGAGTGCACTTTAAGGTGTTGGTTACGACCTTTAAAGCGCTCCATGGCTTAGGGCCTGGGTACTACAGGACCGCCTGCTGTTACCACATGCCTCCCACCGACCCGTGCGCTCTCACAGAGGGACTTCTCAGGGTGCCGTCCGCCAAACAATGTCGGCTGGCGGCCCCAGGAAGGGCCTTCTCTGTGGGGCTCCACACTCTGGGCAGCTTCCCGGGTTTACGCCAAATACCTGACCTTCGGACTTTCCGCGAACTGAAGACACACCTTTTTATCCAGCAGGGCTGGCTTGAATTAATTTTAATGTCAAATTTTTATCAATTTTAAATGGGATTTTTAATGTATGGTAAATTTTAAATTTCCAGGCTAATTTAAATAAGTTTTTTAAATTGCATTTTAAATTGTACTTTGTATTGTTTGTTTTATTTTGCCTGTACACCGCCCTGAGCCCTTCGGGAGAAGGGCGGTATAAAAATCAAATAAATAATAATAATAATAATAATAATAATAGGGTACAAATTTAATATTTAATGATACAACACTTAATGATAGTCATAGGCTACAAATAAGCAATCAGGAAACAATCTGATCGAGGAGCCAAAGGTCTTATTGCAGTGACCCTCCTCTTAAATTATTTCGATTTTTATTTCTTCTCCTCCTCCTTTTCTCTTCTTTTTCTTTTTCTCCTCTCCTCCTCCTCCTCTTCTTAAATCCATAATCCTCTGATTCCAATAACCAGTAATCCCTCCCTCTCTCCCCAGAGCCCGTCAGCAAGATGCTGGTCCCTGTCGTGTTTCAGGCTCTTCTGCTTCTCACCGACCGAATCCTGCTCTCCTTGCTGGCTGGCTGGGGCCCCTCTATGGACTCCCTGGGGGTTACAGCGGCTTGGCTGGAGGCCGCTCTACGGCTGGTGGTTCTCTGTGGGGCCAGGGGCCTGCTCTCTGTGGGTGGGACCTCCCCGATGTCCTGTTCCACTGTTGCTGCTGTCAGCATCTTGCCCCCTTTGTACCTGTTGGTGGGACACTGGCTTGGGGACCCTCCCCTCCTGGTCTCTTCGGCCGCTTGGTCCTGGTGGCTGGCAATCTATGGGGCGGTGGGCTTCTCCCAGCTCCTCTGGGGGATCCTGCTAGAAGGGCAAAGCACAAAGGAGTCCCGGAAGGAAGACAAGGCCACCCTTTGGAAGATGCTCAGACTTTTCGGTCCAGACAAGCTGTATCTCACTGGCGCTTTCTTGTTCCTCATCCTGGCAGTGATTGGTGAGTTGGTGCCGAGTTAAATCGTTCTCTATGTTGCATGATAAATGTAGTGCAAATAGTCACCAGGGCTGGAATCACACCATACATTAAAGACAAGAAAATAACTCCGTTGTGAGATGGTCGTTGGAAGGTCTTTAGCAGATCTGATCTCAGCCTTTTGAAATCCTGCTGCTCCTTTTGATGTTTTCCCTGAATCCAAGCCTTTGGGTTGCCTCCTGCCATTGAGCAGGATCTCTGGAGATTTCAGCCATTTCCTCGGAGATCTTTCCTTCTTTGTACCTGCTGGTTGGTTTCCCAAGGCTGTGTCGGTTGTCCCAGGATGAAAAGAGACACAGACAGATCCTGGATCTTAGGAAATCCTCCCCATTCAACCCTTTCAGGGTCCAATTCAAGCATCTATTCGTCATCTCCCCCTTTTTTCCCCCCTCCCATTCTGTGTGGTTGTTTCACCCTTTCCATTGTTCTCCCTCTTGGAGCAGGAATGGTGCAGCACAACTCGACATTTCTTTGCATTTCACAGAATGGATGCTCAGAGGAAATTTGTACTGCTTTTGGGGGTTGGGGGGAGGTGAGCTGCCTTCCCTGATTGAGGTCCTACATCACCATCTCCTGTTCTTGGCTCCCCTGCAGGCGAAACGTTCCTGCCCTATTACACCGGGCGTTTGATTGACATCCTGGGCACCAAATATGACGCAGAAGCTTTTTCGACAGCCATCTTTCTTCTCTGCCTGGTTTCATTTGGAAGGTGAGCTTATTCCAGGCCCCATCAGGATCTTTGTTGCAGTTGCCTTTAAATATGTAAAGAAGGCCTGGAATTATGATTCTGTTATCACCCGGCATTATGACCACATGCTGGTACAAGGGAGTGATCATGTTGGATGGGGTATTTTTTTTTTCTTGCCAGCTCTAAAGAAGCTACTGATTGTTGCCTTCTTTGGAGATTTGGAGTTTTGACTTTCCAGTGTAATCTCTGCTCTGGGATTTCCTAGTGGCCTCCCATCCAAATGCCGGCCAAGTTGATGTTGCTTAGCTTTTTAAGATCAAAAAAGCTCTGCCAGATCCCTACTGCAACTATGGTTTTGATGCTGGCTTCACACATGTTATGGTCCCAGAGCCACCTACTTTGGGGGAGTTGCCTCTTCCCACTTCAGCTGCCAATCAAAGACCAAGTGGGGCTTAAATGAAGCTGGGTGTGCCTGTCACTCAGGCTGCAGGAAAAATCTAAAATCAGTTTGTTCTCCTGAAGCAAAACTTGACTTTGGTTTCTTTGAAAGTCACAGACAATGGAGCCTTCTCTGCTTTTCTGGAGTAATTTATCTGCGATGTTATGGCTCTGGAATGCACACAGTTCAAAGTCCCTTCCAGTTTAGTTCTTCACAGGAATCGGATGACGATAATAATAATAATAATAATAATAATAATAATAATAATAATAATAATAATAATAATAATAATAATAATAATATTTTAATTTTTATACCGCCCTTCTCCCGAAGGACTCAGGGCGGTGCACAGCCAGATAAAATCAACAATCAATGGATACAATATAAATAAAAATAGTACTAAAAAACTTATTAAATAATTATTGTTATTTTGTTGTTTCTTTGTTTCTCAAGCTTTTTAAGGAGTGCAGAGCTTTGCACTAAAAAATAGAATAAAAAAATAAACATAAAAGAATTTATAATTAAGACCCAAATAAATAATGAGCTTAAATTTAGGAGCTGTGGTGGCATAGTGGTTAGAATGCAGTATTGCAGGCTAATTCTGCTGGCTGCCAGGGGTTCGATTCTCGCCGGCTCAAGGTTGACTCAGCTTTCCATCTTTTTGAGGTCGGTAAAATGAGGACCCGGATTGTTGGGGCCAAGAGGCTGACTCTATAAACCGCTTAGAGAGGGCTGTAAAACACTATGAAGCGGCATATAAGTCTAAGTGCTATTGCTGACGTGTAATTAATATTTTGGAAGAGTTTGGGCCCACAGCTGCTGCTTCCCCATGGATGTCCAAGTGAATGGGCTTGTCTGTAATAGAGAAAGGGGAAAAAAATTCCACAATTGGGGAGTCATCTCTAAGGGGGTCCTGTAGCTTGTCACCGCATCGCAGGTGACATCAGCCTCCCCAGTGTTCTCAACATATGGGCTGGTTGATATTCCAGGAAACAGGCATTTAAGAACTGGAGTCCTTGGGCCTCTATGGACTATTTATTCGACAATATTGTTATAGCAGCTATTGAATTGGACTTAAGATCTCTCTGGCAACCAAACCAAGGTTGGTGTTGCAGGTTCCCATTTAGCTGCCCTTATTAAAATCCGATAGAAGTCTAAGCAGTTGAAGCTTGTGACTTTTCTCTAGCTTTCACTTAAATAACGAATCTCAAAAAAAAAAAAAAGCTTTCTGAAAGGACATCCGTTGTTGATGGATTAATCCAATGGCCCCCCAACTGTTGTGTCTTGTCCAATCTCACCTCAGCCGGGGTCTTCTTATCTGCTTCTGAACACGGAGGAATGTTCTAGTATGCCTCCCGGCCCCAGCCCTGGCTCCATGCCCAGACAGGCTGAAGAGGAAGAAATACCTCCAGCCCCCAGCTCTGGCTCCATGCCCAGGCAAATGGAGCAACTAGACCCCTCCCCCTCCTCCACAGCATGTGAGCCTGAGGAAGGTCTATTACCAACAGCTGCCGACTGGAGTGACCCTCGCGTCAGAAGACTTGATAGGCGGAGGCAACAAAAGGAAGGGAGGGGCAGGCCTGGATAAGTGCTGAGTCATGGAGCCACACCCCATGGCCTATATAAAGGATCTGCTTTCTGGCATTCTCTGAGTCAGGCAAAGTCTAAACATATCTTGCTGAAGTCACTTTCTGGTCTCCTGCCTGCCCTGAGGACTTTGCTAGGACTTTGGCAGAGCTGCAGAGGCACACCTGATTCAGATTTCCCTGACCCGGCCATCAGCGGAGGAGTGGGACACGACACCAACCTTTTGGGCACCAGGGCCAATTCCATGGAGAGAGATTTTTTTCGAGGACCAGAGAAGGCATGGTTTTGCATGCTGCTTGCATCCCGTGGTTGGGGCTTTGCTTGTTTTGCGCGGCCCCAGTTGCCGGCATGCTACGGCACAGTGCCAGGGCCTCTCAGATTCGGGTTAATGTCAGCGTTCCAGGAAAAAAACCCAACTCCAACTAAAGACTCTGAAGCAAGCATTTTTTCAAAGTTCTATTTACTAGAATAGGTAAACAGGCACATCTGGGAAAACTCGAATCTGAGAGGTCCAGGTTTCCCCTCAGTAAATCAAAACCCCCAAAACCATCCCCTCACTCCTTAGTCACTCCCATGCTCCAATCACCATCCGTCCCATCTCAAGACAGCACTCCAACCACTCCTTCTCCAGATGCAGGATCGGCCTGACCTTAACTGACAGGAAGAATGCTATTATGCCTAAAGACAACCCCTCTACTAAATCCCCCTCCCCTCCTACTTTCCTACACATGAGAAATTGGCAGCATGGAAGTTTCGGGCCTAATATGGCTTCCAAAGCTGACACTGTGGGTTGGGGGATCCTGGATTAACCCATTAATTAATGGCACCTTTGGGAGCAGGCAGTGGCCAGCAAGAAGTGTGTTTTATTTGTATCAGAGCTTAGGCTTGTATCAGAGATCTTGTGGCTGGTTTTAATTCAGAATGAAAACGAGTCTGGTGCTTTTTCAAAATGGAGGAAGAGCGTCGATCAGAAGCAATTTAATCTCAAACAGCGGAATAGACTCGTCTGTGTAAAAGTTTGTTTGCACCTGGGTCAAATCCAGGATGTGCTCATACGTGGAGCTGTGACTCCATTTCCATTGGTGGAGCAGGAGCCAATCCCCCTGCTGTTTTTTTTATTTTATTTTATTTACATTTATATCCCGCCCTTCTCCGAAGACTCAGGGCGACTTACATTGTGTAAGGCAATAGTCTCATTCTATTTGTATACTTATATACAAAGTCAATTTATTGCCCCCCCCAGCAATCTGGGTCCTCATTTTACCTACCTTATAAAGGATGGAAGGCTGAGTCAACCTTGGGCCTGGTGGGACTCGAACCTGCAGTAATTGCAGGCAGCTGTATTTAATAACAGGCTATCTTACAGCCTGAGCCACACCGTTTCCCATCTAGCTCCGGTTTTGCCAGCTGCCGTGGAGGCCTCTTCATGTTCACCATCTCCCGGATGGTCATCCGGACTCGCAACTTACTCTTCTCATCTCTGGTGCGGCAAGACTTGGCCTTCTTCCAGGAGGTGAAAACAGGTGAGACCCCAAACAGGAAGCTGCTGTTTCTGGAACGGTGTAAAGGAAAAGCTGTTTCCTTCCCAGGGGGGACTGTTCCCTATGATCTCCCTTCCTGTGTTGCCAGTGTGGTATTTGTCAAGTGATCTCTCTTTGTCCACAGGGGCGCTGACCTCCCGCCTTTCCAAAGACACAACCATGATGAGCCACTCGGTGCCGCTCAACACCAACATCTTCCTACGCAACCTGATCAAGGCCATTGGGCTCTACATATTCATGATTGGCCTGTCATGGCGCCTGACGCTGTTGATGCTGATTGAGACCCCGCTCATGATGGCTGTCCAGAAGGTCTACAATGCCCGTCACCAGGTAGGGATCATGGAGGCAGATGGTGGCCTAAAGCAGGGGTCTCTAACCTTGGTAACTTTAAGCCCGGTGGACCTCAACTTCCAGAATTCTGGGAGTTGAAGTTCGCCAGGCTTAAAGTTGCCAAGGTTGGAGACCCCTGGCCTAGAGGGAATGGCAGCCACTTTTGGTTTGTAGAGATGCTCAGTCATCCAGGTCATAGTTGTCCCAAAGATGCTTTTTCAGTAGGCAACTGGCCTTTCTTGTTTTTTTTCTCTTTTGAAGACATTTCGCTTCTCATCCAAGAAGCTTCTTTATTTATTTATTGATTGATTAGATTTTTATACCGCCCTTCTCCCGAAGGACTCAGGGCGGTGTACAGCCGGAATAAGAACAAAATATATACAATTTAAAACAACATTTAAAAAGAGCAAATTTTAAAGGCTGATTATTAAAATTTAGATTTAAAATTTAAAAAATATTAAGAATACCCAATTAAAATTCAATAATTATGCCAGTCCGCTTTAATAAATAAATATGTTTTGAGCTCACGACGGAAGGTCCGAAGATCAGGCACTTGGCGCAGGCCAGGGGAAGTTTCCAGGCGTCACTGCCCCACAGAAGGCCCTACTCCTGGGGCCGCCAGCCGACACTGGCGGACGGCACCCTGAGGAGACCCTCTGTGAGCGTCAGGTCGGTGGGAGGCAAAGGGTAACAGCAGGCGGTCTCGTAAGTACCGGGTCCTAAGCCATGGGCGCTTTAAAGATAGTTACCAGAATCTTGAAGCGCACCCGAAAGACCACAGGAAGCCAGTGCAAGCTACGGACAGCGATGTCACGTGGGAGCCACGGCGGCTCCCGTTACTACTCAGCGCAGCCGCATTCTGGACTAACTGCAGCCTCGGGTGCACCTCAAGAGGCAGCCCATGTGAGAGCATTGCAATAATCCAGCCTAGGCGTAACCAGGCGTGGTGACCGTGCATAAGGCATCCCGGTCAAGGAAGGGCGCAACTGGCGAACCAGCGAACTTGGTAAAGGCCCTCCTGGCGGCGGCCGCCAGATGTTCATCAAAGACAGCCGTCCATCCAGGAGGACGCCCAAGTTGCGAACCACCTCCTTTGGGGCCACTAACTCGCCCCAACAGTCAGCTGCGGATGCAGCTGACTGTACCGATGCCGGCATCCACAGCCACTCCGTCTTGGAGGGATTGAGCTTGAGTCTGTTTCTCCCCATCCAGACCCGTACAGCTTCCAAGCACTGGGACAGCACTTCGACCGCTTCGTTGGGTGGTCCGGGGTGGAAAAGTACAGCTGAGTATCATCACCCCGGGGTAACTCACCCCGAAACCACTGATGACCTCGCCCAGCGGCTTCATATAGATGTTGAACAGGGCAGGCGAGAGAATTGACCCCTGAGGCACCCCACAAGTGAGGCGCCTCGCGGACGACCTCTGCCCCCCTGTCAACACCGTCTGTGACCGGTCAGAGGGATAGGGGGAGAACCACCAATAAACGGTGCCCCCACTCCCAATCCCTCAACCGGCGCAGCAGGATACCATGGTCGATGGTATCGAAGGCCGCTGAGAGATCTAATAGGACCAAGGCAGAGGAACAACCCTGTCCCTGGCCCTCAGAGGTCATCCACCAATGCGACCAAAGCCGTCTCCGTGCTATAACGGGTCGGAAGCCAGACTGGAGCAGGTCTAGATAGACAGTTTCCTCCAGGTGCGGGGAGCTGCCATGCAACCACACTCTCTACAACCTTCGCCACAAAGCGAAGGTTGGAGACTGGACGATAATTACCCAAAATAGCTGGGTCCAGGAAGGCTTCTTGAGGAGGTCTCACCACCGCCTCCTTCAAGGCGGCGGGAAAACCCTTCCATCAAAGAAGCATTTATAATCCCTGGAGCCAGCCTCGTGTCACTTCCTGAGCAGCCAGCACTAACCAGGAAGGCACGGGTCCAATAAACATGTAGTTGCATGTAACCTCCCAGCAACCTGTCCATGTCCTCGAGCCACAGAATCAAACTCATCCCAAATAACCTCAACAAGGCGTGACTCTGTCATCTCGGCTGGATCATGCAATCTTGGTCATTAAGTAAAATGATCCTTAAGCAAGATGCATTCTTCAAGGAGCTTCTTGAGTTCTAACTGACTGGTGGGGAATGACCTACCAATCAGTTAGAACTGAAGAAGCTTTGTGGATGAGAAGTGAAATATTTTCAAAGGAAAAACAACAACAAGAAAATCTGGTTGCTTTTTGGATAAAAGTACCTTTAAGACAAGGGATGTGGTGGCTCAGTGGCTAAGATGCTGAGCTTGTCAGCAGTTCAGTGGTTCGAATCCCTAGTGCCGCATAAAGGGGTGAGTTCCCGTTACTTGTCCCAGCTTCTGCCAACCTAGCAGTTCGAAACCACGTAAAAAAGGCAAGTAGAAAAATAGGGACCACCTTTGATGGGGAGGTAACAGCGTTCCGTTCGCCTTTGGCGTTTAGTCAAGCTGGCCACATAACCACGGAGACTTCTTTGGATAGTGCTGGCTCTTTGGCTTTGAAACGGAGATGAGCACCACCCCGTAGAGTCGGGAACGACTAGCACATATGTGCGAGGGGAACCTTTACCTTTACCTTTGAGACAGCCATGACCTGGGTGGTTGAGAATCTCCATAGACAACCCAACTCTTAATTAGAATAAATGAAACAACCCAGCCACCCCCCGAAATAATAACGGCAGGGTACATCTCTCTCTGGCTTGCACTCTGGCATCCAGTTGGCTGCAAGTGAGAAATAATTGAAATAAAATAGAGGGGAGTAGCTCACGCTGGTAAAGCCTGTTATTAAGAACACAGTAGCCTGCAATTACTGCAGGTTCGAGCCCGGCCCAAGGTTGACTCAGCCTTCCATCCTTTATAAGGTAGGTAAAATGAAGACCCAGATTGTTGGGGGGGCAATAAGTTGACTTTGTAAAAATATACGAATAGAATGAGACTATTGCCTTATACACTGTAAGCCGCCCTGAGTCTTCGGAGAAGGGCGGGGTATAAATGTAAACAAAACAAAGCATTTTTGGGGTCTCTCCCCTCCAAATGAAGCCATTGGACTTTGGTTTTGTTGTGTCTGTGCCCCCCGAGCTGGGCCCCCTGCCAGAAAGTGACTTGGACAGTGAGGGGGAAGGGCCATCAGGACTTACCTTGGGAGCACCGGCTTCCCTGGCTCAGCTCCAGGAGCCAGAGGCAGGCCAGGTGGAGGAGATAACGAGGCCTCCGTCCTCTGACTCTTTCCCCCCCCAGGCCACGCCTCCAGACCCAGCTGATGACAATCAGGACTGACTGGACCCTAGGTTTCGTAGGCAGGAGAGGTGGGAACAACAGAAGCAGGGGTGGGGCAGGCCTAGGAAGTGCTGAGTCATGGAGCCACACCCCACAGGATATAAAAGCAGTGAGGGCTGCTATGCCTCTTCGTAGCAGGCAGATCAACTGCTTGACTAGAGCTGAAGTACTGTTTGTTGACTCATCGGCATCAAGGGAGATAATCTCATCGGCATCAAGGGAGACACTTGGCAGACGCTTGTTAGTTTGCTGCCAGAGCTGATAGTGCCGGCTAATTAAGTCATCGCTCGGACTGAGGCGAGGGGGACAGAACAGGTTTGGGTATCCTACCACCAGCAAGATGCCCGGTCCAAGGCAGCTTTCAGGAAGCTCACTTTGCCACTTCCTTCATGGCCCATCCAGGCTTTACTGAAGGAGATCCAAGATTCGATGGCCTGCTCAGAGGAAGTGGTGCGTGAGGTAATCTCATCCATGGAGACAGTGCGCAGCTTTGCCACCGAGGAGAAGGAGTCACAGCGATACGAGGCATCCTTGGGGGACACCTGTCGGCTGAAGAACCAAAGGGACTTGGAAAGGATCATTTACTTATTTGTTGTACGGGTAAGTCCTCTGGGACTTTGGGGTCTCCCATTTTGGCAACTTTAAGGCTTGTGGGCTGCAATTCCCAGAATTTCTAAGCCAGCCATGTTGGCTGAGGAATTCTGGGTGTTGTAGTCCACAAAGTTGCCAAGGTTGGTGATCCCTGATCTAGGTTCTTTAAGTGAGTGATTCCTAATCTGTGGGGATTTCTGTTCAGGTATCAAAATTAAAAAAAAAAAAAAGAAAACAATTTTGAAATATGATGGCTCAGATTTTGGGAGATTGCCAAGTCTTGGAAGCTTTTCGTACTTTGCTTCAAAGGTTGCAAACGTTTGCTTTCTTTGTCCCCAATCTCACAAAATTTTATGTACTCTGTATCATAGCAATTGTTAGTATTAACCTCTCATCAGGAATGTTTTTATTTTTATTTATTTATTTTATTTATTTATTTTCTCATAACAGTATATATAAGCATAAGCATGAAAGTAACTATATAATATATAAGCATATATATAAGCATAAGTATGTAATAACTATATTAATTGGATATAATGAAAGGAAACAATAGGACAGGAACGGTAGGCACGTTTGTGCTCTTATGCACGCCCCTTACAGACCTCTTAGGAATGGGGTGAGGTCAATAGTAGACATTTCTGCCAAAAATCAAACCATAAATCAATCTCCAATCCAGTGAAACCCCAGTTTTAAACCCTGGTTTTAAAAGAGATAGAACCAAGCTCTCATGAAGTGTTTGTTACCTTGTTTCCTCAAAAATACAACCTACCCCAAAATAAGTCCTAGCTTGATTTTTGCATGTGTGCCCAATATAAGCCCTCCCCCCCCCAAAAAAGCCCTAATTAAGACCCTGCCCGCTCCAGGGTGCACGGGTAAAAATTAAGCTAGGGTGGGGATGGGCGGGTGGAGCTGCCCTACTACTTACCTTTGGACAGTTGCAGCCAGGCCTCACACCAGAGGAGCCGTTTAAAACCTCTTCAGCTAAAGAGGTTGTAGAAAAACTGTTTTTAAAGGGTTCTGACGATCCCAGCTGAGTTGCCTGATCGCCAGAACCTTTTAAAAGCTTTTTTTACAGCCTCTTTGGCCGAAGAGGTTGTAGAAAAAATGCTTTTAAAAGTAAAAAAGTTGGCCACACCCATCCAGTCACATTACTCCCCCCCCACCAAGCCACACCCACAGAACCGGTAGTAACAAATTTTACATTTCACCCCTGTGTAGGTCTGCTTGGGTGAGTGGGGGTTGGACTAGATGATCAACAAGATCCCTTCCAACTCTGTTAATCTGTATCTATCTTAAGAAAGCTAGGTCCTCACATAATGTGTCGGATAATTTGAGCCTCGTCATTTGTGCCTTGAGTGAGAATGCTGGTTTCATTTGTTCAATGACCCATCGGTTTGTTTTTTTGGCTGTCCGTGATAATTTTCTATTTTTTATATATTATATATTTTTATATATTATATATTTTCTACTGTGCGTGATAACTTTCTACTATTGACTTCACCCCATTCCTAAGAGGACCATAAGGATCGTGCATAAGAGCACAAACGTGCCTACCTCTCCTGTCCTATTGTTTTTTTTTCTTCATATATATATATATATTTATATATATATATATATATATATATATATATATATATATATATATATATATATATATATATATATATATATATATATATATATATATATATGTAGGTCTTTGGTTGTTCGGGTTTTCTCCCGTGTAAAATTGGAAGTGTCTTGGCGTTTCGCTTCGAAAGTCTCATTCGTCATCTTCAGGCTTCAGCTCGTGCTTGGGAGCAATGTGTGATCGCAGCTGTTTCTTCCTTTTAACTGCTAGTGGGGTTTGAACTGATTGGGTGGGAGCTTGGCTGTGCTCTGATTGGATGGGGGTTTTCTGTGCTCTGATTGGCTGGGGTGTGTCCTGTGTTGGTGGGGGCTTGGTTGTGCTCAGTCTAATCTGTGCTGCAGGGGATTTGAGCTGGTGAGCTGCACTGCTGCTGTTTGGCCGTGTTCGTGGTCGTGCTACATCTTCGTAGTGGGTGTCAGTCTGCTGCATGTATGGATTGGAGGGGTTTGAAGTGGCTAATGTTGCAGCTGCGGTCTGGCTTCTGGTCCTTGGTCGTGCTTCCTGATCAGTGTGGGTTTGGGTGTGCTTTCTGGGTGGATGTGGTGGTGACATCCTGTGTGGACCTCGTGAGTGTGGGTCTGGTGTCATTCCTCGTGTTAGGGACACGTTTGTCAATAAGGCAGGTTTCCAAATGGCTGGTAGGCGGGAGGTATCATCTCGTTTGTTCATGCTGTGTGGGCGTTTTTCTATCTCGATGGCTTCTCTGATTATTCTGTTGTTAAAGTGTTCAGTTTTGGCGATAGTTCTGGTCTTTTTAAAGTCAATATCGTGTCCTGTGACTTTAAAGTGTTGGACCAGGGAAGTTAGTTCCTCTTTTTGAATGAGTTCTTGTGTTCTTCAATGCGTGCACTTATTCTTCTGTTGGTTTGTCCAATGTATGTGGTGGGGCAGGCGGTGCATGGGATTTCATATACTCCTTGATTTTCTAACTCAATTTTGTCTTTGGGGTTTCTTAGGATGGTGGATATTTTTGGTTTGTGCAGAATGCTGTCTTGATGTTATGTTTGTGGAGGATCTTGCTGATTCTGTCTGTGGTGCCTTTTATATATGGGAGGAGGGCTGTGCCATTTTCTTGCTCTCTGTCTTGGGTTTTAGTGGGGGGTTCTTTTTGGATTAGTTTGGTAATCTTATTTCTCTGGAATCCATTGGATGTTAGTACGTTTGTGAGAGTGTGTAGTTCGGTTTTAGGTGTTGTTCGTCAGCTAAGCATTTTGTTCTAGAGATGAGTGTCTTGGCTCTGAGTTGATCTGTGCTGGGTGGTGGTGTGAGTGCATGCAGATAGCGGTTTGTGTGTGTTTTCTTCTGGTAGATGGTGTGTCCTAGGGAGCCATTGGGTTTCTTGTAGACTAAGACATCTAGGAAGGGAAGTTGGTTGTTAACTTCTGTTTCCATGGTGAACTGTATTTTGGGGTGTAGGCTATTGAGGTGTGTGAGGAAGTTTTCAAGTTTTCTTTCCCGTGTGGCCAGATTATGAAGGTGTCGTCTACGTATCTGAGCCAGAGTTTGGGTTTGTGATCAGATTTTCTAGTGCTTGGGTTTCAAAGTGTTCCATGTAGAGGTTGGCAATGACAGGTGAGAGGGTGATCCCATGGGTGCGCCTTCTATTTGTTTGTATTTTTGTCCGTTATAGATGAAGTATGTGTTGGATAGGCAGTGGTTGGTCAGATCTAGTATGTGCTTGGGGGTTATATTTGTTTTGGATAGCTGTCAAGGCTTCTTTGATTGGCACTTGGGTGAAGAGGATATGACATCAAAGCTCACGAGTAGGTCGCTGGGCTGTAAGTTTTGTTTCTTTATGATCTCTATGAACTGGAATGAGTTTTTACGTGTGGGCGATGGATTCTGCATAGGGCTGTAGTTGTTTGGCGAGAAATTTGGCTAGGTTTTGTAGAGGTGAGCCTATGGAGCTGACTATGGGTCTGAGTGGGGTTCCTTCTTTGTGTATCTTGGGAGGCCGTGAGCTTAGGGCATCTGGATGATTTCTCTCTGGGAATGATTCTTTGTTGGATTTCTTCGCTGATGGGGAGGCTTTTATTTTGGATCTAGTGGTTTTCTAGGTAGGTGGTGGGGTCTGTTTTAGGGGCTTGTGCAGGGTCTTGGAGTAGGTTGGTTAATTTGGTTTGGTAGTCAGATGTGTTCATAACCACCGTGGCGTTGCCCTTGTCTGCTGGTAGGATTATTATGCTGGTATCTTTTTTCAGGTTAAGTAGTGCTGTCTGTTCCTCTTTGGGTAAGTTGCTTTTGGGTGGCTTGCTGCTGCAGAGGATGTTGGTGATTTCGAGTCTGATTTTGTTAGCGTCATCGGGGTTGATTTTGGTCAGGCTGGTTTCAACTCCGCATATAATGGTCTCAGTGGGGATGTATTTGGGAGTGACTGCAAAGTTGAATCCTTTGGAAAGGACATCGGTTTCAGCTTTGGTGAGGATCCTATCTGAGATGTTATGCACTGTTTGTTTCATGTGTTGCTGTGAGGGTGGAGGGTTTGTTTCTGGCGTTCTTGTAGTCTTGAGTTTGTTGGTGTGCGTGTCTGTCTTGAGGGTGGTCTGTGTTTCGCTCTCCAGACGCAAGTTGTTTGGATTTGTCCCAAAGTGCAGGTGCATCTTGTTGCTGAGTTTGAGGTGAAGTGTGAGGAGATCTTTGTTGATTTGATCTAGGAGGAATCTTTTGTGTGAAGTTCATTTCTGATTAAGGCCAATTCTGTTCTTTTTAGGATGCGTTTGGTGGCTGCAGAGTTGGAGTGGAATTTCAATTGGAAGCATTTGGGATTAAATTTTCATCGCGGCAGTTTCGTAGGAATGCGAGGTCACATAAAATGGAAGCTCTTTGGACTTCTAGTTTTCATAGGTCCTGGTCAGATGGTGGATTTCCTCCCGTGAGGTGCAATATTTGTTTTCTGAGGTTTTCACGGTGTTTGTATATAGGTCTTTGGTTGTTGGGTTTTCTCCGTGTAAAATTGGAAGTGTCTTGGCGGACGTCGACGAAGTCTCATTCGTCATCTTCAGGCTTCAACCGTGCTTATGAGCAATGTGTGATCGCAGCTATTTCTTCCTTTTAACTGCTAGTGGGGTTTGAACTGATTGGGTGGGAGCTTGGCTGTGCTCTGATTGGCTGGGGTTTTCTGTGCTCTGATTGGCTGGGGTGTGTCCTGTGTTGGTGGGGGCTTGGTTGTGCTCAGTCTAATCTGTGCTGCAGGGGATTTGAGCTGGTGAGCTGCACTGCTGCTGTTTGGCCGTGTTTGTGCTACATCTTCGTAGTGGGTGTCAGTCTGCTGCATGTATGGATTGGAGGGTTTGAAGTGGCTAATGTTGCAGCTGCGGTCTGGCTTCTGGTCCTTGGTCGTGCTTCCTGATCAGTGTGGGTTTGGGTGTGCTTCTGGGTGGATGTGTGGTGGTGACATCCTGTGTGGACCTCGTGAGTGTGGGTCTGGTGTCATTCCTCGTGTTAGGGACACGTTTGTCAATAAGGGCAGGTTTCCAAATGGCTGGTAGGCGGAGGTATCATCTCGTTTGTTCATGCTGTGTGGGCGTTTTCTATCTCGATGGCTTCTCTGATTATTCTGTTGTTAAAGTGTTCAGTTTTGGCGATAGTTCTGGTCTTTTTAAAGTCAATATCGTGTCCTGTGACTTTAAAGTGTTGGACCAGGAAGAAGTTGGTTCCTCTTTTTGAATGAGTTCTTGTGTTCTTCAATCGTGCACTTATTCTTCTGTTGGTTTGTCCAATGTATGTGGTGGGGCAGGCGGTGCATGGGATTTCATATACTCCTTGATTTTCTAACTCAATTTTGTCTTTGGGGTTTCTTAGGATGGTGGATATTTTTGGTTTGTGCAGAATGCTGTCTTGATGTTATGTTTGTGGAGGATCTTGCTGATTCTGTCTGTGGTGCCTTTTATATATGGGAGGAGGCTGTGCCATTTCTTGCTCTCTGTCTTGGGTTTTAGTGGGGGTTCTTTTGGATTAGTTTGGTAATCTTATTTCTCTGGAATCCATTGGATGTTAGTACGTTGTGAGAGTGTCTAGTTCGGTTTTAGGTGTTGTTCATCAGCTAAGCATTTTGTTCTAGAGATGAGTGTCTTGGCTACGGAGTTGATCTGTGCTGGGTGGTGGTGTGAGTGCATGCAGATAGCGGTTTGTGTGTGTTTTCTTCTGGTAGATGGTGTGTCCTAGGGAGCCATTGGGTTTCTTGTAGACTAAGACATCTAGGAAGGAAGTTAGTTGTTAACTTCTGTTTCCATGGTGAACTGTATTTTGGGGTGTAGGCTATTGAGGTGTGTGAGGAAGTTTTCAAGTTTTCTTTCCGTGTGGCCAGATTATGAAGTGTCGTCTACGTATCTGAGCCAGAGTTTGGGTTTGTGATCAGATTTTTCTAGTGCTTGGGTTTCAAAGTGTTCCATGTAGAGGTTGGCAATGACAGGTGAGGGTGATCCCATGGGTGCGCCTTCTATTTGTTTGTATTTTGTCCGTTATAGATGAGTATGTGTTGGATAGGCAGTGGTTGGTCAGATCTAGTATGTGCTTGGGGGTTATATTTGTTTTGGATAGCTGTCAAGGCTTCTTTGATTGGCACTTGGTGAAGAGGATATGACATCAAAGCTCACGGTAGGTCGCTGGGCTGTAAGTTTTGTTTCTTTATGATCTCTATGAACTGGAATGAGTTTTTTCCGTGAGGCGATGGATTCTGCATAGGGCTGTAGTTGTTTGGCGAGAAATTTGGCTAGGTTTTAGAGGTGAGCCTATGGAGCTGACTATGGGTCTGAGTGGGGGTTCCTTCTTTGTGTATCTTGGGAGGCCGTGAGAGCTTAGGGCATCTGGATGATTTCTCTCTGGGAATGATTCTTTGTTGGATTTCTTCGCTGATGGGGAGGCTTTTATTTTGGATCTAGTGGTTTTTCTAGGTAGGTGGTGGGGTCTGTTTTAGGGGCTTGTATGCAGGGTCTTGGAGTAGGTTGGTTAATTTGGTTTGGTAGTCAGATGTGTTCATAACCACCGTGGCGTTGCCCTTGTCTGCTGGTAGGATTATTATGCTGGTATCTTTTTCAGGTTAAGTAGTTGTCTGTTCCTCTTTGGGTAAGTTGCTTTTGGGTGGCTTGCTGCTGCAGAGGATGTTGGTGATTTAGTCTGATTTTGTTAGCGTCATCGGGGTTGATTTTGGTCAGGCTGGTTTCAACTCCGCATATAATGGTCTCAGTGGGGATGTATTTGGGAGTGACTGCAAAGTTGAATCCTTTGGAAAGGACATCGGTTTCAGCTTTGGTGAGGATCCTATCTGAGATGTTATGCACTGCTTGTTTCATGTGTTGCTGTGAGGGTGGAGGTTTGTTTCGGCGTTCTTGTAGTCTTCGGAGTTTGTTGGTGTGCGTGTCTGTCTTGAGGGTGGTCTGTGTTTGACCTCAGGCGGCAAGTTGTTTGGATTTGTCCCAAAGTGCCGGGTGCATCTTGTTGCTGAGTTTGAGGTGAAGTGTGAGGAGATCTTTGTTGATTTGATCTAGGAGGAATCTTTTTGTGTGAAGTTCATTTCTGATTAAGGCCAATTCTGTTCTTTTTAGGATGCGTTTGGTGGCTGCAGAGTTGGAGTGGAATTTCAATTGGAAGCATTTGGGGATTAAATTTTCATCGCGGCAGAACTGAATCCACCATCTGACCAGGACCTATGAAAAACTAGAAGTCCAAAGAGCTTCCATTTTATGTGACCTCGCATTCCTACGAAACTGCCGCGATGAAAATTTAATCCCCAAATGCTTCCAATTGAAATTCCACTCCAACCTGCAGCCACCAAACGCATCCTAAAAGAACAGAAAAGGCCTTAATCAGAAAAGAACTCGACACAAAAGGATTCCTCGAAGATCAAATCATGAAAGTTCTCGTCACACATCACCTGAAACACAGCAACAAGATGCACCCGCACTTTGGGACAAATCCAAACAACTTGCCGTCTGAGAGTCAAACACAGACCACCCCCAAGACAGCCACGCACACCACCAACCGCCGAAGACTACAAAAACGCCAGAAACAAACCCCTCCACCCTCACAGCAACACATGAAACAAACAGTGCATAACATCTCAGATAGGATCCTCACCAAAGCTGAAACCGATGTCCTTTCCAAAGGATTCAACTTTGCAGTCACTCCCAAATACATCCCACTGAGACCATTATATGCGGAGTTGAAACCAGCCTGACCAAAATCAACCCCGATGACGCTAACAAAATCAGACTCGAAATCACCAACATCCTCTCAGCAGCAAGCCACCCAAAAGCAACTTACCCAAAGAGGAACAGACAGCACTACTTAACCTGAAAAAGATACCAGCATAATAATCCTACCAGCAGACAAGGGCAACGCCAGGTGGTTATGAACACATCTGACTACCAAACCAAATTAACAACCTACTCCAAGACCCTGCATACAAGCCCCTAAAACAGACCCCACCACCTACCTAGAAAAACCACTAGATCCAAAATAAAAGCCTCCCCATCAGCGAAGAAATCCAACAAAGAATCATTCCCAGAGAGAAATCATCCAGATGCCCTAAGCTCCCACGGCCTCCCAAGATACACAAAGAAGGAACCCCCACTCAGACCCATAGTCAGCTCCATAGGCTCACCTCTACAAAACCTAGCCAAATTTCTCGCCAAACAACTACAGCCCTATGCAGAATCCATCACCACACGTAAAAACTCATTCCAGTTCATAGAGATCATAAAGAAACAAAACTTACAGCCCAGCGACCTACTGTGAGCTTTGATGTCATATCCTCTTCACCCAAGTGCCAATCAAAGAAGCCTTGACAGCTATCCAAAACAAATATAACCCCCAAGCACATACTAGATCTGACCAACCACTGCCTATCAACACATACTTCATCTATAACGGACAAAAATACAAACAAATAGAAGGCGCACCATGGGATCACCCCTCTCACCTGTCATTGCCAACCTCTACATGGAACACTTTGAAACCCAAGCACTAGAAAAATCTGATCACAAACCCAAACTCTGGCTCAGATCGTGAGACTTACACCTTCATAATCTGGCCACACGGAAAGAAAAACTTGAAAACTTCCTCACACACCTCAATAGCCTACACCCCAAAATACAGTTCACCATGGAAACAGAAGTTAACAACCAACTTCCTTCCTAGATGTCTTAGTCTACAAGAAACCCAATGGCTCCCTAGGACACACCATCTACCAGAAGAAAACACACACAAACCGCTATCTGCATGCACTCTCACACCACCACCCAGCACAGATCAACTCCGTAGCCAAGACACTCATCTCTAGAACAAAATGCTTAGCTGACGAACAACACCTAAAACCGAACTACACACTCTCACAAACGTACTAACATCCAATGGATTCAGAGAAATAAGATTACCAAACTAATCCAAAAGAACCCCCACTAAAACCCAAGACAGAGAGCAAGAAAATGGCACAGCCCTCCTCCCATATATAAAAGGCACCACAGACAGAATCAGCAAGATCCTCCACAAACATAACATCAAGACAGCATTCTGCACAAACCAAAAATATCCACCATCCTAAGAAACCCCAAAGACAAAATTGAGTTAGAAAATCAAGGTATATGAAATCATGCACCGCCTGCCCCACCACATACATTGGACAAACCAACAGAAGAATAAGTGCACGCATTGAAGAACACAAGAACTCATTCAAAAGAGGAACCAACTTCTTCCTGGTCCAACACTTTAAAGTCACAGGACACGATATTGACTTTAAAAGACCAGAACTATCGCCAAAACTGAACACTTTAACAACAGAATAATCAGAGAAGCCATCGAGATAGAAAACGCCCACACAGCATGAACAAACGAGATGATACCTCCCGCCTACCAGCCATTTGGAAACCTGCCCATTGACAAACGTGTCCCTAATACGAGGAATGACACCAGACCCACACTCATGAGGTCCACACAGGATGTCACCACCACACATCCACCCAGAAAGCACACCCAAACCCACACTGATCAGGAAGCACGACCAAGGACCAGAAGCCAGACCGCAGCTGCAACATTAGCCATTTCAAACCCCTCCAATCCATACATGCAGCAGACTGACACCCACTACGAAGATGTAGCACGACCACGAACACGAAGCCAAACAGCAGCAGTGCAGCTCACCAGCTCAGATCCCCTGCAACTCAGTCTAATTTGAGCACAACCAAGCCCCCACCCAAACAGGACACACCCCAGCCAATCAGAGCACAAAAACCCACATCCAATCAGAGCACAGCCAAGCTCCCACCCAATCAGTTCAAACCCCACTAGCAGTTAAAAGGAAGAAACAGCGGCAATCACACTTTGCTCCCAGAAGCACGAAGCTGAAGCCTGAAGATGACGAATGAGACTTCGTCGAAACGTCGCCAAGACACTTCCAATTTTACGCGGGAGAAAACCCGAATAACCAAAGACCTACATATATATATATATATATATATATATATGCTTATACCTCCTAATATTTACTCATATATATGTTTATATACTATATACCGTATATACTCGAATATAAGCCGATCCGAGTATAAGCCGAGGTCCCCAATTTTACCCCAAAAACTGGGGTAAACTGGGGACTCGAGTATAAGCCGAGGGTGGGAAATGAGGCACCTACCGGTTGGGGAAACCCTCCCTCCCTCAGCTGAGAAGGCTGGCGGCTCCCCCGCCCCGCCCTCTCACTGCACCGGCAGGGCTTCAGTCCGGTAAAATGTGAAAAAAAGAAAAAAAAAACACTCGAGTATAAGCCGTATATACTCGAGTATAAGCCGAGGGGCTTAAAAAAAAAAACAACTCGAGTATAAGCCGTATAGACCCGAGTATAAGCCGAGGGGACGTTTTTCAGCACAAAAAATGTGCTGAAAAACTCGGCTTATACTCGAGTATATACGGTAATCTTTTTGTGTGATGCTTATATATATTGTTGTGATTAAATAAATAAATAAATAAATAATTCTGAGGAGTCTTTTGTTTTTGTTTTTTGCATTTATATCCCGCCCTTCTCCGAAGACTCAGGGCGGCTTACACTATGTTAGCAATAGTCTTCATTCTATTTGTATATTTATATACAAAGTCAACTTATTGCCCCCAACAATCTGGGTCCTCATTTTACCTACCTTATAAAGGATGGAAGGCTGAGTCAACCTTGGGCCTGGTGGGACTAGAACCTGCAGTAATTGCAGGCAGCTGCTGTTAATAACAGACTGCATTAGCAGTCTGAGCCACAGAGGCCTTCTCCGACACCAAAGTTTAAGACTGTCAATACTCTTCCCATTCTTCTTCTTCCACCTTTCACTTCCATAGAATGTCATAGGGAATAACCACGAACTTTGTAGGCATAAGCACAGGGCTCGTATGAACTTTGTAGGCATAAGCACATCATGGCATTTGAATATCTTTTCCATTCATGGCTGCCCTACCGTTTCTCCTACTCCAGGTCCTCCAGTTGAGCCTGAAGTTCATCCTGCTCTTCTGTGGCTACCAGCAGATCCGCAACGGTCTCATGACCAAAGGAAACCTGGTCTCCTTCATCCTCTACCAGGCAAACGTGGGGTGGCACGTGCAGGTCGGTGTACACTTCTGATTTGAAAATGTTTTCTTCTGTAGCACTTTGGGTTCTTCGGTGGCTGTTGTGGAATCAAATGCAGGACGCAATAGCCAAAAGTAATCAAGACTCGGTGCAATATTTATTTAATTATTTAACAGTGGCCACTGGAGGGATTCCCACCAGAGAATAATGGGAGAGACACCTACAGTCGGAAGGATGCGTTCGTGTTTATAGAATTCAGGAAAGGAGAAAATAATAGTCAGAGATGCTTAAGTAACAGATGACACCATAGATATTCATAATTCGGAAACCCAAGTTACTTCCCTGCTCTTCGGCTGCCACTGTCCTCAAGAAAGAATAATTGTCTAAAATAGAAAGAAAAGTATCAGTAATGGTGCCATAAAAATTTTGATAAAGTTTAATCAGGACTAGGAACTTGAAGGTTGCCACAATTAGCAGATTTCCTTCTACGCTTCTATTTTGCTAACATGGTCCTCCTCCTTTTTTGGAGAAAGCTTTGCACAAATCATCAAGGAGCAAATTAATGAAAACAAAAAAAAGATACCAATAGAAACATTCTTTTTTTGAAAAAAAATCCTGCTTTTTTATTGAGGAAATGACTGTCTACATTATCAATTTGGTTGGTGCTTCTGTTCTTATTATTTCCATCCCTTTAAGTTACTTGTCCTCAGAAATGCTGTTTTTCCCAAAATAGGAATTGATTTTGTTGGGAATCTCTTTTTTTTATTATTTCTTTTGCCACAACAGTATACATAAACAATTGTCATAAATAAAACAACATATTTTGAAGAATATATATTGATATAATGAATAGAACAATAGGACAGGAACGGTAGGCATTTTTGTGCTCTTATGCACGCCCCTTATAGTCCTCTTAGGAATGGGGTGAGGTCAGTAGTAGACAGTTTTTGGTTGAAGATTTTGGGATTTTGAGTAGAGACTATGGAGTCAGGTAATGAGTTCCAAGCATTAACAGCTCTGTTACAGAAGTCATATTTTCTGCAATCAAGTTTGAAACGGTTGACATTTAGCTTGAATCTATTTTTTGCTCTTGTAATATTGCGATTGAAGCTGAAGTAGTCTTTCACAGGAAGGACATTGCAATAGATGATTTTGTGTGTTAAACACAGGTCATGTCAGTCGGAGTTGTAAGTTTTCTAATCCCAGGATTTCAAGTCTGTTGGTATAAGGTATTTTGTTGTTTTCGGAGGAGTGAAGAACTCTTCTAGTAAAATATTTCTGGACTCGTTCTATTGTATTTATGTCAGAGATGTGGTATGGGTTCCAGACGGATGAGCTGTATTCAAGAATAGGTCTGGCAAATGTTATGTATGCTCTAGTTAGTAGTGTAGAGTTTTTAGAAAAGAAATCTCTATAAGGAGTGGGAAGACGTTCCAGATTTCAAATCAGATTTCCATAGGTTCTCTTTTAAAAGTAATTTATTGCCACTTGAAACCATTTGGGAACAGAAACCAGTAATCTGCACAAAGTTGCAGATTAAAAATTGAAGATAGTCTAGGTTGAAACTGGAGGCTCATCTTCAGGGAGCAAAGCAATTATTTTCTAGAATTCTGTTGCTTTCAAAAAGTGCTTGAAACATGACATACACTATGTCATGGGAAGGAGGGAAACTTTTTTTCCCTCCTTCCCTTTCCCCCACTGGATTTTCTCATGCAGCAGGAGGCAGCATCTGCTCTGTGTGTTCAGAAAGCTGGGCTGGGTCTGGTTAGTTGGAGAGGAGACCATCTAGGGATCCCGAGATAATGAACTGGACTGGGAAGTCCTTACAAACCTCCCACCAAAGACACCGGCTGGATTCTTTTGCACTGTTGTGAAGAAAACTGCAAGGACGCATCTATGTGGTCAGCAGGAGTCTGGTTGGACTTGTGCATATCATTAAAGTTGATCCTCTCCTCAAGGCAGCTCAAGTTGACCCTGTCGTCTTTGTGGCAGCCTGTCAAATTCTGGAATACTGCTATCCTTGATGCTCAGAGTAGCCTGCTGCATTCCTCCCTTTGCAGATGCTCTCACGTCCTTAACGTTGCTGCGTCTTCCTGTTCCTCCCACAGGCCTTGATTTACACTTACGGGGATGCCCTGAGCAACGTGGGCGCTGCAGAGAAAGTCTTTGAATATCTTGACCGGGAGCCATCTGTCCGCACAGAAGGGAAGCTGTCTCCAAAATCTCTCCCTGGACGTGTCTCCTTCCGAAATGTTTCCTTCTGCTATCCCTCCCGCCCTGAGATCCAGGTCCTGAAGGTACCTTACGGGAAGCTGGGAGGCACCGAGTTGCTTTGCATGACGCCCTAACAGTAGCAATAGCAGACTTGTATACCGCTTCATAGTGCTTTACAGCCCTCTCTAAGCGGTTTACAGCCTATTGCCCCCAACAATCTGGGTCCTCATTTTATCAACCTTGGAAGGATGGAAGACTGAGTCATCCTTGAGATGGTCAGGATCAAACTCCTGGCTGTGGGAAAAGTTTGCCTGCAATACTGCATTCTAATCACTGTGCCAGCACGCCACCAGTACAGCACATCACTCAAATGCAGTTGCTAAAGCTTTAGCTTGGTTAAATCGGTTTTGTGTTCTACAAATGTAATCACAATTCCTTTAACATTAATAAAGAACATTGGAAGAAAGAATGTTAAGACTTTAAAGGTCTTTAGAAAAATGAAGTAAGTTTCTGTACAGGTGACCCCTCAACTTACAACAGTTTATTTAGTGACTGTTCAAAGTTATACAAGCAGTGAAAAAAGTGACTTATGACTGTTTTTCACGCTTAGGACCGTTGCAGCATCCCCATGATCAGAATTCAGAAACTCGATGAGTTTCACATTTAGGACGGTTGCAGTGTCCCGGGGTCATGTGATCACCTTTTGCAACCTCCTAACAACAAAAGTCAGTGGGGAAGCCAGATTCACTTAACAACCTTGATACTAACAGTGATTCAGTTAATAACTGAAGCAAGAAAAATTGTAAAATAGGACAAAACTCACTTAACAACACTGTCAATTAGAAACAAAAATGTGGGGCTGTATTGCGGTTGTAAACCGAGAACTACCTGTACTGTACGAGACTGAGACTGTGGGATTTGAATATAACATTAATTAACACTGCATATTCCTGTTTTATTTCACATCTGCATTTCTTTGTAATAGAATGTCTCCTTCGAGCTCCGTCCTGGGGAAGTGACGGCATTGGTGGGAGCGAATGGCAGCGGAAAAAGCAGCTGTGTTGTCCTCCTAGAGCACTTCTACGAACCCCAGTCCGGGGAAGTCCTGTTGGATGGAGTCCCAGTTGGGAAATATGAGCACAAGTATCTCCATAGGCAGGTGAGGGAGTCCTTATCACCTGCAGGATGAGGCCTAGGTCTCTTTGGTGGTTGAAAGGTTACACTTGGGGAGATTTTGGGAGAGATGTGATGCTGATTGGGCAGGACCACATGATATGGAAGATATGGTTGGAATTGTCTGGGGTTTAAGCACATCTACATCAAGACTGTCAAACTCTCTGGCTGCGGGCCAGATGTGTCATGCGCCTGTGCCCAGTTTAGCAAAAGGGAAAAAAGTCCCGATACGTCATGTGACACCGCTGTGACAATATGACGGTTTGACACCCCTGGTCTATATCATCCATCTATCGTCTGTCTATCATCTATCTATATCAATAGGCTTTGGGAGAGTAACCAGGACCACATAATATTAGGTCATGGTTGGAATTGTCTGGGGTTTAAGCATATCAACATCAGGGCTGTCAAACTCCCTGCCTGCGAGCCAGATGTGTCACGCACTGGCCACACCAGTGCGGGTTGCGGGCCAGATGTGTCATGCGCCTGTGCCCAGTTTAGCAAAAGGGGGAAAAGTCCCAATACGTCATGTGACACCGCCATGACGACATTTGACACCCCTGATCTATGTCATCCATTTATCATCTATCTATATCAATAGGCTTTGGGAGAGGGACAATGCAGAGTAGCCAGGACCACATAATATTAGAAGGTCATGGTTGGAATTATCTGGAGTTTAAGAGCATTTATTTAGTTGTTAGTTTGCTGTCCATATCGCCACATGCAGTGCCACTAAGGCAACTTTGGAAGCCACCAAATCGGGGCTCGGAATCTCCAAAGTTGCACAAATCTGCTCAGTGCAGAAGATAGTAAAAGATGGTTGGAATGAAAGGCTTTTGATTTCTTATGTTCCTCGATAGGTAAAAATGGTGCAACATTCAGGATATTCTGCATACGTGGTTTATATCCTGAGATAAAAGATTAGAATCTCCTGTGATCTATGAATGTGGCCATACAGTGTCTCTGGCAATAGTGTAAAGGTTACACACACACACACCCTGATGCGGTATGTTTTTGGTGACCTTCCTGGTCTAGCCATGGACCTGGAATTCATCCAGGTGACAACCAAGTTTGTTCCTAATTAGTTTGCAAAACCAAGTGAGGTTGTTTGGATGTTGTTGCTTTGCCTCCAAAGAAGAGCAGATAGGTCAGGGTCTGCATTTGGGAGACGTAGTGAATCTTATGTCTGAAAAAGCTGCACCTTGAGTGTCACCCAGCCCCACCTTGGAAAGTGGTGTTTTTCCCTCAGCCCAGCGCTATCCTGATAGGCCTCCCTGTCCAATTGCAGGTGGCACTGGTGGGCCAGGAACCCGTCCTATTCTCTGGGTCCATCAGGGAGAATATCACTTATGGCCTACAAGGCTGCAGAGAGGAAGATGTGAGCAGAGCAGCGGAAGAAGCTGATGCCTTGGGATTCATCCGTGAACTGGAAGGAGGCTTTGATGCAGGTGGGCAAAATCCATCCCTTCTTGATTCATCCCATAAAAACCCCACTTTCCTCCCGGTAAACCCACTGGTCTTAATTTTTTACTCTTCTGAAAAATCCTGCTTGCTTTGTTGCAATATATACAGTAGTCCTTGTGTTAGGACCATTCCTTCACTTATCGTTCCAAATTACAGTGGCACCGAACAAATGGAGGTTGCAACCAGTCCTTGAAGTTTTGACTTTGCCCCCTCCCCTACAGTCACGTGATCTCAATCTGGTTTGGCCACCACTGCACTTACAACAGTTGCAGTGCCCCACAAGCACTGCATCACCATTTGCAATCATCCTTGCCAGCTTCCCACAAGCAAAGTCAATGGGGAAGCTGCAAGGAAGGTCACAAGTTGCTGGGGTAAGTCTCCCCCACTTGGCAGGAATGACTCCAGTACCCATAAAATGATGCATGTGCTGCTTCGACCATACATCCACTCTACCTTCCCAGGCAGCAGACATTCTGGGGCACAAAAAGTGTAGTATGGCTCTGAGATTGCCTGTGTTTCTTCCTGCACCAACCCGCATCCAAAAAGCTTCACCTGCACTGCTGCAATCCTCCCTCAACCCCTGACATCAGGCACTTATTGCCTGCCAGCTTGCTCGCGAGCCTCCTGGGACTTGCAAATACCTGTAGCCAGCCTCCTGACTTTGTGAGAAACTGTCAGGTAATGGCAAGGCGATCCTTGCCTAATGACCAGTGGGATTAAGTTAACAGTGGTAGTTGGGAATGCGTGGATTGTCTTCACTAAGCAGTGCGGTCATGAAACATCAACCTTACAATCACATTGCTTAGCAATGAAAATTCCTGACACAGTTGCTCTTGTAACTTTAGGACTATCTGTAAAGCTCCAGATTACACTGATGATTCTAATTGTAGCAATATCATTAAACCACTAATGCAGAAAAGAGAATTCAAAGAGCTGAATGCACTGTTGTGCTGTTTCAAAAATCACTAATCCTAAAATCTCTTCTACTGTTGTTAAAAAGTGCAGGGGTCTTTTCCCCTCCTCTAGGCCTTTTGCACTGAAAACAAAAGACTCGGGTGTGTCCCTCCCACTTCAGAGAGTGTTGGGCTTCAAGTTTTGCCTTGTTCTTCAGTTGATGGCAGGGGTGAAATCTACTTAACTTCCCTACCGATTCGGTAGTGTGCGCACCGTCATGTGCTATTTTGGAACCTCTGCACATGCACAGAGGGTCAAAAACAGGTTACCAGGAAGTAGCGATGTCCGGGCAGGTGGGTGGAGCCTCGCTACCAGTTTGCTGAACCATGTGCTGCTGCCTCTACCGGTTCACCTGAACCAGTGCGAACTGGTAGCATTTCACCACTGGTTGATGGCTTTGCCATCCCTTTAGGAGAACAAGATTTGATCGGCCTTGACTTCGCTTTTGATCTCTTCTGTCTTTCTTGCTTGCCTTATTGCAGAGGTGGGGGAGAAAGGGGGCCAGCTCTCCATCGGGCAGAAGCAACGGCTGGCCATCGCCCGGGCCCTGATCCGTGACCCAAAGGTCTTAGTGTTGGATGAAGCCACGAGTGCCTTGGACCCCGAGAGTGACGCTGCAGTGAGTGTGGGGGATCCACGAGGAGGTTGGGAGTGAACCTTGGCTGGAGTAGTTCAGGGCGCTTAAAGGCTTAATCTGAATTTTTGTGAGGTGACAGCATAGGAAAACTGGATTTATTTGACTGGAATTATCATAATTTCTTCCAAATTTACTAAATCTCTGGTTCCAGTAACCGACCCAGAGTGGGTCTTGCAACATTCTCCTGGGTCACACATATTTGCCTTCATTTGGGTGGTTTTCATTGTTTTCCAGACTACGAAATGTTTGGGGCCAAATTGTATTGCAGTGCTGGAGAAGCACTTTTCAGTGGAAATGTGAGGGGGCTTCTATCTAGCGTTTCTAAGGAGCTCAGGATTTCCTCTGGATCATTGCTTCCTTTTCCAGATCCAGCGGTCTGTGCAGAACAGTGGGACCCGGACGGTGCTGGTGATTGCTCACCGGATGCAGACGGTGGAGAACGCAGACAAGATTGTGGTGCTGGAAGGAGGAGAGGTTGTGGAGGAGGGGACTCACACGGAGCTGATGGGCCGACAAGGCCCCTACTACAGACTGGTGGAAAGGACCCAGGCAGAGTGACTTCCAGAGTTGCAACGGAGATGGTCAGCCACAGGATCCACTGCTTTTGTAGATGCCAAATGCATGATTGACTGGGGAAATAGACAACAGCACTCTCTTAGGGAAAGTGTGTGACCCAGAAGCTGGCCTGTTTAGCAGCTCTTGGCCAGTCAAGGGTTGCTGAATTGCAGCCATTTGGAAAAGGAGGCTGTCTTTCTCATCTTGGCACAATTCATGTGGAGTTAAGTAGCAACTTGGGCCCTGGAAACTCCGTAGTGAAAGATGCACAATCCCGTTTCAAGCAACTGTTTTGTTTAGCAAATACACCAATGCCCCAGTTTTTCCTTTGTTTAAATTTAATATGTGAGATCTTTTTTACAACCTGCTCTTTTGTCACACTTTTTAATATTAGTTGCAGAAACTTTACTTCCCTTTTATTTAACAAAATAAAGTCTCTGTGTAATCCCTTTTAGTTCTAGCAAATCTGCATGTGGGGACAAGTCGCATAGGTAGGTCAGAGAATCCTACAGAATGGTTGCATCATTCAAATTTGTACTACTGGAAGGCATACTAAACATATTATGCAAAGAGCCAGCTCTAGAGAAGGGCTGGGGGAAAAGGCGGAAAGAGAAGTGGATGACCAGTGCAAGGGGAATGGATTGAGTTACTGAAGTGAAGGGAAGCCCTGAAGATCCAGGTAGGTATCTGGATGCTAAGAGTTGACACTGACTTGAGGGCACTCAATCAGTCATCTATATACACTAGACTAGTTCAAACCAGTTTTTCTCAGCAATAACATGAAAGTAGGTTAGCTATTACTCCTTTCAGAGGAGTTTTTTCAGCTTCCCAGTCACACTCAGTTTTGAGGCAGCAAACCATGAGCAAGGGATTCGTGGATTGGAAGACAATGAAACAATGGGTAGTTGAAACAATATGTTCAGCAAAGTAATAGTTACTTCTAATTATACACTGTAATCAACAAGAATATACAGTAGTTGCAAGCAAGGCTACAAAAAACAAACCTTCACTGGAGTAAAAGAAATTGCCAAAATATGGTCTGCTGCATCTTTCAGCGTCATTCTGTTCCTGGAAAAGAATACTGGATGTCTTCAATTCTGGCAGCTGCTATCAGCCAAACCCATTTTAGTCTAACCTTGTGTTGTGACAACTAAGTAGTGGGTCTGTCTATCCAGAATTTCCATTTCATTCTAGTGGATCCCTCATTTTGGTTCTTGTTTTATGAGGCAGGAAGAATTGATCTGATCTTTTTACATCAAAGTTAAGTGTATGTCTTTTTTCTCCCAACTTCAGACTTCCTTTCTAATCTTAAGAAGACCCAAATATTTACTTTCTAAAGATTCCAGGTTGTTATTATCCATGTCTCAGTGTAATTAACGCTTGGGTGGTAAATAAGATTCCAGGCCAAAGATCTTTGCCTGTTCCACACAATAAACTTTTCCCCATGTTTGAATCCTTAAGTAACTTAACAGAATAACAGAGTTGGAAGGAATCATGGAGGTCTTTCTGCTCAGACAGGAAACCCTACATTATTTCAGACAAATGGTTGGCCAATCTTTTCTTAAAACCCTCCAGGGTTGGAGCACCCACAACTTCTGGAAGCGTAACTTGTTTTGAATTAAACTTATTGCATGGATTTATATGGTTTCTCCTCTATGGATCCCCTGGTAAAAAGTAAAGGTGCTGTAATTAAAGCATTTTCCACACTCCATATCTATATGGTCACGCCCGTGTGGATCCAAGTCCTTTCTTAGCAAAGCTGTTTCCACACTACATTTATATGGTTCCTCCATTGTGTGAATCCTTTCCTGACTCATAAGATATCTTAAGTAATTTCCACGCCATACATTTATATGGTTGCTGCCCAGCGTGGATTCTTTTGTGAGAATTAAGTTGTCCTTTCTGAGTAAAGTTCTTCCCACAATCCAGGCATTTATATCATTTTTTCCCTGTATGGATTCTCTGATAGTGAGTCATAGTAGTTTGCACTGAAGTCCTTTCCACAGTGCATTTTTAATGTTTCTCCCATGTTGACCCTCTTGGCTTTTTTAAAAAATCTTTTCTGCTTGTTTTTTCTTGGCTGCTTGAGTCTTTCATCATTCAGTTTTATATGGTTTCTCCACTGTACATCCTTTTATGACAAGTAAGCCAACTATATACTCTGAAGCTTTTACATACTGCACACATTTATATGGTGGCAAGTAAGGTCTGTGTTGTGAACCTTCCAAACAGATGCTATGTTCCCCATGTCTGCAAACAGGTGTAGAAAACAAACGATGAGCAAAACAGTGGTGTACTGACTTACTCATAATTTCCTCGGAAACTCCTGTGTCTGTTATCATATGATAAATAAGGCCACTACTTCATCATCTAAGAACTGTGGTGGCACAATGGTTAGAATGCAGTATTGCAGGCTAACTCTGCATTCCCACTGCTAGGAGTTCGATCTTGAAGGTCGACTGAGCCTTCCATCCTTACGAGATCAAAAAAATGAGGTCCTGGATTGTTGATGGCAATGTAGAGAGGACTGTAAAGCACTATAAAGTGGTATATAATTCTATGTGCTATTGCTATTCAGCTTTTCACACACAAGTGAAATAACTTTTCTCCTGTGTAGATGTTTGGATGGTAAATAAGATCCCAGCTCAAACCACAGATCTTACATATTCCATGAAATGATAAACTTCCTCCCATGTCTGGATCCATTCTGATGAGTAAGATCTAAATTAATTCTAAATTAAGCTTATTCCATGAACTTAGATTTTCCTATAAGCAGCTTTTTATAAGAAGTGCGCGCCACTCAATGCTTGTTTTGACATTCTATGAATTATCATTTTCTCCTTTGTGGATCCCTTTATGACAAGTAAAGGACCTATACACATTAAAGCCTTTTCCATACAAAGCATTTATATAGTTTATCTCATGTGGATCCTTTGGTGACAGTATGGTCTCTTTGTCAATAAAGCTTTTTCTACACTACATGCCTTTATATCATCTTTCATCTGTGTGGATCATTTTATGAGTCGTCCTTTCTTAGTAAGGCCCTTTTCACATTCCAAACATTTATAAGGTCTCTCCCCTGTGTGGATCCTTTCATGGCAAGTAAGATGTCCTTTCTGAGTAAAGGTCTTTTCACACTCCATGCATTTATATGGTCACTCCCCAGTGTGGATCCTTTGGTGGTAAGATCTTTGTTGTCAATAAAACTCTCTCCACACATCTGTATGTTCCCTCTCCTGTGTGGATCCTTTCATGATAAAAAAGATGTCCTTTCTGAGTAAAGCTCTTCCCATACTCTATGCAGGAATAAGATCTCTCTCCTGTATGGATCCTTTGGTGACGAATAAAATCAATATTGCCAAAATAGCTTTTTCCACACTCCTGGCATTTATAAGGTTTATCCCCTCTGTGGATTCTTTGGCGACGACTAAGGTCTCTGTCACCAAAAAAGATCTTTTTCCTTCACCCGAAAAAATGCTTTTAAAAGGCTCTGGCGATCCCAGCTCAGTTGCCTGATCATCAGAGGCTTTTTTTTTTTGTAACGGCAAAAAAATGGCCACGCCCACCCAGTCACATTACCCCCCAAGCCACGCCCACAGAACCGGTAGTAACAAATTTTACATTTCACCACTAATGAGAAATGAAATGTCTCAAAAGAAAAAACAAGAAGTCCAGCTGCCTCCAGAAACAGGAATGGTAAGGAACAATTGCCATGGTAACTGCACAAATAGAGGTTGCTATTATGGGGTTAAGGGATGCAGTGGCTCGGGCTAGGACGTTGAGCTTGTCAATCTAAAGATCGGCAGCTCGGCGGTTCGAATCCCTAGTGCTGCCGTGTAACGGGGTGAGCTCCTGTTACTTGTCCCAGCTTCTGCCAACCTAGCAGTTTCGAAAGCACATAAAAATGCAAGTAGAAAAAATAGGGACCAGCGTTCCCTGGTAGGTAACAGGTAATAAAAAATAGGTAACAGCGTTCCGTGTGCCTTTGGTGTTGAGTCATGCTGGCCACATGACCACGGAGACGTCTTTGGACAGTGCTGGCTCTTCAGCTTTGAAACGGAGATGAGCACCGCCCCCTAGAGTCGGCAACGACTAGCACGTATGTGCGAGGGGAACTTTTACCTTTACTTACTTATTATGAGGTTAATCTGATATTCCCTTACTCCTTCCTCCCACTTCTGCCCCATGGGAAGGTAACAAAGGGAAAGTTTTGACAGAACTGATATGATGGACAGGTGCAATTTTTTAGAATAGAATAGAATATAATTTTTTATTGGCCAAGTGTGATTGGACACACAAGGAATTTGCCTTGGTGCGTATGCTCTCAGTGTACATAAAAGAAAAGATAGCTTCATCAAGGTACAACATTTACAACACAATTGATGGTCAATATATCAATATAAATCATAAGGATTGCCAGCAACAAAGTTACAGTCATACAGTCATAAGTGGAAAGAGATTGGTGATGGGAACGATAAGAAGATTAATAGTAGTGCAGATTCAGTAAATAGTTTGACAGTGTTGATTGAATTATTTGTTTAGCAGAGTGATGGCCTTCGGGAAAAAACTGTTCTTGCGTCTAGTTGTTCTGGTGTGCAGTGCTCTATAGCGTCGTTTTGAGGGTAGGAGTTGAAACAGTTTATGTCCAGGATGCAAGGGGTCTGTAAATATTTTCACGGCCCTCTTCTTGATTTGTGCAGTATACAGGTCCTCAATGGAAGGCAGGTTGGTGGCAATTATTTTTTCTGCAGTTCTAATTATCCTCTGAAATCTGTGTTTAAGAAGAGGTCCCTCAAGTTACTTAGTTACATACCATTAAGGGCTTTACAAGTCAAAAGTACCACTTTGAACTGGACCAGGAAGCAAACTGGCAACCAATGTAGCTTGCAGAGTAGAGCTATAACATATGTGAGTTAACATAACTGCCACATCCCTGTCTTTTGTATTACATTCTTCAAGGGCAGTGCCATGTAGAGCACATTACAGTATTTCACCTGGGAGTTGTCCAAGACATGAGACTGTAAGCAGAACCTGCTGATCCAATGGGCAAACTAACACATGAAACTGCAATTTTTAGCTTCTCAATTACTCTTTTTCCCATCTTCCACGATTGACAGATTATCATATCCAGCCCTAATTTCCTTTGATTGCAGACCTAGTGTTCAAGCCCTACTGAGGTAACTACCTTTCAAAGAGAAACGTTTCCCGTATCTAGGAATATAATATGTGCCAAAAGTGTAAGATGAATGGGATAATGATGCACTTTAGTCATTAGCCCATTCTCTCATACATTTTTATGGTAACTCATCTGGATGGGTCATCCTACAAGTAAGGTCACAGATGCACCTTCAGTTCTTTCCACATTTGAACACTTAAAACTTTTCTCCTGTGTAGATGTTTGGATGGTAAATAAGATCCCAGCTCAAACCACAGATCTTACATATTCCATGAAATGATAAACTTCCTCCCATGTCTGTATCCATTCTGATGAGTAAGATCTAAATTAATTCTAAATTAAGCTTATTCCATGAAATGATAAACTTCCTCCCATGTCTGTATCCATTCTGATGAGTAAGATCTAAATTAATTCTAAATTAAGCTTATTCCATGAACTTAGATTTTCCTATAAGCAGCTTTTTATAAGAAGTGCGCGCCACTCAATGCTTGTTTTGACATTCTATGAATTATCATTTTCTCCTTTGTGGATCCCTTTATGACAAGTAAAGGACCTATACACATTAAAGCCTTTTCCATACAAAGCATTTATATAGTTTCTCCATCTTTTTGCCCCTTAACATGTTTTCAAATACCAGGGAAGCTAGATTTGGACGATCTAAACATAACTTTCATCTTTTAATAACTTTTTTGTCATTGGTTATCACTTTTTTGTACCAAATGGTAGCTAATATTCTTGTCCTTCCTTGCTTGCTGCTTTCTCCAAAACAAAACAAAATATATAAATATAATAAAGGAATATTTCAGTATCTCATCTAATTCCTACCATGGGATTTTCACCAACGTGAAACAGATGCATTTGCCTCAAAAGGAAATGTGTTCCAAACTATTAGGACTTCAAGAAAAGCGTGCCCTGACTACTTCATGTCTGCGATTTCTTACAAAGGCTGCGAAATAGATCAGTGTCCCACGGTGTACTCTTCTCACCTGCCGCCCCTTTCCGGGCGCCGGGGCGGCTGCGGGGCCGAGGAGGCAGTCTTCGGCCAGGACCACCGCCTGGGCGCAGCTCTCCGCCCCGCACTCCCTCAGCCAGCCCGCCAACTCCGTGAGCAGCAAGGCCAGCAGCGGCTCCAGCACCATCAGGTCTAGCATCTCGGCTTTGCTGCTCCGCTCGGGCCGCAGCCACCCCCGGCACAGCCCGTGCAGGCGGCTGCAAAGCTCTCGGGGAGGCCGCTTGCGCTGCCGCTTCCCCCGCCGCCGCACCCGACCTGAAGAGCAGCGGAGGCTGCCGCTTCTCCCACTCCCGGAGACTCCCGGGCCTCCATTCGGTCTCCGGCTTCAGCGTAGCCCAAACGGGGGAAACTCGCTTCAAGGCCGCCTTCAGTCACGGCAGTCCCATCACCCCCACTCCCCACCCTTTCCCCGGGTTCCAGAAGGAGAGAAGGCGGACTCCGCTCCCTCAGAGTTTCTTCACCTCAGCAGAGCAGCTGCAAATCGTTCCCGCCAAAACTTTCCCCGGCCAATCAGAAGCTGGGTCAGACAGCGCTGCCTTCTAGAGAGGCAAAAAAACAACAACAACCGTTGCACGCGACCCTCCTTTCCTGCCCTGGGAGAGAAAGTCCCGCCTGTGCAAACCCCCCCCCCGCGTCTCCAGAGCAGCGAGCACTGACAGGGACTTTCTGCGCGTGCTCCGTTCGTTGCAGACCGTTGAAAGCCGTTGGAACTCGGTATTCGGGAACAGGCGGGGGAAGGGGAGAACGCGGGAGTGTGTGAAGGTGCGAGAAGGGCGGGGATGAGGGGCACGACAGACGCTGAGCGGGGGCTGGAATGAAGGCGGCTTTGGCTAAAAATTGGTTTAATTGTAGCTTTGTCTGGGTCTGGGATTTCTTTTTGTCTCGGAATTCCCTTTGAAAAGTGGATGCATTCCATACAGTTAGTAAAATATATATAATATATATTCGTAAAAAATAATAAAAAAATAGTAAAATATATATATCACACACACATATACACAGAGACAGTTTAATAGTATATATATATTATATATAAAACCTCAGAAAACAACTATATATAAAGTATACAGTATAAATTATATAAAGTATATCTATACCAGAGGTGTGTTTCAGCAGGTTCTGACCAGTTCTGGAGAACCGGTAGCAGAAATTTTTGAGTATTTCGGAGAACCCATAGTAAAAATTCTGACTGGCCCTACCCCATCTATTCTCTGCCTCCCAAGTCCCAGCTGATTGGGAGGAAATGGGGATTTTGCAGTAACCTTCCCCAGGATTGTGGAGGGAATGGAGATTTTACAGCATCCTTCCCCTGCCATGCCCACCAAGCCACACCCATAGAACTGGTAGTAAAACTTTTTGAAACTGGCCACTGATATATACTGTTAAACTGTGTCTGTGTGTCTGTGTGTGTGTGTGTGTTACCAGGCTAGGTAGGTAACTATCTTCAAGTGGAGTTTAGGGTAAACTGCTGAAGATATTACCCAGCCTGGTAAGGAATTCTTTGGAAACCAACCCACAAGCTCAGAGAACAAACCTTCACCTTCATCAAAGATATTTAGGAAGGACTCACTAGAGAAGTGCCTAATGCTGGGAAAGATTGAGGGCAAAAGGAGAAGGCAGAGATAGTGGTGGCTGGATGGAGACACTGAAGCAGTAGGCGTGAACTTAAATGGACTCCAGAGGATGGTAGAGGACAGGAAGGCCTGGGGGAATGTGATCCATGGGGTTGTGATGGATCAGACACAACTTCGCAACTAACAACAAAAAAGGGGACTACTTCAGCTTCAACCACAACAATACACGAGCAAGTAATAGATACAAACTCAAGGTAAACCCCTCCAAAAACATGACTTCAGTAAGAGTGGTCAATGCCTGGAATGCACTACCTGACTGAAATTTCTTCCCCAAACCCCCAAAACTTTAAGCTTAAATGGTCTACTGTTGACCTCACCCATTCCTAAGTGGTCTTTAAGGGGCGTGCATAAGTGCACCTGCGTGCCTACCATCTCTGTCCTAATATTCCTTTTTACACTTACTCTTTTCATGTATCCAAATTATGTTTATATTTTTATCTGTTATCTTATATATGATTGACAGATAGATAGATAGATAGATAGATAGATAGACAGACAGACAGACAGAAAGAAAGAAAGAAAGAAAGAGAAAGAAAGAGAAAGAAAGAAAGAAAGAAAGAAAGAAAGAAAGAAAGAAAGAAAGAAAGAAAGAGTGGAAGTCAGAACATCAGTGGGAGAGAACAAGAGCGAGTAATTTGGTTCAGGAAGTTGTACAACCTCTCAAAATTGGATTGCATAATCTGGGAAGATATCTGCATGGAAAAGAAAGCAAGAGAAACAGAAAAAGATGGGGCCAAAAAAAATGAAAATAGTAAAAGAGAGTCTCCTGTATGTGGAGTTCTCTGAGTTTAGGAGTATGGGCACCCAAGCACAAATGTTTTCATCTTGTGTTCTGACAAGGCTTGTTCAGCACTGCAGTTCAGAAAAGGGGATTGTCTTGCTGAACCCCCAGTTTGAGCACAATTTGAACTTTACGGGACTGGCAGGTTAGAGGCTTTTTAGGGAGCATTCAGTGATTGCATGGAGGAAGCCTTGCTAGAATACAAATAAAGATACAAGTGATGGATGTGAACTACCCTTATTCCTAGAGAGAGTTAATATTTCTTCTCTCTTCCAATCTGAATTCCTGACTATTTTTCTGATCAACTGCCACGGATAGAGGAAGCACCCGAATCCTTTTGCGAAATAATGGAACAAATTTATTTATATAATTTATACAAACCAAATATCTCTGCTGGTTTCATGCGATAAAATGTTTCCTCCTGTGTCTGCGTCCTTTGATGATGAAAAAGTTGATTGTTTTGAATTAAACAACAATTTCATGGAGTTATAGTCAACTTATGACCACAATTGAGCCCAAAATTTCTGTTGCTAAATAAACATTTATTGAGTTTGTCCCATTTTATGACCTTTGTTTCCATAGTTAAGTGAACCACTGTGTTAATAGCAATAACAATAGTACTTAGACTTATATACCGCTTCACAGTGCTTTTGCAGCCCTCTCTAAGTGGTTTACAGAGTCAGTATATTGCCCCCAACAATCTGGGTCCTCGTTTTACCCACCTGGGTAGGATGGAAGGCTGAATCAACCTTGAGCTTGGTGAGATTCGATCTGCCAAATTGCGGTTAGCTGGCAGTCAGCAAAAGTAGCCTTAAATTAGTCAAAATGTAAAGTAAATCTGGCTTCCCCATTGACATTTTTGGTGTGGTCACAAAAGGGGATCACGTGACCCTGCAAGCATCATAAATATGAGTCAATTGCCTAGTATCTGAATTTTGATCACGTGACCATGGGGATGCTCCAATAGTCAGAAGTCACTTTTAGTGCCATTGTTAACTTTGAACAATCACTAAACGAACTCTTGAAAGTCAAGGACTTTCTATATATGGTTTTTCCTATGTGCCTCTTTTAATGAGAAGCACACTACAGATAGTCCTCGCCTTACAACAGTTCATTTAGCGACTGTTCAAAGTTAAAACAGCACTGAAAAATGTGACTTATGACTGTTTTTCACAGGTACAACCTTTGCAGCATCCCTAAGATCATGTGATCAAAATTCAGACAGTTGGCAACTGGTTCATATTTATGACGCTTGTTGTGTCCCGGGATCACATGATTCCCTTTTGAGGCCTCACAAACAAAGTCAATGGGGAAGCCAGATTCACTTAACAACCGTGTAATAACTTTACCAACTGCAGTGATTCACTTTACAACTGTGGCAAGAAAGGTCATAAAATGGGGCAAAACTCAATTAAATGTCTCCCTTAACAGCAGAGATTTTGGGCTTAATTGTGGGTGTAAGTCGAGGGCTACCTGTATTCTCAATGAAGCTTATTCCACATTCCATGCATTTATCATTTCCTCCTGTATGGATGTCTTCATGACAAATAAAGGTCCCGTAGTCGTTAAAAAGGTTTTGTCATCCTCACTGTATTTATAAGGACTCTCTCCTGTGTGGATCCTTTGGTGGCGATTAAGGTCTTTGTTGTCCATAAAGCTGTCTTCATACGCCATGCATTTATATGGTCCCTCCCCTGTGTGGATCCTTTTATGAGAATTCAGTTTTCCTTTCTGAATAAAGCTCTTTCCACACTCCAGACATTTATATGGTCTCTCTCCTGAATGGACACTTTTATGAGAAATAAGTTTTCCTTTCTCAGTAAAGCTCTTTCCGCACTCAAGGCATTTGAATGGCTTATCCCCAATGTGAATCATTTGGTGACGAATAAGATCTTTGTTGCCAAAAAAGCTCTTTCCACACTCTAGGCATTTATATGGTCGGTTTCCTGTGTGGATCCTTTGATGGGAAGTTAGCTCTCTATTCTCAATGAATCTTTTTCCACACTCCCTGCAACCATATGGTTTTTCACCTGTGTGGATCCTCTGATGACGGTTGAGATAAGAGTTTCTACTGAAGCCCTTTCCACACTCTGTGCACTTATAAGGTTTCTCCCCTGTGTGGACCCTTTCATGACAAGTAAGATGTTCCTTCTGAGTGAAGCTCTTTTCACACTCTGTGCATTTGTATGGTCTTTCTCCTGTGTGGATCCTTTTATGAGAATTCAGTCGCCCTTCCTCAGCAAAGCTCTTTCCACATTCTCTGCATTTATATGGTCTCTCCCCTGAATGGATTCGTTCATGACGTGTAAGATGTCCTTTCTGAGTAAATCCTTTTCCACACGACGTGCACTTGTAGGGCGTCTCTACAGGGTGGATCCTTTCATGATGGGTAAAATTGTCAGTAAAGCTTTTTTCACACTCCATGCACCTATATTGACTCCGCTCTATATTGATCCTTTCACGGCAAATAAGATCTCTGTTCTCAATAAACCTCTTTCCACACTCTATGCATTTATATAGTCTCTCGCCTGTGTGGATCCTTCTATGAGAACTAAGTTGTCCTTTTTGCGCAAAGCTCTTTCCGCATTCTGTGCATGTATATGGTTTCTCCCCTGTGTGGATCCGTCTGTGATGAGTAAGGTGTCCTTTCTGACTGAACTGCTTTCCGCACTCCATGCATTTATGTGGTTTATCACCGGTGTGGACCCTCTGATGGCGATTGAGATTACTTTTGCTACTGAAGCTCTTTCCACACCTCATGCAGAGTTTTATCTTTCTGCCCAAAACGAAATCCCTCCCAAATTTTAGAAAAGTATGTGCTTTGTGTTTCCCGTAGAGTTTTGTATGTAAAGCAAGAGAGAAGAACTGATTGACATATTTTCCACACTGTTTGGTGCCATACTCTTTTCCTGTGCTCTGGCTTCTGCCGCATTCCCCTAAGTCAAATTCACTTTGCTCTCTTTTGCCATATTTTTCTTTTCTCTTCCCTTTCTGACCTTGCTGGGTAAGGAAGTCATGGATTTCAATAGGGAGAGAAATGGAGGAGATCTCCTCTCCATCTTCTGAGGGGCTTCTCACTTGCATTTGTGGGTCTCTTTGATGGCCAAACACCATTTCTTCCATTTCATGCTTTGCTGTTTGCATTTGCATTAACCTCGGCTGCTTGTCAGTCTCATTCTCCAGCCCATCACCTGCTGAAGAAAAGAAAATAGAAATTCCTATTAGAATTTAGATGTCAAGCAGCAGAGAAATCTGGAGATCCAGGCAGTTCAAATGGGTATAAAAATTTATTGCAAACTTAAGCTATCTACAAGAATCTGAACTACTAATGGTTCAAGCAACTGGCGGTAGATAACAGCCGAAGGAATTCTAGGTGGGCTTAAAGGGACTCATGACTGATGACACATTTGATCCCTCCCTCGGGCTCAGCTTGGTCCTCTGCTACATTACAACTGTCAAGGAGAGGCAATTCCTTTTCTCATATACATGCCATGTGTTTGGCTAGGAGACCTTAGCTGCAAGATGTTGTCTAGGAATTTTAATGGAATCCAAGAAATTTTTAGTTAGGAGTCTGATTGATTTGTTATTCTGCCCAAACATTTCCATGGAGGATCTAAAGTTTTCCCCAAAGCTACCGTCAATGTTTCTGCCGAGGCCTTGGCTGTGATGAGAACCTTGGACAAAATTGCCCCTAAATTGTCTCTGCCCCTGAACTGTGATCCAGCAGGGTTCTGACAGTTGAAATGAATCAAGGAGAAATCCATGGAGTTCTTTCCTACAGTAACTCTTCCATGGATATTTGCTAACTACAAAACATGTGTCACTTTGATTGTTTTCTTGAGATTAGAAAAGGTTCTAAAGATGTGCTACTATTCAGTTGATGGCCTGGTAGTCCTTACCACCTTAAGCAAATGAGTGCAGGTACCTTCACTGTTTCACTCCCACTGAAAACACCTTTCCCAATGAATGGACCCAGAGCAAAGAGGGTCCTTACCCAGAGTGGCCATATTCTTAGAAATCTCCAGCATGACTTCCCGGCATAAATCCTTCTGGCCAGAATCCAGCAGTGCCCACTCTTCCTCTGTGAAGTCCACAGCCACCTCCTCAAAGGGAGCAGAACTCTAGAAAGAGAAACAACATCTTCATTATTAGATAATCCCAGGAAACACTTATATGTTTCAGGCACAAACCAGAAAAAAGAGCTTTGCAAGAGACCAAATGGACATTTTATGGCAAAGCAGGCTTAAGTCTACTTCTCCCCGTAATTCTTGTGGCTGTGAAATTCCCAAGTTCAGGCTGTTGCTTTGGCTGTAACAATCTTGGCTTAAGTGCATCTAAGTAATAGAATGACAACATTGCTCTGAATGGGGAGCCTCTCCCTGGTCCAGAATAATTCAGCAAGAACTTGGGGAGAGTATCCTTCGCCTCACCTGTCTGGTTGAGCAAATTGCTTAGAAAATAGGTTAGGGGCTGTAACACATTTCTAAGTGGATGTGTGCTGACATATTTCTGAAGCAGTTTTAATCCAATTTTTCTTGTTTCCCTTCATGGTTTTTATTTTTTAACTTGTTTTGAAAAACATTATGAAACTCTTCTAACACATAAATTACATTTCCTAATATAGAATAACAGAGTTGGAAGGAGGTCTTTTAGTCCAGCCCGCTGCTCAAGCAGAACATACTATACAATTCCAGACAAGTGGCTGTCGATTCTCTTCTCAAAAGCCTCCAGGGATAGAGCATTCACAACTTCTGCGGGCAAGTTGTTCCACTGGTTAATTGTTCTCAATGCTTGGAAATTTCTCCTTCATTTTAGGGTTGCTTCTCTCCTTGATTAGTTTCCATCCATTGTTTCTTGTCCTGCCCTCAGGTGCTTTGGAGAATAGCTTGACCCCCTCTTCTTTGTGGCAGCCCCTGAGGTATTGGAACATTGCTATCATGTCTCCCCTAGTCCTTCTTTCCATTAAGCTAGACATACCCAATTCCTGCAATGTTGCTTATATCTTTTCAGCTGCAGCCCCCTAATCATCATTTGCTCTTTTCTGCACTCTTATCCTGAGTCCCAACATCTTTTTTTATAATATATTATTACCCTACCCTACCTTACCTTACCTTATCTTATTTTACTATCTTATAAATAGTCCTTTGTTTGCATTCTTAGAACAATCTTAAAAGATGAACGAATGTGACTCAGTGGGCCATTCTGGGGAGACACCATGTTCAAATGCACACAGACTCAGCATTTGGTTGTAAGAGGAGCTCATGAATGGAAGGAATTTAAACTTCTCGTAAAAAATCCAGACTTACCTGGCAAGGTGGCCCCAGTTGGATCCTTCTGAAAAGCTCTTTAGAAGGACTGGATGGATCTCCTGTTCCCTGGAGCTCTGCTGAGATCTCTCCCATGAATGGCTCCTGCATCTGAAAGAACAGCTGATTTATGATCCACTTTCAAAGGACTGTAATCATGACAGTTCACTTGCCTTACATTTGTCCTCTCCACTTGTACTCCCCCAATCCAAGTCAGAGAACTTGAGAAAGGAAACATCTTTTAAATCAGGGGTCTCCGACCTTGGCAACCTTCAGACTTGTGGACTTCAACTCCCAGAATTCCTCAGCCAGCAAAGTCCACAAGTCTGAAAGTTGCCAAGGTTGGAGACCCCTGATTTAAATTATGACTTGTCCCCATTCTCCAAAGTTACTCCCACATATTTATTATTTATATCCCAACACGTGTAGTCTGGATGTGATTATCTGTGATTATCTGTAAGGAAGAGACACCAGAGGCATCGAAGAGGATGACATTCCCTCACCTGCCGCCCCTTTGCGGGCTCCGGGGCGGCTGGTGGGCCGAGGAGGCAGCCTTCGGCCAGGGCCACCGCCTGGGCGCAGCTCTCCGCCCCGCACTCCCTCAGCCAGCCCGACAGCTCCGGGGGCAGCAGGGCCAGCAGCTGCTCCAGCACCACCAGGTCCAGCATCTCGGCTTTGCTGCGCCGCTCGGGCCGCAGCCACCCCCGGCACAGCCCGTGCAGGCGGCTGCAAAGCGCCCGGGGCCCCTCGGCTTCCAGGGAGCGGCAGCTGCGGAACCTCCAGCGCTCAGCCTCGGAGCTGCGGGGCCCCTCGGGGAGGCCGCTCCCCGCCTTCAAAGGAGACCCCCGGGCCTCCATTCGGTCTCCGGCTTCAGCGCAGCCCCAACGGGAGGAAAACTCCCTCCGAGGCCGCCGCCTTCGGTCACGACGGACCCGCCCCCACCCAGTCGCCCCGCCCCTTTCCCGGTTGCGGGGGGGGGCCTCCGCTCCCTCAGGGTTTCCGAGGCGGAAAAGAGCAGCTCCCTCCACAGGGTCCTCCTGCCAGCCCAGACACTGGGTCAGAGACGGCTGCATCCTAGAGGGGCAAAGCCCTATTAGACGGCTCCTGTCTAGAGCGTCTCCTACTGCAACTACCGTCGGCTCGGCCTGGAAAGGGTCCTCTGCGCATGCCCTGTTCCAGGTTGACGCTTGAAGGACGCCCGCGTTCAGTTGCTGCGGAAGTATTTAGTCGGGAGCGGGAGGGGATGCTAGAAAGCAGGGAGTGATGGAGATTGAATGAAACCTGTCTTGATTGCCGCTTCTGGACACCTGGGACTTCTCTTTCTCCCGCAATCCTTTCGGAAATGTGGGTGCATTGCTGGGACACGTGGAAGAAATTAGGGGGAGGGGGAAAGAGACTCGAGGAAGGGAGCTGCAAATGTGAGAAATGGGGAATCCTCTGGCAGGCATCTAGGAAGTAAATTTATTTGTATATAATTAAATATATAAGCAATACATGCTTTGGAGATTCCTTCAGGCTACTTTATTTCTCCTGTTATCTGTATTCCTGTATTCCTGTGGCGATCCTCAATGACCCTCTTTTTTTCTAAAGCAGGGGTCTCCAACCTTGGCAATTTTTAAGACTTGTGGACTTCAACTCTCAGTTCCTCAGCCAGCAAAGCTGACTGGGAGTTGAAGTCCACAAATCTTAAAGTTGCCAGGGTTGGAGACCCCCTGCTCTAGAGTACAATCTGCTCTGTATCTTTTTAGTTGCCGCTTCTGTTCTGTTGAAGTCTACACTTTTTATCTTATCTTTTTTGCTTGAGGATTCCTGGCTGAATAGATTCTTAAAAAGTTGATCTGGTTTCAAGGGGCTGCACTACCTTAAAAGAATCCAGAAATTGACCTCCTGAAGTTGGTTTTCCCCCCTAGGTCAGGCCTGTCAAACTGGCACCCCTCAGACTGGATACATCACACGCAGCCCACATCCACCCCAGCTCTGCAAAGGCAAAAAATTTCCATCCATGATGGGATCGAGTTTGACTCCCATGCCCTTGATGGACTCAAATTATCGTGCTCTGTATTGCTAACCATGACAAATGGGTCAGATAGTGAAAAAAGGAATACACAGAAGGAGACAGCGGGGAAAATTACATGCTATACGAGTTTATTAATAAGGTTCCAAGGATATAAAGTTTCTTCTCCAAAATGTGTTGGTGAAGAATAATTGCGTTGGCAACTGCTCAAAAGGAGGTGATCTTTCCTGGGCTGACCTCACTCCTTCAACTTCTCTTGGTCAAAAAATAACAAAAGGGAATGACAATATTTCTTTAGCTAAAGAAGAAAGGGAAGAAATACGAACACTATTTTGTGGGAATTAACATCTGCAGATTGAAATCCTTTCTAAATTTGGTAAATGTACGCAATTTCAGATACATGCTCAGCATCACAAGACAACATAGAAAGACATTGACTAGAGAATAAATATACGATGCCTTCTAAAGAGTAAAAGAATAGAAATGGAAATGCAAGAACCGGTGGATAAAGGCAGTCATAGAATGGATTCCACGTGATAAAAAGTGTCCACAATAGAGAGGCACAACAAGACACAGTGACAACATCAACAACTATTGCGGGCCCAAATAGCAAAGCAAATCTCATGACCATATTGGTTTGGAAACATGCAGAACAGATCATCCTGCAGCGGATAGACAATGACTAGAATAATGATGAAGATTCCATTTCTGTTTTACAGTTTTTTCCCTCCCCCCAATAAATTAAGAGGGAAGTCAAAGAAGCCATCAGTCCTCTGGTTGGAAGATAGTAAGATGGTGATGGGCAATGAGGAGGAAACTAAAGGGCTTAATTCCCATTTTGCATCAGTCTTTCCAGAAAAATGCAGGTCAAACTTGGAAAGGGAACACCTGGCTGCTCTGAATAAATTCCAGTATTTGGGACCAGAAAGGTTGCTCCATTGATTTATATCATTTCTTCTGTGGGCATTCTTTCCTGAGAATTATGATATCCTTCCCAAAAAAAGCTTTTTCTACACTCCCTACATTGACAGGATTTTTCTCCTGCGTGGATCCTTTAATGGTGAGCCAGATAAAGAGTTTCTACTGGAGGTTTTTCCACTTTGTCCATTTGGAAGGTTTCCTCCCAGCGTGGATCCTTTCATGACGAGCAAGATGTTCTTTCCCAGTAAAATTATTTCCACACTCCATTAATATGGAATTTCTATGTGGATTCTTTCATGAGTAAATGTCTTGTAATTGTTAAAGCTTTCTCCACACTACATGCATTTATATGGTCCCTCCTCCATGTGGATTCTTTTATGGGAATTAAGTGCCCCTATTTGAGCAAAGCTTCTCCCACACTCTATGCATTTATATGGCCTCTCCCCTGTATGGACTCTTTTATGGCGAGTAAGATCTCTGTTCCAGTTAAAGCTTTTTCCACACTCCAAGCATGTATATGGTTTCTCTACTGAGTGGGTCCTTTTGTGAGAATAAAGATGTCCTGTCCGAGCAAAGCTCTTTCCACACTCTGTGCATTTATATGGTTTATCCCCTGTGTGAATTGTTTCGTGACCAGCAAGGCATCCTTTCCGAGCAAAACTCTTACCACAAACCAAGCATTTATATGGTCTCTCCCCAGTGTGGATCTTTTTATGAGTATTAAGATGTGCTGTTTGAGAAAAGCTTTTTCCACACTCCGTGCACTTATATGGTCTCTCCCCTGTGTGGATCCTTTCATGATGTATTAGACCTCTGCTCCAATTGAAGCTTTTCCCACATACTAAGCATTTATATGGTCTCTCCCCCGTGTGCATTCTTTTATGAGCATTAAGTTGTACTGTTTGAGTAAAGCTTTTTCCACACTCTGTGCACTTATATGGTTTCTCCCCTGTGTGGATCCTTTCATGACCAGTAAGACATCCTTTCTGGGCAAAAGTCTTTCCACACTCGAAGCATTTATAAGGTCTCTCCCCAGTGTGGATCCGTTCGTGACGAATAAGATCTTTGCTCCAGTTAAAGCTTTTCCCACACTCCAAGCATTTATACGGTCTTTCCCCCGTGTGCATCCTTTGGTGGAAAGTAAGGTGCCAGTTGTCAATAAAGCTCTTTCCACACTCCATGCATTTGTACGGTCTCTCCCCAGTGTGGATTTTTTTATGAGAATTAAGTTTTCCTTTCTGAGTGAAACTCTTTCCACACTCCAGGCATTTATACAGTTTGTCCACTATGTGGCTCCTTTGATGTCGAGTAAAATCACTGTTCTCAAAAAAGCTCCTTCCACACTCCAGGCAATTATATGGTCTGTGCCCTGTGTGGATCATTGTAGGATAAATCATCTCTGTTTCCTGGCAAAAGCTTTTTTCACATTCTGGACAAGTATATAGCCCCTCACCTATGTGGCTGCTCTGAGGGCAATTAAGATTACTCGAACTAATGAAGCTCTTTCCACAGTTCGTGCAAATTAGACTGAACTCGCCCTCATATTCTGAAAATGTCTCTGGTTTCCAATGCGGTATGTTAGGTAATGTAAGAGAGGAGGAATGACTCTTGGCAGATGATAATGGTGGCTGCTTTTCGTTTTCATTCCCCAGATCATCACCATCACCATCACCATCACCATCACCATCGCCTGCTTAGAAAAATGAAAAGAAATTGTCATTAGAGTTTACAATGATGGAAAAGGGGGGGTGTCTCCCCAGTGAAAAATGCCCATCTGAGCATCAGGTTTGGCACCAGCTGTGTGTCAGCTACGAGATGGTGGGTGCAAATTGTTATCCAGGTGACTCTAATGGTATCCAGGGGATTTTTCAGCCCTGAACCAGATGAAGGTTTTGCTGCTGATAAGGTCAATCTGGCCAGGCATTTCCACAGAGCATCTAAGGCCTTTCAGAAAGCTGTGGTGAGCATTTCTGCCAAGGCCTTTGCTGTGTTCTAAGAAAGTGACTGTGTGGACAACCTTGGACAAAATTGCCCAGGAAGTGCTGGATTATTATGATCTGGGGGCCCCGGCAGTTAAAGGGAACCAAAGGGAATTGAATGGGGCTGCCTGAGGCAGTGGCTCCTCCAGTGGATATTAGCTACATACTAAACATTCTGACTCTGATTTTTGTGAAATTAGGAAAGGTTTTACAGGTAGAGTTCTGACCGCTTTATGCAATTTAGTGCAGGTAACTTCCCCATTTACCACTCAATGAAAACACTTTTCCCAATGATTGGAACGCGGAGCAAAAAGGATCCTTACCCAGAGCGGCCAAATTCATAGAAACCTCCAGCATGACTTCCCTGCACAAGGCCTTCTGGCCCGAATCCAGCAGCTCCCACTCCTCCTCTGTGAAGTCCACAGCCACCTCCTCAAAGGGATCAGAGTCCTAGAAAGAAAAAGAAAACCTTCCCCATAAGACAGTTCTCTCTAATGTTTTCTTTCTTAGTTCCAAAAGAGAAGAGAGAGCTTTGCAAGAGATCAAATGGACATTTTCTTATAGGACAGACATAGGCCCTGCAGGTCCACAAGGTCTTGAAGGATGAGAAGCCCCATCCACCTCCTCCATGCTGCTGAGACTCACTGAATCATTCTGTGGGGGCACCAGGTTCAAATTCCCACAGACTGAGTATTTGGTTTTCAAAGTGGCTGATGAACGAAAGGGGTTTAAACTTCTCACAAGAAACCCACATTTAACTGGCAAGGTGTCCCCAGTTGGATTCTCCTAAAAAGAATCTCTTCAGAATCATTAGATGGATCTCCTCTTCCCTGGAGCTCTTCTGAGATCTCTCCAATGGATGGCTCCTGCAACTGAAAGAAAAGTCTGGCTTATGATCTACTTTCAAATGACTTGAACCATCTTAGTTCGCTTGCCTTACATTTCCCCCCTCCAATTGTACTTTTCCAACCAAAGTCAAAATGAGAGAACTCCTACTCTGTGGGTTGCTGTTATTTCTGGATAAACGCCTGCCGCTTTTGTGAGTTGCTTCTTTTTTATTTCCTGTTTTCCTTCTGAACAGGAGCTGCTTCTTTGTCTCCTAACCTTTACTTGGCAATAATGGCCTTTCCTTCTTTGTGAATGTATTTATGTCTATTCTATCTCCTCTTTTTTCTCCTTTAGATTTCAAGGCCTTTATCTCCCAACAGGGACGGGAGCAATCCGCCCTTTGTTTTGGAGTGGCTTCTCTGTGCTTCTTGCAGTGAGGAGCCCACCAACCTGACATTTCAGGGGGAGATCTTGGAATGAACACTGAGATCCTTTGGGGGGTAAAATGCACCCCCTGAAAACTTTGTTACTGTCATTAAAAAGGCAATTTGGATAGGGCATTCTTTCTTACCTCCAATTCCCAATCAGGTTCAACTTCTAATGAGAAATGTTTTAAAACAAATTTGAAAATATAGAAAGCAAAAGCTGAACTACGGAGAATCTCTGTTGCAATGGAATGTAACCTTTCAACAGATTTGGCCAATAAATCACTTTTGCAAAATAATTCTGAAGTATATTTAAAGAATGATATATTCTCTGTATCAAAGCACAGGGACAATACAGAGTGCAATATTATTCTAAGGTGGACTGAAAGAATGACGTACCACAAATTGGGAATAGATCAAACTAGAATTAATGAAAAGTAATGAAAATCATGACAGGAACTTCCGTAACCGAAACTGCCCATAAGCAGACTGTTTCCTAAACTGTTTTTTGGAATAATATTCTGTGACATATTTTGGGCCTCTGGTGGCTCAACAGACTAATGCAGTCTGTTATTAACACAGCTGCTTGCAATTACTGCAAGTTCAAGTCCCACCAGGCCCAAGGTTGACTCAGCCTTCCATCCTTTATAAGGTAGGTAAAATGAGGACCCAGATTGTTGGGGGCAACAAAAGTTGACTTTGTATATAATATACAAATGGATGAAACTATTGCTTAACACAATGTAAGCGGCCCTGAGTCTTCGGAGAAGGGCGGGATATAAATTTTTTTAAAAAATGACTGATTAAAAACTAACAGGTTACAATTCAACATTTTTAGGTAATAAATTGCAAAACATGGGGGATGTGGATCACAAAATATGCATATGTTTGTAAAATATAAAGGTATGTTTAATTTGTTGCGTTCAGTTTGGTTAAGAGGTCCTGTTCATGAGAAAAGAGTTCACTCATCTTATGTTCAATGTTAATTGTACTAACCAAAATTTCTAAAAGGACCAGAAAACAGGGATGTTCCAACTTAGATATAGACACATGCTTTTGTAAGTGGGTGGGATATTTGAAAAGAGCTATTGCTGGATTCAAGGGACCTGGTGGCTCAGTGCCTACAACGCTGAGCTTGTTGACTGAAAGGTCGGCAGTTGAGCGGTTCGAATCCCTAGTGCCCTGTAACAGAGTGAGCTCCCGTTACTTGTCCCAGCTTCTGCCAACCTAGCAGTTCGAAAGCACATAAAAAATGCAAGTAGAAAAATAGGGACCACCTTTGATGGCAATAGCGTTCTGTGCGCCTTTGGCGTTTAGTCATGCTGGGCACATAACCACGGAGATGTCTTCAGACAGCGCTGGCTCTTCGGCTTTGAAACAGAGATGAGCACCGCCCCCTAGAGTCAGGAACAACTAGCACATATGTTGGATTGTTGTTGGGTTCAGGATTGGGGAATGAGTCCCTGGTCTGAGAATCCTGACTGGAGGAACCATTTATCAGGTCTTCAAGGTAGACAATGACAATGAATATTAGTTCTATCTTCATTATAAAGTCACATTAATAGACTATTGTATTTTTCCCATTCTCTCCTTTTACTTGCAGCAAAACTAGGAAAGGTTTTTATGATTTTTCCCCATCCCTCCACCTCCATCACCATGTGGGAATTGAGATTGTCTTTTAAATTACAGCTTTATGACTTGTCCCCATCCTCCAGTCATTCCCACATACTATTTTACACCATCCCCACACGTGTTCTCTGGATCTATTTTCTCTGTGTTTATCTGTTAGGAAGAAAAAGAAGAATTAGAAAAGTCCCTCACCTGCCGCCCCTTTCCGGGCTCCGGGGCGGCTGGTGGGCCGAGGAGGCAGCCTTCGGCCAGGGCCACCGCCTGGGCGCAGCTCTCCGCCCCGCACTCCCTCAGCCAGCCCGACAGCTCCGGGGGCAGCAGGGCCAGCAGCTGCTCCAGCACCACCAGGTCCAGCATCTCGGCTTTGCTGCGCCGCTCGGGCCGCAGCCACCCCCGGCACAGCCCGTGCAGGCGGCTGCAGAGCGCCCGGGGCCCCTCGGCTTCCAGGGAGCGGCAGCTGCGGAACCGCCAGCGCTCAGCCTCGGAGCTGCGGGGCCCCTCGGGGAGGCCGCTCCCCGCTTTCAAGGGAGACCCCCGGGCCTCCATTCGGTCTCCGGCTTCAGCGCAGCCCCGACGGGAGGAAATTCCCTCAGAGGCCGCCTTCGGTCACGGCGGACCCTCCCCCACCCGGTCGCCCCGCCCCTTTCCCGGTTTGAGGGGGAGAAGGGGGCGGGGCTCCGCTCCCTCAGGGCTTCCGAGGCGGAGAAGAGCAGCTGCAAGTCGCTCCCTCCACAGGTTCCCCCGCCCGCCCAGACGCGGCTGCGTCCTAGAGGGGCAAAGCCCTATTTTACTGCTCCTGCCTAGAGCGTCTCCTAAAGCATTTATGGCCTTTGCGGTCCTCTGCTGGGCTCTGCGCATGCCCTGTTCCGTGTTGACGGTTAAAAAGCGCCCGAAGCTCAGTTGGAACTGAGTCGGGAGTGGGAGGGTTGCGAGGGGGGAGAAGACCGAGGAGGCCGGGAATGATGCCTGCGGTGGAGCTTGAGCGGGGCTGAAATGAGCAAAGCTACTTAGATTGAAACCTGGTTTGATTGCTGCTTCTGGACACCTGGGATTTCTCTCGAAAATATGGATGCGTTCATGGGACCCGTGGAAGAAGCGGGGTGGGGTGAGATGGGGAGTCCTATGGCTGGCATCCCGACAGTACATTTATATATTATTCAAGGAATATATAAGCAATAAATGCTTTGGGATTCCCTCAGGATACTTTATTTGTCCTCTATGTTGTCTATTCCACAATGACCCTTTTTTTTTTCTACAGAGTATAAACTTAATATCTTTTTAGTTGCTATTTATGTTCTGTTGAAGGCCTGACTTTTTATTCACCTTTTCTGTTTGCTGTTTCCTGGTTGATTGATGCTTAGAAAGTTGATCTGGTTTCAAAGGACTGCCCTACAGAAAAAACCCTAGAAATTGGCCGCCTGAAGTTGGTTTCCCCCCATGGTGGACTCCAATTTGGGGCTCGGTATTACTAGCCATGATGGCAACTGGGTCAGATAATGAAAAAACGAACACTGCTCAAAAGGAGGCAGAATTTCTGGGGCTCATCTCACTCCTTCAACTTCTCCTGGTCAGAAGATGACAAAAGGAAACCACAAGATTTCTTTAACTAAAGAAGAAAAGGGGAAGAAACCTAGCACTATTTTGCAGGAATTAACACCTGCAGATTTTTTTATTTTATTTGTCACAACAATATATGTAGGTATCATACAAAAGATTATATAGTATATAAACACATATATGAGTAAATATAAGGAGGTATAAGTATATATATAGGAAGAAGAAAAGAAAAACAATAGGACAGGAACGGTAGGCACGTTTGTGCGCTTATGCACGCCCCTTATGGTCCTCTTAGGAATGGGGTGAGGTCAATAGTAGAGTTTTTGGATAAAACTTTTAGGATTATGGGAAGAGACCACAGAGTCAGGTAAAATATTCCAAGCACTGATGATTCTGTTACAGAAGTCATATTTTCTGCAATCTAAATTAAAGCGGTTGACATTAAGTTTAAATCTATTGGTTGCTCTAGTATTATTGCAATTGAAGCTGAAGTAGTCTTTAACAGGAAGGACATTACAATAGATGATTCTGTGAGTTAAGCTTAGGTCATGTCGAAGGCGACGGAGTTCCAAGTTTTCTAAGCCTAGGATTTCAAGTCTGGTGGGATAGGGTATTTTATTGTTTTCAGAGGAATGGAGAACTCTTCTTGTGAAATATTTCTGGACACGTTCAATTGTATTGATGTCAGAGATGTGGTGAGGGTTCCAAACAGGCAAGCTGTATTCTAGAATTGGTCTAGCAAAATGTTTTATATGCTCTGGTTAGTAGTGTGGTGTTTTTGGAAAAGAAGCTACACAAGATTAGGTTTACAACTCTTAGAGCTTTTTTTGCTATGTAGTTGCAGTGGGCTTTGGCACTTAGATCATTTGACATGAAAACTCCAAGGTCTTTAACGGGATGGGGGTCGTCTGTAAGGTAATGTCCATCTAGTATGTATTTAGCTTTTGGGTTCTTTTTTCCTATATGTAAGACTGAGCATTTGCTGGTTGAAATTTGGAGCTGCCAATTTTTAGACCAAGCGGTTAGATGATCAAGGTCGTTTTGAATGATAGAAGTATTGTCTGTGGTGTTAAATAGTTTGACATCGTCAGCAAAGAGAACACAATTACTTGAGATGTGGTCACAGAGATCATTAATGTATAGTATAAAGAGTGTTGCTCCAAGGACGCTGCCTTGAGGAACGCCACTCTTGACAGGAACAGGATTTGATAAAGCATTGCCAATTTTGACCACTTGTTGTCTGTTAGACAGAAAAGCAGATATCCATTTGTGGAGGGGTCCTGAGATGCCATAGGATGTTAGTTTTAGGAGAAGTTTATCTTGTACTACTGAGTCAAAAGCTTTGCAGAAGTCTATGTAGATTGCATCTATTGATTTGCTTTGATCAAGATTTGAAGTCCATATGTTTTTGCAGTGGAGAAGTTGTAAGTTACATGATAATTTTTTCCTGAAACCAAATTGTTTGTTGGAGAGTAGGTTGTTAGTTTCTAAGTGTGAGGTAATGGATTGGTTGATGATAGATTCCATGACTTTGCAGGTGACGCAGCAAAGGGAGATCGGTCCCTTTCTAAATTTAGAAAGCCTTTCTAAATTTGGGTAACTTACGCAACTTCAGATACATGCTCAGCATCACAAGACAAGATAGTTCTCTTAACTTGCACCCAGATTAAAGAACAAATGAAAATATACAATATATCAAGAGTAAAATAAATTGACATCTATTTGCTGGTTACCTAGCAAATAGAACTGATGGCAGGTAAACTAAGGCCGACATAGACTGGATTTCACTTGTTAAAAGGCATCCATGAAAACCCTACAACAGGAGGGAGTGATGACATCAGCAAGTATTGCAGGCACAGCTGGCAAAGGAAAGCTCAAGACCATATTGGTTGGAAAAAATGCAGAAGACACCTTCGTCCTGCAGTGGATACACAAAGGCTAGGATGATGATGATGCAAGTTTTATTTTATATAGGTTTTTTTCCCCAGGAAATTAAGCCATTAGTCATCTAGTTGAAAAAGATAGTAATATAATAATAATAATAATAATAATAATAATAATAATAATAATAATAATAATAATAATAATAATATAGTAATAAAGTAATAATATTATAGTAATAAAGTAATAATATTATAGTAATTACTAAAGATAGTAATAATATAATAATAATAATAATAGTTGGAAGGGACCTTGGAGGCCTTCTAGTCCAACCCCCTACCCAGGCAGGAAACCCTACACCATTTCAGACAAATGGCTATCCAACATTTTCTTAAAAATTTCCAGTGTTAGAGCATTCACAACTTCTGAAGGCAAGTTGTTCCTCTGATTAATTGTTCTGTCAGGAAATTTCTCCTTAGTTCTAAGTTGCTTCTTTCCTTGATCAGTTTCCACCCATTGCTTCTTGTTCTGCCCTCAGGTGCTTTGGAGAATAGTTTGACTCCCTCTTCTTTGTGGCAACCTCTGAGATATTGGAACACTGCTATCATGTCTCCCCTAGTCCTTCTTTTCATTAAACTAGGCATAACCAGTTCCTGCAACCATTCTTCGTATGTTTTAGCCTCCAGTCCCCTAATCATCTTTGTTGCTCTTTTCTGCACTCTTTCTAGAGTCTCAACATCCTTTCTACATCGTGGCGACCAAAACTGGATGCAATATTCCAAGTGTGGCCTTACCAAGGCATTATAAAGTGGTATTAACACTTCACGTGATCTTGATTCTATCCCTCTGTTTATACAGCCCAGAATTGTGTTGGTTTTGGCAGCTGCTGCACACTGTGGCTCATATCTAAATGGTTGTCCACTAAGACTCCAAGATCCCTCTCACAGTTACTACTATTAAGCAAGGTACCACATATACGGTACTGGTGCATTTTGTTTTTTTGGCCTAAATGTAGAACCTCTTTTTTCATTGTTGAATTTCATTTTGTTAGATAGTGCCCAAGATCTTTCTGTATCTTGAGCCTATCTTCTGGAGTGTTGGCTATTCCTGCCAGCTTATTGATGGGGAACGGGGGAAACGGAAGGGCTTCATTGCTATTTTGCATCCTTTTCCACATGGAGAAGAAAAATGCAGGTCAAACTAGAGAACAGAAGAGCTGGCTCCTTTGAATGAATTCCAGTATCTGGGATCAGAAAGCTTGTTCTGAACTTCCTTCCATGGACTTACATGGTTTCTTGTGGGTGCTTTCTTTTGAGAATTATGGTGTCCTTCCTGAGTAAAACTTTTTCGGTACTCTGCATTTACATGATTTCTCCCCCTTGTGAATCCTCTAATGGCAAGTCAGATAAATTTCTTCTAGAGGCCTTTCCACTTCGTTCATTTAAAAGGTTTCCTCCTGCCATGGATCCTTTCGTGATGATAAACATGTTCCTTCCCAGCAAAATTACTTCCACAGTCCATGCATTAATATGGAATTTCCCTGTGTGGATTCTTTCATGAGCGTCTTGTGACTGTTAAACCTTTCTCCACATTACGTGTATTTATATGGTCCCAAATCTCTGTAGATCGTTTTATGGGAATTAAGTGCACCTAACTAATCTAATTTAATCTAACTAAACTAATCTAACTAAGCAAAACATGGTGGCTCAGGGGCTAGGACGTTGAACTTGTCGATTGAGGGGTCAGCAGCTCAGCAGTTCGAATCCCTAGTGCTGCCGTGTAACTTGTCCCAGCTTCTGCCAACCTAGCACTTTCGAAGGTACGTAATTTCGGACAGCACTAGCTCTTCGGCTTTGCAACGGAGATGAGCACCCGACTAGCACGTATGTGCGAGGGGAACCTTTACCTTTAACTAAGCAAAGTTTCTTCCACAGTGCATTTATATGGTCTCTCCCCTATATGAATTCTTTCATGATTAATAGCACTTTTCTGATTGAATTTCTTTCCACACTCTGTGCGCTTGTATGATCTCTTCCCAGTGTGGATTCTTTCATGACAAGTAAGATCTCTGTTCCAGTTAAAGCTTTTTCCACATGCCAAGCATTTATATGGGCTCTCCTCTGCGTGGGTTCTTTTGTGAGAATGAACATTTCCTATCCAATTGTGAGATTTAAACCACTCAATTAAACATCAGGGGAGACATGAACAATAAAAAGAGCTTTATTTAACTTTTGCAAAAATACCCCCCCCTTGTGCTCATATGTACAGCAACGAGAGCAAAGAATACATATGATTACACGTTTAAATACAGTTTCAGAGTCAAAACCTCCTCCTCTTTAATGCTGCTTATTTTCTTACATATGTTTTGGCTACATAACACCTGTTTTTCCCGGACAAGCACTTTCCCGATAACTGACCTACCTCGGTCATAGCAACTATCAAATTTAGCATGACCGCTCCTTTCCTGCCAATGTACATACCTGACATAGAATGTACTAATCAATTTATAATTCTGTTTTTACCCACTAAAGTCCCTTCTTACACAACTCCATATCTAATGTCTAACAGCTGGAGTCTTAGGTTACATAAACAATAAATACGGTTCCTTCTCTTTACAGGAATAATTCTTATTTCTCTCACCGAGCAAAGCTCTTTCCACACTCAGTGCATTTATATGGTTTCTCCTGTGTGAGATCTTTGGTGTCGAGTAAGACATACTTTCCAACCAAAACTCATTCCACATACCAAGCATTTATATGGTTTCTCCTCTGTGTGGCTCCTTTTATGACAATTAAGGTGTGCTTGTTGACCAAAGCTTTTTCCACACTCCATGCATTTATATGGTCTCTCCCCCGTGTGGATCCTTTTATGAGAATTAAGATGAGATGTTTGAGCAAAGCTTTTTCCACATTCCAAGCATTTATATGGTCTCTCCCCAGTGTGGATCCTTTTATGAGAATTAAGATGTGTTGCTTGAGCAAAGCTTTTTCCACACTCCACACATTTGTATGGTTTCTCCCCAGTATGGATCCTTTCATGATGTATTAGACTTTTGCTACAACTAAACCTTCGCCCACATTCTAAACATTTATATGGTCTCTCCCCCGTATGGATTCTTTTATGATTATTAAGATGTACTGTTTGAGCAAAACTCTTTCCACACGTCACGCATTTATATGGTCTCTCCCCAGTGTGGATCCTTTCATGACGAATAAGATTATTACTCCATTTAAAGCTTTTCTCACACTCCAAGCATTTATATGGTCTTTCCCCAGTGTGGATCCGTTCGTGACGAATAAGATTATTGCTCCAGTTAAAGCTTTTCCCACACTCCAAGCATTTATATGGTCTTTCCCCTGTGTGCATCCTTTGGTGAAAAGTAAGGTGCCAGCTGTCAATAAATCTCTTTCCACACTCCATGCATTTATACGGTCTCTCCCCAGTGTGGATCTTTTTATGAGAATTAAGTTTTCCTTTCCGAGTGAAGCTCTTTCCACACTCCAGGCATTTATACGGTTTGTCCACTGTGTGGCTCCTTTGATGTCGAGTAAGATCACTGTTCTCAAAAAAGCTCTTTCCACACTCCAGGCAATTATATGGTCTGGTCCCTATGTGGATCTTTTTAGGACAAATCATCTCTGTTGACTGACAAAAGCTTTTTTCACATTCTGGACAGGTATATAGCCCCTCACCTATGTGGCTGCTCTGATGGAAATTAAGATTACTCGAACTAATGAAGCTCTTTCCACAGTTCATGCAAATTTCCATCATTTTGCTTAGACTGAAATCGCCCTCATATTCTGAAAATGTCTGTGGTTTCCAATGTGGTATGTTAGGTAATGTCAATAATGGTGGCTGCTTTTCATTCTCATTCCCCAGATCATCACCATTACTATCGCCTGCTTAGAAAAATGAAAATAAATTGTCATTAGAGTTTACAATGATGGAGAAAAATGCCCAGTGAAAAATGCCCATCTGAGCATCAGGTTTGGCACCAGCTGTGTGTCAGCTACGAGATGGTGGGTGCAAATTGTTATCCAGGTGACTCTAATGGTATCCAGGGGATTTTTCAGCCCTGAACCAGATGAAGGTTTTGCTGCTGATAAGGTCATTCTGGCCAGGCATTTCCACACAGCATCTAAGGCCTTTCAGAAAGCTATGGTGAGCATTTCTGCCAAGGCCTTTGCTGTATTCTAAGAAAGTGACTGTGTGGACAACCTTGGACAAAATTACCCAGGAAGTGCTGGATTATTATGATCTGGGGGCCCCGGCAGTTAAAGGGAACCAAAGGGAATTGAATGGGGCTGCCTGAGGCAGTGGCTCCTCCAGTGGATCTTAGCTACATACTAAACATTCTGACTCTGATTTTTGTGAAATTAGGAAAGGTTTTACAGGTGATGGTCAGGTAGAGTTCTGACCGCTTTATGCAATTTAGTGGAGGTAACTTCCCTATTTACCACCCAATGAAAACACCTTTCCCAATGATTGGAACGCGGAGCAAAAAGGATCCTTACCCAGAGCGGCCAAATTCATAGAAACCTCCAGCATGACTTCCCTGCACAAGGCCTTCTGGCCCGAATCCAGCAGCTCCCACTCCTCCTCTGTGAAGTCCACAGCCACCTCCTCAAAGGGATCAGAGTCCTAGAAAGAAAAAGAAAACCTTCCCCATAAGACAGTCCTCTCTAATGTTTTCTTTCTTTCTTTTTTTAAAAGAATTTTTATTAAACTTTTAACTTTTAAAAACAGAATAAAGAAAAATACAACAAAAAACAAAGCACATTAAAAACACGTAACAGACATCACTTGACCAACAGTCTTATCGTTAAAATGTGTCAACTTTGAATTAGAGGTTTTTATATGAGAAATTTGTCCTTCCCGTAATTTATTTTTCAGTGGAGACTTTGGGGTATTTCTGAAGCCGTTTTTTTAGAATTGGTATTGTTTTGCTTCATGGCTTTTATTTTGCTTTTCCAAAGTCTTTAGAAAAATATTAAGAAAGATTAAAATCGTTTAACATAGTAATTACATTTTACAAATACAAGACTCATGTAATTGTAAAATACAAGACTCGTGAATTGTAAAAGCACATGGGTGAAGCTGCTGTTGTGAGGACAGATTGGGGTTGAGTTCAGACAAAAAAGCCTCCATTTCATTCTCTAACAGCGCGCGAATCTAATCTAATCTAATCTAATCACTATAAATCAAAAGTAGCAATAATATATTCAGGGTTAGTCCACTTGAGATTCTGATTTTATCCTATTTCAAAATGACTGACTTAGTTCAGTGCAACACTTGTTTTGCAGCTGTCTTTCGCAGTACTCTATTCAAATTTGGGTACTGTCCTCTTTGTAAACAAATTAGCAGTCTACGTGGACAGATTACCTATCTAGAATCTCTAATCTTGCTCTCCAAGCAGAAATTAGGTGCCCAATTCAGCCATTCCAGCTGCCATGCCATCAGCCCCCTCTACCACAAAGATCCTGCAGGAGAAGGGCAATATGGACAACCGTGGGATCTGGCAGGGTGAGAACTGTGAACCATAAAAACAAAGCTCTTGCAGTGTCCCAGTATAATAATATAGTGCCTTGCTGACCTTAATAGGGACACTAAAGTGACAGATCAAGGTAGTTGTGATACTGATAACTCAAACAAGCAGGGGATCATGGTCCGAGATGAAGAACTTACTTTGGAAAAGTGTGAATCAGGTATTACAGGTCGGTCACACAAGAAGAGCACGGTACCCAAAAAGAGAAGCCACCTTCTGATTGGTGATTCAATTATAAGGGATGTAAATTTAGGAAAGGATATGGAGGTTTTGAAAGAGGTCAGGTGTCTACCTGGTGCTACTGCCAGCAGAGACAAGAGGTGTATTCTTAAGATAGTCAAGAATGCCAGTAAGGATTCTGATGTTGATGCTATTATACATCTTGGCACAAATGATCTGTCCCAAAAGGATATACTCTCTGTGCAGAATGATTTCCAGAGCTTGGGGTATGAACTTAATAGTATAGGTTGTAGGCTTATCTTTTCAGAGGTTTTACCAGTATATAAGAAACAAAAAGGTAAAGGCAGGCCAGCGTGTAGTAGAGTTTAATGTGTGGCTAAAGGAGTGGTGCAAAAGGGAAGGCTTTGGTTTTATTAGTCACAATGTCTGCAATTGGTCCAATGAAAAACTGTACAAAAGAGATGGATTGCATCCATTAAAGAAAGGAACTGAGTTACTTAGCAATAAATTCACAGATTTTCTGGATAAACATTTAAACTGAACAGTGGGGACAGAGAATTAATTGATACAGAAAATTTCTGTCCCCAGCAATCCAAAATTAATAGGGTTATCAGTGCAAGTAACATAGATGTCTGTGTGGGTAAGATTATCAGCCCCGCTATCAAGCAAAACCAAGCATTTAATAGTGAGTGCCATACCATGTGCACTAATCCAACAGGTGGCAAGAAAGTAGGGGCAGTCAGGCACAACACAGGTTATGTAGAGAGTAAACACAAGGTCAATCCAAATGGACTCAAATGTCTATACACCAATGCACAGAGTATGAGGAATAAACAGGGTGAATTAGAAATTCAAGTAAATGAGGGCAGATATGATATTGTTGCCATTACGGAAACTTGGTGGGATGAAACTGACAAATGGAACATACAGCTAGAGAGATATAAATTATTTAAAAGAAATAGACCAAATAAAAGAGGAGGTGGAGTTGCACTATATATAAGAAATAACTACATCTCTACAGAAATAGAGGACAACAATGATGAAAATCATCTTGAATGCATTTGGGTCAATATAAAAGGGGGAAAATGATATTGTCATAGGTCTATACTATAGGCCACCCAACCAAACAGAGGAAGTAGATGAACTTTTTGCTAGTCAGCTAACTAAGGTATGTAGGAGGCACATCACAGTAGTAATGGGGGATTTTAACTACCCTGACATCAACTGGGAAACAAACTCTGCACCAAGTGGAAGATCCAACAGGTTCCTAACAAACCTAGCAGACAACTTTGTTTCCCAAAAAGTAGAGAAGGGAACAAGGGGATCAGCCATACTGGACTTAATTCTCACTAACAGAGATGAAATGATAGAAGGTGTTGAAGCTACAGGAACCTTGGGGGCAAGTGATCATGCAGTATTGGAATTCGACATTAAGCAAATACAAGTAGTAGAACAAAGTCAAACTAGAGTCTTGGACTTTAAGAGAGCTAATTTCAATAAACTTAGAGAGAGCTTGAGAAGGATTCCATGGATGAGAATCCTCAAGGGGAAAACAACTCAAGAAGCTTGGGAAATTTTGAAAAGTGAGATTATAAAAGCGCAGTCTAGCACAATACCAATGAAGAAGAAAAATAATAGATCTCAAAAGAAACCAGCATGGATGCATAAAGAACTATCTGACAAATTGAAAGACAAAAAGGACAAGTATAAAAAGTGGAAAGAGGGGCAAATAACTAAGGCAGAATATCAGCAAAAAGCCCGAGCCTGTAAAGATGAAGCGAGGAAAGCTAAGGCTCACAACGAACAAAGGCTAGTGACAAAAGTAAAAAAATAACAAAAAAAGCTTCTTCCAACATGTTAAAAACAAGAAAAAAGTCAAGGAAACAATTGGCCCATTGCTGGGAGGAAATGGCAAGAAGGTGAAAAGCAACTGGGAGAAAGCAGATCTACTTAACTCATATTTTGCATCTGTCTTTACACAAAAGGAAAAAAACAGATCATGCCAGACTAATCTTATCGCATTCTTTGACAAAATGACAAAATTAGTAGACCAGAGGAATGCTGTCGATATAATTTACTTGGACTTCAGTAAAGCATTTGATAAAGTAGACCATAACCTACTACTATAAAGTAGACCATAACCTACTACTATAAAGTAGAAAAATGTGGGTTAGACAGCACCACCACCAGATGGATTCGTAACTGGCTGACCAACCGCACTCAACGTGTAGTCCTCAACGGAACTACATCCACATGGAGGGAAGTATGCAGTGGAGTACCCCAAGGCTCTGTTTTAGGCCCAGTACTCTTCAACATCTTCATCAATGACTTGGACGAGGGGATAGATGGGGAACTCATCAAATTTGCAGATGAGACCAAGCTGGCAGGAATAGCCAACACTCCAGAAGATAGGCTCAAGTTACAGAAAGATCTTGACAGACTTGAACATTGGGCGCTATCTAACAAAATGAAATTCAACAGTGAAAAAAGTAAGGTTCTACATTTAGGCCAAAAAAACAAAATGCACCAGTACCGTATATGTGGTACCTTGCTCAATAGTAGTACCTGTGAGAGGGATCTTGGAGTCCTAGTGGATAACCATTTAGATATGAGCCAGCAGTGTGCAGCAGCTGTTAAAAAGCCAACATGGGTTTGTCAAAACAGATCATGCCAGACTAATCTTATTGCATTCTTTGACAAAATGACAAAATTAGTAGACCAGAGGAATGCTGTCGATATAATTTACTTGGACTTCAGTAAAGCATTTGATAAAGTAGACCATAACCTACTACTAGATAAAGTAGAAAAATGTGGGTTAGACAGCACCACCACCAGATGGATTCGTAACTGGCTGACCAACCGCACTCAACGTGTAGTCCTCAACGGAACTACATCCACATGGAGGGAAGTATGCAGTGGAGTACCCCAAGGCTCTGTTTTAGGCCCAGTACTCTTCAACATCTTCATCAATGACTTGGACAAGGGGATAGATGGGGAACTCATCAAATTTGCAGATGACACCAAGCTGGCAGGAATAGCCAACACTCCAGAAGATAGGCTCAGGTTACAGAAGGATCTTGACAGACTTGAACATTGGGCGCTATCTAACAAAATGAAATTCAACAGTGAAAAAAGTAAGGTTCTACATTTAGGCCAAAAAAACAAAATGTACCAGTACCGTATATGTGGTACCTTGCTTAATAGTAGTAACTGTGAGAGGGATCTTGGAGTCTTAGTGGACAACCATTTAGATATGAGCCACAGTGTGCAGCAGCTGCCAAAACCAACACAATTCTGGGCTGTATAAACAGAGGGATAGAATCAAGATCATGTGAAGTGTTAATACCACTTTATAACGCCTTGGTAAGGCCACACTTGGAATATTGCATTCAGTTTTGGTCGCCGCAATCTAAAAAAGATGCTGAGACTCTAGAAAGAGTGCAGAGAAGATAAAACAAAGATGATTAGGGGACTGGAGGCTAAAACGTATGAAGAACGGTTGCAGGAACTGGGTATGTCTAGTTTAATAAAAAGAAGGACTAGGGGAGACATGATAGCAGTGTTCCAATATCTCAGGGACTGCCACAAAGAAGAGGGAGTCGGGCTGTTCTCCGAAGCACCTGAGGGTAGAACAAGAAGCAATGATTTGAAACTGATCAAGGAAAGAAGCAACTTAGAAGTAAGGAGAAATTTCCTAACAGAACAATTAATAAGTGGAACGACTTGCCTGCAGAAATTGTGAATGCTCCAATGCTGGAAATTTTAAAGAAAATTTTGGATAACCATCTATCTGAGATGGTATAGGGTTTTCTGCCTGGGCAGGGGGTTGGACTAGAAGGCCTCCAAGGTCCCTTCCAACTCTGTTGTTGTTTTTGTTGACTCTTGTGAATTATCCTTCGTTTGCATCCCCAGAACAACCTTGAAGGATGAAATTCAACAGTGAAAAAGTAAGGTTCTACATTTAGGCAAAAAAACAAAATGCACAGGTACCGTATATGTGGTACCTTGCTCAATAGTAGTACCTGTGAGAGGGATCTTGGAGTCCTAGTGGATAACCATTTAGATATGAGCCAGCAGTGTGCAGCAGCTGCCAAAAAAGCTAACACAGTTCTGGGCTGCATAAACAGAGGGATAGAATCAAGATCATGTGAAGTGTTAATGCCACTTTATAATGACTTGGTAAGGCTACACTTGGAATACTGCATTCAGTTTGGGTCGCCGCGATGTAAAAAAGATGCTGAGACTCTAGAAAGAGTGCAGAGAAGAGCAACAAAGATTAGGGGACTGGAGGCTAAAACATATGAAGAACGGTTGCAAGAACTGGGTATGTCTAGTTTAATAAAAAGAAGGACTAGGGGAGACATGATAACAGTGTTCCAATATCTGAGGGGCTGCCACAAAGAAGAGGGAGTCAGGCTGTTCTCCAAAGCACCTGAGGGTAGAACAAGAAGCAATGGGTGGAAACTGATCAAGGAAAGAAGCAACTTAGAACTAAGGAGAAATTTCCTGACAGAACAATTAAAAAGTGGGACGACTTGCCTGCAGAAGTTGTGAATGCTCCAACACTGGAAATTTTTACGAAAATGTTGGATAACCATCTATCTGAGATGGTGTAGGGTTTCCTGCCTGGGGGGTTGGACTAGAAGGCCTCCAAGGTCCCTTCCAACTCTGTTGTTGTTTTTGTTGACTCTTGTGAATTATCCTTCGTTTGCATCCCCAGAACAACCTTGAAGGAGAGGTGAAATTCAATTTTTTTTTACTACCGGTTCTGTGGGCGTGGCATGGTGGGCGTGGCGGGTGTGGTTGGGAAAGGATACTGCAAAATCCCCATTCCCACCCCACTCCAGGGGCAAGGATATTGCAAAATTTGCATTCTCACCCCACTCTGGGGCCAGCCAGAGGTGGTATTTGCCGGTTCTCCGAACTACGCAAAATTTTTGCTACCGGTTCTCCACAACCTGTCAGAACCTGCTGGATTTCACCCCTCCCTTGAAGGTTGAATAAGTGAGACTCACTGAATCATTCTGTGGGGGCACCAAGTTCAAATTCACACAGACTCAGCATTTGGTTTTCAAAGTGGCTGATGAACAAAAGGGGTTTAAACCTCACAAGAAACCCACATTTAACTGGCAAAGTGTCCCCAGTTGGATCCTCCTGAAAAGAATCTCTTCAGAATCATTGGATGGATCTCTTCTTCCCTGGAGCTCTGCTGAGATCTCCCCAATGGATGGCTCCTGCAACTGAAAGAAAAGTCTGGCTTATGATCCACTTTCAAATGACTTTAACCATCTTAGTTCGCTTGCCTTACATTTCCCCCCTCCAATTGTACTTTTCCAACCAAAGTCAAAATGAGACAATTTGAGAACTCCTACTCTGTGAGTTGCTGTTATTTCTGGATAAACGCCTGCCACTTTTGTGAGTTGCTTCTTTTTTTATTTCCTATTTTCCTTCTGAACAGGAGCTGCTTCTTTATCTCCTCCCCTTTAGCAATAGTGGCCTTTCCTTGTCGATGGAGAGGTTGGAAAGAGATTCAGCGGTTTGAATCCCTAGTGCCGCGTAACAGGGTGAGCTCCCATTACTTGTCCCAGCTTCTGCCAACCTAGCAGTTCGAAAGCACATAAAAAATGCAACTAGAAAAATAGGGACCATCTTTGATGGGAAGGTAATAGCATTCTGTGCGCCTTTGGTATTGAGTCATACCAGCCACACGACCAGGGAGACGTCTTCGGACAGCGCAGGCTCTTTGGCTTTGAAACGGAGATGAGCACTGCCCCCTAGAGTCGGGAACAACTAGCACATATGTACGAGGGGAACCTTTACCTTATTGTTGGGTACAGGATTGGGGAATGAGTCCCTGGTCTGGAGGAACCATTTATCAGGTCTTCAAGTTGGACCACGACTATGAATATTAGCTATAACATCATTATAGTCACATTAATAGAATATTGCATTTTTCCCATTCTCTCCTTTTACTTGCAGCAAAACTAGCAAAGCTTTTTATGATTTTTCCCCCCACCCCTCCACCTCCATCACCATGTGGGAATTGAGATTGTCTTTTAATTTATGGCATCCAGTCTATGACTTGTCCCCATCCTGCAGTCATTCCCACATACTATTTTACACCATCCCCACACGTGTTCTCTGGATGTCTTTTCTCTGTGTTTATCTGTAAGGAAGAAAAAGAAGAATTAGAAAAGTCCCTCACCTGCCGCCCCTTTCCGGGCTCCGGGGCGGCTGGTGGGCCGAGGAGGCAGCCTTCGGCCAGGGCCACCGCCTGGGCGCAGCTCTCCGCCCCGCACTCCCTCAGCCAGCCCGACAGCTCCGGGGGCAGCAGGGCCAGCAGCTGCTCCAGCACCACCAGGTCCAGCATCTCGGCTTTGCTGCGCCGCTCGGGCCGCAGCCACCCCCGGCACAGCCCGTGCAGGCGGCTGCAGAGCGCCCGGGGCCCCTCGGCTTCCAGGGAGCGGCAGCTGCGGAACCCCCCGGGCTCAGCCTCGGAGCTGGGGCCTCGGGAGGCTGCCTCGCTTTCAAGGGAGACCCCCGGGCCTCCATTCGGTCTCCGGCTTCAGCGCAGCCCCGACGGCAGGAAATTCCCTCAGAGGCCGCCTTCGGTCACGGCGGACCCTCCCCCACCCAGCCGCCCCGCCCCTTTCCCGGTTTGAGGGGGAGAAGGGGGCGGGGCTCCGCTCCCTCAGGGCTTCGGAGGCGGAGAAGAGCAGCTGCAAGTCGCTCCCTCCACAGGTTCCCCCGCCCGCCCAGACGCGGCTGCGTCCTAGAGGGGCAAAGCCCTATTAGAGCCCCTCTTTTACTGCTCCTGCCTAGAGCGTCTCCTAAAGCAACGACGGCCTTTGCGGTCCTCTGCTGGGCTCTGCGCATGCCCTGTTCCATGTTGATGGTTTACTAGCGACCGAACCTCAGTTGTAACTGAGTCGGGAGGGGGAGGGTTGCGAGGGGGGAGAAGACCGAGGAGGCCGGGAATGATGCCTGCGATGGAGCTTGAGCGGGGCTGAAATGAGCAAAGCTACTTAGAATGTTGTTAACATCAAAAATGTTAACGACGACTCAATACATATAGACTCCACAGAAGAAAACAATGACCTAACACACGTAGACTTTACGGAAGATAATGTTGAAAAAGCCCTTCACAACCTGAAACCATCATTATCTATTGGACCAGATGGACTATGTGCATACTTTTTTAAAAAAACTTTCAATTAATATAGCTGAATCCCTAAGCATTATCTTTAATAAAGCCTTCAAAACTAGTTCCCTTCCAAAACTCTGGTCTCTAGCCACAGTCATCCCTATCTTCAAAAAAGGAGATCCAAGCCTTGTTGAAAATTACAGACCTATCTCTCTTATGTTGTGTCTCATGCAAAGTAATGGAATCCATCATAAACCAATCCATTACACTCCATCTCGAAACAAACAATCTTCTCTCAAATAAACAAATTGGTTTCAGAAAAAAAATGTCTTGTAATCTACAACTTCTCCACTGCAAAAACATATGGATTACCAACCTCGATCAAGGAAAAGCAATAGATGCAATCTACATAGACTTCTGCAAAGCTTTTGATTCAGTAGTACATGATAAACTCCCCAAACTAAAATCCTACGGCATTTCGGGACCTCTTCACAATTGGATAAATGCCTTCCTGTCAAACAGACAAGTGGTCAAAATTGGCAACGCTATATCTAATCCTGTTCCTGTCGAAAGTGGCGTTCCCCAAGGTAGTGTTCTTGGACCAACGCTCTTTATACTATACATAAATGATCTCTGCGACCTCATCTCAAGTTATTGTGTTCTCTTTGCTGACGATGTCAAACTATTTAATACCACTAATAATACTTCTACCCTTCAAGAAGACCTCAACTTAATTTCCGATTGGTCTAAAACTTGGCAACTCCAAATCTCAACCAGCAAATGCTCAGTCTTACATATTGGAAAAAAGAACCCTAACATCAAGTACAAACTTGATGGACATTACCTAACTGATGACCCCCCACTCTGTCAAAGATCTTGGAGTTCTCATATCAAATGACCTTAATGCCAAAGCCCACTGCAACTACATAGCGAAAAAAGTCCTAAGAGTTGTAAACCTAATTTTACGCAGCTTCTTTTCTAAAAACTCTACACTACTAACTAGAGCATACAAAACATTTGCCAGACCTATTCTTGAATACAGTTCATCCGTCTGGAACCCATAACATATCTCTGACATAAATACAATAGAAAGAGTCCAGAAATATTTTACTAGAAGAGTTCTTCGCTCCTCCGAAAACAACAAAATACCTTATACCAACAGACTTAAAATCCTAGGATTAGAAAACTTACAACTCCGTCGACTTCGACAGGACCTATGTTTAACCCATAGAATCATCTATTGCAATGTCCTTCCTGTTGAAGACTACTTCAGCTTCAATCGCAACAATACAAGAGCAAACAATAGATTTAAACTTAATGGTAACCACTTCGATCTTGATTGCATTACCTGACTCATTACCTGACTCTATAGTCTCTACTCAAAATCCCAAAATCTTCAACCAAAAATTGTCTACTATTGACCTCACCCCATTCCTAAGTGGGCTATAAGGGGCGTGCATAAGAGCACAAAAGTGCCTACTGTTCCTTTCCTATTGTTCCCTTCATCATATCAAATTGATATAGTTGATGCATATATTTTTTTACATATATGTATATATTTTCTTCAAAATATGTTGTTTTATCTATGACAATTGTTTGTGTTTACTGTTGTGACAAAAAGAAATAAAAAAAAAAGAATGAAACTGGTTTGATTGTTGCTTCTGGACACCTGGGATTTCTCTCGAAAATATGGATGCGTTCATGGGACCCGTGGAAGAAGTGGGGTGGGGTGAGATGGGGAATCCTATGGCAGGCATCCAGCCAGTAAATTTGTATATTATTCAAGGAATATATAAGCAATAAATGCTTTGGGATTCCTTCAGGCTAATTTATTTATCCTCTGTTGTCTATTGCACAATGACCCTTTTTTTCTACAGAGTATATACTTTGTATCCTTTTAGTTGCTATTTATGTTCTGTTGAAGGCCTGACTTTTTATTCACCTTTTCTATTTGATATTTCCTGGTTGATTGATTCTTAGAAAGTTGATCTGGTTTCAAAGGACTGGCCTACATAAAAAACACTAGAAATTGGCCTCCTGAAGTTGGTTTCTCCCCATGGTGGACTCCAATTTGGGGCTCCATATTACTAGCCATGATGGCAACTAGGTCAGATAATGAAAAACGAACACCCGGAAGGAAACAACGGAAGAACTACACGTCATTAGAGTTTATTGATTCCAAGAGTATAAAGAGTTTCTGCTCCAAAATGGGTTAGGAAGCTCAAGTGGTTAATAATTGCCTTGGCAACTGCTCAAAAGGAGGCAGAATTTCTGGGGCTCATCTCACTCCTTCAACTTCTCCTGGTCAGAAGATAACAAAAGGAAACCACAAGATTTCTTTAACTAAAGAAGGGAGAAAAAAAACCTAGCACTATTTTGCAGGAATTAACATCTGCAGATTGAAAGCCTTTCTAAATTTGAGTAGTTTACACAATTTCAGATACATGCTCAGCATCACAACACAAGATAGTTCTTTTAACTTGCGCCCAGATTAGAGAACAAATGAAAATATAGAATAGAATAGAATAGAATTTTTTATTGGCCAAGTGTGATTGGACACACAAGGAATTTGTCTTGGTGCATATGCTCTCAGTCTACATAAAAGAAAAGATACGTTCATCAAGGTACAACATTTACAACACAATTGATGGTCAATATATCAATATAAATCATAAGGATTGCCAGCAACAAAGTTACAGTCATATAATCATAAGTGGAAAGAGCTTGGTGATGGGAACTATGAGAAGATTAATAGTAGTGCAGATTTAGTAAATAGTTTGACAGTGTTGAGGGAAATATTTGTTTAGCAGAGTGATGGCCTTCAGGAAAAAACTGTTCTTGTGTCTAGTTCTGGTGTGCAGTGCTCTATAGCGTCATTTTGAGGGTAGGAGTTGAAACAGTTTATGTCCAGGATGCGAGGGGTCTGTAAATATTTTCACGGCCCTCTTCTTGATTCGTGCAGTATACAGGTCCTCAATGGAAGGCAGGTTGGTAGCAATTATTTTTTCTGCAGTTCTAATTATCCTTTGAAGTCTGTGTCTTTCTTGTTGGATTGCAGAACCGAACCAGACAGTTATAGAGGTGCAAATGACAGACTCAATAATTCCTCTGTAGAACTGGATCAGCAGCTCCTTGGGCAGTTTGAGTTTACTGAGTTGGCGCAGAAAGAACATTCTTTGTTGTCCTTTTTTAATGATGTTTTTGATGTTAGCTGTCCATTTGAGATCTTGCGATATGATAGAACCCAGAAATTTGAAGGTTTCTACTGTTGATACTGTGTTGTCAAGTATTGTGAGAGGTGGAAGTATGGAAGGGTTTCTCCTAAAGTCTTCCACCATTTCTACGGTTTTGAGTGTGTTCAGTTCCAGATTGTTTTGGTTGCACCACAAGGCTAGTCGTTCGACCTCTCGTCTATATGCGGATTAGTCATTGTCTCGAATGAGACCGATCACTGTTGTGTCATCTGCGAACTTCAGTAGCTTAACAGATGGATCGTTGGAGATGCAGTCATTGGTATACAGAGAGAAGTGGGGAGAGCACACAGCCTTGGGGGGCCCCTGTGCTAATTGTACAGGTATTTGATGTGATCTTGCTTAGTTTCACCTGCTGCTTTCTGTTTGTTAGGAAGCTTGTGATCCACTTATAAGTCTGTTCCGGTACCTGTAGCTGGTTTAGCTTAGTTAGAAGAATGTCTGGAATGATGGTATTGAATGCTGAACTAAAATCTACAAAAAGGACCCTTGCATAGGTCTTTGGAGACTCAAGATGTTGTAGGATGTACTGCGGAGCCATATTAACAGCATCATCTGTTGATCTACTTGCTCGGTATGCAAATTGCAAGGGGTCTAACAGCGGATTCGTGATGGTTTTCAAGTAGGAAAACACTAGCCTTTCAAAGGTTTTCATGACTACAGATGTTAAAGCAACTGGTCTGTAGTCATTCAGTTCCTTGATGGTGGGCTTCTTCGGCACTGGGATGATGGTAGAGTGTTTGAAGCAAGAAGGAACATAGCACATCTCTAGTGATTTATTGAAAATATGGGTGAAGATGGGGGCCAATTGGTCAGCACAGACTTTTAAGCAAGAAGGCATTATCTTGTCTGGGCCTGGAGCTTTTCCTGACTTTTGTCTGTGAAATAGGTCCTGCACTTCCTTTTCTGTGATCACTAGGGGTTGTGAACCCAATGAAATGGGGTCAGTTGTAGGAGGCTTGGCTGTTGTTGGTGTGTCTGAGATGGGGTTGTGGAGATAGGTGGCTGTAGTTTCCAATGTATACAATGCCATGTATACATGTATACATGTATACATGCATGGCAATGTATACAATGCCATCAAGGGTAAAATAAATTGACATCTATTTGCTGGTTACCTAGCAAATAGAACTGATGGCAGGTACACTAAGGCCGACATAGATTGGATTTCAATTGTTAAAAGGCATCCATGAAAACCCTACAACAGGAGGGAGTGATGACATCAGCAAGTATTGCAGGCACAGCTGGCAAAGGAAAGCTCAAGACCATATTGGTTGGAAAAAATGCAGAAGACACCTTCGTCCTGCAGTGGATACACAAAGGCTAGGATGATGATGATGCAAGTTTTATTTTATATAGGTTTTTTCCCCCAGGAAATTAAGCCATCAGTCCTCTGGTTGAAAAAGATAGTGATGGGGAACGGGGGAAACTCCATTGCTATTCTGCATCCTTTTCCACATGGAGAAGAAAAATGCAGGTCAAACTAGAGAACAGAAGAGCTGGCTGCTCTGAATGAATTCCAGTATCTGGGATCAGAAAGGTTGTTCTGAACTTCCTTCCATAGGTTTCCTCCTGCCATGGATCCTTTCGTGATGATAAACATGTTCCTTCGCAGCAAAATTACTTCCACAGTCCATGCATTAATATGGAATTTCCGTGTGGATTCTTTCATGAGCGTCTTGTGATTGTTAAACCTTTCTCCACATTACGTGTATTTATATGGTCCCAAATCTCTGTAGATCGTTTTATGGGAATTAAGTGCACCTAACTAATCTAATTTAATCTAACTAAACTAATCTAACTAAGCAAAACATGGTGGCTCAGGGGCTAGGACGTTGAACTTGTCGATTGAGGGGTCAGCAGCTCAGCAGTTCGAATCCCTAGTGCTACCGTGTAACTTGTCCCAGCTTCTGCCAACCTAGCACTTTCGAAGGTACGTAATTTCGGACAGCACTAGCTCTTCGGCTTTGCAACCGAGATGAGCTCCCCGACTAGCACATATGTGCGAGGGGAACCTTTACCTTTAACTAAGCAAAGTTTCTTCCACAGTGCATTTATATGGTCTCTCCCCTATATGAATTCTTTCATGATTAATAGCACTTTTCTGATTGAATTTTTCCACACTCCGTGCGCTTGTATGATCTCTTCCCAGTGTGGATTCTTTCATGACAAGTAAGATCTCTGTTCCAGTTAAAGCTTTTTCCATATGCCAAGCATTTATATGGGCTCTCCTCTGCGTGGGTTCTTTTGTGAGAATAAACATTTCCTATCCAATTGTGAGATTTAAACCACTCAATTAAACATCAGGGGAAACATGAACAATAAAAAGAGCTTTATTTAACTTTTGCAAAAATATCCCCCTTGTGCTCATGTGTACAGCAACAAGAGAGCAAAGAATACATATGATTACAAGTTTAAATACAGTTTCAGAGTCAAAACCTCCTCCTCTTTAGCGCCCCTTATTTTCTTAGATATGTTTTGGGTACATAACAGCTGTTTTTCCCAGACAAGCACATTCCCGATAACTGCCCTATCTCAGTCATAACAACTATCAATTTTAGCATGACCGCTCCTTTCCTGCCAATGTACATTCCTGACATAGAATGTACTAATCAATTTATAATTCTGTTTTTACCCACAAAAATCCCTTCTTACACAACTCCATATCTAATGTCTAACAGCTGGAGTCATAGGTTACATAAACAATAAATATAGTTCAGCTCTTGCTTTTTTCTTTACAGGAATAATTCTTATTTCTCCCACCGAGCAAAGCTCTTTCCACACTCCGTGCATTTATATGGTTTCTCCTATGTGAGATCTTTGGTGTCGAGTAAGACATACTTTCCAACCAAAACTCGTTCCACACACCAAGCATTTATATGGTTTCTCCTCTGTGTGGCTCCTTTTATGAGAATTAAGGTGTGCTTGTTGACCAAAGCTTTTTCCACACTCCGTGCATTTATATGGTCTCTCCCCTGTGTGGATCCTTTTATGAGAATTAAGATGAGATGTTTGAGCAAAGCTTTTTCCACATTCCAAGCATGTATATGGTCTCTCCCCTGTGTGGATCCTTTTATGAGAATTAAGATGAGCTGTTTGAGCAAAGCTTTTTCCACACTCCAAACATGTATATGGTTTCTCTACTGAGTGGGTTCTTTTGTGAGAATAAAGATGTTCTGTCCGAGCAAACCTCTTTCCACACTCCGTGCATTTATATGGTTTATCCCAGTGTGGATTCTTTCATGACAAGTAAGATCTCTGTTCCAGTTAAAGCTTTTTCCACACTCCAAGCATTTATATGGTCTCTCCCAGTGTGGATCCTTTTATGAGAATTAAGATGAGCTGTTTGAGCAAAGCTTTTTCCAGACTCTGTGCATTTATATGGTTTCTCCTCAGTGTGGAACCTTTTATGACTACAGATGTTAAAGCAACTGGTCTGTAGTCATTCAGTTCCTTGATGGTGGGCTTCTTCGGCACTGGGATGATGGTAGAGTGTTTGAAGCAAGAAGGAACATAGCACATCTCTACTGATTTATTGAAAATATGGGTGAAGATGGGGGCCAATTGGTCAGCACAGACTTTTAAGCAAGAAGGCATTATCTTGTCTGGGCCTGGAGCTTTTCCTGACTTTTGTCTGTGAAATAGGTCCTGCACTTCCTTTTCTGTGATCACTAGGGGTTGTGAACCCAATGAAATGGGGTCAGTTGTAGGAGGCTTGGCTGTTGTTGGTGTGTCTGCAATGGGGGTTGTGGAGATAGGTGGCTGTAGTTTCCAATGTATACAATGCCATGTATACATGTATACATGTATACATGCATGGCAATGTATACAATGCCATCAAGGGTAAAATAAATTGACATCTATTTGCTGGTTACCTAGCAAATAGAACTGATGGCAGGTACACTAAGGCCGACATAGATTGGATTTCAATTGTTAAAAGGCATCCATGAAAACCCTACAACAGGAGGGAGTGATGACATCAGCAAGTATTGCAGGCACAGCTGGCAAAGGAAAGCTCAAGACCATATTGGTTGGAAAAAATGCAGAAGACACCTTCGTCCTGCAGTGGATACACAAAGGCTAGGATGATGATGATGCAAGTTTTATTTTATATAGGTTTTTTTCCCCAGGAAATTAAGCCATCAGTCCTCTGGTTGAAAAAGATAGTGATGGGGAACGGGGGAAACTCCATTGCTATTCTGCATCCTTTTCCACATGGAGAAGAAAAATGCAGGTCAAACTAGAGAACAGAAGAGCTGGCTGCTCTGAATGAATTCCAGTATCTGGGATCAGAAAGGTTGTTCTGAACTTCCTTCCATAGGTTTCCTCCTGCCATGGATCCTTTCGTGATGATAACATGTTCCTTCAGCAAAATTACTTCCACAGTCCATGCATTAATATGGAATTTCCGTGGATTCTTTCATGAGCGCCTTGTGATTGTTAAACCTTTCTCCACATTACGTGTATTTATATGGTCCCAAATCTCTGTAGATCGCTTTATGGGAATTAAGTGCACCTAACTAATCTAATTTAATCTAACTAAACTAATCTAACTAAGCAAAACATGGTGGCTCAGGGGCTAGGACGTTGAACTTGTCGATTGAGGGGTCAGCAGCTCAGCAGTTCGAATCCCTAGTGCTACCGTGTAACTTGTCCCAGCTTCTGCCAACCTAGCACTTTCAAGGTACGTACTGGACAGCACTAGCTCTTCGGCTTTGCAACCGAGATGAGCTCCCCGACTAGCACATATGTGCGAGGGGAACCTTTACCTTTAACTAAGCAAAGTTTCTTCCACAGTGCATTTATATGGTCTCTCCCCTATATGAATTCTTTCATGATTAATAGCACTTTTCTGATTGAATTTTTCCACACTCCGTGCATTTATATGGTCTCTCCCAGTGTGGATTCTTTCATGACAAGTAAGATCTCTGTTCCAGTTAAAGCTTTTTCCATATGCCAAGCATTTATATGGGCTCTCCTCTGCGTGGGTTCTTTTGTGAGAATAAACATTTCCTATCCAATTGTGAGATTTAAACCACTCAATTAAACATCATGGGAAACATGAACAATAAAAAGAGCTTTATTTAACTTTTGCAAAAATATCCCCCCTTGTGCTCATGTGTACAGCAACAAGAGAGCAAAGAATACATATGATTACAAGTTTAAATACAGTTTCAGAGTCAAAACCTCCTCCTCTTTAGCGCCCCTTATTTTCTTAGATATGTTTTGGGTACATAACAGCTGTTTTTCCCAGACAAGCACATTCCCGATAACTGCCCTATCTCGGTCATAACAACTATCAATTTTAGCATGACCGCTCCTTTCCTGCCAATGTACATTCCTGACATAGAATGTACTAATCAATTTATAATTCAAAATCCCTTCTTACACAACTCCATATCTAATGTCTAACAGCTGGAGTCATAGGTTACATAAACAATAAATATAGTTCAGCTCTTGCTTTTTTCTTTACAGGAATAATTCTTATTTCTCCCACCGAGCAAAGCTCTTTCCACACTCCGTGCATTTATATGGTTTCTCCTATGTGAGATCTTTGGTGTCGAGTAAGACATACTTTCCAACCAAAACTCGTTCCACACACCAAGCATTTATATGGTTTCTCCTCTGTGTGGCTCCTTTTATGAGAATTAAGGTGTGCTTGTTGGCCAACGCTTTTCCACACTCCGTGCATTTATATGGTCTCTCCCCTGTGTGGATCCTTTTATGAGAATTAAGATGAGATGTTTGAGCAAAGCTTTTTCCACATTCCAAGCATGTATATGGTCTCTCCCCTGTGTGGATCCTTTTATGAGAATTAAGATGAGCTGTTTGAGCAAAGCTTTTTCCACACTCCAAACATGTATATGGTTTCTCTACTGAGTGGGTTCTTTTGTGAGAATAAAGATGTTCTGTCCGAGCAAACCTCTTTCCACACTCCGTGCATTTATATGGTTTATCCCCCGTGTGAATTGTTTCGTGACCAGCAAGACATTCTTTCCGTGCAAAACTCTTACCACACACCAAGCATTTATATGGTCTCTCCCCCGTGTGGATCTTTTTATGAGTGTTAAGATGTGCTGTTTGAGCAAAGCTTTTTCCACACTCTGTGCACTTATATGGTTTCTCCCCTGTGTGGATCCTTTCATGACTAGTAAGACATCCTTTCTGGGCAAAAGTCTTTCCACACTCGAAGCATATATATGGTCTCTCCCCAGTGTGGATCCGTTTGTGACAAATAAGATCTTTGCTCCAGTTAAAGCTTTTTCCACACTCCAAGCATTTATACGGTCTTTCCCCAGTGTGGATCTTTTTATGAGAATTAAGTTTTCCTTCTTGAGTGAAGCTTTTTCCACATTCCAGGCATTTATACGGTTTATCCACTGTGTGGATCCATTGATGTTGAGTAAAATCATTGTTCTCAAAAAAGCTCCCTCCATATTCCAGGCAATTATATGGTCTGGTCTCTATGTGGATCGTTGTAGGACAAATCATCTCTGTTTCCTGGCAAAAGCTTTTTTCACATTCTGGACAGGTATATAGCCCCTCACCTATGTGGCTGCTCTGATGGCTATTAAGATTACTCGAACTAATGAAGCTCTTTCCACAGTTCGTGCAAATTAGACTGAACTCGCCCTCATATTCTGAAAATGTCTCTGGTTTCCAATGTGGTATGTTAGGTAATGTAAGAGAGGAGGAAGGACTCTTGGCAGATGATGTTTTTTGCAGCGTCAATAATGGTGGCTGCTTTTCGTTCTCATTCCCCAGATCATCACCATCACCATCACCATCACCATCACCATCGCCTGCTTAGAAAAATGAAAAGAAATTGTCATTAGAGTTTACAATGATGGAAAAGGAGGGGGTCTCCCCAGTGAAAAATGCCCATCTGAGCATCAGGTTTGGCACCAGCTGTGTGTCAGCTACGAGATGGTGGGTGCAAATTGTTATCCAGGTGACTCTAATGGTATCCAGGGGATTTTTCAGCCCTGAACCAGATGAAGGTTTTGCTGCTGATAAGGTCAATCTGGCCAGGCATTTCCACAGAGCATCTAAGGCCTTTTAGAAAGCTGTGGTGAGCATTTCTGCCAAGGCCTTTGCTGTGTTCTAAGAAGGTGACTGTGTAGACAACCTTGGACAAAATTGCCCATGAATGGTGGTTTATTATGATCTGGGGGCCCTGGCAGTTAAAGGGAACCAAAGGGAATTGAATGGGGCTGCCTGAGGCAGTGGCTCCTCCAGTGGATATTAGCTACATACTAAACATTCTGACTCTGATTTTTGTGAAATTAGGAAAGGATTTAAAGGTGAGGGCCAGGTAGAGTTCTAACCGCTTTATGCAATTTAGTGCAGGTAACTTCCCCATTTACCACTCAATGAAAACACCTTTCCCAATGATTGGAACGCGGAGCAAAAAGGATTCTTACCCAGAGCGGCCAAATTCATAGAAACCTCCAGCATGACTTCCCTGCACAAGGCCTTCTGGTCCGAATCCAGCAGCTCCCACTCCTCCTCTGTGAAGTCCACAGCCACCTCCTCAAAGGGATCAGAGTCCTAGAAAGAAAAAGAAAACCTTCCCCATAAGACAGTCCTTTCTAATGTTTTCTTTCTTTCTTTTTTTAAAATAATTTTTATTAAACTTTTAACTTTTAAAAACAGAATAAAGAAAAATACAACAAAAAACAAAGCACATTAAAAACACGTTACATATTTTACAGCTTGCCGTATCGGCATAAATATATATTCTCTGTTCTTATTCAGTCGTTCCTCTACATGCTTATATTTACATTGGTATCTATTTACCAATCCATCCTTATCTTACCTTACATGCATCCTTTCTTAGTTCCAAAAGAGAAGAGAGAGCTTTGCAAGAGATCACATGGACATTTCCTTATAGGATGGGCATAGGCCCTGCAGATCCACAAGGTCTTGAAGAGTGAGAAGCCCCACTCCATCTCCTCTATGCTGCTGTTGGAAACATAACTTACATGCATCCAAGTGGAAGAATGGACTCCTTGGGGACCCCCCCCTCTCGGCCTGGAATAACTCACCAAGGAGGTTTTGGGCAGAGGAATCCAATGGCCTCATCTCCCTTGCTAAGCAAACTACAAATTTGTTAGAAAACAGGACAGGCTTACTAAGTGTTTTTTATCTGCCCTATTTCAAAATGTTGTAAATGACCCTGGAAATATCAAATCACTTGATCAACAGTCTTACCGTTAAAATGTGTCAACTTTGAATTAGAGGTTTTTATATGAGAAATTTGTCCTTCCCGTAATTTATTTTTCAGTGGGGACTTTGGGGTACTTCTGAAGCCGTGTTTGTACAATTGGTATTGTTTTGCTTCATGGCTTTTATTTTGCTTTTCCAAAGTCTTTATAAAAATATTAAGAAAGATTAAAATCATCTAACATATTACCTTTTACAAATATAAGACTCTTGTGAATTGTCCTTCATTTGCATCCCCAGAACAACCTTGAAGCAGTGATGAAATCCAATTTTTTTTACTACCGGTTCTCTGGGTGTGGCTTGGTGGACGTGGCAGGGGAAGGATACTGCAAAATCTCCATTTCCATCCCACTCTAGGGGAAGGATACTGCAAAATCCCCATTCCCTCCCTATTTCTGGGGGAAGGATATTGTAAAATCTGCATTCCCACCCCACTCTGGGGCCAGCCAGAGGTGGTATTTGCCGGTTCTCCGAACTACTCAAAATTTTCACTACCGGTTCTCCACAACCTGTCAGAACCTGCTGGATTTCACCCCTGCCTTGAAGGTTGAATAAGTGAGACTCACTGAATCATTCTGTGGGGGCACCAAGTTCAAATTCACACAGACTCAGCATTTGGTTTTCAAAGTGGCTGATGAACGAAAGGGATTTAAACCTCACAAGAAACCCACATTTAACTGGCAAGGTGTCCCCAGTTGGATCCTCCTGAAAAGAATCTCTTCAGAATCATTGGATGCATCTCCTCTTCCCTGGAGCTCTTCTGAGATCTCCCCAATGAACGGCTCCTGCAACTGAAAGAAAAGTCTGGCTTATGATCCACTTTCAAATGACTTTAACCATCTTAGTTCGCTTGCCTTACATTTCCCCCCTCCAATTGTACTTTTCCAACCAAATTCAAAATGAGACAATTTGAGAACTCCTACTCTGTGAGTTGCTGTTATTTCTGGATAAACGCCTGCCACTTTTGTCAGCTGCTTCTTTTTTATTTCCTATTTTCCTTTTGAACAGGAGCTGCTTCTTTATCTCCTAACCTTTACTTGGCAATAATGGCCTTTCCTTCTTTGTGAATGTATTTATGTCTATTCTATCTCGGCCTGTCTTTTCCCTGATTATTGCAACGTCATCTGCGGTTCTCCCTGGTCTTTTGGGACTCTTATGGCCGCTACTGGTCCTTTTTGGACTATTTGGGAGCAGATGGGAGACTCGTTTGGGGACAGCGGAGGACACCGACGGCGGCAACGGAAGCACCACCCCACCCCACCCCACTCCATGATTTTTGGACTTGGCTATGGACAGATTAATAGTACTTTATCCTGGATTTAAGACCTTATAATTATTTAGACCTAATTAAGACCTTGGTCTATTAATTGACCGGGACTATACCATCGAGACTCTCCATTGTTCTTCATCTTATGCCCGTCCTTAACTGGAGAACCATCTTAGTATTAACATTCTTGCCAATCCTGAGATGGAGCCATTTTTTCGCCGATTCTTATCTTCATGCGATATTCTTCATGTGAACTCTTGCGCCTGCGAGGTGCCCCCGCCTCGCAGGAATGGCCCTCCACATTACCTAGGGCCGGCCTCAATGACGGGTCTTGGGACCCACAGAGGTGGCATGCGTCCAGAAAGAACCTGTGGCGATTTTTAGATAGGGAATTTTTAAGGGGAGGGAGGGAAAGGGCGGGTGTCGGGAGTAACATGCCGGGGGGGGGGGCAGTTCCTGCATGCGCTCGTGGCGTTTTTTCAACAGGTACGAAGGCAACGGGGGAGGATTATGTTCCTGTTTGTGAGGGTGGTTCCATTTGCACGGTAAGTGGGAGGGGCAGATATGGCGGAAGTGAGGGGCCGTATCGATCCCTGGGGGCGCGTGCTCGCTGTCTAAAAGCGATCGCGCACCCCGGCCCTTCAGACTTCTCCCGTTCCCCGGGCGGCCAGGATCCTCAGAGCTTGGGCATTTGGTTGATGCTGTGCAATGCACGGTCTGTGGTTAGCAAAGCCCCCCTAATTTGTGATCTCATACAGGGGGGGTCCACGGACCTTATGGGCATTACGGAGACCTGGTTGGGCACGGAAGGGGGAGTTCCCCTTGTTGAAATGTGCCCACCGGGTTTCCGAGCTTTTCATCAACCGAGAGCCCAAGGTAGAGGTGGAGGGGTGGCGGTTGTTATTAAGGAAAGTCTAGAACCGAGGGAGACCACTGTATCTCAGATAGCTGGCTGTGAATCCCTCTTTGTGAAGTGGGGTCATAGGATGCAAGTGGGCTTGTTGATCACGTACCTGGCTCCTTGCTGCGTGACTACAGCCCTGCCCGAGCTGTTGGAGGTGCTTGCCGGGGTGGTGGTTGAGACCCCCAGACTTATGGTCATGGGGGATTTCAACTTCATCGACCGGCTTGTCATCGACAGTAGCTCGGGAGTTCATGGCTTCCATGACGGCCTTGGACCTGATGCAAATAGTTGATGGCCCTACTCACATTGGGGGAGGCACACTGGATCTGATTTTTATCTCTGGACAGTGGTTAAATGATCTGGATTTAGGAGATTTAGTTACTGAGCCTTTGTCATGGTCAGATCATTCTCTCCTTCGTCTGGACTTTCGGACCGCCACTCAACACTGCAGGGAGACGGAACCAATACGTTGGTTCCGTCCCAGGCGCCTGATGGACCCGGAGAGGTTCCTGACGAAGCTTGGGCCGTTTCCTGAGGATCTGGCCCATGGCACGGCTGAAGAACTAGTCGCGGCCTGGGAACTGGCCGCGGCTGGGGCTCTAGACCGTGTCGTGCCTTTGCGGCCTCTAACCCGGCGTAGATCTCAACCAGCTCCTTGGTTCTCCGAGGAGCTGAGGGAGATGAAACGCCGGAGAAGATGCCTAGAGAGTGCCTGGAGATTCAGCCGTTCCGAAGCTGACCGGACACTAGTTAGGGATTATAGTAGGACCCTACCTAGTGGCATTGAGGGAAGTGAAGCGTTTTTACGTTTCCTCCCTCATTGCGTCGGCAGATAACCGCCCGGCCGCCCTTTTTCGGGTGACCCAACTCTCTCCTTCAACAGGAGGTGCGGGAGGACCCCTTACAGGGCCGTGCTGAGGAGTTTAGTGGTTATCTATACGATAAAATCGTTCAGCTTCGGGATGGGTTGGATCAAAATTGGGTAGATCCAGGTGAGAGGTCGGAGACTCGTCTTGTTGAGACTGTTTGGGATGGATTTGACCCTGTGACTCCTGAGGACATGGACAGGTTGTTGGGGAGGTTGAATGCCACCACATGTTTATTGGACCCGTGCCCCTCCTGGCTGGTGCTGGCCACGCAGGAGGTGACACGAGGCTGGCTCCAGGGGATTATCAACGCTTCTTTGTTGGAAGGGGTTTTCCCTGCTGCCTTGAAAGAGGCAGTGGTGAGACCCCTCCTCAAGAAGCCTTCCCTGGACCCAGCTGTTTTGGGAAATTATCGTCCAGTCTCCAACCTTCGCTTTGTGGCGAAGGTTGTAGAGAGTGTGGTGGCACGTCAATTACCCCAATACCTGGATGAAACTGTCTATCTAGACCCGTTCCAGTCCGGCTTTGGGCCTGAATACAATACGGAGACGGCTTTGGTTGCGTTGGTTGATGATCTCTGGAGGGCCAGGGACAGGGGCTATTCCTCTGCCCTGGTCCTATTAGACCTCTCAGCGGCTTTTGATACCATCGACCATGGTATCCTGCTGCACCGGCTGGGGAGTTTGGAAGTGGGAGGCACCATTTATCAGTGGTTCTCCTCCTATCTCTCTGCCCGGTCGCAGACGGTGTTGGCAGGGGGGCAGAGATCGACCGCGAGGCGCCTCACGTGTGGGGTGCCGCAGGGGTCGATTCTCTCGCCTCTCCTGTTCAACATCTATATGAAGCCGCTGGGTGAGATCATCAATGGTTTTGGGGTGAGGTACCAACTGTACGCTGATGATACGCAGCTGTACTTTTCCACCCCAGGCCATCCCAACAAAGCTGTCGAAGTACTGTCCCAGTGTCTGGAAGCCATACGGGTCTGGATGGGGAAAAACAGGCTCAAGCTCAATCCCTCCAAGATGGAGTGGCTGTGCAGCCGCGGCTGACTGTTGGGGGCGAATCATTGGCCCCGATGGAGAGGGTGCGCAACTTGGGCTTTCTCCTGGATGGGCGGTTGTCTTTTGAAGATCACTTGATGACCGTCTCCAGGAGAGCTTTTTATCAGGTTCGCCTGATTCGCCAGTTGCACCCTCTCCTTGACCGGGATGCCCTATGCACGGTCACTCATGCTCTTCTTACCTCTCGCTTGGATTACTGCAAGGCTCTCTACATGGGGCTCCCCTCGAAGAGCACGCGGAAGCTCCAGTTGGTTCAGAATGCAGCTGCGCGGGTGATAGAGGGAGCCGTTCATGGCTCCCATGTAACACCACTCCTGCGCAGGCTGCACTGGCTACCTGTGGTCTTTTGGGTGCACTTCAAGGTTTTGGTTACTACCTTTAAAGCGCTCCATGGCTAAGGGCCGGGGTACTTACGGGACCGCCTACTGCTACCGAATGCCTCCCACCAACCCGTGCGCTCGCACAGAGAGGAACTCCTCAGGGTGCCGTCCGCCAAGCAAGGCTTCCACCCTCTGGAATGAACTTCCCCCCAGGACTTCCCCCAGGACTTCGTCAACTGCTTGACCTTCGGACCTTCCACCGCGAGTTGAAGACTTACCTATTTATTCGCGCAGGACTGGCATAGAAATTTTAATAGTTTTTAATATTTGATATAAATTTTATGGGGTTTTTACGGTTTTAAATGGTTTTAATTTTGGCCTTATATTTAATAAGTTTTTTAACTATTGTTTTATTGTGTATATAATTGTTGTTTTATTTTGGCTGTGAACCGCCCTGAGTCCTTCGGGAGAAGGGCGGTATCAAAATCCAATAAATCTAATCTAATCTAATCTCCTCTTTTTTCTCCTTTAGATTTCAAGGCCTTTATCTCCCGACAGGGACAGGAGCAATCCGCCCTTTGTTTTGGAGTGGCTTCTCTGTGCCTCTTGCAGTGAGGAGCCCACCAACCTGACATTTCAGGGGGAGATCTTGGAATGAACACTGAGATCCTTTCGGGGGTAAAATGCACCCCCTGAAAACTTTGTTACTGTCATTAAAAGGCAATTTGGATAGGGCATTCTTTCTCACCTCCAATTCCCAATCGGGTTCAACTTTGTAAATTACATTTTACAAATACAAGACTCTTGTGAATTGTCCTTCCTTTGCATCCCCAGAACAACCTTGAAGCAGAGGTGAAATCCAATTTTTTTTACTACCAGTTCTGTGGGCATGGCTTGGTGGGCGTGGCTGGGAAAGGATACTGCAAAATCCCCATTCCCACCCCACTCCAGGGGCAAGGATATTGCAAAATCTGCATTCTCACCCCACTCTGGGGCCAGCCAGAAGTGGTATCTGCTGGTTCTCCGAATTACTCAAAATTTCTGCTACCGGTTCTCCACAACCTGTCAGAACCTGCTGGATTTCACCCCTGCCTTGAAGGTTGAATAAGTGAGACTCACTGAATTATTCTGTGGGGGCACCAAGTTCAAATTCACAGACTCAGCATTTGGTTTTCAAAGTGGCTGATGAACAAAAGGGGTTTAAACCTCACAAGAAACCCACATTTAACTGGCAAGGTGTCCCCAGTTGGATCCTCCTGAAAAGAATCTCTTCAGAATCATTGGATGCATCTCCTCTTCCCTGGAGCTCTTCTGAGATCTCCCCAATGAACGGCTCCTGCAACTGAAAGAAAAGTCTGGCTTATGATCCACTTTCAAATGACTTTAACCATCTTAGTTCGCTTGGCTTACATTTCCCCCCTCCAATTGTACTTTTCCAACCAAAGTCAAAATGAGACAATTTGAGTACTCCTACTCTGTGAGTTGCTGTTATTTCTGGATAAACGCCTGCCACTTTTGTGAGTTGCTTCTTTTTTTATTTCCTATTTTCCTTCTGAACAGGAGCTGCTTCTTTATCTCCTCCCCTTTAGCAATAGTGGCCTTTCCTTGTCTATGGAAAGGATGGCAAGAGATTCAGCGGTTCGAATCCCTAGTGCCATTACTTGTCCCAGCTTCTGCCAACCTAGCAGTTCGAAAGCACATAAAAAATGCAACTAGAAAATTAGGGACGATCTTTGATGGGAAGGTAATAGCATTCCGTGTGCCTTTGGCATTGAGTCATACCAGCCACACGGCCAGGGAGATGTCTTTGGACAGCGCTGGCTCTTTGGCTTTGAAACGGAGATGAGCACTGCCCCCTAGAGTCGGGAACAACTAGCACATATGTACGAGAGAAACCTTTACCTTATTGTTGGGTACAGGATTGGGGAATGAGTCCCTGGTCCGGAAACCATTTATCAGGTCTTCAAGTTGGACCACGACAATGAATATTAGCTATAACATCATTATAGTCACATTAATAGAATATTGCGTTTTAGAATAGAATAGAATAGAATAGAATTTTATTGGCCAAGTGTGATTGGACACACAAGGAATTTGTCTTGGTGCATATGCTCTCAGTGTACATAAAAGAAAAGATACGTTCATCAAGGTATTTTTTTTTATATAATTTATATAATTTTTCCCATTCTCTCCTTTTACTTGCAGCAAAACTAGCAAAGCTTTTTATGATTTTTTTCCCCATCCCTCCACCTCCATCACCATGTAAGAATTGAGATTATCTTTTAAATTACAGCATCCAGTCTATGACTTGTCCCCATCCTGCAGTCATTCCCACATACTATTTTACACCATCCCCACACGTGTTCTCTGGATCTATTTTCTCTGTATTTATCTGTAAGGAAGAAAAAGAAGAATTATAAAAGTCCCTCACCTGCCACCCCTTTCCGGGCTCCGGGGCGGCTGGTGGGCCGAGGAGGCAGCCTTCGGCCAGGGCCACCGCCTGGGCGCAGCTCTCCGCCCCGCACTCCCTCAGCCAGCCCGACAGCTCCGGGGGCAGCAGGGCCAGCAGCTGCTCCAGCACCACCAGGTCCAGCATCTCGGCTTTGCTGCGCCGCTCGGGCCGCAGCCACCCCCGGCACAGCCCGTGCAGGCGGCTGCAAAGCGCCCGGGGCCCCTCGGCTTCCAGGGAGCGGCAGCTGCGGAACCGCCAGCGCTCAGCCTCGGAGCTGCGGGGCTCCTCGGGGAGGCCGCTCCCCGCCTTCAAGGGAGACCCCCGGGCCTCCATTCGGTCTCCGGCTTCAGCGCAGCCCCAACGGGAGGAAATTCCCTCAGAGGCCGCCTTCGGTCACGGCGGACCCTCCCCCACCCGGTCGCCCCGCCCCTTTCCCGGTTTGAGGGGGGAGAAGGGGGCGGGGCTCCGCTCCCTCAGGGTTTCCGAGGCGGAGAAGAGCAGCTGCAAGTCGCTCCCTCCACAGGTTCCCCCGCCCTCCCTTTGCAGTCCTCTGCTGGGCTCTGCGCATGCCCTGTTCCGTGTTGACGGTTAAAGAGCGCTGGAAGCTCAGTTGGAACTGAGTCGGGAGCAGGGGGGGGGCTGCGAGGGGGGAGGAGGCCGGGAATGATGCCTGCGGTGGCGCTTGAGCGGGGCTGAAATGAGCAAACCTACTTAGATTGAAACCTGGTTTGATTGCTGCTTCTGGATACCTGGGATTTCTCTCGAAAATATGGATGCGTTCATGGGACCCGTGGAAGAAGCGGGGTGGGGTGAGATGGGGAGTCCTATGGCTGGCATCCCGACAGTAAATTTGTATATTATTCAAGGAATATATAAGCAATAAATGCTTTGGGATTCCCTCAGGATACTTTATTTGTCCTCTATGTTGTCTATTCCACAATGACCCTCTTTTTTTTCTACAGAGTATAAACTTAATATCTTTTTAGTTGCTATTTATGTTCTATTGAAGGCCTGACTTTTTATTCACCTTTTCTGTTTGCTGTTTCCTGATTGATTGATGCTTAGAAAGTTGATCTGGTTTCAAAGGACTGCCCTACAGAAAAAACCCTAGAAATTGGCCTCCTGAAGTTGGTTTCCCCCCATGGTGGACTCCAGTTTGGGGCTCCGTATTACTAGCCATGATGGCAACTGGGTCAGAAAATGAAAAAACGAACACCCGGAAGGAAACAACGGAAGAACTACACGTCATTAGAGTTTATTGATTCCAAGAGTATAAAGAGTTTCTGCTCCAAAATGGGTTAGGAAGCTCAAGTGGTTAATAATTGCCTTGGCAACTGCTCAAAAGGAGGCAGAATTTCTGGGGCTCATCTCACTCCTTCAACTTCTCCTGGTCAGAAGATAAGAAAAGGAAACCGTAAGATTTCTTTAACTAAAGAAAGGGAGAAAAAAAACCTAGCACTATTTTGCAGGAATTAACATCTGCAGATTGAAAGCCTTTCTAAATTTAGATAATTTAGGCAATTTCAGATACATGCTCAGCATCACAAGACAAGATAGTTCTCATAACCTGCGCCCAGATTACAGAACGAATGAAAATATAATGTACAATGCCATCAAAACAAATTGACATCTATTTGCTGGTTACCTAGCAAATAGAACTGATGGCAGGTAAACTAAGGCCGACATAGATTGGATTTCAGTTGTTAAAAGGCATCCATGAAAAACCTACAACAGGAGGGAGTGATGACATCAGCAAGTATTGCAGGCACAGCTGGCAAAGGAAAGCTCAAGACCATATTGGTTGGAAAAAATGCAGAAGACACCTTCCTGCAGTGGATACACAAAGGCTAGCATGATGATGATGCAAGTTTTATTTTATATAGGTTTTTTTCCCCAGGAAATTAAGCCATCAGTCCTCTGGTTGAAAAAGATAGTGATGGGGAGCGGGGGAAACTGAAGGGCTCCATTGCTATTCTGCATCCTTTTCCACATGGAGAAGAAAAATGCAGGTCAAACTAGAGAGCAGAAGAGCTGGCTGCTCTGAATGAATTCCAGTATCTGGGATCAGAAAGGTTGTTCTGAACTTCCTTCCATGGACTTACATGGTTTCTTGTGGGTGCTTTCTTTTGAGAATTATGGTGTCCTTCCTGAGTAAAACTTTTTCGGTACTCTGCGTTGTGAATCCTCTAATGGCAAGTCAGATAAATTTCTTCTAGAGGCCTTTCCATTTTGTCCATTTAAAAGGTTTCCTCCTGCCATGTATCCTTTCCTGACAATTAACATGTTCCTTCGCAGCAAAATTACTTCCACAGTCCATGCATTAATATGGAATTTCCCTGTGTGGATTCTTTCATGAGCGTCTTGTGATTGTTAAACCTTTCTCCACATTACGTGTATTTATATGGTCCCAAATCTCTGTAGATCGTTTTATGGGAATTAAGTGCACCTAACTAATCTAATTTAATCTAACTAAACTAATCTAACTAAGCAAAACATGGTGGCTCAGGGGCTAGGACGTTGAACTTGTCGATTGAGGGGTCAGCAGCTCAGCAGTTCGAATCCCTAGTGCTACCGTGTAACTTGTCCCAGCTTCTGCCAACCTAGCACTTTCAAAGGTACGTAATTTCGGACAGCACTAGCTCTTCGGCTTTGCAACCGAGATGAGCACCCGACTAGCACGTATGTGCGAGGGGAACCTTTACCTTTAACTAAGCAAAGTTTCTTCCACAGTGCATTTATATGGTCTCTCCCCATATGAATTCTTTCATGATTAATAGCACTTTTCTGATTGAATTTCTTTCCACACTCCGTGCGCTTGTATGATCTCTTCCCAGTGTGGATTCTTTCATGACAAGTAAGATCTCTGTTCCAGTTAAAACTTTTTCCACATGTCAAGCATTTATATGGGCTCTCCTCTGCGTGGGTTCTTTTGTGAGAATAAACATTTCCTATCCAATTGTGAGATTTAAACCATTCAATTAAACATCAGGGGAGACATGAACAATAAAGACAGCTTTATTTAACTTTTGCAAAAATACACCCCCCTTGTGCTCATGTGTAGAGCAACAAGAGAGCAAAGAATACATGATTACAAGTTTAAATACAGTTTCAGAGTCAAAACCACCTCCTCTTTAATGCTCATTTTCTTACGTAAGTTACATAACTACATAACCGCTGTTTTTCCTGGACAAGCACATTCCCGATAACTGCCCTACTTCGGTCATAACAACTATCTATTTTAGCATGACCTCTCCTTTCCTGCCAATGTACATTCCTGACATAGAATGTACTAATCAATTTATAATTCTGTTTTTACCCACTAAAGTCCCTTCTTATCCAACTCCATATCTAATGTCTAACTGCTGGAGTCTTAGGTTACATAAACAATAAATATGGTTCCACTCTTTTCTTTACAGGAATAATTCTTATTTCTTGCACCGAGCAAAGCTCTTACAACACTAAGTGCATTTCTCCTGTGTGAGATCTTTGGTATCGAGTAAGACATACTTTCCAAGTGAAACTCTTTCCACACACCAAGCATTTATATGGTTTCTCCTCTGTGGATCCTTTTATGAGAATTAAGATGAGCTGCTTGTGCAAAGCTTTTTCCACACTCCACACATTTGTATGGTTTTCCCCCAGTATGGCTCCTTTCATGATGTATTAAACTTCCCTTATGAATAAAGCTTTTTCCACACTCCACACATTTGTATGGTTTCTCCCCCGTGTGGATCCTTTTATGAGTGTTAAGATGTGCTGTTTGAGCAAAGCTTTTTCCACACTCTGTGCATTTATACGGTCTCTCCCCAGTGTGGATCCTTTTATGAATATTAAGACATCTTGCTTGAGCAAAGCTTTTTCCACACTCCCCACATTTGTATGGTTTTTCCCCAGTATGGCTCTTTTCATGATGTATTAAACTTCTCTTATGAATAAAGCTTTTTCCACACTCCACACATTTGTATGGTTTTTCCCCAGTATGGATCCTTTCATGATGTATTAAATTTGTGTTACACCTAAACCTTTTCCCACATTCTAAGCATTGATATGGTTTCTCCCCCGTGTGGATCCTTTTATGAGAATTAAGATGAGATGTTTGAACAAAGCTTTTTCCACACTCTGTGCATTTATACGGTCTCTCCCCAGTGTGGATCCTTTTATGAATATTAAGATGTCTTGTTTGAGGAAAGCTTTTTCCACACTCCACGCACTTGTATGGTTTCTCCCCGGTATGGCTCCTTTCATGATACATTAAATTTCTGTTACAACTAAACCTTTTCCCACATTCTAAGCATTTATATGGTTTCTCCCCCGTGTGGATCCTTTTATGAGAATTAAGATGAGATGTTCGACCAAAGCTTTTTCCACACTCTGTGCATTTATACGGTCTCTCCCCAGTGTGGATCCTGTTATGAGAATTAAGAATTGTTGCTTGAGCAAAGCTTTTTCCACACTCCACGCACTTGTATGGTTTCTCCCCGGTATGGCTCCTTTCATGATGTATTAAATTTGTGTTACAACTAAACCTTTTCCCACATTCTAAGCATTTATATGGTTTCTCCCGTGTGGATCCTTTTATGAATATTAAGATGTCTTGTTTGAGGAAAGCTTTTTCCACACTCCGTGCATTTGTACGGTCTCTCCCCCGTGTGGATCCTTTTATGAGAATTAAGATGAGATGTTTGAGCAAAGCTTTTTCCACATTCCAAGCATTTATACGGTCTCTCCCCAGTGTGGATCCTGTTATGAGAATTAAGATGTGTTGCTTGAGCAAAGCTTTTTCCACACTCCACGCACTTGTATGGTTTCTCCCCGGTATGGCTCCTTTCATGAAGTATTAAACTTCTGTTATAAATAAATCTTTTTCCACACTCCACACATTTGTATGGTTTCCCCCCAGTATGGATCCTTTCATGATGTATTAAATTTCTGTTACAACTAAACCTTTTCCCACATTCTAAGCATTTATATGGTTTCTCCCCCGTGTGGATCCTGTTATGAGAATTAAGATGAGATGTTTGAGCAAAGCTTTTTCCACATTCCAAGCATTTATATGGTCTCTCCCCAGTGTGGATCTTGTTATGAGAATTAAGTTTTCCTTTCTGAGTGAAGCTCTTTCCACACTCCAGGCATTTATACGGTTCGCCTGCTGTGTGGATCCTTTGATGTCGAGTAAGATCACTGTTCTCAAAAAAGCTCTTTCCACATTCCAGACAATTATATGGTCTGGTCCCTATGTGGATCTTTTTAGGACAAAGTATCTCTGTTTTCTGACAAAAGCTTTTTCCACATTCTGGACGTTTATATAGCCTCTCACCTATGTGGCTCCTCTGATGGCAATGAAGTTTACTCTTGCTACTGAAGCTCTTCCCACAGTTCATGCATAATTTCAACTTTTTGCTTGGACTGAAATCCCTCTCATATTTTACAGAACTTTGTGGTTTATCTTCCGTATTCAGTATTTCAGGTATAGTAAAAGAAAAGGAATGGCTCTCTGCAGTTACTCCTCTTTGCGGTTTCAGTAACCATAGCTTCTCGTCCTTCTTATTCTCTAGCCCATTACAATCACCATCACCTGCTTAGAAAAAAGAAAACATAAATTCTCATTAGAATTTACAATAATGGAGAAAGGGGGGGGGTCCTCCCCAGTGAAAAATATGCCCATCAGAGCATCAGATTTGGCACCAGCTATGTATCATCTAGGAGACGGTAGGTGGAAATTGTTATTCAGGTGACTCTAATGGTAGCCAAGAGATTTTTCATCCGTGAACCAGATTAAGGTTTTGCTGTTGACGTCAAACTGCCCAGGCATTTCCATGGAGCATCTAAGGCCTTATACAAAGCTATGGTGAGCATTTCTGCCAAGGCTCTAGTTGTGTTCTAGAAGAGTTGCTGTGATGAGAACCTCGGACAAAACTGCTCACGGAATACCTCAGCTGGTTTGTCATACGGGGCCACCCTGGCAGTTAAAGGGAATCAAGGGGATATGTATGGGGGCTCTTTGCGGCAGTGGCTCCTCAACTGGATATTAGTTATACACTAAGTATTTTCACTATGATTTTCCTGAGGTTAGAAAGGTTTTACAGCAGGTGTTAAATGCTCCCGCTTCGGAACAGTTTGGCTGATCCACTAGCGATGACAGCCAGTGGTTCGGAGAACCGGTAGTGATGGCAACTCAAGGCTCCAGCCACCCGCTTGGTCGTTACTTCCTGGTTTTAACTTGGAAGATACCTGTTTTTTAACCTCTGCGCATGCGCAGAAGGGTTTGCGCATGCCCAGAGGGTCGGCATGCCCATGGCGCGTGCACTTCCGAATCGGTAAGGACGGTAAGTAGATTTCACCCCTGTTTTACAAGTGGTGGTCAGGTCTCTTATGCAATTTAGTCCAGGTATCTTCCCCGTTTACCTCCTTATGAAACACCTTGCCCAATGAACAGCACTGAGAGCAAAAGGGGTCCTTACTCAGAGAAGCTATATTCCTAGAAACCTCCAGCATGACTTCCCTGCACAAGGCTTTCTGGCCAGAATCCAGCAGCGCCCACTCCTCCTGTGTGAATTCCACAGCCACCTCCTCAAAGGGAACATAGCTCTAGAAAGGAAAAATTTTCATTAGTAGATAATCCTATAGTTTCTTTCTTACTTCCAAAAAAGAAAACAGAGCTTTCCAAGAGATCAAATGGACATTTTCTTATAGGACAGGCTTAGGTCCTGCAGGTCACAAGGTCCTTAAAGCTGGGAAGCCTCCTTCCACCTCCTTCGTCCACCTGTTGGAAACATAGCTTACATGCATCCAAGTGGTAGAATGGCACTACTTGGGGACCCCGCTCCCTTCGCCTGGAATAACTCACCAAGGAGGTTTTGGGCAGAGGAATCCCATGGCCTCATCTCCCTTGCCAAGCAAACTACAAATTTGTTAGAAAACAGGACAGGCTTACTAAGAATTTTTTATCTGCCCTATTTCAAAATGTTGTAAATGACCCTGGAAATATCAACTCATTTGACCATCAGTCTTACCTGTCATCTTATCTGTCAGTTTTAGGGGTTTTTATGTGAGAAATTTGTCCTTCCCATAATTTATTCTTAAGTGGATATATTGGCCTATTTGTGGAATTTATATTGTTTCGCTTCATGGCTTCTACTTTTTAATTGCTTTCCCAAAGTCTTTAGAAAAAATGTTAAGAAAGATTAAAGTCTTTCAATATATAAATAGCACTTCCTAATACATGACTCTTGAGAATTATCCTTCATTTTCATCCCCAGAACAATCTTGAAAGTTAAATGAGACTCACTGGGTCATTCTTTGGGGACACCAAGTTCAAATGCACACAGACTCAGCGTTTTAGTTTTCAAAGTGGCTCATGAACTAAAGGAGTTTGAACTTTTCACAAGAAACCCACACTTACCTGGCAAGCTGTCCCCAGTTGGATCCTCCTGAAAAAAAGCTCTACTGAATGACTTGATTGATCTCTTCCCTGGTGCTCTGCTAAGATTTCCCCCATATATGGCTCCTGCAACTGAAAGAATAGCCTGCTTTATGATCCACTTTCAAATGTCTGTGACCATGTTAGCTCGCTTGCATTACTTTTCCCCCCTCCAATTTTATTTTTGCAACCTAAGTCAAAATGGGAGAACTTGAAATTTCCTACTCTGTAGGTTGCTGTTATTTCTGGATAAATGTCTGCCATTTTTGTGAAATATTTCATTGTTTCTTTATTTCCTATTGATGGGCTGTTTGCTAAAATAAAGCCAGGTCATGGCACACACTTGAAAGTAAATCAAGAAGCCTGTAATTGTGGAGTATGTCTGGCAAGAACAAAGAATGCTTATCCACAGGAAATATGCATATTTTGTAAAGCTTGTAATAATTCCATTGCAGAACTCAGCTAAAGTTTAGGACTAGAGATGGCCTGCAGCAAATAAAATGTGTATTAGGTAACTCCTGGGGCATTCATTAGCCAAGGTTTAGGAATAGGGACAGCTAGAGACCAATAGAACAAATTGTAGAATTATTAAAAAGGTTATTAGATGATATTTCTTATCTCACTTTGCCCTGCCTTCTCCTTTAGTGAAAATGTATAAAGTTTACTTAATCCTTTGTTCTTGGCATTTAGCCCAGGAGCCCTTTTCCTTGGGGTACCCCAATAAAAAGCAATCAAATCCTGCACCTCATGTCTGGCGTCCTTCATTGGCCTTGGCACCAGGCTCAGACCTGAACTGGGGACAACACTATTTTCCTTCAAAATAGTCCAGACAAGAACCATGACAATGAAGATTATCTCTATCTTCATTATAAAGTCACATTAATAGAATATTGCGATTCTCAAAGTATGTTTTCCCATTCTCTCCTTTTACTTGCAGAAAAGCTAGGAGGGTTTTTTATAATTTTTCCCCACCCCCTCCACCTCCATCACCATGTGGGAATTGAGATTATCTTTTAACTTATGGCATCCAGTCTATGATTTGTCCCCATCCTATAAAGCAATCCCCACATACTATTTACACCATCCCCACACGGGTTGTCTGGATCTATTTTGTCTGGGATTATCTGTAAAGAAGAAAAAGAAGGCATTTACTTGTTGAGAAAGTGAAACTGAATGGAGATTTTATCTTATTGTACTGGACTGTGGATTGTTGGATTATTTTAGTTTGTTTAAGTATTTTATAAGGGGATTTTCAGCAAGAACTTTGCCATGAAGGTTTTTTCAGAAGAATGGATTCGTGACTTTATACAGGATTATACAGAAAGAATGTATTTAATTACTCAAAAATACAAATTGGAAAAAAATGGAGGCGTTTTGGATGAGAGTTTGGAGGAAATTAACCAATGTAATCAGGACTTGGAATATGGAATGGAGGAGATAACAAAAGTGGATAAATATGAAGATAGGATCCTGAATAAACAAGTTGATGTAAAGAAGCCTTTTTTAAAAAGTTTGGATGAAATGCCTGAATTTGTGCTACAGGAGGCTGTCTACCGAAATGGAAAAATTCACAGGGTTAATGCTTTCCAAGAGTTCTCTTTTCGGATTGAGGGAATATACGGCAGTAACTCGTGGATTCTTGGACATAAGGAACTATTAGGAAATATTGTGACTGACTTTTCAAAAGGAGTAATGAAGGAAAGACAGAGACTAATGCATCAAAAAAAATGGCAAGAGACAAAAGTATCATCCTTGAAAGAATTTTTTTTTTTTTGAAATATTAACAGAAAAAGATATTAGCGTTCCTGAAAGACAATACGTGAGGAAGATCTGGAAGAAATGGGTTGATTATATGTTTTATAACCATCATAAAAGACTAGAAATTTGGATTTATACTCGATTTTGACGAGGAAGGACTAAAATTGAATGGATATTGTAATTTCCTTGTATTGAAATTTTATAATCTGTTGTCTTGAATTTTAAATAGAATATTCTCGAAAGATCTTATGTAAGAAAGACTTCGGGGGAAAATTATATGGTTATAGAAGCTATAAGGAGATATTCTCTGAATTGGATTGGATTTTTATGCTTTAGCTGGTTTTAAATACTTTAGGATTAATTTGTTCTATTGATCTATATATTTTATTACTGTTTAGTGTTAATTTTTTGAAGGATTTTGGTTATGTAAGGAGGAAGTCAGAGCTAGAGAGGGAAAATTGGTATAATAGTTTTGGGAAAAATTTTTTTAGCATATGTTTGTTTTATTTTAACTATACCTTGTGCTTGTTCCGGGAAGTCAGGGGAGGGGAGGGTTTGTGAAGGAGAGGGGTTGGGGGAAAGGGGAAATTTTTTGTAAAACTTTTTGAATTAAAAAAAGAAAAGAAAAGAAAAAGAAGAATTAGAAAATTCCCTCACCTGCCACTCCTTTGCGGGCTCCGGGGCGGCTGGTGGGCCGAGGAGGCAGCCTTCGGCCAGGGCCACCGCCTGGGCGCAGCTCTCCGCCCCGCACTCCCTCAGCCAGCCCGACAGCTCCGGGGGCAGCAGGGCCAGCAGCTGCTCCAGCACCACCAGGTCCAGCATCTCGGCTTTGCTGCGCCGCTCGGGCCGCAGCCACCCCCGGCACAGCCCGTGCAGGCGGCTGCAGAGCGCCCGGGGCCCCTCGGCTTCCAGGGAGCGGCAGCTGCGGAACCGCCGGGGCTCCTCGGGGAGGCCGCTCCCCGCCTGAAGGGGAGACCCCTGGGCCTCCATTCGTTCTCCGGCTTCCGCGCAGCCCCAACGGGAGGAAATTCCCTCAGAGGCCGCCTTCGGTCACGGGGGGGCGGGGGGAGAATGGGGGGCTCCGCTCCCTCAGGGCTCCTGAGGCGGAGAAAAGCAGCCGTTAAGTCGCTGCCGCCAAAACTTCACGCGCCCTCCCGATCTCCCTGACTCTGCCAGCCAGCGAGTGCTGCTTCCTAGAGAGGCAAACCCTTACAAGCGCCCCCACCCCACTCCCGTTCACTGCTCCTGGCTAGAGCGTCTCGCAAGGCAACTACCGCCTCTCCTGTCCTCTCCCGGCATCCAGGGCTGACAAAGCTCTTCTGCGCATGCCCTGTTCCAAAGCGACGCTTAAAAGACGCCCTGGGAGTTCGGCTGGTGGCGGGGCGTTTGGGGGAGAGCGGCGGGGGATGCGAGCCTTGAGACGGGCTACAGGGACCGAGACTGATGGGTGCGGGGAGGATTGAGCTGGGGCTGAAATGAGCAAAGCGCCTTTGGATAAAACCTGGTTGGATTGTTGTTTCTGGACACCTGGGATTTCTTTCTCCCGCAAATCCTCTTCGAAATGTGGATGTTCTCCTGGAACAGGTGGAAGAAGGGGAGGGAGAGGAGATGGATGAGGCTTCCAATGGGGGGAAAGGAAAGAGCGCAGGGAAGCCGTACGGCGACATTTATTACGAAAGAAACATGCAACCAGTACATGCTTTGGGGGTTCCTTCACAGCTGTCTGCTCGTCCTGTTATCTGTATTATCTGCAGGGCCACTCAGGGAAGGACTCCCAAAGGTGCTTTTTCAAGAGACAACTGGGCTTTGAACTTGGTTGAAGGTGGTTTCGCTTCTCATCCCAGAACCCGCTTCGGTTCTCGGCTTCTGGGATGGGAAGCGAAAATAAAGTCCAGTTGCCTTTTGAAAGATGACCTGTGGAACAAGCATGACCTGGATAAGGGGTCTCCAACCTCCCAGCCAGTGGTGAAATCTGAACCGGTTTGATACTGATTCGCTAGCTGCACATGCACAATGTGCCGAATGTGCGTGCATGCGTGGTGCGCCAAACACGGTGCGTGCGCATGTGCAATGCACACCAAACCAGCACTGTGCGCACACGCAGTACATACCAATAGGCGGCTTGGAAGGTAAGTAGATCAGCGAGAGGTGCGGATCAGCTAGGCCTAGAAAGCAGGATTTCCTGCTTTCTAGCAAAGCTAAACCGCGCAGCACAGCTGATCATCAGAAATACCTTTGGAGGAACTGGTAGCTTTTTTTCACCACCTGTTCGCCCAAACCAGTAGTTTTTATTACTACCGGTCCGCCCAAAATGGTAGCATTTCACTCCTGCTCCCAGGGCTGTGGCCTAATACCGGTAATTGAGCTGTTCAGAACTGGGTCACAGAAGTGACGGGCGAGTGTGCTCTTGTATCCCCACTTACGCAAGCAGTGGGCGAGTGCAAAGGGAGCTGTTCACGAGCTTCCCCACTGCTCTGGCAAAACCATCCTCACCCCCACCCTTGGCCACAAAGTAGGAAAGGTTGGGGAACCTCTGTGCTGGAGGATTGAGAATCTCCACAGATTCTGAGAAGGAATCCCCCCCTTTTCCTATAAAGTATAATCTCCCCTACAGCTTTTCTGTTTTGTATCTATTTCTTTTCTGTTGATGTCTTGACTTTCTGTTCATCTTTGTTTGATCTTTCCAGGCTGGTAGATTCTTGTAGAATTAATCTGGTTTCAAGGGGGCTGTGTTACATTAAAAAACTGAGAAACTGATATCCAGAAGTGTGTTTGTCCCGTAGAGGGACTCAAACATGAGGCTCAGTATTGTTCGTCATGTTCACAGGATAAGATAGTGAAAAAAAGAATACATGGAAGGAGAATTGCAGGTCATAAGAGTTTATTAATGTTCCAAACTGTAAGAGTATAAGGAGTTTCTTACTCAAAATATGTTGGGAAGCTCAAGTAGTGAGGAATAATTGCCTCAGCACTTTTTTTCTGGATCTGATCTCACTTCTTTGTCTGGTCAGAAGATAACAAATGGAAATGAAAACATTTAGTTAAATAAATCTTAAGAAGAAAGAAAAGAATATGACCATTTTGTGGGAATTAACATAACTCTGTAGGTTGAAATGCTTTCTAAATTTGATAAATTTATTTGAATTCTAATTTATTTAGAGGTTTTTAGGTAAATTGAGAGGAAAGTCAAGGACGCCATTTATTAATAAAGCTTTCCACACTCCATGCATTTATATCACCTCTCCCCAGTGTTGATTCTGTCATGAAAATTAAGGTGTCCTTTCTGAGCAAAGCTCTTTCCACATTCTGTATTTTGAAATGGTTTTTCCCCTGTATGGATTTTTTCAGGACTTAGACCACTTTTCTGAGTAAATGCTTTTCCACACTGTACACATATATGGTCTCTTCCCAGTGTGGATCCTTTCATGAGAGATAATATCGATGTTCCAATGAAAGCTTTTTCCACATTCCTTGCATTTATATTGTCTTTCCTCTGTGTGCATCCTTTGGTTGAAAGTAAGGCGCCATTTGACAATAAAGCTCTTTCCACACTCCAGGCATTTGTATGATCTATCCACTGTTGATCCTTTGATAGCAAATAGTATCACTACTCTCAGTGAATCTCTTTCCAAACTGCATGCAACTATGTTTTTTCATTTGGGTGGATCCTCTGATGGCGAGTCAGATTGTAGCAGCAAAGTCCAAGTGTCCAGTCACTGCCACATGTTACCCATAGGAAGACTCGAGACCAGGAAGGTGAGAGAAACAGACTTTAATGATGCATCAGAGCCCAGTGCATTCAAACAGCAAAATCTGGACTGCCCAGGATACGCCCGAGCAGGTGTTCTTATAGACCTTAATTCAAAAAGCAGAAGTAACTATGGAAAATTACAGAAAATACAGTTTCATGTCAAACAATACATTGCGTGTAGCAAAAAGCACCTAATATCCTAACATGGTAACGGTTGAGCAAATATCATACACCACCCACATGGCTTCCTGTTATGTTCCATTTCTTGTAAGTTTCAGAAATGTTCCGGTACAGCTGGTACCTTTAGTTCCTCTTTTATATTGAGGTTACAAAGCGGCTAATCATAAAGTATATAAAATATAAGGCAATTGAATATCAAGAGATAGGTAAAAAGTACAGGTAACCTATTAAAGGGAGAACAACTTATGGATTTAGGGATCACTCGGCCATTCCCGTCTCATTCCCCCCTTTTGAAGATTCAATTAGACCAATCACGTGAAACTTCAACATAGGGAGAGTCACTTTCCACATCCCAAGCATACAACACAGTAGTTGAGGGGGGGCGTTTCCTCAGTCTGAACCGGGGCCTGAACAAAGATAAGAGACCTGGGATACACTGTATGCAGCAACAGCAACCCACCAAAGCAATGATGATAGAAAAAGCAATGGGTATAATACGCTTCACCCACCCAAAATCAGGAAGCCAAGACCATAGCCAATCCCAAGGGGACTGTAATACAGTAGTATCAATAGGGTTCTCAGCAACCACAGTTTCCATGTGGTGCACAGTAGCGGAAATATTCACCTTGTAGTCTGTGATGTACACACAACAATGAGAATGAATCAAAGCACAGACCCCCCCTTTTGCAGCTAAAATAATATCCAAAGCATACCTGTTCTGCAAAACAACTTCCCTGATTTGTGCAATTTCCACATTAATCATTTTCAAAGCCTTGATAGTATCATTAAACAAAACAGTAGTCCAATTTGACAAAGCATGTAGATCCCTGTAATTCATGGCCACCCCCAAAGGGGGAAGAGCAGCTCGGGAAAGTTGGGTTTCAAGATAGTAATTAATGGGCTGTTGAACATCTGTATCTCTACGATTCCTTAGCCGGCCCTTTGGACGGCTGTCAGATATTATAACAGACGGGGCAACGTGTCCTAGAGTACAACGACCAGACCACCATGGCGGGATACGTTGGTATGCCCTCCTCCCACACAACATCCAAAAATCACCTATTATATTTATTGTGTGATTCTGCTCCGCAGTGACCTGTCGGACCATGGCCCTTATAATATTACAAAGGGGAAAGGAAGTCCGGACTTTAGCCAACTCCCGGGATGTTTGGTAGTTCGGACAGCCTATACTTATTGAGCAGCCACCAGTTAGCTGGTTGGTGCAGGCAAACTCAGTAAAGTTATGGAGGTATTCAGTGTATGTGCCATTGAGATAGGTGTTGTTTCTATACATAATGGGAGTCAGTACAAATGTGGTCCTACAGTTGGGGTATTTTCCCACCGCCAGCGAAGCAGTCCCGTAGTAGTAGTAAATTCCCAACAGAATGCTGCCTCCTCTTGGATTCTGCTGGCAACAGCCAGAACGGGAGCAGGAACATCATCACTTTGCAAAATACCTGCTCTACCCCGAAACCAGTTCCAATTGTTCTGGAGCCAGATGGTTTTATTAAATGGGATGGCATGTATTATAAGTCCCCCTTTTGCATGTGGAGGAACATGCATACAAATCCAGCAATCCGTCTTATTCACTATACGGGATATATTTTGTACGTCCAAAAAATACGAATTACGGTCCCAAGCAAGGGTCAAGGGTGATGACACAGCGGACACCGAGGAGGTGAAACTTACTGAACGCGCCCTCCGTGGGGACCGTTTCGGAGTCCAAGGGATGTCAAGCACATGGCACATAACGGTAGAATTGTAACCATCCCAAGAATCCCAGAGGGTCCCATTCAAGGGCAGCCTACAACGCCAAAACCGCCGCCCCTCGTGTTCACACGGGGAGAGGCCTTCCTCCATTTGGCAGTCTGGGATCCGCATTTGACTATATGTAAAGTGAATAGAATTAGGGAGATACAGAAAACATTGGGAGCAAGGAGGAAAGGGCCCATGGCCATCCACCGGGACCCCATTCCCCCCAGGCGAAAAGGAGTCATCCCAGCCAGTAAGGTTGACCGGATCAGAGATAGGGGACAACCCCGGGTGCCGATCAAAATAGAAAACCTTAAAAAGATACATAGTATTAATAACAATGCATAAGAAAAGAAGTACTGTCATAAGCCATACTGAAGGCACAAGGTAACGCCTAATGCGTGCAGTGTCCCGTAATCTAGAAGCGGAGTCCATGTTTGTCACCGGAGCGAGCACCGGAACGAAGATTGTAGTGGCCCGTGCGAGTATCAGCTTCCGGAGTGATACCCACAGGGGAGATGTCAACTCCGGGGCGAAGACGAGCCGGGCGAGAGGGAGCCTTACGAAAAGCCAACTTCAAGGGATGTGCCGGATCAGCGGTGACGGACCAGGAACCAGGAGCAGCCAATTTCACGCGCGTCCAGTGGATCCACGACTTGACCTCAGCAACCTTAACAGCAAGGGGAGAAGACATGACAACAGTATACGGTCCTTTCCACTTAGGGGCCAAAGGCTCCTGCTTCCAATGTTTGACCCACACCTCTTGGCCAGGTTTAATATTATGAACTGGAGTGACAATAACATGGGGACGACAAGACAACACATACGTCTGCAAACGGCGGACCATGGCATTAAGGGCTTGCAATTGTTTCCATTTGAGAGTATCACCCAACTGAGGAGTCGTCAAATGAAGGCCTGTAGGAGCAACCAGATTCGGGATTCTGCCATATAAAAGTTCAAAAGGGGAAACATTGAGGGTCTTACGAGGTGCACAACGAACAGCAAGAAGGGCCATGTTGAGGGCATCCGGCCACTTAAGATGAGTCTCTTGACAAATTTTAGCTACCTTATCCTTAATGGTTCGATTAAACCTTTCAACAAAGCCTCCAGAAGACGGATGGAAGCTACAGTGCAATCTCCAGTTGATACCTAACATACGAGAAATCTTCTGAGTTGCCTGGTGAATAAATTCAGGGCCATTATCAGATGAGATGCGTGTTGGAAGGCCATAACGTGGAATTACAACTTGAAGTAAGGCCTTCGTAACCTCAGCCGCCTTTTTCGTTCTAGTGGGAATAGCCTCAGGCCAGCCGGTATAGGTACAAACAATAACTAACATAGCAGTATAAGGCCCTGATCGTGGCATGTCTGTAAAATCGATCATGAGGGACTCAAAGGGATAACAGCCCTTAGGTTGGTGGCCCTGGGGCAAAGAGGGTCCCTGCCGAGGATTGTTGGCAGCACAAGTAGAACACCGAAGAACCACATTAGTTGCCAAACTGTGGACCTTATCAATATACACCTCTCGAGCAAGGCTTGTGCTAAGGCAGACTTCCCCAAATGTAGTTGTTGATGCAAGGAAGAAGCAACGTCCCACGCCAACTGTTGGGGAACAAAAACACGATCATCCGGCAGGATAAACCAACCGTCAACCAAGGAGGCCTCTAACGATTTAGCCTGAGTCACTTCCACTGGAGTATACGACGGGGATGTCGTGGACGGAGGCGTCCACAAGGGACAAAGAGTCTGAGATAGCAAAAATGCAAGAGCAACAGAGCGGGCGGTGCGATCAGCCTTATTATTACCACGATCAATATCAGAAACCCCTTTCTGATGACCTCTACAATGCATTATTGCAACTTCTCGGGGAGCCCATACACTGTCTAGGAGCCGCAGAATGTGAGATCCATATTTTATATCCTTGCCACCTGCTGTTAACATTCCCCGCTCTTTATAAAGGGCCCCATGAACTTGGACAGTTAGAAAAGCATACTTAGAGTCCGTATAGATGTTGACCCGCAAATCATAGGACATTTCAAGGGCCCTCGTTAAGGCGTGTAGTTCAGCCAATTGGGCACTAGTGCCAGGGGGTAGTGGTTGAGCCTCCCAAACATCCTCCAGTGTCACGACGGCATATCCAGCCTTCCGAACACCATCATGAAGAAAACTTGAACCATCAGTGTAAAGCGTGTAGTCCGGATTAACAAGGGGCACATCTTTCAAGTCCGGGCGACTCGAGAAAGTCTCCTCAATCGTCTGCAGGCAATCATGGGAGGCCTGCGAGTCAGGTTCCGGAAGCAGGGTGGCCGGATTCAATACATTAGAATGCACCAGGCGAATTGAAGGGTTATGAGTAAGCATAGCTTGATATTTTAACATTCGGGGGTCAGTAAGCCAAAGGTGTCCCTTATTGTCCAACACAGCACGTAAAGTATGTGGAGTATGAATTTCTAAGTCATGGCCAAAGGTCAATTTATTGGCCTCGTGCGTGAGAAGGGCTGCCCCCGCAACTGCCTTCAAACAGGTGGGCCATCCTTTCGCAACAGTGTCCAACTGCTTAGACAGGTACGCGACGGGGCGAAACCATGTCCCCATCCTCTGCGTGAGCACCCCAACTGCCGTGTTTCGTTTCGTGTCGACAAAAAGTTGAAAAGGTTTCTCCAAGTCAGGCAAAGCAAGAGTAGGTGCTTGAGTTAAAGCGAGCTTCAAATTGGTGAAACTTTGTTGTTCCCCTTTCTCCCACTTCAATGGTTCCTTATCCGCCCCTTTGGTGGCTTCATATAATGGTTTGGCCAGAATGGCGAAATTAGGAATCCAAATTCGACAGAAACCGGCTGCCCCCAAAAAACCCCGCAGCTCCTTGCGATTCTTAGGAACTGGCAATTGACAAATAGCTTCCTTTCGCTCATGGGCCAAGGTGCGGCTGCCTTGCTGAATATCATAACCCAAATACCGGACCTTGGGTAAAACCAACTGGGCCTTCTTCTTGGAGGCCTTGTAACCCAAGTCCTGTAAAAGATGTAGTAAAAGGGAAGTGTTCTCCCAGCAAACGTCTTCAGAAGTCCCAGTCACAAGGAGATCATCAACATATTGTAAGACTACATCAGGAGGAGGGATCTCCAAAGCCTCCAAATCCCGAGCAAGTGCAGCCCCAAACAGTGTGGGAGAATTCTTAAACCCCTGTGGTAAACGAGTCCAGGTATATTGTTGTTTCCGTCCGGTTATAGGGCTTTCCCATTCAAAGGCAAACAAGTGCTGAGATTGGTGGTGAATAGGTATTGTGAAGAAAGCGTCTTTTAAATCGATGACCGAAAACCAAGAAGCAGTAGGGGGTATTAGTCCCAAAAGAACATATGGGTTGGGCACGGTTGCGTGGATGGTAACAGTTGCGTCATTCACGCGCCTCAAATCCTGCGCCATCCTAAAGTGGCCATCTCCTTTTGGGATTGGTAAAATGGGAGTGTTCCATGGCGAGTCTATTGGTATCAGAATGCCGTAAGTAAGGTAAGTCTCAATAACTTTCTGAATGGACGCGACAATGTGTCTGGGATAGGCTCTTTGACGAATTCGGACTGGATTCCTTCGGGGAATTTCCTCAATCACAATAGGAGGATGGTGGCCAGCAAAACCTGGAGGATTATCTTCCGCCCACAGGTGGGGAACAGCAAAGTCCATCCACTTCCCACCCTGCGGGGCGTCCACGGCCACCATCAATCTCCACACTTCCTCCCGGGGAATATCCAGATTAACTTTGCCATATTTCAAATGCATTGAGCCATCTTCTGAGAAGGAGATTTGCGCCCGCAATTTACAAAGTAAGTCACGACCCAAAAGAGGCATAGGGCAGTCTGGCATATAAACAAATTGATGACTAATGGTGTGGCCCCCTGCAACACAATGAAGGGGCTGTAGAAAAGGTCTTTCAACTGCCTCGCCACTCACACCTTGGATATTGATAGAAGAAGTGGACGGCTGAGTCAAGGGTAGAGTCAAAACAGATCGAGTCGCACCAGTATCGACAAGGAAAGGGATCGTCTTGCCTCCAACTGTCAAGCGGACCACAGGTTCGGGGAGGCGCTCCAAACCCGGTCGGCCTCATTGCCACTCCTCCGCCTCGGCCAAACCGAGGAGGGGAGATCTCGGGAATAGGCCACGGCGACCTCGACCCCTTTGAGGACCTCTTCGAACACCTCGCAATCCAGTAGGGGGACTCCAGGGGCGGCTACTAGGACGGGCAAAATCTTCCTTATTGGGACATTCACCTTTCCAATGGCCTTCCTGTTTACATATGCCACATTGATTAGGCCCCAAAGTCCTTCCCGTCCCTCGGCCCCGGAGACCTCTGCCATCTCTGGGTCCACTCATCATGGCAGCCGCCAACAATTCAGCCTTCTTTTGCATCCTCTGGTCCTTCTTTTGTTCTTCACGAACTTCCCGGTTAACAAAAACCTTTCTAGCGACCTCCATCAATTCACTCAGTGGCTTGCCCAATGCCCCTTCGAGTTTCTGGAGTTTTTTCCTAATATCTGGGGCGCTTTGTGAAATAAAGGCCATTGCTAACATTCTGGCATTTTCTGGCAGAATTGGATCAATGGGGGTATACATACGGTAAGAATCAATCAAACGAGAGTAAAAGGCTTCAGGACTCTCATTGGGCTCCTGTATAACCAAGGAAGGTTTTGACATATTTGTAGCCGGTTTCCCTCCCGCTCTTACTGCCTGAACAAATAGTCTCTGATATTCTTGTAATTCAGCCATGTGACGGTTGTCATACGGGTCCCACTTAGGGTCGGCAGACGGGAACCTTCGCTCAACCCAGTCCATGAGATTATACGGAACTGGCACATCCGGCTTTAAAATCTGGGTGGCAGCAACTCGGCTCTTCTCTCTTTCCTCAGGATTAAACAAAGTCCCCATAAGTTGTTGCAAATCCATCCAGGATGGATTGTGAGTGTCAATGATTGTTTTGACAAGATCCGCCACTTCATTGGGTTTGTCACTATAAGGACCATAGTGGAATTTCCAATTCAACAAATCTGAAGTCGAAAATGGAACATGCTGGAAGAGAGGAGTAGTTGCCACCTTATTGGGATCGTCCCTATCCACTAATAACTGATCCACTTGTCTCAAAGGAGCCGTGAAGACAGAGGGCGACGGCGGGTCAGTCCTGGACCTAGTTCGTGCAGCCACCGGAGAATCTTCTCTCTCTGGGGAAGCCACTGCCGCCTCAGCCCCCTTTTCTTCCCCTTCTTCTGATCCCTCAAGTGGAGGCATATCTGGGTCATGTGTTAGGGTCAAGTCTTGGGATCCTTTAAAGGAACTCACAGGGGAACATAACATCCGTCTCTCTGCTCCATGGCCACTAGATGTCAGGGACCGGACAGTCACAACAGATCCAGTAACTTCCCTTCTGCCATAGGACAGGTGACTTGAGGGTGAAGACTTCAAACGCCTTCTTGGAAAAGTATCCAAACTATGAGGAGGCATATATGGTGGCGGATGTGGAAGTTCTTCAGGGGCGCTTGCAAGGATTGGGGGAGTTGGCAATCGTCTCTTAGTCTCTTTTTCAGGCAGATTCCGGGACACCATCAGAAGGCATTGTTGATTTTTGCATTTCAAAAGCCAAGGGGGGGGTCTCCTCAGAAGATTGTACCAGACATCAATATAAGGAGCCTGGTCTGGATGGCCCTCAGTTGGATGAAACACCAATTGGTGGACCTTAAGGGCAATATTAACATCTAAAGTGCCCTTGTCAGGCCAGCCGAGATCAAAGGTCGGCCATTCTGCCTCACAAAAACGCCTCAACTCGCGCCTACTCCACTCAATGCCATAGTCCTGAGTCATATAACCTGCCTTAAAATTCTTGAGCATACATTGTAAAGGTGTCAGGGGAACACTTTCTCCACCTCCCATGATCCACCCAGGGTCCCAGACAGAATAACAAGGGGAAAGGGATGAGAGAAAGGTAAGGGGTCCTTTTCTCTCAGAAAAACACGAGGATGTCCTGTCCACACAAACTCATCCGACCCAAGGACCCGGACGATCACGGTCTCCTGTGGGAACTGCGGATGACACGCACACACACAAACACACACACCTAAAGACAAGCCACCCACCTTTTTCTACCACTACGTATTACCCTGGAAAGAGAGGGAGATCAGGCCTCTCTGTCCGCTCTACCTTCTGAGCACGGATAAATACACCAGTAACCCCAGATACTTGCCTTTTGGAATTCCCACCACCACGTAACTAGTTGTTAACAAGGCCTGGTCTCTGCACCTTCTCAACTGGTTCTTGGAGATGTCAGCCGCAGCTGCCGGAGTCACCCCGTCCCCAGGAAGTCCCTCGGATCAAGTTGTCCGTGCGCGCTGGGAAGTTCCACTTGACAAGATGAACCCCGACACCGGGGTGGACAGTCCAGAGGGTCCCAAGACCCCTCAGTCTCCTGGCTGGCTCGCCAGAAATGTAGCAGCAAAGTCCAAGTGTCCAGTCACTGCCACATGTTACCCATAGGAAGACTCGAGACCAGGAAGGTGAGAGAAACAGACTTTAATGATGCATCAGAGCCCAGTGCATTCAAACAGCAAAATCTGGACTGCCCAGGATACGCCCGAGCAGGTGTTCTTATAGACCTTAATTCAAAAAGCAGAAGTAACTATGGAAAATTACAGAAAATACAGTTTCATGTCAAACAATACATTGCGTGTAGCAAAAAGCACCTAATATCCTAACATGGTAACGGTTGAGCAAATATCATACACCACCCACATGGCTTCCTGTTATGTTCCATTTCTTGTAAGTTTCAGAAATGTTCCGGTACAGCTGGTACCTTTAGTTCCTCTTTTATATTGAGGTTACAAAGCGGCTAATCATAAAGTATATAAAATATAAGGCAATTGAATATCAAGAGATAGGTAAAAAGTACAGGTAACCTATTAAAGGGAGAACAACTTATGGATTTAGGGATCACTCGGCCATTCCCGTCTCAAGATTATACCTTGTACGAAAGTCACTTCCACACTCTGTGCATTTATATGGCCTCTCCCCTGTGTGGATCCGTTCATGATCAGTAAGACATGATTTTCGAGAAAAGCACTTTCCACATTCCAAGCATTTATATGGTCTCTCCCCCGTGTGAATTCTTTTATGATAATTAAGATGCGTTTTCTGAGCATAGCTTTTTCCACACACTGTGCATTTATATGATCTCTCCCCTTTGTGGATCCTTTCATGACCAGTAAGACGTGCTTTCTGAGCAAAACTCTTTCCACACTCCAAGCATTTAGCTGCAAGTCGCTCCCTCCACAGGTTCCCCCGCCCTCCCTTTGCAGTCCTCTGCTGGGCTCTGCGCATGCCCTGTTCCGTGTTGACGGTTAAAAAGCGCCCGAAGCTCAGTTGGAACTGAGCCGGGAGCGGGGGGGGGCTGCGAGGGGGGAGGAGGCCGGGAATGATGCCTGCGGTGGCACTTCAGCGGGGCTGAAATGAGCAAACCTACTTAGATTGAAACCTGGTTTGATTGCTGCTTCTGGATACCTGGGATTTCTCTTGAAAATATGGATGCGTTCATGGGACCTGTGGAAGAAGTGGGGTGGGGTGAGATGGGGAGTCCTATGGCAGGCATCCAGTCAGTAAATTTGTATATTATTCAAGGAATATATAAGCAATAAATGCTTTGGGATTCCCTCAGGATACTTTATTTGTCCTCTATGTTGTCTATTCCACAATGACCCTCTTTTTTTTCTACAGAGTATAAACTTAATATCTTTTTAGTTGCTATTTATGTTCTATTGAAGGCCTGACTTTTTATTCACCTTTTCTGTTTGATGTTTCCTGGTTGATTGATGCTTAGAAAGTTGATCTGATTTCAAAGGACTGCCCTACAGAAAAAACCCTAGAAATTGGCCTCCTGAAGTTGGTTTCCCCCCATGGTGGACTCCAATTTGGGGCTCCGTATTACTAGCCATGATGGCAACTGGGTCAGATAATGAAAAAACGAACACCCGGAAGGAAACAACGGAAGAACTACACGTCATTAGAGTTTATTGATTCCAAGAGTATAAAGAGTTTCTGCTCCAAAATGGGTTAGGAAGCTCAAGTGGTTAATAATTGCCTTGGCAACTGCTCAAAAGGAGGCAGAATTTCTGGGGCTCATCTCACTCCTTCAACTTCTCCTGGTCAGAAGATAAGAAAAGGAAACCGTAAGATTTCTTTAACTAAAGAAAGGGAGAAAAAAAACCTAGCACTATTTTGCAGGAATTAACATCTGCAGATTGAAAGCCTTTCTAAATTTAGATAATTTAGGCAATTTCAGATACATGCTCAGCATCACAAGACAAGATAGTTCTCATAACCTGCGCCCAGATTACAGAACGAATGAAAATATAATGTACAATGCCATCAAAACAAATTGACATCTATTTGCTGGTTACCTAGCAAATAGAACTGATGGCAGGTAAACTAAGGCCGACATAGATTGGATTTCAGTTGTTAAAAGGCATCCATGAAAAACCTACAACAGGAGGGAGTGATGACATCAGCAAGTATTGCAGGCACAGCTGGCAAAGGAAAGCTCAAGACCATATTGGTTGGAAAAAATGCAGAAGACACCTTCCTGCAGTGGATACACAAAGGCTAGGATGATGATGATGCAAGTTTTATTTTATATAGGTTTTTTTCCCCAGGAAATTAAGCCATCAGTCCTCTGGTTGAAAAAGATAGTGATGGGGAGCGGGGGAAACTGAAGGGCTCCATTGCTATTCTGCATCCTTTTCCACATGGAGAAGAAAAATGCAGGTCAAACTAGAGAGCAGAAGAGCTGGCTGCTCTGAATGAATTCCAGTATCTGGGATCAGAAAGGTTGTTCTGAACTTCCTTCCATGGACTTACATGGTTTCTTGTGGGTGCTTTCTTTTGAGAATTATGGTGTCCTTCCTGAGTAAAACTTTTTCGGTACTCTGCGTTTACACGATTTCTCCCCCTTGTGAATCCTCTAATGGCAAGTCAGATAAATTTCTTCTAGAGGCCTTTCCATTTTGTCCATTTAAAAGGTTTCCTCCTGCCATGGATCCTTTCCTGACAATTAACATGTTCCTTCGCAGCAAAATTACTTCCACAGTCCATGCATTAATATGGAATTTCCCTGTGTGGATTCTTTCATGAGCGTCTTGTGATTGTTAAACCTTTCTCCACATTACGTGTATTTATATGGTCCCAAATCTCTGTAGATCGTTTTATGGGAATTAAGTGCACCTAACTAATCTAATTTAATCTAACTAAACTAATCTAACTAAGCAAAACATGGTGGCTCAGGGGCTAGGACGTTGAACTTGTCGATTGAGGGGTCAGCAGCTCAGCAGTTCGAATCCCTAGTGCTACCGTGTAACTTGTCCCAGCTTCTGCCAACCTAGCACTTTCGAAGGTACGTAATTTCGGACAGCACTAGCTCTTCGGCTTTGCAACCGAGATGAGCACCCGACTAGCACGTATGTGCGAGGGGAATCTTTACCTTTAAGTAAGCAAAGTTTCTTCCACAGTGCATTTATATGGTCTCTCCCCTATATGAATTCTTTCATGATTAATAGCACTTTTCTGATTGAATTTCTTTCCACACTCCGTGCGCTTGTATGATCTCTTCCCAGTGTGGATTCTTTCATGACAAGTAAGATCTCTGTTCCAGTTAAAACTTTTTCCACATGTCAAGCATTTATATGGGCTCTCCTCTGCGTGGGTTCTTTTGTGAGAATAAACATTTCCTATCCAATTGTGAGATTTAAACCATTCAATTAAACATCAGGGGAGACATGAACAATAAAGACAGCTTTATTTAACTTTTGCAAAAATACACCCCCCTTGTGCTCATGTGTAGAGCAACAAGAGAGCAAAGAATACATGATTACAAGTTTAAATACAGTTTCAGAGTCAAAACCACCTCCTCTTTAATGCTCATTTTCTTACGTAAGTTACATAACTACATAACCGCTGTTTTTCCTGGACAAGCACATTCCCGATAACTGCCCTACTTCGGTCATAACAACTATCTATTTTAGCATGACCTCTCCTTTCCTGCCAATGTACATTCCTGACATAGAATGTACTAATCAATTTATAATTCTGTTTTTACCCACTAAAGTCCCTTCTTATCCAACTCCATATCTAATGTCTAACTGCTGGAGTCTTAGGTTACATAAACAATAAATATGGTTCCACTCTTTTCTTTACAGGAATAATTCTTATTTCTTGCACCGAGCAAAGCTCTTACAACACTAAGTGCATTTCTCCTGTGTGAGATCTTTGGTATCGAGTAAGACATACTTTCCAAGTGAAACTCTTTCCACACACCAAGCATTTATATGGTTTCTCCTCTGTGGATCCTTTTATGAGAATTAAGATGAGCTGCTTGTTCAAAGCTTTTTCCACACTCCACACATTGGTATGGTTTTTCCCCAGTATGGCTCCTTTCATGATGTATTAAACTTCCCTTATGAATAAAGCTTTTTCCACACTCCACACATTTGTATGGTTTCTCCCCCGTGTGGATCCTTTTATGAGAATTAAGATGAGATGTTTGAACAAAGCTTTTTCCACACTCTGTGCATTTATACGGTCTCTCCCCAGTGTGGATCCTTTTATGAATATTAAGACATCTTGCTTGAGCAAAGCTTTTTCCACACTCCACGCACTTGTATGGTTTCTCCCCGGTATGGCTCTTTTCATGATGTATTAAACTTCTCTTATGAATAAAGCTTTTTCCACACTCCACACATTTGTATGGTTTTTCCCCAGTATGGATCCTTTCATGATGTATTAAATTTGTGTTACAACTAAACCTTTTCCCACATTCTAAGCATTGATATGGTTTCTCCCCCGTGTGGATCCTTTTATGAGAATTAAGATGAGATGTTTGAACAAAGCTTTTTCCACACTCTGTGCATTTATACGGTCTCTCCCCAGTGTGGATCCTTTTATGAATATTAAGATGTCTTGTTTGAGGAAAGCTTTTTCCACACTCCACGCACTTGTATGGTTTCTCCCCGGTATGGCTCCTTTCATGATATATTAAATTTGTGTTACAACTAAACCTTTTCCCACATTCTAAGCATTTATATGGTTTCTCCCCCGTGTGGATCCTTTTATGAGAATTAAGATGAGATGTTTGAGCAAAGCTTTTTCCACATTCCAAGCATTTATACGGTCTCTCCCCAGTGTGGATCCTGTTATGAGAATTAAGATGTGTTGCTTGAGCAAAGCTTTTTCCACACTCCACGCACTTGTATGGTTTCTCCCCGGTATGGCTCCTTTCATGATGTATTAAATTTCTCTTAGAACTAAACCTTTTCCCACATTCTAAGCATTTATATGGTTTCTCCCCCGTGTGGATCCTTTTATGAGCATTAAGATGATTTGTTCGAAAAAAGCTTTTTCCACACTCTGTGCATTTATACGGTCTCTCCCCAGTGTGGATTCTTTTATGAGAATTAAGATGTGTTGCTTGGACAAAGCTTTTTCCACATTCCAGACATTTGTATGGTTTCTCCCCAGTATGGCTCCTTTCATGAAGTATTAAACTTCTGTTATAAATAAATCTTTTTCCACACTCCACACATTTGTATGGTTTTCCCCCAGTATGGATCCTTTCATGATGTATTAAATTTCTGTTACAACTAAACCTTTTCCCACATTCTAAACATTTATATGGTCTCTCCCCCGTGTGGATCCTTTCATGATGTATTAAATTTCTGTTACAACTAAATCTTTTCCCACATTCTAAGCATTTATATGGTTTCTCCCCCGTGTGGATCCTTTTATGAGAATTAAGATGAGATGTTTGAGCAAAGCTTTTTCCACATTCCAAGCATTTATATGGTCTCTCCCCAGTGTGGATCTTGTTATGAGAATTAAGTTTTCCTTTCTGAGTGAAGCTCTTTCCACACTCCAGGCATTTATACGGTTCGCCTGCTGTGTGGATCCTTTGATGTCGAGTAAGATCACTGTTCTCAAAAAAGCTCTTTCCACATTCCAGACAATTATATGGTCTGGTCTCTATGTGGATCTTTTTAGGACAAAGTATCTCTGTTTTCTGACAAAAGCTTTTTCCACATTCTGGACGTTTATATAGCCTCTCACCTATGTGGCTCCTCTGATGGCAATGAAGTTTACTCTTGCTACTGAAGCTCTTCCCACAGTTCATGCATAATTTCAACTTTTTGCTTGGACTGAAATCCCTCTCATATTTTACAGAACTTTGTGGTTTATCTTCCGTATTCAGTATTTCAGGTATAGTAAAAGAAAAGGAATGGCTCTCTGCAGTTACTCCTCTTTGCGGTTTCAGTAACCATAGCTTCTCGTCCTTCTTATTCTCTAGCCCATTACAATCACCATCACCTGCTTAGAAAAAAGAAAACATAAATTCTCATTAGAATTTACAATAATGGAGAAAGGGGGGGGGTCCTCCCCAGTGAAAAATATGCCCATCAGAGCATCAGGTTTGGCACCAGCTATGTATCATCTAGGAGACGGTAGGTGGAAATTGTTATTCAGGTGACTCTAATGGTAGCCAAGAGATTTTTCATCCGTGAACCAGATTAAGGTTCTGCTGTTGACGTCAAACTGCCCAGGCATTTCCATGGAGCATCTAAGGCCTTTTACAAAGCTATGGTGAGCATTTCTGCCAAGGCTCTAGTTGTGTTCTAGAAGAGTTGCTGTGATGAGAACCTTGGACAAAACTGCTCACGGAATACCTCAGCTGGTTTGTCATACGGGGCCACCCTGGCAGTTAAAGGGAATCAAGGGGATGTGTATGGGGGCTCTTTGTGGCAGTGGCTCCTCAACTGGATATTAGTTATACACTAAGTATTTTCACTATGATTTTCCTGAGGTTAGAAAGGTTTTACAGCAGGTGTGAAATGCTCCCGCTTCGGAACAGTTTGGCTGATCCACTAGCGATGACAGCCAGTGGTTCGGAGAACCGGTAGTGATGGCAACTCAAGGCTCCAGCCACCCGCTTGGTCGTTACTTCCTGGTTTTAACTTGGAAGATACCTGTTTTTTAACCTCTGCGCATGCGCAGAAGGGTTTGCGCATGCCCAGAGGGTCGGCATGCCCATGGCGCGTGCACTTCCGAATCGGTAAGGACGGTAAGTAGATTTCACCCCTGTTTTACAAGTGGTGGTCAGGTCTCTTATGCAATTTAGTCCAGGTATCTTCCCCGTTTACCTCCTTATGAAACACCTTGCCCAATGAACAGCACTGAGAGCAAAAGGGGTCCTTACTCAGAGAAGCTATATTCCTAGAAACCTCCAGCATGACTTCCCTGCACAAGGCTTTCTGGCCAGAATCCAGCAGCGCCCACTCCTCCTGTGTGAATTCCACAGCCACCTCCTCAAAGGAACATAGCTCTAGAAAGGAAAATTTTCATTAGTAGATAATCCTATAGTTTCTTTCTTACTTCCAAAAAAGAAAACAGAGCTTTCCAAGAGATCAAATGGACATTTTCTTATAGGACAGGCTTAGGTCCTGCAGGTCACAAGGTCCTTAAAGCTGGGAAGCCTCCTTCCACCTCCTTCGTCCACCTGTTGGAAACATAGCTTACATGCATCCAAGTGGTAGAATGGCACTACTTGGGGACCCCGCTCCCTTCGCCTGGAATAACTCACCAAGGAGGTTTTGGGCAGAGGAATCCCATGGCCTCATCTCCCTTGCCAAGCAAACTACAAATTTGTTAGAAAACAGGACAGGCTTACTAAGAATTTTTTATCTGCCCTATTTCAAAATGTTGTAAATGACCCTGGAAATATCAACTCATTTGACCATCAGTCTTACCTGTCATCTTATCTGTCAGTTTTAGGGGTTTTATGTGAGAAATTTGTCCTTCCCATAATTTATTCTTAAGTGGATATATTGGCCTATTTGTGGAATTTATATTGTTTCGCTTCATGGCTTCTACTTTTTAATTGCTTTCCCAAAGTCTTTAGAAAAAATGTTAAGAAAGATTAAAGTCTTTCAATATATAAATAGCACTTCCTAATACATGACTCTTGAGAATTATCCTTCATTTTCATCCCCAGAACAATCTTGAAAGTTAAATGAGACTCACTGGGTCATTCTTTGGGGACACCAAGTTCAAATGCACACAGACTCAGCGTTTTAGTTTTCAAAGTGGCTCATGAACTAAAGGAGTTTGAACTTTTCACAAGAAACCCACACTTACCTGGCAAGCTGTCCCCAGTTGGATCCTCCTGAAAAAAAGCTCTACTGAATGACTTGATTGATCTCTTCCCTGGTGCTCTGCTAAGATTTCCCCCATATATGGCTCCTGCAACTGAAAGAATAGCCTGCTTTATGATCCACTTTCAAATGTCTGTGACCATGTTAGCTCGCTTGCATTACTTTTCCCCCCTCCAATTGTATTTTTGCAACCTAAGTCAAAATGGGAGAACTTGAAATTTCCTACTCTGTAGGTTGCTGTTATTTCTGGATAAACGTCTGCCATTTTTGTGAAATATTTCATTGTTTCTTTATTTCCTATTGATAGGCTGTTTGCTAAAATAAAGCCAGGACATGGCACACACTTGAAAGTAAATCAAGAAGCCTGTAATTGTGGAGTATGTCTGGCAAGAACAAAGAATGCTTATCCACAGGAAATATGCATATTTTGTAAAGCTTGTAATAATTCCATTGCAGAACTCAGCTAAAGTTTAGGACTAGAGATGGCCTGCAGCAAATAAAATGTGTATTAGGTAACTCCTGGGGCATTCATTAGCCAAGGTTTAGGAATAGGGACAGCTAGAGACCAATAGAACAAATTGTAGAATTATTAAAAAGGTTATTAGATGATATTTCTTATCTCACTTTGCCCTGCCTTCTCCTTTAGTGAAAATGTATAAAGTTTACTTAATCCTTTGTTCTTGGTTCTTGGCATTTAGGCCAGGAGCCCTTTTCCTTGGGGTACCCCAATAAAAAGCAATCAAATCCTGCACCTCATGTCTGGCGTCCTTCATTGGCCTTGGCACCAGGCTCAGACCTGAACTGGGGACAACACTATTTTCCTTCAAAATAGTCCAGACAAGAACCATGACAATGAAGATTATCTCTATCTTCATTATAAAGTCACATTAATAGAATATTGCGATTCTCAAAGTATGTTTTCCCATTCTCTCCTTTTACTTGCAGAAAAGCTAGGAGGGTTTTTTATAATTTTTCCCCACCCCCTCCACCTCCATCACCATGTGGGAATTGAGATTATCTTTTAATTTATGGCATCCAGTCTATGATTTGTCCCCATCCTATAAAGCAATTCCCACATACTATTTACACCATCCCCACACGGATTGTCTGGATCTATTTTGTCTGGGATTATCTGTAAAGAAGAAAAAGAAGGCGTTTACTTGTTGAGAAAGTGAAACTGAATGGAGATTTTATCTTATTGTACTGGACTGTGGATTGTTGGATTATTTTAGTTTGTTTAAGTATTTTATAAGGGAATTTTCAGCAAGAACTTTGCCATGAAGGTTTTTTCAGAAGAATGGATTCGTGACTTTATACAGGATTATACAGAAAGAATGTATTTAATTACTCAAAAATACAAATTGGAAAAAAATGGAGGCGTTTTGGATGAGAGTTTGGAGTAAATTAACCAATGTAATCAGGACTTGGAATATGGAATGGAGGAGATAACAAAAGTGGATAAATATGAAGATAGGATCCTGAATAAACAAGTTGATGTAAAGAAGCCTTTTAAAAAAAGTTTGGATGAAATGCCTGAATTTGTTCTACAGGAGGCCGTCTCCCGAAATGGAAAAATTCACAGGGTTAATGCTTTCCAAGAGTTCTCTTTTCGGATTGAGGGAATATACGGCAGTAACTGTGGATTCTTGGACATAAGGAACTATTAGGAAATATTGTGACTGACTTTTCAAAAGGAATAATGAAGGAAAGACAGAGACTAATGCATCAAAAAAAATGGCAAGAGACAAAAGTATCATCCTTGAAAGAATTTTTTTTTGGAAATATTAACTGAAAAAGATATTGGCGTTCCTGAAAGACAATACGTGAGGAAGATCTGGAAGAAATGGGTTGATTATATGTTTTATAACTATCATAAAAGACTAGATATTTGGATTTATACTGGATTTTGACGAGGAAGGACTAAAGTTGAATAGATATTGTAATTTCCCTGTATTGAAATTTTATAATCTGTTGTATTGAATTTTAAATAGAATATTCTCGAAAGATCTTATGTAAGAAAGACTTGGGGGGGAAATTATATGGTTATAGAAGCTATAAGGGAGATATTCTCTGAATTGGACTGGATTTTTATGCTTTAGCTGGCTTTAAATACTTTAGGATTAATTTGTTCTATTGATCTATATATTTTATTACTGTTTAGTGTTAATTTTTTGAAGGATTTTGGTTATGTACGGAGGAAGTCAGAGCTAGAGAGGGAAAATTGGTATAATAGTTTTGGGGAATTATTTTTTTTTTAGCATATGTTTGTTTTCTTTTTAACTATACCTTGTGCTTGTTCCGGGAAGTCAGGGCGGGAGGGGGGAGGGGGTTTGTGAAGGGAGAGGGGTTGGGGGGAAAGGGGGGGCGAAAAAATTTTTGTAAAACTTTTTGAATTAAAAAAAGAAAAGAAAAGAAAAAGAAGAATGAGAAAAGTCCCTCACCTGCCGCCCCTTTCCGGGCTCCGGGGCGGCTGGCGGGCCGAGGAGGCAGCCTTCGGCCAGGGCCACCGCCTGGGCGCAGCTCTCCGCCCCGCACTCCCTCAGCCAGCCCGACAGCTCCGGGGGCAGCAGGGCCAGCAGCTGCTCCAGCACCACCAGGTCCAGCATCTCGGCTTTGCTGCGCCGCTCGGGCCGCAGCCACCCCCGGCACAGCCCGTGCAGGCGGCTGCAAAGCGCCCGGGGCCCCTCGGCTTCCAGGGAGCGGCAGCTGCGGAACCGCCGGGGCTCCTCGGGGAGGCCGCTCCCCGCCTGAAGGGGAGACCCCTGGGCCTCCATTCGGTCTCCGGCTTCCGCGCAGCCCCAACGGGAGGAAATTCCCTCAGAGGCCGCCTTCGGTCACGGGGGGGGCGGGGGGAGAATGGGGGGCTCCGCTCCCTCAGGGCTCCTGAGGCGGAGAAAAGCAGCCGTTAAGTCGCTGCCGCCAAAACTTCACGCGCCCTCCCGATCTCCCTGACTCTGCCAGCCAGCGAGTGCTGCTTCCTAGAGAGGCAAACCCTTACAAGCGCCCCCACCCCACTCCCGTTCACTGCTCCTGGCTAGAGCGTCTCGCAAGGCAACTACCGCCTCTCCTGTCCTCTCCCGGCATCCAGGGCTGACAAAGCTCTTCTGCGCATGCCCTGTTCCAAAGCGACGCTTAAAAGACGCCCTGGGAGTTCGGCTGGTGGCGGGGCGTTTGGGGGAGAGCGGCGGGGGATGCGAGCCTTGAGACGGGCTACAGGGACCGAGACTGATGGGTGCGGGGAGGATTGAGCTGGGGCTGAAATGAGCAAAGCGCCTTTGGATAAAACCTGGTTGGATTGTTGTTTCTGGACACCTGGGATTTCTTTCTCCCGCAAATCCTCTTCGAAATGTGGATGTTCTCCTGGAACAGGTGGAAGAAGGGGAGGGAGAGGAGATGGATGAGGCTTCCAATGGGGGGAAAGGAAAGAGCGCAGGGAAGCCGGACGGCGACATTTATTACGAGAGAAACATGCAACCAGTACATGCTTTGGGGGTTCCTTCACAGCTGTCTGCTCGTCCTGTTATCTGTATTATCTGCAGGGCCACTCAGGGAAGGACTCCCAAAGGTGCTTTTTCAAAAGACAATTGGATAAGTGCCTTCCTGTCAAACAGTCAACAGGTGGTCAAAACTGGCAACGCTCTATCAAAATCCTGTTCCTGTCAAAAGTGGCGTTCCCCAAGGTAGTGTTCTTGGACCAACGCTCTTCATACTATACATAAAAGATCTCTGTGACCTTATCTCAAGTTATTGTGTTCTCTTTGCTGACGATGTCAAACTATTTAATACCACTAATAATACTTCTACCCTTCAAGAAGACCTCGACTTAATTTCCTATTGGTCTAAAACTTGGCAACTCCAAATCTCAACCAGCAAATGCTCAGTCTTACATATTGGAAAAAAGAACCCTAAGAACAAGTACAAGCTTGATGGACATTACCTTACTGACGACCCCCATCCTCTCAAAGACCTTGGAGTTTTCATATCTAATGACCTAAATGCCAAAGCCCACTGCAGCTACATAGCAAAAAAGGCTCTAAGAGTTGTAAACCTAATTTTACGCAGCTTCTTTTCCAAAAACTCTACACTACTAACCAGAGCATACAAAACATTTGCCAGACCTATTCTTGAATACAGCTCATCCGTCTGGAACCCATACCACATCTCTGACATTAATACAATCAAACACGTCCAGAAATATTTTACTAGAAGAGTTCTTCGCTCCTCCGTAAACAACAAAATACTTTATGCCACCAGACTTGAAATCCTGGGATTAGAAAACTTAGAACTCCGTCGACTCCGACAAGACCTGTTTTTAACATACAAAATCATCTATTGGAATGTCCTTCCTGTAAAAGACTACTTCAGCTTCAATCGCAATAATACAAGAGCAAACAGTAGATTCAAACTTAATGTCAACCGCTTCAAACTTGATTGCAGAAAATATGACTTCTGTAACAGAGTTGTTAACGCTTGGAACTCATTACCTGACTCTATAGTCTCTACTCAAAATCCCAAAATCTTCAACCAGAAACTGTCTACTATTGATCTCACCCCATTCCTAAGAGGACTATAAGGGGCGTGCATAAGAGCACAAAAGTGCCTACCGGTCCTGTCCTATTGTTCCCTACGTTATATCAAATTAACATAGTTGTTGCATACTTTTGCTTATATATATATTTTCTTTTATGATGTGTTGTTGTTTTATGTCGATGCTTGTATATACTGTTGTGACAAAATGAAATAAAAAAAAAATTTGGTTGAAGGTGGTTTTGCTTCTCATCCCAGAACCCTCTTCAGTTCTCGGCATCTGGGATGAGAAGCAAAAGGTCTTCAAGCAAAAACAAAGTCCAGTTGCCTTTTGAAAGATGACCTTTGGAACAAGCATGACCTGGATAAGGGGTCCCCAACCTCCCAGGGCTGTGGCCCACTACCGGTAATTGAGCTGGGCCACAGAAATGATGGGCAACTGTCCTCATGCACCCGCACATCCCCACTTACACATGCAGTGAGTGGAAAGGAAGCTGTTGTGACCCAGGTTCCTGGACCCGGACTCCTGGACTCAGATGATTCAGAAAGTGAGGGAGAAGACCTGGCAAGCCCTGCTTCTCTTGGGCCCTCTCCCTCCCTGGCACCCACCCAAAGGGAGGAGGAGGGGCCGGCAAGGCCTGATTCTCCCGGGCCTTCTTCTGATTTGGCAACGCCCCAAGAACAATTTTGGAGTGATGCAAGACTGCGCAGACATGACCGGTGTGCGCAGCAGAGGAAGCGTTAGGACAAAGCCAAAGAATGATGGTCATGTAGTGACATCTGCAGAGACTATAAAAAGGAGGTGGAACTTCCTGGTTTTTTGTCTTGGACAAAGCAGTGAATTTGCGCAGGCAAACTGTATCAATGGAGGGAAGAATATATTCGTGAGTAATTCTGGCCTTATCTATAATTTCCTCGTTATCTCCAGAGACTTGGCAGGCCCGTGGGTAGACGTGGCCAGAATATTTATCTATGTAAATAAATTAGAAAAGAAGGCCTTTGACTGACTCTTTGTTGGGAGTATTGGGGGAGGGAAACAGAACAGAAGCTGTTTACAAGCTTCTCCACTGCTCTCGCAGAACCATCCTCCCCCCACTGGGCCATAAAGTGGGAGAGGCTGGGGAACCACTGCGCTGGACGACAGAGAATTTCCACAGACTCTGAGAAGGAATCCCCCCTTTTCCTACAAAGTATAATCTCCCCTGCACCTTTTCTGTTTTTGATCTATTTCTGTTCTGTTGAAGTCTTGACTTTCTGTTCATCTTTGTGCTTGATCTTTCCAGGCTGGTGGATATTTGTAGAATGAATCTGGTTTCAAGGGGGCTGTTACATTAAAAAACTGAGAAATTGATCTCCAGAGGTGTGTTTGTCCCCTAGAGGGTGGAGAAAGAGATTTTGAAAATGTCCGAATTTGCTTTGTGTTACTACTTTAGCAAAGGGGGGGAAAGTCCTGATAGGTCATGTGACGCCGCCGTGACAACATGAGCTTGACATCCCTGATGCAGTATGATATAAGTTCCTGCTAGAAGAAGGGGGTGTCATGTCCCAACTAGAGCATCTCTAAAGGCAACTGCAGCTTCGCCTGTCTTCTGCACTACATCCAGAGCTTTTAAAGGTCTTCTGCGCATGCCCCGGTCCATGATGACGCTAAAGAGTCAACCAAGTTTTGGGACTGCCGGAGCCTTTATTCGGGGAGTGGGAGGGGATGCGGACAGCTATGGGGTTAGTGAAGGTTGAGAGGGACTAGAATGAGCAAAGCGCCTTTGGATGAAACCTAATTCAATTGTTGCTTCTCGGTACTTGGGATTTCTCTTTTTCTCGAAACCTTCCTGTAAATGTTCTGAGGAACTGATGGATGGTGCTGCAAATGTGAGAAAAGGAAAGAGCCAGAGTGCAGTAGTCCAGCCAGTAAATTTATTTTTAAATTGATATATAAACAATAAATGCTCTGGGGATTCCTTCAAGCCAGTTTTTTTATCCTCGCTCTGGTCTGTTTTCATCTGTTAAAATCCACCTTTTCTACAGAGTACAATATGCCCTGTACATTTTTCTGTTTTATTTGTATCTGTGTTCTGTTGAAGTCGACTTTTTGTTCAGTTTTTCTGCTTGATCCTTCCTTGCGGGTTGAATCTTGAAGTTGATCTGATTTCAAAAGGTAGCAATACCTATAAACAACCATCAGAAATTGACCTCCTGAAGTGGGTTTATCCCCTACGTGAAATGAAATATGGAGCTCATGGGCCATGAAAACTGGGTCAGATAATGTCAGGGAATTGCACAGAAGGTGTCCAAATGAAGTCATAGATGCTGACACATATTTGTAGTTTTATATAAACATATTCTACCTCAATATATACAACAGACTAGATAGTTAGGTGGAGGCGCATCACCAGGTTAATTGCAGAACACGGGATACACAGAAGAAAAAGGAGGGAGAGAAACTCCCCCCTCAACACCTAGTCCTAGAGCAATCATTCGATTGCAGATTGCCTCACATAGGAGCCAGCACTCTTCAATCAACCACAATTGCATGTTCTGGCTCACTGCACAACCCCACTGCTCCAGCTACTAAACTTAAATAGCTTAACAGTGGAAAAAAGAATAAATTGAAAGAGACTGTGGGGGAATTACAACTAATAAGTTTTTTTCACCAAATTTTTATCATTTTTATTTTTATTATATAAAATACAAAGAAGAAAATAGGAAATTAAGCGGGGGGGGGAAGGGAGTGGGTAACATAACACACTCCAACCTCAACTTTTTGCTTTTACACATTAATATATAACTAGCCATTCCTATAACAACAAATTTTTCTAATCAACAAAACCAAGGTCAGTTTCATTTTTTCTTCACAACTACAAATTCAAAAAGTGAATATCCAAATAAGAACATATTTTCCTCTTTGAATAAAATAATCAATTTAACCATTCCTTCTTTATCTTCCTTGCTATGGAAATAATGTGTATTTCTATTTGTCCTTAGTAATCTTTGTGAACTGTCACCATTTTTATTTTTAGAAAATGCATTGTATTCTTTCAATTTCTTTGACCTTACTAGGAAAAAAAAGGGGGGGGGAACCTTTATTAATAAAAGTTTCTTTTTTAAAAAAGGGTTAGAGTTAGGGTTGTACTTCTGGCACCTTCGGAAGCATGGTCCATGGGCTCCATGGTCCCAGTCCAGTCTTTCCTCATCAGAAGGCTCAGGAGCCATACCTAGTTTGGAGGGGTGGCAAAGAAAAGGGGGACCACCTTGCAGGTTGCATCTCTCCTCCCTGACTTGGAAAACCCCCTCATCTGAAGACGGGGAGCAGAGGCAGCAAAGATCGTGCCATGAAGCCGGGGATAGTCTGAACATCTGACAGTGCTAGAGCAGAGAAAGTGAATGTTGTATGAACGGGGTTAAAGAATACTTCTAATTGCAATCTGAACCCAAGAAATCCAATGGGAATATATGTTTAGAAGGATTTGCTAATGGCGAATGAGCACTTTGAAAAAATACCGGAGAATTTAAGAAGAGAAAAATATTTTTAGAAAGAAAAAGAAAATTGAACTCTCAAAGTAAAAAGACGTGATATTGAAAAGACATTTTAAAATGCTGGAATTAGATCTTAAATTTTTTTTATTAATACTGCTCACTTACTGGATTTATAATTTAAAATAACTAAAATCAGATTTGTTAACAACACAGAGGCTGTAGCAAGTTGAAGGTAGAGCACCATCTGTTGCTAAAAGGAGAACTGCACAATCTCAGGAATAATCATGTATAAATCTCCAATGGTTTTAAAGTAAATAAATACTTGTAATTTATTTATTTTAAAACCATTGGAGATTTATACAATCAATAAGAACCTTAGCTAAGAGACTCCTGAACATTGCTGAATATATAGTGATTGGAAGAAGCGTGGATAACTCCTTGGTTCATTTAAATTGGATTGACTGCTTGACATTTAAAATTGTGATTTGGAACCTCTATTTTGAATCAACAATTTCTGGACAATTGGCCTAAAAGGAAATCTAGTAAGCAAAGGTGTAACGCAAGATGGAAGTGAACGAAGACAACGGAATGAAGCTGATATACCAAAACATTAAGAATTTTATAAAAGAACAATATAATGAGATGATGGAAATATTTGATCACATAGACCAAAAATTGGAAAACATGATACAAGGAACAATGTGCAAAAACCAGGACAATTAAGGAAAGAATGGAGCTACCAGAAAGGAGGAGAAAGCAGAACTGAGAAACCAGCAAGAAGACAACGTGGAAACATTATTAAAATCAATAGTGATTAAGGAATTAAAACAGGAGGAAAATACTTGAAAAGATTTAAAAGGGAATGGGAGAAACAGGAAGATAGCTGAAGAAACGAGATAAGAGGTTAGAACAGACATCTTTAAAACAAGACAGTGGGGAAAGGTAGAGAGGGGAGAAAAAGCTAGAATGTATAGTCAAAATATATTCACACACAGATGAAATAAAAGACTAAAAAAAATATGGGAGGCAACAACAAAAAAAGACTAAAAATTTGGATGCAGGTAAGAAATGATGGATAAAGGAAAAAGAAAGGGAAAGTAAAGTAAAAGATATTTCATGAAAGTATTTCAATAATGGGTATTAATATTAGAATTATAAGTTGGATAATTACTTTGTATGTAGTGTAATAGTTAAATATGTATAAAAATATGGTTAATAGTGAAATGCTAGAATTAAACAATAGGTGATCAGATAATGAAAGAATATATGTTAACACAAATATGTATATTAATTAGAATTTTATGGATTGGAGGATTGGAGAGAACATGAAAAGAGGAATGAAGAATTAAGTTTTAATTGAAAAACTAGAATTTGAATGATAGCATTATCAAAGCATAAAAATATGCTAGAATTAAATAATGGGTGATTAGATAATGAAAGAATGTACTGTAAAATACATGTGTGCTAATAGGGAACAGAAAAGAAATGTTATTATCATTTCTTTGAATATTATAGTGACAGAGGGGGAAAAAAAGTTAAAATAAATAGAAATAAGAGGGGAACTATATATATGTACCAATATATTAAGATATATGAAAGAATAAGAAGGTTTAGAACTGACGAGTGGCAGCAAAGGATATGAGCAATGAACAATGAAAATGAAAAGTAGTAATTGTGAGTAATAATATTATACCTGTTTTTATTGAAATGTACGATACTCCAGGTATCACACCATTCACGCATTGATATATATAAATAACTAAAATAAAAAAATTGAATAATAAAAATGTTTCTTAATAAGCTTCAAAGACTATAAAAGGAGTTTTCAAAATGTGTTGGGAAGTTCAAGGAATAATTGGCAACTGCTCAAAAACAAGCTGCCTTTCTGAGGCTGAACTCACTCCTCTAACAAAGAGAAATGGCAAGATTTCTTTAGCTAAACCTTAAGAGGAATGAAAAGAAAATGAGCATTATGTTTTGCAAATTAAAACAACTCTGCAGATTGAACTGCTTTCTGAATTTGATATATGTATACCATTTCTATTTCATATAGAGCAGGGGTGTCAAACTCATCTCATCCTGGCAGAGTCACGAAACATATTGGGACTTTCCCCCCTTCATTAAACCGGGCGTGGATGGGGCCTGCACATCTGGGCCACGGGCTTGACACCCCTGATATAGAGTCTTTAGGTAAATTAAGAGGGAAGTGAAGGAAGCCATCAGTCCTCCAATTGGAAAAGATAGTAAGATGGTGATCGGCAACAGGGAGGAAACTGAAGGGCTTAATTTCTATTTTCCATCTCTCTTTCCACAGGGAGAAGAAAAATGCAGGTCAAACTAGGAAAGGGAAGACCTGGCTGTTCTGAATGAATTCCAGTATTTCAGACCAAAAAGCTTATTCTGAAGCACCTTCCATGTATTTCTATGGTTTCTTCTATGGGCATTCTTTTATGAGAATTATGCATTTACATGACTTCTCCCATTTGAATCCTCTAATGTTGAGTCAGATAGGTTTCTACTGGAGGCCTTTCCACTTTGTTCATTTAGAAGGCTTCCTACCTGCATAGATCCTTTCATGATGAGTAAGATGTTCTTTCCCAGTAAAATTATTTTCACACCATGCATTTATATGGTGTGTGCATTCTTTCTTGAGTAAATGTCGTTAAAGCTTTCTAAACACTACACGCATTTATATGGTCTCTCCCTCAAGTGAATCCTTTTATGAGAATTAAGTGGTCCTCTTTGAGTAAAGCCTTTTCCGCATTCTGTGCATTTATATGGTCTCTCACCTGTATGGATTCTCTCATGATTAATAAGACCACTTTTCTGAGTAAACTGCTTTCCACACTCCATGCACCTGTATGGTCTCTCCCCAGTGTGGATTCTTTCATGACGAATAAGATCTCTGTTCCAGTTAAAGCTCTTTCCACACTCCAAGCATTTATATGGTCTTTCCCCTGTATGGGTCCTTTTATGAGAATAAAGATGTCCTGACCTAGCAAACAGCTTTCCACACACTGTGCATTTATATGGTTTCTCCCCTGTGTGAATTCTTTCATGACCAGTAAGACATCCTTTCCGAACAAACGTCTTTCCACACTCTAAGCATTTATATGGTCTCTCCCCTGTGTGGATCCTTTTATGAGTATTAAGATGTCCTTTCCAAGCAAAACTTTTTCCACACTCCATGCATTTATATGGTCTCTCCCCAGTGTGGATTCTCTTATGATGAATAAATTCTGCATTCCGACAAAAGCTTTTTCCACACTCCATGCATTTATACGGTCTTTCCCCGGTGTGAATTCTTTGGTGGACAGTAAGGCGCCACTTGTCAATAAAGCTCTTTCCACACTCCATGCATTTATACGGTTTATCTCCTGTATGGATCATTTGATGTCGAGTAAGGTCACCCTTGTCTAAAAAGCTCTTTCCACATTCCAGGCATTTATATGGTCTCTTCCCTGTGTGGATCCTTTTATGAGCATTAAGATATGCTGTTTGAGCAAAGTTTTTTCCACACTCTGTGCATTTATATGGTCTCTCCCCAGTGTGGGTCCTTTCATGATGAATTAGACCTCTGCCCCAATTAAAGCTTTTTCCACAGTCCAAGCATTTAAATAGTCTCTCCCCTATGTGGATTCTTTTATGAGCATTAAGTTGTGCTTTTTGAGCAAAGCTTTTTCCACACACTGTGCATTTATATGGTCTCTCCCCTGTATGGATTCTTTCATGATATATGAGATGACCTTTCTGCGTAAATTGCTTTGTACAGTCCATGCAATTGTATGGTCTCTCCCCAGTGTGGATCCTTTCATGAACAATGAGATGTCTTTTCTGAGTAAAGTACTTGCCACACTCTATGCATTTATATGGTCTCTCCCCAGTGTGGATCCGCTTATGACGAATAAGTTCTGAGTTCCAACGAAAGCTTTTTCCACACTCCAAGCATTTATACAATTTTTCCCCTGTATATATCATTTGATGGAAAGTAAGGTGACAATTGTCAATAAATCTCTTTCCATACTCCATGCATTTATATGGTCTCTCTCCTGTGTGGATCTTTTTATGACAAATAACCTCTGTTTTCTGACAAAAGCTTTTTCCATATTCTGGATATTTATATGGCCTCTCACTTGTGTGGCTCCTCCAATGGCAATGATTACTTTTGGTACTGAAGCTCTTTCCACATTGCATGCACAGTTTCATCTTTTTGCTTAGACGGAAATCCCTGTCATATTTTGCAAAAGTATGTAGTTTGTATTTTCTATTCAGTATTTTAAATAAAGTAAAAGAGAAGGAATGACTCTTTGCACACACTGCTCTTTGCAATGTCAGTAACCTCGGCTGTTTTTCTTTCTCATTTACCAGGCCATCACCTGCTTGGAAAAAAAAAACAGAAATTCTCATAAGAATTTTATAATGATGGCAAGGGGAGGGGGTTTGTCTCCCCGAATAAAAAATATACCTATCTGATCATCTGGCTTGGCACCAGCTATATGTCAAGCTAGGAGATGCTATGTGCAACTTGTTATCTAGGTGACTATAATGATATCCAAGGAATTTTACAGCCCTGAACCACTTAGGTTTACCTCCCACTTAAAACACCTTTCCCATTGAATGGAACTCAGAGCAAAGAGGATCCTTACACAGAGCAGCCATATTCCTGAAAAGTTCCAGCGTGACTTCCCTGCACAAGGCCTTCTGGCCAGAATCCAGCAGTGCCCACTCTTCTTCTGTAAAGTCCACAGCCACCTCCTCAAAGGGATCAGAGTCCTTGAAAGAAAAAGAAAATCTTCTCCAGTGGACAATCCTTTCTTATGGTTTTTTTCCCCTTATTTCCAAAAGAGAAAACAGAACTTTACAAGACCAGTTGGACATTTCCAATTGGACTGGCATAGGTTCTGCAGGTCCACACGGGGCTGGGAAGCCTGTTGTAAAGGCAGAAAACATGGTTTAGATGCATCCAAATTGTAGTATGGAAACACTTATGGAGCGCATACACACTGGCCTGGAATAACTCACCAAGGAGGTTTTGGGGAGAAGAATCCCCTGGCTCAGCAAAATAACATTTCTTAGAAAATAGAATAAACTTACTAGGAATTTTTTACGTGGGCTCTTTCAAAATGTTGGAAATGATCCTAGAAATCACAGATCATTTGACCAACGGTCTTATTGTTACAACCAGTTAGCATTGACTTAGGGGTATTTAAACAGACAACCTGTCCTTCATATGAGCCTTTTTTAAGTGGATATGTTGGCTTCTTTTTGAAACAATTTTTTTTACAGTTGCTATTGTTTTGCTTAATGGCCTTTATTTTTTAAACTTGTAGTCCAAAGTCTTTTGAAAAATATTCTAACATATCAATTACATTTCTTAATACAAGACTCTTCTGAATTGTCTTTCCTGTGCATCCACAGAACAGTTCTGAAGGTTGAATCAGTGAGACTTCACTGAATCATTCTATGGGGAGACCAGGTTCAAATGCATTTGGTTTTTGAAGTAGCTCATAAACAGAAGTTTAAACTACTCACGAGAAATCTACACTTACCTGGCAAGTTGTCCCCACTTGGATCCTTGAGAAAACCTCTTTAGGACTGGATGGATCCCCTCTTCCCTGAAGGTCTGCTGAGATCTCACCCACAAACGGCTCCTGCAACTGAAAGAACAGCCTGGTTTATCATCCACTTTCAGATGACGATAAAGGCGCTATTTCCCTTGCTTTACATTTACCCTGTCCATATACTTCCCCAACCTGTCAAAGTGAGAGAACTTGGGAAGTCCTGTTCTATGGGTGACTGTTATTTCTTGATAAATGCCAGCCACTTTTGTGAAACACTTCATTGCTTCTTTTTTTGTTTTTGTTTTATTCCAATCAGGAACTGGGTCTTCATTTCCTCCTCTTCACTTGACAGGTGTGTCTTTTTCCTGTTTGTGGATGTATTTATACCTGTTCTTCTTGTTTCAGGAGTATTTTCCTTTAGATTTGGGGACCTTTATTGAGGGATAGGATCATTCTCCCTTTTCTTTTTTGGAAGATTCTCTGTGCCTGTTGTAGTGCAGGACCACACCAGTCTGGCAGTTCAGGGAAAGACTTTGGAATGAACACAGGGATGCTTTTGGGAGTAAAATGTACTCTTTGAAAACACGATTGTCATTAAAAGGCAATTTCAATACTATATTATTTCCCACCATAAATTCCCGATCAGGTTTAACTTATAGTTACAAATATTTTAAGATAATTTTGAATATACAGAAAGGAAGAACTGAACCAGATAATTTCGATTGGAATGTGTGGGAAGCAAATCCCGCCCATTCGTCACACATTCTGCCTTCTGCAATTCAAAAGCACAAATCAGAATAGGCTCTAGTCTAGACAAAGATCAAAGAGCAATGGGAAACAACAAACATAAGTGTGCAACATTCCTCCTAATCGGACCATAACCTGGGATCACTTTTATCTTGAGATCTGTTTGGTGAAATAAGTAAATTGAGTCTGTCATTTGCACCTCTATAACTGTCTGGTTCGGTTCTGCAACCCAACAAGAAAAACACAGACTTCAGAGGATAATTAGAACTGCAGAAAAAATAATTGCTACCAACCTGCCTTCCATTGAGGACCTGTATACTGCACGAATCAAGAAGAGGGCCGTGAAAATATTTACAGACCCCTCGCATCCTGGACATAAACTGTTTCAACTCCTACTCTCAAAACGACGCTATAGAGCACCGCACACCAGAACAACTAGACACAAGAACAGTTTTTCCCCGAAGGCCATCACTTGCTAAACAAATAATTCCATCAACACTGTCAAACTATTTACTGAATCTGCACTACTATTAATCTTCCCATAGTTCCCATCACCAATCTCTTTCCATTTATGACTGTATGACTATAACTTGTTGCTGGCAATCCTTATGATTTATATTGATATACTGACCGTCAATTGTGTTGTAAATGTTGTAGCTTGATGAACGTATCTTTTCTTTTATGTACACATCTGCACCAAGACAAATTCCTTGTGTGTCCAATCACACTTGGCCAATAAAAATTCTATTCTATTCTATTCTATTCTAAATGGGCCTTTCTTCCAAAACTATCACTTTCAGTGAAAAAAATGGTAAAACACGTCTCAGCAGGGTGCCTCAACTGCAGCCATTTCTGTCATGATGCCTAACCAAATGTTTGCCCTAATCTCTTCTTAATGTCCTTGATTTCCTACAAAGTCTGTTACATATGTCAGCATCCCACAGAATTTTTACCACTATGAAACGGAAGCATTTGTCTGAAAATGCAATGAGTTCCAAAATATTAGGAATTACTGAAAATCTTCCGATGACGACTTCATCAATTGTGTTGTAAATGTTGTACCTTGATGAACGTATCTTTTCTTTTATGTACACTGACAGCATATGCACCAAGACAAATTCCTTGTGTGTCCAATCACACTTGGCCAATAAATTCTATTCTATTCATGGCTGCGATTTCTTACAAAGGCTGCGAAATACAGTAGCGTCCCACGGTGTACTTGTCTCACCTGCCACCCCTTTCCGGGCTGCGGGGCGGCTGGTGGGCCGAGGAGGCAGCCTTCGGCCAGGGCCACCGCCTGGGCGCAGCTCTCCGCCCCGCACTCCCTCAGCCAGCCCGACAGCTCCGGGGGCAGCAGGGCCAGCAGCTGCTCCAGCACCACCAGGTCCAGCATGTCGGCTTTGCTGCGCCGCTCGGGCCGCAGCCACCCCCGGCACAGCCCGTGCAGGCGGCTGCAGAGCGCCCGGGGCCCCTCGGCTTCCAGGGAGCGGCAGCTGCGGAACCGCCAGCGCTCAGCCTCGGAGCTGCGGGGCTCCTCGGGGAGGCCGCTCGGGCCGTCGCTGGACTCCCTGCTGCCGCCGACGCTCCCCGCCTGAAGGGCCGCTGCTGCTCCCGCCCCCAGAGACCCCCGGGCCTCCATTCGATCTCCGGCTTCAGCAGAGCCAGTACGGGGGAAAACTCGCTGAGGCCGCCTTCAGTCACGGTGGACCCGCCCCTTTCCCGGTTTCAGGGGAGAAAATGGAGCTCCGCTCCCTCAGAGTTTCTGAGGCGGAGAAGAGCAGCTGCGAGTCTCTCCCGCCAAAACTTCCCGCTCTCGCCAGGCCTCCCACAGACTCGGTGAGATATGACTGCTTCCTAGAGAGGCACAAGATTATTAATCCCTCGTGCTTTATTGCTCTTGACTAGAGCGTCTCATGAGGCAGCTACCGCCTCTCCTGTCCTCTGTTCAACATCCGGGCCTGGCAAAGGTCTTCTGCGCATGCTCTGTTCTGTGTCGGCCAAAGTCACGTGGTGGTGTATTCGGTTGGGGAATGGGAGGGGATGCGCGGATGAAGCCCCGGAGGCGGTGAAGCAGGGCAGGAATCGAGCAAAGCGCCTTTGAATGGAATCTAAGATTAACAGAGTTGGAAGGGACCTTGTTGGTCATCTAGCCCAACCCTCTGCCCAAGTAGGAGACCCTGCACCATTTCTAACAGATGGCAGTCCTGTCTATTCTTGAAAGCCTCCAGTGATGAAGCTCCCACAACTTCCGAAGGCAACTTCTGTTCCATGGGTTGTTATGTCAGAAAATTTCTCATTTCTAGGTTGAATCTTTCCTTGACCAGTTTCCATCCATTATTCCTTGTCTGGCCTTCAGGTGCCTTCGAAAATAGCTTGACCCCGTCCTCTTTGTGGCAACTTGGAAGACTGCTATCATGTCTCCCCTGGTCCTTCTCTTCACTAGACTAGCCATGCTCAGTTCCTGCAACCATTCTCTGTTTTAGCCTCCAGTCCCCTAATTATCCCGGTTGCTCTTCTCTGCACTACTTCTGAGCACCTGGGGTTTCTCTTTACTTCCCCGTAATTTATGTACTATATAATTATAATTATATATGTTATATATTATTAAATATGTAAGTAATAACTTTTCGGGATTTCTCCAAACCAGTTTGTCCTCTCTGTTGTCTGTATTAATGTGATGCTCAAAGGAATCTTTTTTTTTCTACAGTGCAATCTGCCCATTACGTTTGTAGTTTCTATTTCTGCTGTGGGAAGCCCCCCCCCCCACTCTAGAGAATGAAATATTTCGGGGAACATTAAAAGGTAAAATATATTTCCCCAAAGGAGAAATGAAGAAATATGGTCTTAGAGCCAGAAAGCAGCCCCAGATTTTAGTAGCTCCCAGTAGATTCTGTGCCCATTAAGACTATTCACAAACAAAACACCTTCACCTCTGGGGGAGCTCTGTTGAAATCTCCATGACTGACTACCATAAATGAAATGACAGCCTATTTCATGATCCACTTGCAAATGATTATAACCATGTTAGCGCTTATCTTTTTTTCCTCTCCACTTGTACTTCCCAACCCAAGTCAAAGTGAGAGAATTTGAGAACTCCTAATCTGTGTGGGTGGCTGCTGGATTTCTGGATAGAATGCCTGCCACTTTTGTGAAATACTATTTTTTTTTTGTTTGAATTTATATCCCGCCCTTCTCCGAAGACTCAGGGCGGCTTACAATGTGTCAAGCAATAGTCTTCATCCATTTGTATATTATATACAAAGTCAACTTATTGCCCCCAACAATCTGGGTCCTCATTTTACCTACCTTATAAAGGATGGAAGGCTGAGTCGACCTTGGGCCTGGTGGGACTTGAACTTGCAGTAATTGCAAGCAGCTGTATTAATAACAGACTGCATTAGTCTGTTGAGCCACCAGAGGCCCAGAGCTTCATTGCTTCTTTTGATATTTTTTTTTCCGTCAGGAGCTGCTGTTTAGCTCCTCCACTTCACTTGACAGGTGTGGCCTTTCCTTCTTTATCTTTTGCTACATATTTTTCCTTTAGATTTGGGGACCTTTTATCTCTGGAGGACAAGAGTCTTCAGTTTGGCATGGCTTTTATGTGCCCCTTGCAGTGGGGAAACCATCAAACTTAGCAGTTCAGGGAGAGACTTTGGGATGAACATTGAGATGCTTTTGGGAAGTCTAAAACACACCCCTTGAAAACTGCAACCACCATTAAAAGGCAATTTGAATACTTCATTCTTGCTCACCTCAAATCCCAAGTCAAATTTACCTTTTAGTTATAACATAACATAACATCAGAGTTGGAAGGGACCTTGGAGGCCTTCTAGTCCAACCCCCTGCCCAGGCAGGAAACCCTACACCATTTCAGACAAATGGTTATCCAACATTTTCTTAAAAATTTCCAGTGTTGGAGCATTCACAACTTCTGAAGGCAAGTCGTTCCACTTTATTTATTTATTTTATTTATTTATTTGATTTTTATACCGCCCTTCTCCCGAAGGACTCAGGGCAGTGTACAGGCAAGATAAAACCAACAATACAAATATACAGGTTAAAATACCATTTAAAAAACTTATTTAAAATTAGCCTGAAGTTAAAAATTACCGTCAATTAAAACCCCATTTAAAATTAAAAAAATTTCACTTTTAAAAATCCAGTTTAAGCCAGCCCCGCGCGAATAAAAAGATGTGTCTTCAGTTCGCGACGGAATGTCCGAAGGTCAGGTATTTGACGTAAACCCGGGGGAAGCTCGTTCCAGAGTGTGGGAGCCCCCACAGAGAAGGCCTTCCCCTGGGGGCCGCCAGCCGACATTGTTTGGCGGACGGCACCCTGAGAAGTCCCTCTCTATGGGAGCGTACGGGTCGGTGGGAGGCATGTGGTAACAGCAGGAGGTCCCGTAAGTATTATTACTTATTAATTATTACTACTAAAGTATTATTACTTATTATTACTTATTATTATTACTTATTAATTGTTCTGTCAGGAAATTTCTCCTTAGTTCTAAGTTGCTTCTTTCTTTGATCAGTTTTCACCCATTGCTTCTTGTTCTACCCTCAGGTGCTTTGGAGAACAGCCCAACTCCCTCTTCTTTGTGGCAGCCCCTGAGATATTGGAACACAGCTATCATGTCTCCCCTAGTCCTTCTTTTTGTTAAACTAGACATACCCAGTTCCTGCAACCGTTCTTCATGTTTTAGCCTCCAGTCTCCTAATCATCTTTGTTGCTCTTCTCTGCACTCTTTCTAGAGTCTCAACATCTTTTTTACATCGTGGCAACCAAAACTGGATGCAATATTCCAAGTGTGGCCTTACCAAGGCATTATAAAGTGGCACTAACACTTCACGTGATCTTGATTCTATCCCTCTGTTTATGCAGCCCAGAACTGTGTTGGCTTTTTTAACAGCTGCTGCACACTGCTGGCTCATATCTAAATGGTTATCCACTAGGACTCCAAGATCCCTCTCACAGGTACTACTATTGAGCAAGGTACCACATATACGGTACTGGTGCATTTTGTTTTTTTGGCCTAAATGTAGAACCTTACTTTTTTCACTGTTGAATTTAATTTTGTTAGATAGCGCCCAATGTTCAAGTCTGTCAAGATCTTTCTGTAATTTGAGCCTATCTTCTGGAGTGTTGGCTATTCCTGCCAGCTTGGTGTCATCTGCAAATTTGATGAGTTCCCCATCTATCCCCTCGTCCAAGTCATTGATGAAGATGTTGAAGAGTACTGGGCCTAAAACAGAGCCTTGGGGTACTCCACTGCATACTTCCCTCCATGTGGATGTAGTTCCGTTGAGGACTACACGTTGAGTGCGGTTGGTCAGCCAATTACGAATCCATCTGGTGGTGGTGCTGTCTAACCCACATTTTTCTACTTTATCTAGTAGTAGGTTATGATGTACTTTATCAAATGCTTTACTGAAGTCCAAGTAAATTATATCGACAGCATTCCTCTGGTCTACTAATTTTGTCATTTTGTCAAAGAATGCGATAAGATTAGTCTGGCATGATCTGTTTTTGACAAACCCATGTTCGCTTTTGGTTATTACTTTGTTTGCTTCTAGGTTTTCGGTGATTCGTTGCTTGATTATCTTTTCCAGAATCTTCCCCGGTATTGAGGTCAGACTGATAGGTCTGTAGTTTCCTGGATCTGTTTTTTTTTCCTTTTTTGAAGATGGGAACTACATCAACTCTTTTCCAGTCCTCTGGCAGCTCCCCTGTGCTCCAGGATCTTTGAAAGATATAGTTCAGTGGTTCTGAGATCACGTCTACCAGTTCCTTCAGAACCTTGGGGTGTAATCCATCCGGTCCTGGTGATTTGAACTCGTCTAGGGTAGACAGGTGTTCACTTACCATTTTCTTCCCTATTTTAACTTGTGTTTCTAATCTGTTTTTTGTAGTGCTTGTTTTTAACATGTTGGAAGAAGCTTTTTTTGTTATTTTTTACTTTTGTCGCTAGCCTTTGTTCATTGTGAGCCTTAGCTTTCCTCACTTCATCTTTACAGGCTCGGGCTATTTGCTGATATTCTGCCTTAGTTATTTGCCCCTCTTTCCACTTTTTATATTTGTCTTTTTTGTCTTTCAATTTGTCAGATAGTTCTTTATGCATCCATGCTGGTTTCTTTTGAGATCTACTATTTTTCTTCTTCATTGGTATTGTGTTAGACTGTGCTTTTATAATCTCACTTTTCAAAATTTCCCAAGCTTCTTGAGTTGTTTTAATAAGTTTTAATGTTATCTACAATACAGAAAGAATGAGCTGAACTAGAGGTGGACGTAAGATCAGAGTAGCCTCTAGACCAGCGGTTCTCAACCTGGGGTCGGGACCCCGTTGGGGGTCGAATGATGATTTGCCAGGGGTCGCCTAAGACCATTGGAAATATGGGAAGTATACTTGCGAGTTGAAGAATCGCGCTCCAATGGTTGACAAGCCAGCTGCAGGCTCTTCAAATCGCTAGCTGAATTCGGCTTCAAGCGCAATGAATTAAAAAAGAGAGAAATCTTTGCTCTGATGTCTCCCTCTCAAGCCAGTTGCAATCACTCCCAATCGCTAGCCTAATCTAGCTTCAGGCGCGATAAACTTAATAGGGGAGGACTCTCCGCTTTAATGCCTCCGTCCTCAAGGCAATCGCAAGCAGTTCAGATTGCTAGCCAATACAGCTTCAGGCACGATAAATTCAAAACGAAAATAATTTTACGGTTGGGGTCGCCACATCGTGGGGAATTGTATTAAAGGGGTCACCACATCATGGGGAATTGTATTAAAGGGGTCGCAGCACTATAAAGGTTGAGAACCACTGCTCTAGACTAAGGTCAAAGTGCAGTGGAAACAATAAATGTACTACTGTGCAACATTCCTCCTAATTTGAGCATAACCTAAGATGTCTTTAATCCTGAGATCTCATTGCTAAAGTAAGAAAATTGGCCTTTCGCCCAAGATTACCACCTTCAGTGAACAAATGCTAAACCATGTCTCAGGAAAGTCCCCTTTGAGCAAAACCTGCTCCACATTCTGTGGATTTATATGGTCTCTCTCCCCGTATGAACTCTTTCATGATTAGTAAGATCATTTTTCTGAGTAAATTGCTTTCCGCGTTCCATGTACTTGTATAGTCACTCCCCAGTGTGGGTCCTTTCATAACAAATAAGATCTTTGCTGCAGTTAAAACTTTTTCCACACTCCATGCATTTATACGATCTCAGCTCTGTGGATTTTCTCATGCAATTTAAGGTGTCCTTTCTGAGCAAAACTCTTTCCACATTCTGTACATTGAAATGGTTTCTCCCCTGTATGGATTCTTTCATGACTAATAAGACCACTTTTCTGAGTAAACGCTTTCCCACATTGTATACATTTATAAGGTCTCTCCCCAGTGTGGATTCTCTTATGACGAATAAGTTCTGAGTTCTGACAAAAGCTTTTTCCACACTCCACGCATTTATACGGTCTTTCTGCTGTGTGCATCCTTAGATGGAAAGTAAGGCGCCATTTGTCAATAAAGCTCTTTCCACACTCCAGGCATTTATGTGATTTGTCTCCTGTGTCAATCCTTTGATCATATGTAATATCACAACTCTCAGTGAATCTCTTTCCAAACTCCACGCAACTATATGTGTTTTCACTTGAGTGGCCCCTCTGATGGTGAGTCAGATTATGCCTTGTACGGAAGTCGCTTTGGTTATTTGAAGACTCTGCCCTTGGTAGTTTAAATAGCCGCTGCCACTTCTCATTCTCATTTTCCAGCCTATCACCATCACCTAGTTGGAAAAAAAAAAACCCAAGAAATTCTCATTAGAATTTAAAATGATGGCGAAGGGGGTAGTGGTGAAATCTGATCCGGCTTGCTACTTGTTCGCTGGCTGTGCATGCACTAGTAGTCCATGCGTGCGCATGCACAGTTCGCATCGAAACGTGCACTGGGCGCGCATGCACAGTATGCGCCAAAAGGAGGCTTGGGAAGGTAATTCGTTTTAATTCATTTTAAATCTGGCCACTTTATAATATGTTTGTTTTAATTTCTTTTAATATTGATATTGTGATTTTTTACTTGGCTGTACACCGCCCTGAGTCCTTCGGGAGAAGGGCGGTATAAAAATTGAATAAAATAAATAAATAAATAAATAAAGTAGAACATTAGGGGGGGGGAGGGAGATCAGCTGTGGTGTCGATCTTGGGAACCTTTTTTTTTTTCTGTTTAAAAACATTTTTTACTACCTATTCACCTGAACCAGTAGGAAAAAATACTTTAAAAAAGTTAAAAAAAAAAAAAAAGGCTTGGACGATCACGCAGTACAGTTGTGATTTGGGAACCTTTTTAAAGCATTTTTTACTACCGGTTCGGGAGAATAGATAGTAATAAAATGCTTTTAAAAAGTAAAAAAAAAGAAGGCTCAGACAATCACAGCTGTGCCATGCAATCATCCAAGCCTTTTAAAAAACTTTTTAAAAGCATTTTTTAACTACCTATTCGTCCAAACCGGTAGTAAAAAAAATGCTTAAAAGGTAAAAAAAAACTAAAAAAAAAAATTCCCACAATTGCGTGTTGCACAGCTGATCGTCGGAACTTTTTTTTTTTTTTTTACATTTTTTTACTACTGGTTTGGCAAACCTATAGCATTTTTTACTGCCATTTCAGACGAACCAGCCCTAACCGATAGCATTTCACCCCTGGAAGGGAGTTATTTCCCACTCAAAAATATGCCCATTTGAGTATCAGGTTGGTATCAGCAATTTGTCAAGCCAGGAGATGCTGATTTAAAATTATTATCAATGATACTCTTAATGATATCCAAGAGATTTTTCAGCCCTGAACCATATTACCGTATATACTCGAGTATAAGCCGACCCGAATATAAGCCAAGGTACCTAATTTTACCACAAAAAACTGGGAAAAACTATTGACTCGAGTATAAGCCTAGGGTGGGAAATGAGGCAGCTACTGGTCAATGTAAAAAATAAAGATAGAGCCAAGTAAAATAACATGAATATTTATTTGAACGAAAAACAATAAAAGTGCAAAAGGGGGTTCCCAAAAAGAATATGGTATCAAAAATACAGTATCTTTAAAAGTAACAGCAACCAAGCTAACGAGAGCTAAAATCCCTCAAAACTGGAGTTCTCCTCCTCATCATCTGTTTGTCCAAACAGAGCTTCAGCTACTTCAGCTTCTGTGATGTTATCCGCATATACGTTGTCGTCATCACTGAGTTCACAGTCGTCATCATCACTGCTGTCACTCTCATACAATGCGCTGTCTTCACTGCCATCCATAGCATTACTAATGCCACATTTCTTGAAGGCACGTTGCACCATGTCCTCTGGAATATCTTCCCATGCATCACGAACCCACTGTGCTATTAGTTCTATGTCTGGCTTTCTCAGATTTCCAACTTTTGTCAGACGAGCTTGACCAGATGTCATCCATTCATGCCACATCCTTCGCACACGGTCCTTGAAAGGTTTATTTAAACTGACATCTAGGGGCTGCAATACAGATGTAAGCCCACCTGGAATAACGGCCAAAGTGACTTGAGATGACTTTGCCAATTTTTTTATGTCATCAGATGTGGGCTCTGAACATATCCCAAACTAACAGTGATGGTTTTTTCTTTAAGGCTGCTCCTGGTCGTCCGTTCCAAATTTCTTCCAGCCATTTTTTTGTTCCATCTTCATCCATCCAGCCTTTAACATGTGCACGCACTGTAATTCGTGGCGGGAATTTTACCTTTTTAGGCAAGGTCTTTCTTTTAAAAATAATAACAGGCCTCAGCTTGGTTCCATTAGCCAAACATGACAGAACGACTGTGAAATGGTTTTTTTCATTTCCTGTGGTTCTTAGTAAAATTGTTTTGTCTCCCAAACTTGCCACAGTTCTGTTGCTTGGAAGATCAAAGGTCATAGGCGTTTCATCCATATTTCCAATATCTTGAAGGTCATAGTTATGGATCCTTCTTTGTTTTATGATGAATGAATGGAATGACATCACTTTTTCATCAAGGTCTTTTGGCAGCTTCTGTGCAATCTTTGTTCTTTGCCGCAAACATAGGCCAAACCTATTCATGAAGCGGGTACACCATCCTGCTGATGCAACAAATTTTTCAGTGCCTGGTACTTTAAATTTTTCTTCTTTAGCCATTTGAAGGGCATGTAAGCGAATTCCCATACGTGTTACACAGTAACCATTTTGACGACACTCCATAACCCATTTATGCAATTCAGTCTCTAGAGCCCCATATGAAGTCGTTAAACCACGTCGAGCTTTTTTTGCCTTTGGAAGCTTTTCCAAGTCAGCTTTCATTTTCCGCCACTCCCTTACTTGTTTTTTGTCAACACAAAATTCCCTACTTGCAATACTGTTATTGCTTTCTTCTGCTCTTGACACAACGTTAAGTTTGAAAGCAGCTCAGATGACTCATGCTTTTGTTTTGATGGTCCAGGATTAGAAGTACCGGTACCAATATTGGGATCCATTTCTAACAGGAAAATTCAGTACATTAGGCAGTGGACAGTACGTTCGATCGCCAGTGGACAGTACGTTCGTTAGACAGTGGACAGTACATTAGGCACTGGACAGTATATTCCAACTTAGCACAACCACCTTACATGGGCAACACAACTATCATGTTAAATAAAAATACCTGTAATAGAGCACGTTTTAATTTTTTACTTTTCCCTTCCTCGTGGCTCAATCTGCTGAATTAACAGGGGCTATGTGTGTGTTTTCAGTTAGAGGCAGGCACATGCACACAGAGGAGGAGCTTGTGTCTCTGAGTGATGTGCCAGCCTCCTTAACGCTGTGTGTGACACTGTCCAGGCTGTGCTGCTGCGGGCTCGAGGGGGGGGGCAACTCAGCTCATATGGCAGGCTGCAACAAGGGGAGCCGGGACTACAACTAACTCTGCAAGGGGAGCCGAGACTACAACGGGGGGAGCCAGCACTTCAGATACAGGTACCTCTGCGGGGGGGGGGGATGATGTTCGGCGCTCATTTTTATTATCTCCTGGGGGGGATGTATATTCGGCACTTGTTTACATGTCGGCGCTTGCTACAACTACCTCTGCGGGCGGCAGGTGACAGCTCACCCGCCGCTCGCACAGGCAGAGCGCACACCATAGCAATGCCCAGCACATCACTGCAAAGGTTTCCATAACCGCGGCCACGGTTATGGAAACCTTAGCTTTAGAAGCAGCGCCCCCTGCTGGATATCTATCAAAAATACAGTATCTTTTAAAAGTACATCGAGACGTAGACTCGAGTATAAGCCGAGGGGGGCCACTTTTCAGCACAAAAAACGTGCTGAAAAACTCGGCTTATACTCGAGTATATACGGTACCTATTCGTCCAAACCGGTAGTAAAAAAATGCTTAAAAGGTAAAAAAAAAAGTAAAAACAAAATTCCCACGATTGCTTGTTGCACAGCTGATCGTCGGAACTTTTTTTTTTTTTACATTTTTTTACTACTGGTTTGGCAAACCTATAGCATTTTTTACTGCCAGTTCAGACGAACCAGCCCTAACTGATAGCATTTCACCCCTGGAAGGGAGTTATTTCCCACTCAAAAATATGCCCATTTGAGTATCAGGTTGGTATCAGCAATTTGTCAAGCCAGGAGATGCTGATTTAAAATTATTATCAATGATACTCTTAATGATATCCAAGAGATTTTTCAGCCCTGAACCATATTAAGCCTTTGTGCTGTTAGATCAATCTGCTGAGGCATTTCCATCTAAGGCCTTTCACAATGCTATAGTGAGCATTTTTGCCAAGGTCCTTGTTGTTTTTTAGAAGAGTGGCTGTGAGGACAACTTTGGACAAAATTGTCCATGAAGTGGCTCAGCTGGTTTATGATCTAGAGGTTCTGGCAGTTAAAAGGAAAACAAAGGGAAGTGTATGGGACATTTGCACATGCGGGTGTTCAGTGGACATTAGCTACATTGTGATCCTGATTTTCCTGAGATCAGGAAAGATTTTACAGAACTCATTAGAGTTCTCACCATCTCAATTATGCAATTGAGTGCATGTATCTTCCCTGTTTAATTCCCACTTAAAACACCTTTCCTAATCAACAGAACCCGGAGCAAAGAGGATCCTTACCCAAAGCAGCCATATTCATAGTAACCTCCAGCATGACTTCTCTGCACAAGGCCTTCTGGCTAGAATCCAGCAGTGACCACTCCTCCTCTGTAAAGTCCACAGCCACCTCCTCAAAGAGATCAGAGTCCTAGAAAGAAAAAAATATCTCCCCTATATGGCAGTCCTCTCTTATGTCTTCTTTCTTAATTCCAAAAGAGAAAAGAGAAAAGCTTTGCAAGAGACCAAATGGACATTTTCTTCTAGGAAAGATACAAACACCCTGCAAGTGCACATAGGGGTCCCAGGGTGGGAAGCCCCCCCCCCTCCTCCATGCTGCATTTTTAAAGGCACAAAATATGGCTTAGAGTGATGCATCCAAGTTGTAGAATGGCACTGCTTGGGGACCCCACTCCCCTAGCCTGGAACAATTCACCAAAAAGGGCCTCTGGTGGCTCAGACTGCTAAGACAGTCTGTTATTAACAGCAGCTGCTTGCAATTACTGCAGGTTCAAGTCCCACTAGGCCCAAGGTTGACTCAGCCTTCCATCCTTTATAAGGTAGGTAAAATGAGGACCCAGATTGTTGGGGGCAATAAGTTGACTTTGTATATAATATACAAAAATGGATGAAGACTATTGCTTGACATAGTGTAAGCCGCCCTGAGTCTTCGGAGAAGGGCTGGATATAAATGCAAATTTAAAAAAAAAGATTTTGCACAGAGGAATCCTCTAGGCGTAACTCTCTGGCCCAGTAAAACACAAATTTCTTAGAAAACAGGACGTAACTATTAGAAATTCTTGATCTGCCCTATTTCAAAATGTTGTACGTGATCCTGAAAATATCAAGTCACTTTACCATCAGTCTTGCCATTAAATCTTCTCAGCTTTGACTTACAGGTTTATATGAGAAATTTAGTTTAGTTTAGTTTACTTTATTGTCATTGCACATGGTACAACGAAATTAAATGCCTTCTTCAGTGTACATTATAACTATAAAAATAAAAACACAAGCATACATCCTTTACGTTCTATATAATTGAAACTGAAAACCCAATGTTGCACTATACTGTAGAATTCAATATGGTTATTGCCCTGGGATAGAAGCTGTTTTTCAGCGTATTTGTCCTTGTTTTTATTATCCTGTACCATCTGCCAAATGGTAATAGTTCAAAAAATAGGTGCCCAGGATGAGTTGGATCTTTAAGAATGTTTTGAACTTTCTTAACTTAGCGGGAGCTATAAAGCTCTTCCAAAGAGGGGAGAGGGCAAGCGATGATCTTCTGGGCAATGACGTTGATCCTCTGGAGTGCTGCAATTGGCAAACCATACACAGATGCAGTAAGTTAAAATATTCTCTATGGTGCAGCGATAGAAGGCCACCAGCAGTTTTTCATTAAGTTGTTGTTTACTGAGAAGTCTCAGGGCGGAGTATAATCTCTTCTGGGTCCTTTTGACCAGTGCTGCAATGTGAGTGCCCCAGGTCAGGTCTTCTTTTATAACACCCAGAAACTTAAAACTGGCCACTTGCTCCGCTCGGTCTCCATTGATAAGCAAGGGCTGGATGTCTGATCTATTCCTTCTACCGTATAGTCCACTATAAGCTCCTTGGTCTTATTTGTGTTAAGGACCAAGTTATTGTCTCCACACCACGAAAGCAACCATTCCATGGTTTAGTTTCAAATTTGTCCACCTGTAATTTATTTTTAAATGGATATATTGGGCTATTACCAGTGGTGAGATTCAGCCAGTTCACACCCCTTCAGGAGAACCGGTTGTTAACTTTGTGAGCAGTTTGACAAACTGGTTGTTGGAAGAAATCATTAGGGTAGAGAACCAGTTGTTAAATTACTTGAATCCCACCACTGGCTATTATTGAAGCAATTTATAGGATGGGATAGGATGGGATGGGATGGGATAGAATAGAATAACAAGAGTTAGAATGGACCTTGGAGGTCTTCTAATCCAACTTCCCGCTTAGGCAGGAAACCCTATACCATTTCAGACAAATGGTTATCCAATCTTTTCTTAAAAACTTCCAGTGTTAGATCATTTACAACTTCTGGAGACAAGTTGTTCCACTGATTAATTGTTCTAACTGTCAGGAAATTTCTCGTTAGTTCTAAGTTGCTTCTCTCCTTGATTAGTTTCTACCCACTGCTTCTAGTCCTCTCACTCAGACACTTTGGAGAATAGCTTGACTCCCTCTTCTTTGTGGCAGCCCTGATATATTGGAACACTGCTATCATGTCACCCCTAGTCCTTCTTTTCATCAAACTGAGCATACTCAATTCCAGCAACCATTCTTTATGTTCTAGCCTCCAGTCCCCTAATCATCTTTGTTGCTGTTCTCTGCACTCTTTCTAGAGTCTCAACATCTTTTTTACATTGTGGCGACCAAAACTAGATGCACTATTCCAAGTGTGGCCTTACCAAGGCATTATAAAGTGGTATTAACACTTCACGTGATCTTGATTTCTATCCCTCTGTTAATGCAGCCTCGAACTGTGTTGGTTTTCTGGCAGCTGAAGCACACTACAGCTGCCAAAATACCAATTTTTGTTCACTTGCTTCATGTTTTTAATTTTTTAACTGCTTTCCCCAAGTCTTTTCAAAACTGTTAAACTGTTCCAAAATATAAGTTACATTTCCTAATACAAGACTCTTGTGAATTGTCCTTTGTTTGCATTCCTAGAACTATCTTCAAAGTTAAATCATTAAGGCTCACTGGGTCATTCTGTGGGGACACCAGGTTCAAATTCACATAGACTCGGCATTTGGTTTTCAAAGAAGCTCATGAATGAATGAAGCTCATGAACTTTTCAGAAGAAATCTACACTTACTTGGCAAGGTGGCCCCAGTTGGATCCTCCTGAAAAGAAGCTCTTTAGAATCATTAGATGGATCTCCTCTTCCTTGGAGCTCTGCTGAGATCTCCTCAATTAACGGCTCCTGCAACTGAAAAAAAAGCCTGATTTATGATCCACTTTCAAATGACTTTAACCATGTTTTTCTTCTCCACATGTATTTTTCCAATTCAAATCAAAATGATAGAACTTGAGAAACTCCTACTCTGTGAGTTGCTGTTATTTCTGAATAAACACCTGCCACTTTTGTGAGTTGCTTTTTTATTTCCTATTTTCCTTCTGAACAGGAGCTGTTTATCTATCTCCTTCCCTTTACTTGACAACAATGGCCTTTCCGTCTTTGTGAATGTATTTATGTGTTTTTATGTCTATTCTATCCATGAGGAGACCACCAACCTGGAAGTTCAGAAGGAGATCTTGGAATATACACCAAGGTGTCTTTGAGAGTAAAATCCACGCCCTGAAACATTGAGACTCTCATTAAAAGCTATTTGGATACTTCCTTCTTTCTAAAAAGTTCCCAGTCAGGTTTAACTTTTAGTGATAAATATTTTAAGATAATTTTGAATATATAGAAAAGAAAAGCAGAACTAGGGAGAATCTCTGCTGCAATGGAGTGCAACCTTTCGGCAGATTTCATCAATAAATCACTTTTGCAAAATGATTCTGAAGGATATCCACCTTTAATGAATGATATACTCTCCATATCAAAGCAAAGGGACATGCAGAGTGCAGTAATATCCTAAGGTAGACTAAAAGCATGACGTGACACAAATTGGGAATAGATGAAAATAGAATTAGTAACAGTAATGAAAATCATGTCTGGAACTTCAATAACCAAAAACTGTCAGCAGACAGACCATTCGCTAAACCATAATGTAAACACTGCTTTTTTGACATGTTAATATCAGGAAGAATCTTGAGAAAGCTAAGTTTAATAGCTTATCAATACAGTCCAGGGAAACAATGCTGTATAATTGCATAAGCCATTTTATCTTGCTCTCATATTGTTTCAAATGGGAAGGTCCATATGTATTTAACCTGAAAAATAGGTTTGTTTAGAGGGTCTCTCCTATCATTTCTAAAGGATTATGAATAAATTATACTTTGTTGTTTCTCTCTGCAAGTTTTGTTTTTTTCTTCAGACACCATTTTTTTCAAACATTATCCGATGTACAACGGAAAGTCTGTTTAGAACTGTCTGCAGTGAAAAGTCTACAGTGGGGTATTACAAAAATCCGTCTCAGGCCCACTACTCTTCAATATCTTCATAAATGATTTAGATGAGGGAATAGCAGGGGAACTCATCAAATTTGTAGATGACATTAAGCTGGCAGGAATAGCCAACTCCCCAGAAATAAACTGAGGATACAAAATGGTCTTGTCAGACTTGAACAATCCAGAAAATGAAATTTAATGGAGAGAAAAGCAAAGTTTTACACTTAGGCAGGAAAACCATAGATACAAGTACAGATTAGGCAAAACCTGGCTCAAAAACCTTAACTGTCAGAAGGACTGTAGAGTCCTAGTAGACAGTCACTTAAATATGAGCTGGCAGTCTGTGGCAACAGCCAAAAAAGCTAATAAAATCCTTGGTTGTATAAACAGAAGCATAGAATCAAAATTACGTGAACAATTAGTTTACAATTAGTTTATAAAACCTCAGTAAGGCTACACCTTGAATACTGCATTCAGGTTTGGTTACCACATTACAAAGATGTTGAGAGACTGGACAGCTACCGTATTTGTCTGAAATGGTTTTCTGTATGAACAAGGGGGTTACACAAGAAGACTCTCAAGTCCCTTCCCACTCTATATGGAAGAATCCAGGAAATACAAGACTTGTGTTAAGTATCTAATAATCATACAATATTTCTGCTTACATCAGTTGGGAAAAACACATAGGCTTGGGATCTGCATCTATACTAATTTTACTGAAACTAAGCAATGTAAAAAATGGATAACTATATTCAAATTGTGATTTTGAAAAGTATTTTACTGACGAGCTGAAGGAGCTTCTTTGAGGAGAAGTGAAATGTCTTCAAAGAAAAACCAGACCACCAGTTGGTGACCGCTGGACTAGAGAAGTGATCCAATTTGATATAGAAACATGTTTTGATGGGTGGACGGGTGAGATTTTGAGCAACAGCTATTACTAGATAGAGGAGCCCTCTTGGATTCACTCTGAGTCCCTGGTTTGGGAATCCTGACTGGAAGAAACATTTATCAGCCCTCCTAGGTAGACAAGAAGAGGGACAAAGAATATTCGCTCTGTCTGTAAGACCACATTAATAATATCTTTTTTCTCTCTCTCATTGTACTCACTGGAATACTAGGAAGGGTTTTTATGACATTTCCTCCCCCACCCCCACTTCCATGGGGGAAAGGAGGTATCTTTTGCATTATGGTTGCCCAGTCCATGACAAACTATGTGGGAAAATAGAATGTGCTAATACCGTCCTACGAAGTTATTCCCACATACTATTACACCATCCCAACACTGAGATGTTGTCTGGATGTCTTTTCTCTGTGATTATCTGTAAAGAAGAGAAACAAGAGGCGTAGAAGAGAATGAAAGTCCCTCACCTGCCGCCCCTTTCCGGCCTCCGGAGCAAGTGCGGGGCCGAGGAGGCAGCCTTCGGCCAGGGCCACCGCCTGGGCGCAGCTCTCCGCCCCGCACTCCCTCAGCCAGCCCGACAGCTCCGGGGGCAGCAGGGCCAGCAGCTGCTCCAGCACCACCAGGTCCAGCATCTCGGCTTTGCTGCGCCGCTCGGGCCGCAGCCACCCCCGGCACAGCCCGTGCAGGCGGCTGCAAAGCGCCCGGGGCCCCTCGGCTTCCAGGGAGCGGCAGCTGCGGAACCGCCAGCGCTCAGCCTCGGAGCTGCGGGGCTCCTCGGGGAGGCCGCTCGGGCCGTCGCTGGACTCCCTGCTGCCGCCGACGCTCCCCGCCTGAAGGGCCGCTGCTGCTCCCGCCCCCAGAGACCCCCGGGCCTCCATTCGATCTCCGGCTTCAGCAGAGCCAGTACGGGGGAAAACTCGCTGAGGCCGCCTTCAGTCACGGTGGACCCGCCCCTTTCCCGGTTTCAGGGGAGAGAATGGAGCTCCGCTCCCTCAGAGTTTCTGAGGCGGAGAAGAGCAGCTGCGAGTCGCTCCCGCCAAAATTTCCCGCGCTCGCCAGGCCTCCCACAGACTCGGTGAGATATGACTGCTTCCTAGAGAGGCACAAGATTATAATCCCTCGTGCTTTATTGCTCTTGACTAGAGCGTCTCATAAAGCAGCTACCGCCTCTCCTGTCCTCTGTTCAACATCCGGGCCCGACAAAGATCTTCTGCGCATGCTCTCTTCTGTGTCGGCCAAAGTCACGTGGTGGTGGAGTATTCGGTTGGGGAATGGGAGGGGATGCGCGGATGAAGCCCCGGAGGCGGTGAAGCAGGGCAGGAATCGAGCAAAGCGCCTTTGAATGGAATCTAAGATTGTTAACAGAGTTGGAAGGGACCTTGTTGGTCATCTAGCCCAACCCTCTGCCCAAGTAGGAGACCCTGCACCATTTCTAACAGATGGCAGTCCTGTCTATTCTTGAAAGCCTCCAGTGATGAAGCTCCCACAACTTCCGAAGGCAACTTCTGTTCCATGGGTTGTTATGTCAGAAAATTTCTCATTTCTAGGTTGAATCTTTCCTTGACCAGTTCCATCCATTATTCCTTGTCTGGCCTTCAGGTGCCTTCGAAAATAATTTGACCCGCTCGTCTTTGTGGCAACCCCTCAAATATTAGAAGACTGCTATCATGTCTCCCCTGGTCCTTCTCTTCACTAGACTAGCCATGCTCAGTTCCTGCAACCATTCTGTTTTAGCCTCCAGTCCCCTAATTATCCCGGTTGCTCTTCTCTGCACTACTTCTGAGCACCTGGGGTTTCTCTTTACTTTCCCGTAATTTATGTACTATGTATTATGTACAGCCTGAATGTAATTTTAAATTGGGATTTTTAAAAAGGGGTTTAAATGAGGTTTTAAATTTGTATTTAAAAGTTAGAGCATCAATTGAATTTAACTATCTATTCTTTAGCTGTTTTTTATCTATTATATGTTTTCTGTTGTTTTTTGTCTGTGAACTGCCCTGAGTCCTTCGGGAGATGGGCGGTATACAAATATAATAAATAATAATAATAATAATTAAATATGTAAGCAATAACTTTTCGGGATTTCTCCAAACCGGTTTGCCCCCTCTGTTGTCTGTATTAATGTGATGCTCAAAGGAATCCTTTTTTTCCTACAGAGTGCAATCTGCCCGTTACGTTTTTAGTTTCTATTTCTGCTGTGGGAAGCCCCCCCCCCCCCCCCCCCCGAGAATGAAATATTTCGGGGAACATTAAAAGGTAAAATATATTTCCCCAAAGGAGAAATGAAGAAATATGGTCTCAGAGCCAGAAAGCAGCCCCAGATTTTAGTAGCTCCCAGCAGATTCTGTGCCCATTAAGACTATTCACAAACAAAACACCTTCACCTCTGGGGGAGCTCTGTTGAAATCTCCATGCGTGACTACCATAAATGAAATGACAGCCTATTTCATGATCCACTTGCAAATGATTATAACCATGTTAGTTCGCTTATCGTTTTTTCCTCTCCACTTGTACTTCCCAACCCAAGTCAAAGTGAGAGAATTTGAGAACTCCTAATCTGTGTGGGTGGCTGCTGGATTTCTGGATAAAATGCCTGCCACTTTTGTGAAATACTACTTTTTTTGTTTGAATTTATATCCCGCCCTTCTCCGAAGACTCAGGGCGGCTTACAGTGTTAAGCAATAGTCTTCATCCATTTGTATATTTATATACAAAGTCAACTTTATTGCCCCCAACAATCTGGGTTCCTCATTTTACCTACCTTATAAAGCAGGGGTGTCCAAAGTTTTTTTGGTGAGGGCCAATTCCGGAAAAATAAGCAAAGGCCCGGGCCACACCATTGAAGGGGGGGGGGGGGGGCTAATTTTTTTCGTACCAGTTCTGTGGGCGTGGCTTATTCTGGGTCATGTGACTGGTGGGCGTGGCTGGTGGTCATGTGACTGGTGGGCGTGGCTAACTGCTCATGTGACTGAGTAGATGTGGCTATGGGCATAGAAACTACTCAGAGGGCTAAAAAAAGTAATTTTTGACCAGTCCTCACACTTATGACCATCCTCACATTTATGCCCATTGCAGCATTTTTAACAACCATATCACTCATTTCACAACTGCTTCTCTTCACCACGGTTACAAGATAGGGTGCAAAATGTAAAGATAGTTGTAGGTGTGAGGACCAGTCAAAAGTGTGAGGACAGGTCAAAAATAACTTTTTCAGCCCTCTGAGTAATCCTTATGCACAAAATGCTGCAACAGGCATAAATGATGACCGGTCATAAGTGTGAGGACTGGTCAAAAGTGTGAGAACCTGTCAGAAATCACTTTTTTCAGCCGTCTGGGTAGTCCCTATGCACAGTTTAGGCTTAAGTATACTATATGTGTGTGAGTTATATATATGTGCGTGTGTATCTCTATGTTTGTGTACGTGTGTTTGTGTTATGTTGATTTTTAATGTAATATTTTTAAATATAATTATTCAGAAAGGCATGCGGCTGGACAACAAACAGTATATAAGCCTAGTAAATTCATGTGTGGCCCGGGCCACACACAAGAGGTGACATATTGACACATGATTACTGTGTGTATTTCTAACTCACCTATAATGTGAAGAACATTGCTCTCAGTGGGAGCAGTGATGCTGTCCCTTGGATTGAAGGCGAACTCGGCCTCGGGATGCTCCGGGGACAGAAACGCCGCAAAAGAGCGACGGCTCAGCTGCCCCCAAGGGGAAGGGAGGACCCCGGAGAAGAGCCCGACGCTTCGCCGCAGCCACACACCTGATCGGCCTCCCAAGGAGCTACGACCGGGGTGCCCGTCAACGAGCTCAGCTCCCACAGCCAGCCCGGCCTCGCATTAACCGGGGCCCCTTTCCAGCAGCTGGTGGGCAGCAGGGGCGTGCGGGGCGCGGCCGGGGCCTCCAAAAGCAGTAGGGCCGCCCGGGCCTTGAGTCCGCGGCTGGCGTCCTCCGGCCCTTGAAGCAGCAGCGGGGGCGGCGGCCTCCCGTGGCCCTTCGTCTCTAGGCGAAGAGCAGGTGGCAGTCAGTGGCTCCCAGGCGGCGATTCCCTCAGCCTCTTCCCCCCCACTCCCCGCCTCCCGCCTGACTCACCAGCCCTGGGCCGCCTCCCGCCTGGCCCGGCCTCCGAGCGGGACTTGGCTGGAACCACCAGCGGCTCTCCGTCCGCCTCCCGCCGCCTCTTCCTCTCGGGCAGCCGAGGGGCACCGCCTCGCTTCAGTCCGCACTCCGGGGGGACAGGGGACGGGGCGGCGGCGGGAGCAGCGCCTGTGCCTATCCCGCGCGCCGCTTCCCCCCGCCGCTGCCCCAGCGGATCCCGCCACCGAAATTCATCCTCAGAGTCGCCCATTTTGGCGGCGCAGCTACGCAGGCGCCACCTTTCCGTTGCTGCGCGAGCTCCCCCTGCTGCTCGGCGGCTGAACTGCCCCAACCCTCTTTGCAACAGCCCCGTGCCGGGACGGAAGAGTCACGTACAGAAACAGGAGCCATCTACGATTTTTATTACATATTTTACCCAAGACGTTGGGCAACCTTCTATTGCACCAGGCCACCCCACCTGGGAAGCCGGGCTGAATGGTGAAGGCGGCCATATTCAATTATATTTTCAGAATTTGCTGCGGGCCAATAAAAACTGACCCGCGGGCCGCAGTTGGCCCGCGGGCCGTAGTTTGGACACCCCTGTTATAAAGGATGGAAGGCTGAGTCAACCTTGGGCCTGGTGGGACTAGAACTTGCAGTAATTAGAAGCAGCTGTGTTAATAACAGACTTCATTAGTCTGTTGAGCCACCAGATGCCCAGAGCTTCATTGCTTCTTTTGATTATTATTATTTTTCTTCAGGAGCTGCTGTTTAGCTCCTCCACTTCACTTGACAGGTGTGGCCTTTCCTTCTTTATCTTTTGCTACATATTTTTCCTCTAGATTTGGGGACCTTTTATATCTGGAGGACAAGAGTCTTCAGTGTGGCATGGCTTTTATGTGCCCCTTGCAGTGGGGAAACCATCAAACTTAGCAGTTCAGGGAGAGACTTTGGGATGAACATTGAAATGCTTTTTGGGAGTCTAAAACACACCCCTTGAAAAATGCAACTACCATTAAAAGGCAATTTGAATACTTCATTCTTGCTCACCTCAAATCCCAAGTCAAGTTTAACTTTTAGTTACAAGTTTTAATGTTATCTACAATATACAGAAAGAATGAGCTGAACTAGAGGTGGACGTAAGATCCGGGTAGCCTCTAGACTAAGGTCAAAATGCAGTGGAAACAATAAATGTAATAGTGTGCAACATTCCTCCTAATTTGAGCATAACCTAAGATGTCTTTTATCCTGAGTTCTCATTGCTAAAGTAAGAAAATTGGCCTTTCACCCAAGATTACCACCTTCAGTGAACAAATGCTAAACCATGTCTCAGGAAAGCCCCCTTTGAGCAAAACCTGCTCCACATTCTGTGGATTTATATGGTCTCTCTCCCCGTATGAACTCTTTCATGATTAGTAAGATCATTTTTCCGAGTAAATTGCTTTCCGCATTCCATGTACTTGTATAGTCACTCCCCAGTGTGGGTCCTTTCATAACAAATAAGATCTTTGCTGCAGTTAAAACTTTTTCCACACTCTATGCATTTATTTATTTATAATTGAATTTGTACGATCTCAGCCCTGTGGATTTTCTCATGCAATTTAAGGGGTCTTTTCTGAGCGAAACTCTTTCCACATTCTGTACATTGAAATGGTTTCTCCCCTGTATGGATTCTTTCATGACTAATAAGACCACTTTTCCGAGTAAACGCTTTCCCACATTGTATACATTTATAAGGTCTCTCCCCAGTGTGGATTCTCTTATGGCGAATAAGATCTGAGTTCTGACAAAAGCTTTTTCCACACTCCACGCATTTATACGGTCTTTCTGCCGTGTGCATCCTTAGATGGAAAGTAAGGCGCCATTCGTCAATAAAGCTCTTTCCACACTCCAGGCATTTATGCAATTTGTCTTCTGTGTCAATCCTTTGATCGTATGTAATATCATAACTCTCAGTGAATCTCTTTCCAAACTCCACGCAACTATATGTGTTTTCACTTGAGTGGCCCCTCTGATGGTGAGTCAGATTATGCCTTGTACGGAAGTCGCTTTGGTTATTTGAAGACTCTGCCCTTGGTAGTTTAAATAACCGCTGCCACTTCTCGTTCTCATTTTCCAGCCTATCACCATCACCTGGTTGGAAAAAAAAACAACCCAAGAAATTCTCATTAGAATTTAAAACGATGGCGAAGGGGGTAGTGGTGAAATCTGATCCGGCTTGCTACTTGTTCGCTCGCTGTGGATGCATTAGCTGTGCATCCGTGTGCATGCGCAGTTCGCACCAAACATGCACTGGGCGCGCATGCACAGTACGCGCCAAAAGGAGGCTTGGGAAGGTAAGTAGAACGTTAGCGGGGGAGGGAGATCAGCTGTAGTGCGCAATCTTGGGAACCTTTTTTTTTTTTTACCGTTTAAAAACATTTTTTACTACCTATTCACCCGAACCAGTAGGAAAAAAAAAATACCCTATATACTCGAGTATAAGCCGACCCGAATATAAGCCGAGGTACCTAATTTTACCACAAAAAACTGGGCAAACTATTGACTCGAGTATAAGCCTAGGGTGGGAAATGAGGCAGCTACTGGTCAATGTAAAAAATAAAGATAGAGCCAAGTAAAATAACATGAATATTTATTTGAACGAAAAACAATAAAAGTGCAAAAGGGGGTCCCCAAAAAGAATATGGTATCAAAAATACAGTATCTTTAAAAGTAACAGCAACCAAGCTAACGAGAGCTAAAATCCCTCAAAACTGGAGTTCTCCTCCTCCTCATCTGTTTGTCCAAACAGAGCTTCAGCTACTTCAGCTTCTGTGATGTTATCCGCATATACGTTGTCGTCATCACTGAGTTCACAGTCATCATCATCACTGCTGTCACTCTCATACAATGCGCTGTCTTCACTGCCATCCATAGCATTACTAATGCCACATTTCTTGAAGGCACGTTGCACCATGTCCTCTGGAATATCTTCCCATGCATCACGAACCCACTGTGCTATTAGTTCTATGTCTGGCTTTCTCAGATTTCCAACTTTTGTCAGACGAGCTTGACCAGATGTCATCCATTCATGCCACATCCTTCGCACACGGTCCTTGAAAGGTTTATTTAAACTGACATCTAGGGGCTGCAATACAGATGTAAGCCCACCTGGAATAACGGCCAAAGTGACTTGAGATGACTTTGCCAATTTTTTTATGTCATCAGATGTGTGGGCTCTGAACATATCCCAAACTAACAGTGATGGTTTTTTCTTTAAGGCTGCTCCTGGTCGTCCGTTCCAAATTTCTTCCAGCCATTTTTTTGTTCCATCTTCATCCATCCAGCCTTTAACATGTGCATGCACTGTAATTCGTGGCGGGAATTTTACCTTTTTAGGCAAGGTCTTTCTTTTAAAAATAATAACAGGCCTCAGCTTGGTTCCATTAGCCAAACATGACAGAACGACTGTGAAATGGTTTTTTTCATTTCCTGTGGTTCTTAGTAAAATTGTTTTGTCTTCCAAACTTGCCACAGTTCTGTTGCTTGGAAGATCAAAGGTCATCCATATTTCCAATATCTTGAAGGTCATAGTTATGGATCCTTCTTTGTTTTATGATGAATGAATGGAATGACATCACTTTTTCATCAAGGTCTTTTGGCAGCTTCTGTGCAATCTTTGTTCTTTGCCGCAAACATAGGCCAAACCTATTCATGAAGCGGGTACACCATCCTGCTGATGCAACAAATTTTTCAGTGCCTGGTACTTTAAATTTTTCTTCTTTAGCCATTTGAAGGGCATGTAAGCGAATTCCCATACGTGTTACATAGTAACCATTTTGACTACACTCCATAACCCATTTATGCAATTCAGTCTCTAGAGCCCCATATGAAGTCGTTAAACCACGTCGAGCTTTTTTTGCCTTTGGAAGCTTTTCCAAGTCAGCTTTCATTTTCCGCCACTCCCTTACTTGTTTTTCGTCAACACAAAATTCCCTACTTGCAATACTGTTATTGCTTTCTTCTGCTCTTGACACAACCTTAAGCTTGAAAGCAGCTTCGTATGACCTGCGTTTTTGTTTTGATGGTCCAGGATTAGAAGTACCGGTACCAATATTGGGATCCATTTCTAACAGGAAAATTCAGTACATTAGGCAGTGGACAGTACGTTCGATCGCCAGTGGACAGTACATTCGTTAGACAGTGGACAGTACATTAGGCACTGGACAGTATATTCCAACTTAGCACAACCACCTTACATGGGCAACACAACTATCATGTTAAATAAAAATACCTGTAATATAGCACGTTTTAATTTTTTACTTTTCCCTTCCTCGTGGCTCAATCTGCTGAATTAACAGGGGCTACGTGTGTGTTTTCAGTTAGAGGCAGGCACATGCACACAGAGGAGGAGCTTGTGTCTCTGAGTGATGTGCCAGCCTCCTTAACGCTGTATGTGACACTGTCCAGGCTGTGCTGCTGCGGGCTCGAGGGGGGGGGGGAACTCAGGTCACATGGCGGGCTGCAACAAGGGGAGCCGGGACTACAACTAACTCTGCAAGGGGAGCCGAGACTACAACAGGGGGAGCCAGCACTTCAGATACAGGTACCTCGGGGATGATGTTCGCGCCATTTTATTATCTCCTGGGGGGGATGTATATTCGGCACTTGTTTACATGTCGGCGCTTGCTACAACTACCTCTGCGGGCGGCGGTTGACAGCTCACCCGCCGCTCGCACAGGCAGAGCGCACACCATAGCAATGCCCAGCACATCACTGCAAAGGTTTCCATAACCGCGGCCACGGTTATGGAAACCTTAGCTTTAGAAGCAGCGCCCCCTGCTGGACATCTATCAAAAATACAGTATCTTTTAAAAGTACATCGAGACGTAGATTCGAGTATAAGCCGAGGGGGGCCGCTTTTCAGCACAAAAAACGTGCTGAAAAACTCAACTTATACTCGAGTATATACGGTACATACTATCCATTGTGATCCTAATTTTCCTGAGATCAGGAAAGATTTTACAGGTGATAGTCATTAGAGTTCTCACCATCTCAATTATGCAATTGAGTGCATGTATCTTCCCTGTTTAATTCCCACTTAAAACACCTTTCATAATCAACAGAACCCAGAGCAAAGAGGATCCTTACCCAAAGCAGGCATATTCATAGTAACCTCCAGCATGACTTCTCTGCACAAAGCCTTCTGGCTAGAATCCAGCAGTGCCCACTCCTCCTCTGTAAAGTCCACAGCCACCTCCTCAAAGAGATCAGAGTCCTAGAAACAAAAAAATATCTTCCCTATATGGCAGTCCTCTCTTATGTCTTCTTTCTTAATTCCAAAAGAGAAAAGCTTTGCAAGAGACCAAATGGACATTTTCTTCTAGGAAAGATACAAACACCCTGCAAGTGCACATAGGGGTCCCAGGGTGGGAAGCCCCCCCTCCACCATGCTGCATTTTTAAAGGCACAAAATATGGCTTAGAATGATGCATCCAAGTTGTAGAATGGCACTGCTTGGGGACCCCACTGCCCTAGCCTGGAAGAATTCACTAAAAAGATTTTGCGCAGAGGAGTCCTCTGGGCGTAACTCTCTTGCCCAGTAAAACACAAATTTCTTAGAAAACAGGACGTAACTATTAGAAATTCTTGATCTGCCCTATTTCAAAATGTTGTACGTGATCCTGAAAATATCAAGTCACTTTACCATCAGTCTTGCCATTAAATCTTCTCAGCTTTGACTTACAGGTTTATATGAGAAATTTAGTTTAGTTTAGTTTAGTTTACTTTATTGTCATTGCACATGGTACAACGAAATTAAATGCCTTCTTCAGTGTACATTAGAACTATAAAAATAAAAATAAAATAAAATTAAAATAAAATAAAATAAAATAAAAACACAAGCATACATCCTTTACGTTCTATATAATTGAAACTGAAAACCCAATGTTGCACTAGAATTCAATATGGTTATTGCCCTGGGATAGAAGCTGTTTTTCAGCCTATTTGTCCTTGTTTTTATTATCCTGTACCATCTGCCAGATGGTAATAGTTCAAAAAAAGGGTGCCCAGGATGAGTTGGATCTTTAAGAATGTTTTGAACTTTCTTAACTTAGCGGGAGCTATAAAGCTCTTCCAAAGAGGGGAGAGGGCAAGCGACGATCTTCTGGGCAATGACGTTGATCCTCTGGAGTGCTGCAATTGGCAAACCATACACAGATGCAGTAAGTTAAAATATTCTCTATGGTGCAGCGATAGAAGGCCACCAGCAGTTTTTCATTAAGTTGTTGTTTACTGAGAAGTCTCAGGGCGGAGTATAATCTCTTCTGGGTCCTTTTGACCAGTGCTGCAATGTGAGTGCCCCAGGTCAGGTCTTCTTTTATAAGAAACTTAAAACTGGCCACTTGCTCCGCTCGGTCTCCATTGATAAGCAAGGGCTGGATGTCTGATCTATTCCTTCTACCGTATAGTCCACTATAAGCTCCTTGGTCTTATTTGTGTTAAGGACCAAGTTATTGTCTCCACACCACGAAAGCAACCATTCCATGGTTTAGTTTCAAATTTGTCCACCTGTAATTTATTTTTAAATGGATATATTGGGCTATTACCAGTGGTGAGATTCAGCCAGTTCACACCCCTTCAGGAGAACCGGTTGTTAACTTTGTGAGCAGTTTGACAAACTGGTTGTTGGAAGAAATCATTAGGGTAGAGAACCAGTTGTTAAATTACTTGAATCCCACCACTGGCTATTATTGAAGCAATTTATAGGATGGGATAGGATGGGATGGGATGGGATAGAATAGAATAACAAGAGTTAGAATGGACCTTGGAGGTCTTCTAATCCAACTTCCCGCTTAGGCAGGAAACCCTATACCATTTCAGACAAATGGTTATCCAATCTTTTCTTAAAAACTTCCAGTGTTAGATCATTTACAACTTCTGGAGATAAGTTGTTCCACTGATTAATTGTTCTGTCAGGAAATTTCTCGTTAGTTCTAAGTTGCTTCTCTCCTTGATTAGTTTCTACCCACTGCTTCTAGTCCTCTCACTCAGATACTTTGGAGAATAGCTTGACTCCCTCTTCTTTGTGGCAGCCCTGATATATTGGAACACTGCTATCATGTCACCCCTAGTCCTTCTTTTCATCAAACTAAGCATACTCAATTCCAGCAACCATTCTTTATGTTCTAGCCTCCAGTCCCCTAATCATCTTTGTTGCTGTTCTCTGCACTCTTTCTAGAGTCTCAACATCTTTTTTACATTGTGGCGACCAAAACTAGATGCACTATTCCAAGTGTGGCCTTACCAAGGCATTATAAAGTGGTATTAACACTTCACGTGATCTTGATTTCTATCCCTCTGTTAATGCAGCCTCGAACTGTGTTGGTTTTTTTGGCAGCTGAATCACACTACAGCTGCCAAAATACCAATTTTTGTTCACTTGCTTCATGTTTTTAATTTTTTAACTGCTTTCCCCAAGTCTTTTCAAAACTGTTAAACTGTTCCAAAATATAAGTTACATTTCCTAATACAAGACTCTTGTGAATTGTCCTTTGTTTGCATTCCTAGGACTATCTTCAAAGTTAAATCATTAAGGCTCACTGGGTCATTCTGTGGGGACACCAGGTTCAAATTCACATAGACTCGGCATTTGGTTTTCAAAGAAGCTCATGAATGAATGAAGCTCATGAACTTTTCAGAAGAAATCTACACTTACTTGGCAAGGTGGCCCCAGTTGCATCCTCCTGAAAAGAAGCTCTTTAGAATCATTAGATGGATCTCCTCTTCCTTGGAGCTCTGCTGAGATCTCCTCAATTAACGGCTCCTGCAACTGAAAAAAAAGCCTGATTTATGATCCACTTTCAAATGACTTTAACCATGTTTTTCTTCTCCACATATATTTTTCCAATTCAAATCAAAATGATAGAACTTGAGAAACTCCTACTCTGTGAGTTGCTGTTATTTCTGAATAAACACCTGCCACTTTTGTGAGTTGCTTTTTTATTTCCTATTTTCCTTCTAAACAGGAGCTGTTTATCTATCTCCTTCCCTTTACTTGACAACAATGGCCTTTCCGTCTTTGTGAATGTATTTACGTGTTTTTATGTCTATTCTATCCATGAGGAGACCACCAACCTGGAAGTTCAGAAGGAGATCTTGGAATATACACCAAGGTGTCTTTGAGAGTAAAATCCACGCCCTGAAACATTGAGACTCTCATTAAAAGCTATTTGGATACTTCATTCTTTCTAAAAAGTTCCCAGTCAGGTTTAACTTTTAGTGATAAATATTTTAAGATAATTATGAATATATAGAAAAGAAAAGCAGAACTAGGGAGAATCTCTGCTGCAATGGAGTGCAACCTTTCGGCAGATTTCATCAATAAATCACTTTTGCAAAATGATTCTGAAGGATATCCACCTTTAATGAATGATATACTCTCCATATCAAAGCAAAGGGACATGCAGAGTGCAGTAATATCCTAAAGTAGACTAAAAGCATGACGTGACACAAATTGGGAATAGATGAAAATAGAATTAGTAACAGTAATGAAAATCATGTCTGGAACTTCAATAACCAAAAACTGTCAGCAGACAGACCATTTGCTAAACCATAATGTAAACACTGCTTTGGAATAGCCAACTCCCCAGAAATAAACTGAGGATACAAAATGGTCTTGTCAGACTTGAACAATCCAGAAAATGAAATTTAATGTAGAAAAAAGCAAAGTTTTACACCTAGGCAGGAAAACCATAGATACAAGTACAGATCAGGCAAAACCTGGCTCAAAAACCGTAACTGTCAGAAGGACTGTAGAGTCCTAGTAGACAGTCACTTAAATATGAGCTGGCAGTCTGCGGCAGCAACCAAAAAAGCTAATAAAATCCTTGGTTGTATAAACAGAAGCATAGAATCAAAATTACGTGAACAATTAGTACCGCTTTATAAAACCTCAGTAAGGCTACACCTTGAATACTGCATTCAGGTTTGGTTACCACATTACAAAGATGTTGAGAGACTGGACAGCTACCGTATTTGTCTGAAATGGTTTTCTGTATGAACAAGGGGGTTACACAAGAAGACTCTCAAGTCCCTTCCCACTCTATATGGAAGAATCCAGGAAATACAAGACTTGTGTTAAGTATCTAATAATCATACAATATTTCTGCTTACATCAGTTGGGAAAAACACATAGGCTTGGGATCTACATCTATACTAATTTTACTGAAACTAAGCAATGTAAAAAATGGATAACTATATTCAAATTGTGATTTTGAAAAGTATTTTACTGACGAGCTGAAGGAGCTTCTTTGAGGAGAAGTGAAATGTCTTCAAAGAAAAACCAGACCACCAGTTGGTGACCGCTGGACTAGAGAAGTGATCCAATTTGATATAGAAACATGTTTTGATGGGTGGACGGGTGAGATTTTGAGCAACAGCTATTACTAGATAGAGGAGCTCTCTTGGATTCACTCTGAGTCCCTGGTTTGGGAATCCTGACTGGAAGAAACATTTATCAGCCCTCCTAGGTAGACAAGAAGAGGGACAAAGAATATTCGCTCTGTCTGTAAGACCACATTAATAATATCTTTTTTCTCTCTCTCATTGTACTCACTGGAATACTAGGAAGGGTTTTTATGACATTTCCTCCCCCACCCCCACTTCCATGGGGGAAAGGAGGTATCTTTTGCATTATGGTTGCCCAGTCCATGACAAACTATGTGGGAAAATAGAATGTGCTAATACCGTCCTACGAAGTTATTCCCACATACTATTACACCATCCCAACACTGAGATGTTGTCTGGATGTCTTTTCTCTGTGATTATCTGTAAAGAAGAGAAACAAGAGGCATAGAAGAGAATGAAAGTCCCTCACCTGCCGCCCCTTTCCGGCCTCCGGAGCAAGTGCGGGGCCGAGGAGGTAACCTTCGGCCAGGGCCACCGCCTGGGCGCAGCTCTCCGCCCCGCATTCCCTCAGCCAGCCCGACAGCTCCGGGGGCAGCAGGGCCAGCAGCTGCTCCAGCACCACCAGGTCCAGCATCTCGGCTTTGCTGCGCCGCTCGGGCCGCAGCCACCCCCGGCACAGCCCGTGCAGGCGGCTGCAGAGCGCCCGGGGCCCCTCGGCTTCCAGGGAGCGGCAGCTGCGGAACCGCCAGCGCTCAGCCTCGGAGCTGCGGGGCTCCTCGGGAAGGCCGCTCCCCGCTTTCAAGGGAGACAACCGGGCCTCCATTCGGTCTCCGGCTTCAACGAAGCACGAACGGCTGAAAGTCCCTCCGATGCCGCCTTCGCTCACGGCCGACCTTTCCTCACCCACTCTCCCCGCTCCTTTCCCGGTTTGAGGGGAGAAAATGGAGCTCCGCTCCCTCAGGGCTTCTGAGGCGGAGAAGAACAGCTGCGAGTCTCTCCCGCCAAAACTTCTCGCGCTCGCCAGGCCTCCCACAGACTCGGTGAGATATGACTGCTTCCTAGAGAGGCACAAGATTACAATCCCTCGTTTTATTGCTCTTGACTAGAGCGTCTCATGAGGCAGCTACCGCCTCTCCTGTCCTCTGTCCAACATCCGGGCCCGACAAAGGTCTTCTGCGCATGCCCTGTTCTGTGTAGACGCTCAAAAGTCGGTCGGAGTCACGTGGTGGCGGAATATTCGGTTGGGGAGTGGGAGGGGATGCGCGGGTGAAGGGAATTAGGCCCGGAGGCGGTAAAGCCGGGCAGGAATAGTTCAGGGGTCTTCAACCTTGGTCCCTTTAAGACTTGTGGACTTCAACTCCCAGAGTCCCTCAGCCAGCAAAGTATAAAATAAAAGTATAAGCAGTTTCTTACTCACAATATGTTGGGAAGCTCAAGTGGTGAGGAAAAATCACCTCAGAGACTGTTCAATAGAGGTTGTCTTTCTGGGCCTGATCTCACTCCTTTTCCTTCTGGTCGGAAGATAACAAAGGGAAATGAGAAGTTTTCTTTAGCTAAATCTTAAGATGGAAGAAAAGAAGAGTACTATTTAGTGGGAATTAATAGAACTCTGCAGATTGAATTTGAAAAATGCATGTGAATTCTGCTTTATAGTTTTTTAGGTAAATTAAACCATGGTGGCACCATGGTTAGAATGCAGTATTGCGGGCTACTTCTGCTGACTACCGACTGCCTGCAATTTGGCAGTTTGAATCTCACCAGGCTCAAGGTTGACTCGGCCTTCCATCCTTCCGAGGCCGGTAAAATGAGGACCCAGATTGTTGGGGGCAAGAGGCTGAGGACTGTAAAGCACCATGAAGCTGTATATAAGTGCTATTGCTAAATTAACAGGGAAGTTAATTTAATTATAGTTAATTAATTAATTAATTATAATTAATTAATAGTGCCTGGAATGCACTACCTGACTCCGTGGTCTCTTCCCAAAATCCCCAAAGCTTTAACCAAAGACTATCTACTGTTGACCTCACCCCATTCCTAAGAGGTCTGTAAGGGGCGTACATAAGAGCACCAGCGTGCTAACCGTTCCTGTCCTAATGTTCCCTTTGATTGTATCCAATTCGTAAGGTTATTTCATGCTTATATATACTGTTGTGTTTGACAAATAAATAAATAAATAAATAAATAAATAAATAAATAAATAAATAAATAAATATAAAGTCAAGGAAGCCATCAGTTCTCAGGTTTGTAAAGATGGTGGGATGGTGATCGGCAAATGGCAGGAAACTGAACAGCTTAGTTCTTATTTTTCATCCCTCTTTCCACAAGGAGCAGAAATATGCAAGTCAAAAGAAACAACGGAAAACCCGGCTGCTCTGAATGAATGCAAATATTTGGAACCAGAAAGTTCTTCTGAAGCCCTTTCCATGGATTTATGTGGTTTCTTCTGTTGGCATCATTTTACAAGAATTATGGTGTAGTTCCCGAGTAAAGCTTTTCCACACATTACATAATTTCTCCTCTGTGTGGATCCTCTAATAGTTATTCAAATAAGAGGTTCTACTAGAGGCTTTTTCACTTTGTCCATTTAGAAGTTTTACTCCTTGCGTAGATCCTTTCATGATGAGCAAGATGTTCTTGCCCAGTAAAATTATTCCCATGCTCCATGTATTAGATTTACCCATTTGGATTCTTTCATGAGTAAATACCTTGTGATTGTTAAACCTTTTTCCACACTACATGCATTCGTATGGTCTCTGTTCTGGGTGAATTCTTTAATGAGAATTAAGTTGTTCTTTCCAAGCAAAGCTTTTTCCACGCTTTGAGGAATTCTGGGAGCTGAAGTCCACAGGTTTTAAAGTTGCCAAGGTTGGAGAGTGGAGACCCCTCCTCTACTCAGCTTCAAAGTCTGGCAAACGTCTTCTGCACATGCGCTCATATGCGGACGCTTAAAAGTTAAGCAAAGTTTGGGAGTATTTGGTCGGGGAGTGGTAGGTTATGCGGGAGTGTGGAGAAGGGCTAGGGGGCCCTGAGTATGATGGGCACGGTGGACGTAGAGCAGGGCTGTACCAAAGATGCTTCCTGAAGAAGCAACTGGACTTTCTGGTTCTGAAGCTGAAGCTGAAGAAGCTTATTGGATGAGAAGCGAAACGTCTTCAAAGAAAAACCTGAAAGTCCAGTTGCCTCTGGGGAAAAAAGGCACCTTTGGGACAATCATGACCTGGATGACTGAGAATCTCCATAGACACAGAGCAGGGTTGGAATGAGCAAAGCTCCTATGAATGGAATCTGCTTTGATTGTTGGTTTTGAGCAGCTGGGATTTTTCTTTACTTCAGGCAGTTTATGCATTATATTATTATTATTATTATTATTATTATTTTAGAGCAAAATTTTTTTATTTTCCATAATAATTCCCACAATTTGACCAGTGTACAATACAATCACTTATCCAACAATCAGTCCTATACTCAAATTATACTCAATCAGGGCTGCTTGACTGCCACTCCCCCCTTTAATCCTTTCTTCCCTTCTCATCCTTCTTAAACTTTCCCCACCTATTATATAATTATTACATGGTATATTTACAGATCCCTCACATCCAGGACATAAACTGTTTCAACTCCTACCCTCAAAACGACGCTATAGAGCACTGCACACCAGAACAACTAGACACAAGAACAGTTTTTTCCCGAAGGCCATCACTCTGCTAAACAAATAATTCCCTCAACACTGTCAAACTATTTACCAAATCTGCACTACTATTAATCTTCTCATCGTTCCCATTACCAATCTCTTTCCACTTATGACTGTATGACTGTAACTTTGTTGCTGGCAATCCTTATGATTTATATTGATATATTGACATCATTTGTGTTATAAATGTTGTACCTTGATGAACGTATCTTTTCTTTTATGTATACTGAGAGCTTATGCACCAAGACAAATTCCTTGTGTGTCCAGTCACATTTGGCCAATAAAAAATTCTATTCTATTCTATTCTATAATTAAATGTAATGTATTATTAAATAAACATGAAAGTTATAAATATTTTGAGGATTCCTCCAGGCCAGTTTATTTGTCCTGTCTGTTATCTGTATTAGTGTGGTGACACCTCAATGAAGGAACCTTCGTTTTTCTACAGAATTCAATCTGCCCTATATATTGTCGGTCTCTATTTCTGTGCTGTTGAAGTTTTGACTTTTTGTTCACTTTTTCTGCTTGATCTTTCCTGGCTGGTTGATCCTTAAAGAGTTGATCTGGTTTCAAAGGGCTGTGCTACCTGTTCTGTCCTCCTCTGCCTCCATCCGAATGAAGGCTTAATTAGCCGGCACTATCAGCTCTGGCGACAAAACAGCCAGCGTCTGCCAAGAGCCCTTGTTATTTTTCACGGTGCTGGTGAGTCACAAACTTCAGCTCTAGTCAATCAGTGGATTTGCCTGTTACAAAGAGACACAGCAGCTCTGGCTGCCTTTTATATCCTGTGGGGTGTGGCTCCATGACTCAGCACTTCCTAGGCCTGCCCCACCCTTGCTTCTGTTGTTCCCTCCTCTCCTGCCTACGAAACCTAGGATTCAACCATGCCTGATTGCTGTCAGCTGGGTCTGCAGGCGTGCTTCTGGCTCCTGGAGCTGATCCAGGGAAGCCGGTGCTCCCGAGGTAAGTCCTGACGGCCCTTCCCCTTCAGTGTCCAAGTCAATTTCTGGCAGCAGGCCCGGCTCTGAGTCACTTTCTGGCAGCAGGGCCAGCTCGGGGGGCGCAGATACAACACTACCTAAAAAGACCTAGCAATTGACCTCCTGACGTTGGTTTGTCCTCTTGAGAAGCAGACTCCAATATTGGGCTCCGTATCACTGGCCATGACATCTGGGTCAGAATAGTGAAAAAAGAATACATGGAAAGAGACAGCAGGAGAAATACAGGTCATAAGACTTTATTAATAAGGTCCCAAGACTTGTAATGTCTAAAGGAGTTTTTTTCTCTCCAGAATATGTTGGGAAGATGAAGCGGTGAGGAATAATTGCCATAGCAACTGCTTAAAAAGAGGTTGCCTTTCTGGGGCTGGTCTCACTCCTTCTCTTCTTCCAGCTCACAAGATAATAAAGGAAAATGGTGAGCTTTCTGTGGGAAGAAATGTCCATCTGGGTTCAGTTCTAAGTGGAGAAAAAGACACTGGAAACCTGAAGACTGCTTGGAAAGATGGTTTAATGGTGGACAGCTTCACATGGTGTGAGTTCCAGAACAGAAAAGGACCGAGATGCTGAGCACGCCTTGATTTTATGCCCTCTCTGAGCTTTGAACTTCCTGGGGCACAGGAAGAGTATCCTGATTGGTTGTCAGTCTCCCAGGGGGTGGGGGTCTTAGCTAGCCTTGCTGGCTGATGTAATCTTCCCAGGTGCCATTTGGTGAGTTTCTGTTGCTAGATGGGTCCTTTTGTGTTGCAGATGATGATCCATTGGCAAAGGTGGGGGGGAGGCAGGAAGCTGCTTTGTCCTTAAAACATGTTTCTCCATTTCTCATCCAGGGAAATATAATATTCTGCCCTTTTTAATTTTTTCTAAAATATTTCATTCTTCTAGGAGAGGGGTAAGTGCTAACTTCCTACATTTCTTTAGCTAGTTCTTAAGAAGACAAGAAAAGAAAGTGAGAACTATTTTGTGGAAATTAACATAGCTCTGCAGAGTGAAATGCTTTCTGAATTTGATAAATGTATGCTATTTCTGTTTCCCATAGAAACAGAATGTCATATTCTGTTTTCTTTTTGTGTGAAGACAGATGCAAGGTACAGATTAAACAGTTCTGCTTTCTCTCTACCGCCTATTACTTCTTTGGGAGAAGATGGGAAAGAAATAACAAGCAGTAGAGAGAAAGCAGAACTGCTTTATTCATGCTTTGCATTTGTCTTCATACAAAAAGAAAACACATCCAAAAAGAGAACTATGAGACAGGTTAGGAATGCAAATTAAAATATGCAAAAATAAGATAAGAGAACACATATCACTTCACTAGGATTCAAATCACCAGGTTCTTACAGACCACATGCCAGAATTCTGAAGGAACTGACAAGCATGATTTCAGAACTATTGAAACGTATCTTTCAAAGTTCTTGGAGCACCGGGAACTACCTGAGTCCTGGAAAAGAGCTGATGTGGTACCTATCTTCAAAAAAGGGGGGAAAACACATTCAGGAAATTAAAAACCAATCAGCCTGACATTAATACCCGAGAAGATCTTGGAAAAGATAATCAAGCAACAAATCTACAAACATTTAGAAGCAAACAAAGTTATAACCAGAAGCCAATATGAACTTATCAAAAACAGATCATGCCAAAGAAATCTTAATTTCATTCTTTGACAAAGTGACTAAATTAGTGGATCAATGAAATGCTGTGGACATAGTATACTTAGATTTCAGTAAAACATTTGATAAAGTAGATGCACAATCTACTTCTTGGCAAGCTAGAAAAATGTGGGATAGACACCATCACCACTAGCTGGGTCTGTAACTGGCTGACAAATTGTCCTCCTCAACCGAACAACATCCACATGGAGTGAAGCCCTGGGGTATCCTAAGGTTCTGTTTTAGGTCCAGTACTGTTCAATATCTTCATAAACAATATAAACAAGGGAATAGAGGGGAACTCATCAAATTTGCCAACAACACTAAGCTGGTAAGAACAGCTAATACCCCAGAAGACTAGCTCAATATCCAAAAAGATCTTGACAGACTTGAACACTGGACCCTACCCTAGCTAACAAAAAAAAAATTCAACATAGATAAAAGGTTTTACACTTAGGCAAGAAAAACCAACTGCATAGGTTCAGATTAGATGACACACGGCTTTATACAAACAACTGTGAGAAGGATCTTGGAGTCCTAGTGCACAATCACTTAAATATGAGCCAATTGTGTACCGCAGCTGCCAAAAAACGCTAATACAGAGAAACAGCACTAAGATCATAGGAAATCATCGTATCAGTCTATATGACATTGGTGAGGCTAAGGGAACTAGGTTAGTATGTTCAGTTTAATAACAAAGAAAGCTTAAGGTAACAGCCTTCCAGTGCTTAAAGGACTGTCCCAGGGAGGAATGGTCAATTTATTTTCCAATGCACCTGAAGGCAGGACAAGAAATAAAGGGAGGAAGCTCACCAGTGGGAGATCCAACCTGGAAATAAGGAATTTCCTAACAGTGAGAAGAATTAATCAATGGAACAGTGTTTGCCTCCCGGAGTTGTGCACACTGCATTGCTGAAGGGAAGGAAAAGGCTATTAGGGTTTAAGATTTAACATAACATAACATAACATCAGAGTTGGAAGGGACCTTGGAGGCCTTCTAGTCCAACCCCCTGCCCAGGCAGGAAACCCTATACCATCTCAGTCAGATGGTTATCCAACATTTTCTTAAAAATTTCCAGTGTTGGAGCATTCACATCTTCTGAAGGCAAGTCGTTCCACTTATTAATTGTTCTAACTGTCAGGAAATTTCTCCTTAGTTCTAAGTTGCTTCTTTCTTTGACCAGTTTCCACCCATTGCTTCTTGTTCTACCCTCAGGTGCTTTGGTGAACAGCCTGACTCCCTCTTCTTTGTGGCAGCCCCTAAGATATTGGAACACAGCTATCATGTCTCCCCTAGTCCTTCTTTTTGTTAAACTAGACATACCCAGTTCCTGCAACCGTTCTTCATATGTTTTATCCTCCAGTCCCTAATCATCTTTGTTGCTCTTCTCTGCACTCTTTCTAGAGTCTCAACATCTTTTTACATCGTGGCACCAAAACTGGATGCAATATTCCAAGTGTGGCCTTACCAAGGCATTATAAAGTGGCACTAACACTTCACGTGATCTTGATTCTATCCTCTGTTTATGCAGCCCAGAACTGTGTTGGCTTTTTAACAGCTGCTGCACACTGCTGGCTCATATCTAAATGGTTATCCACTAGGACTCCAAGATCCCTCTCACAGGTACTACTATTGAGCAAGGTACCACATATACGGTACTGGTGCATTTTGTTTTTGGCCTAAATGTAGAACCTTACTTTTTTCACTGTTGAATTTCATTTTGTTAGATAGCGCCCAATGTTCAAGTCTGTCAAGATCTTTCTGTAACTTGAGTCTATCTTCTGGAGTGTTGGCTATTCCTGCCAGCTTGGTGTCATCTGCAAATTTGATGAGTTCCCCATCTATCTCCTCGTCCAAGTCATTGATGAAGATGTTGAAGAGTACTGGGCCTAAAACAGAGCCTTGGGGTACTCCACTGCATACTTCCCTCCATGTGGATGTAGTTCCGTTGAGGACTACACGTTGAGTGCGGTTGGTCAGCCAATTACGAATCCATCTGGTGGTGGTGCTGTCTAACCCACATTTTTCTACTTTATCTAGTAGTAGGTTATGGTCTACTTTATCAAATGCTTTACTGAAGTCCAAGTAAATTATATCGACAGCATTCCTCTGGTCTACTAATTTTGTCATTTTGTCAAAGAATGCGATAAGATTAGTCTGGCATGATCTGTTTTTGACAAACCCATGTTGGCTTTTGGTTATTACTTTGTTTGCTTCTAGGTGTTCGGTGATTCGTTGCTTGATTATCTTTTCCAGAATCTTCCCCGGTATTGAGGTCAGACTGATAGGTCTGTAGTTTCCTGGATCTGTTTTTTTTCCTTTTTTGAAGATGGGAACTACATCAGCTCTTTTCCAGTCCTCTGGCAGCTCCCCTGTGCTCCAGGATTTCATTACTATAGCCCAGGGGTCTGCAAACTTGGCTCTTTTAAGACTTGTGGACTTCAACTCCCAGAGTTCCTCAGCCAGCTTTGCTTAAAAGAGCCAAGTTTGCAGACCCCTGCTATAGCCCAATATTTCCCACATCAAAGGGCTGAGAATAGAGCCTCTCTATTTTTGAGGGTCTATTTAAACATGGGAAAATATCTAGAAAAAAGTTTTTCTAAACCTTGTGTGATGACCTAAGTTACAGAATGTTTTTCTCTGAGCCCCTTCCCAAGGGAATTGTTCTGTCGCCCCTTGCCTCCGTCCGAGCGATGGCTTAATTAGCCGGCACTATCAGCTCTGGCAGCAAACTAGCGAGCATCTGCCAAGTGACTCTGTTATCTCCCTTGATGCTGATGAGTCACCCAGTACAGTACTTCAGCTCTTAGTTAAGCAGTTGATTTGCCTGCTACGAAGAGGCATAGCAGCCCTCGCTGGTTTTATATCCTGTGGGGTGTGGCTCCATGACTCAGCACTTCCTAGGCCTGCCCCACCCCTGCTTCTGTTGTTCCCGCATCTCCTGCCTACGAAACCTAGGGTCCAGCCAGGCCTGATTGCCATCAGCTGGGTCTGAAAGCGTGGCCTGGGGGAGGAAAGAGTCAGGGGATGGAGGCCTCGTTATCTCCTCCACCTGGCCTGCCTCTGGCTCCTGGAGCTGAGCAAGGAAAGCCGGTGCTCCTGAGGTAAGTCCAGATGGCCCTTCCCCCTCACTTTCCAAGTCACTTTCTGGCAGGGCCCCCGGCTCGGGGGGCGCAGACACAACAGGAATCTTGTATCTTCCTGTTTTGAGGAAAGTCCACAAAAGTCAGCAAGGCTTCCTCTCGGGCGGGTTAAAGAATGCTGCCTTTTTGAAATTTACCTCCCAAGTGACTTCCATGTCCCCTTCTCCTGGGAGAGACTCTTCAATGGAAAGCTGCAGCCTCCCTCAGTAGGGTTTCCAAACTGCCTCTAGTATCCATAGCTCTGGACAGAGAAATGGCTTCCAAAGCTGACATCTAGAGCCGCCTCTCCCGTAGAGGAAATGCACAGAGGGGTACGGTGTGCACTCCCCAAAAGAAGTGGATAGAAGTGCAGATAGATGAAGTGGAGCAGATGGTGCAGCCAAGGCTGGAGAACTTTCACAGCTTGGGCAGGGGATTGGACTAAAAGGCTTCAAAGGTCCCTTCTAGCCAGATGATGATTCTTGAAAACACCATGGTCACTCAAAAGATCCCCACAAATAGATCACAGAGGAAATCAACTGAGATTTCAAACATGGGTCACAAATAAACAGAGAACATTGAGCGAAGACCCGACTCCATTGAGGAATCCATAGAACTAGCAAAGATGGGAGGAAGGAGAGGAACAGAAACAAGACAGATGCATCCCATCGGAGCAGCAATGAGTGCATCACTAGGGGTCCTGAAGGGCCTGGTGTACCCTGAAGAGGTTTTGCCTGGTGCTTGCTAAGAATTGGCACGGCTTTGATAACACAGCAATCAATCAATGAGTGAACTCCAGAAGTTGTGGGTGCTCCAACACAGGAGGTTTGTAAGAAGAGATTGGGCAACCATTTGTCTGAAATGGTATAGGCCAGGGGTATCTGCCTGAGCGAGGGGGCTGGACAAGAAGACCCCCAAAGTCCCTTCCAACTCTGTTGTTTTGTTATTCGAAGAGCTTGGTTCAAAATAGCAGTATTTGCTCAGCAGTAACACGGAAGTAGTTTGTCATTGTTGCAGTCTGATATATTTTTTGACTGTCCCAAACTAGCCTTGTTTTGCCCCACCCATAAAAGACAAAGATTTTCAGGCAATAAAACCTGAAATAATTTATTCAACAAGCAATTAAATACTTTTAGCTGCGTGTTATAATATAAACATAGGTAGCAATAAAAAAAGATGATACAGATAAATTAGTAGCTATATTAAGGCTCGGAATGTGTCTAAGGAAAAGAATACAGAGCCAAAGATGGACTTTTACAGCCTTCAGCTTCAGTCTGTCCTCCTCAGATAGCAATATCTTCAGTCTTGCAAATCCCAGTGGTCTCCTTTTCAGACCCAAACAAGAACTGATCCTTCTTATCTTATCTAGATAAGATTAGTCAGGTGCTGGAAGTTAACTGAACTCATTTTTAGTGTAACCTGACCTGCTACAGGATACCAGGCACAGGATCTGTCCATCCAAAGTGTTACACATTCAGCTCTAGAGAATTCCTCCTATGAGTTCAGGAAAAATCTATCATATCTTTTTACATCAGACATACATGTTCATTCGTTCATTCATTCATTCATTCATTCATTCATTCATCAAATTTATATGCCAGTCATCTTGCAACTCTTTTACCTCCCAATCTCAGGCTCACTTTTCAATGTAAATGTAAAGAGTAAATTTAAACAGCCAGGTATACTTTCTAAAGACTCACTTTCTCAGCTTGTTACTAACCACATTTTGTGGTAGCCAATGCGCAAACCCATCTGGGGAGTATGTTCTAGTTCAGGAAATTGTGGAACCCCTTCAAAATGGATTGAGAAATCTGGGTGTTTTGGTCCTATGGAGCTGGCAATGGAGTCAGCCAGCGATGAGGCTGAGGTGAGGCCAGGGCCATCGGGAAGTGAGGTGTGGACTCCAGAGCCTACAGAGACTGATAGTAGTGAGGCAGAGGAACAGGAGGAGCCTGTTCCTAATGCACGCATGAGAAGAGCTGCCAGAAGGCAAGGGCAGCTCAAGCAAAAAGGACAACTCGGGAGAAGGGCCAAGAGATGACTGGCCCCTCCCATAAGACTTAAAACAGACAAGCACCAGCGTTTGGGCGTTTGGGCCAGAAAACAACGTTGGTAGCTGCGTCTTCTGCTTCTGCTTTGTCTACGTCTTTATTTTTGTGACTTCTGAACATTTGCCAAGAAAGGCCTTTGGCAGTTTGCCTAATTGGTTTGCGACAGAACTGAGGAATTTGTGTTGGGAGGCATTTGTTTCAATTTGAGTTGAATGATGCTGGGAATGAAGTAATTCTCAGCTTTTCGAATAAAGTTTGTTTGTTTTTTCATGGACTGAGTTTCTTACTACCTACTTGGGCCTAGGTCACAACACTGGGAAGGAACTGCATGGAAAGGAAGGAAGCAGATAATACAATGGGGAGAAAAGCAGATGAAAATTCTTCCAACCTGAATTCCTAACCCTTTTCTCCGAAGTGTCTTGGATACCTTTGAGAAATATGTGCAGAAAATGTAGAATAAATGAGACAACTTTCATTGAACTGCCCACTATGTAATTTATCCATATGTTTGTATGACAATACTCCTGTGTGGGTCATCCCATCAATAGTCAGGCCACAGCTCTACCTTCCGCTCTTTCTATATTCGGGTGCTTATAGTTTTTCTCCTGCATGGATGTTGAGGAAACAAAGCTACAATTGCCATATGTGCTTTGGAAAAACAGTTGCAGTCATGACACCCCTCTTCCCCATAGCTCTGCACAGCTCGAGAAAGCTGAGATGGGCTCATGCCTTCACTAACTCAGTTTACTTCTAAGGATCGACACTGGTGATCCAGTTGCTTGGCTAATTGAGCCACGGCTTGCGTATTCAACAATGTGTGAAAATCCAGAAGCAGCCTCACTCTACCAAGGCCCTTAAGTTTACAGAAACAAAGGCTGAGAAAGAGCAAAGAGCTTGTGTGGGGATGTACGAGAAAAGGAGATATGAGCAAGAAGATAGTGCAGCAGGTATGGTGACCGACAAGCAATACTTTTTTAAACTTTTGAATTTTAATAATTTTTAATAATTTTAATTTGGGGTATTTTATGAATTTTATGGGTCAAATTTGACGGTTTTAAATTTTCGGCCATTTATAGAATATGTTATTTTAATTTTTGTTTTAATTTGTATATTGTACTGTTTTTTAATCTGGCTGTACACCGCCCTGAGTCCTTCGGGAGAAGGGCGGTATAAAAATCTAAATAATAAATAAATAAATAAATATAATCCCTCAACCGCCAGCATCACAAACTCCAGCAAGCAGGATATTCTGGTGGGACTCCTGCCTGGAGGCTGACTTAGCAACTCAGCTTGGCAACACTGCTTAAAAGCAAGGCTTGGAAATTGGTCAAGAGAAATGCAACAAATGCCCCTCAATGCAAGAATGTTTGGAAGGAAGCAAAGGTTGCGTACCACTTTACAGACTTGGAAATTTTTGTTTCAGTTAAGGACTCAGTATTAAAGATGTACTTGTGTGGCAATCTCAGCTTGCAAGGTCCAGAAGGGTAGAGTTAAGAGCAATAGCCTGTTTTTGGGGAAGGCATGTGACACAATGAAGCACGCTGTACAGAGTTGCTAATGCTGTGCTGTGTTGTGTCCACTCCTTGGAAATCAGAGCATCCTCACAGGACCATAACAGCCTTCCAGATCAAACAAAAGAACTTTGCACGTTCTATGCAAAAAGCAGCTTTCTTCTCATTTCTGGATTCTTTGATGATGGGTAATTTGATTGTTTTGAATGAAGCTCATTCCATAGATGTTTATGGTTTCTTCTGTAGGCATAGTTTTATGAGATTTAGTTATCTTTTCCAAGCAACACTCTTTCCACACTCCATGAATTTATATGGATTTTCCCCACTTTGGATTCCTTCATGAGTCTACGTATTGCAACTGTTGTAGCTTTCTCGACACTACATGCATTTATAGGGTATCTCTTCTGTGTGGGTCCTTTTATGAGAATTAAGTTGTCCTGTCCGAGCAAAGCTTTTTCCACACTCTGTGCATTTATATGGTCTCTCCCCTGTATGGATTCTTTCATGAGTAATAAGATGACCTTTCTGAGTAAATTGCTTTCCACACGCCATGCACTTGTAGGGTCTCTCCCCAGTATGGATCCTTTCATGATGAATAAGTTCTGTGCTCCAATGAAAGCTTTTTCCACACTCTAAGCATTTATATGGCCTCTCCCCTGTGTGGATTCTCGCATGAGAATTCAGTTGTCCTTTCTGAGCAAAGCTCTTCCCACATGTTATACACTGATATGGTTTCTCCCCTGTATGGATTCTTTCATGATGGGTAAGATGTCCTTTCTGAGTAAATTGCTTCCCACACTGTGCGCATTTATATGGTCTCTCCCCAGTGTGGATCCTCTTATGATGAATGAGTTCTGTATTCCGACGAAAGCTTTTCCCACACTCCACGCATTTATACGGTCTTTCCCCTGTGTGCATCCTTTGGTGGAAGGTAAGGTTACAATTGTCAATAAAGCTCTTTCCACACTCCAGGCATTTATACGGTCTCTCTCCTATGTGGATCCTTTTGTGAGAATTAAGTTTTCCTTTCTGAGTGAAGCTTTTTCCACACTCCAAGCATTTATGCAGTCTATCCACTGTGTGGATCCTTTGATGTCGAGTAAGGTCACTGTTGTCAAAAAACCTCTTGCCACATTCCAGGCATTTATATGGTCTCTCCCCTGTGTGGATCCTTTGATGGGAAGCAATATCACTACTCTCAGTGAATCTCTTTCCACACTCCTTGCAACTATATGTTTTTTCACCTGTGTGGGTCTTCTGATGGCGAGCCAGATTGCAGTTTGTACTGAAGCCCTTTCCACATTCTATGCACTTAAAAGGTTTCTGCCCCGTGTGAATCTTTTCATGACGAGTAAGATGTCCTTTCCGGGTAAAACTCTTTCCACACTCTAAGCATTTGTATGGTTTCTCACCTGCATGGATCCTTTTATGAATTGTAAAACTACTAGAGTTATTATAACTCTTTCCACATTCTATGCATTTATATTGAGCCTCTCCAGTGTGCATTCTTTCATGATGAGTAAAGGTTCTATAGTGATTAAAGCTTTTTCCACACTCTGGGCACTTATATGGTCTCTCCTCTCTGTGGATCCTTTGGTGGCGACTAAGGTCTCTGCTGTCGATGAAGCCCTTTCCACATTCTATGCATTTATATGGTCTCTCTCCTGTGTGGATCCTTTGGTGCCGAGTAAAATCTCTGTTCTCAATAAAGCTCTTTCCACATTCCAGGCATTTATATGGCCTTTCCTGTATGGATTCTTTCATGAGTAATAAGATGACCTTTCTGAGTAAATTGCTTTCCACACGCCATGCACTTGTAGGGTCTCTCCCCAGTATGGATCCTTTCATGATGAATAAGTTCTGTGCTCCAATGAAAGCTTTTTCCACACTCTAAGCATTTATATGGCCTCTCCCCTGTGTGGATTCTCGCATGAGAATTCAGTTGTCCTTTCTGAGCAAAGCTCTTCCCACATGTTATACACTGATATGGTTTCTCCCCTGTATGGATTCTTTCATGATGGGTAAGATGTCCTTTCTGAGTAAATTGCTTCCCACACTGTGCGCATTTATATGGTCTCTCCCCAGTGTGGATCCTCTTATGATGAATGAGTTCTGTATTCCGACGAAAGCTTTTCCCACACTCCACGCATTTATACGGTCTTTCCCCTGTGTGCATCCTTTGGTGGAAGGTAAGGTTACAATTGTCAATAAAGCTCTTTCCACACTCCAGGCATTTATACGGTCTCTCTCCTATGTGGATCCTTTTGTGAGAATTAAGTTTTCCTTTCTGAGTGAAGCTTTTTCCACACTCCAAGCATTTATGCAGTCTATCCACTGTGTGGATCCTTTGATGTCGAGTAAGGTCACTGTTGTCAAAAAACCTCTTGCCACATTCCAGGCATTTATATGGTCTCTCCCCTGTGTGGATCCTTTGATGGGAAGCAATATCACTACTCTCAGTGAATCTCTTTCCACACTCCTTGCAACTATATGTTTTTTCACCTGTGTGGGTCTTCTGATGGCGAGCCAGATTGCAGTTTGTACTGAAGCCCTTTCCACATTCTATGCACTTAAAAGGTTTCTGCCCCGTGTGAATCTTTTCATGACGAGTAAGATGTCCTTTCCGGGTAAAACTCTTTCCACACTCTAAGCATTTGTATGGTTTCTCACCTGCATGGATCCTTTTATGAATTGTAAAACTACTAGAGTTATTATAACTCTTTCCACATTCTATGCATTTATATTGAGCCTCTCCAGTGTGCATTCTTTCATGATGAGTAAAGGTTCTATAGTGATTAAAGCTTTTTCCACACTCTGGGCACTTATATGGTCTCTCCTCTCTGTGGATCCTTTGGTGGCGACTAAGGTCTCTGCTGTCGATGAAGCCCTTTCCACATTCTATGCATTTATATGGTCTCTCTCCTGTGTGGATCCTTTGGTGCCGAGTAAAATCTCTGTTCTCAATAAAGCTCTTTCCACATTCCAGGCATTTATATGGCCTTTCCCCTGTATGGATCCTTTTGTGATGAATAAACTGGGTGTTTCGAGAAAAGCTTTTTCCACACTCCGTGCATTTATATGGTTTCTCCCCTGTGTGGATCCTCTGATGACGATTAAGTGTACTGTTGCTACTGAAGTTCTTTCCACACTTCATACAGAGCTTCGTGTCTCTGCTCAGACTGAAACACTTCCCAAATTTTACCGATAGATGCGGCTTGTGTTTCCTGTATAGTTTCTTAGGTAAAGAAAGAGAGAAAGAGCGACTGATGGATTTTGCATACTGTCTGTAGCCATACTGTTTTCCTTTGCTCTGGCTTCCCCCATATTCAGCTAAATCAAAGTCATTTTTCTCTCTTTTGCTATATTTGCCCTTTCTCTTCTCTTTCTGGTCTTGCTGCATCAGGAAACCATGGATTTTAATAGGAAGATAAATGGAAGGCCTCTCCCCTTGATCTTCTGACGGGGTTTTCTCTTGCGGTTTTGCATCCTGTTGATGGTCAAAAATCACTTCTTCTACTTGAAGGTTTGCTGTTTGCATTGGCATTGACCTCACCTGTTTCTCATTGTCATTCCCCAGCCTGTCACCTGATTGGGAAAAAGAAAATATAAGTTCTCATTAGAATTTAGTAAATGGATTCTTGGCTGAGGGGCTGCTATCCTTCTAGAGCAGCAGTTCTCAATCTGTGGGTCGGGAACCCATTGGGGGTCGAATGACGATTTGCCAGGGGTCACCTAAGACCATTGGAAATATGGGAAGTATACTTGTGAGTCGAAGAATCGCGCTCCAATGGTTGACTCCACAAGCCAGCTGCAGGCTCTTCAAATCGCTAGCCGAATTCAGCTTCAGGCGCGATGGATTAAAAAAGAGAGAAATCTTTGCTCTGATGTCTCCCTCTCAAGCCAGCTGCAATCACTCCCAATCGCTAGCCTAATCTGGCTTCAGAGGCGATAAACTTAATAGGGGAGGAGTCTCCACTTTAATGCCTCTGTCCTCAAGGCAATCGCAACCAGTTCAGATCGCTAGCCAATACGGCTTCAGGCGCGATAAATTCAAAAACGAAAATAATTTTATGGTTGGGGTCGCCACATCATGGGGAATTGTATTAAAGGGGTCGCAGCACTATAAAGGTTGAGAACCACTGTTCTAGAGTGAGGCAGCAGTGTCACCTCCTCAAAAGCCATCATTCAGTCTAATGATACTGGATTCCTACACATAAATCTTCAACAGAGGCTCTTTAAAAAAGGAGGAGGCTACAGCTACAAAGGATTCAGTACGGCAAACATTATCTAGACTTACTTTATGGAGATTTAGGTCAGAATTACACACAACACTATGTTTGTGAGTGACCTCTGGAGGGATTGGTATATCAGGAGTATGATCCTTCTAATCTTGTTTGACATCTCTGTGGCTTTTCATACAATTGAAAATTCTGAACCACCTCCAAAGTCAGAAGTTGAAAATATTATTTTGCAGTGGTTCTCTTTTCCCAAGGGACAGTTCTGGAGCAGTGTTGAGGGGGAAGGGTGGTGGAGGGATGACTGGGCCCAAGGTTGCTTGGTTGTGGTCTTCCTCAAAGTTTGACATCTCCTTAATGGACATGGACATGAAGCTATGGTTGAGGTGATCATGGAAATGAAGCTATGGTTGAGGTGATCATGGACACGAAGCTACTGATTGAGGCAGCCAGTCAGCAGCTTAAGCCACCAAGTGCAGGGATCTTCCTTGTGTACCTCGAAATTTTACCTTGTTTACCTCCCACTTAAAACACCCTCCCCAATGAACGGGACCCAGAGCAAAGAGCGTCCTTACCCGGAGTGGCCATATTCCTAGAAACTTCCAGCATGACTTCCCTGCACAAGGCCTTCTGGCTAGAATCCAGCAGTGCCCACTCCTCCTCTGTGAAGTCCACAGCCACCTCCTCAAAGGGATTAGAGTCCTAGAAAGAGAAAGAACACTATCCCTAGCAGTCAATCCTCTCTTGTGTTTCTTTTCTTACTGCACAAAACACTAAGCAGAGCTTTGCAAGAGACCAATTGGACATTTTCTTACAGGACAGGAATGTCTGTAGGTCTCCATGGTCTATAGACCAACCACCTGAGGCTACTGCTGCAAAGGTGCAAAATATCTGCAAGGTGGTTTCAGGGAGCAGAATCTCCTGGGAGCACCTGCCTGGTTCAGCAAATTCCCTTTCAAAATAGAACGAAGCCACCAGGAACTTCTTTCCTGGCCTATTTCAAAATTTTGGAAATAACCAGGGAAATCCCAAGTCATTTGACCAGCAATCTTATTGTTACAGCCATTTGGGGTTTACTTAGTAGGTTTTACTGAGGAAACCTGTAAACCTTCAGGTGATTCATTTTTAAGTGCATATGAGGGCTGTTCTGTCCTCCTTCGCCTCCGTCCGAGTGATGGCTTAATTAGCCGGCACTATCAGCTCTGGCAGCAGAATAGCGAACGTCTGCCAAGTTCTCTGATATCTCCCTCGACGCTGGTGAGTCACTTCAGCACTCAGTTAATCAGTTGATTTGCCGGCTACGAAGAGACACAGCAGTGCTCACTGCCTTTATATCTTGTGGGATGTGGCTCCATGACTCAGCACTTCCTAGGCCTGCCCCACCCCTGCTTCTGTTGTTCCCTCCTCTCCTGCCTACGAAACCTAGGATCCAACCAAGCCTGACTGCTATCAGCTGGGTCTGAAGGCGTGGCCTGGGGGGGGGGGAAGAGTCAGGGGACAGAGGCCTCATTATCTCCTCCACCTGGCCTGCTTCTGGCTCCTGGAGCTGAGCCAGGGAAGCCGGTGCTCCCAAGGTAAGTCCTGAGGGCCCTTCCCCCTCACTTTCCAAGTCACTTTCTGGCAGCAGGCCCTGCTTGGGGGGCGCAGACACAACACTGGCATATTTCTAAAGCAGTTCTTTTCCAATTCCTAATTTTTAACTGGTTTTCACGTTCAGTTGAAACATATAATGTTGTTGGATATAATTCAACAGATCAATTACATTTCATAATACAAGCCTCTCATCTTGTGAACAACCCTTTCCTTACAGATGAAGAAAAATCTTGAACCTGACTGTGTCTCAAGAGGACCATTCTGGGGAGACACCATGTTCAAATGCACAGACTCAGCATTTGATTGTAAAGACAGCCCTAGAATGGAAGGAGCTGGAACTTTACTGCGTTCAGAAGAAACCTATACTTGCCTGGCAAGGTGGACCGAGTTGGATCCTCCTGAAATGAAGCTGTTGAGAAGGACGGGATTGATCTTTTTCCTGGAGCTCTGCTGAGATCTCTCTTGCGAACGGCTCCTGTGCCTGAAAAAACAGCCTGGTTTATGATCCACTTTCATATGAATAATTGCCATGTTAGGTTGCTTGGCTTAGCTTTTGACTCTCCACTGGAATTTCCCCGACTCAAGTCAAAGTGAGAGAACTCTGGGATTCTGATTTGCAGGTGGCTGCTATTTCTGGGTAAATGCTTGCCATTTTTGTGAAATGTTTCATTGCCCCTTTTTATTTCCTCTTTTCGTTCTAATCAGGATTTGCTTCTTTATCTTCTCCCTTAGCTATGCTTTTCATCTCTTGTGGATTTAGATATGCCAGCTCTATCCCTTCCTCTGGGAATATTTTCTGTTAGATTTAGGGACCATTAGCACTTGAGAGAGATAGGATCGATCTCTCCTTTTTGGTTTAGCTTCACTAGGACAGGGAGGAGACCTCCAGCCTGGCAGTTCGTGGACATACCTTGGGATCAAGGCCAATTGATCGCAAGGCCACAAAATCTTGCAAGCTTGAAGTATTTCTCCCCTCCTGTTCTTTCACTCTCAGGTAAACTGAAGCATTCCCCCCTCCCCCAGTCTGTCTACTAGTGGGAGGGGTCCAGGTTTTAAATAATGGTTGTATATTCCGTGGCACTTCCCCCTTCCAATGTCATTCCCACAGATCATTACACCATCCCAACGTATATCTTCTACACCAGGAGTCTCCAACTTTGGCAAGTTTAAGACTTGTGGACTTCAACTCCCAGAATCCCTGCCACCAGCCATGCTAGCTGAGGAACTCTGGGAGTTGAAGTTCACAACCAAAGTTGCCACGGTTGGAGACCCCTGTTCCAGAACTCTTAATAATAATAATAATAATAATATTTTAATTTGTATACCGCCCTTCTCCCGAAGGACTCAGGGCGGTGAACAGGCAGATAAAATATACATACATACAATAATTAAAAACATCCCTTAAAAAACTAATTTAAATGCCCAAAATATTAAAAACGTACTTCCCCATAAAATCACAGAATTTTAAAAACCCATCCAATAAAAATAAGAATCAGGCTAGTCCAGCCATACGGAATAAATAAGTTTTAAGTTCTTCTCAGTGACTACTGAGAAACAGAGGCGTGCACATCTTTAAAAGAACGTTAACAATATTGTGAAGCCGCTGATTTGACTATCAGTTTAAACATTCCAGCCAACTCCCCATAACTCTGAAGCAGGGGTGAAATCCAACAGGTTGTGACAGGTTCTGGAGAACTGGTAGCGGAAATTTTGAGTAGTTCGGAGAACTGGCAAATAGCACCTCTGTCTGGACCCAGCGTGGGGTGGGAATGGAGACTTTGCAAAATCCTTCTCCTGGAGTGGGGTGGGAATGGAGATTTTATTTATTTATTTATTTTATTTATTTAATTTAATTTTTATACCGCCCTTCTCCCGAAGGACTCAGGGCGGTGTACAGGCAAGATAAAAACCAACAATACAAATATACAAGTTAAAATACCCTTTAAAAAACTTATTTAAAATAGCCCAAAGTTAAAAAATTGCCATCAGTTAAAACCCCATTTAAAATTAATAAAATTCCCCTTATTAAAATCCAAATTTAAGCCAGCCCCGCGCAAATAAAAAGATGGGTCTTCAGTTCGCGACGAAATGTCCAAAGGTCAGGGATTTGACGTAAACCTGGGGGAAGCTCGTTCCAGAGTGTGGGAGCCCCTTCCCCTGCCATGCCCACCAAGCCACACCACGCCCACCAAGCCATGCCCACAGAACCAATAGCAAACAAATTAGGATTTCACCACTGCTCTGAAGCCTCTTTCATCCTGAGGATGGGTGGTGATGGTGATGGTGGGGCTGAAAAGGGCTTGAATTTCTCCTTCCTCCCATGGCATTATCACCAAGAGGAAAAAGAAGCATTTTGCATCAAAAAGAAATCACTTTTCAAAATATTAGCAGCTACTGAAAACTTTGCTGCTGACTCTTCCTTCACATCTGCGATATCTTACAGTCTGCTAAATACCTCAGCGTCCCACCGGTTTACTTTCCTCACCTGCCGCCCCTTTGCGGGCTCCGGGGCGGCTGGTGGGCCGAGGAGGCAGCCTTCGGCCAGGGCCACCGCCTGGGCGCAGCTCTCCGCCCCGCACTCCCTCAGCCAGCCCGACAGCTCCGGGGGCAGCAGGGCCAGCAGCTGCTCCAGCACCACCAGGTCCAGCATCTCGGCTTTGCTGCGCCGCTCGGGCCGCAGCCACCCCCGGCACAGCCCGTGCAGGCGGCTGCAAAGCGTCCGGGGCCCCTCGGCTTCCAGGGAGCGGCAGCTGCGGAACCGCCAGCGCTCAGCCTCGGAGCTCCGGGGCCCCTCGGGGAGGCCGCTCCCCGCCTGAAGGGGAGACCCCCGGGCCTCCATTCGGTCTCCGCCTTCAGCGCAGCCCCAACGGGAGGAAAACTCCCTCCGATGCCGACGCCTTCGGTCACAGCTGTCCGCTTCTCTCCGAGACGCTCCGGACGAGCCTGCTCAAGTCACCGGCCGCCCTTTCCCACGTTCCGCTTCCAAGCGAGCAAAATCCTCTCCGGGTCCAGCAGAGGCGAAGAAGCCAAAGGGAATCCAAGGAGGGGAGAGCTGTTCCCGAAGCGCCGCTCGCTCCCGCTGCCCCACCATCAGCAGCTCCGGCCACGGTCGGGGATCGGGGACCAGAAGCCGCAGCCGAGGCTTCTTTCCCTGCTTCGGCTCCTTCTCGGTTCCCGGGAGGGGAGAAGGCGAGCGCCGCTTCCACGGGGGCTTCTCCGCATCAGCAAAGCAGCTGCAAGTAGCTCACGCCACAAGTTCCCCACCCGCTTCCCCAGAGGTCCTCCCAGAGGTTGGGACACAGAGTCCTCTTTCCCAGAGAGGCAAAGCGCCGTACGCGACCACGCTTCCTGCTTTTGGCAAGTCTAAGAAAGTCTAAGAAATGCTTTTGGCAAGTCTAAGAAATAGACTTACCTATCGGTGTGGTCAGACAGGTCTTGGAGGTTTTTTAGTTGAGCTGCTTACTATTATCCTGTTTAGCAATTCCTTGATTTGGCTGTTTCCTTCTTGACTGTTTGTCTAATGTTGTCTAATTTGTCTAATGAAGAGCAACAAAGATGATTAGGGGACTGGAGGATAAAACATATGAAGAACGGTTGCAGGAACTGGGTATGTCTAGTTTAACAAAAAGAAGGACTAGGGGAGACATGATAGCAGTGTTCCAATGTCTCAGGGATTGCCACAAAGAAGAGGGAGTCGGGCTGTTCTCCAAAGCACCTGAGGGTAGAACAAGAAGCAATGGGTGGAAACTGATCAAAGAAAGAAGCAACTTAGAACTAAGGAGAAATTTCCTGACAGTTAGAACAATTAATCAGTGGAACGACTTGCCTGCAGAAGATGTGAATGCTCCAACACTGGAAATTTTTAAGAAAATGTTGGATAACCATCTGACTGAGATGGTGTAGGGTTTCCTGCCTGGGCAGGGGGTTGGACTAGAAGGCCTCCAAGGTCCCTTCCAACTCTGATGTTATGTTATGTTATGTTAATGCTGGATGTTATGTTAAGTCCTTCGGGAGATAGGGCGGTATATAAATTTGATAAATAAATAAAATAAAATGCTGGAGTAAATCTATGCTCATATGGGAGCTGACTCTGGGGGGTGAGGTGTTTTGTCTTTTTGATCCATTTTTGCCTTGTTGAGTGTCATATTATTGCAAATTAAGCCCCTGAAAGGCAGGCATAAGGATGGTACTTGTGCATTTGCTCTTTATGCTTAGTAAGGATGCAAAAAGATGCATAACGAAGGAAAGTAAATAGGAAGAACTGCTTGTTTTAACTAATCCTTATGCAATGAAGTAGCCTAACCCTAAAACCCACTAATAGGCAGGGAACCTTGGAAGATAGAAGAATTAGGATAGAATGTTGAGACTTTTTAGCTCAGCAGGTAAACAAGGTGGGAAAGAATATACTTTATTGGGAATGAAAGCAATGCCAGATCTGTTTCTCTCATGTTTTGAATAGTAACATAATGGGAGTGATCTACTTACCAAAATTGTCCAATTTCAGCTGTCTCAATAAATTGGGACAGAGAAAAAAGGGAAAGAATAACATAAAATTAAAAGTACAATTATAAAATTTAATCAATCTAATTATAAAATTAAAAGATAAAAATTTCCATAGCAATTGTAAGTAATAGTTATATTTTGTGTCTGTTGTGGAGCAGATTTTAAATAGGAGCAGCACTGAGTGCCAGGCTAACTTAAAGGATTGCATCGATTTCCTTTTTCCTAGAGCTCTGCTGAGATCTCTCCTGTGAACAGCTCCTGCATATGAAAGAGAAGCCTGGTTTATGATCCACACTCATAGGACTGTACTTACGTTAGTTTGCTTTGCAATTCTCCAAACCAAGTCAAAGTGAGAGAACTCAGGGATTCCAATTTGAAAGTGCCCGCCACTTTTGAGTAAATGCCTGCCATTTTTGTGAAATGTTTCATTGCCTATCTTTATTTCTTATCATTTCCTATCTTATCATTCTGATCAGTTGTTTACTTGCCTCCTTCTCTTGATAGCTTTTCCTCTTTTGTGGATGCCTGTTCTCTCTCTTCCTCCACAAGTCTTTTCCTTTAGATTTAGAAACCTTTACCTCTTGAGTGGGTGGAATGGATCTTCTCTTTCTTTTCTTTTGGCTTCTCTATGCCTCTTGCAGTGGGGAGACCCCCAACCTGATAATTCAGGAAAGAGCTTGGGATGAAGATTGGGATGGTTTTGTGAGGAAGATGTACACCAAGTCTCCTTGTGGCGATTGAAATATCTTTTAGAATTAGATCTGGGTGTCAAACTTGCATCGTTATGTCATCGTCACATGATGTATCGTGACTTTTTTCTCCTTCACTAAACTGGGTAAGGGCGTGATCAGTGTGTGACACATCTGGCCCACAGGCCACGCATTTGAGAGCTCTCGATTAGTTGGCCAGTCTGATTTTTCACCTGTTCTCCAAGTCATTCCATTCCACAATACCAGTATATGTTCTCTAGATGTATGTTCCCAGAGACTATTTGTTAAGAAAAGAAGCAGGAGTGGAGGACTTCAAAATAAGATTTGTTATATCATAAATGAGAACCAATTGCTTGAAGAATGTCAACTGAAATGGGACAAATCCTTAATTCATCAAAGGAAAGGGGAGGATGGAGAAGGGATTCTGGCGTCCTCCTTCAAACTCGTGGACTCTCATATAGCCCTGGGGTGTGTGTGTGTGAATTTCTCTTTCCTTCCATGAAATTAATCTCCAAGAGGAAAACGAAGCATTTCCCTCAAGAACAAATATGTTGACAAACTATTAGCAGTTTCAGAAAAGCCAGGCTCCTGATTTCTTACAGATACTTATCCTCCCATGGATGCCCAGCTGAGATTGAAACTCCTTCACCTGCTGCCCTTTTCAGATAAGACCTTCCAGGTAGACTAGACAAGCCCCACAATGCACATTAGCTCTTTCTTTATTGTAAGACCACATTATTAAAATCTTTTTTGATCCTCTCCTTGTACTCGCTGGAATACTAGGAAGGGTTTTTATGACATGTTCTCCGCCCTCCACTCCAATGTGGGAATGGAGATACCCTTTGCGTTTTGGCTGTCCGATCCATGACAAACTATGTGGGAAAATAAAATGTGCCAATACCATCCCACAAAGTCACCCCCACATACTATTTATTATTTATATCCAAACACGCGTTGTCTGGATGTGTTTTCTGTGTTTATCTGTAAGGGAGAGACACCAGAGGCGTCGAAGAGGATGCCATTCCCTCACCTGCCGCCCCTTCCCGGGCTCCGGGGCAGCTGGTGGGCCGAGGAGGCAGCCTTCGGCCAGGGCCACCGCCTGGGCGCAGCTCTCCGCCCCGCACTCCCTCAGCCAGCCCGACAGCTCCGGGGGCAGCAGGGCCAGCAGCTGCTCCAGCACCACCAGGTCCAGCATCTCGGCTTTGCTGCGCCGCTCGGGCCGCAGCCACCCCCGGCACAGCCTGTGCAGGCGGCTGCAAAGCACCCGGGGCCCCTCGGCTTCCAGGGAGCGGCAGCTGCGGAACCACCAGCGCTCAGCCTCGGAGCTGCGGAGCCCCTCGGGGAGGCCGCTCCCCGCCTTCAAAGGAGACCTCCGGGCCTCCATTCGGTCTCCGGCTTCAGCGCAGCCCCGACAGTGAGGAAATTTCCTCAGAGGCCGCCTTCGGTCACGGCGGATCCTCCCCCGCCCCTTTCTTGGTTTCAGGGGGGAGAGGAAGGGGTGGCTCCGCTCCCTCAGAGGTTCTATGCCTCAGCAGAGCAGGTTCATTCCCGCCAAAACTTCCCGCGCCCTTCCAAGGCCTGGACCACAGTATTCTGTTGGAAGAAATATCCATCTGGGTTCAGTTCCAAGTGGGGAAAAAGACACTGGAAACATGGAGGCTGCTTGGAAAGATGGTTTAATGGTGGTCAGGATCACATGGCTTGAGTTCCTGAACAGAAAAGGGATGAGATCCTGTGTGCTCCCTGGCTTTATGCTTTTTCTGAGCTTTGAACTTTCTGGGGCACAGGAAGAGTATCCTGATTGGTTATCAAACTCCCAGGTGGTCTAGGGGTCTTAGCTAACGTTGTAGGTTGTCTCTCAAGCTTGCTTGAGCCTTGCCATGTGGTGAGTTTCTGTTGCTAGATGAGTCCTATTGTGTTGCAAATGATGGTCCATTGACAAAAGGTGGGGAGAATGAGTTTCTACCTTTGACCCATTGACAAAGGTGGGGGAGAGTCAGGAAGCTGCTTTGTCTTTAAAACATGTTTCTCCATTTCTCATCCAGGGAAATATATTCTGCCTTTTAAATATTTTCTAAAATATTTCATTCTTCTAGGAGGGGGGTGGGTGCTAAATTCCTACAATTCCCTTCCTAGAGGCAAAACATTTTGCGCGATCGTTTTCTAGCCTTCAGGAGTCCCATCCCGAGTTCACGGGAAATCCTCCCCTCGTCTTCTGCGCATGCTCATTTCGGTTGTGACATCGAAGACAGACCAAACTCCTGCGCTGGCGGAGTATTATTTTTTGGGTGGGAGGGGGAACGGACGGGATGGAAGGAATGTTGAGGCCGTGGATGATGGGCACTGGGGTTGGGTGCTGTAATAAACAAAGCGACCTTGGGATGACAACCGTTTTCCTGCTTCTGTGTCTTTGAGCTCTCTCCTTCTCCCAGAATCTGTTGGAAATGTGGATGTGTTCCTGAGACAGACAGTAAATTCATTCATTTGCTATCAAATAAATAAGTAAACCCTCTGGAAATTCCTTCAGGCCAATTTATTTGTCCTCCTTGTTTTAATTGACAGTAACAAATAAATTGGCCTGAAGGATTCCTGTGATGACACTCAACTGAAGGTATCCTTTTTTTCTAGAGCTGACATTTACCTGTTTTACTTTTTTTTTCTATTTCTTGTTCTGTCCACATCTTTTCTTTTCTTTTTTATCTTTACACCTTTTCGCTTTGGTTGTTTGTGGCTGGTTGAATCCTGAAGAGTTGAGGTTCAGGTTCAACTGTACAAGTTAAAAAAATGGCAACTATACGTGCGCTGGGTTTCTCCCCCAGCTGTATTTAAATGTCATATTCAGCAGTGCCAGCCATGACAGCTTCAGATAAGGGGAGAAAAGACTCAAGGAAGGGAATGCCAAGAGGATTATAGGTTAAAAAAAAAAAGTTTATTAATAAAATGCCAAGACTTGTTGTAATATCAAGGGATTTTTTCCCTGACACCCCTAAGGAAACTTCAGTGGTGAAGAGTAATTTGCCATGGCACTACTCACAAAGGGGTGACTTTATGGGGCAGATCTCATATCCCTTTACTCTTCCTTCCCCCCAACTCTATAAATGCCCCCCCTCAGAAAAAGCAAACAAAAAAGGCTTTAGCTAAATCTTTGGAGGAAAAGAAAAAGACCAGACACTGAGATAGTAGAGAACAGAGAAAAATCTCATATTACTGCGATCTTGTAGCCTTGTTAACCTCCGGGAAGGGAGACATAAATTAATATAATATAATATAACAACAGAGTTGGAAGGGACCTTGGAGGCCTTCTAGTCCAACCCCCTGCCCAGGCAGGAAACCCTACACCATCTCAATCAGATGGTTATCCAACATTTTCTTAAAAATTTCCAGTGTTGAAGCATTTACAATTTCTGCAGGCAAGTTGTTCCACTTATTGATTGTTCTAACTGTCAGGAAATTTCTCCTTAGTTCTAAGTTGCTTCTTTCTTTGATCAGTTTCCACCCATTGCTTCTTGTCCTGTCTTTAGGTGCTTTGGAGAATAGCTTGATTCCCTCTTCTTTGTGGCAACCCCTGAAATATTGGAACACTGCTATCATGTCTCTCCTAGTCCTTTTCATTAAACTAGGTAATTAACAACCGGCATGTCCCAGCACCAAAAATGTGAGCATGTACACGGCCTTCTGTGCATGCTCTTTGCTCACACACACACTTGTGGGGATGTTGCAACGGTCATTAAGTATGAAAATTGGTCTTTTTTCATTTTATTTCATTTTTTCAGTATAACTTAAAATTTCATCCAAAGCATCTTATGGCTCTTTGGGGTGTGATTAACAAAGACTTTAAAACTTAGATTTACAACAAATGCAGCCAAAATTTAAATGTATTTATTATTATACTTTACTCTGTGTAACTGCATGCCAAAAAAACCCCTACCCTCCTTGTTTTTTAGTTGTATCAATAAGACCATTGAATCTGGTTATTTAATTTCTAATGCTGAGGCTCTGTTGCCTGCAGCTAAGAAATAGTAACAATTCCTTATCAGGAGTTTGGAAAGATTTAAAACTATGAATGCCACCAGTCCAATATACTCTTATTAGCTAATCTGCTGCATAGAGTGTTATAGGTCAAGGCCCATGCAAGTTCCTTGAATGCCAATCCTGTTTGGTTCTTTGCTCTATGCAGGTTTGCATTTTAACATCTCCAATTACTTTGTAATTCTCTGGATTAAAAGAAGTTTACAGGAAACACCACTTGCATTTTTGGGCAATTAAGGTCAGAAAATAAAGAGCATTGAAACATTTCTCCATAATAATGAAATCAAATGCAATAATGTGATTTACTTACCAATCCATACAAAGAGCACAGAAAAAAGGAGGACATTCCTTATTATGGTTCAAAATCATTTTGAGTAGCTAGAGGCTCTGGTTTATAACTGGAATTATAAAGGCTTCAGATTTCAGGAGGAACATAATTTGTTCATGGGGCACAAGCGCCACCCTCCACCAACAAAATCAATTAATGAAATCAATTTTTTTGATATTTCGAAGTGAAGGATAGTAATACAGGTAGTTCTCAACTTACACTCATAATTGAGCCCATTTCCATTGCTAAGTAAGGCAATGAAGTCACTCGCGACCCAGTTTGCAACCTTTTATGCCCATTCATCAAATCACTGCCGTTCTCAAGTATGGTTGTTCAGTTAACAACCATACATATGGTTGTGAAGTGAAACTGCCTTCCCACATTGACTGTGCTTGTTGTAAATTTCCAAATGGAAATCACATGACCCTGAATGGAGTAAGAATCATAAATGAAGATATGCCTTGACTTATGACAATGGAGTCCAAAATTTGTTAAACGAGACATTTGTTAAGTGAGTTTTGCCCCATTTTATCACCTTTCTTGCCACTGTTAAGTGAATCAATGCAGTTAGCAAGTTAGTAAGCTGGTGGTTAATTGAATCTTCCCCACTGACTTTGTCAGGAGATTGCAAAAGGTGAACACATGACCTTGGGACACAGCAACGGTCATAAATATGAACCAGTTGCCATGCATCTGAATTTTGATCACATGATCATGGGGATTCTGCAATGATCATGAAGGGAAACAGTAATAAGGCTATAATAAATAATACTAGAATATAATATACTGGTATACCAGAATTAGTAGAAACTTGCTGTTCTCTAACCATTAGGCTCCTGTAATACATATATAGCCTTTGTATTTGTATAACACACATATATTTGTATCTCCTGTAACAAACATATTCTGTTATTAGGCCTCTGTAATGTATCTGGTATTTATCAAGCATATGTTCCTATCATTTGATCTGAACCCATATCAATCTTCTTCCTGTTTTTCTCATGCTATTTAAGAGCATGGTACCTATCTCGGTTGGAACTGCAGACATCATCTGGGAGATAATTTACACTTCAGTCCTATCTTACACCTTTGATCTGTTCCCTGCAGCCCAGGGGGCCAAATGAGCAATTGGGAGAACAAAGGAATGTTCAAGGAAGAGAGAACACTAATTGGGAGGCTTCTATTCCTTTGCAGGGCAATGAGGAATACACAAACCTAAACTAGGAGGCCAGAATTGGGTACTAAGCTGATGTCTCTGAAGGTATAAAAAGACGCCATATCTTCCCCAAGGTGTGGCTATCTCCTCACATGCATTTTATCTCTATGTTCTGGATATAGTCCCATCCAGTATTTTGTTTTTGGCCATAAATAAAATGTTTCCTTTCGCAAGCCTCATATTGAGTCTCTCTTTTTGGCATTATGGTGACTCAAGTATATTTTTGGGACCTTACAATCGTAAGTGTGAAAATTGGTCTGTCACTTTTTTTCCTTTTATTTCATTTTTTTCATTGTAATTTTGAATGGTCATTAAATGAACATTGTAAGTTGAGGACTAGCTGTATATGGTCTCTTCATAATATGGAATTTTTAATGAGAAATAAGTCGGCCTTTCTGACTAAACCTATTTCCACACTCCAGGCATTTATACAGTTTATACCATATGGATCTTTTGATGGATAGTAAGGGCTCTGTTCTCAATCTCTTTCCATACTCCCTTCGGGTATACTTTTTCTCCTGTGTGTATCCTCTCATGGCGATTAAGAGAACTTTTGAAACCGAAGTTCTTTCCACATTCTGTGCATGTAAAGGGTCTCTCCCCTGTGTGAGTTATTTTATGGGAATTAAGATGTGCTTTCTGAGTAAAGCTCTTTCCACACTCCAGGCACTTGTACGGTCTCTCCCCTGTGTGGATCCTTTGGTGACGAGTAAGAACTTTGCTGTCAAAAAAACTCTTTCCACACTCTGGGCATTGATAGGGTCTCTCCCCTGTGTGGATCCTTTGATGGATACTAAGGGCTGCCTTCTCAAAGAATCTCTTTCCACATTCCTGGCAACTAAGTTTTTTCTCTCCTCTGTGGATCCTGTCATGGCGATTAAGACTACCCCTAAAATGGAAGCTTTTTCCACACATTGTGCATTGATATGGTTTCTCCCCTGTGTGAATCCTTTCATGAGAATTAAGTTTTCTTATTAAAGCAAAGCCTTTTCCACATTCCATACAACTATATGGTTTCTCAGCTATGTGGATCCTTTGATGGCCATTAAGACCAGTCTTGCTAAAGAAGCTCTTTCCACATTCTGTGCATTTATATGGTTTCTCTTCTGTTTGGATTCTTTCATGACTAAGATTTTCTTTCTGCTTTCCATACTCAATGCAGTTATACGGTCGCTCCCCCGTGTGGACTCTTGTATGAGAATTAAGTTTTCCTTTCTCAATAAAGCTCTTTCCACACTCCAGGCATTTATAGGGTCTCTCCCCTGTGTGGATCCTTTGATGGATAACAAGGGTTCTGCTCTCAAAGAATCTCCTTGCACACACTCTGCAGCCATACTTTTTCTCCCCTGTGTGGATCCTCTCATGGCGATTAAGAGAACTTTTGGAACGGAAGCTCTTTGCACACTGCATACATTTGTAGGGCTTCTCCCCTGTGTGGACTCTTTTATGAGAATTGAGATGTCCTATCTGACTAAAGCTCTTTCCACACACCAGACACTGATAGGGTCTCTCCCCTGTGTGGATCCTTTGATGACGAGTAAGAACTTTGTTGTCAAAAAAGCTCTTTCCACATTCCAGGCATTTATATGGTCTCTCCCCTGTGTGGATCCTTTGATGGGTAGTAAGGGCTCTGTTCTCAAAGAATCTCTTTCCACACTTGTTACACCTGTATTTTTTCTCCCTTCTGTGGATCCTCTCATGTCGTATAAGACTAGGCCTGAAATGGAAGCTCTTTTCACACACTGTGCATTTATATGGTTTCTCTCCTGTGTGAATCCTTTCGTGAGCATTAAGTTTTCCTATTAAATCAAAGTCCTTTCCACATACCACACAGCTATATGATTTCTCAGTTATGTGGATCTTTTGATGGCCATTAAGGCTAGCATTGCTACAGAAGCTCTTTCCACACTCTGTGCATTTATATGGTTTCTCTCCTGTGTGCATCCTTTTATGAGAATTAAGTTTTCCTATTAAAGCAAAGCCCTTTCCACATTCCTCGCAACTATATGGTTTCTCAGTTGTGTGGATCCTTTGATGGCCATTAAGGCTAGCATTACTACCAAAGCTCTTTCCACATTTTGTGCATATTTTAGTCTCTCTACTCAAACTGGTATCCTCCCCCAAGTTTACAATACTTTGTGGTTTGTGTTGACTATAAAGGTTCTCAGATAAAGTAAGAGAAAAGAAATGATGAGATGTGGAGGACTTTTCTACTCCACCTTCTGAGTGGCTTCTTTCTTGTCTTTTTAGATTTGTTTGATGGTCAAATATCACTTCTCCTTCATAGTTTGCTGTTGGCAGCGACATTAACCACTCCTGCTTCTCCATCTCCATTACATCACCTGCTTGGAAAGAAGCAAATAGAAATTTCTATGGGAATTTAGAACTGTGAAGAAAGGGCAAGATAACACCTCATGAGGTGAGGAAAACCAACTCTCATTTTTCTGTAGGGAATTTTGCCAAAACCGACAGGTGGATGTCAGACTTGGACTGCCGAATTTTTTTCTTGAAGAAAGATTGAACTGGAGATTGTCCATTTGTACTTTATACTGCCAATTTTTGTAAGCTGACAGGAAAACCTGTCAATTTCTGCAGACACTTGTTATCAGCTAAAGGTTGTAGATTCCATCAGGCTGAACCCGTAAATGCCACTTTTTCAGTTGTTGGCTGGCATTTCCTTCAGTACATTTTAGAAAGAACATCATGGTTTCCCGGCCTTCTTAAATCTTTATTTTTTATAATCTATTGCAACATACAGGCAAGATATTATTTTATAGTTGTTTTTGGAAAGTTTTAAAATACTTTCTGAAAAAGATTTAAAGTCTATGTTAATTAGAAAGAACATCTTGTGCTAGAAAATCTGTCTTGTTTACGTATCAATTGTAAAGCAAAATCTTGAAGTTGATTACCAGAGCACAGGATGGCTACTTTAAAGCAAATGTTTAATTTATGGAGCTTTAAATTTGTTTAACCTTTTATCTCTTTACTAGAATTAGAAGTTTGTTAGTAACTAAAACTGACAAATCTCTCTGGAGACAACTGACATGGCTTCACTGGAATTATAAATGCAAGTGAATGATACCGTTTTAAATTGAATGTAAGAAATTTATTGGAGTTATTTCAGAGAAATTGCAAGTGGACTTGAAGGATGATAAAAATTTGGAATGAAAAGAATATAGAAAAGAATTATGGGATTTAATGATAGTTGGGAGGAAGAAGTTATATAGGAGTTGGTAACATCTGATAAGTTTTTAATTCCCTTTTTGCAAAGTTTAATTGTTAAAAGAGAAATGAGCAAAAGGAGACTAAGTGGAAATGGGGAATATATTATTAAGTATTTATGTTATTAGGTATTTTTGTTAATTTTTACTGGATCTTTGCTGAATATTAAGGAGATCTGAAGATTTAGAGATGAGTTCATATAATATTGGTATTTTGGTTGTATTTCGATAGATAAGTTGTTAATGTTGAACATACTTGTTGGAGATGGAGAAATTTCTTTCATATACATACCAACTTAGATACGGGGGTGTTTCTGCATTTTCTAAATATTTTTTTCTTTTCTTTCTTATTTATTTTGAATAACATTGATTTATGTGTTATTTCTATTTAAGATAATCCTTAATAAAATTATGTGAAAAAAACAGCTATTAAGGAGGGGTCTTCTCGGGAAAACATGCTCCATCTGCATGATGGATTCAACTTGGAGATCTTGAATGCAAATTGTAGGCTAGGAAATTCTGATGATATCCAAGAGGATTTTTCAGCTGGGAACCACATTAAGACTTTGCTGTTGACTGGACAATTTGAGGTGTTTCCCAAAAGTATAGTAAGCTTTTCTAACAAGGCCTTAAGATGTATCACCTTAAGTAACTTGATTGCAAGTATTTTCTTTGTTTACCCCCCCACAGGAAAAAACCTTCCTTCCTAATGAATGGAACCCAGAACGAAGTGGGGACTTACCAAGGGCAATAATATTCCTAAAAGCCTCCAACGTGACTTCTGCGCACAAGGCTCTCTGACCAGAATCCAGCAGCGCCCATTCCTCTTCTGTGAAATCCACAGTGACCTCCTCAAAGGGGTCAGAGCACTGGAATGAGAATGTTGTATAGGAGACAGTCCCAGAAAAGACATTTTTCCTCTTATTACACAAAACAGACCTTTACAAGAAACCAAATGGGCATTTGCTTGTAGGACAAACGTACCTCTGGATGTCCACATGGTCTTGTGACTGTGAAGCCGCCAGTCTCCCTTGCCCTAATAGCTGGTGTTCTGAAGTTCACAAAACATGACTGCATCCAAACTGCAGAATAGCAACACAGCAACTTTTGGGTTGCTTCCTGCTGGTTTGGAATTACTCAGCAAGTGGGGTTTGGGGAGTAGAATCCAGAGACTCACCTGACTTGGGGAAGAAATTCTACATGCTTTATAAAACAGGACACAGCGACTAGGAATTTCTTCCATGACCTATTTCAAAAGGGCTTGGAAATCTAAAGGCACTTGAAGAATAGTTTTACTGATGCAGCCATTTAGTGTTGATCTTAGGGCTTATTCATGGAAAATCTGTCCTTTAGATACAATATTTCTGAAGCAGTTATTATGCTATTACAATAATTTTAATTCACTGAGGTTTTTTTAACTGGTTTCTCCACTCTTCTGTGAAGCTACAAAATATTCAACAAATACATTGCCTAACACAAGCCTCTCAGGCTCTAAGTTGTCTTGTTTGTGTCTCCAAAATGATCTTGAGAGTGGATGAATAAGGCTTGGGGGTGGGGGTGGGGGGGGAAGATACTGTTCAACTATACATAGACTCAGCATTTCGCTATACTGCAGAAGAGCTCAGGAAGGGAGCTTGAACTCTGCTGCTCTCAGAAGAAATCTACAGTTACCTGCTGAAATGGTCCAAGTTGGGACCTCCTGAAAAGCAACTCTTGAGAAGGACTGCATCGATTTCCTCCTTCCTGTAGCTCTGCTGAGATCTCTCCTGTGAACAGCTCCTGCATCTGAAAGAGAAGCCTGGTTTATGATTCACGCTCATAGGTCTGTACTCATGTTAGTTTGCTTGCCTTACCTTTGCAATTCCCCAACCCAAGTCAAAGTGGGAGAACGCAGGGATTCTGATTTGAAAGCTACTTTTGAGTGAATACCTGCCACATCTGTGAAATGTTTCATTCCCTATCTTTATTTCCTCTTATCATTCTGATCAGTTGTTTATCTTCTTCTCGATAGCTTTGGCCTTTTCTCCTTTGTGGATGTACCTATGCCTGTTCTATCTCTTCCACCAGGAGTCTTTATCTTTATATTTAATATTTAGCTCTTGAGCAGGGAGACCCTGCAACATAATTAAGGGACAGACCTTGGAATGAATACAAAGATGGTTTTGTGCGGAAGATGCATACCCAATCTTTTGTGGGGACTGAGAAACTTTGGTTGTTCAGTTTGGATTTTCAACCATTCCCCTAACATCATTCCCACAGACCATGACACCATACCAACCTATGTTCTCTAGATGTATGTTCCCAGGGACTGTTTGTAAAGAAGAGGAACATGTCCGCAGGGCTTCAAAATAAAATTTTCTATATTATAATGGAGAATGAAGAATGTCAGCTGATATGGAACAAATGATTCAGTTCATTCATGCATTAAAGGAAAGAAAGGCCGGGTGGAGAAGGGGTTGAATGTCTCTTTCATTCTAGGGAATCAACTCGAAAAGGAAAAATTAAGCATTTGCATCAAGGGGGGAAAAAAAAGATTTCTTAAAGTATTAGGAGTTCTTTATGTCCGTGATTTCCTACAGACACTGCTATATATGTTTTATTATCCCCACCCCCAAGGGACGCCCAGGATTAAAATCCCTCACCTGCCGCCCCTTTCCGGACTCCGGGGCGGCTGGTGGGCCGAGGAGGCAGCCTTCGGCCAGGGCCACCGCCTGGGCGCAGCTCTCCGCCCCGCACTCCCTCAGCCAGCCCGACAGCTCCGGGGGCAGCAGGGCCAGCAGCTGCTCCAGCACCACCAGGTCCAGCATCTCGGCTTTGCTGCGCCGCTCGGGCCGCAGCCACCCCCGGCACAGCCCGTGCAGGCGGCTGCAGAGCGCCCGGGGCCCCTCGGCTTCCAGGGAGCGGCAGCTGCGGAACCGCCAGCGCTCAGCCTCGGAGCTGCGGGGCTCCTCGGGGAGGCCGCTCCCCGCTTTCAAAGGAGACCCCCGGGCCTCCATTCGGTCTCCGGCTTCAGCGCAGCCCCGACGGTGAGGAAATTTCCTCAGAGGCCGCCTTCGGTCACGGCGGACCCTCCCCCACCCCCCCTGCCCCTTTCCCGGTTTGACGGGGGTGGGAGAGAAGGGGAGGCTCCCTCAGGGCTTTTCCGCCTCAGCAGAGCAACTGAAAATCGTTCCCGCCAAAATTTCACGCGCCGTCCCGGCCTCTTAGAGGCTGGACCTCCTAGAGGTAGAGTTCTCTTTCCTAGAGAGGGAAAAATCTACAGGCGACCGTTGTTTCCTCCGCTGTGCACCAGCCGAGGCCTTTGCTATCTGGACCGCAGGGAATGCTTTCAAGAGTCTTCTGCGCATGCTCTGTTCCATTGTGACGTCGAAGACCGTTCGACCGCCTGCGCCGGCGGAGTGTTTGGCCTTTGGGGTGGGGGGTGGGGTGAAGAAGTAGGGGGGGCGATGGTGAAGAGGGCGAGGAGGTGGAGGATGATGGGTATGGGGGTGGGGTGGGTTGTTTTTTTTTTGTCACAATAGTATACACAAACATAATATATAAGCAATTACAGAAGTCATATTTTCTCCAATCAATTTGTTTAAATCAAATAAATAATAAATCATAATAAATAATAAATCAATCTATTGGATTTTCTCCAATCAATTTGTTTAAAATAAACATAAAAATGAAAAATAAAACATAAAAATAAAATAAAAATTAATATAGCTAATGCATATTAATTACTTATATATATATATATTTTCTTCATGATATGTTTTTTACTTTTGACAATGTTTATGTATACTGTTATGACAAAATTAAATAAAAAAAACAAATAAATAAATAAAATAAACTATTTTATTTTATTTTATTTTATTTTAAATAAACAAAGCAACCTTGGGATGAAAAGTGTTTTCCTGCTTCTATGTCCTGGGGATGTCTCTTTTCTCGGAATCTCCATATTCGATTGCAGAAAATATGACTTCAGTAGCAGTTGTTAATAGAATTTTTTTATTGGCCAAGTGTGATTGGACACCCAAGGAATTTGTCTTGGTGCATAGGCTCTCAGTGTACATAAAAGAAAAGATACCTTCATCAAGGTACAACACTTACAACACTTAATCATAGTCATAGGGTACAAATTTAACACTTAATGATACAACACTTAATGATAGTCGAGGCTACAAATAAGCAATCATAAAACAATATGTTCTTCCTGTTAAAGACTACTTCAGTTTTAATTGCAATAATACAAGAGCAACCAATAGATTTAAACTTAATGTTAACCGCTTTAATCTAGATTGCAGAAAATATGACTTCTGTAACAGAATCATCAGTGCTTGGAATACTTTACCTGACTCTGTGGTCTCTTCCCATAACCCTAAAAGCTTTAACCAAAAACTTTCTACTATTGACCTCACCCCATTCCTAAGAGGACCATAAGGGGCGTACATAAGCGCACAAACGTGCCTACTGTTCCTGTCCTATTGTTTTTCTTTTCTTCTTTCTATATATATATATATATATATATATATATATATATATATATATATATATATATGCTTATACCTCCTAATATTTACTCATATATGTTTATATACTATATAATCTTTTTGTATGATGTTGTGACAAAATAAATAAATAAATAAATAAATATAATATCAATATAAATCGTAAAGATGCAAGCAACAAAGTTACAGTCATAAGTGGAAAGAGATTGGTGATGGGAACAATGAGAAGATTAATAGTAGTGTAGATTTAGTAAATAGTTTGACAGTGTTGAGGGAATTATTTGTTTAGCAGAGTGATGGCCTTCGGGAAAAAACTGTTCTTGTGTCTAGTTCTGTTGTGCAGTGCTCTATAGTGTCGTTTTGAGGGTAAGAGTTGAAACAGTTTATGTCCAGGATGTGAGGGGTCGGTAAATATTTTTACAGTCCTCTTTTATATTTTATATTATAATTCATCAGTGGTTTCGGTGTGAGGTACCAGCTGTACGCTGATGACACCCAGCTGTACTTTTCCACACCAGACCACCCCAACGAAGCTATCGAAGTGCTGTCCTGGTGTCTGGAAGCCGTACGGGTCTGGATGGGGAGAAACAGGCTCAAGCTCAATCCCTCCAAGACAGAGTGGAGTGTGGATGCCGGCATCCCGGTACAGTCAGCTGAATCCGCAGCTGACTGTCGGTGGCGAGTCATTGGCCCCGATGGAGAGGGTGCGCAACTTAGGCGTCCTCCTGGATGAACGGCTGTCTCTAGAAGATCATTTTGACGGCCGTCTCCAGGAGAGCATTCTACCAGGTTCGCCTGGTGCGCCAGTTGCGCCCCTTTCTAGACCGGGATGCCCTATGCACGGTCACTCACGCACTTGTGACGTCTCGCCTGGATTACTGCAATGCTCTCTACATGGGGCTCCCCTTGAAGGGCATCCGGAGGCTGCAGTTAGTCCAGAATGCGGCTGCGCGGGTGATAGAGGGAGCCCCTCGTGGCTCCCGCATGACAGCTATCCTGCGCAGACTGCACTGGCTACCTGTGGCCTTCCGGGTGCGCTTCAAGGTTTTGGTGACCATCTTCAAAGCGCTCCATGGCATAGGGCCGGGTTACTTACGGGACTGCCTGCTGCTACCGAATACCTCTCTCCGACCCGTGCGCTCTCATAGAGAGGGACTCCTCAGGGTGCCGTCAGCGAGGCAATGTCGTCTGGCGGCGCCCAGGGGAAGGGCCTTCTCTGTGGGGGCTCCCACCCTTTGGAACGAACTACCCCCAGGACTTCGTCAGCTTCCGGACCTTCGGACCTTCCGCCGCGAGCTTAAAACACACTTATTTATTTGCGCAGGACTGAGTTAGATTTTAAATTTACGGGTTTTAAACTGGGTTTTATTTTTTATATTTTTAAATATTTGGCGTTTAGAATAAGTTTTTTAATTGTTTTTTACTCTGTATTTATGTGTTTTTAAGTGCCTGTTAACCGCCCTGAGTCCCTCGGGAGATAGGGCGGTATATAAATATGATTAAATAAATAAATAAATAAATAAATAAATAATAATAATAACAGAGTTGGAAGGGACCTTGGAGGTGTTCTAGTCCAACCCCCTGCCCAGGCAGGAAACCCTACACCAGCGGTTCTCAACCTGTGGGTCGCGACCTCGTTGGGGGTCGAATGACGATTTGCCAGGGGTTGCCTAAGACCATCGGAAATATGGGAAGTATACTTGTAAGTCGAAGAATCGTGCTCCAATGGTTGACTCCATAAGCCAGCTGCAGGCTCTTCAAATCGCTAGCCGAATTCAGCTTCAGGCGCGATGAATTAAAAAAGAGAAATCTTTGCTCTGATGTCTCCCTCTCAAGCCAGCTGCAATCACTCCCAATTGCTAGCCTAATCTGGCTTCAGGCACGATAAACTTAATAGGGGAGGAGTCTCCGCTTTAATGCCTCCGTCCTCAAGGCAATCGCAAGCAGTTCAGATCGCTAGCCAATACGGCTTCAGGCATGATAAATTCAAAACGAAAATAATTTTATGGTTGGGGTCGCCACATCGTGGGGAATTGTATTAAAGGGGTCGCAGCACTATAAAGGTTGAGAACCACTGCCCTACACCATCTCAGACAGATGGTTATCCAACATTTTCTTACAAATTTCCAATGTTGGAGCATTCACAACTTCTGCAGGCAAGTTGTTCCACTGGTTAATTGTTCTATCTGTCAGGAAATTTCTCCTTAGTTCTAAGTTGCTTCTCTCCTTGATTAGTTTCCACCCATTGCTTCTTGTTCTGCCCTCAGATGCTTCGGAGAATAGTTTGACTCCCTCTTCTTTGTGGCAACCCCTGAGATATTGGAACACTGCTATCATGTCTCCCCTAGTCCTTCTTTTCATTAAACTAGACATACCCAGTTCCTGCAACCATTCTTCATATGTTTTAGTCTCCAGTCCCCTAATCATCTTTGTTGCTCTTCTCTGCACTCTTTCTAGAGTCTCAATATCTTTTTTACATTGTGGCAACCAAAACTGAATGTAGTATTCCAAGTGTGGCCTTACCAAGGCATTATAAGGTCACACTTGGAATATTGCATTCAGTTTTGGTTTGGGTATTTGCCATGTGTAAATTTGCAATTTAACATTTGCAGATACTTCATAATTATCAGGATTAACACAAGTATAGGAGAAACACCCCTTGCCTGTTTGAGTAATTAACATCCTTGAAAATAGATTGGAGCATTATAATATTGCTGCATAATAATAAAGTCAAATGCAAGAATGTGATTTACTCACCAATCAGTACATATAGCACCAAAAATGAAGACTTTCCTTACTCTTATTGAAAGTCAGACTTGTAATAGCTAGAAGTTCTGCTTTCTAAGTGGCTAAACACTGAGGTGCATAGGCCTGACATATCAGGAAAAGAATAAAATTCACCACTATCACAAAGAATGAGGAATAACTCCTCCTGATGAGGAATAACGCCCCTCTTCACCAACAAAATCAGTTAATGGAATGTCTTTTCATATTTCAAAAGGAACGACAGTAGTACAAATAGTTCTCAACTTAGAACCACAACCACCCAACATTTCCCTTGCTAAGATAGTTAACTGAGTTGCACCTTAGTTTACAATTTTTTATACTGCAGTTGTTAAGCAAATCAATGCAGTCCTTAAGTGACCGTATAGTTAAGTGAATCTGCTTTGTGTCATTGACTGTGTTTCTTGGATGTTTACAAATGGAGGTCACATTAACACTGGGATGTTACAACCATCATGAGAGCATATGCACCAAGACAAATTCCTTGTGTGTCCAATCACACTTGGCCAATAAAAAAATTCTATTCTATTCTATTCTATTCTATTCTATTCTATTCTATTCTATTCTATTCTATTCTATTCTATTCTATTCTATGAATGTATGCCAGTTGCCAAGTGCCTGAATTTTGATCATGGGGATGCAGCAAATTTTATAAATGTGAAAACGGATCTAAGTAACTTTTCATTTTACAATATTTCATTTTTTTTTCATTGCAACTTTCAACAGTCACTAAATGAATGGTTGTAAGTTGAGGACTATTATGTACGGTGTCTCCATAGTATGGATTCTTTTATGAGAATTAAGTTGGCCTTTCTTAGTACCCATTTCTAAACTCCAGGCATTTATATGTGGATCCTCTGATGGTGTCGTGTCCCACTCCTCCTCCGATGGCCGGGTCTGGGAAGTCTGTATCAAGCGTGGCCACGAAGCCTCTGCAGCTTTGCCAAATTCCTTTCAGAGTTCTCAGGGCAGGCAGGAATCCAAGGTGTGACTTCAGCAACCAGAAGAGACTTTGCTTGACTCAAGGAATGCCAAAAAGCAGATCCTTTATATAGGCCATGGGGTGTGGCTCCATGACTCAGTACTTATCCAGGCCTGCCCTCCCTTCCTTTTGCTGATGTCGCCTCTCCATTCTCCGGAAGCGGGGATCCGTCCACTGTGTCTTTCCATCCTCCTGGTCTGCTGCCAGCAATTCTAGCACGTGGCTGGCTTCGTGCTCACACGCTGTAGGAGGGTGGTTTGTTTGCTCATTCTGTCCGGGCATGGTGCCAGGGCTGGGGGCTGGAGGCATGCCAGGCCGTTCCTCTTCAGTATCAGACTCTGGCTCAGATAGCAGGAGATGGGAGGGGCCCGGCTGCGGAGAGGAGGGCAGGCGAGGCACAACAGATGGATAGTAAGGGCTTCCTTCTCAATGAATCTCTTCCCACACTTCCCACAGCAATGTTGTTTTTCTACTGTGTGGATCCTCTCATGGCAATTAAGAGAACTTTTGAAACAAAAGCTCTTTCCATACACTGTGCATTTGTATGGTTTCTCCCCTGTGTGATACGTGATAGCATACGTGAAAAGAACATGAGAGTGAATGTACCAATATAACGGGTGCAACCAAAGGCCTTGGAAAGAGCAAGTAGGGAGAGGTGGTTCCGGACCATTGAGATTATCTTGAAGGTGTAACTAGCGGCCTTGGAAAGAACATCAAGGGAGGAGTTACAATATAAGGACGTGAGAAGCGGGACTGTATGCTTTCAGTGGAAGGATAGAGGGTTTCACGGGCAGGACTACATCATGGGACACCATTTGGAACAGGATAGTCATGGTTATTAATAAGAGATATTCTCGTTAATATGGAGCGTTTGAGAGATGTGGATTCTTTTATGAGAATTAAGTTGTCCTTTCTGAATGAAGCTCTTTCCACACTCTGTGCATTTAAGTTTTTTCCCGAAGGCCATCACTCTGCTAAACAAATAATTCCCTCAACACTGTCAGACTATTTACTGAATCTGCACTACTATTAATCGTTTCATAGTTCCCATCACCAATCTCTTTCCACTTACGACTGTATGACTATAACTTGTTGCTGGCAATCCTTATGATTTATATTGATATATTGACCATCAATTGTGTTGTAAATGTTGTATCTTGATGAACGTATCTTTTCTTTTATGTACACTGAGAGCATATGCACCAAGACAAATTCCTTGTGTGTCCAATCACACTTGGCCAATAAAATTCTATTCTATTCTATTCTAAATGGTTTATTCCCCGTGTGGATCTTTTGGTGACAAGTTGTTGTTGTTGTTGTTAGTGGCGAAGTTGTGTCTGACCCATCGCGACCCCATGGACAACGTTCCTCCAGGCTTTCCTATCCTCTACTATCCTCTGGAGTCCATTTAAGCTCACGCCTATTGCTTCAGTGACTCCATCCAGCCACCTCATTCTCTGTCGTCCCTTTCTTCTTTTGCCCTCCATCTTTCCCAGCATTAGGCTCTTCTCCAGGGAGCCCTTCCTTCTCATTAGGTGGCCAAAGCATTTCAGTTTCATCTCCAGGATCTGGCCTTCTAAAGAGCAGTCAGGGTTGATCTCCTCTAGGACTGACTTGTTTGTTCACCTTGCAGTCCAAGGGACTCGCAGGAGTCTTTTCCAGCACCAGAGTTCAAAGGCCTCAATTCTTTGGCGCTCAGCCTTTCTTATGGTCCAACTTTCACATTGTCACATTGGTGTACAAGTATGCACTCTATTTTCAAATATCAAAACTGTCCTTTCTGAATAAAGTCTTCCCACACTCCAGGCATTTATATGGTTTATCCCCTCTGTGAATCTTTAAATGTTGGGCCATATGAGAGTTTGTACTGAAGCTCTTTCCACACTATGCATTTATACAGTCTCTCTCCTGAGTGGAGCCTTTGATGAGAATTAAGTAGTTTTTTCAGAGTAAAGTTCTTACCACACTCTGTGCATTTATAAGGTCTCTCTCCTGTGTGAATCCTTTGATGAGATTTTTTTTCCTATTAAATCAAAGGCCTTTCCACAACTATATGGTTTCTCAGCCGTGTGGTTCCTTTGATGGCAATTAAGACTAGGCTTGCTACAAAAGTTTTTTTCACACTCTGTACACTCTGGTTTCTCTTCTGTATGGATACTTCCATTATTAGTAAGATTTTCTTTCTGAGTAAATTCCTTTCCACACTCTATGCATTTATAGGGTTTCTCCTGTGTGGATTCTTTTATGAGAATTAAATTGTTCTTTCTGAACAAAGCGCTTTCCACAATCCAGGCATTTATAGGGTTTATCCCCTGTATGAATCTTTTGGTGCCAAGTAAGTACCTTGTTGTCAAAAAAGCTCCCTCCACATCCCAAGCATTTATAGGGCTTTTCCCCAGTATGAATTCTTTTATGAGAATTAAGTTTCCCTTTCAAAATAAAGCTCTTTCCACAATCCATGCATTTATAATCCATGCATTTATTGGGGTGAGGTACCAACTGTACGCTGATGATACGCAGCTGTACTTTTCTATCCCAGGCCACCCCAACGAAGCTATTGAAGTGCTGTCCCGGTGTCTGGAAGCCGTACGGGTCTGGATGGGGAGAAACAGGCTCAAGCTCAATCCCTCCAAGATGGAGTGGCTGTGGATGCCGGCACCCCGGTACAGTCAGCTGCAGCCGCGGCTGACTGTTGGGGGCGAGTCATTGGCCCCGATGGAAAGGGTGCGCAACTTGGGCGTTCTCCTGGATGGGCAGTTGTCTTTTGAAGATCACCTGACGACCGTCTCCAGGAGAGCTTTTTATCAGGTCCGCCTGATTCGCCAGTTGCGCCCCTTCCTTGACCGGGATGCCCTATGCATGGTCACTCATGCTCGTTACCTCTCACTTGGATTACTGCAATGCTCTCTACATGGGGCTCCCCTTGAAGAGCACCCGGAGGCTCCAGTTGGTTCAGAATGCAGCTGCGCGGGTGATAGAGGGAGCCGCTCATGGCTCCCATGTGACACCACTCCTGCGCAGGCTGCACTGGCTACCTGTGGTCTTTCGGGTGCACTTCAAGGTGTTGGTTACTACCTTTAAAGTGCTCCATGGCTTAGGGCCGGGTTATTTACGGGACCGCCTACTGCTACCGATTGCCTCCCACTGACCCGTGTGCTCTCAGAGAGGGACTCCTTAGGGTGCTGTCTGCCAAGCAATGTCAGCTGGCGGCCCCCAGGGGAAGGGCCTTCTCTGTGGGGGCTCCCACCCTCTGGAATGAACTTCCCCCAGGACTCCGCCAACTTCCTGACCTTTGAACCTTTCGCCGCGAGCTGAAGACATTTATTTATTCGCGCAGGACTGGCATAGAATTTTCGATTTTATTCGGTTTCTAATTTTTTAGTGGGTTTTACCGTTTTAAATATAATTTTAATCTGGGCCAAATTTAATAAGTTTTTTAAATATTATTTTATCTTGTATTTATTCTGTTGTTCTGTTTTATCTGGCTGTAAACCGCCCTGAGCCCTTCGGGAGAAGGGCGGTATAAAAATCTAAATAAATAAATAAGGTCTCTCTCCTGTGTGGATTCTTTGATGGATAGTAATAATTCTTTTTTCTAAAAAACTTCCATGCTCGCTGCAGGAATGTTTTTTCTCCCCTCTGCGGATTCTCTCATGGTGGTTCAGGTAACTTTTCAAACCAAAGCTCTTTCCACACACCGTGCATTTATACGGTTTCTGCCGTGTGCACCCTTTTATGAGAATTAAGTTGTCCTTTCTGAATAAATCTCTTTCCACACTTAAAGTATTTATATGGCTTATCCCGTGTGAATCCATTGGTGATGAGTAAGGGCTTTGTTGTCAAAAAAGCTCTTTCCACATTACAGGTACTTATACGGTCTCTCCCCAATGTGGATCCTTTGATGGATAGTAAGAGATCTATTCTCAAAGAAACTCTTTCCACACTTGTTGCACCTATATTTTTTCTCCCCTCTCCCCTCCTCTCATGGTGATTAATACTACTCCTGAGATGGAAGCTTTTTCTACACTCCAAGCATTTATACAGTTTATCCAGTGGTGGGATTCAGCCAGTTCGCACCACTTCGGGAGAACCGGTTGTTAACTTTCTGAGCAGTTTGGTGAACTGGTTGTTGGAAGAAATCATTAGGGCAGAGAGCCGGTTATTAAATTATTTGAATCCCACCACTGGGTTTATCCCCTGTATGAATCCATTGATGATGAGTAAGGACTTTATTATCAAAAAAGCTCTTTCCATAATCCAGGCATTTGTAAATTCTCCCTCCTGTGTGGATCCTTCAATGGCTGTTAAGACTAGTCTTACTACTAAAGGTATTTCCATACTTTGTGCATATTTTAGTCTTTTTGTTCAGACCAGAAACCCCCCCAATTTTACAATGGTATGTGGTTTGTGTTTCCTGAAAAGGTTCTTAGTTAAAGTAAGAGAAAAGGAATAAGATATGGAGGTCTTTTCCTCTCCAACTTCTGAGCGGCATCTTTCTTGTGTTTCTGGATACCCTTGACGGTCAAACATCACTTCTACTTCATAATTTAATGTTTGCAGCAGCATTAATCTCTCCTGCTTCTCCTTTTCCATTGGATCACCTGCATGGAAAAAAAGAAAATTTAGAAATGCGAGGGAAGGGGAGATAACGTCTTGTAGGGGGAGGAGAACCGACACCCCCATTTTTCTGTAGGGGATTTTGCCAAAATTGGCAGGTGGATGTCAGGGTTGGACTGATTTTTTTTTCTAGAAGAGAGAACTGGAGATTGTCCTTGTGTACTTTACACAGCCAATTATTTTAAGCAGTCAGCAAAACCTGTCATTTCTGCAACCACTTGCAATCAGATAAAAGTTGTGGGTACCATCATGCTCTGAACCATAAATGTAGCCTTTGGAGTTTATAGAATATTGGGTGACATATGGAATGAAGAGGTATTCTGGTTGTATTTTAAAAGACAGTGATCCATTGTTAATGTTGAACATACATGTGGGAGATGAAAGTGGAAATTCCTTTCATAAACATACACGTGCCCATACAGGGGTGCTTCTGCATTCTCTAAATTTCTTTCCTTTTCATATATTTTGCATTGCGTTTGTACGTGTGCTTTTATCTCAAGGATAATCCTTAATAAAATTATGTGGAAAACACCCAGCTGTTAAGGAGGCGGGCTTCTCCTCTGGAAAACATGCCCATCTGTATTCCAGGTATGGCATCAGCCACAAATTCAGCTCGGAGATGTTGGGTAAAAATTATTAGCTAGGAAATTCTGATGATATCCAAGACATTTTTCAGCTGGGAATCACATTTATACTTTGCTATTGATTGGACAATCTGGGGCATTTCTCAAATCTATTGTGAACATTTCTAACAAGATTTTAAGGAGAGACAATCACCTTAAGTAACTTGACTGCAAGTAACTTTGCTGTTTACCTCACTGGAAAAACATTCCCCAATTAATAGAACCTAGATCACAGTTGGGCCTTACCTAGGGCAGACATATTCCTGAAAGCATCCAATGTGACTTCTCTACACAATGCTCTCTGGCCCAAATCCAGCAGCTCCCACTCCTCTTCTGTGAAATCCACAGTGATCTCCTCAAAGAGATCAGAGCCCTAGAATGAGAATATTCTTTAATAGACAATCCCAGAAAACACTTGGGCATTTTCTTTTCTTAGTGCACAAAACAGCTTTGCAAGAAACATAATGAGCAGTCTTATAGGAGAGAAAATGTTCCAGCTTCCTAATAACTGGTGCTGTAAGGGGTGAAATCTAAAAAGTTTCCCTACTGGTTCTGTGGGTGTAGTGTGGTGGTATCTGTGTGTGTCTGTGACTGAGTGGGCATGGCCAATTCAATGTCACTCACAGCCACGCCCACTCAGTCACATGACAATCCCCACCAAGCCACGCCCACAGAACATGGTAGGAAAACTTTTTTAATTTCTATTCCTTTTTGTGAGATGCCTGTAGCTGCAGCCTCTCTTTTTCAATGTGCCTGCAGGCGCTTCTTGTGCTGAAAGATGCAGCAGCTGCAGGCTTCTTGCAAGTGAAAGTTACGAGAGCTGCTCCCCTTCTTGAACGTGCCTTGCCCTGGAGCCGCTGCCTGCTCTCTCTTCGCTTTGGATTGGGGGCCGGGGCCTAGGACCAGGCCACATGCACTGCTGCCACCACCCCCTCTTTTGGCCCCAGCGCAGCAACTGCATCTCCCGCAAGGGCCGGCTGCCCACCCGCTGGCTGGGCCAGGCCGGAAGTGGCATGTCTCCCATCAAGGGCTGGATGTGGGACTTGACCTCGGAAGGCGAGTTAGCTCCCTTCAACGTGGCTGGGCGGCCCCGACATGCTAGTTTGCCTGCATTCCATATGGTCTTCCTGGCGGTCCCCATGGCCAGCTGGCGAAGGCAGGCAAGCGTCCGGGCGGGCGGGGCCAGGGCCAACCAGGAGTTCACATGCTCTTGGATCCTCTGCGCATGCGCAGAGGCTCAAAAAACCAGGTTACTTCCTGGTTAAAACCAGGTTAAAATCCAGGTTGAGGCTTCCGGTGGCGCCACCTTCTTCGCTGAGTTCCTAATTAAGGAGCTCCGTACTGAACTTCGTAAAAGCCAGGAAAACGCTGGCTTTAATCTTTTTCCCTGGATGAAAGGGAAAGATAAGAGCTGCGGAGGTGTGGTAAACCTCCCCAGGGGCTTTGTTTTTTATTAAGCAGAGCCCTGAGGGTCGAGTCCCATAAATAATCCTGCCAAGCTCCGACCTTCAGTGCGCGCCTGCAAAAGCAGGAAAAGAAGAAAGTGTCCATCTCTGCTAATTGTCTTATCTTTATGGATTTCTATAAGCAGACGGAATGAGCACGAGTGAACAACTTACTGGATTGCAAGTATTTTTGATTTCCTGACTTCTACCCTTTTAAAAACAGTTGAATGATTATGATGTATTATTTTTGATTGTTTTCGGGGGAAGTTAGGAATTGATGATTGTAGGGGTATAATTAAGTTGGGACGAAATTTTTTTATTTTTAACTATACCTTGTGCTCGATCCGGGAAGTCGGGGGGGGGGGGTGTGTGAAGGGAGGGGGGAGGGGGGGGAAAGGGGAAAATTTTTTTTCTGTAAAACTTTTTGAATAAAAAAAAAAAAAATCCAGGTTAAAACCAGATTAAAATCCTGGTTAAAACCAGGAAGTAATGACTTCTGGGCGGGTGAGGGGAGCCTCGAGCTGCCATCGCTACCGGTTCTCTGAACCACCGGCCATCATCGTTACTGGATCGGTCGAGCCTGTCCGAACAAGGAGCATTTCACCTCTGCTCTAAGCGCACTAAATATGTGTTTGAACAGCAACAGAACTCCTTGGAGTGCCTCAGGCTGGGTTGGAATAAGTCAGCAAGGATTTGGGGAACAAAAGCCACTGGGTCACTTAACTTTAGGAACAAATTCTACTACTGTAGGAATTTCTTCTCTTCCTTATTTCAAAATGTTAGAAATAACCGTTAAAATCTGAAGGCACTTGAAGAACATTTTTACTGATGCAGTCATTTAATGTTGAGTTTGAGGATTTTTCATGGAAAAATCTGACGTAAAGACACAATATTTCTGAAGCAGTAATGCAATTCCAATAGTTTCATTTCATGCAATTATTTTTTTAATTGGCTTCCCCAATCCTCTGTGAAGTATTAAGATGTATTAAATGAATTATATTGCCAATACAAACCCTCTCAGGCTGTGAATTTTCTGGTTTTATCTCCAAAATATTCTTGAAAGTTGAATGAATGAGGCGGGTGGGGGGGCAACACTGTGTTCAACTACACATAGACTCAGCATCTGACAACACTGCAGAAGCAGCTCATGAAAAGAGGAAGTTTAAACTTATTTATTTATTTATTTATTATTTAGATTTAATAAATCTAAATAAACATTTAACTTTGCTGCTCTCAGAAGAAACCAGAGTTACCTGCTGTAATGCTCCAAGTTGGATCCTCCTGAAAAGCAGCTCCTGAGAAGGACCGCATTGATTTCCTCTTTCCTGGAGCTCTGCTGAGATCTCTCCTGTGAACAGCTCCTGCATCTGAAAGAGAAGTGTAGTTTATTATCCACAGTCAAAGGACTGTGTAACCATGTTACTTCTCTTGCCTTACCTTTGGAATTCCTCAACCCAAGTCAGTCAAAGAATCTGATTTGAAGGCAGATGCTATTTTGGGGTAAACAGTCTGCCATTTTTATGAAATGTTTCGTTGCCTCTATTTCCTCTTTTCATTGTGATCAGGACTTGCTTATCTTCTCCCCATTTCAATAGCTGTGGCCTTTTTTCCTTTGTAGATGTAGCTATGCCTGTTCTATCTCTTCCTCCAGGAATCTTTTCCTTTAGATTTAACAACCTGTAATTTGAATGGGAAGGCATCAATCTTCCCTTCTCCTTGTTTTGGCTTCCCTAGGCCTCTTCCCTATGCATCAGCCTGGTGATGGTTTTGTCAGGAAGATGCATATCCAGTCTCCTTGTGGGAACTGAGATACCTCTTACACAATGATTATCCAGTCTAGCTTTTCACCCATTATTCTAAAGTCATTCACACAGATTCTTTACACCATACCAACATATGTTCCCTAGATCAGTGGTTCCCAACCAGTGTGCCGCGGCACTAAGGGGTGCCGTGAGATCTTTTGAGGGTGCCGGGAACTTTTGAGCTACAGAGATTTTAAATATCTATTTCCTTATAAGGGTGCCGGGAACTTTTGAAAGGCTTTCCAAGGGTGCCTCAAACAAGAAAAGGTTGGGAACCACTGCCCTAGATATATGTTCCCAGTGACTGTTTAGAAATAAGACAACCAGGCAAGTAAGAAGGTAAGATTTGCTATATCATTAATGAGAATGAATAGTTTGAAGAATATAGGCTGAAATGGAACAAATCTTCAATTCATTCATGCATTAAAGCAGGGGTCTCCAACCTTGGCAACTTTAAGCCTGGAGGACTTCAACTCCCAGAATTCCCCAGCCAGCAAATCTGGCTGGGGAATTCTGGGAGTTGAAGTCCTCCAGGCTTAAAGTTGCCAAGGTTGGAGACCCCTGCATTAAAGGAAAGAAAGGCAGGGTGAAGAAAGGGTTCTAGATGCCTCCGTTGAACTCTTGGACTCCCTTACAGTCCTGAGGCTGGATTTCTCTTTCCTCCCATGGATTTTTCTCCAAATGAAGCATTTGCCTCAATAACAAATAAGTTCTCAAAGTATTAAGAGTTCCAAGAAAACTTGGAACTCCGTCGCCTTCGACAAGACCTAAGTTTAACTCATAGAATCATCTATTGTAATGTCCTTCCTGTTAAAGACTACTTCAGCTTTAATTGCAATAATACAAGAGCAACCAATAGATTTAAACTTAATGTCAACCGCTTTAATCTAGATTGCAGAAAACATGACTTCTGTAACAGAATCATCAGTGCTTGGAATACTTTTACCTGACTCTGTGGTCTCTTCCCATAATCCTAAAAGTTTTATCCAAAAACTGTCTACTATTGACCTCACCCCATTCCTAAGAGGACCATAAGGGGCGTGCATAAGAGCACAAACGTTCCTTCCTATTGTTTTTCTTTTTCTTCTTCATATGAAGAAGAAAAAGAAAAACAATAGGAAGGAACGTTTGTGCTCTTATGCACGCCCCTTATGGTCCTCTTAGGAATGGGGTGAGGTCAATATTTTGTGCTCTTATGCACAATAAGGAACAATAGGAAGGAACGTTTGTGCTCTTATGCACGCCCCTTATGGTCCTCTTAGGAATGGGGTGAGGTCAATAGTTTGTGCTCTTATGCACGCCTCTTATTGTCCTCTTATATATATGCTTATTCCTCCTAATACTTACTTATGTTTATACACTATATAATCTTTTTGTATGATACTTATATATATTGTTGTGACAAAATAAATAAAATAAAAATAAAAAATAAAATAAATGCAGACATCTTCCTTCTCAACGTCTCTCATTTCTTACAGTCTGCCATATACACCAGCGTCCCACGGTTGACTTTCCTCACCTGCCGCCGGGGCAAGCGCGGGGCCGAGGAGGCAGCCTTCGGCCAGGGCCACCGCCTGGGCGCAGCTCTCCGCCCCGCACTCCCTCAGCCAGCCCGACAGCTCCGCGGGCAGCAGGGCCAGCAGCTGCTCCAGCACCACCAGGTCCAGCATCTCGGCTTTGCTGCGCCGCTCGGGCCGCAGCCACCCCCGGCACAGCCCGTGCTCCTCGGGGAGGCCGTTTCCCCCGCCGCAGCCGCTCCCCGCTGCTCCCTCCATTCGGTGTCCGGCTTCAGCGCAGCCCGAACTGGGGGGAAACTCCTTCCGCGGCCGCCTTTTGGGTCCACGGAGGACTCTTCCCTGCCGATCCCCCCGCCCCTTTCCCGGTTTCGGGGGGAGAAGCGGGGCTCCGCTCTCTCGGGGCTTTTGAGGCTGAGAAGAGCAGCTGCAAATCGCTCCCCGCCGGAGGTTCCCCCGGCATCCCAGAGCCTGGACCGCGGAGCGCCTCTCCAGCCCACCGCGCTCGAAAGCCTTTTACGCCGCATCCCAAGGGTTTTTTTTTTTGTCAAGTCTCATGCGCATGCTCGGGTCCCTTAGAACAAAAAAAAAAAAAAAAATCGCCTTACAAGAGCAGCTCTTCCTTCTCTCTCCGAACTTAGTCATCTTGCAGGTGTGTCATTACCGAACCTTGGTAAACATTAGTACTAGTTAAGAAATGGGGTTTGTTTCTATTTTAGTGCAGGGGTCTCCAACCTTGGTCCCTTTAAGACTTGTGGACTTCAACTCCCAGAGTTCCTCAGCCAGCTTTGCTTGTGGACTTGTGGACTTCAACTCCCAGAGTTCCTCAGCCAGCTTTGCTGGCTGAGGAACTCTGGGAGTTGAAGTCCACAAGTCTTAAAGGGACCAAGGTTGGAGACACCTGTTCTACTCTACTGGCTTTCCCTTGTCAAGTGTGCTGGGAGCTGTCTGGGACAGGGGTGTCCAAACTTGGTCCCTTTAAGACTTTTGGACTTCAACTCCCAGAGTTCCTCAGCCAGCTTTGCTGGCTGAGGGACTCTGGGAGTTGAAGTCCAAAAGTCTTAAAGGGACCAAGTTTGGACACCCCTGGTCTGGGAGGTTCATCGATTGGGGTTGCTTATTTTTCGCTTTTTTTGGAATTCCTTGATTGGAATACTGTTTTGGAGTAAATCTATGCTGATCTAGGGGCTTGACTGCTGGTGAGACGTTTTGGTCTTTTTGTCCCCCTTTTTTTTAAGAGGACCATAAGGGATGTGCGTAAGTGCACAAACGTGCCTACCGTTCCTGTCCTATTGTTTTTCTTTTCTTCTTCCTATATATATATATAGGGGCCATGGTGGCTCAGGCTGTAAGATAGCCTGTTATTAAAAACACAGCAGCCTGCAATTACTGCAGGCTCCAATCCCACCAGGCCCGAGGTTGACTCAGCCTTCCATCCTTTATAAGGTAGGTAAAATGAGGACCCAGATTGTTGGGGGCAATAAGTTGACTTTGTAAATATACAAATAGAATGAGACTATTGCCTTACACACTGTAAGCCGCCCTGAGTCTTCGGAGAAGGGCGGGATATAAATGTAAATTAAAAAAAATAAAAAATAAAAAAAAGATGCTTATACCTTCTAATATTTATTCATATATATGTTTATAAACTATATAATCTTTTTGCATGATGTTGTGACAAAATAAATAAAAATAAATAAAATAAGATTGTTGATTGTCATGTTGTAACTTAACCTGGAAAGGAGGTGTAAGCAGTTAGCAGCAGGCAGTGGTGAAATCCAGGTTTTTTTTTTACTACTGGGTTCTGTGGGTGTGGCTTGGTGGGCGCGGTGCAGGGGTGAAATCCAGCAGGTTCTGGAGAACCAGTAGCGGAAATTTTGATCAGTTCGGAGAACCGGTAGCAGAAATTTTCAGTAGTTTGGAGAACCGGCAAATACCACCTCTAGCTGGCCCCTGAGTGGGGTGGGAATGGAAGTTTTGCAATATCCTTCCTCCCAGGAGTGGGGTGGAAATGTAGATTTTGCTGTATCCTTCCCCTGCCATGCCCACCAAGCCACACCACACCCACCAAGCCACATCCACAGAACCCGTAGTAAAAATATTTGGATTTCACCACCGGCGTAGTGTGGCTTGGTGGGCATAGCAGGGGAACGATAATGCAAAATCTTCATTCCCACCCCACTCTGATGACAGCCAGAGGTAGCATTTGCCAGTTCTCCGAACTGCTCAAAATTTCCGCTACCAGTTCTCCAGAACCTATCAGAACCTGTTGGATTTCACCCCTGGCGCCAGGGTTTGTAGCTAACTGCTTACACCTCCCTTCCAGGTTAAAGTTGCAATATAATATAACAACAGAGTTGGAAGGGACCTTGGAGGCCTTCTAGTCAAACCCCCTGCCCAGGCAGGAAACCCTACACCATCTCAGTCAGGTTATCCAACATTTTCTGCAATATGACAATCAACAATCTAAAAAGAGGACAAAAAAACCAAAACAGGGTACTTGTACCAAGACAGGGTACTTGTGAGTTTGCTGTTGAAACTAAGAGATGCACCACAAAGGAAAGTAAATCCAACTGTTTTTCTAACTAATCAAGACCTGAATACATTCTGTAAGACAACATCAAAGTGTAAGGAATACAAATGTAGTAATAATGACAAGTAAAGTTTCTTGAAAATATTCCAGCCGTACTTGAGGAGATAACTATTCTAACTTATGAAACTCAGCCTTAATGAAAATTCCAGAAAGCGTTCATTAATGTATATGCAGACTGCCTATGCTCTAATAAATGATCTAATGACAGCTTATTTTGCAATATTATATTTTCAGAGAAAAAATTTAACCAAAGCAGTTTATGGCTCTTTGAGGTGTCATTTATAAATAAGGATGTTAAAACTGACTTACTGAAGGGTTTGTGAAGGGTTAACATTTTGTTGTTCATCATGTATACATTTTGGAATGTGGGTAGCCAGCATATACAAGAATACAGGATGAAACAAAGTTGTAGCCCTTGAACACTGTTGCATTTGCTTTCTAGCATAAACGCATATTCACACGAAAAGCCAATGATGTAATTACTAACCAATTATTGTGCCTTGGAGATTAATTAACCAATAATGAAGTAACACGTATGTTAGGTGAGAAATGAGAAACTAAGAAACTATATAAACTTTGTCTAATGTTCAGTAAAGTGCTGTTGATTCTGGACATTGTTTGCTATAAAGTCTGATCAATCATCTTCAGCCTTCGGGCCTTCGCAACAATTTACAACAAAATGCAGCAAAATTATGTCTTATAATTTACTGTATATTTGCATGTGAGAACTAACCACTCTCCTTGTTTTATAATTATTCTTGAAAGACTATTTAACTTTATAATTTAATTTCTTATGGTGAGACCAGATGAATCTCTGCTATCCACAGCCAAGAAACAGTGCAAATTCCTTTTCAGGATTTTGGTAAAGATTAAAAAGTATGACTGCCACAAGTCCACTACAAACTTTGAACTAGTCTTCTGCATACAGTGTTATATGTCAAGGCCAAGACATTTTTAAAATTGCTAATGCTGATACTTTCAACTATTTGCCCTCCGAAAGCCTGCATTTTAACATCTCCAAATATTTCCTAATTATCTGGATTAAAACAAATGCAGTAGGAACAATACATTTGGGCAATTAATATCATCTGAATATAAATTGGGGCATTGGAATATTTCTGCATAATAATGAAATCAAATGCAATAATGTGATTTACTTGCCAATTAGTACATAGAGCAGGGAAAAATGGAGACATCTCTTACCCTGATTCAAACTCCCTGGCTAAAAGTTTAGATGTAAAGGTTTGACATTTCTGCAGAGGAACTTAATTTGCTCATAGGGAACAAACAGAACAAATCTTTTAATGGAATCAATTCTTTTGATATTTCATCAGGAAGGGCAGTAATACAGGTAGTTCTCAATTTATGACAATTCAGCCCAACATTCCCCTTGCTAAGCAAGACAGTTAAGTCTTGTCACATCCGAGTTTGCAAACATTTATGCCAGTTAAGCAAATCACTGCAGTTTTGAAGTGAATCATATAGTTAAGTGACTCTCCCTTATCCATCGACATTTGGAAGTTTACAAATGGAGATCAGCTGACCACAGAGCACTGCAACCATCATAAATACATGCCAGTTGGCAAGTGCCTAAATTTTGATCACATGATCATGGGGATGCTGCAAGAGTCACATTTTTTATTTTATTTCATTTTTTTCACTGTAACATTGAAAATTCATTAAACAAATACCTGTAAGCAGAGGACTAATTGTATGGACTTAATTTGTCCTTCTGGATGTCAAGGTTCCAGGAAATGAACCCAACCAATTCAGCAACTCAAGTCTTGAGACTTTTCGCTTTCTCAAAGAATTGGTTTATTGAATACATCCTTTCAGCACAGTTGAAAAACAAACCAGCTCTGGTTATTTCCCACTCTTTCAAAAATGAAAGATTAGACAGCTTCCTCCCTCGTCATAGGTCACATTGTGACCTCTTCCAGTCTCTGGCCAGCATCTGTTATGATAACCTTGGTTCCCACAACATAGTAAGTTGCTGTATGTCTGTATGTTGTATTCCAAAGTTCCCACCTTCCCCCAAAGTGTGCCAAGCTGAGAAACAGAGAAAATAGCTGCTACATGCCTGATCCGTTTCAAAGTTGACACCTCAGTAAAGCTTTTTCCATGTTCCAGTTTATTTTGTGCGGATCTCTTATGTCGAGCCACATCAAAGTCTGTACTGAAGCCCTTTCCATAGTCTTCCAATTTATACAATCTTTCTGCTCTATGGATCCCTTAATGGATATAGTAAGGTCTCTCCTCTCACAGAATCCTTTTCCAGACTCCCTGTAGGAGTCTGTACATCCTCTCATCGGAACTAAGAGAACTTTTGAAATGGAAGCTTGTACACACAGAGCATTTATAGGAGCTTTCCTGTGCATATCCTTTGATGCATAGTAATGTCTCTCCTCTCATATCCTTTTCCACATGCCATTCAGTTATGTTGTTTCTCCCCTCTGTGGATTTTCTCATGACTATTAAGATTACCCCTGAAACGGAAGGTCTTTCCACACTCTGTGCATTTATATGGTTTCACTCCTGTGTGAATCCTTTCATGATCAGAAAGATGTGTTTTCCGAACAAACTGCTTTCCACACTCCATGCACTTAAATGGTCTCTCCCCTGTATGGATTCTTTTATGAGAATTAAGATTTCCTTTTGAAATAAAGCTCCTTCCACACTCCAGGCATTTATATGGTCTCTCCCCTGTGTGACTCCTTTGATGGATAGTAAGTTCTCTGATTTCAAAGAATCTCTTTCCACACTCCCTGCAGCTATGTTTTTTCTCCCTTCTGTGGATCCTCTCATGGTTATCAAGACTGCTCCTGAAATTGAAACTCCTTTCACTCTCTATGCAATTATTTACTTTCTCATCTGTGTGACTCCTTTTATGAAAATTAAGTTCTCCTATTAAAACAAAGGCCTTTCCACATTCCTTACAACTATACAGTTTCTTCCTTGCGTGGATCCTTTGATGGATAGTAAGGTCTGTCTTCTCACAGAATCCTTTTCCACACTCCTCCCTTCTATGGATCATCCCATGGCGATTAAGATTGCACCTGAAACGGTAGTTCTTTCCACACTCTGTGCATTTATATGGTTTCACTCCTGTGTGAACCATTTCATGATCAGTAAGATCTCTTTTCTGAGTGAAACATTTTCCACACTCCACACAGCTATGTTGTTTCTCCCCTCTATGGATCCTCTCATGGCGCTTAAGATTACGCTTGAAACGAAAGCTCTTTCCGCACTCTGCACATTTATATGGTTTCACTTCTGTGTGAACCCTTTCATGATCAGTAAGATATCCTTTCCGAATAAACCGCTTTCCACATTCCATGCACTTAAACGGTCTCTCCCCTGTATGGATTCTTTTATGAGAATTAAGATTTCCATTTGAAATAAAGCTCTTTCCGCACTCCAGACATTTATATGGTTTCTCCCCTGTGTGACTCCTTTGATGGATGATAAGAGCTGTGTTCTCAAAAAATCTCTTTCCACACTCCGTGCAGCTATGTTTTTTCTCCCTTCTGTGGATCCTCTCATGGTTATCCAGGTTATCATGGTTATTCCTGAAATTGAAACTCATTTCACTCTCTATGCAATTATTTACTTTCTCACCTGTGTGATTCCTTTTATGAAAATCAAGTTCTCCTATTAAAACAAAGGCCTTTCCACATTCCTCACAACTATACAGTTTCTTCCTTGCGTGGATCCTTTGATGGATAGTAAGGTCTGTCCTCTCATAGAATCCTTTTCCACACTCCTCCCTTCTATGGATCATCCCATGGCGATTAAGATTGCACCTGAAACGGTAGTTCTTTCCACATTTTGTGCATTTATATGGTTTCACTTCTGTGTGAACCCTTTCATGATCAGAAAGATAACTTTTTTCAGTGAAAAATTTTCCACACTCCATGCAGCTATGTTGTTTCTCCCCTCTATGGATTCTCTCATGGCGCTTAAGATTACGCTTGAAACTAAAGTTCTTTCCGCACTCTGTGCAGTTATATGGTTTCACTCCTATGTGAGCCCTTTCATGATCAGTAAGATATCCTTTCCTAATAAACTGCTTTCCACATTCCATGCACTTAAACGGTCTCTCCCCTGTGTGGATTCTTTTATGAGAATTAAGATTTCCATTTGAAATAAAATTCTTTCCACACTCTAGACATTTATATGGTCTCTCCCCTGTGTGACTTCTTTGATGAATGGTAAGAGTTGTGTTCGCAAAGAATCGCTTTCCGCACTCCCTGCAGCTATGTTTTTTCTTCCTTCTGTGGATCCTCCTATATAAATGAAGAATTCTCTTGAAACAGAAGTTCTTTCCATGCTGTTTGCATTTATATAGTTTCTCATCTGTGTGAAACTTTTTATGAAAGTTAAGCTTTCCTATTAAATCAAAGCCCTTTCCACATTCCTCGCAACTATAAGATTTTTCTGCTACCTGGCTCCTTTCATATTCATTAAGAGTAGCCGCACTTCTGAAGCTCTTTCCACATTTTCTGTATATGTTAGTTTCTCTGTTCAGTCTAGAATCCTTCCCCAACTTTACAATGATATGTGGCTTGTATTTCATCTGAAATTTCTCAGGTAAAGTAACCGAAAAGAAATGATGAGGTGTGGAGGATTCCTGTCCTCTATCTTCTGAGTGGCTTCTCTCTTGTCTTTTTGAATTTACTTGATGATCAAACATCATTTCTATTTCATAGCTTCTTGTTTGCAGTGGCATTAACCTTTCCTGCTTCTTATTCTCATTCTCCATTCCATCATCTGCTTGGAAGAAAAAAATAGAAATCCCTGTTGAAATTTAGAACCGTTAGGGAGGAGATAACATCTTGTGTGGTGAGGAGAACCAACACCCCCATTTTTCTGTAGGTGATTTGGCCGGTGGATGTCAAGTTTGGATAGCTGATTTTTTTTCTAGAAGAACTGGAGATTGTCCACATATACTTTATGCATCTGATTTTTGTAAGCAAACAGCAAAACTTTTCATTTGTGCAGTTGTTTGTGATCAGCTAAAAGTTCTGGGTTCCATCATGTGCTGAACCATAAATGCAGCCTTATCAATTGCTGGATGGCATTCGCTTCAGTACATTTTAGAAGAATATCATAGCTTGGCAGCTTTCTAAATTATTTTTTGTAATCTATTGCAACATACAGGCAATAAATTATTTTAGAGTTGTTTTTGGAAAACTTTTAAATGTTTGTGAAACTGATTTAAAATTTATGAAGTTAGTTAGAAAGAGCACCCTGTCTGGGAAAAATCTGTCTTGTTTATGTATGAATTGTAAAGCCAAACCTTGAAGGTTTATTACCAGAGCACAAGATAGCTACTTTAAAGGAATGTTTGACTTTTACTTATTTGAAATTTTTGATCCTTTTTATCTCTTTACTGAAAACAGAGGTTAATAACGAAAATCAACAAGTCCCTCTGGAGACTACTGACAAGGGTTCACTGAAATTACAAATGCAGTTGGATGATACCATTTTAAACTGAAATGTAAGATTTTTGGAATCACTTCAGGGAAATTACAAGTAGATTTGAAATATGATAAAAATTTGAAGAGAAAGGAAAAGGAAAGTAGAAACAAATATGTGATTGAAGAATGGTCCGGAGGAAAAATATATAATTGCCTTTTCTGATTATTGGAAAAATAATGAGTTATTTCTGCTGATGCTGAATTGTTTGGAATGGATAGTGCTTCTTGTAGAAATATTTAATAGGGTGTTGAACAAGACATTATGTAGGGATCTGGTAATGTTTAAGTTTTAAATTCCTTTTTTGCAGTTTGTTAAAAGAGGGATGTGAAAGGCAGACTAAATGGAAATGGGAACTGTATTAGTACCTACTTATATTAGCTTTATTTTTTACTATTTCTTTGCTAATTAGTAAGATCAGATGATTTAGACATGATTTATAGAATATTGGGTGATGTATGGAATGAAGAATATTTTGGTTGTATTATAAAAGACAGCGATGAGTTGTTAACATTGAACATACATGCTGGAGGTGAAGGGGGAAATTTCATATACATGGGTGTTTCTGTTTTGTAAATATACAGAGTGTGTGTGTATATATATATATATTTAAATTCCTTTTGTGTAATTTATCTGCATAAGATACCGTATTTTTCGAACTATAAGACACACTTTCCAATACCCCCCCAAAAGTGGGTGAAAATGCCTGTGCATCTTATAAAGCGAATGTTGTTGGGGAGGGGAGGGGGGTTGGTGCGGTGGCAGCAAATGTCACAGGTGGGGAATGCTGATACCTTTGCTGCCAAACAGCTGATAGGCTGTTGGATCGGCCTCCCAGAATACAGCCCATCAGCTGTTCTAGGTGGTGGGGATTGCTGCTCCTGATCACCACCATTCAGTGGCAGTGATAGACAGTGAGCAGTGGTGGCATTCCCTGCCTCCTAGAACAGCTGATGGGCAGTATTCCGGGAGGCCAATCCAACAGCCAATCAGCTGCTCAGTAGTGAAGGCTTCAATGTTCCCCAGTGGCAGCAGCAGCTCAGCTCAGCTGACCAGTGGTGGGTGCAACAGAGTGGAACCCTGATGAGTCATGTGCTGGGGCTGTGATAACATGCTGAAGCTGGCCAGGTTGTTTGCTGCAAGGATGCTAGGCAGATGAATACTGGATGGATGCTGGGAAACAGAGGCAGATTTTTTTTTCTTGTTTTCCTCCTCTAAAGCTAATGTACGTCTTATTTTCTGGAGCATCATATAGTTAAAAAAATACAGTAATACTTAATAAAATTATGTCAAAATAAACATCTTCTGCTCTAAAAAGTATGCCAATCTGCATTACAGGTATGCCATTAGCCATGAATCCAGCTTGGAGATGTTGGGTGCAAATTGTTAACTAGAGAATTCTTACGATATCCAAGGGATTTTTTCAGCTGGAAACCACATTAAGAGTTTGTTGTTGATTGGAAATCTGGGGTATTTCCGAAAGTTATGGTGAGCATTTCTAACAAGACCTTAAGTACAGAATATTGCCTTAAGTAATGTGGGTGCATGATCTTCCCTGTTTACCTATGACAGAAATAACTTTCCCCAATTAATGGAACCCAGAGCAAAGTAGAACCTTACCCAGGGCAGACATAATCCTAAAAGCCTCCAGTGAGACTTCTTTGCACAACTCTCTCTGGCCTGAATCCAGCAGTGCCCACTCCTCTTCTGTGAAGTCCACAGTGACCTCCTCAAAGGGATCAGAGCCCTAGAATGAGAATGTTCTTTAATAGACAATCCCAGAAAAGATTTGTACATTTTCTCTCTTACTGCATAACAGATCTTTACAAAAACGAAATGAGCATTTTCTTGGAGGAAAAAAAGTCCTTGTGGCTGTAAAGCCCCCAAATCCCTCTCCTTAATACTGGTAGCTGGTGTTCTTACTGCACAAAGCATGCCTGCATCCACATTTTTGAACAGCAACAGCCATTGCAGAGCCTCCTGGTGCATTGGAATAATTCAGCAAGGATTTGTGGAACCGAATCCGTGGACTAAATTGACTTCGGGAGCAAATCCTACATTCTTTATAAAACAGGACACATCCAATAGGAATTTCTTCTCCTCCCTTTCAAAATGTTAGAAATGTGCCTGGAAGTCTTAATGCATTTGAAGAGCATTCTAAGAGCTGTGGTAGCACAGTGGTTAGAATGCTTCTGCTGACTGCCAGCTGCCTGCAATTTGGCAGTTCAAATCTCACCAAGTTCAAGGTTGACTCAGCCTTCCATTCTTCGGAGGTCAATAAAATGAGGACACAGATTGTTGGGGCAATATGCTGACTCTGTAAACTGCTTAGAGAGGGCTGTAAAGCACTGTGAAGTGGTACTGTATATAAATCTAAATGCTATCTACTGTATATAAATCTAAATGCTATTGCTACTGATGCAGTCATGTTGAGGTTGAGGATTTTTCATGGAAAATCTTTTCTAAAGACACAATATTTCTGTAGCAGTTATGCTATTCCAAAAGTTTCAACTCGTGGGATTATTTTTTTTCAACTGGTTTACTCATTCCTCTATTACAAAATATTAAGCAAGCAAATTACATTGCCTAACAGCCTGTCAGGCTGTTATTGTTTCTTGTTTCTATCTCCAAAATGACCTTGAAAGTTCAATGAATGAGACTCATTCTGAGCAGGATAGTGTGTTCAACTACAAACTCAGCATTTGGCTAGACTGTAGAAACAGCTCATGAACAGATGGAGTTGAATTCCGCCGCTTTCAGAAGAAACCTAGTTACCTGTTGTAGTGTTCCAAGCTGGATACTCCTGAAAAGCAGCTCCTGAGTGCATCGATTTCCTCTTTCCCAGAAATCTGCTGAGATCTCTCTTGTGAATGGCTCCTGAATCTGAAAAAGAAGCCTTGTTTATAATCCACATTCAAAGGACTGTATTTATGTTACTTCACTTGTCTTACCTTTGGAATTCCCCAACACAAGTCCAAGTGAGAGAATTCAAAGATTCTGATTTGAAGGTAGCTACTATTTCTGGGTAAATGTCTTGCATTTTTGTGAAATGTTTCATTTATTCCCTCTTTTTATTCTGATCAGGAGTTGCTTATCTTCTCCCTTTCTCATGATAGCTGTGGCCTTTCCTACCTATGCCTATCTCTTCCTCCAGGAATCTTTTCCTTTAGATTTAGGAAATTTTGTCTCTTGATTGTGAAGGAATTGATCTTCCCTTCCTTTTCTTGGGCTTCCTTATGCCTCTTGCAGTGGAAAGACCACCAACCTGGCAATTCAGGGACAGACCTTGGGATGAACACCCAAGGTGTTGGGACTGAGAAACACTTTACATGTTTGTTCAGTCTGGCTTCTCAAGCATTCCCACAGACCATTACATTATACCATCATGATCATTATTTTAGCCATTGTCTATCGACTGCAGGATGAACGTCTGTTCCGCATATTTTCAACCAAATATAAACATGCCAACATATGTTCTCTAGATATGTTTCCAGTGGCTATTTATAAAGAAGAGAAGCAGGCAAGTAAGAATTTAAAATAAGATTTGCTATGTCATTAATGAGAATGAGTAGTTTGAAGAATATCAGCTGAAATGGAACAAATCCTTCATTTATGCATTGAAGGAAAGGAAAGCAGGGCGAAGAAAGGATTCTAGCCTCCTCCCTCAAACTCTTGGACTTCCTTACAGCTCTGAGGGCGAATTTCTTTTTCCTCCAAGAGGAAACCGAAGCATTTTCCTCAAGAACAATTAAGTTCTCAAAATATTAATAGTTCCAAGACATGCAGACATATTTCTTCTGAATGTCTCTTATTTCTTACAGAGGCTGTTAAACACATCAGCGTCCCATGCATCGCTCACGGTTAACTCTTCTCACCTGCCACCCCTTTCCGGGCTGCGGGGCGGCTGCGGGGCCGAGGAGGCAGCCTTCGGCCAGGGCCACCGCCTGGGCGCAGCTCTCCGCCCCGCACTCCCTCAGCCAGCCCGACAGCTCCGGGGGCAGCAGGGCCAGCAGCTGCTCCAGCACCACCAGGTCCAGCATCTCGGCTTTGCTGCGCCGCTCGGGCCGCAGCCACCCCCGGCACAGCCCGTGCAGGCGGCTACAAAGCGCCCGGGGCCCCTCGGCTTCCAGGGAGCCGCAAATGCGGAGCCGCCAGCGCTCAGCCTCGGAGCTGCGGGGCTCCTCGGGGAGGCCGCTCGGGCCGCCGCTCCTCGCCTGAAGGGTAGCGGGGGCTGCTGCTGCTGTTCCCGCCCCCGGAGATCCCTGGGCTTCCATTTGGTCTCCGACTTCAGCGTCGCCCAAAGGCCTCTTTCAGTCACGGCAGAGCCTCCGCCACCGATCGCCCCTTTCCCGCTTTCGGGGATGGGGGAGAATGCGGGCTCCGCTGCCTCAGAGTTTCTGCGCCTCAGCAGAGCAGTTGCAAATCGTTCCCGCCAAAATTTCCCGCGCCGTCCTGGCCTCACGGAGCCTGGATCACGGAGCCCTCCTTCCTAGAGAGGCAAGACGCTGTACGCGATCGTTGTTTCCTCCCCTTGACTAGAGCGGCGTCTCCAACCTTGGCCACTTTTAAGATTTGTGGACTTCAATTCCCAGAATTCCTCAGCAGCAAAGCTTTGCTGGCTGAGGAATTCTGGGAGTTGAAGTCCACAAGTCTTAAAGCTGCCAAGTTTGGGGACCCCTGGTATAGGGTCTTCTGCCTGTGCAGGGGGTGGACTGGAAGACCTCCAAGATCCCTTCCAACTCTGTTATTGTGCTATAGACATTTATGTGGACGTCTTTTATAAGGAGGGTGGGGGCAATTATTTATGTTGAAATATAAGCGCATCATTGAACCAAGGCGCACTTCAAGGGTATGCCGTCCAGGAACTTGGAATGAGTTTAGGAGGCTGGCACACAACTGGGATGGGGATAGATGCGGTGGAGTGGCATATTCTGTTACAGCCTACCCTCTGGCTCCCGTAGCATCCTTTACCCATCACCAATGTAATGCATTTTCCTGCCCCATTGATCCACAAGTTAATCATGCCTGGACACCTGGGGTTTCTCTTCCTCAAAGTCTCTTGGAAATCCAGATGTGGTTCTGGGATACTGTGGAAGAAGGGGAGAGGTTTGGGGAAGGGCAATGGAAATGTGAGAAATGGAGTCAGCCTCGGGCAGAGGCCAGCCAGTAAATTTATTCACTTAATAATAAATAAGTAAATGCTTTGAGGAATCTTACTAGGTCAGGTTTTTTATCCCCTTTGTTATCTGAATCTCTATTTCCCTATGGTGATCTTACGGAGGTAGCTTCCTTTCTCTACAGAGTGCAATCTGCATTTTACCTGCCTAGTTTCTGTTTTCTTTTTCTAGTCTCTGCAAATCTTGACATTTTATTCACTTTTTCTGCTTTGCTGTGCCTGGCCAATTGATTCTTCAAGAGAATAGAATAGAATAGAATAGAATTTTATTGGCCAAGTGTGATTGGACACACAAGGAATTTGTCTTGGTGCATATCCTTTTCCAAGGGATTATAGATTTTTTTTATACAATTAAAAAAAATCATTTATACAATAAAAAAACCCATTCAGGAAATGGGTTTTCCTCCTAGGTGGACTGAAATGTGGTACTCAGTATTGCTGGCCATGACAATTGGGTCAGATATTGAAAAAAGAAAACACAGAGACAAGTCACAAGAGTTCATCAATTAAGTCCCATGCTTACAATTTCTTCTTCCCAAAGATGTGCTGAAGGGGTGAGGAAGGTTCTGCAACCCAACAAGACAGACACAAACTTCAGAGGATAATTAGAACTGCAGAAAAAACAATTGCTACGAACCTGCCTTTCATTGAGGACCTGTATACTGCACGAGTCAAAAAAGGGCTGTGAAAATATTTACAGATCTCTTACATCCTGGACATAAATTGTTTCAACTCCTGCCCTCAAAATGACATTATAGAGCACTGCACACCAGAACTAGACACAAGAAGTTTCTTCCCCAATGCCATCACTCTGCTAAACAAATAATTCCCTCAACACTGTCAAATTATTTACTAAATCTGCACTATTAATCTTCTCATTGTTCCTATCACCCATCTCCTTCCACTTATGACTGTAACTTTGTTGCTTGTATCCTTACGATTTATATTGATAGTTTCCTGATTGCTTATTTGTACCCTATGACTATCATTAAGTGTTGTACCTTATGATTCTTTATGAATGTATCTTTTTTTTAATGTACACTGAGAAGATATGCACCAAGACAAATTCCTTGTGTGTCCAATCACACTTGGCCAATACAAAATTCTATTCTATTCTATTGTAATTGCCATCCCAACTGCTGAACAAACCTTTTCCTTTGAGCTGATGTGATAGCCACACACTCCTTCCCTTCTTTCTAGAAATGTTCACTATGGTCAGAAGGTAACAAAGGGAAATCACAAGATTTCTGTAGCTAAATCTTAAAAAGAAAAATGCAACTAGTAAACAGCAGAGAGCACACACAAAAAGCCACTTATTAGTGCAAGTTTTGTTAAGTCCATGGAGGGGAAGTAAAATTTCTCAATGAATTTAAGCTTAGGACCTGGCCCCCTTGTCAGCAAATGGTGCACGGCAAAGAAAAATAAATAGAGCTACTTGTCTAACCAGCCATTTTCCAGGTGTTAATTAAAAACAGTATGTCACTCTTGGGACACTCAGACAAAAGAGTAACCTTAAGAGCAGGAAGTCAAATCCTACCTTAGCCATGAAAGCCAATCGCTCACTCTTAGCCCAACCCATCTCACAGGTTTATTGTGCAGATAAATAGGAGGGGAAAAGTGCGTTGGATAGGTTCACCTCCTTGAATTATTTGTAAAAAATAATAAAGGCAGGATACAAGCAATAACAATAAAAAAATTAACCCCCCCTTAATCAGCAGTGACTCTTGGAAAATGAAGGGAAGTTGACAGCACTTGGTGGTTCTAAGCTGAGAAGGCAAATGAGGGGTGGGAGATAATATTCCCTTCTTGGCTATGAAAACAATGTTGTTTCCTCTTTATCACATCCTGAGTAATAAACTTTCTAATCTTCTGTCTTAAAGTGTCCAGTCCATTTTCAATTTGCTAAAGTCGAAAACATCAAGTGTTTTTGTAATATACTTTTTATTAAAAGTTTTTAAAACAACAATAGAAACTGATTTAGAACAGAAAAGGGGGAGAAATAACAGAAAAAGCTCCAAGTGCGATTAGAAAATAGAAGTAGGAAAAAAGTAAAATATATAAAAAACGTTCTTCACAGGTTTTAAGTACAATTATATTGTAACCTTTATCTCCAAGTTACAGCATGACTCTTCTTTCCATATATCTATCTAATAATCATAACCATAAATCACAAACTGTTTTTTAATCTACGCAAACAGTCCATAAGCGGTTTCCAGTGTTTGGTTTGTTTCATCTTTTACTGCACTAAGCTTTTCTATATTCAATTTTCCACTTCCCACTATAATTGACTTTACTGGTTTGGATTTTCTTTTCCTACACAACAACATCAGCAACTAGATGCTGTGAGGCTTTAATGTAGCAATTCTTCAAAGAAAGCTCTTTCTACATTCCATGTATTTATAAGGTTTCACTCCTGTGTGAATTATTTATTCATTCATTCCTCCTATTTATTATAGTTGACCATCTCCCAAAACATGACACTGATACAATAACAAACAATCTACAATTTAAAAAAAAAATCAATATTATTATTAAGACTAGGAAAAAGGATTCAATATTGTAAGGAATACAGCAACCTCGCTGGTTCAACAGTTTTTTGAGATTCCTCAAATCTGTTGCCATAGCCATGTTGTTCTGAGGGACTTCCAAGATATCAAGGATGGGTGCCAGGGCAGAGAAGGTCCATCTCCTTGGTTCTGTCACATGTAACTCCTTAATAGAGAGGATCCGCAACACACACCTTCTGCCAGATATGATAGGATAGGCAGATGTACTCAGGAAGAAGGGATCCCTCACATAACCCACCTTCATGCCCTGAAGGCCTTTAAAGGTCAAAAACAGCATCATAAATTGGATTTGGAATCAAACCAGCAACTAATGCACCTTACGGAGCAGAGTTGTAATATATGCTGTTATAGGGGTCCGCATATCTGTCCACATCATCATATCTTGTATCAGCTGATACTTCTGGATGCTGAAGGGCAGCTCTGTGTAGAACTCATTATTTTAGTTCATCTGGGCATGAGTGGCTGTAAGCAGAGCCTCCTGATTCAGGAATGGCCACAAATGGAACACAATACAATAAGCTGTTCAAAGGTCCTCTTAGCCAAAGCTGCCACCTGCGCTTTGAATAGAAGTTGTAATTTTGAGAGGACCCCTGGTTGTGCAGTCTTTCAGCAGTAATTACTCTTGGAATTTAACAATATTCCTATGGTTTCTCATTTGTGTGCATTTGTTTGCAAATAGTACTACTGTTTATAATCAAGTTCTTTCTACAATTTACATAATCTACAGTTTCTGCCTGTGTCTGAAATCTTTAATGGAAATTAACACAACTCTTCAGATTGAAACACGTCCTAAATGTTATAAATGTAGGCAATTTCAGTTGTATAGAGCGTTTTTTTTTAAGTAAATTAAGAAAATCAAAGGAGCCATCAGTTTTCTGAATTCCTTAATCTTTTTGTGGACTGTTGATTGCCCAAGACGGATGCCATTGAGAAATCACAGAACAAATTCATTTATACAATTTGGAAAACTGTAAAATCAGTGGAGGAATCATTGTTTGGACAAGGTCACTTGGATTATAAAAACATGCAGTTGAATGGGTTGAAATGTTTAAATGGGAAATATAAGCAATTTCCTGTTTTAACATTTCAAGCCCAGGCAGATCCCCTCAGAAGTCCTGAATGAACCTCCCTCCTTAGGGAAAATAAAATAAAATAGGAAGTGCAAAGAGCAACTAAGATGATTAAGGAAGACAAAAATATATTAAGAATGGTTGCAGGAATTGGTTATGGCCAGTCTAGAGAAAAGATGGATTAGGGGTGACATGCTAGCAGTATCCTAATATTTGAGGGGCTGCCACAAAGAAGAGGGAGTCAATTTATTTTCCAAAGCATCAGAAGGCAAGGCAAGAAACAATAGATGGAAACAAATCATGGAGAGAAGCAACTTGGAATTAAGGAGAACCTTCTTAGTGACGGCCAATTAACCAGTGGAACAGCTTGCTTTCAGAAGTTACAGGTGCTTCATCACTGGAGGTTTTTAAAAAAAGACTGGACAGTCATCTATTTGAAATGGAATAGGGTCTTGAATCTTGAAATGGCTTGATTTTTAAAATTTTAATTTGCTTTTATGGGCTTTACATTTTTGTAAATTTTATAGGGTGTTATTGTATTTTAAATTTGGCCAATTGAATAAGTTTTTTTAAGGGTTGTTCTTAGTATTGTATGTGCTGTTCTTTTTGTATTTTATTCTGGCTGTGCACCGCCCTGAGTCCTTCGGGAGAAGGGCGGTATACAAATTAAATTATTATTATTATTATTATTATTATTATTATTATTATTATTATTATTATTATTATTATTATTATTATTATTATTATTATTATTATTATTATTCTGCTTGAGCAGGAGGTTGGACTAGAAGAAAGACCTGTAAGGTCCCTTCCAGCTCTATTCTGATTGAGATTGAGAAAATATACCCGTTCACCTCCTTCAGCTATATAGTTTTTCTATTGTTCCATCTTCCACAACTGATTATCACGACCATTTTCTAGTCATTTTCTAGACCAAGAACTCAAGCGCCACTGAGGTAACCCGCTTTTAAAAGAGATAATATGTTCTCCATGTCTCACAAATAAAATATGTGCAGAAAGTATGAGACCATGGTACGCCCATTCTCCTGTACATTTCGATGACAACTCCCCAGTATGATCATTATCAGTGGCACTATTATCAGTGGCACTAGTAAGGCCACTGATCCGCCTTCAGCTCTTACCGCATGCGAGCACTTAGGTATTTTCCTGTGGGGATACTTGGAAGGTAGGTAAGATTCTGATTCAAGCCAAAGATCTTTGCACATTGCATACAATAATAGGTTTCCTCCCATGTCTGGCTCCTTTGATGATGAGTAAGTTGACAGTTTCAAATGAAGCTCATTCCATGGATTTATATGATTTTTTTTTTCTGTATGAATCTTTTTATGAGAACTAAGTACACAATTTTCAATGAAGTTTGTTCCACATTCTATTTTCTCCTATGTGGATCTCTTTATGAGACGTAAAGATGCTGTAGTCATTAAAGTCTTTTTCACACTCAATTGATTTATATGGTCTCTCCCTTGTGTGGACACTTTGTTGGCCAGTAAGATCTCTGTTGATAATCAAAGGCTTTTCCCATTCTAGGCATTTATATGGGTTATTCCCTGTGTGGGTTCTTAGGTGGCGTGTAAGGTCTCTCTGATCGAAATAGCTCTTTCCACACTCCATGCATGTATGTGGCCTCTCCCCCGTGTGGATCCTTTTATGAGAATTAAGCTGTCCTTTCTTAGCAAAGTTCTTTTCACATTCGGTACATTTATATGGTTTCTCCCCTGTGTGGATCCTTTCATGATCAGTAAGATTTCCTTTCTGAGTAAACTGCTTTCCACACTCCATACATTTATATGGTTTCTCACCAGTGTGGATTCTTTTATGGGAATTAAGTTGTCCTTTCTGAGCAAAGGTCTTTTCACATTCCAGGCATTTATATGGTTTATCTCCCGTGTGGATCCTTTGGTGCCGAGTAAGATCTTTATTGTCAAAAAAGCTCTTTCCACACTCCAGGCATTTATATGGTCTTTCCCCTGTGTGGATCTTTTGGTGGCGAGCCAGATTACAATTTGTACTGAAACCCTTTCCACACACTGAGCATTTATAAGGTTTCTCCCCTGTGTGAACCCATTGATGAGAATTAAGCTGTCCTTTCTGAGTAAAGCTCTTTCCACAGTCAGGGCATTTATATAGATTCTCCCCTGTGTGGATCCTCTGATGGGTAATAAGATCTCTATTCTCAATGAATCGCTTTCCACACTCCCTGCAAGTATATGTTTTCTTCCCTGTGTGGATCCTGTTATGACGAATCAGATGACCATTTGTTCTGAAGGTTTTTCCACACTCATTGCATTTATAAGGTTTTTCTCCTGTGTGGATCTTTTGGTGGCGAGCCAGATTACAATTTGTACTGAAACCCTTTCCACACACTGAGCATTTATAAGGTTTCTCCCCTGTGTGAACCCATTGATGAGAATTAAGCTGTCCTTTCTGAGTAAAGCTCTTTCCACAGTCAGGGCATTTATATAGATTCTCCCCTGTGTGGATCCTCTGATGGGTAATAAGATCTCTATTCTCAATGAATCGCTTTCCACACTCCCTGCAAGTATATGTTTTCTTCCCTGTGTGGATCCTGTTATGACGAATCAGATGACCATTTGTTCTGAAGGTTTTTCCACACTCATTGCATTTATAAGGTTTTTCTCCTGTGTGGATCCTTTCATGACAAGTAAGATGTCCTTTCCGAGTAAATCCCTTTCCACACTCTATGCATTTATATGGCCTTTCGCCTGTGTGGATCCTTTCATGATGAGTAAGCATTCTATCCTGAAAAAAGCTTTTTTCACACTCCATGACTTTATATGTTCTCTCCCCTTTGTGGATCTTCTGATGGTGATTAACAATACTGTTGGTAGCGAAGCTCTTTCCAGACTTCATGCAGAGTTTCATATCTCTGCTCAAATTGAAATCCTCACCGACTTTTATAAATGTATGTGATTTGTATTTCCTATACAGTTTCTTAAGTAAAGTAAGAGAGAAGAAATTATTGATGTATTTTCCATAATTTATAAAGCCTTTAGTCTGACTTCTGCTATACTCAGGCAAATCAAACTTATTTTCCTCCCTTTTGCTGGATTTCCCCTCTTTCGTCCCTTTCTGACCTTGTTGGCTCAGGAAGCCATGGATTTCAACAGGCAGAGAAGTGGGGGGACTGGCCCCCATGTCTTCTGAGTGTCTTCTCTCTTGAGCTTTTGGATCCCCTTCATAGTCAAACATTATTTCTTCTATTTCATGCTTTATTGTTTGCAGTGGCATTAATCTCGCCTGCTTGTCATTCTCATTCTCCAGCCCATCACCTGCTTGGAAAAAGAAGAAGTTCCCATTAGAGTTTAAAATGGTTAAGGTGGGGAGTCAACCCATATCAAAAACATGCCTATTCATGTTCCAAATTTGGTATCAGCCATTTGTCTCACTAGGAAATATTGGGCCAAACTGTTATCTACAGTGGGTATTTCTGCCAAGGCCTTTGTTCTCGGCTAGAATAAGTGATGTGATGATGGCCTTGGGCAAAATTGCCTCTGAAGACCCTCTGTTTGTTTGTGATCTAGTGGGGCTCTGGTAATTGATTGATTTATGAGATTAGGAAACATATGAAGGGAGTACAGCAATTCAGGTGATGGCCAGGTAGGAGTCGTGATCATCTTAAGCAACTGAGTGCAGGGATCTTCCCTGTTCACCTTCCTCTGAGAAACCCTTCCCCAATGAATGGAATGCAGAGAAAAGAATCTTACTCAGAGCTGCCATATTACTAGAAACCTCCAGCAGGATTTCACTGCATAAGGCCCTCTGTCTGGGATCCAACAATGCCCATTCCTCCTCTGTGAAGTCCACAGCCACCTCTTCAAAGGAATTAGAGCCCTAGAAAGAGAATGTTCCTTACCATTCAATCCTAGGAAAGACCTTGTAAGTTTTCTCTCTTACCGCACAAAATGGAAAACAGAGCTTTGTAAGGGACCAAACAGACATCTTCTTACAGGAGAGGTATGTGCACATACTGTAGTCTGTGGGGCTTGGAAACCTTTCCTCTGTCAGGCTGCTGTCTAACTTCACAAATTATGGTTTACGTGAATCCAAGCTGTAGAATGACAACATAGCCCCATTGGGGAGCCTCCGAGTGACCCGGAGTAACCCAGCAAGGAAGTTTGGAGGAGCAGAATTCCCTGGTCTGACGTCACTTGACTTGGGGTTTTTTTTCAAAATTTGTTAGAAAATGGGACACATTCACTTGGAATTTTTTCCCTGGCTTATTCAAAATGTTTCCAGGATATAATCCTGGAAATTCCAAGTCATTTGACTAACGATCTGTCTGTTGTAGTCACTTAGCACTGACTTTTACATGCAAAATCTGCTCTTCATGCTATTCATTTTTAAGTGGATATGCTGATAGCAGTTTTTATGCTATTCATAGTCTTTCAAATCAGGGATTTCATTTTTTAACTAATTTTCAGTAATTCTTCAACAAATAAATTACATTTCCTAATATAAGCCTTTCAGTCTGTGAATTGTCTCTTGTTTGTATCTCCAAATTGATTAGAAAGTTGAATATATGTGACTCATTGGCTCATTCAGAGGTGCGGGGAAACACACTGTGTTCAAATGCACACAAATTCAGTATTTGGGTGGAAAAAGCAACTCATGAAGGGAGGAAGTTTGAGAGAAAGCCTACTTACCTGGCAAGGTGGCCCAAGTTGGATCCTCCTGAAAAATAGCTCTTGAGAAGGACTGGATCTGTCTTCTCTTTCCTGGAGCTCTGTTGAGATCTCCCTTGTGAACAGCTCCTGCATCTGAAAGAACAGCTTTGTTTATGATCCACTTTCAGAAAACCATAACCATACGTTGATGAACGTATCTTTTCTTTTATGTACACAGAGAGCATATGCACCAAGACAAATTCCTTGTGTGTCCAATCACACTTGGCCAATAAAAAATTCTATTCTATTCCCTATGACGCTCTCAGTAAGCGAAAGGTGAAGCAAGACAGGAAGACTAGACTTGAAGACTAGAATAGACTTGAATTTTGGTCCCAGAAGATTCCTGACAATATAATGGATAACCAATTAAACAAACTGATGGATCATTGAACAAATCACCCCAGAGTCCATAGGGGCACGCATAACCAGGCTCAAATTACTCTATTTCAGATACATTATGCAAAAGCCAAGCTCTTGGGAGAAAGTAGTAATCCTGGAAAAAGGTGGAAGGAAAAAGAGTAAGAGCATGATCAGCAGCAAGGTAGATGGATTGAGATGGTGACGAATGATTCACCTTTGGGAGACCTGAAATAGCAACTCAGGGATATATAGTTATGGAGAAGTTTTAACTATAGGGTTGCTAGAGTTGAAAACCACTTGAGGGCACAAAATCATTGAAGCTCTTTAGCAGAGTAGGGGATCTATTTCCTCTTTCAGTTTTGTTTCCTTTTGCATTTTCGGATGAGTAAAGCTTGGTTTAGACTTGTCCACAACTGCACAGAGGCATCGACGCATATCTATGCTTTGAAGGGGTTGATGGGTAAGTGTAGGTTGTAGATGGTTGCGAACGGACCTCCCAATGAATCCCACCGCCTCTCCTGTTGTCTGTTCAGCATCAAAGCTCCCTTACTTGCGAACATTGAAAAAATCGCCCGTAGTCCAGCAGACCACAAATCTCAACTATACATTGTATGGAAAATGCGCATCCTGCATGCCGATTGGTTGATCCGGCTTCCTGTGCTTGGTTCCGGCAAGCAAAATTAATGGGGGGAACCAGATTCACTGCATGATTCACTTAACAACTGCAGTGATTCACTTAACCACCATGGCAAAAAAGGTTGTAAACACTGTAAACCTGAGCATTGACTCACTTACGTACACTGAGAGCATATGCACCAAAACAAATTCCTTGTGTGTCCAATCACACTCGGCCAATAAAATTCTATTCTATTAACCACCGCAACAGAACAATAGAACTTCTTAACAATAGAACTTCTTAACAATAGAAATTCTGGTCTCAATTGTGACCCTAAGTCGAGAAGTCCCTTGGGGAAGGAGACCTCTTGGATTCAGGTTTGAAGTCTATATCCCTGGTCTGGAAACCTTCCGTTCCCAGCCATCCCATCAGAGCTGAAGAAATTCAGGCTTGGAAAATGTCTTCGAAGAAATACCAGAAAGTCCAGTTGCCTCCTGGAAACAAAACAAACAACACCTTTGGGACAACCATCACCTGGATGACTGAGAAGCTCCATAGACATCTGACCAGCCTTTTGAAGTAGTCCAGACAAAAAGCGGGACGGTAAATACTAGCTTTACCTTTAAGCCACACTAATAGCAAGGATCTTGCAATTCTATAAGTATATCTATCATCCTCTCTTTTTAATCACTGGAAAAAGTAGGAAGGATTTTTATGATTTTTTTTCCCTTTTATGATTTTTTTTCCCCTTTCATCCACCTCCCACAGCCATATTTTGGGGATTAAAGTATCTTTTACATTGTGGCTGCCCAGTCCGCCTCTTCCACAGTTTATGCCCACATTTTATTACGCCATTCCAAAGTTCTCTACATGTGTTTTCTCTGCAACTGGCAAGTAAGAGGATGACATTCCCTCACCTGCCGCCCCTTTCCGGGCTCCGGGGCGGCTGGTGGGCCGAGGAGGCAGCCTTCGGCCAGGGCCACCGCCTGGGCGCAGCTCTCCGCCCCGCACTCCCTCAGCCAGCCCGACAGCTCCGCGGGCAGCAGGGCCAGCAGCTGCTCCAGCACCACCAGGTCCAGCATCTCGGCTTTGCTGCGCCGCTCGGGCCGCAGCCACCCCCGGCACAGCCCGTGCAGGCGGCTGCAAAGCGCCCGGGGCCCCTCGGCTTCCAGGGAGCGGCAGCTGCGGAACCGCCAGCGCTCAGCCTCGGAGCTGCGGGGCCCCTCGGGGAGGCCGCTCCCCGCCTTCAAAGGAGACCCCCGGGCCTCCATTCGGTCTCCGGCTTCAGCGCAGCCCCAACGGGGGAAAACTCCCTCCGAGGCCGCCGCCTTCGGTCACGACGGACCCTTCACTCTCCACCTTTTCCCGGTTTCCAGAAGGAGAGACGGGAGGGGACTCCGCTCCCTCAGAGCTTGTGAGGCGGAGAAAAGCAGCTGCAAATCTCTCCCGCCATAATTTCCCCCGCCCTCCTATTCCCATAGAATTTCGGTCAACGAGTGCTGCATCCTAGAGCAGGGGTCTCCAACCTTGGTTCCTTTAAGACTTGTGGACTTCAACTCCCAGAGTTCCTCAGCCAGCTTTGCTGGCTGAGGGACTCTGGGAGTTGAAGTCCACAAGTCTTAAAGGGACCAAGGTTGGAGACCCCTGGCCTAGAGCGTCTCCCAATGGAACCCACCCCCTTCTCCCGTCCTCTGCTCGGCAACGATAGCTGTCAAAGATCTGCGCGTGCGCTGTTCTCTGCCAACGTTGACCGGAGTCGGGATGGTGGGAGGTTGGGAAAGGTTGGTGTGGAGAAAGGCGAAGGAGCCGGGCATGATGAGACCAATGAAGGGGAATAGTTGTAGCTCAGGGTTGACATGAGGGGTGGGTCCATCGTGCTCTCTGAGCTTTTTATTGCAGGCATTTCATTAGCCGAAGTAGACTATTTACTGAATCTGCACTACTATTAATCGTTTCATAGTTCCCATCACCAATCTCTTTCCACTTATGACTGTATGACTGTAACTTGTTGCTGGCAATCCTTATGATTTATATTGATATATTGACCATCAATTGTGTTGTAAATGTTGTACCTTGATGAACATATCTTTTCTTTTATGTACACTGAGAGCATATGCACCAAGACAAATTCCTTGTGTATCCAATCACACTTGGCCAATAAAAATTCTATTCTATTCTATTCTATTCTATTCTATTCTAGATAACGTCATCAATGCTTCCCCCAGCACTGATGAATAGAATAGAATTTATTGGGCAAGTGTGATTGGACACACAAGGAATTCATTTTGGTGCATATGCTCTCAGTGTGCATAAAAGAAAAAGAAAAAGAAAACCCTTCATCAAAGGTACAACATTTACAACACAAATGATGGTCATAGGTTGCAATTTAACCCTTAATGATAGCAACAAAAAGTTACAGTCATACAGTCATAAGTGGAAAGAGATTGGTGATGGGAACGATGAGAAGATTAATAGTAGTGCAGATTTAGTAAATAGTTTGACAGTGTTGAGAGAATTATTTGTTTAGCAGAGTGATGGCCTTTGGGAAAAAACTGTTCTTGTGTCTAGTTGTTCTGGTGTGCAGTGCTCTATAGCGTCGTTTTGAGGGTAGGAGTTGAAACAGTTTATATCCAGGATGTGAGGGATCTGTAAATATTTTCACGGCCCACTTCTTGATTCGTGCAGTATACAAGTCCTCAATGGAAGGCAGGTTGATAGCGATTATTTTTTTCTGCAGTTCTAATGATCCTCTGAAGTCTGTGTCTTTCTTGTTGGGTTGCAATACCGAACCAGACAGTTATAGAGGTGCAAATGACAGACTCAATAATTCCTCTGTAGAATTGAATCAGCAGCTCCTTGGGCAGTTTGAGCTTACTGAGTTGGCGCAGAAAGAACATTCTTTGCTGTCCTTTTTTGATGATGTTTTTGATGTTAACTGTCCATTTTAGATCTCGTGATATGATAGAACCTAGAAATTTGAAGGTTTCTACTGTTGATACTGTATTGTCAAGTATTGTTACTGTTGTGTCTTGCCCGCTCTCACCGCAGCCGGGGTCTGCTTATCTGCTTCCGAACGCTGAAGAATGTCCTCCCGGCCCCAGCCCTGGCTCCATGCCCAGACAAGCTGAGGAGGGGGCATCTCCCGGCCCCAGCCCTGGCTCCATGCCCAAGCAGGCTGCAGAGGAGGGAGCATCCCCCGGCCCCAGCCCTGGCTCCATGCCCAGGCAAACGGAGCAGCTAGACCCCTCCCCCTCCTCCACAGCATGTGAGCCTGAGGAAAGTTTACTTCCAACAACAGCTGATTGGAGTGACCCTCGCATCAGAAGACTGGATAGGCGGAGGCAACAGAAGGAAGGGAGGGGCAGGCCTGGATAAGTGCTGAGTCATGGAGCCACACCCCATGGCCTATATAAAGGATCTGCTTTCTGGCAGTCTCTGAGTCAGGCAAAAGTTGAACTTATCTTGCTGAAGTCACTTTCTGGTCTCCTGCCTGCCCTGAGGACTTTGCTAGGACCTTGGGCAGAGCTGCAGAGGCAAGCCTGATTCGGATTTCCCTGACCCGGCCGTCAGCGGAGGAGTGGGACACGACAGTTACCTAGTTTGAGCAATGAAATGTCTGCAAGAAAACAAGCGCGCTCAGAGAGCACCAAGGACCTCTCAAGATGGGTATGGTGGAGGAGTGGGGCTGAAATGAGCAAAGCAGTCCTGGATGGAAATCGGTTTGATTGTTGGTTCTGGGCACCCTCCCCCACCATCCTCTTGGAAATGTGGATGCATTCCTGGGATCGGTGGAAGAAGTGGGGAGAGGGGGAGATCTGATGGAGGGTTCTGGAAATGAGAGAGATGGAAGGAGCTCCAGGACAGGCATCCAGCTAGTAAATTTATTTATCTTTGAATTTATTCAACTTTGAATTTTTCCTTTTTAAACTGGTTTTAATTTTTGTATCAATTGTTTTATTCTGGCTGTAAACCGCCGTGAGTCCTTTAGGAGAACGGCGGTATAGAAATTTAAACAATAAATAAATAAATAAATAAATAAAATAAGCAAGTATAGAATACAGGTAGTCCTAGACTTACAACCGTTTGTTTAGCGATGGTTCAAAGTTACAATGGCACTGAAAAATGTGACTCATGACCATTTTTCACACTTACGACCATTGCAGCATCCCCATGAACATATGATTAAAATTCAAGTGCTTGGCCACTGGTTCATATTTATGACCATTGCTGTGTCCCAAGGTCATGTGATCCCCTTTTGTGATCTTCTGACAAGCAATGGGGAAACCAAATTTACTTAACAACCGGGTTACTAACTTATTAACTGCAGTGACTCACTCTGTAACAGAGCTGGAAGGGAACTTGGAGGTCTTTTAGTCCAGGGGTCTCCGACCTTGGCAACTTTTAAGACTTGTGGACTTCAACTCCCAGAATTCCTCAGCCAGCAAGTATTAAAGTTGTCAAGGTTGGAGACCCCTCTTCTAGTCCAGCCCCCTGCTCAAGCAGGAGACTGCCCAGAGTTGCTGGGAATCAGATAGCACAGGGGTCTCCAACCTTGGTCCCTTTAAGACTTGTGGACTTCAAAGCTGGCTGAGGAACTCTGGGAGTTGAAATCCACAAGTCTTAAAGGGACCAAGGTTGGAGACCCCTGAGATAGCACATATGTTCAATTAGTTAATATATTTAGTCACATATGCAGTAGACAGAAGAGTATTAGGAAAGGTGTATATGAGAGGAAAAGGAGGCAATATTTCACACACAGTTGGTTACTAAGGAGTTGTTTTTTAGTTTAAAATGGCCTTGCATGCAGTCTTTCTCTTAGTATATTCTAGCCTTTAACATCATTCTTGGCTTTCCAAGTGTTTATGGCCAAGCTGACAAGATTTATTGCCTAAGTTGCTGGGAAGAAAAGGGATGAAGATTTAGAAAAAGCTATTCAGATACTAGCAATAGTTTTCTCTGCACAACTTTATGGAAGCAAAAGTTGGAGAAGCAGGATAGAAAGAATACTGGTGCTTTTCAACTTTGGGGTCGGAGAGGATTCTTGAAAATAGCCAGTCAAGAAAACCAGCGTATGGATCACAGAAGAAATCAACCCATTGAATTATTAAATTTCTATGCCACTTGTCTTACTGATGCAGCAACTCTGGGTGGCTTACAATACGTACTTGGGGCATAAAATGACCAGATTCCATCATGTTTCAGGAAAATTATTCAAAAACTGAACTCCACTGATAAATCTGTAAGACTCTGAATGATAGAAGGAAATAATAAGGATGGAATAACAACAGGGAAGCCTTGTCCACCCAAGCGGCAACTGTGGGAGGGAGGGAGGGAGGAAGGAAGGAAGGAAGGAAGGAAGGAAGGGAAGATGGCTTTTATTACAGCAGGAATCTCCATTGGGAGAGTTAAAGAAGCAGGTATCCTGGACAAGTTTTGTCTGGTGATTGCTAAAGAGTTGGCAGGCTTTGATGGCCCATCAATCAACAATGTTTTATGTGATGGCCCAGTTCAAACAGCACCATTTTCTCAGCAATGACACAGCAGTAGTTTCCACAGCTGAATTCAGACATATTGTTTTAAACTTCCCAGTCTAGCATTGCTTTGCCCCAGCCAAGTATGAGAAAAAGTTTCAGGCAATAAAGACCACAGAATAAAAATCTGAAATAATTTATTCAACAAAGCAATTACACATTTTTTGCTGCACATTATAACGAAGACAAGAAGATAGTTACAGATAAGGGAATAAAATAGTTAGTTATATTCAGGGAAGGAGTATGTCCAAGGAAAAGAATACAAAGCCAAAGATGGACCCTTAACCCTGCAATTTCATTCTGTCCCCCTCAGCCATTATTATGGGTCTTTAATCTTGGAATTCCTGGTGGTCTCCTGTCCCATCTCTAACTAGGGCTGATCCTGTTTATCCAGACAAGGTTGTCCAAGTGCCAGAAATTACCAATTGGGTTTTAGTCTTACCTGAGATTTTGAGGAAACCAGTTAGTCGGTCTGTCCATCCAGAATCTTCCATAACGAATTTCAGTACTGGAAATCTCTCCTTTGGTATCTGTTTTGATCAAGGAGGGAGAATCTATCTGATCTTTCAATTGTACATGTTTTTGTCCCCCAATCTGAGACTTACCTTTCAGCTAAAAAGTCCCAAATGTTGCATTCCTTGGTTAGTAATACTAACCAATTACATTAAGTTACAATATCTGAATTTCAAGATCAGGCTGCTTCTTATCAGACAACCCAAAAATGGGGCAACCACAATTTCAGCCCAACTAAAAGGGCAAATTCAGCCCAGCTGGTCAATTTCTTGTTCAGCAGGTTTTGAAACCATTCAATTAAAAAAATAGTTTTAATTAATTAAGCTGAGCCGCATGATCATCAGAGGTTTTTTGTTTGTTTTTTACTTTTAAAAACATTATTTCTTCATCCAAAAAAATGCTTTTAAAAGTTAAAAAAAAAAGCCTCTGATGATCGCGCGGCTCAGCTGGGATCGTCAGAACTCTTGAAAAGCATTTTTTCTACAAGCTCTCCAGCCGAAGAAAAATGCTTTTAAAAGGTTCTGGCGATCAGGCAACTCAGCTGGGATCATCAGAATCCTTTAAAAGCTTTTTTTTTCCTCTGGCGATCCCAGCTGAGTTGCCTGATCATCACAGGATTTTAAAAGCATTTTTTACAACCTCTTCTGCCAAAGAGGTTGTAGAAAAAATGCTTTTAAAAGAAAAAAAAAAGTTGCCCCCCCCCCACACCAAGCTATGCCCACAGAGCCGGTAGTAACAAATTTTACATTTCATCCCTGGAGCCACTGCTATAGCTTGGGGATTCTTCTTCCTTTTCTTCCCTCTACTGTGGTACACTACCACCATATTTAGTTCCAACATTCCTTTAACCATCAACGTGGCAACCAAGCTACACAGGGGTAATCCCATTAAAAGACCTCCTCCTCCTCCTCCTGTCTGGGCATGCATGGAGTATGAGGTGAGTGAGAGGAAAGCTCCCTTATGCTGCCTCAGCCTTCCTCTCACTTATTTCTGTGTCTGGTTCAGTGTTGTGATTCGTCATCAGTTTTCGGAGCTGGCAACGGAGTCGGTGAGGTGAGGTGAGGTGAGGCCAAGGCCATCGGGAAGTGAGGTGCGGACTCCAGAGCCTCCAGAGATTGATAGTAGTGTGACAGAGGAATGCACGCATGAGAAGAGCTGCCAGAAAGCAAGAGCAGCTCAAGCAAAGAGGACAACTCGGGAGTAGATCCAAGAGATGATTGGCCCCTCCTATAAGGCTTAAAACAGACCATCAACGGTGTTTCAGCTTTGCTGGAAAACAATGTTGTAGCTGCATCTTCTGCTCCATTTTCTGCTTCGTGTACGTCTTTGTTTTTGTGGCTTCTGGACGTTTGTCAGGAGGGGCTTTGGCAGTTTGCCTAATTGGATTAAGGTTTGTTAGATAACTGAGGAATTTGTGTTGGGAGGCATTTGTTTTACTTTGAGTTGAACGGCGCTGGGAATGAAGTAATTCCCAGCTGTTCGAATAAAGTTTGTTTTTCCTCGGACTAAGTTTATTACTACCTACTTGGTCTGGGTCAAAGAGCAAGCCCATTGCTCTATCAGATCTCTCCTCATGCGTGAATGTACGTTTCCTCAACAGCGTGGATTCTCTGATGGTAGGTAACGGCACTGCTACTACTAAAGCTCTTTCCACACTCCATGCAATTATATGGCTTCTCCCCTGTGTGCAATCTTTGATGGGAAATGAGTTGCCCTTTCTGAATAAAGGTCTTTCCACACTCCGCGCATTTATAGGGTTTCTCCCCAGTGTGGAGTCTTCGATGGTAGGCAATGGCGCTCTTGCTACTGAGGGTCTTTCCGCACTCCAAGCATTTATAGGGTTTCTCCCCTGTATGGATCCTTTGATGGGAAATAAGTTGTCCTTTCTGAATGAAGGTCCTCCCGCACTCGGTGCATTTATACGGTTTCTCGCCCGTGTGTTTCCTCTGATGGCGAGAAAGGCCACTGTTATAGTTAAAACTCTTCCCACACTCCTTACATTTGTACGGTTTCTCCCTCGTGTGGATCCTTTGATGGGATGTCAGGTTATTGTTTCTGCTGAAGCTCTTTCCACATTCCATGCACTTGTATGGTTTTTCACCTGTGTGGATCCTCTGATGGGAAGTAAGTTGCCCTTTCTTAATGAAGCTCTTCTCACATTCCATGCATTTATACGGTTTCTCTCCAGTGTGGATTTTCTGGTGGCAAATCAGGGCACTATTCCGAGGAAAGCTCTTCCCACACTCTCTGCATTTATACGGCTTCTCCCCCGTGTGGATCCTTTTATGACAAGCAAGATCTCTGCTTTCAATGTAGCTCTTCCCACAATCCGGGCATTTGTATGGTTTTTCACCTGAGTGAACCTTTCGATGGCGAGTCAGGTGACCGTTTGTTCGGAAGGCCTTTCCACACTCTACGCAGCTATACGGTTTCTCCCCGGTGTGGATCCTTCTATGACGAGTAAGGTCTCTGTTCTCAATGAATCGCTTGCCGCACTCCAGGCATTCATATGGCTTTTCCCCTGTGTGGATCATTTGATGGCGAAGGAGGTTACTGTTTGTGCTGAAGCTCTTTCCACAGCTCATGCATTTCCACAGCTTCATCTCTGTGGGAAATTCTTCGTGGGAGTTAACATAAGGACTCAGAGTAAAACCCCTCCCAAATTTTATAAATGTATGCGGTTTGTGTTTCCTGTAGAGTTTTTTGGGTAAACCAAGAGAGAAGAAAGTATTAACGTTTCTTCCATGTTGTCTGCCACCATACTCTTTCCTTTTAGCCTGGCTTCTACAATATCCATGTAAATTAAATGTATTTTTCTCTGCTTGGCTACACTCGGCGTATTTTCCTTTTGTGTTTTCTTCTTGAGTTTCCTGGATTAGGAAGTGATGGATTTCAAAGGGGAGAGAAGTGGGAGAACACTCTCCTTCATCTTCTGTGTTGCTTTTCTCTAGGCTTTCTGGACCCCCTTGATGGCCAAACATCAATTCTTCCACTTCGTACTCGGCTGTTTGCAGTGGTACTAACCTTGGCTGCTTGTCGTTCTCATTGCTCTGCCTATCACCTGCTTGTAAAAAAAAAAGAAAGAGAAATCCCTGTTAGAATTTAGAAAGATGAATGGGATCTCCCTGTTATGAATATACCCCTGGTTTCAAACTTGGCAACGGCTATTAGACTATGGTAGGGAGCAGGGGTGAAATGCTCCTGGTTCGGACCGGATCGCCCGATCCAGTAGTGATGAGTGGTTCGGAGAACCTGTAGCAAAAATCCCTGCCCCCCTCGCCCCAGCAAAGCCGCGCAATCAGAGGTTTTTTTTTTACTTTTAAAAGCATTTTCCTTCGGCCGAACAAATGCTTTTAAAAGTTAAAAAAAAAAGCCTCTAATGATCACACGGCTCAGCTGGGATCGTCAGAACCAAAGAGGTTGTAGAAAAAATGCTTTTAAAAGTAAAAAAAAAAAAAAGTTGGCCATGCCCACCCAGTCACATTATCCCCCCCACCAAGCCACACCCACAGAACCGGTAGTAAAAATTTTACATTTCACCACTGCCCCCGAGTACATTTCATTTATGTAACGGGAAAAAATAACCGGTAACGTGAAAACAGCTAAATAAAATAGGAGAGAAATGGATGTCATTTGTCGTTTCCTCTGACTTCACAGATTGACACAGGTCCTTTTCTTGGCCAATGGAGAAATGTCGTGCCTTCTTCCTGGATGGTTTCCCCCTTTGTTGGCCTTGCCAAAAGATTCTGGACAGCCTGGCAGTTTCCCATCCAAGAACAAACCACATCAGATCCTGTTTAATTTTTGGAGATTAAGAAAGTGGTAATTCATGTAGTGATCAGGTAGGAATCCGCACCACCCCAGACCGATGCATAGAAATATGTTCCCTGACTTCCTCTCCCTAAAAATCTCTAATGAATGGAGCAAAGAGGGGTCTTACCCAGAGCGGCTAGATTCAGGGAAATCTCTAGCATGACCTCCCTCCACAAGGCTCTTTGGCTCCAACTGAGTAGCGCCCATTCCTCCAGCGTGAAGTCCACAGCCACTTCCTCAAAGGATATGAAGCCCTAAAAGAGGAAGACAATATCATTTACCAGACAATCCCGGGAACAACTTAACTGCAGTTTTTTCTTCACCTGGGAAATCTGTACTTCATGTTATTGATTTTTAAGTGAATATGCTTCTGCATTTCTGTAACTATTTTATGCTTTTCTTATTGATTCAATTTGATTTTTTATTCTAGAGTAAACACATAGGGTTAAAATAGATGTTTTAGTCCAACACCTTTCCAGGGTTTATGGAGATTCTCAGTCATCCAGGTCATGGCAAACATCATCTATCTCCAACCTACAACACAGTCCTCCTAAAAGGCTCCACACCCATTTGGACCACTCAGGTGACCCTGATGACACAGATAAACCTCCAGGTGACCTCGATGACTCTCTAAAAGAATGCAAATGACCAGCTGTCTGCAAGAAGTATAAATCCTTCCATTCCCCCACCATCCAGTCAGAGCTGAAGAAGCTTCTTGGATGAGAAGCGAAACATCTTCAAGGAAAAAACAAAGTCCAGGTGTCTCTTGAAAAAGCACCTTTGGGGTTTTTCCAGGATTAGACCATCCCAGAAAATAGCAGTCTAATCTCTGTTTGAAAACACCCTGTGATGGAGCCCCCATAACTCCCAAATGAAAAATCTCTCCACTGTTCTCTTGAGTTAGCAAATTCCTCCTTATTTTGAGTTTGAATATCTCGCTATAAACCTTCCATATTTTAAAATGTCTTAACTGGTAATCTGCACTCTTATGGCTTCTTTCACCTCTTTCAATTTATGTTCATTTTACAGGGCCTCTGGTGGCTCAACAGACTAATGCAGTCTGTTATTAACAGCAGCTGCTTGCAATTATTGCAGGTTCAAGTCCCACCAGGCACAAGGTTGACTCAGCCTTCCATCCTTTATAAGGTAGGTAAAATGAGGACCCAGATTGTTGGGGGCAATAAGTTGACTTTGTATATAATATACAAATGGATGAAGACTATTGCTTGACATAGTGCAAGCTGCCCTGAGTCGTCGGAGAAGGGCGGGATATAAATGCAAATAAAACAACAACAACAGGTAATCCTTGACTTACAACCATTCATTTAGTGGCTAAAGCTACAACAGCACTGAAAAAAGTGACTTGTGGCCATTTTTCACATTTACGATGTAGCAGCATCCCCATGGTCACATGATCAAAATTCCAACACTAGGCAACTGACATGTACTTACGACAGTTGCACTGTCCCAGGGTCACGTGATCACCCTTTGTAACCTTCCCAGCTGGCTTCCGACCAGCAAAGTAAATGAGGGAAGCTGGATTCACTTAACGACAGTGAAATTCACTTAACAACTGCAGTGATTCATTCACTTACCGTATATACTCGAGTATAAGCCGAGTTTTTCAGCACGTTTTTTGTGCTGAAAAACGTCCCCTCGGCTTATACTCGGGTCTATACGGCTTATACTCGAGTTTTGTTTTTTTTTAAAGCCCCTCGGCTTATACTCGAGTATATACGGCTTATACTCGAGTTTTTTTTTCTTTTTCACATTTTACGGACGGAAGCCCTGCCGGTGCAGTGAGAGGCGGGCGGGGAGCCGCCAGCCTTCTCAGCTGAGGGAGGGAGGGTTTCCCCAACCGGTAGGTGCCTCATTTCCCACCCTCGGCTTATACTCGAGTCCCCAGTTTACCCCAGTTTTTGGGGTAAAATTGGGGACCTCGGCTTATACTCGGATCGGCTTATATTCGAGTATATACGGTAACAACTACGGCAAAAATGTCTTAAAAAGGAGCAAAACTCCCTTACTGCTTTCCTTAGTAACAGAAATTTTTGAGCTCAATTATGGTCATGAGACGAGGATGTTATCTCATGACTTGTATTAACGTACCTCAGGTAAAAGGGGAAAAAGAAGAACATTAATTTCTCTCAACAATAATTTGCATTTCTTTATTACAATACCAGCCTCTCCGCTTGTACATTTTCTCTCTGTAACTCAGCAACAGTCCTGAAGGGTATACTAAACTGAATAGGACTGAAGCAGTAGGTCACTGAAGCATGGCCTCTACAACCTCTTTTGCTGAGCAACAGGTTGTGCACTGAGCCCCATACCAAATAGTCCCGTTGGGATTCAACCCCCTACCTGAGTTGGATGCACACAGGCTACTTCTGCTCCATCACAAACAGGTACCATTTCATGGGTTTCCATTAATGTTCTTCCCTGCCCTGTAAAGGAGAGAAAGGGGAGGGAAACAGATTATTGTAGGGTTTGTGAATAAGGTCTTGGAATGCACAATAAAGGAGAAAGGCCTAGAATTTCATTGCCAAAGCAGCTTATTCACTTACATGGGGAAGTGACCTGAGGTGGGTCTTCTTGTGAGATCCTCCTGAAAAGCTCTCGAGAAGGACTGGGTTGATCTCCTCTTCCCTGGTAGTCTGCTGAGATTTCCTCCATGAACACTTCCTGTATCTAAAAAAAATCACCCTGGTTTATGATCCACTTTTTGATGACCATGACTGTGATAGCTTTTTTGCCTTGCTTTTTACCAGGGGTGAAATGCTCCCGGTTTGGACTGGATTGCCTGATCTGGTAGCGATGGCGGCGGGTGGTTCGGAGAACCAGTAGCAAAAATCCCTGCCACCCCCATGCCCAGCTGAGCTGCGTGATCATCAGAGGTTTTTTTTTTTTAACTTTTAAAAGCATTTTGTCTTCGGCCAAAAAAATGCTTTTAAAAGTTAAAAAAAAAAGAGCCTCTGATGATTGCACAATTCAGCTAGGATTGTCAGAATCTTTTAAAAGCATTTTAAAAAATGTTAAAAAATGCTTTTAAAAGGCTCTGACAATCAGACAACTCAGCTGGGATCATCAGAACCTTTAAAAGCATTTTTTACAAATGCTTTTAAAAGTAAAAAAAAAAGAAGTTGGCCAAACCCTCCCAGTCCCATTACCCCCACACACACCAAGCCACGCCCATAGAACAGGTAGTAATGAATTTTACATTTCACCACTGCCTTTTACCCAACCCAAATCCAAATGCAGATGATTAATCTTTGTATTGGCTATTTCTGGGTAAATGCTCTGCTGCTTCTGTGCCTCTTTTGATTATTTCTTTTTATTCTTTTTTATTTTTATGAATTCTTCCTCTACTTTTGTTTCTTTATTAAATTTATTTCCTACCCATCTAATCACAACTTTGTATGGCTTACTTTTGCTCTTTTCTTCAAGGATGCGGCCCCTTCTTTCGTTGTGGTTTTCATCATGTCTGTTTAGAGCAGCAGTTCTCAACCTGTGGGTCGGGACCCCATTGGGGATCGAATGATGATTTGCCAGGGGTCGCCTAAGACCACTGGAAATATGGGAAGTATACTTGCGAATCAAAGAATCGTGCTCCAATGGTTGACTCCACAAGCCAGCTGCAGGCTCTTCAAATCGCTAGCCAAATTCGGCTTCAGGCACGATGAATTAAAAAAGAGAGAAATCTTTGCTCTGATGTCTCCCTCTCAAGCCAGCTGCAATCACTCCCAATCGCTAGCCTAATCTGGCTTCAGGCGCGATAAACTTAATAGGGGAGGAGTCTCTGCTTTAATGCCTCGGTCCTCAAGGTAATCGCAAGCAGTTCAGATCGCTAGCCAATACGGCTTCAGGCGCGATAAATTCAAAACGAAAATAATTTTATGGTTGGGGTCGCCACATCGTGGGGAATTGTATTAAAGGGGTTGCAGCACTATAAAGGTTGAGAATCACTGGTTTAGAGCCATAGTGGCATAGTGGTAAGAAACGCAGTATTGCAGGCTGACTCTGCTCACTGCCAGGAGTTCGATCCTGACTGATTCAAGGTTGACTCAGTCTTCCATCTTTCCAAGGTCAGTAAAACAATGATCCAGATTGTTGGGGGCAATATACTGACATTGTAAACCGCTCAGAGTGCTCCAAAGCACTATGGGGCAGTATATTTGTCTAAGCCAGTGGTTCTCAACCTTTATAGTGCTGTGACCCCTTTAATACAATTCTCCACAATGTGGCAACCCCTTTAATACAATTCCCCACGATGTGGCGACTCCAACCGTAAAATTATTTTCGTTTTGAATTTATTGCGCCTGAAGCCTTATTGGCTAACGATCTGAACTTCTTGCGATTGCCTTGAGGACGGAGGCATTAAAGCAGACTCCTCCCCTATTAAGTTTATGGCGCCTGAAGCCAGATTAGGCTAGCGATTGGGAGTGATTGCAGCTGGCTTGAGAGGGAGACATCAGAGCAAAGATTTCTCTCTTTTTTAATTCATCGTGCCTGAAGCCGAATTTGGCTAGCGATTTGAAGAGCCTGCAGCTGGCTTGTAGAGTCAACCATTGGAGCGCGATTCTTCGACTCGCAAGTATACTTCCCATATTTCCGATGGTCTTAGGCAACCCCTGGCAAATCGTCATTCGACCCCCAACGGGGTCCCGACCCACAGGTTGAGAACCGCTGGTCTAAGCACAATTAGTATATGTTCCACCTGGAGTATTTTGATTTAGATTTAAGGACAAGCTTGGTTTTCTGTTACCTCTTGCAATGGGGAGACCACTGGCCTGGCAGTTAAAGCACAGCAGCATTGTAATGCTTTTGTGGGGAAGGCACATATCCAAAGCCTATTAAAATTGCAGTTGAAGGGCAACTGAGCAATGTATTCCATCCAGTCGCTAACTGCCTAAAGTTTAAATGTTTAGTTTTACATATTCTTTTCAAATATGTAGGCTAAGTTCCATTTTAAGCACCAAATAATACCGATAGCATTCATGTCTTATTTAGTATCATTTTTTCATTGTCTGACAATTCTTTCTACTAATTTGCATCTGTGCAATGTAACTATGCTTTTTTTCCTCTTTTGTGTTTAAAAAAAGAAAGAAACCTAGGACAGGGGTCTGCAAACTTGACTCTTTTAAGACTTGTGGACTTCAACTCCCAGAGTTCCTCAGCCAGCAAAGGAAAGCTGGCTAAGGAATTCTGGGAGTTGAAGTCCACAAGTTTTAAAAGAGCCAAGTTTGCAGACCCCTGACCTAGGAGAATAGTTCCAGAAAAGATGGACAAGACCTTTAAAGAATTTAGGAATGCAGGTCACTGCTTGTTACATCATCATCTTAGAAAGCTCCAGGGATGAAATTCTCTCACCTGCCCCTTTGCCAGCTCCTCGGGGGTTGCAGGGCCAACCAAGCAGCCTTCGGCCAGGGTCACTGCCTGGGCACAGCTCTCAGCCTCGGAGCTGTGGGGACCCTTGGGGATGCCTCTTGGACTACCACTTCCCCCAAAATCCCCTCTGCTTCCAGGCCAAATGACAGTCTCCCAGGTTTTGGCAGCTCCTCTCCCTGAAGACCACTGGAGTTCCATTCTACGTAGACAAGTCACTTGTCCACAAAGTGACTTTCAATCCATCAATCAGAATAGAGCTGGGAAGGGATCCTGGAGGTCTTCTAGTCGAACCCCCTGCTCAAGCAGGAGACCCTATATCATTACCCACAGGTGGCTGTCCAGTCTTCTCATAAAACCCCCTTAAAAACCCACAACTTCCAAAGGCAAGCTGTTCCACTGCTTAACTGTCCTCTTAGGAAGTTCCTCCTTCATTCCACTTCAGTTTATAACAGTCCAACTATCACGAAAATAATTCTAGAATAGTCTCTTGTGATTTATCTTCCTAAGAGACATCACAGGCAAGATCAGATACCTCCCTCTTCCAAATTCAAAGGGTAAAAACAACCAAGAACTGCAATCCAAATGTCAATTGTTCTCCCCTCTGAGCAACGCTCCATCTAACGCACCCAGGACCCTCCAGCCAGGATCAGAAAACGGGCCACTTGCGGAACAAGGGCGCAGGCGCTTTCCGATCTCTCCGGATCGCTGCAGGTGCCGAGATCCACCCGGGGATCCTGCTGGATAGCCAACGAAGATGACGTGCAGGGCTTCCCCGCCTATTTGCACGCTGCAGGCGGGTGGGGTGGGGGGGGCGCAAAGAGATCTTTCTCCCAATACTCAACAGCCTCTTCCCAGCCTTCCTGCTTTAAACCCGGTTTTTTTTGTGGGGGGCGGTTTGCAATTCGGCTTCCTCGCTCTTTTTTTTTGCTGGTGAAAAGCAAAGAGCCGCTACTCAGCCTCCCGCCCTCTTTGTCTGCAGGTACCTCTGCATGATGGTGAGTGAGAGCTGTTCCTAGAGAGGCAAGGGCTTTTTTTTTTTTTTTAAATAAGCGACCCTCACTTCCAGCTTTACAAACAAAGCTTTACAGCGCATGCTCAGCTTCCTTCGGCCCTTATCCTTTCCCAGAGCGTCTCGCCTCTCTAGGAAGGAGCGCTGATGCTCGGCCTTTTTCCCTTCCTGGAAAGCAAAGAGCGAGCGGTAGAGTTATGGCAGGATCGAGGATCCGGGCGGGCGTTGCCGTCGTTCTTCCCAGGAGCAACCAGCGAGGGAACGAAACCTCAAATCGCTGGAAATCTGGGAAGGGGTTGGGGGGGGGGAATGGGGAGACCCTTTTGTCCCCCAGTAGAAAAACAGGAGGAAGGGCGAGCCCCCATCAGGCAGAGAAGCCTTTCTCTGGCTTCACCTGCAGTTTCCCGGCTGGCTGGCGATCCAATTGTAGGAAGTTAGCCCCCACCCGCCTCCTAGAAGAATTAAATATTTTAGGAAATACTAAAAAGGGCAGTATATTATATTTTCCTGTGTAAGGAAATAGATACACTGAAATTAGTAGAAACTTGCTAATTGTTTGAGATGTCTTTGTATACCCTGCATGCTGTAGATATCTGTTTCCTGTAACACAGACATATATATTCTGCCCTTTCTAATTGTAACACAAACATTTTATTTATTTTATTTATTTATTTATTGCATTTGTATACCGCCCTTCTCCCGAAGGACTCAGGGCGGTTAACAGCCAATTTAAAAGATACAATAAATACACATTAAAAACAGACTACAAATTTATATAAATAATGGCCAAAATATTAAAAAACTAACTAATACAAAAAACTAAAACCCCATTTAAAATTACTTAATCAGGCTAGCCCAGCTCGATGGAATAAAAGAGTCTTCAGCTCACGGCGGAAGGTCTGAAGGTCGGGGAGTTGGTGAAACCCTGGAGGCAGCTGGTTCCAGAGGGCAGGAGCCCCCACAGAGAAGGCCCTACCCCTGGGGGTCGCCAGTCGACATTGTTTCACCGACGGCACCCCAAGGAGGCCCTCCCTGTGGGAGCGCACAGGTCGATGGGAGGCTGTTTGTGGCAGTAGGCAGTCCCGTAAATAGCCCGGTCCTAAGCCATGGAGCGCTTTAAAGGTGGTAACCAACACCTTGAATTGCACCCAAAAGACCACCGGAAGCCAGTGCAGCCCGCGCAGGAGTGGTGTTATATGGGAGCCACGAGGTACTCCCTCTATCACCCGCGCGGCTGCATTCTGGGCCAGTTGGAGCTTCCGGGTGCTCTTCAAGGGGAGCCCCATGTAGAGAGCATTGCAGTAGTCCAGGCGAGATGTAACATGCCACATTGACTAACTTCCTGGATTGTTATTGGGGTCTCTTGTGAAGTATCTGGCATTTGTCAAACTATACGTCCCACCGTTTGATCGGAGCCTTATCCCTCCCCATCCTGCCTAAGAAGTATCTCATCTCTCCCCATCCTGCCTAAGAATGTATCTCATCTTTGATCTTTTGAGTTCCCTCCACTCCAGGGGGCCAAATAGCTAAGTGTGAACACAAAGAAGACGATCGGGAAGAGATAACGCTGATGATGCTCATTAAGAGGCTCTACCCTGTTCCAGGGGATATACAAAGCAAATGTTCCCAGGGGATGTACAAACCAACTCCCAGGATACACAAATCAAAGATGCCAGAATTGAAGGTTTATGACGTTCCTAAAGAATATAAAAGGGATACGGATTCCCTCTCTTGTTTGTAGTTCTTCCCTGCATGTATCTTGTATGTGTTTGGAGCAACTAACCATTTAAGCTTGATCAAGATTAAATGCTATTTTACTCAAGTCTCTGTTTAAGTTTCTTGTTTGGCATTTACAAGCTTAAACATATTAATACTGGACCTTACACCTGGATGAGAAATGGAGAAACATGTTTTAAGGACAAAGCACCTTTGTCAATGGGCCAGAGGCAGAAACTCATTCTCCTCACCTTTGCCAATGGACCATCATCTGCAACACAACAAGGACCCATCTAGCAACAGAAACTCACCAAATGGCACCTGGGAAGATTACATCAGCCAGCAAGGCTAGCTAAGACCCCCACCCCCTAGGGGTCTGACAACCAATCAGGGTAGTCTTCCTGTGCGCCAGGAAGTTCAAAGCTCAGAGAGAGCATAAAGCCAAGGTGCACTCAGCATCTCAGCCCTTTTCTGTTCAGAAACTCAAGCCATGTGATCCTGTCCAGCATTAAACCATCTTTCCAAGCAGTCTCCATGTTTCCAGTGTCTTTTTCCCCACTTGGAACTGAACTTAGATGGACATTTCTTCCAACACAGGAAACTTGGAAAGAATCTTCTCCGCTTGTACTGGAAGTAAAGGAGCTTTGAAAGGGCCGTGAAAATATTTACAGACTCTTCGCATCCTGGACATAAACTGTTTCAACTCCTACCCTCAAAACGACGCTATAGAGCACTGCACACCAGAACAACTAGACACAAGAACAGTTTTTTCCCGAAGGCCATCACTCTGCTAAACAATTCCATCAACACTGTCAAACTATTTACTGAATCTGCACTACTATTAATCTCATCGTTCCCATCATCAATCTCTTTCCACTTATGACTGTATGACTATAACTTGTTGCTGGTAATCCTCATGATTTATATTGATATATTGACCATCAATTGTGTTGTAAATGTTATACCTTGATGAACGTATCTTTTCTTTTATGTACACTGAGAGCATATGCACCAAGACAAATTCCTTGTGTGTCCAATCACACTTGGCCAATAAAAAATTCTATTCTATTCTATTCTTTGGCTGGCTGGCTCTCTCCAACCTCCTCCAGGAATCAAGTGTTAGGAGTGTGTGTGTGTGTGTGTGTGCGGTGGGGGGAGCCTTCTCTTGGAAATCCTGGAGGAGACACTGGATCTGGATCTGAGACAAGTGTGAAGAGGAGCCTTCTCTCTGTCCAAACCTTCCAGAACAGAAGAGTGCCGGTCAAAAAAAGTAGCTGCCCTACCAGTGGTGAGTTGCTACCGGTTTGTTCCGGATTGGGCGAATCGCCAGTGGCAGAAGGCTCTGGCCAGCTGCCCCAACATCTCTGCGCATGGGCAGAAGTGTGCACACGTGCACCCACAAGCAAACTGGTAGCGAATGAAATTGAAACCCACTACTGTGCCCTATGATTACAGGTAATCCTCGACTTACAACAGTTCACTTAGTGAACGGCGCTGAATGAAGTGAGTGATGGCCATTTTTCACAGTTACAACCTTCGCAGCGTCCCCCTGGTCATGTGATCAACTTTCAGATGCTTGGCAACTGACTCATACTTATGACCATTGCTGTGTCCCAGGCTCATGTGATCCCTTTTTGCAACCTTCTGATAAGCAAAGTCAATGGGAAAGCCAGATTTACTTAAGCAGGTTACTAACTTAGCAACCAGTGATTCACTTTACAGCTGTGGCAAGAAAGGTTATGATGCGGGGCAAAACTCACTTAACAAATGTTTCACTTAACAACAGAAATTTGGGGCTCAATTGTGGCCATAAGTAGAGGACCACGTGTATGACAGCTGATTATCATGAAAGAGGGAGGAGGTAGTTATTCTCCATCAGAAAAGGCTGCTGATTGTGGATCTTCTTGGACTTTCATTCTGAAGGGATTTTAATAGAAGATCCAATGGGACAAAGTTCTCCAAGCAAAAACATGATTGTCTGCAATTGGATTACAAGGACTACAGTTCTCTGCTATTCTGATTTGTTTTGTTTTGTTCTGCTTTTCAGTTCATGTTCAGATTGGAATATATGCAAGCTTCTTAATTTGCTTTTTAAAATTTATTATGAAATTTATAAGCTGCCCTTGTTATAATAAAGTTGCCAAGAGGTGACTCAGTTAACTTGCTTTTGAAGTAACTCCTTGTCTAGAATGGAAAAGAAATCGTAGCCAAATCCTGGTCCTGTAAAATATAGACGTTGTTATTAAACATTGCTCTGTAGACCAGGAAATTTTTGATTCCTATTTGAAGTTCATTAGAGCAGAAATTAAAAAAAAATAGGTATGCAAAGATCAGAAAGACTGAGAGCAGGAAAAAGCTTTCTTGCCATTCAAACTGGAAACAGTGGATAATTTTGGAAAACAATCAGCCCTTGAGGGCACTACCAGTTCAGATGTTCGGCATTGGCGCTTTCAGAATTTCTGCTATCAGGAGGCCAAGGGGTCCGGGCAGTTTGCAGCCAACTTTACCAGCTTTGCCATCAATGGCTGAAGCCAGAAAGGAGCACTAAAGGCCAGATGCTGGATCTGGTGGTCCTGGAGCAATTCCTGGCCATCCTGCCCTCAGAGATGGAGAGCTGGGTCAGAGAGTGCAGAGCGGAGACCTGTTCCCAGGCGGTGGCCTTGGCTGAAGGGTTCCTTCTGAGCCAGGTAGCAGACAATAAACTGGGAATGAATCAGGTGAGAGAACATTATCCTTGTAGCTGCAAAAGGATTATAATGTGTCTAGCAGTATCCATGATTTCTTCCCATTCATACACTTCCTCTTCTGTCTCATTAAATTTCAAGGAGGTCTTTTCAAGGTTGTGCACAGATTTATTCTTGTAAAATTTGGAGTTAAATTCAATTTTCCTGATTAATTATGAAAGATAATGTACTATTTCTCTTAGCACATAATTTCTCAGAAATCGCTAAAAAGATTGAAAACATTTGATTTAGTACTGGTAACTATTCGAAGGCATTTAGCTATTTATTTTAAAGTTTAAACAGTGTCATTCCTATGTCTTGCTGCATTGTACACTGTATACAACTTTTGTCTATGACAATAAACAAACGACATCCATTCATGCAATCCCTGCACAAATGTATAGAAAATTCAAAAGCTTTGGGATAAAACAATACTTTTGTCTTGACAATCACAGATCGGTACTTGAAAAGATCCTAGCACAAATCATGAAACAATAATTTCCTTGAAAATAATGTTTCTTATCAGTTTCTATCAGTCACTGGGAGTTGCTCACTAGCGCCACCTAACGCCCCGGACGGGAAAAATCGCGGCTGAAACTGCACCAGCATCCTCCCAGCAGCTTTCCTCGCGAGCCGGCTGCGAACTGAAAAGGTGTTGCCAGGCGGCACTCGCAGGGACGGTTTTGAGGGGGCGGGAGAACAATGACCTGACCAATGGCGAAAAAGCGCTTCTGTGTCGTCATCAGTTGCTGGGTAGAGACGTAAAGTGCTGTGTTTCCCCCGCCCCCAGGACGGAAAAGTCTGCCTCCATTTCATCTTCACACCAACCCTGCGAGGGAGGATGGGAGAAGAAGGCTCGGCGGCGGCGAAGAGGGGGGGGGCGGAGGGGATTTGAAAGTGTAGTCCCAAAGCTCCTCGGCCGAACCTTCAGCGCTGCGGTGCTGCCGTTTTGCCTGGAATTCATACCTCCGGTTTGAAAAACGAGTGGGGAAGACTCATGGGGAGAAAATCCCTCAACTCAGGGGTCTCCAACCTTGGCAACTTTAAGATTTGTGGATTTCAACTCCCAGAATCCCTCAGCCAGCAAAGCTGGCTTCAAAGAGTTGAAGTCCACAAGTCTTAAAGTTGCCAAGGTTGGAGACCCCTGCCTCAGTGGAGAGCCAGGGGCTGAGGAGGGGCAGCCATTTGACGGAAAGTGCCATTTATACAACTCCCGGAATCCAAATTTTCCCTCAGTCCAGAGAAGTTTGGGTGGGTGGGGGCGAGGGTGTCTGGCTTGGCGCTTATTTCATAGAGTCGGATTTTTCATTCCTGTATTTCAGGTAGTGTTTCAGAGCGGTGGAATCAACATAATAACATATCAAATCGGAGCTGCGGGATCAAAACCTTCCGTTTGGCATAACGTTTGGAATAAATTGCTTTGCATAACCGTGAAAGGCAACTCAGGAAAAAAAAGGAGCGTTATGACGGCCCCTGCTGGAATAGAGGGGAAGGGAAGGAAACCCCGCGTGGAATTTTGGCGGGAAGCGGTTAAACGGTTAAACGGTTAAACGGTCAGCGGGAGAGAGAACCTCAGAGGGAAAGGAGAGACTCAGGAGGGGGAAAATGGGGCTGAGGGAAAGGACCTGTTTAAGGCGCTGCTGTGAGGTGAAAAAAGGGCCGTATTTTCCTACGAAGGGAACGAAGTTAAGGAGGCTTCATTTTTAGGCGCAGTTGTCAACTGCTCCATCTAAACTAGGGGCTTTACTCTGAGCAGTGATATGGTTGTACAATATAGACAGTAAAAAAGGGTGCAGAGAAGATGATTAGGGGACTGGAGGCAAAAACATACAAAGAACGGTTGTTGAAATTGGGTATGTCTAGTCTGATGAAAAGAAGGAGGAGGGGAGACATGATAGCAGTCTTCCAATATCTCAGGGGTTGCCACAGAGAAGAGAAAGAAAAGCTATTCTCCAAAGCACTTGAAAGGCAGGACAAGAAGCAATGGATGGAAACTAATCAAGCAGAGAAGGAATCCAGAACTAAGGAGAAATTTCCTGACAGTTAGAACAATTAATCAATGGAACTGTTGGAAGAAATATCCATCTGGGTTCAGTTCCAAGTGGGGACAAAGACACTGGAAACATGGAGGCTGCTTGGAAAGATGGTTTAATGGTGGTCAGGATCACATGGCTTGAGATCCTGAACAGAAAAGGGCCAGATCCTGTGTGCTGCCTGGTTTTATGCTTTTTCTGAGCTTTGAACTTTCTGGGGCACAGGAAGAGTATCCTGATTGGCTGTCAGACTCCCAGGGGGTGGGGGTCTTAGCTAGCCTTACTGGTTGATGTAATCTTCCCAGGTGCCATGTGGTGAGTTTCTGTTTTAGGTGGGTTCTATTATGTTGCAGATGATGATGGCCCATTGAGAAAGGTGGGGAGAATGAGTGAGCTTAGCTGAGGCTTTTAATGGCCCATTGACAAAGGTGGGGGGGAGTCAGGAAGCTGCTTTGTCTTTAAAACATGTTTCTCCATTTCTCATCCAGGGAAATATATTCTGCCTTTTAAAATATTTTCTAAAATATTTCATTCTTCTAGGAGGGGGTGGGTGCTAAATTCCTACAGAACAACTTGTCTCCAGAAGTTGTGGGTGCTTCAACACGAGTTTTTTAAGAAGAGATTGAAGGACCACTTGTCCGAAATGGTATCAGATTTCCTGCCTATGTGGGGAGTTGGACTAGAAGACCCTGCAAGGTCCCTTCCAACTCTGCTATTCTATTATATTCTATAATGGTGAGGTAGATTTTTCTATGAATCAAATAGAGGAATGCGAGGGTATGATATTGCTGGTGCTGGAATAGGAAGGAGCGGAGGGAAAGCCCTTGTGGAATTTTGGCGGGAAAATAGTTAAATTGACAGTATTAGAGAGAGAGCAAGATGGGAGGCGTGGGAAGGTGGAGGGTCTGAGGGAAGCTGAGCTGGAGCCTCAAAGGGTTATACACTGTTTCTGAAGGGAACAGGGTTGAGTTGCATGTTTAAGGCTCTGTGACAAAAAAAGGAAAGGAGCTGCTCTGAAGAGTACAGAATTAAGGCGCATTGGCTTTTAGGCACAGCTGTGAACAGTTCTGTCCATATCTTATTCCAAACACAGGAAATTAAAGAAAAGGGAGGATGGAGCCTGTTTCAGGTAGGAGGTATTTCATAAGGGGGGCTATTTTGGGGGAGCGGCCAGGGTTCTTGTGGGTTGTTATGTGGTTCAGTGTTTGGCCTGTTCTTTTACAAGAGGAACTATTGAGATTAAGGAATTAAGAGATGATTCTCTTTTTTGAGAACTTTAGCCATTCTTTGTCAGAAGATCATTTTGGAAGTACCGTAGTTGCCAACCTTATCACCATTTTCTGACCCCTCATATTTTAGAAGAAAAGGTTAAATGTAAATTGATGGGGGAGCTCAATTACAGCATCAAAGACATGGCCAGATGCAGACTCTGGAACGAATCATGAACTTCTCATGTGGAAGTTCCATCTTAAACTAAAGAAGAAGAAAGCCAGTCAGTTTGCACAATATGATCATATACCCATCATTTTCAAGGAGAACAACATTAATCACTTTGGAGTCTAGGATTATCACTTCATTTGAAGGGGAAAATTAAAGTAAGGTGCTGCGATCAATGGGATGATGTGTGAGTATGGAAGTCCTGCCATGTTTAAAGGACTGAATTCTGTGCATCGGCTGTCAAAGTCTGAACTTTGCAATATAGGAATGTGGAAGTGTATTATGACACAAACAAAGGAGATTTTAAAGGAGTTCCAAAAATAGTACCAATCTCACCGTGCTGAAAAAGGTTACAAAACTATTTCCAAAGAATTTGGATGCCATTGTCCATCTTATACAAAATCTCTTTGGCAGGAACAATAATGTGAAGGGCCGCGGTGTGACTCAGGCTGTAAGAAGCCTGTTATTAAAACACAGCTGCCTGCAATTACTGCAGGTTCTAGTCCCACCAGGTCCAAGATTGACTCAGCCTTCCATCCTTTATAAGGTAGGTAAAATGAGGACCCAGATTGTTGGGGGGGCAATAAGTTGACTTTGTAAATATACAAATAGAATGAGACTATTGCCTTACACACTGTAAGCCGCCCTGAGTCTTCGGAGAAGGGTGGGATATAAATGTAAACAAAAAAAAATGAATTTCAGAAAGCTATCAGAAGAGATGTCATATTGCAATAACATCTATAAAGACATTGAAAGTGTAAACTGACAGATAAATTTTCCAAAAGAATCTCCAAACTTAAGTTTCTTTGGCAGGGGTCAAACCGATTCCTGCACCTGAAGACAAATGATTAAGTCCATAGTAGATGATCACAAAATTTGGGTAGATGTATGCAAGAGGGATATTCTTACATGAACTTCTCTTCTCAATATTGGGTAAAGACTACAGTTTTCTATTTGGAAAGCTTGGAAAATAATTTATACCTGGAGCTTGAAGGAAGACCTTTGATAGGTTTGTATTTTCACCCATTTTTTGTGTACATTACTAATCTGGTATTAATCCTGATTAACCCACTCAATACATGTATTATTGAAAACATTCAGTGCTTCCAATACAAAAAAAATCAAAAACATTAGAAATTACCTCATGGTATAGAGCTCATGGAATATTTATATTAATTATTTATATATCATATATATAAAATTTTAGAGACTCCCATCTCATTCACAGAGTGGCTCCCTCTAAGCCCCGCTCAGGGAGATGGGCAGTTAATTATGATTGATAAATATCAGACATTTTAAATTTCAGTGCCTAGTCTGAAAGTCTGTGCCTAGTCTGAAAGGGCCTCTGGTGGCTCAACAGACTAATGCAGTCTGTTATTAACAGCAACTGTGTCAGCCTCCACTCCAATCTTCATATAGTTTTGAATGATTATATCAGTAGATAGAATGTAAAATGTTTATTCTGTATTATAAACTGTTAAGGAGATGAGATGTATCATACCTCCGTCCAGGGTGAGGGAAAGGAGCCCATTATGCGTGTCGGCTGACATAACAGGGGGGAGGGGTGATTAACTACTGAGTGTTATCAGCGCGCGCTTTTCTAACCGACACTTCATTCCTAAGTTGACTGACATCCAGAGACCTGTGGAAGAAGATTACCACGAGGGGCCGTGAAGGAGTTGGCATTGGACCATTCCAGCCTGACCTGGAGGAGGAGGGACAATTGGGGGGATATGATATGTTAGCCATATTTTGTCTCAGTTCCAGCTTTGCTTGGCTGCTATCAAGACTGTAAAAGTAAAAGTACTTGTTTTCATTCCAAATGAAGTCAAGGTGAATTCTTTCCTATTTATAGTCGGAGGTAGTCTGACATTAAGCTGGAACTCACATCATGTCTACCAACCAGGATTGCAATCGCAATACCGAGGGGGGAGAAAACCCAAATGTGATGGAAGGCCTGCTGCCGGCTGAGCTGGGGGAGGCGTCCGGAGGAATTTCTGCTGACACTTTCGACCCTGAGCTGGAAGATTGCAGAGCTCGGTGGGCAGAGCAACTAAAACTGGAAGAGGAGAAGTGGAAACCAAGTGCCGAAAAGCTTCCCTCTGGAGTAACTAAAAGGAAAAAGAAAAAAGGAAAAGAAAAACTTTCGGAAACAGAACAAGAGATAAGGGACAAGCTCCAGTTGGAGGAAGCCTTACGTCTGTTCCGTGAAGTGAAAGTGAGACAAGCAGCTCGCCAAAGGTATGAATCCCCTATTCGGTCCTCCAGGTGGGAGGGAGAAGAGGAGGAAGAGAATACAAAGGGGCCAGCTAAAGGTGATTTCCAGGGTGGTGAGATTCCCGAAGAGCCAGGGCTGGAAACTCTCTCCCCAGAGGAAGCTGAATTAGATGAGGGCCGGGCGCCATCTGCTGACCAAGCAAGGCCGCGCAGGGGAAGGAAAAAGCCAAAAATTCCCCCCATATCAGAGAAATTTGATGGAAATGCGAAGGAGTTGGGACTGTTCCTGGCGAAAGTGAATGACCACATGATAGACTGGGGGGAAGAGTATTGGTCACAGGCAGCACAAGTGAGAGCTGTGACTCATAATTTGACCGGAAGAGCAGCTGCGTGGTATGTGTCGATACATACAAACCACTCCCCCTTACTGCAAAACTACGAGCATTTTATGACTGCACTGAGGAGGAGGTTTGAGGACCCCCTGGCAGAGCAAAAGGCCAAAGGTCGGATGAAAACCATCAGGCAAGGGAGGAGGCCGGTGGCTGATTATAACCAGGAGTTCAGTGATTTAGTTCCCTTGATGAGAGGGTGGTCGGAGGTGACCCTTGTAGACATTTTCAAAGATGGTCTGAATGGAGATCTCTATGAACTGTGTCGAGCACGAGCCTCTCCAACTACGCTGTATGGCTGGTACACCCTGGCAGCAGAGATGGAAATCGAGTTAGTGAAGGACCGCGGCAGAAGACAAGCCATTGGAGGCCATCCTTGGCCGTTTCCAGAAGGAACTTATAGGGATGTCCCTAGATTGGAGGAGGAAGACCACGTTCGTCTCGTGCTACAGAGGTGGAAAGGAAGGCCACCGAGCAGCCGACTGTAGGGTTAAGTTGATGCCAAGCGCGACCTCTGGTGGTGAAAAGGAACCAGTGAAGCCAGCGGCTAAGGCGCGTAAACCAGCAAAAGTGGGGGAGGCCGTTGCCAAGAAGGGCACGCCCATCAAGGAGGAGGCGGTGTCGGCCGATACTGACAATACAGTGGGGAGGCGTTGCCAAGAAGGGCACGCCCATCAAGGAGGATGGCGGTGTCGGCCGATACTGATGACAGCAAAACCACGTCAGAGTCCGATGAAGACCTTCTGGTGAGTTGGGCACGGGCCCTTTGGACATTCCAGTTAATCTACACATACCCTCTTCGGGTAATAAGGGGGAACTGCTAGCACTACTCGATTCTGGATGCACTAGATGTATGGTCAGTCCCGAACTAGTAGAAAAAATGGAACTAAGGTTGAGAACCTTAAGTAGGCCCATAGCGTATGCACAGTTAGATGGCTCTGTGGCAGGGGAGGCCGCCCATTTCGTAACGGAACCCATAGAAATGATAATAGGAGACCACCGCGAAATTCTGAACTTCATAGTAGCCCCAGGAATGGACCAACCCCTGTTGTTAGGCTTGTCATGGTTGCGGAAATGGAACCCCCATATTAACTGGAGAACGGGAGTCCTACGTTTCCATTCCAAAACCTTAAAAGGGGAAAAGGGGAAACCCAAGAAGGGACCTACCGTAACCTTGCACCAGGATAAGTTAGGGGCAATGATTGAACGGATAGACGGGGAAGAGAGAATACCCAAGGAATACTGGGACTTGCGAGAAGTCTTTAGTGAGAAAGCATCAGACGTACTTCCTCCCCATAGGCCTATTGACTGTGCCATAGACATCCTTCCGGGGGTAAAGCTTCCAAAGCCAAAAGCTTATCCCATGACCCAAAAGGAATTGGGAGAGCTACGTAAATTCATAGACAAAAACCTAGAGCGGGGCTTTATCCAACCGGCTAGGCCTCGTGTAGCGGCGCCAGTGATGTTCCGGGAAAAGAAAGATGGCTCCTTTCGTCTTATAGTTGACTATAGGAACCTAAACGCCGTGTGCGCCGAAAACATATATCCCATGCCACTCATGAAAGATATGTTAGCACATTTAGCGAAAGGAAAATTCTTCACCAAACTGGACCTGCGAGAAGCCTACTACAGAGTTCGTATAAAAGAGGGAGATGAATGGAAAACCGCTTTCAACTGTCCACTAGGATGTTTCCAGTTTCGAGTACTGCCATTTGGACTGCAGGGGCGCCCAGTTTTTATGCAACTAATAAATGAAATACTCCATCAGCATTTGTTCAAAGGAGTTCTTGTCTACCTTGACGACATACTTATCTATACAGAAACAATGGAAGAACATATTAAACTAGTAAGAGCTGTACTCAAAAGTTATTATCTGCAGAACTATATTGCAAGCTATCCAAATGTGATTTCCATCAAACCAAAATAGACTACTTAGGGTATCGCATTTCGGCTGATGGGTTAGAAATGGATCCAGAAAAAGTGAAAGCTGTCCTGGAATGGGCCCCCCCACGCACACGCAAGCAACTCCAAAGTTTTTTAGGATTCGCAAATTTCTATCGTCAATTCATCCCCTCCTTTGCTCAAATTGCTTTACCAATCACTAACCTCTTAAAAACTAAAGGAGACACGAAACCCAAACCATCATTACCTCTCGAATGGACAATGGAATGTCAGGCTGCATTTGAAAAATTAAAACGACTCTTTGCCGCTGAACCTATTTTAAAGCACCCTGACATGGATGTTCCTTTTGTAATACAAGCTGATGCAAGTGATGTAGCAGTCGGAGCCGTCCTGCTCCAAAACAATGCTGATGGTAATTTACAACCCTGTGCTTTCACTTCTCGAAAATTGACTGAAACTGAAAGGCGATGGGCTATTTGGGAAAAGGAAGCATTTGCAGTTCATTGGGCTCTACGGACATGGAGACAATTCTTAGAAGGTTCAAATCATCCTTTTGAAGTTTGGACTGATCACAAAAATCTAGAAGCTCTAAAGACTCCTAGAAAACTTTCACCTAAACAAGCCCGCTGGGCTCAATATTTTAACCGCTTTAATTTTACTTTACATTATATTCCTGGGGGGAAAAACTTCTTAGCAGATGCTCTCTCACGTTTACCCCAATACAATTGCACTCGCTCGAGGTGGTTCAACCAATACTTCCGTACAACAGTTGGCGGCCCAAGCAATAACTAGAAGCCACTCCAAAGCTGACCCCTCACTCCCAGATGAACTAACCAAGTCGTTTAAAGAAGCTTTAAACACCGATGACTGGTACTTAACCCATTCCATGAATGCACACTCCGTGATGGACTAGCTTGGATTGGAACAAAACTATATGTTCCTCTATCACTCAGAGAAACCATCCTACAACGATGCCATGATGCCAAAATGGCAGGGCATTTTGGATTTGTGAAAACTTTGCATCTTCTTAAAAAGACAATTTTGGTGGCCAAGTCTTAAAAAGACATTCAAGCATATGTAGCAAGTTGCCCTATTTGTGCATCATCCAAAAGGCCTCCAGGAAAACCTCCTGGACTACTTCAAACTGTAGCCAGGCCAGGAACCCCATGGAAAGAAATATCCATGGATTTCATAGTGGAATTACCTGAAAGTTCAGGCAATACTGTTATATGGGTTGTCACTGACCTTTTCTCCAAACAAGTCCATTTTATTCCATGTTCAAAAATACCCTCCTCAAAGACTCTAGCAAAGTTGTTTGTACAACACATTTATAGACTTCACGGAGTTCCTGATCGCATCATTTCAGATCGAGGAGTTCAATTCACTTCTCAATTTTGGAAAGAATTTTTACGACTCATTGGCTCCGCCCAAGGATTAAGCTCCTCCCATCATCCTCAAACTAATGGAAGCTGTGAACGTTCGAACTCTGTACTAGAACAATATCTGCGATGTTATGTTAACTACCAGCAAGACAATTGGTCTGATCTCTTACCTTTTGCTGAAGTTGCCTACAACAACTCAATTCATAGTAGCACAGGATTTACTCCCTTTAAAATAGCTTCAGGTCAAGATTTTGTTCCTATCTCGGAACTCCCAAAGGAAGAAACTACTGTTTCCTCTTTGTCAGAATGGATAGATCAAATACAAAGCACATGGAAAATGACTCGCAAAGCGATCGACGACGCTCACCGTGCGCATAAAAAACAATTACTTGCAATTACTGCAGGTTCAAGTCCCACCAGGCCCAAGGTTGACTCAGCCTTCCATCCTTTATAAGGTAAGTAAAATGAGGACCCAGATTGTTGGGGGGGCAATAAGTTGACTTTGTATATAATATACAAATGGATGAAGACTATTGCTTGACATAGTGTAAGCCGCCCTGAATCTTCGGAGAAGGGTAAAATATAAATGCAAAATAAAAAGTGATAATCTTGAGGTTGAAGTTCTTGGGCACAAGGAAAACCAAATAAGAAGCTTTACAATTGGAGTAAGCACAACAGCAAAAATTACCTTGTGGTAAGATGAGTGGTCAATAAATTTCATAAATAAATAAGATCCTGAAGGGCAGAGATGCTATATGAGTACAAAACAAGCTCCTGATAAACTCACTCTCTTATGGGAAACCAGTCAACTTTCCATCACATCTCCTTTTATTTCTTTGAATTATTCTGTTTTTCTTTTTTTCTCCAAGCAACCATTCAGAAGATAACATTGAGATACCTGTTTTTAATGCAGATGTGATTATTTTTTCCCTTAGTTTTCCCAGAGTAGTTTTAACATTTTCCCTGATACGATTTTCCTCATGTAAAAATGCTCAATATAAGAATTACTGTGAGGAAAACTGACAAATATTTGCATTTTTCAAGATCTTTTTTGAAAAGGTTAATTTACCTCCCAGAACTTTTTCAAAGTGGGCCATACTCCAGGTGAGACCCACCTGCAGTGTGGGTCTGGCATCTCATTTCCAGAAGCACCTTGATAGAATTGAACAGGGTCAGATGAGGCTGACAGAGATGACAGAGGACAGACTGAAAGAACTACAGAGGTCTAGTCTACCAAAAAGAAAAGTGTGGGGAGATGTCATATCCATATTCCCAAAAGTATGATAGGGAGTAACAGAGTTAGAAGGGACTCTGAAGGTCTTCTAGTCTAGCCCCCTGCTCAAGCAGGAGACTTTGTACCATTTCAGACAAATGACAGTACAATCTCTTCTTAAAAACCTCCAGTGAAGGAGCATGCATAACTTCTAGAGGCAAATCATTCCACTGATTAATTATTCTCATGTTGGAAGAAACGTCCATCTGGGTTCAATTCCAAGTGGGGATAAAGACACTGGAAACATGGAGACTGCTTGGAAAGATGGTTTAATGGTGGTCAGTATCACATGGCTTGAATTCCTGAACAGAAAAAGGGTGAGATCCTGTGCGCTCCCTGGCTTTATGCTTTTTCTGAGCTTTGAACTTTCTGGGGCACAGGAAGAGTATCCTGATTGGTTGTCAGACTCCCAGGGGGTGGGGGGTCTTAGCTAGCCTTGCTGGCTAATATAATCTTCCCAGGTGCCATGTGGTGAGTTTCCCTTGCTAGATGGGTCCTATTGTGTTGCAGATGATGGTCCTATTGACAAAGGTGGGGGGAGTGAGTTTCTGTCTCTGACCCATTGACAAAGTTGGGGGGAGGCAGGAAGTTGCTTTGTCTTTAAAACATGTTTTTCCATTTCTTATCCAGGGAAATATAATCTTCTGCCCTTTTTAATATTTTCTAAAATATTTCATTCTTCTAGGAGGGGGGTGAGTGCTAACTTCCTACACTCATTTGTCAGGAAATTTATTCTCAGTTCTAGGTTGGTTGTTTTCCTTGATTAATTTCTGTCCAGTGCTTCTTATCCTGCCTTCAGGCTTCATCTTCATGGAAGATGACCAAGAAGCATTTTCCATCCATGGTCACAAAAACTAGAACCACAAATGGAGGGCAAAAGTTACAACTACCTAGATTGTGGTATACTTAGCTGATCTTAATCCCATCACTCCTAACTTCCCCTTGCAATATGTATGGATTTAATAGTACTTACCGTATGTTTTAAGGGTAAAGATTGCAAAGTTCAGGAATCATTCAGGCTTCATGTGACTTCTGGATTATTTACTGCTATTAAGATTGCATTGCAGGTGGAGGTCGAAAGATGTTTTTAGACAATTATCATTTGCTCTGATCCTCAACTCTCCTTTGCTGCTTTATTTGGAAATCTGATGGCAAAAGCTTCAGGTACCCTGCAGATGGCAGGATGTGGTTATCTTTTGAGCTAATTGCCAATTGTGGTGGATGCTAAGAAATAAATTCCTAGAAGATGAAACCACAGCAGTTAAGCTTCCTGAATATGCAGAAATGAATGAAACAGACGAGATGCTTTTAATAGTGAATGCTGTTTTTCCTCTTTATTTCTTTGTGCTCAGACTATAGAAGCTTAGTAGAGTTTGAAACAAACTAAGTTTGAAACAAACTAAGAGGAGATAAAATATTTCATTTGAGGGGGGAGGCTTCCCACACTCACAATTGTGGTAAACGCCTTTTAAAGGACACTGAGTTTGCTAACTTCACTCCTAATCGCTTTCAGAAATTGCTTATCTAACCATCTTAAAGCTACTAGAGATTTTCAGAATGACAAGTTTGAAAAATTGCCTTCAGAGGGTGACCACAGCTGCGATATAAAGATATCTGCAAGAGGGACCTAAAGGCCCTGGGAATGGACATTAACAATTGGGAAACCCTGACCTCTGATCATTCAGCTTGGAGGCTAAAGACACAGCATGTCCTTCTCCAATTCGAAGAGACATTTGTTCAGCAGGCTGAGGCAAAGAGACAGTCCTAGAACCAGCAAAATCTGGGGGCTGGGCAGGGGACAGAATGTATCTGCCCTCAGTGTAGAAGGGATTGCCACTCTCGAATTGACCTTTTTAGCCACACTAGATGCTGTTTCCAGAGCACGATACCATAGTCTTTTGAGACTGAAGGATGCCAATAGAAAATAATTAGGAACTTAAAAGGGATGCGGTGGCTCAGTGGCTAAGAAGCTGAGCTTGTTGATCAGCGGTTTAAAATCTCTAGTGCTGCATAACAGGGTGAGCTCCTGTTACTTGTCCCAGCTTCTGCCAACCTAGCAGTTTGAAAGCACATAAAAAATGCAAATAGAAAAATAGGGACCACCTTTGGTGGGAAGGGAACAGCGTTCCGTGCACCTTTGGCATTTAGTCATGCCAGCTACATGACCACGGATATGTCTTCGGACAGTGCTGGCTCTTCGGCTTTGAAACAGAGATGAGCACCGCCCCCTAGAGAGAAGCACATATGTGTGAGGGGAACCTTTACCTTTACCTTTAGGAACTTAAAGTATTTAAAATAAATACTGTTTCCTTGAAAATAAAATCTATCCTGAAAATAAGACCTAGCATGTTTTTTTTACATCTGCGGCTAATATCAGCCTTATTCCAAAAATAAGCCCTACTTAAGAGCCTGCACAACTGGCAGACCACCCATTCTGTGTGGTTGCTCATGGTGCCATGGCCATGAGGCGGGGCGGTGGGGTGGAGCTGCCCTACGTACCCTGCACCAGATTACCTCAGGGCCCCCCGCAGACAGGCCATCCACGCCCCAACACTTGCCTCATGACAGCAGCACCAGCAGCCATGTGCAACAGGAGGCCAAGTGGCTGCAGGCACTTTTCTGCTTGCTCACGGCTACAACAGAGCAGGAGACTGAGTGATGTGTTGGTGCTGCAGCCGGGAGGAAAGGCAGGTGTCAGGGTGTGGATGGCCTGGCTGCATGGGCCCTGAGGTAAGCCGGTGTGGGCGTGTGGGGCAGCTCCACCCCCTGCCTCACCTTGTGGCCATGGCAGCAGTGTGTTACTCAGCCACCTCCTCTTGTTGTGCCTCGTCCGCTTTCCCCGCAGCCGGGGCCTTCTTATCTGCTTCCGAACGCTGAGGAATGTCCTAGCATGCCTCCTGGCCCCAGCCCTGGGTCCATGCCCAGACAGGCTGAGGAAGAAGAAGCGCCTCCAGCCCCCAGCCCTAGCTCCATGCCCAGGCAAACGGACCCCTCCCCCTCCCCCACAGCATGTGAGCCTGAGGAAGGTCAATTACCAACAGCTGCAGACTGGAGCGACCCTCGCTTCAGGAGAATTGATAAGCGGCGTCAACAGAAGGAAGGGAGGGGCAGGCCAGGATAAGTGCTGAGTCATGGAGCCACACCCCATGGCCTATATAAAGGATCTGCTTTCTGGCATTCTCTGAGTCAGGCAAAGTCTACCTTATCTTGCTGAAATCACTTTCTGGTCTCCTGCCTCTCTTGAGAACTTTGCTAGGACTTTGGCAGAGCTGCAGAGGCACGCCTGATTCGGATTTCCCTGACCCGGCCGTCAGCGGAGGAGTGGGACACGACAGCCTCGTGGTAGCAGCACTGGCACACGGTGCAGCCTTCTGTCCCACCACGAGCAAGCAGAAGTAGGCCTCCCATACATGGGGGGGGGAAATAAGACATAAGTGCTTATTTTGGGGCCCAAAAGAAAATAAGACCTGGTCATATTTTGGGAGAAACACGGGTAGGAAAAAAAGCTTAGTAAGATTTTTAAGCAAGAGAGTTATACATGAATTAAGAGCCCAAATTTGGAAATTTTAAACTTTTACTATAAAATGTTGGAATTAAGTATATGAAATAAAATCAGCTTTACATAGGAACCAGAATTAATTTGTTTACGGGAAGTCATAACAAAGATGAAAGACCTTCAGATTTAAATTGGACTCTAGAGTGGTGAGGGCTTGAAGGCCTGGCTGGCCTATTAAATATTAGCAAAATATTAAGAGGCTTTTGCAACTGAGGCATGAATTAGCTTCAGCCAGAGCTACTCTTATCTTAATCACTTTATTTGTGCTTTTGCTGAAAATCAGTACCTGTTTTCGCATCTGTTAGCAAACCACAACCACAAACTACGCACACTTCATATGTAAATAGTGTCAGTCTTGTTGGCAGGATGTGACGGTAACTCCATAACTGCCGTGGCTCCCTCTCTTTGGAGCATCAACCCCATGGAAATTAAACTGCCCCCTACTTGGATACTCTTTCACAAGGCCAGAAGACCTAATAATAATAATAATAATAATAATAATAATAATAATAATAATAATAATAATAATAATAATAATAATAATAATAATAATAATAATAATAATAATAATAATTTAATTTGTATACCGCCCTTCTCCCGAAGGACTCAGGGCGGTTAACAGCCAAATAAAAACAACAGACAAAGTATATACAATATAAATAAAACAAAACTAAAATACTTATTCAAAATTTGGCCCTAAATTTAAAACATTTTTAAAACCCTAAAAATAATTAAAAATTAAAACCCATAAAAACATCTAGAAATTCTATGCCAGTCCTGCGCGGAAAAATAGATAGGTTTTAAGCTCGCGGCGAAAGGTCTGAAGGTCAGGAAGCTGTCGGAATTCATGGGGAAGTTCGTTCCATAGAGTAGGGGCCCCCACAGAGAAGGCCCTTCCCCTGGGGGCCGCCAGCCGACATTGCTTGGCTGATGGCATCCTAAGGAGTCCCTCTCTGTGAGTGCGCACGGGTCGGTGGGAGGCAAACGGTGGCAGTAGGCGGTCCCATAAGTAACCCAGTCCTGAGCCATTGAGTGCTTTAAAGGTGGTAACCAACACCTTGAAGTGCACCCGGAAGACCACAGGCAGCCAGTGCAGCTTGTGCAGGATTGGTGTTATATGGGAGCTCCGGACAGCTCCCTCTATCACCCGCGCAGCTGCATTCTGGACTAACTGGAGTCTCCGGGTGCTCTTCAAGGGGAGCCCCATGTAGAGAGCATTGCAGTAGTCCAGGCGAGAGGTATTGCCAACAGGTGGGCCTGGAGAACCTGGAGCGGGATGGAGCCCATCGAGCAGCTCATTTGACTGATTAGTGTTGCCAGAGGGGTAGGGGGTTATTGTTTTTGTTGTTGTATATATTATTTTTATTTTTTGTAAGCACCCAGAGTCACTGAGACTGAGCGGGCAGCCATTTTCTAAACAAACAATCGAACAAAATAATGTGGTTTCTTGCCTGTGGATTTGTGTTTCATAAAGCTGGAAGGATTCTCAAGGAATCTCCTTCCACACTCAACAAATCTATATGATTTTTCCCCCTCCTGGGTGAATTCTTTGAGGGCCAGTAAGTCTACTGTTCACTTTGAAACTCTTCTCGCACCGCATGTTTTTATGGCGTCTCTACTGGATGAATCCGTTCTTGGAGAACAAAAGTATTTCTTTCTATTGAAGCTCCTTTTCAAGTTAAGTCTATCCAAGGTGTTAAATATTCTAAATAAGGAGTGAAGCCGGCAAATAAAGGCTTCACTCGTTTTGATTGGCTGAGCCGGTTGACAGCGAGCTGTAAAAGGCGAGCTGTCAGTCAGACTCATTGCTGGATTTCACTAGTTGTAAATAAAGAGCATTGCATCAGATCTGCCTCTGTCTCCCATCTAATCCACTATTCAACAGTGTTGCTGTCCCATTGGAGGCATTCTCCAAGTAAACTGAGATGCGCCTGTACTTATTCTCCTGCAGCATCTCGGACCAGCTGTAGCTTCTGCCTTGTCTTCAAGGGTAGTCCCGAAAGAATCACCTTTCAGCAACCCAAACATCATTAAGTGGTCTATGTCGTGTCCCACTCCTCCGCTGACGGCTGGGTCAGGGAAATCCGAATCAGGTGTGCCTCTGCAGCTCTGCCAAAGTCCTAGTAAAGTTCTCAAGCCAGGCAGGAGACCAGAAAGTGACTTCAGCAAGGTAAGATAGACTTTGCCTGACTCAGAGAATGCCAGAAAGCAGATCCTTTATATAGGCCATGGGGTGTGGCTCCATGACTCAGCACTTATCCAGGCCTGCCCCTCCCTCCCTTCCTTCTGTTGCTGCCGCCTATCAATTCTCCTGAAGCGAGGGTCACTCCAGTCTGCAGATGTTGGTAATTGACCTTCCTCAGGCTCACATGCTGTGGGGGAGGGGTCTAGTTGCTCCGTTTGCCTGGGCATGGAGCCAGGGCTGGGGCCGGGAGGCACTTCTTCTTCTTCGGCCTGTCTGGGCATGGAGCCAGGGCTGGGGCCGGGAGGCACTTCTTCGGCCTGTCTGGGCATGGAGCCAGGCCTGGGGCCGGGAGGCACTTCTTCTTCTTCGGCCTGTCTGGGCATGGAGCCAGGGCTGGGGCCGGGAGGCACTTCTTCTTCTACGGCCTGTCTGGGCATGGAGCCAGGGCTGGGGCCGGGAGGCATGCTAGGACATTCCTCAGCATTCGGAAGCAGATAAGACGGGCCTCGCTGCGGGGAAAGCGGACGAGGCACAACAGTCTTATCTTCACTTACCACTATTAAACTGCTCTTCCACACAGCTCCTTTCCAGTGTGCAAGCCACTGCAAAGTTGAAGCTACTTAAAAGGAAGCCCCTTGAAACAAAACTGGGGTTTTATCTGCATTGGTGGGTGGGGAAGCAAGATGGAAATGGCTTCCTTGGAGCCAATCCCTAGGAAGCATTTTGTTCACAGACTGGCAGCTTTCCTCCAGAGGAAAACTGACATCCAGGGAGAAGGGCAGCTCCAAGGAGAGGGCAGCGGTGAAGTTCAATTTTTTTTTACTACTGGTTCTGTGGGCGTGGCTTGGTGGGCACGGTGTGGCTTGGTAGATGTGGCAGGGGAAAGATACTGCAAAATCCTCATTCCCTCCCTATTCCTGGGGGAAGGATATTGCAAAATCCCCATTCCCACCCCACTCTGGGGCCAGACAGAGGTGGTATTTGCCGGTTCTCCGAACTACTCAAAATTTCCTCCACCGGTTCTCCCGAACCTGTTGGATTTTTTCACCCCGGGAGAAGGGGCACAGTGTGTCTCCCGGCTTGGAACTGAACCAGATGGATATTTCCTGCCACAACTGTTATGGATGAAAAATGCTCCTAAATCAGAGGGGGATTTCAGCAGGTTCTGACCAGTTCTGGAGAACCGGTAGTGGATTTATTTTATTTTATTTTATTTGAATTTATATCCCGCCCTTCTCCGAAGACTCAGGGCGGCTTACATTGTGTAAGGCAATAGTCTCATCCATTTGTATATTATATACAAAGTCAACTTATTGCCCCCCCAACAATCTGGGTCCTCATTTTACCTACCTTATAAAGGATGGAAGGCTGAGTCAACCTTGGGCCTGGTGGGACTCGAACCTGCAGTAATTGTAATTGCAGGCAGCTGTGTTAATAACAGACTGCATTAGCCTGTTGAGCCACAAGAGGCCCAATTTTGAGTAGTTTGGAGAACTGGTAGTAAAAAATCTGACTGGCCTCACCCCCATCTATTCTCTGCTTGCCGAATTCCAGCTGATCGAGAGGAAATGGGGATTTTTGCAGTAACCTTCCCCTGGAGTCGGGTGGGAATGGAGATTTTACAGGATCCTTCCTCTGCCACGCCCACCAAGCCATGCCACGCCCACCAAGCCACACCCACAGAACCAGTAGTAAAAAAAAATTTGAAACCCACCACCGTCCTAAATCCCATTTTTCAGCGCCCTTGTAACTTGGAACGGTCACTAAACGAATTGTTGGAAGCCGAAGACCACCTCCCCGCCAAAGAAATACTTTCACGAACCGGGAAGCCGCCAGAAGAGCCGAAGTGGGAAAACCAAGGGGAATCGCCTAGGGATGGGGGAAGCAGCAGCAACTGCAGGTCTCCTTCCACCGCCGCGGCCGCACCTGGTACTTTCCACTCGGGCGGGGTTCGCCGAATCGCGGGGAGGCGGAGCGATCTTATCACGCCACATTTTAGAATTTTTTTTTTATTGGCCAAGTGTGGCTTTTGCATCAGCCGGAGCGCTTATTCGGGACCTGCATACCCGGGAGACTAGTCCTCAAGGCGGTTGTTCGCGAGAGCCAGTCGGGGGCTCGATCTTATGGATCGCCTGCATCCTTTCCTCCGCATCCCCTGGAACTTCGCCGAAGGAAGGATCCCCCGTTGGTCCGGGGAGCGGAGAGCAACTGGGCTCCCAGGGGCTCCAGACGGCGGGACGGCGAAGCGCCTCTTCCACCTCCGGGCGCTTCTTTGGCTCCTCTTGCGCAGCGGCTGCTCCGGTGAGTGGCGGGGAGAGCGCGCGTGGCGACCGTGGGCGGCGGAAAAAAGAGACGGGGAGGGTGGGCTTAGCTAGGGTCGATCTCCTCTCCTTTTGCCCCGCCTGGCCAGCACGCCAGGATGGTTGTTGCAGCTGCGAGGACAAAACCATTGGGGTGGACGCGGCGAGAGGAAGGAACGGAGCCACGAGTCGCGAGCGCCGTGGAGCAGGTGGGCAGGTGCGACGGGATCCGAGAGCCCGCAAAAGGGAGCCAGACTGCAACGCCCGTGGGTCTCAGCCCAAGCCTTCCACCGCCGCTGGCATCGCAAAAAGTCTTGCAAAAATCTCTTTTAGGATAGAATAGAATAGAACAGAATAGAATTTTTATTGGCCAAGTGTGATTGGACACACAAAGAATTTGTCTTGGTGCATATGCTCTCAGTGTACATAAAAGAAAAGATACCTTCATCAAGAATCATAAGGTACAACACTTAATGATAGTCATAGGCTACAAATAAGCAATCAGGAAACAATCAGGAAATAATATCAATATAAATCGTAAGGATACAAGCAACAAAGTTACAGTCATAAGTGGGAGGAGATGGGTGATGGGAGCGATGAGAAGATTAATAGTAGTGTAGATTTAATAATAGTTTGACAGTGTTGAGGGAATTATTTGTTTAGCAGAGTGATGGCCTTGGGGGGGGGGAAACTGTTCTTGTGTCTAGTTGTTCTGGTGTGCAGTGCTCTATAGCGTCGTTTTGAGGGTAGGAGTTGAAACAGTTTATGTCCAGGATGTGAGGGGTCTGTAAATATTTTCACGGCCCTCTTCTTGATTCGTGCAGTATACAGGTCCTCAATGGAAGGCAGGTTGGTAGCAATTATTTTTTCTGCAGTTCTAATTATCCTCTGAAGTCTGTGTTTGTCTTTTTGGGTTGCAGAACCAAACCAGACAGTTATAGAGGTGCAGATGACAGACTCAGTAATTCCTCTGTAGAACTGGATCAGCAGCTCCTTGGGCAGTTTGAGCTTTCTGAGTTGGCGCAGAAAGAACATTCTTTGTTGTGCTTTTTTAATGACTTTTTTTATGTTAGCTGTCCATTTTAGATCTTGCGATCTAAATCCTATACCAGAAATGGTATAGGATTACCTGCTTGAGCAGTGGGCTGGACTAGAAGACCTCCAAGGTCCCTTCCAGCTCTATTCTGATTCTGATATGTTCATTGGTGTTAGAGGCAGCCTAGAGTTAGTTAACTTTTGGTGAGATGGGTGGCCATTTAAATTTGATAGATGGATCAAATGTGGCACCTGGCCCGCCAGCACTCCCTGATAAAGGACAGTCAGGTATTTGGTTGTCAGAGGTGTGTCGGTGGTGTGTTGGGGGAACAACCAATGGGAGAACAGAAGAAAAGGGCACCTGTTAATGGGAGGATCTCAGGTGGCTTTGGAAAGTCCCCAGAGAGTGTAGGAAAAGTCTGGGAATCTAGCCAGAATAATAGAAAGTGGACTTTGGACAAACATAGATGTATGTTTAGATACGCCCTCAACTATGAAAATATTTTCTCTTTTGTTTGTTCTCTTCTATTATTTATTTTCCTTGTTGGGTAGTGTTCCCCCCGCCCCCCAGGGCCTCTTAGCCCGTCTTCCTGGTAGCAAAGAGAAGCATATAGTGTACAAGAAAATAGAATAGATGAATAGAATAGAATAGAATAGAATAGAATAGAATAGAATAGAATAGAATAGAATAGAATAGAATAGAATAGAATAGAATAGAATAGGGCCGTGGATAGCTCAGGCTGTTAGGAGCCTGTTATTAGAACACAGCAGCCTGCAATTACTGCAGGTTCAAGCCCGGCCCAAGGTTGACTCAGCCTTCCATCCTTTATAAGGTAGGTAAAATGAGGACCCAGATTGTTGGGGGGGCAATAAGTTGACTTTGTAAATATACAAATAGAATGAGACTATTGCCTTATACACTGTAAGCCGCCCTGAGTCTTCGGAAAAGGGCGGGATATAAATGTAAATAAAAAAATAGAATAGAATAGAATTCAATCCAATCCAATCCAATCCAATTCACTTCAATTCTTTTTTTTTATTGAAAAAGTTTTACAAAACTTTTTTTCCCCCTTTCCTCCCCCCCCCATCCCTCCTCCCCCCACCCTTCACAAACCACCACCCCCCGGCTTCCCGGAACAAACACAAGGTATAGTTAAAAATAAAACAAACATATGCTAAAAAAATTTCCCTCCTAACTCAATTATACTCCTACAATTCTCATCAATTCCTAACCTCCCCCAAAACAATCAGAAATAATTACATCCTAATCATTCAAAGGCAGTCTCATAACTCAATTCAGTTCAATTCTTTATTGACCAGGTGTGATTGGACACACAAGGAATTTGTCTTTGATGCATATGCTCAGTATACATAAAAAAAAACAAGATACACTCGTCAAGAATCACAAGGCACACCACCCAGTGACGCATTTAGAAGGCAACACATACAGGAAGTCGAGATCTTCCTGTAACTGTTTCTGTCTCCAAAAAATCTGAGATCATAAAAGACTGAATTGATGGCCCTCAACAAATGACCACGTTAAGGTGCGGAAGTGCTCCTTCCTGCCATACCTGAAACTCTGTCCTTGTTTTCCAGATGGACACACCCATTCTCTGCTTTATCTGTACACTGCTCTATCAGAACCCATTGGGGACCTGCCCCAGTTCACTGCTCTGGGCTATGGGGACGGCTTCCTTGCTGGTTCCTACAACAGCATCACCGAGCGGGCCATGCCCCGAGCCCCCTGGATGAAGAAGATGGAGGAAGAGGACCCCAACTTCTGGAACTGGATGACCCAGAGAGCCTCCCATTCTGGGCAGCGGTTCAAGAAGGACCTGGAGAATATCCTGCAGCAGAACAACCAGAGCCGAGGTAAGGCCAGGAAATCTCACATCCTTGGGCCAGTCTGATTTACACACAGGGAAAAACATGCTCTCATCCTCCATATGCTTATTTTTAGCATTATATTAGTTGGTGTCACTGGTTCTTGTATATTCTGTATACAGAATATGCATGTATATTCTGTATATAACCTGTACTGTATATCCAGGTTAGTGGCCTCCAAAACCCTGGAGAGCCAACATAAACCCATCTGACCTCTAGAGTCTAGACCAGGGGTCTCCAACTTTGGCAACTTTAAGACTTGTGGACTTCAATTCCCAGAATTCCTCCGTCAGCTTTGCGGGAGTTGAAGTCCACAAATCTTAAAGCTGCCAGGGTTGGAGACCCCTGGTCTAGACAACACACCTACAAGTATTCAAAGGCTAAACTGGTTCACCATACTGTTCTTTCCCCTAGCTACTATAATTCTGTTCCTCCACTACTTTGTGAGCCCTCCTTCTGGAGAATAGCAATGCCTCTACTTAACATAGGCTGATTCAGGCTGTTTTGGTTTCCCAAACAAACACTTTCCCTCTCTCACCCGCTCCAACACCACCACACCCAGCCACCTCTCTGCTCAGTTTTTATAGCCACCAGCTGCTGGGCTGGCTAGGGAGAGGTCTTATTTGTTATTTATTTATTTAGCATATGACATCTGCAGAGTTCATGCAATCATCGATATACAACACTAATAAAATTCATTATACACACAAACATGTTTAAGTAGAGCAACAACATTCTCTCTCTCTCTCTCTCTCTGTCCATTTATCTATCTATCTATCTATCTATCTATCTATCTATCTATCTATCTATCTATCTATCTATCTAGGATACTGTAAAATCTCCATTCCCACCCCACTCGAGGGGAAGGTTACTGCAAAATCCCCATTTCCTCCCAGTCAGCTGGAACTTGGGAGGCAGAGAATAGATGGGGGTGGGGCCGGTCAGAATTTTTACTACCGGTTCTCCGATCTACTCAAAATTTCCACTATCAGTTCTCCAGAACTGGTCAGAACCTGCTGAAACCCACCTATGCTATCATCCCACTAGAGTGGTGTGGTGGCCTAGAGGTGGACCTCTCGCCTCATAATCAGGAGGCTGTGACTTCAATCCTAGGTAGAAGCAGATATTTCTCTCTCTGGGCACACTGCGAATATACCTGCTGAATATAACTCCGCATTGGCAACAGGAAGGGCATCCGGCCAGTAAACACTCAGCTCCATTCAGTTGCTCAGACTCCACCCTGCAAGGGATAATGGGGTCATTAAAAGAGGATGAACCCCTATCACCCCATTGCACACCCACTTCCTACCTTCTACCTTGCTTGTCCAGGTCTACTTGCCCGGTGGCAAGGCTGATGGTTGAAGGCATGGAGCTGGTGTCAGAGGCCATTGAGGCAAGTTCGAAAGCATGGCAGGATCTGATCTCCAGCTGGGAATCAGAGTTGGGGCTGGAAATGTGGACACAAGGCTCAGAGCAAGGGCGAAGGCGAAGGCATAATGAGGTCAGACCTCCAGCTGTAGCTTGGAGGTTGGCGGTGCCGAGCCAAGCCCAGAACTAGTGGTGTTTACATCCGTAGCAACAGCGATGCTGAAGAATTCCTAAGGATGGACCTTCAGCAGGAGACCAGAGACAAGAGACACCAAGCCAAAGCCAAAGGTCCATGCAGCTTTCAAGGACCGATGAAGGGGAAGCAGCAGAATCTGGACTTATCCTGGTTAGGAAAACAGAGGCGCCAAGCTGAGACTGAGGATGATGGTGGCAGTGGCAATGGAAATATAGTGAAGAGGAAATACTGGGAGAGGAGTGGATGGGACAATCACCCAGAACTGAATGGCTGAATCAATGAGCCCAGCAACTGGTTTCCAGAGACTGCGGAAGCTGATAACTGGAATTGGCCTCCAATAAGCTGCTGCTAGGACTGTCAGTGAGGAGTGGAAGGGCTTCCTTTGGGAGTTGGGGATGCTCAAGATCAGGGTTCCCCAATCCTTCTGGGTTGGTGGGGAGGGAGGAGGTGCAGGCGTCTTTACGCACCTCTGCATCTGCACGCAAACTGCAAGTGCGTGATGGGACCGCGAGTGCTCATGTGATGCAAACGGGGCCATGAGCGCCTATGCAACACTCACGGCAATGCTAGCACGAGTGGGGGGTGCCTGTGCTCACATGCTTGCGCATATCAGCAAACCACTTGGGGACCCCTGTCTTAGGTAAAGGTAAAGGTTCCCCTCACACATACGTGCTAGTCGTTGCCGACTCTAGGGGGTGGTGCTCATCTCCGTTTCAAAGCCGAAGAGCCAGCGCTGTCCGAAGACGTCTCCGTGGTCATGTGGCTGCACGGAACGCTGTTATCTTCCCACCAAAGGTGGTCCCTATTTTTTCTACTTGCATTTTTACGTGCTTTCGAAACTGCTAGGTTGGCAGAAGCTGGGACAAGTAACGAGAGCTCACTCCATTACACGGCAGCACTAGGGATTCGAACCCGTCTTAGATTACTGTAGTAATTAGATTACTTAGATTTCTTAGATTACTAAGAACCCTGTCTTAGATTACTGTAATACTCTCTGCATGGGGCCGCTCTTGAAGAACCTTTGGAAACTTCAACTGCTGCAAAGTGTCGCCAGCTACGTGGCACATTGTGACACACCGTGAGCTGCACTGGTTGTCATTGTGTTCCCAGGGGCCATTCAATGCGGTGCTTGTCACTTTAAAAGCCCTGTGTGACAACCTGTGGGACCAGGTTACCTACGGCAGGGGTCTCCAACCTTGGCAACTTTAAGACTTGTGGACTTCAACTCCCAGAATTCCTCAGCCACCTTTGCTGGCTGAGGAAGTCTGGGAGTTGAAGTCCACAAGTCTTAAAGTTGTCAAGGTTGGAGACCCCTGTTCTGTTTCCCTCCCCCCAATACTCCCAGCAAAGAGTCAGTCAGAGGCCTCCTTTTCTCCTTTTATTTACATAGATAGATGTCCTGGCCATGTCTACCCACGGGCCTGCCAAGTTTCTGGAGATAATGAGGAAATTATAGATAAGGCCAGAATTACTCACGAATATATTCTTCCCTCCATTGATACAGTTTGCCCGCGCAAATTCATTGCTTTGTCCAAGACAAAAAACCAGGAAGTCCCGCCTCCTATTTATAGTCTCTGCAGATGTCACTGCATGACAATTATTACTTGGCTTTATCCCAACTCTGCTTCTGCTGCGCGCGCCGGTCACCTCTGCGCAGTCTTGCAATCACTCCAAAACTGTTCTTGGGGCATTGCCAAATCAGAAGAAGGCTCCAGAGAATCAGGCCTTGCCGGCCCCTCCTCCTCCCTTTGAGTGGGTGCCAGGGAGGGAGAGGGCTCAAGAGAAGCAGGGCTTGCCAGGTCTTCTCCCTCACTTTCTGAATCATCCGAGTCCAGGAGTCCGGGTCCAGGAACCTGGGTCACAACAACCCCTGTCCTAAGGGACTGTCTTTTCCCAAGAGTTTCTATCACTCCAATCAGATCCTACAGATTAGGCATGCTGCAAATCCCATCAGCCAAAGAGTGTCAACTAGCAGGAACTAGAAAATGGGCTTTTTCTGTTGAAGCCCCCAACAGAGTTTAGAATAGTCCCAACCCTTTTCACCAAGTTTTAAAAACTTGACTCTGTACTTGGGGCTCGGAATGTGTTAAGAGCGCCCTTACTTGGTTTTACTATTAGTTCGTTAATCATCATGGCTCTCGTTTATGCTCATTTATTTTGTGGGCGCTTTTACTGTTTTAATGTCTTTTAAAATTGTTTAAATGGTTTTATAATTTTTGAATTGTAAGCCGCTCAGAGTCCCTTGATTGACTTGGGCGGCTACAGAAATTGAATGAATGAATATGTAAATTAAATAAAGTCACTTGTGTCGGTGCTGTTGTAACTTTGAATTTTATTTATTTATTTATTTATTTATTTATTTATTTATTTATTTATTTATTTATTTATTTATTTATTTATTTATTTATTTATTTATTTATTAAACTTTTATACCACCCTTCTCCCGAAGGACTCAGGGCGGTTCACAGCCAAGTAAAACAATAAAGAAGTACACAATAAAAACAAAAATTAAAAAACTTATTAAATATAAGGCCAAATTAAAATCCGTTTAAAACAATAAAACCCATTAAATAAAATTAGAATCCAAATATTAAAAACTACTAAAAATTCTATGCCAGTCCTACGCGAATAAATAAGTATGTCTTCAACTTGCGGCGAAAGGTCCGAAGGTCAGGAAGTTGGCGGAGTCCCGGGGGAAGTTCGTTCCAGAGGGTGGGAGCCCCCACCAAGAAGGCCCTTCCTCTGGGGGCCGCCAGCCGACATTGCTTGGCGGACGGCACCCTGAGGAGTCCCTCTCTGTGCGAGCGCACGGGTCGGTGGGAGGCAATCGGTAGCAGTAGGCGGTCCCGTAAATAACCCGGCCCTAAGCGAATGGTCGCTAAATGAATGGTTATAAGTCCAAGAGTACCTGTATCTGATTTTCTGCCTCTGTATGGAATGATGTAGACCAGGGGTCTCCAAAGTTGGCAACTTTTAAGACTTGTGGACGCCAACTCCCAGAATTCCTCAGCCAGCGTGATTGAAGGCCACAAATCTTACAGTTGCCAAATTTGGGAGACGGCTGATCTAGATAAAAATTCTGGGAAGTTACATCTTCCCATCTTGTGGCATCTAGTTGACTCTCCAACATCTTTCCATCCATTCAAAACCATCAACCAAAACAGTTGATATTTGCTCTGGTGATAAGAACATAAACTAGGATGGTTAGGATTAAGGTTAACCACTATCTCAGGCTCTTCCCCCAAATACTAGGGCTCAGATGTAACTTAGTGGCGATCTGGTGGGGTTGTATGCAGTGTGGGATTTCAGATTTTATGGGGGCCTAATCTGACTTCTTTTTAGTTGTGTGTGTCGATTTGCTTTAATGGAATGTTGTCTCTTATTTTGTTTGCTGCTTAGTGATAAATGGATTAATCTATTATAAACAGGATTAATCCATCTGCCAAGAGAGAAGAAGCTGAACAATGAAATTCTGACCGGCAGCTAAATATCCTACAAAGTCGATGGCGCATGTAAGCTGTGTTTTTTTTTGATGGATGAACTATGCTATCTTGGTTTCTGATCAACAGCCAGACCAAGATCAAAGGTTTACAAACCAGAGAATTACCTGCCGGTCATCTGACATTTCCCTCCCCCCCAAGTCTAGGGTAATGAACGGTAATACTAATTAATTTCATAAACTTTTCCTGAGCTCTAGAATGGGAAACGGGGGATAGGACCAGTAATTAGACATCAAAGGAAGGGGTGCAAATATGCTATGCCAGCAGTCCCCGACTTTTCCAGCTTAGTGGCCCGGCAGGGGGAAAAGGGGGTGGTTCTGTGTGAGCGAGAGGCACGCCCGCAAGTGAACACATCTCCATGTGTGCGAGGAGCAGGCGCATGCACCTGCCGCTTGCACAAATGGAGCTTCGTGTGCGAGCACAAGTGGAGCTGTGCACATACAGGCACTTGTTCACTGCTCATGCAGGTGGAGCTGCTCCTGGGCAGGCACTTACCCACTGCTCATATGAGCCAGTTCCAAATGGGTTGCTGCCCGGTAGTGGGCCATGTTCCCATGTTCCCCTATGCTATGACACAGTATTATATAATTTGCTTACTTAAAATATTCTGGAGAATACCTGGAGGAGGGAGGAGATTCACTTTTAAGCAGTGGTGAGTTTCACTTACCTTTGCTACCGGCTCGCATGCGCAGAGCATATTTCATGACATCCAGGCGGGTGGGCGGAGCCTCCTGCCACCGCTGCTACCGGTTCGCCCGAACTGGGGCGAACCGGTAGCAGCCCACCCACTGCTTCTAAGAGAAAGTCAAAGAACTTGCCCGCTTTGAGAAGGCTTGGCTGACCACGCCCCCAACCTGCTTTTTGCTTTCTTTCTAAGCTTGAATAAAACTTTGCAAATCGTGTGTCTTTTGTCCTGCTTAAAATCAGAATCGGGAAGCTTGTCCTTGGGCCTGGATGCATTTGTATCGGTTTCTGTACATGCACTCACCCATTTTGAAGGAGAGAGATTTAGGCCATCGTGATCCTAGAAAACAGACCCTTTATCCGGGTTTAGAAAGTTCTCTGAAAGATGGGGAAGTTTATAACAGTTTGGAGGCCTGTTATACAAGGGGAGGAAAACAAATCCGATACTTTTGATATATCTATCAGCATTTAAGCAGGGTGGACTTTCTCCGTTCAATGTCCGTGTGAATGATATATTCAGCGTTTGTTCCTTTTTTTGTACACGTGGATTTCTATTTTTATTAGGGCCTCTGTGGCTCAGGCTGCTAATGCAGTCTGTTATTAACAGCAGCTGCCTGCAATTACTGCAGGTTCTAGTCCCACCAGGTTGACTCAGCCTTCCATCCTTTATAAGGTAGGTAAAATGAGGACCCAGATTGTTGGGGGCAATAAGTTGACTTTGTATATAAATATACAAATAGAATGAAGACTATTGCTAACATAGTGTAAGCCGCCCTGAGTCTTCGGAGAAGGGCGGGATATAAATGCAAATAATAATAATAATAAAAAATAAAATAAAATAAAAAAATAAAAATAATAAAATAATAAATATTATTAGGGTTGGATGGTTCTTAATTTGTTTCCTCCTTCCCCCCCACTTTTATTTTGTATTTTAACTTTGGAAATATTATTTAAAAAAAAAAAAACTGGCACATTGCCGCACTGGTGATGGGAAGAGTAGACAAACATTCCTTTCCTTTGCCTTCCTCTAGGTTGGTCAGGGAATCAGAAAACCGGAGCTAAAGCAGGGATGGAGAGTTTTTCCTTTTTCTGACAGATCTCGCATAAGTGCGCGGTGACGGCTGACTAATTCTGCTCCCTTTTAGAGCTTCATGTCTGGCAGCGGCTGTATGGCTGTGAGCTGGCGGAAGACGGGAGCGAACAAGGGTACGACCTCTATGCTTACGACGGGAAGGACTTTCTCAGCTTCAACAAGGCCACCCTCAACTGGACAGCAGCCAACGCTGAGGCCGAAATGATCAAGAAGAAATGGGATGCCGAGTTTGACAGGGGCTGGCGCAAGAAGATTTACCTGGAAGGGGAGTGCTTCGCCTGGCTGAAGAAATGTCTGGACTACGACACAGAAGCTCGAGGAAGGAAGGGTAAGGACGGCAATACTGGATATGAGGAGAGGGTGTTGTCGTGTCCCACTCCTCCGCTGACGGCCGGGTCAGGGAAATCCGAATCAGGCGTGCCTCTGCAGCTCTGCCAAAGTCCTAGCAAAGTTCTCAAGGCAGGCAGGAGACCAGAAAGTGATTTCAGCAAGATATGTTTAGACTTTGCCTGACTCAGAGAATGCCAGAAAGCAGATCCTTTATATAGGCCATGGGGTGTGGCTCCATGACTCAGCACTTATCCCGGCCTGCCCCTCCCTTCCTTCCGTTGATGCTGCTTATCAATTCTCCTGAAGCGAGGGTCACTCCAGTCTGCAGCTGTTGGTAATTGACCTTCCTCAGGCTCACATGCTGTGGGGGAGGGGGAGGGGTCTAGTTGCTCCATTTGCCTGGGCATGGAGCCAGGGCTGGGGGCTGGAGGCACTTCTTCTTCCTCAGCCTGTCTGGGCATGGAGCCAGGGCTGGGGCCGGGAGGCATGCTAGGACATTCCTCAGCGTTCGGAAGCAGATAAGAAGGCCCCGGCTGCGGGGAAAGCAGACGAGGCACAACAGGTGTCTATTTACGGTCCGGAGTCTTAATTGGGTGGTACGTAATACTGCAACGGAAGAAAGAGCTGGTTGTCTCATTTTTTTTAATTTGCATTTATATCCTGCCCTTCTCGGAAGACTCAGGGCGGCTTACACTATGTTAGCAATAGTCTTCATCCATTTGTATATTATATACAAAGTCAACTTATTGCCCCCAACAATCTGGGTCCTCATTTTACCTACCTTATAAAGGATGGAAGGCTGAGTCAACCTTGGGCCTGGTGGGACTTGAACTTGCAGTAATTGCAAGCAGCTGTGTTAATAACAGACTGTCTTAGCAGCCTGAGCCACCAGAGGCCCTAATTTGCAGAATAACCAGAAAAAGGTGGCAGGTTATTGAAGGAAAGAAGAATTGGGAAACTCCTACTCTTAGGTGTTGGGCCTGCTTGGCAATTGGATGGGAGACCACTAGGGAGATTGAAAAAATGCAAAAGAAAAAAGGAGAAAAACACAACCTTACTCACTTTTTTTTAAATTTACATTTATATCCCACCCTTCTCTGAAGACTCAGGGCGGCTTACACTTAGATGGTCCCCGTAGGTGTTGAAAGCACCTTTTTAAAAAGGTGCTTTTTAAAAAAAAAAAAAAAAGGTGCTTCTGTCTTGAAAAGATTAGCCAGTGACATCACTGTTGCCCAGGGAACACCCAGTTGGGGGCTCCTTTCATATCCCTGTTAAGGAGCTGGAGTGAATGACGGGAGCTCACTCCACTATGCAGCGGGGTCTCGAACGTGAGCTTGCTAACCTCCAGCCCAGAGTCTTAACCACGTAAGGCACTGTGCACCTATCATTTATATAGTGAGATAGGTGTTGCTTAACGTTTTTTATATAAATAACTACTGTCGAGGACAGGAAGGCCTGGAGGAATGTTGTCCATGGGGTCGCGATGGGTCGGACACGACTTCGCAACTAACAACAACAAACAACAACTGTCGCCAAGAAAACTGAATGATTGTTTCCCTGCAGGCCCCAGGTGTTGTGCTTGACTCCAGAGAAAAAAATGCCTCTTATGGAAATGGCTTTTCTGGAGGTGTTGCAGTCCCAGACATCCTTCCATCCTTTGGGGGAAGTTCCCCGAGGAACTTCCCTTGAGCCACGGAGCAGACCCATAGCTGCATCACCAGGATGCAGATATTTGGAGATGGCGAATTTCGGGATCAAACATTGTGAACAAATGACTTCCCCCCCCCCCCTGACGATTCTCTGCATTCTCTACACCGGAGCAGAGCCCCCAGTGGTGACGATGAGCAGCAGGACTGAGGTTGACGGCATGGAAAGTCTTCTCTGCCGAGCTCATGGCTTCTACCCCAGGGAGATCGATGCCTCCTGGAGGAGGGACGGGGAGGTCTGGCTGGAAGACACCCTCCAAGGGTCCGTGGCCCCCAACTCGGATGGGACCTATTACTACTGGCTCAGCATCCGGATCGATCCCAAAGAGAGGAGCCGCTACCGGTGTCATGTGGAGCACGATGGCCTGCAAGAGCCACTGGACATAGCCATGGAAGAGGCTGGTGAGAGGCCGGAGAAAGACAGGGGGGTCTGGCAGACTCTCTCTGGAAGAATATGGGTGGGGCATATTTACAGCAACACAAACAGGGGTATATGTATAATACAAGAGAGGGAGCAAGCCTTGAAAACCACAAGGCAGGGGTGAAATGCTACTGGTTAGGACCGGATCGCGCGATCCGGTAGTGATGGGGGGAGAGGATAGTTCAGAGAACCGGTAGCAAAAATCCCTGCCCCCCCCCACCGCCCACGCCTCCCTGTTCCTCTTCTCTGTCCCTGAAGCTCTCGGTGGTGATATAGCTGCAAACGGCCTTAAATGACTGCCGTGGTGCTTCAAAGGGCCGCACTACACTGATCAGCGCTGTAAGCGGCTAGTAGACTGGTGCCTCTATTTTTAAAGAAGGTAGACCGGTGCGCTCCTAAGTTTTGTATATTTTATTATTTTTATTATTGGCCATGCCCAGTCAGTCACCTGACCACCAAGCCACACCCACCAATTAAGCCACACCCACAGAACCAGTAGGGAAAATTTTTAGATTTCACCCCTGCCACAAGGGCCTTATTAAGGTGGGGTTATAAATAAAAGAGAAAGAATATTGTACCCATATTAATTAGAATGTAGGCTATGGATATTACAAGCCTAGGATTCTTTGAGTTTTCATGCCAAATTGAGTATATAACATTCGAAAAAAAGAAACGGATGCAAATATTTCAGTCACATTTCAGGAAGGAAACTCTTTTTTCCTCTCCTCCCATTGCAGCTTCAACGAGTGTGTATTTCAGAAGGGGAGGAATGGTGGTTTGTGTCATTCTATCGGTGGTATTCTTTGGATGTATTGGTAAGTATGCTGCCACGCTTCAGATGGGTCTGTAGAAAGAGGGAATTGCCATTCTGGTTTAATACCACTTTATAATGCCTTGATAAGGCCACACTTGGAATCCTGCATTCAGTTTTGGTCGCCACGATGTAAAAAAGATGTGGAGACTCTAGAAAGAGTGCAGAGAAGAGCAACAAAGATGATTAGGGGAATGAAGGCTAAAACATATGAAGAACGGTTGCAAGAACTCGGCATGTCTAGTTTAATGAAAAGAAGGACTAGGGGAGACATGATAGCAGTGTTCCAATATCTCAGGGCTTGCCACAAAGAAGTGGGAGTCAAACTATTCTCCAAAGCACCTGAGGGTAGAACAAGAAGCAATGGGTGGAAACTGATCAAGGAAAGAAGCAACTTAGAACTAAGGAGAAATTTCCTGACGTTAGAACAATTAATCTGTGGAACAACTTGCCTCCAGAAGTTGTGAATGCTCCAACACTGGAAGTTTTTAAGAAGATGTTGGATAGCCATTTGTCTGAAGTGGTGTAGGGTTTCCTGCCTAAGCAGAGGGTTGGACTAGAAGACCTCCAAGGTCCCTTCCAACTCTGCTATCCTATCCTATCCTATCCTATCCTATCCTATCCTATCCTATCCTATCCTGCTTGAAGGCTCTGTTTTCCAAATTTGGAAACTTCAGGTGTGTGGATTTCACTCTCAGAATTCTCATCAGTGGCCATGTTGGCTGTAGAATTCTGGGAGTTGAAGTCCACACATTGGAAATTGCCAGTGTTGAAAAACAGTATTCTAAGGAGAGAGAGAGAGAGAGAGAGAGAGAGAGAGAGAGAGAGAGAGAGAGAGAGAGAGAGACTTCTCAGAGGATTTGTAATTTAGAGAAATGAAGAGAGATTTATTTATTTATTTATTTATTTATTTATTTATTTATTTATTTATTTATTTATTTATTTATTTATTTATTTATGCCACCTAGCTCACTACAAGGTGACTTGTAGACCACAAGAGGTCTAAATAAGGGCCGTGGACCACTACCGGGCCATGGACACTAGGCCGCGTGAATGGCTGGCCAATGCGCGCAAGCGCATTGTGCAAGTCGAGCTGTGCGTGCTGGCCCACCACTCGCACAGCCTGATTTCCCTCTTCTCTCCACCTTCCACCCCAGCCAGGTCATCAAGCCAGAAAGGTTGGAGCCCACTAGCCTAACGTTCCCCGATTGGCTTAAAAGAGAACTCAATCTCACAATCTCTCACTTTCTAGTCCCGACGCCTTGATCAATACACCCAGTTGGCTCTTCTACTTAATGCACAGTGTCATGTCCTTCATTCCTGGTTAGGGCTGTTGCCTATCTTTTAGTCACTGATCATGGATCTTCTGGGATGGTCAAGAAAAGTTCTGCGGCCCTTTTTTTTGGGAAGCACTGTGTGATTTCCGATGACACCTCACACTTGAAGGTGATGTTGCAGGAAATAACGAGACCCAAATCTTGGAACCAAAGGTAGCTGTATTGTCAGGCCTGGAAACCATACTAGACTTTAGGGTTCCAGACGCTGCCACATTTTTCCCCTGAGGGGAAGAAGGGGGGTTGAGGGGTATGGTAACATTCTTCAAGCGGTCAAGGTCGGATGGTGTTCACATCTGCAGGAAGAGTGGCGAGAAGATATTCGAATGAACTGGGAGAACGTGGGACCATGTGACCATCAAAGGGGTCAGGGGGGTGGGACTCTTGGGGTTTGTATAACTGGGAAAAGAATCCGGAAGTTCAGTTTTGGAATTTCACTCATCGTGTGCCAGTTTCCTCATGCTAGTAAAGAACTCTGAAAGACAATGGCTTCTGAGTTTTTTTTATGCAGAAGAGGTTTTTCTGGAACCTTGACATGTATTTTATTTGCGCAAACAAAATAGGTTCAGATCGATATCAACATTTGAACAGTTTCCTTATGGACAAAAAAGCATTTTTATACTTCTCACAAACTAGAAAAAAAAAACAACCCACGGAAATATAGCATCACATCAACATTGATCCGTTATTGGCTCTTATTGCTAAAAAGCAGTTTAGACATCTTGCTCCCCCCCCCCTCTCCTAAAGGATGAGGTTACAGGCTTCCTGCAAGCATTTCTTACTTCGCAGCATAACTCGTGTGGTTACCTCAATACTGACATAATGTGTGAAATCGTGACCTTTGACCTTTTCCATTGTCTGCACACCTTTCTCTTATCTAAAGGACAATCTGTTTTTGACCTATTTTTTTTCACCCTGCTTCAGTGAAGGGGAGGAAGGGGCCGTGGTAGCTCAGGCTGTAAGGCGCCTGTTATTAAAACACAGCAGCCTGCAATTGCTGCAGGTTCAAGCCCGGCCCGAGGTTGACTCAGCCTTCCACCCTTTATAAGGTAGGTAAAATGAGGACCCAGATTGTTGGGGGGGGCAATAAGTTGACTTTGTAAAAATATACAAATAGAATGAGACTATTGCCTTATACACTGTAAGCCGCCCTGAGTCTTCGGAGAAGGGTGGGATATAAATGTAAATTAAAAAAAAAAAAAGAACATCTTGAGCATTTTTTTTTCTTCTTTTTGTCCTTTCAGGATACTGTGCGAAGAAAAAGGAAAAAGAAGACGAAGACGAGTCCACCACGTCGGACGATGATCTTGAAACAGGGATGGATTACAGGTAGTCTTTGTTTTACAACCGAAACTGGGACCAGAATTTGCACCACTAAACCATGAGAAAGATCGAGACTATGGAACTTTGGGGTCCATTTAATTGAAGGAAACATCACTAGGATTTTCTATAGTAATTGTTATTGTTAAGGGCCGTAATAGCTCAGGCTGTTAGAAGCCTGTTATTAAAACACAGCAGCCTGCAATTACTGCAGGTTCAAGCCCGGCCCGAGGTTGACTCAGCCTTCCTCCCTTTATAAGGTAGGTAAAATGAGGACCCAGATTGTTGGGGGGGCAATAAGTTGACTTTGTAAATGTTAGATTCGGGCAATAAAGAGGCAGGAGACCAGTGAGTGACAACAGCTCTTTAGTTTATAGTGAACCCAGCAAAGAACGTCCGGCAAAAACCCCTCTTTATATACAGTTTTCTCCGAAGCAATAACCAATCAGCAACGTGCATGTTCCCGCCCAAATTTCCCTCCAAAACTTTAAAGATACATTACACTCCTCCCCTCCCAGAACGCATTGTACCCATATTTACATAAAAATTAACATATTATTTCTCTACGTAGTCATGCAGGTAGGCAGGGCGTTTCCTAACTCTTTCGGACCTGCGCACTTCATTTTCTGGGAGTGAGTCGAGCTGGCCGGAGGGACTGTGAGTTCCTCCAAGCTCCTCCCCTGGGCTATCCAGCCCTGGATTATTTGCAGAGTTGTCCCTGCTGTCTTCCGGAGGAGCCAGTTGGTGTCGCTGGACTTCATCGGCCTCAGATAAGTCCCCCATTCGCCCCGGGTTTGAGTCAGCTGTGAATTCAAACATTTGGTAGTCAGGGCCTGGCTGATTTGTTTCTCTGTTACTTGCTATTCTTTTTCTTATTTGATCTATGTGGCGTCTCCAAACCCGGCCATCCTCCATATCTACAAGATATGATTTCGGCCCTGTTACCCCAATAATAGTTCCTTTCAACCAGGTTGGGCCCTCGCTATAGTTGTGTGCCCACACCAGGTCACCGACTGTCATTTCCCTTGTTTTCCCGTGTGCCCCCTTGTACCCATCTGGGGTGTAGGTAGGGTTTAGTCGGTCTAATTGGCACCTGAGTTTCCGTCCCATCAATAGTTCCGCAGGGCTGCGGCCAGTTGTTACACAAGGGGTTCTATGTTGGACTGCAAGAAAGGTATCTATCTTTATTTGCCAATCGCCTGGCCTTATCCTAGAGAGCGCTTCTTTGGCGCTCCGAACGAAACATTCTGCAAGTCCGTTTGTCGCCGGGTGGAAAGGCGCCGAGAGGACATGTCTGATGCCCTCCTCCGCCAGGTACCCCTCAAACTGTGTTGCCGTGAATTGCGGGCCGTTGTCGGATACTAGGGTGTCAGGCAACCCATGGGTTACGAATAGGTGTCTCAGGACTGAGATGACAGCCTCTGCCGTTGTGGATTTCATGAGAATGATTTCTAACCATTTTGAGTAGGCATCTACTACAATTAAAAAGGTTTGCCCATGAAATGGCCCGGCAAAATCTTTGTGAATCCTAGACCATGGCCCCTGTGGTTTCTCCCATTCTCTGATAGGGGCCGTGGGGGGTAGTGGCCTTGACTCTTGACAGGGTTGACATCTCCCTATCTTGTCGCTAATTTCTTTGTCCATCAGAGGCCACCACACATAACTCCTTGCTAAACTCTTCATCCTAACTATACCCGGGTGGCCCACATGCAACAGTTCCAGTACCTTTTTCCGTAATTTCTCCGGGATAACCACCCTATCCCCCCATAACAGACACCCCCCTTGAACAGATAATTCCTCTCGTTTTTTCGCAAAGTCTTTGAAACGCTCGCCCGGCGCAGCGGGCCATCCCCTCAGCACCCATCCAATTACAGTCCTTATGGTAATGTCCTTGTAAGACGCCCTCGCCACTTCCTTGGAAGTAACGGGGCCAGAGTCCCAAGAGTCAATCAGCAGGACGGGTGTCCCTGGGGCTGGATCTTCTATAGTCTCTGGTAACGGGCATCTACTCAGAGCGTCCGCATGCCCCATCTCCTTTCCAGGGCGGTGGATCAATCTGTATGAGTATGCCGCCAGGAAGATAGTCCATCGGGTCAGTCTGGGTGAAAGTGCCACGGGCGTAGGGCGGTCGCCCGCTAAGAGTCCCAACAGGGGTCTATGGTCCGTCACTATCTCAAAATCTCGGCCGAATACATATTCGTGAAATTTCTTTACCCCTGAGACTATAGCCAATGCCTCCCTATCCAGCTGGCTGTAGTTCCTTTCGGCCGAGGACATTGTTCGGGAGTAGTATGCTATAGGGGCTTCTGTTCCATTCGGTAACCTATGGCTGAGCACAGCCCCCACCCCGTAGGGAGATGCATCACAGACTAGTACTAATGGCAACGTGCCGTTGTATTGAATAAGGAGGCTATCACTAGACAACAGGTTTTTTACCCCTTCAAATGCCTTAGTTTCCACTTTCCCCCATGACCACGCAGCATTCTTTGCCAGTAATTTATGCAGCGGTTCGGCTATCGTTGCCTTGTTCTTTAGGAATACCGCATAGAAGTTGACCAGACCCAAAAATGCCTGTAACTCCGTTTTATTTTTGGGGGCTGGGGCCTTCCTGATGGCCCGCACCTTGCTCTCCGTGGGGTGAATCCCCTCCCTGTCTATTCTGTAGCCCAGGAATTCTACGGATCCTACCCCGATTTGGCATTTGTTCAGCTTAACTTTAAGCCCGGCAGACCTGAAAATGCCCAAAACTTTCCTTAGTCGTACCCCTAGTTCCACCAAATTTTCGGCTGACACCAATACATCGTCAAAATACGGTACCACCCCGGGTAGACCCTGCAATAGTCGCTCCATTAGGTTCTGAAACAACCCCGGGGCTACACTCACCCCGAATTGGAGCCGGGTGCATTTGAAAGCGCCGTGGTGCGTGACAATTGTTTGCGCTTCGGCTGTACTGCTATCTACGGGTAACTGCTGATAGGCTTGAGCCAAATCGAGTTTGGCAAAAACTTGCCCTTGTCCTAACAAGTGCAGTAAGTGTTGCACTACCGGGACGGGGTATGCACTCTTCTGCAATGCTTTGTTTAACGTTGCCTTATAGTCAGCGCAAATCCGGACCGACCCGTCCGGTTTGACTGGGGTGACTATAGGTGTCTCCCATTTTGCGTGATCAACGGGCACCAGTATCCCCTGGTTTACTAGTTTGTCCAGTTCCCGGTCAATCTTGGGCTTTAGGGCGAATGGAACCCTCCTAGCCTTCAACCTGATAGGGGCAACTTGTGGGTCTAAATTGAAGGAAATAGGGGTCCCCTCGTACTTGCCCAGGCAATCTTCGAAAACGTCCTCGAACTCCTTCAGCAGTTCACTCTTGAGGTCGATTTCGTTTCTGAATACCCCAGTCACTCCCATGCCCAAAGCTCGGAACCAGTCAAGTCCAAGCAAACTCGGTAAGGTTCCGTCTACTATGGTGATTGGCAGGGTTTTCTTGAGCTGTCCATACTTGACTTGGACTGACGTTCCCCCTCGCACAGGAATTCGATTTCCTTGGTAGTCTTGCACTCTTAGATTCTGGGACTGTAACCGGCGCTTCGCGATGGCTGGCAAGTCTCTCTTGAGGGTGTCCCATGACATCATTGTGATAGATGAGCCGGTGTCCACCTCCATCTTGCAAGGCACCCCTTCGATGTGTATCTTTGTAAAAATCTTTTTCTGTAGCCGCGTCGATGCGAGGCCCACTCTTGCATTGGTCTGGTTTAACTTCGCGCCCTTTTTGAATGGACCAATCCCGGGCCGCTTCGCGGTTCCCGCGCTCTGGTTGGTCGGTTTGAATTTTTGGCGGGAAGGTTGGGGGGCTCGACAGGCCTGCGCTATGTGACCTTTCTTTTCGCACCGCCGACACGTCGCGTCCTTGAATTTGCATTGTTGTCGTTGGTGTTGGCCCCCGCAACTCATACATTCACTCCGGTCCTCTTTCCCCGGCCTCTGGGTGTGGAAAACCTCTTCCTCTTCCTCACCTTCCGACTCGGCCTGGACTTCCTCGTTGTGGACCGGAGTTGTTTTCGCTCCGGCTCCTGGTGCATTCGGCTTTTGCAAGGTTTCTGCCGCCTTGGTAGACATTTCATGAGCCCTAGCCTCGTCCAAGGCTAATGCCAGGGTCAGGTTGCTTTTAGACAGCAGCCGCCTTTGCAATCGGATGTCTCTGACCCCGCAAATGAGTTGTTCGAGTAAGGAGTCCTCCAAATCTCGGTACTCGCAGTGGTTCGCGGCTTTTCTCAACGCCGCCATGTACACGCTTATCGATTCGCCTTCACACTGTACCCTCTGCCTCAACTCGAACCGTTGGACGAACTTTGAGGGTACTGGGGCGTAATGTGCTCGAAGTGCCGTTTGCAGTGTTTGCCACGGTACCGACTGTACCGGCGTTGGCTCTGAAAGGGACTCTGCGGTATCGAAGACCTCTGGACCGCAGTGGCTCAGGAAGTATGCTCGCTTCCTGTTGTCCGAAACCCCTTGTAGTTCGTTTGCTTCGAGGAAACACTCGAAACGAGCCATGTATGACCCCCATTTCTCCTTTGCTGGGTCGAATGGCGGTGGCGGTGTGTAGCTGGACATCGCTACTTTCCGTCCTTGAGACTGGCTGGGTTCGCGCCTTTTCCGCTCCTTCAGCTCTTTTTCCGATCTCACTGCCTCAGGATCCCACCTTCGTCGCCAATGTTAGATTCGGGCAATAAAGAGGCAGGAGACCAGTGAGTGACAACAGCTCTTTAGTTTATAGTGAACCCAGCAAAGAACGTCCGGCAAAAACCCCTCTTTATATACAGTTTTCTCTGAAGCAATAACCAATCAGCAACGTGCATGTTCCCGGCCAAATTTCCCTCCAAAACTTTAAAGATACATTACAGTAAATATACAAATAGAATGAGACTATTGCCTTATACACTGTAAGCCGCCCTGAATCTTCGGAGAAGGGCGGGATATAAATGTAAATTAAAAAAAAAATTGTAGCATTAAAAAAAATGTCTAGTTTATGTCTAGTTTAATGAAAAGAAGGACTAGGGGAGACATGATAGCAGTGTTGCAATATCTCAGGGGCTGCCCCAAAGAAGAAGGAGCCAAGCTATTCTCCAAAGCACCTGAGGGCAGGACAAGAAGCAATGGGTGGAAACTGATCAAGGAAAGAAGCAACTTAGAACTAAGGAGAAATTTCCTGACAATTAGAACAATCAATAAGTGGAACAACTTGCCTCCAGAAGTTGTAAATGCTCCAACACTGGAAATGTTTAAGAAAATGTTGGATAACCATTTGTCTGAAATGGTGTAGGGTTTCCTGCCTGGGCAGGGGGTTGGACTAGGAGGCCTTCCAAGGTCCCTTCCAACTCTGTTATTATTATTATTAAATCTGCAGAAGGACTTGGACATTCTCTTATTTCAGATAAAAAAGAGCTTTGCAACAGAGAGACAGACAGACAGCCTGCACAGACACACGTCCGTCTATGTGTGTGTTTGTGCTCTGTGTCTTGGGGGGCGGGCAGACCTAGCTTGGGAAGGGTTAGGCCCCATGCCTCCTGTCAGTAGTAGGAGGAAAAAGTTAGCAAATGCCAGCAGGGGGCAGCAGCTCACAGGGCCATAGGGTGCAGGGCAGCCAAAAGGCCCGAGATGGGAGATAGATAGATGGAGAGGGGGGGATTTGAATTGAAAGTGAACATGGCAGGGCAAGAAACACAGGAGGCCCTTGGCTAACAAGTGCCTAATGACCACAATTGGGATTACTTGAAACTGATATTGCTAAAAAGTGCAGTCATTTGATCTTTTGCACATAATGACCAGCAACTGAAATTCTAGTCCAAGTTGGGTTTTTAAACGAGGGCTATCTCTAAAGCAGTGCATTTCAGAAAGGCGATCAGAGAGCTAGATAAAGAGATGCACAGCCATATAAACAGGAGAAATACTCATGTGTCTCTTATGATTTAAAAGTTTTTAAAACTAATATTTTTTTTTATTTGCATTTATATCCCGTCCTTCTCCAAAGACTCAGGGCGGCTTACACTATGTCAAGCAATACTCTTCATCCATTTGTATATTTATATACAAAGTCAACTTATTGCCCCTCCAACAATCTGGGTCCTCATTTTACCTACCTTATAAAGGATGGAAGGCTGAGTCAACCTTGGGCCTGGTGGGGCTTGAACCTGCAGTAATTGCAGGCAGCTGCTGTTAATAACAGACTGTCTTACCAGTCTGAGCCACAGAGGCCCCTATTTAATATTTGTTTGTATATATTAGTTTTAGTTGTTTTGTACACTGCCCAAAGTCATTTTGTCTGTAAGATGGGCACCTATATACTGTATTTTTTGGACTATAAGACGCACCTACCTTTTTTGGGTAGGAAAATAAAAAAAAAAATCTGCCTCTGCCTCACAGCAATTTGCCTCGTTGCAGCAAACAGCCTGCTTTAGTTTCATTTTCATTTTCAGCACAGCCTGATTAGCACACACACAAAAAAATATCTGCCTCCTTGCAGCAAACAACGTAGGCCCGTAGGTCATGGCAATCCCTGCAGCCTGAAACAGCTGAGGGTTGGGAAGCCGATCCAATCGACAATCAGCTGCTTGTGCTAATCAGACTGTGCTGAATCTGAAACGGGCTGTTTGCTGCTTGCTGCAAGGAGGTAAATTGCTGGGAGGCAGAGGCCAAAGGATGGGGGCCAGCGAGTGGGCGGGGCTACATTCGGTATATAAGACGCACCCAAATTTTCACCATCTTTTTTTTGGGGGGGGGGGAGGAAGTGTGTCTTATACTCCGAAAAATATGGTAAATACAATGGATACATGAATAACCTTTCATAGGCAACTTTTCAAGTGCTGATGGGACTACTCACCTTAGCATTGTGTCTTATGCGCTACATCTCACAGCTTTGTTTCCTGCCAGAGACATTTTTGCAATAGTGGCGAACATCTGTAGCTCAGGTGTAGGATGAGGTTGAAGGTTCGTTCTAGCTTGTGGTTGATTTCCGAACATTTCATTACCACGCTAAGACATTTTTTTTGTTGTAGCAGCTATTTAACTTGTAACTGTGATGTTTACATGGCTAAATCCATACTTTGCATTTGATTATATACCATCAAGTCAAGTTGGCTCTTAGCAAATATGTACATTTTCTTCCTGTGTATTTCATGTTTTCTATTTATTAAATTTTTGAAATCCGATATGTTTATGAGTTGTAAATTACTTATTGTTTCATTCAATTGTGAAATTATTTTGAATACAAAGCATTAATTCTTTTCATACTTGTTTCTTGAATAAAAACATGCAAAACTGTCGACAAATAAATTATCTTTTATAAAACCAGCTACTTGTGAGGTTTTTTTATATCAGTAGCCATATAAAGGTGATAAAATTTCTTTTGCACATTTTCAGCCACGGGTTTATTTATCTGTATCCCACTTTCATTACTTTTACAAATAACCCAAGGCAGCAAAACCATTCAAACACACCTTCCTCTTCATATTTCCCCCCCCCCCTCCACAACAACCCTGTGAGGTATGTTGGGCTGAGAGAGTGACTGGCTCAAAGTTACCCAAGCTGGCTTTCATTGCTAAGGCGGGACTTGAACTTACAGCCTCCTGCTTTCAAGCCTGGTGCCTTAACCATTAGACCAATTTGGAACTCCCTGGTTCTATTGTATGCAATGCCACTATCTTACCTAATTAGTATGGATTACGAGTTTGTGTCATGCCTTTCTTTGGCAGTGATCAGAGTGATTTGGTAAATACCTTTTTTTAATCATAGCAACGTTCAAGTCGTGACTGTGAATATTTATATGGTAAATCTTTCCTTTGCATTTGATTATGTGCCATCAAGCCAGGGTTGACTCTTAGTGACCCCAAAGCATGCGCTCACATTTGCCAACCGGTAGGGAAAGTGTTGTGACCCAGGCCCAAGTAGGTAGTAGGAAACTCAGTCTGTGTAAAAACAAACATTTATTCGAACAGCTGAGAATTACTTCATTCTCAGCGTAGTTCAACTAAATTAAAGCAAATTCCTCCCAACACAAATTCCTCAGTCCTATCACCAATCTTGGTCCAATTAGGCAAACTGCCAAAGGCCTTTCTTGGCAAAAGTTCAGAAGACACCGATACAAAATAAATGCAATAAGACAAAGCTATCAACGTTGTTTTCCGGCAAAGCCCAAACACCATTGCTAGTCTTTTAAGCCTTATGGGAAGGGCCAATCATCTCTTGGCCCTACTCCCGAGTCATCCTCTTTGCTTGAGCTGCTCTTGCCTTCTGGCAGCTCTTCTCATGCGTGGATTAAGAACAGGCTTCTCCTGTTCCTCTGCCTCACTACTGTCAGTCTCTGGAGGCTCTGGAGTCTGCACCTCACTCCCCGATGGCCCTGGCCCCACCTCAGTCTCTGACATAGACCCCTCATCTAGGCCTTCCCCAGCCTCCAGGACTGGCCCATGCTGTTCCTCAGCCTCATCGCTGTCCGACTCCGTTGCCAGCTCCGCAGGCTGCTGGCAGACCACAACAGAAAATAGGTAAGGAAAGGGACGGAGTGGCTCAGTGGCTAAGACACAGCTCGTCGATTGGAAGGTCGGCAGTTCAACCGTTTGACTCCTTAGTGCCACGTAATGGAGTGAGTTCCTATTACTTGTCCCCGCTTCTGCCAACCTAGCAGTTCGAAAGTACGTAAAAAACGCAAGTAGAAAAACAGGGGGCACCTTTGGTGGAAGGTAATATGCGCCTTTGGCATTTAATCATGCCAGCCACATGACCACGGAGACATCTTCAGACAGTGCTGGCTCTTCGGCTTTGAAATGAAGATGAGCACCACCCCCTAGAGTCGGGAACGACTAGCACATATGTGCAATGAGAACCTTCACCTTTAGGGAAAGTAAGTGAATACTACCCCTGCACTGATCCTTTATTTAAGTTATTGTTGATGTTAACCGTACAAACTAATCCAGGCAGTCAGAGCACAAACATGTTCACCGTTCCTGTCCTATTGTTTCCTTTTATTATATCCAATTAATATAGTTATTACATAGGTAAAGGTAAAGGTTCCCCTCGCACATACGTGCTAGTCGTTGCTGACTCTAGGGGGCGGTACTCATCTCTGTTTCAAAGCCGAAGAGCCAGCGCTGTCCGAAGACGTCTCTGTGGTCATGTGGCCGGCATGACTCAACGCCAAAGGCGCACGGAACGCTGTTCCCTTCCCACCAAAAGTGGTCCCTATTTTTCTACTTGCATTTTTACGTGCTTTCGAAACTGCTAGGTTGGCAGAAGCTGGGACAAGTAACAGGAGCTCACCCCATTACACAGCAGCACTAGGGATTCGAACCGCCGAGCTGGCGACCTTTCGATCGACAAGCTCAACGTCCTAGTCCCTGAGCCACCGCGTCCCTTAGTTATTACATACTTATGCTTATATATATGCTTATATATTATATAGTTATTTTCATGCTTATGCTTATATATACTGTTGTGACAAAATAAATAAATAAATAAATAAATAAAAATAAGTCAACACTGACACAAAGGTATATTTTTTTTATAAAGTAATGGGACAACATTTTCCTGACTTGATTCCTAGGGGTATAGAACAAGTAGAATCAAGAGGCAGTAATAAGCCCATACATGGAAACATTGAAAATGTAACAGTTTTTAAATTATTTAATAGAAAATATTTCACACTCCAGCTCAGTCAGAGATTACCGCTAGTACACCTTATCTATTTGTCTGCCTGATGCTCCAACACTGGACGCTTTTAAGATGATGTTGGATAACCATTTGTCTGAAGTGGTGTAGGGTTTCCTGCCTAGGCAGGGGGTTGGACTAGAAGACCTCCAAGGTCCCTTCCAACTCTGTTATTCTATTTCTATTTATAACCCATCTTTATTGGTACTACTTAAGAGAGTGCATTAATTATTGCTTCATTACGAGTCAATAAAAAGAAGACTCCATCTGTGAATTTTTAATCGAAATCATGCCACAAGACACCTTGAGATCTGAAATCTTATTTTAAAGTTGTTGTATTGTATTTTCTAATAAACATCATTTCCAAGACAACCCCCCATTACAAAAACAACAATTTAAATCAAATATTGTAAATAAAATACACATATCCATTAAAAATTGCTAGCATTCATACAAACTTTCAGGAAGCTATAAATACAAATCAAATACCAGTCATCTTATGAAAACCATACTGTACCTAATTTTGGAGCAAAATTTTTATAGAGAGACGATCGAGAGCATTCTGCCTTAAGGCGTTACAGTCTGGTTTGGAAGCATTACTGTTTCAGACAGGAAGGTAGTGCAGAGTGGTGAGGACGGCAGAAAAGATTATTGGCAGTTCCCTTCCGCCTATCCAGGATATAGGATATAAGCGATGCTTGAGCAGGGTCCGCAGGATTGTGTAGGACACTACACATCTTCTTCACAACCTGTTTTCCTTGTCACCTTCTGGGAGGAGGCTTCGTGGTATCCAAAGCAGAACATCCAGATTCGGTCACAGTTTTGTTTCACACAGCATCAACCTTGTGAACCCTCAAGCTTCCTCTTTCCAATATGTATTCAAGATGGACAGTGATTAATATTTATATGTATTTATATGTTAGGATGTAGGTATATACACTGTATATGTATATATCTATGTATATAGCATGTGTATATGTGTACGTAGGTGTACACTTTCAAGAGTAGGCAACAGACTTTCCTATTTAATGGGCGCCAGTGTGCCCATAGCAAAAAATGACAATAAAGTTTATCTATCTATTATTTCCCACCATTATTTGCTTTTAGCTCCACAAGAAGCAGATTGTTTTACCTACACCACCATTGAAAGAGAAACAAGTGAGAAGATCTTGCATTTGAAGAGCAGCTTCCCAAATTGTCGAGTCTGGAGGGGAATGGCTTGGTGGATGGTGACAATTTTCATCCCGAATATTTTGTCCTCTCATGCTGTATTGTGGCTAGGAGCAAGGGTCATCAGTTCCTCTAACTCCCGTCCCACTGTTTTTTCTTGTGATGTTTGAGAAGTTTTCCTTTTCTTCTTCTGAATTCCTGAGATTAGGACAAAGAAAATGATAGATTGATTTGATTTTGTTTGTGTTATCTAAAAAATCATCACTTGCTCTTTAACTGACCTGACTCATTGCTTAATCAAACCAGTTAGAACAGGGGTCTCCAACCTTGGTCCCTTTAAGACTTGTGGATTTCAACTCCCAGAGTCCCTCAGCCAGCACCTGGCCTAGTGGTCTCACTTCACAGTCCAGGGGCTGTGAGTTCTGTTAAGGGCGGTGGTGGGATTCAGCCAGTTCGCACCACTTCGGGAGAACCGGTTGTTAACTTGCTGAGCAATTTGGCAAACTGGTTGTTGGAAGAAATCATTAGGGCAGAGAACCGGTTGTTAAATTACTTGAATCCCACCACTAGTTAAGGGTAATCTGGGTTCACAACGAAAATTGTGGACTGTTGAGCAGAGTACCCTACGCATGAAAACGACTGAGACTGGTTGTATACAATAACAGTCACTTGCAGACAAACTGGGGTTTGATATTCCTTTACTTTTAGGGAAAAGGCAAAGTCATAGTCCAAAAACAATTCCAGGTCATAAAGCCAGTCAGTCAGGGATGTTACAAATATCAAGTCTTCCTACCACCGTAGACTTGCACAACGAACAAGGTCTTCTTTCAGTTCAGCAAAACACAGTTCAATTCACAACAGTCAGTATCTTGAGGAATCAGTAACTAGCCATGATCAAGCAATGATCATAAAGCTCAAATATATAGTTGCAGCATGTCATCAGGTTACAATGCTGTAGCGTCCCTGTAGATTCCCCCAAGTCGTAATTTCGTAGTCCTTTTATACATTGGCTACAGAGCTCAACCAATCAGGATGCTTGCATGATGCAGCACAGCCTTAAAGCAATATCATGCCTTTCTACAAACATACATTGTTAGTTTATATATTGCTTGGCCAACTAGTTAGGCAAATAGCAATTTCCTGACAAGTTCGATAATAGGTAATGACATATATTTCTGTCTCTTGAGTGCAATGAATCTGCTGTGAACACTGTGTAGGCATCAGGAAGGGCATCCGGCCTTTAAATGCTCGAGCTTCGATCAGTCACCCAACTTCACCCTGATGCAAGCCATTAGAGTCATTAAAAGAAAAAAGAAATCTTGCTGCTTTGGATGACTGGGTTTTACCTGAAAATTCAGCAGCATTTGCAGAATGGAGTTTATTCATTGCATGACAATTGCATGAAATAAAAATAAATACCTGGGCAGGATCGGTAGCTCCATAGGGGCAGGGGTGTTATTTTCCAGGGTACAATAACTGCTCAGGAGGGATGGGACAAACCGGCTTTATGCTCAGAAAGCAGCAGAGATAAGCTTCAGATCAGTTCAAGGACTCAACAGTAATCTATAGAACTAGACAGGGTATGTCTAACCTAAGGAAGCGAAGGACTGGGGGAGGGGGAGGGCTGTCATCTTATTCTCTAAAGCACCTGAAGGTAGGATTAGAAGTAATGGATGGAAACTTGTCAAGGAGAGATCCCAGGGGTGAAATGCTCCCAGTTCGGACCGGATCGCATGATCCGGTAGTGATGGCGGCGGGTGGTTTGGAGAACCGGTAGCAAAAATCCCTGCCCCTCACCCCATGCCCAGCTGAGCCACGCGATCTCAGTGGTGAAATGTAAAATTTATTACTACCGGTTCTGTGGGCGTGTCTTGGTGAGGGGGGTAATGTGACTGGGTGGGTGTGGCCAATTTTTTTTGTTTTACTTTTAAAAGCATTTTTTTTCCGGCCGAAAAATGCTTTTAAAAGTTAAAAAAAAACGCCTCTGATGATCGCGTGGCTCAGCTGGGATCGTCAGAGTCTTTTAAAAGCATTTTTTCTTCGGCTGAAGAGGTTGTAAAAAATGCTTTTAAAAGTTAAAAACGCCTCTGATGATCAGTTGCCTGATCGTCAGAGGCTTTTGTTTTCTTTTAAAAGCATTTTTTCTACAACCTTCGGCTGAAAGGTAAAAAAAAATGCTTTTAAAAGAAAACAAAAGCAACTGATGATCAGGCAACTCAGCTGGGATCGTCAGAGCCTATTAAAAGCATTTTTTACAACCTCTTCGGCCGAAGTGGCTGTAGAAAAAATGCTTTTAAAAGTTAAAAAAAAAATGGCCACGCCCACCCAATCACATTACCCCCTCACCAAGACACGCCCACAGAACCGGTAGTAATAAATTTTACATTTCACCACTGAGAGATCCAATCTAGAACTAAGGAGGAATTTCCTGATGGTGAGAACTATTAACCGGTGGAATGCTTTCCTCTAGAAGTTGTGGGTGCTCCATCACTTGGAGGTTCTTATAAGAAGAGTTTGGACAACCATTTCTCTGGACTGGCATGGGGTCTCCTGCTTGAGCAGGGAGTTAGAGTAGAAGACCTCTAACGCTCATTCAACTCTGAGATTCCGTATTGAGACACTTCTCCCAGGAAGGATAACATAACATAACATAACATAACATAACATAACATAACATAACATAACATAACATAACATAACATAACATAACATAACATAACATAACATAACATAACATAACATAACATAACATAACATAACATAACATAACATAACATAATATAATATAATATAATATAATATAATATAATATAATATAATATAATATAATATAATATAACATAACATAACATAACATAACATAACATAACATAACATAACAACAGAGTTGAAAAGGGACCTTGGAGGCCTTCTAGTCCAACCCCCTGCCCAGGCAGGAAACCCTACATCATCTCAGTCAGATGGTTATCCAACATTTTCTTAAAAATTTCCAGTGTTGGAGCATTCACAACTTCTGCAGGCAAGTCGTTCCACTTATTAATTGTTCTAACTGTCAGGAAATTTCTCCTTAGTTCTAAGTTGCTTCTCTCCTTGATCAGTTTCCACCCAGTGCTTCTTGTTCTACCCTCAGGTGCTTTGGAGAATAGTTTGACTCTCTCTTCTTTGTGGCAACCCCTGAGATATTGGAACACTGCTATCATGTCTCCCCTAGTCCTTCTTTTCATTAAACTAGACATACCGAGTTCCTGCAACCAGTCTTCATATGTTTTAGCCTCCAGTCCCCTAATCATCTTTGTTGCTCTTCTCTGCACTCTTTCTAGAGTCTCAACATCTTTTTTACATCGTGGCGACCAAAACTGAATGCAGTATTCCAAGTGTAGCCTTACCAAGGCATTATAAAGTGGCACTAACACTTCACGTGATCTTGATTCTATCACTCTGTTTATGCAGCCCAGAACTGTGTTGGCTTTTTTGGCAGCTGCTGCACACTGCTGGCTCATATCTAAATGTTTGTCCACTAGGACTCCAAGATCCCTCTCACAGGTACTACTATTGAGCAAGGTACCACACATACAGATAAGATGCGGCTGCTTTAAAAAGCTAAAGACAGCCTCTTTTTTGGTGAGATAGAGACAGTAGCACTTGTGGGATGTCAGTTTAAGGCAGGCTCATCTGAGTGAAAGTGTACCTACTACTGAACTTAGGGTTTCTCCCATCTTGATATTTCAAAAAGGCAGAAGCTGCCACACAATGGTGCATTTGTCAGCCTTCCAGGTTGGGGGACAAAATGTCATTGGCAGAGAATATTTCAAAAACAAAGAATATGTCGGTGGGCCACCAGCCAATTTTGGAAGCTTTTGGTTTCAGGCCCTTCTCCAGATCCTAAATCAGAATGACTGCAGGTAGTCCTCGACTTACGGCCGCAATTGAGGCCAAACGTTCCATTGCTAAGCAAGACAGTTGTTAAGTGAGTTTTGCCCCAGTTTACAACCTTTCCTGCCACCGTTGTTAAGTGAATCACTGCACTTGTTACCTTAGCAACACGGTCGTTAAGTGAATCTGGCTTCCCCATTGACTTTGATTGTAAAAAGTGATCATATGACTCCAGGACATTGCAACCGACATAAAGACATGCCAGTTGCCAGGTGTCTGAATTTTGATCACATGACCATGGTCATGTGATCAAAATAATCATAAGTGTGAAAAACGGTCATAAGACACTTTTTTCAGTGTTGTTGTAACTTTGAATGGTCACTAAATGAATGGTTGTAAGTCGAGGACTACTTGTACTCTTTTCCAGAAGCAAATCAAACTTACTGATGTACACGATGAGTCCAACTGATGCCAGCAGGAAAGCAGTCAGAACTCCTCCCAGGATGGCGCCCACAGCGAAAGGGACTGCAAGGGGAAAAGAGAGCAGCAGGCTGTGAGCTTCCTGTTAAAAAAAGTCTCCCCTCCCACCCTTTGATCTCTAGGATGTTGCTCATACTCCACAGAATGATCTGTGTTGATCTCTAGAAACCTGATTAAGGTTGGAGCTGGGGAATTCCAATAGATCTCAAGGCCGGAGATGAGAAAAATCCTCAAGCTACATCAGCCCTGAAAGCAACAGGAACTTGTCCAAGCTTGGGCCTCATTATTATTTGGATGGAAGGCCACCAGGAAATCCCAGGGCTGTAGGGAAGTTCAACAAAAATCCTGTATGGTAATGGGAAATCTCCCCCACTCTTCCCCAATTAACAGAGGAGTCCAGGAAATCACCAAGAGTTAAGTCAAGCTTGATGGAGACTTTACCAATTAATTAACTTAGGAGTTAAACTGTGATTCCTCCCCTCTCCCCATGCAGGAGTGTATTCCCTGCATTGCGGCAGCAAATAGACAAAACTTCACGGTTCAGAGCACAGAACTTTAATTTCACAATGTATAGACAGGTTTTGTTTTTTTTTGGCTGGGTCAGTGGCTAAGATGCTGAGCTTGTCAATCGAAAAGGTCAGAAGTTCAGCGGTTCGAATCCCTGGTGACGCCTAACAGGGTGAGCTCCCGTTACTTCTCCCAGCTTCTGCCAACCTAGCAGTTTGAAAGGACGTAAAAAGTGCAAGTAGAAAAATAGGGACCACCTTTAGTGGGAAGGTAACAGCGTTCCGTGCGCCTTTGGCATTGAGTCATGCCGGCCACATGACCACGGAGACATCTTCAGATAGCCCTGGCTCTTTGGCTTTGAAATGGAGATAAGCACCATCCCCTAGAGTCAGGAACGACTAGCACATATGTGCGAGGGGAACCTTTACCTTTACCTATAGACAGATTTAACCATAGTTTCAATTGGGAAAAAGTGACCATCGTAGACCAAGCCAAGTCAAAAAAATGCCAGGGAATTTCTAGAAGCCTGGCACTCTAAGAAATCAGCCATCAATAGACACACCGAGATGAACAACATCTATAGTTTGCAAAATAGACTATTACCCAGCCCAAAAGGGAACAAAAAGATCCCAGCACCTCTCCACCAGCAATCCGCACCTAGATCAGCATAGATTAACTCCAAGGTTAACATCAGACCAACACTCAAGTAAACAAAACCCCAATCAAGAAACTACCATAAGGTGAGCCTAGGCCCTGGTATTCAGCACTAGGCCTATAGCCTAGACCTCAAACACTGGTCAAGATGACTGTTGTGGCCTGGCCCCCTGCCAGAGAGTGACTCAGAGAGTGAGGGGGAAGGGCCGTCAGGGCTCCCTTCTGCAGGGCTGGCTTCCCTGGAGGAGCCAGAGGCAGGCCAGGTGGAAGAAATAATGAGGCCTCCGTCTCCTGTATCTCCCCCCGCCCAGGCAATGCTTCCAGACCCAGCTGAGGACAATCAGTCCTGGTTGGACCCTAGGTTTCGTAGACAGGAGAGGCGGGAACAACAGAAGCAGGGGTGGGGCAGGCCTAGGAAGTGCTGAGTCACGGAGCCACACCCCACAGGGTATAAAAGCAGCAGGGGCTGCTATACTACTCCGTGGCAAACAAATCAACTGCTTGAGCTGAAGTACTGTTTGTTCCTGGTTTCCTGGTTTGACTCGCCGGCATCAAGAAAAGATAACAGAGAAACTTGGCAGACGCTCGCTAGTTTGCTGCCAGAGCTGATAGCTGCCGTGGACTGAATTGCCGGCTAATTAAGTCATCGCTCGTGCCTCCCGGACTGAGGTGGGGGAGGGGACAGAACAATGACTTTGCTAGTTAGAAAACTGCTGTATTAGCAAGGACCTGTATACACCCAAAACATAGCCGCATCCTGTTATCTTCCTTGTCCATACTATGGCAACACCTCTAACTGTCTGTTTGGTAATTTTCCAGTTCCTCAGAATACTAATGTTTAGAACATAACTATATAAGGAATTATGCTTACTCAAGAAATGTATATGTATGACAGGGTATAAATATGTCTCTTTGTAAACCCCTCGGGGTTCAGGCTTTTTGCATTGCTTTTGAACCTGCACATTAAACCTCTCTTTCACTGAAGTGCTGGCTTGAGTCCTATCTTCCTCCAACAGCCAAAGAAGCCAACAGCAAACAGCTCAATCAAAAAATCCCTAAGACCAACAACAACAACACTGACAGGCGAGCCACTAGAATATAAACGGACAGTAAACTGCACTCCTTACCAGCATTGATGATGTTACCTAGTTTGGATAATGAAACATCTGCAAGAAAACAAGCAAGCTCCGAGAGCACCAAGGATCACTCACACAAAATTTCCACTAGGATCTCCTACTCAAGATTGTTGGAGGCATCCTTCAACTTTGCCACTCTTTATTCCCAGGGACAAGACTGACCGACCACCTTTTCTCTAAGGCCAGTAGATCCTCTCTACTTCTGCCACTCACCTGTCTTCTCCTCCCAGCCCACAACCAGGGGCTCTGCAAGGCTGGCGTGCTCCACATGGCACCGGTAGTGGTCCCTATCTTTGGGATTGATCCGGATGCTGAGCCAGGCATGGTAGGTTCCATCGGAATTGGGAGCGACGCTCTTCCAAAAGGTTTCCTCCTCCCAGATGACCCCATCCCTTCTCCATGTAGTATTGATCTCCTTGGGGTAAAAGCCAAAGGCTTGGCAGACCAATGTCTCCAGCAACCCTGAGGGGTCCAACGAGAGGGTGACGTTCACTGTTGGGAGTTCTGCAAAGGGATGAAATGAAGATGAGTCTGCTTAGCAGTTCCTTTGTGGAAAGTAGGAAGCTGGACCGGAAAGGATTTATTTATTTTATTTATTAAATTTTTATACCGCCCTTCTCCCGAAGGACTCAGGGCGGTGTACAGCCAAAAACTAAAACACAAAATATATACAATTAAAAACAACAGTTAAAACATAGCAGATTATAAAAGGCTGATAATTAAAATTAAAATTTTAAATTTTAAAATTCACAAAACCCCAATTAAAATTCAACACTATTATGCCAGTCCTGCTTGAATGAATAGATGTGTTTTGAGCTCCCGACGGAAGGTCCGAAGATCAGGCACTTGACGTAGGCCAGGGGGAAGTTCGTTCCAGAGCATCACTGCCCCCACAGAGAAGGCCCTACTCCTGGGGGCCGCCAGCCGACACTGTTTGGCGGATGGCACCCTGAGGAGACCCTCTCTGTGAGAGCGTACGGGTCGGTGGGAGGCAAAGGGTAACAGCAGGCGGTCTCGTAAGTACCCAGGTCCTAAGCCATGGAGCGCTTTAAAGATGGTAACCAAAATCTTGAAGCGCACCCAAAAGACCACAGGAAGCCAGTGCAGACTGCGGAGTAGTGGTGTTACATGGGAGCCACGAACGGCTCCTGTTACTACTCGCGCAACCTCATTCTGAATTGTAGCCTCCGGGTGCACCTCAAGGGCAGCCCCATGTAGAGAGCATTGCAGTAATCCAACCTAGACGTAACCAGAGCGTGAGTGACCGTGCATAAGGCATCCCGGTCAAGGAAGGGACGCAACTGGCGGACCAAGCGAACTTGGTAAAAGGCCCTCCTGGAGACGGCCGCCAGATGTTCATCAAAGGACAGCTGTCCATCCAGGAGGACGCCCAAGTTGCGAACCACCTCCTTTGGGGCCACTAACTCGCCCCCAACAGTCAGCTGCGGCTGCAGCTGACTGTACCGGGGTGCCGGTATCCACAGCCACTCCGTCTTGGAGGGATTGAGCTTGAGTCTGTTTCTCCCCATCCAGACCCGTACAGCTTCCAAGCACCGGGACAGCACTTCGACCGCTTCGTTGGGGTGGTCCGGGGTGGAAAAGTACAGCTGAGTATCATCAGCGTACAGATGATAACTCACCCCAAAACCACTGATGACCTCACCCAGCGGCTTCATATAGATGTTGAACAGGGTAGGCGAGAGAATCGACCCCTGAGGCACCCCACAAGTGAGGCGTCTCGAGGACGACCTCTGCCCCCGTCAACACCATCTGCGACCGGTCAGAGAGATAGGAGGAGAACCACCGATAAACGGTGCCCCCCACTCCTAATCCCTCCAACCGGCGCAGCAGGATACCATGGTCGATGGTATCAAAAGCCGCTGAGAGATCTAATAGGACCAAGGCAGAGGAACAACCCCTGTCCCTGTCCCTCCAGAGGTCATCCACCAATGCGACCAAAGCCGTCTCCGTGCTATAACCAGGTCGGAAGCCGGACTGGAACGGGTCTAGATAGACAGCTTCCTCCAGGTGCCGGGGGAGCTGCCATGCAACCACACTCTCTACAACCTTCGCCACAAAGCGAAGGTTGGAGACTGGACGATAATTTCTCAAAATAGCTGGGTCCAGGGAAGGCTTCTTGAGGAGAGGTCTCACCACCGCCTTTTTCAAGGTGGCGGGGAAAACCCCTTCCACCAAAGAAGCATTTATAATCCCCTGGAGCCAGCCTCGTGTCACCTCCTGAGCAGCCAGCACTAACCAGGAAGGACACGGGTCCAGTAAACATGTAGTTGCATGTAACCTCCCCAGCAACCTGTCCACGTCCTCGAGAGCCACAGAATCAAACTCATCCCAAATAACCTCCACAAGACTCAACTCTGTCATCTCGGTTGGATCATCGCAATCTTGGTCCAAACTATCCCGAAGTTGAACGATTTTACGTATAGATAACCGTTAAACTCCTCAGCTCGTCCCTGTAAGGAGTCATCCCGTCCCTCTTGATGGAGGAGGGAACGGGTCACCCGAAACAAGGCGGCCGGGCGGTTATCTGCCGATGCAATGAGGGTGGAAACGTAAGAACGTTTCGCCTCCCTCATTGCCACTAGGTAGGTCTTAGTAAAAGACCTCACTAGTGTCCGATCAACCTTGGAACGGCTAGACTTCCAAGTACTCTCTAGGCGTCTTCTCCGGCGTTTCATCTCTCTCAGCTCCTCGGAAAACCAGGGAGCCAATTGAGATCTACGCCGGGTCAGAGGCTGCAAAGGCACGACACGGTCCAAAGCCCCAGCCGCGGCCCGTTCCCAGGCCGCAACCAGTTCTTCAGTCGTGCCGTGGGTAAGATCCTCAGGAAGTGGCCCAAGCTCCATCAGGAACCTCTCCAGGTCCATCAGGCGCCTGGGACGGAACCAACGCATTGGCTCCGGGTAATAATCTTTGGCTCCGGATTCTGGGTAATAATCTGAGGGACCATCTCTCCCCATTTACACTAGCATGTCCTATTAGATCCAGAAGAGAAGGCATGCTGCGGATACCATGGGAGGGTGGCGCAGTGGTTAGACTGCGTATTGCAGGCTAATTCAGCTCACTGCCAGGAGTTCGATCCTGACCAGCTCAAGGTTGAATCAGCCTTCCATCCTTACGAGGTCGATAAAATGAGGATTGTTGGGGCAATACGCTGACTCTGAAACGGCGCAGAGAGGGCTGTAAAGCATTATTTATTTATTTATTTATTTATTAATCATATTTATATACCGCCCTATCTCCCGAAGGACTCAGGGCGGTTTACAGGCACTTAAAAAACACATAGATACATAAATACACTATAAAAACAATTAAAAAACTTATTCTATAAGCCCGTATTTTAAAATATAAAAAATAAAACCCAGTTAAAACCCATAAATTTAAAATCTAGCTCAGTCCTGCACAATTAAATAGGTATGTTTTGAGCCCGCGGCGGAAGGTCCGAAGGTCCGAAAGCTGACGAAGGCCGGGGGGTAGTTCGTTCCAGAGGGTGGGAGCCCCACAGAAGGCCCTTCCTGGGCGTCGCCAGGCGACATTGCCTCGCTGACGGCACCCTGAGGAGACCCTCTCTATGAGAGCGCACGGGTCGGTGAGAGGCATTCAGTAGCAGTAGGCGGTCCCGTAAATAACCCGGCCCAATGCCATGAAGCGCTTTAAAGGTGGTCACCAAAACCTTGAAGCGCACCCGGAAGGCCACAGGTAGCCAGTGCAGTCTGCGCAGGATGGGTGTCATGCGGGAGCCACGAGGGGCTCCATCTATCACCCGCGCAGCCGCATTCTGGACTAACTGCAGCCTCCGGATGCCCTTCAAGGGGAGCCCCATGTAGAGAGCATTGCAGTAATCCAGGCGAGACGTCACGAGTGCGTGGGTGACCGTGCATAGGGCATCCCGGTCCAGAAAGGGGCGCAACTGGCGTACCAGGCGAACCTGGTAGAACGCTCTCCTGGAGACGGCCGTCAAATGATCTTCTAAAGACAGCCGTTCATCCAGGAGTTGCGAACCCTCTCCATCGGGGCCACTGACTCGCCACCGATGGTCAGCCGCGGATTTAGCTGACTGTACCGGGATGCCGGCATCCACAGCCACTCTGTCTTGGCGGGATTGAGCTTGAGCCTGTTTCTCCCCATCCAGACCTGTACGGCCCCGACCCGTATCACTTATGAAGTGATACATAAAACTAAGTGCTTTTGCTATTAGTCAGGGACTTACAATTGATGGGTCAGCGGAACAGCTTGCCTTCATAAGTTGTGGGTGCTTCAACACTGGAGGTTTTTAGGAAGAGATTGGACAACCACTTGTCTGGAATAGTAGGGTCTCCTGCTTGAGCAGGGAGTTGGACTAGAAGACCTTCCATTCTAGTCCCAGGTCACAGCCCTTCTCTGCCATGGTGCCTGCTTAGCAAACATTCTCTCCCCCTCTCCCAAAGAAATATATTAACTCAGGGGTGAAATGCTACTGGTTCGGACCAGTTCAGCCGAACCGGTAGCGATGGCAGCATGAGAACTAGTAATGACGGCAGCATGAGGTTCCGTCCACCTGCCTGGTCATCGTTACTTCCTGGTTTTAACCAGGAAGTAACCTGTTTTTTACCCTCCGCACATGTGCAGAAGGGATTGCGCATGCACAGAGGGTCCAAGCACACACGTGACACGCACGCGTGCACTTCCGAACCGGTAGGGAAGGTAAGTAGATTTCACCCTTGGATTAACTCCATCCTCTTTTGAGATTCTGGAAGTCCCTCAAGAGCTGGTTACGTCATCAGGCCTGGAAATTCCAGGAAATTGGAGACTTGTTTAGGGTTTAGGGTAGGGCTTTCAAACTCCTGGCCCACGGGCCAGATGCGTCACATGCTGGCCATGCCCACGCCCAGTTTAGCGAAGGGGAAAAAGTCCCGATACATCACATGACGCTACTGTGACGATGTGAGTTTTGATACCCCTGGTTTAGTGTTTTCACTGTTGATATGAATATACTCTCTCTCTTTCTCTTTCTTTCCACTTGAGGTTGGTATATTTTTAATGTTAATAGCCTGACACTTTAAATGTTGACTTTTTGATTTTTTTAAAAATGTTCCTTATATAGACAAGTAGTCCTTGATTTTATAACGTTCAAATAACCGGTATGAGGGAACTGACCAAATTTCCTCTCTGCTTTTCTTGGTTTTTTTTTCAGAGACATTGGCCTCACCTTTCCTTGCAAATGTTTCTTTCCCATATCCTAGGAACTTCCGCAGCAGTCCGATGCAGATCTCCTCCAGGAAGAGCTTGTTTCGCCAGAGCCTGTCCAGGTCAGCCTCCCAGGTTCTCTTGATCAGCTGGGCCTCGTGATCAATTGCCGTCCAAGTGAGGGTCTCCTTGTCAAAGCTGAGGAAGTCCCTCCCATCATAGCTGTACTGGTCATACCCTCTTTTGCTCCCGTCTTCCCTGAGCTCACAGCCGTACATTTTCTGCCAGGTATGAAGCCCTGAAAACAACAAGGCCCAAATCACTATCAAAGGAATGGGTGGGAATGGGGAGCAGCCTCCATTCTGGGTTGCCCCTCCCAGTAGGGACAGGAATTTGGGAAGAGGAAGAGCAATCAGAATGATTAGGGGACTGGAGGCTAAAACATACAATGAACGGTTGCAGGAACTGGGCATGACTAGACTAGTGAAGAGAAGGACCAGGGGAGACATGATAGGGCCTTTGGTGGCTCAGGCTGGTAAGACAATCTGTTATAAACACAGCTGCTTGCAATTACTGCAGGTTCAAGTCCCACCAGGCCCAAGGTTGACTCAGCCTTCCATCCTTTATAAGGTAGGTAAAATGAGGAACACAGATTGTTGGGGGCAATAAGTTGACTTTGTATATAGTATACAAATGGATGAAGACTATTGCTAACATAGTGTAAGCCGCCCTGAGTCTTCGGAGAAGGGTGGGATATAAATGCAAATAATAATAATAAAAAAATAAATAAGCAATCTTCCAATATTTGAAGAGCTGCCACAGAGAGGAAGGGGTCAACCTATTTTCCCAAGGGACCCAAAGGCCAGACAAGGAACAATGGATGGAAACTGATCAAGGAGAGATTCAACCTAGAAATAAGGAGAAATTTTCTGACAGTGAGAACAATCAACCCATGGAACGGAAGTTGCCTTCAGAAGTAGTGGAAGCTTCATCACTGGAAGTTTGCAAGAGAAGACTGGACTGCCACCTGTCAGAAATGGTGTAGGGTCTGCTTGGGCAGAGGGTTGGAGTAGATGACCTACAAGGGCCCTTCCAAATCTGTTAATCTGTTAAACTAAGGAAGCTTCTAGAATTAGTCGATAAGGGAAGTCGATTGGGTGACTACAACATCACCTGTTCATTCCAGAATTATTCCCAAACTAGAACTGGATGATTTGGTCATTCTTGTATTCTACTTTGCTAAATCTATGCTAAAGATGCTGGGCTAGAAACTGGGAGATTGGGAGTTCTAGTCTGGCTGGGTGACTTTGGGCCAGTCTGTCTCTCTCAGTCCAAGGAAGGAGAAGGCAACAATAAACCACTTGTAAAAATGTTGCCAAGAGAACTGAATGGACTTGCTGGAATCAAGGCTGTCTCAAATGGATCGAATACAATAAAAATAATACATTCCATGCACTCATTCCCTCATTCTCACATGCAAACTGTTAACCGGCTTAGATCTTTTTTTGAAAAATTGACCCACCTTTCTCTCCCACCAAACACCTCCAACAAACGTCTCCTATTTACTATTTATAGGAGACTATTTACGTCTCCTAAAAAGGATGTTGAGTCTCTAGAAAGGGTGCAGAGAAGAGCAACAAAGATGATTAGAGGACTGGAGGCTAAAACATATGAAGAACAGTTGCAGGAACTCGGTAAGCCTAGTTTAACGAAAAGAAGGAGTAGGGGAGACATGATAGCAGTGTTCCAATATCTCAGGGGTTGCCACAAAGAAGAGGGAGTCGGGCTGTTCTCCAAGGCACCTGAGGGTAGAGCAAGAAGCAATGGGTGGAAACTAATCAAGGAAAGAAGCAACCTAGAACTAAGGAGAAATTTCCTGACAGTTAGAACAATTAATCAGTGGAACGACTTGCCTGCAGAAGTTGTGAATGCTCCAACACTGGAAATTTTTAAGAAAATGTTGGGTAGCCATTTGTCTGAAATGGTGTAGGGTTTCCTGCCTGGGCAGGGGGTTGGACTAGAAGACCTCCAAGGTCCCTTCCAACTCTGATATTATTATTATTATTATTATTATTATTATTATTATTATTATTATTATTATTATTATTATTATTATTATTATTATTACTACTACTACTACTTCTACTACTACTACTACTACTACTCCTACTACTACTCCTACTACTACTATTGCTTTTTCCCATAGTATAATTATTAAACTTTCTCTTTGAAGACAGTCCAGATAATGAAGAAAAATTGATCAGTTGCACACAGAAGCAGAATTTGCAAAATGTCTGGCTAAGTGTAAGTAATGTCAAACACATCATGGGATGAGGCAAAATTCCAGGAGCTGAAATCCAAACATCTTAAACTTAACTGATGCTGAGAAACATTGTTCTAAGACAGCGGCCGCCAACCTTTGGGGTAGCAGGGACGGGTTCCACGGAGAGAAGTTTTGCTATGGACCGGAGGGGGTGTGGTTTCACATGCTGCCTACATCCCATGGATGGCGCTCGGCAGTGAAATCCAGCCGGATCTATCTGGCTCACGTGAACCGGTAGCGCTGGTGGCAAGAGGTTCCACCCACCCACCAGGTGTTCTGTCCTCCTCCGCCTCTGTCTGAATGATGGCTTAATTAGCCAGCACTATCAGCTCTGGCGACAAAAGAGCCAGTGTCTGCACAAGAGCCCTCGTTATCTTCCACGACGCTGGTGAGTCACAAACTTCAGCTCTAGTCAATCAGTGGATTTGCCTGTTACAAAGAGACACACCAGCTCTTGCTGCCTTTTATATCCTGTGGGGTGTGGCTCCATGACTCAGCACTTCCTAGGCCTGCCCCACCCTTGCTTCTGTTGTTCCCTCCTCTCCTGCCTACGAAACCTAGGATCCAACCCAGCCTGATTGCTGTCAGCTGGGCCTGCAGGCGTGGCCTAGGGGGGGAAGAGTCAGGGGATGGAGGCCTCATTATTTCTTCCACCTGGCCTACTTCTGGCTCCTGGAGCTGAGCCAGGGGAGCCGATGCTCCAGAGGTAAGTACTGACGGTCCTTCCCCCTCACTTTCCAAGTCACTTTCTGGCAGCAGGGCCGGATCGGGGGGGCGCAGACACAACACCGGGACATCATTATGTCCCGTTTTTGACCCTCTGCGCATGTGCAGAAGAGGGAGCATGCGCTCCCATTCCCAAACCGCTAGCAAAGGTAAGTGGATTTCACCACTGATGGGGCTTCGCTTGTTAGCACAGCCTGGTTTCTGTGCCGGAAAGAGTCGAGAGTCAATGCTTTTCTTTCTCTCTTCCCTTTGAGCCGTACACTTTTTCCTCTTCCCCTATTTTCCCATTATTTTTCATTTTTCTTCATTTGTCTGTGTTTTATATTTTGATAAAACGAATAAAAACTTGAATTTTAAAAAAAAGCAGCTTTGAACTATCATTTACAACAGGGGTTCCCAACCCCTGGGCCGCAGCCTACTACCAGGCCGCAGCCCATTTGGAACTAGGCCACACAAGTAGTGGGCGAACATGGATGCGCACACCTCTACTTGTACAAGCAGCAAGCACTTGCACACGAAGCTCCATTTACATGAGTGGTGGGCCCTCATGCACAAAGTTCCATTTATGTAAGTGGCAGGCATGTGCCCATCACTTTCCCAAATTGTTGTGTCTGCGCCCCCCAAGCCGGGCCCCCTGCCAGAAAGTGACTAGGAAAGTGAGGGGGAAGGGCCATCAGGACTTACTTCTGGAGCACCGGCTTCCCTGGCTCAGCTTCAGGAGCCAGAGGCAGGTCAGGTGGAGGAGATAACGAGGCCTCCATCCCCTGATTCTTTCCCCCCCCAGGCCAAGCCTCCAGACCCAGCTGATGGCAATCAGGCCTGGCTGGACCCTAGGTTTCATAGGCAGGAGAGGCGGGAACAACAGAAGCAGGGGTGGGGCAGGCCTAGGAAGTGCTGAGTCATGGAGCCACACCACAGGATATAAAAGCAACAAGGGCTGCTATACCACTTCGTGGCAAGCAAATCAACTGCTTAACTAGAGCTGAAGTACTGTTTGTTCTTGGTTGACTCATCGGCATCAAGAGAGATAACAGAGACACTTGGCAGACGCTCGCTAGTTTGCTGCCAGAAGCTGATAGTTGCCGGCTAATTAAGTCATCGCTCAGACTGAGGCGACGGGGACAGAACACAAATGGAGTTGTATGCACACGTGTGCTTCTGCCACTCACATGGAACCATCTTCTCTCCCCCATCCCTCTGGTCCGCCCAGCCAGAAAGGTTGGGAACGGTTGATGTACAACCAACAGGTAAACTAGAGTGGCCTCCCATTATCCACTCACCCCCACTTTGGTTATATTGCTTCTTGAGATTCTCCATATCCCTCCAAAGCCTCAGCTCATCGCTGCGGGCCCTCTCCGTGTTCCACTTCCAGAACTGGGGATCCTCTTCCTCCACTTTCTTCATCCAGGACAGTCGAGGTACAGCCTGCCTCGTCTTGCTGTCGTAGTGACCGCCGAGGTGGCCATTCAAGCAGGCCACGGCAATGAACCAGGGGGTGTCTTCCTTGGGTTCCCAAACTGCGGTGTAGAAATAGTGCAGCGTGTGGGAGCGGGAATCTGGGAAAGACAGGGGGACAGAGTGATAAGGCTGCCAGAAATTGGGTCTGGCTCAAAGCCATATATATATAAATGACCTTTGTGATCATATTATAAGTAACTGTGTTCTCTTCGCCGATGATGTTAAACTGTTTTTAACATAGTTGAGTTTAACTCATAGAATTATCTATTACAATGTCCTTCCTGTCGAAGACTACTTCAGCTTCAATTGCAACAATACACGAGCACACAATAGATTTAAGCTTAATGTTAACCGCTCCAATCTTGATTGCAGAAAATATGACTTCAGTAACAGAGTTGTTAATGCCTGGAATGCACTACCTGACTCTGTGGTCTCTTCCCAAAATCCCCAAAGCTTCAACCAAAAATTGTCTACCATTGACCTCACCCCATTTCTAAGAGGTCTGTAAGGGGTGTGCATAAGAGCACAAGCATGCCTACCGTTCCTGTCCTATTGTTTCCTTTCGTTATATCCAATTAATATAGTTATTACATACTCATACTTATATATATATATATATATGCTTATATATTGTATAGTTATTTCATGCTTATGCTTATATATACTGTGTGACAAAATAAATAAATAAAATAAAATAAATAAATATTTAACACCACTAACAATGCCGCTACCCTTGAAAAAGACCTTGACTTTGTGTCGGAATGGTCAAAAAATTGGCAACTCCAAATCTCAACCAACAAATGCTCTATCTTACACTTTGGCAAAAGGAATCAGAACACAAACTACAAACTGAGTGGACATGACCTTGTGGATGACCCTCACTCTGTCAAGGACCTTAGAGTACTCATATCAAATGATCTAAGTGCAAAAACCCACTGTAACAATATCGCCAAAAAGGCATTAAGCGTTGTAAACCTAATTTTACGTAGCTTTTTCTCCGGTAATATTACACTACTAACTAGAGCATACAAAACATTTGCTAGACCAATTCTCGAATACAGCTCATCTGTCTGGAACCTGCACTGCATATTGGACATTAATACAACTGAGTGCATCCAGAAATATTTCACAAGAAGAGTCCTCCACTCCTCTGCTCGCAACAAAATATCTTATGTCATCAGACTTTTGGGTTTAGAAAATTTAGAACTATGTCACCTTTGGTATAACCTAAGCATAGATCATAGAATTATCTGCTACAATGTCCTACCTGTTAATGACTACTTCAGCTTCAATCACAACAATATCTGAGCACACAATAGATACAAACTTAAGGTAAACATAAACTGTTTCAACTCCTACCCTCAAAACGACGCTATAGAGCACTGCACACCAGAATAACAGACACAAGAACAGTTTTTTCCCGAAGGCCATCACTCTGCTAAACAAATAATTCCCTCAACACTGTCAGACTATTTACTGAATCTGCACTACTATTAATCGTTTCATAGTTCCCATCACCAATCTCTTTCCACTTATGACTGTATGACTATAACTTGTTGCTGGAAATCCTTATGATTTACATTGCTATATTGATCATCAATTGTGTTGTAAATGTTGTACCTTGATGAACGTATCTTTTCTTTTATGTACACTGAGAGCATATGCACCAAGACAAATTCCTTGTGTGTCCAATCACACTTGGCCAATAAAAATTCTATTCTATTCTATTCTAAACCACTCCAAATTTGATTGCAGAAAATATGACTTCAGTAACAGAGTTGTTAATGCCTGGAATGCACTACCAGACTCTGTGGTCTCATCCCAAAACCCCCAAAACTTTAATCTAAGACTTGTCTACTGTTGACCTCACCCCATTCCTAAGAGGTCTGTAAGGGCATAAGAGCACCAGCGTGCCTACTGTCCCTGTCCTAATGGTCTCTTTAATTGTATTCACTTTATATATTCAATTCATGCTTATACTTATATATATTATCTAATATATTATAATTATATATAATTATATATAATTATCTAGCCTCTGTGGCTCAGACTGGTAAGACAGTCTGTTATTAACACAGCTGCCTGCAATTACTGCAGGTTCAAGTCCCACCAGGCCCAAGGTTGACTCAGCCTTCCATCCTTTATAAGGTAGGTAAAATGAGGACCCAGATTGTTGGGGGCAATAAGTTGACTTTGTATATAAATATACAAATAGGATGAAGACTATTGCTAACATACTGTAAGCCACCCTGAGTCTTCGGAGAAGGGCGGGATATAAATGCAAAAAAAAAATGTACTCGACAAAATAAATAAATAAAATAAATAAAATGTAAGGACTCTCCTTTTTTAAGATCAGGGGCCTCTAAGCTTGGCAAATTTAAAGACTTGTGGACTTCAGCTTGTCTGGCTGAGGAATTCTGGGAGTTGAAGTCCACAAGTTTTAAGGTTGCTATTCTAGATCACGTGGAATGGAAATCTCTATACTGAGAGACCTCCTTATCAAGCAGTGTGGAGAAAATCAATATGTAGCAAATAAAATGGAGGGTGCCCCCTTTCTCCTCTTTGACTTTTAGATGTGATCTGGGTCAGACCAGACTCGTCTTCTTGCCTGACCCAAATCGACCCTGCCTGTCACCAGACAAAGCCCCCTGCAATCCCATTTAAACCAAAGAATAACAGTGACACTACCAGCTTACAATATGGCAGTTTTTTAGGACCGGAAACTTTGTTAAGTTGCACAGATGTAACAAAATAGAATAGAATAGAATAGAATTTTATTGGCCAAGTGTGATTGGACACACAAGGAATTTGTCTTGGTGCATATGCTCTCAGTGTACATAAAAGAAAAGATACGTTCATCAAGGTACAACATTTACAACTGATGGTCAGTATATCAACAATTGATGGTCAGTATATCAATATAAATCATAAGGATTGCCAGCAACAAAGTTGCAGTCATACAGTCATAAGTGGAAAGAGATTGGTGATGGGAACTATGAGAAGATTAATAGTAGTGCAGATTTAGTAAATAGTTTGACAGTGTTGAGGGAATTATTTGTTTAGCAGAGTGATGGCGTTCGGGAAAAAACTGTTCTTGTGTCTAGTTGTTCTGGTGTGCAGTGCTCTATAGCGTCATTTTGAGGGTAGGAGTTGAAACAGTTTATGTCCTGGATGTGAGGGATCTATAAATATTTTCACGGTCCTCTTCTTGATTCGTGCAGTATACAGGTCCTCAATGGAAGGCAGGTTGGTAGCCATTATTTTTTCTGCAGTTCTAATTATCCTCTGAAGTCTGTGTTTTTCTTGTTGGGTTGCAGAACCGAACCAGACAGTTATAGAGGTGCAAATGACAGACTCAATAATTCCTCTGTAGAATTGGATCAGCAGCTCCTTGGGCAGTCTGAGCTTACTGAGTTGGCGCAGAAAGAACATTCTTTGTTGTCCTTTTTTAATGATGTTTTTGATGTTAGCTGTCCATTTTAGATCTTGCGATATGATAGAACCTAGAAATTTGAAGGTTTCTACTGTTGATACTGTGTTGTCTAAAAGAAACCACTTAGCAGTGGCAGTTCTGGCAGTCCTGTTACCGTTGTTAAACCAGGATCACATGGGTTGTTAAGCAGATGCCTCACTGTGATCGTGACTTTCGACTTCCTGCTGGGTTTCCCCATTGATGTTGCTTGAGGGACAGATAGCAAATTTTGATCACGTGACTGGGGAGATGCTGCGTTGGCCATATAAGTACGAGATCCGGATGTAACTATCACTTGTTAGGGGCTGTTGTAAGTTTGAATGAGTGGCTGTTAAAGGAGGATCACCTGTACATCCCAAAATCAGCCCTAATAAAGGAACTCCTACATAATAATTTGGATGCTTTTAGTGTCTTCATTGGTTTTGCCTCACTTAACAACCGCAGCAGGAAAGGTCGTAACGCAAGGCAAAACTAATTTAACCACTGCCTTGATTAGCAACAGAAATTTGGGCCCCCGTTGTGGTCATAAGCGGAAGACTTCCCGTATGCAAATAAAACTCTGTATATGAATTAAACTCTGATTTCCTCTTTCTGGTAAGGCATGCAATAGCTGCTGCGTGAAATATGGTTCTTCCCTCAGTGTTGTGTTCTGTATTATGCCGGGATTTCCCACAATGCCATCTCCTCGCTGGCTCTACATGCTGAACTGGACATATTTTGGCTTTGGATTTGAATGGGATGAAAGTGAACGAAATCCCTTCTTTTTAAGAAAATCCCAACTCAGTTGCCTGAAATATTATATATAATATAATATATATCATATGAAATATGAAATATAATATATAATATATATTTATATAATTATATATAAATATTATGCTTATATATTATATAGCTATTTCAAATATTTTGAAAATATTTGCAGATCCCTCGCATCCTGGACATAAACTGTTTCAACTCCTACCCTCAAAACGACGCTATAGAGCACTGCACACCAGAACAACTAGACACAAGAACAGTTTTTTCCCGAAGGCCATCACTCTGCTAAACAAATAATTCCCTCAACACTGTCAGACTATTTACTGAATCTGCACTACTATTAATCGTTTCATAGTTCCCATCACCAATCTCTTTCCACTTATGACTGTATGACTATAGCTTGTTGCTGGCAATCCTTATGATTTATATTGATATATTGATCATCAATTGTGTTGTAAATGTTGTACCTTGATGAACGTATCTTTTCTTTTATGTACACCGAGAGCATATGCACCAAGACAAATTCCTTGTGTGTCCAATCACACTTGGCCAATAAAATTCTATTCTATTCTATTCTATTCTATTCTATTCTATTCTATTCTATTCACCGCCCTGAGTCCTTCGGGAGAAGGGTGGTATAAACATTAAATTATTATTATTATTATTATTATTATTATTATTATTATTATTATTATTATTATTATTATTATTATTATTCTAATATATAATATGAAATATTATATAGAATATATATAATGTTATATATAAATATTATGCTTATATATTATATAGCTATTTCATTTCATGTTAATGCCTAAATAAATAAATAAATAAAAAATAAAAAATCTTCCAGAATCGCAAGACGATATAGGAAATACAAGACCTTACTGCCATCTAGTGGCTGGCCGAGATTCTGCACCCCACATAAAGGCAGCCCTTATCACCCACCTGCTCTTTCCCTCTCCCAAATCAGACCGCCCCCATCAAGCCCCACAGCTCGGGTTTTCTGGCAGTTCTCTCTGCCAGGCAGCAGAACACCGCAAAGCACCTGGCCGTGGAAATGCGTCCAATAGAAACAAAGCAAAACAAGCTGCGGTTGCATCGTCTTCGTGTGAACCGCCGAAAGCGAAAGTTCACTGAAGTGCGGGAAATTCCTCCCCAGTTAGCTAAGGAGGAGGGGGATTCAAATGGTCCTTCCTCTTCTCTTTCTCTCTCTCTTTCTTTCCTTCCTCCTGTTTCTTTCTTTCTTTCTTTCCTCCTCTACTTGTCTCTGTCTCTCTCTCTCTCTCTCTCTTTCTTTCTTTCCTCCTCTATCTTTCTTTCTTCTTTCCATTTCTTTCTTTCCTCCTCTCTGTTCCTTTCTTTCCTCCTTTATCTCTATCTCTGTCTTTCTTTTTCTTTCATTCATTCATTCTTTCTTTCCTCCTCTGTATCTGTCTTTCTTTCTTTCTTTCTTTCTTTCTTTCTTTCTTTCTTTCTTTCTTTCTTTCTTTCTTTCTTTCTTCTTCCTTCCTTCCTTCCTTCCTTCCTTCCTTCTGTTTCTTTCTTTCTTTTTCTTTCCTTTCTTCCTTTCTTCCTTCCTTTCTTTCTTTTTTTCTTTCTTTCTTTCTTTTTCTTTCCTTTCTTCCTTCCTTCCTTCCTCTTTCTTTTCTTTCTTTCTTTCTTTCTTCCTTCCTTCCTTCCTTCCTTCCTTCCTTCCTTCCTTCCTTCCTTCCTTCCTTCTGTTTCTTTCTTTCTTTTTCTTTCCTCCTCTCTGTTTCTCTTTCTTTCTTTCTTCTTCTATCTCTATCTCTGTCTTTCTTTTTCTTTCTTTCTTTCTCTCTCTTTCCCCCGTTTCTTTCTTTCTTTTCTTCCTCCCTCTTTCCTTCCTTTCTCTCTCTCTCCACCGTAACGTATGAGATTCCCTGATGCCTTGCTTCGTGCATGGCATCCTACACCCAGGAGAAGCGGGGCTGGTCGGAAACCCCACCTCCATTTGTCCCGGAGGGTCGCTGCATGAACCCCAATCAACCCGCAGCCTACGGCGGCGTCACACCCCATCGTCCCAAACTAACACGCTTGGGCTTGGGACGATGGGACCTGCAGTCTCATACAGTTCGTAAACCCCCCCCCCACTCACCTGAGCATCCCACTAAGGTGAGGACCAAAGTCATTCCAACCAGAAGCCCCATCGGCGATGCTTCCTAACGCCCCCAAAATTCACGCCCGCGAACTACTTATGGCCGGAGGCACAATCGGTTGGCGGTTAATTACTCAGCCGTGGTACGATCTCACGCTCTGCAAAACCTGGTGGAACCCCACCCCGCTTGGGGAGGGGAGGCGGGGCTTAACGGGAGTGGGCGGAGTAATGTTGACCGGGGGAAAAATCGGGTTCAGAAGAAGGCTGCCTGCCTGCCTGAAGACACGGAAGGAAATGCTTTAAGACCGTTTATATTTTCGTGCGAGATCAGGGGAAGCGGGGCTGTGCGTGGGTGGGTGAACTTTGTGTCGAACTTGCAACCAATACTCTTTGATGTGCTCTAGCGGTGCAGGTGCATCAGGTCGCTCGTCTGCCGTTTCCAGGCTTCGGGATTTCCTCCCTGAAATTAGAGCCAGGGCTCTCCAACCTTGGTCCCTTTAAGACTTGTGGACTTCAACTCCCAGAGTTCCTCAGCCAGCTTTGCTGGCTGAGGGACTCTGGGAGTTGAAGTCCACAAGTCTTAAAGGGACCAAGGTTGGAGAGCCCTGAATTAGACAATTGTTATTTCGCACGGAAGGGAGTTTTTTTTTTTTTAATTTCCATTTATATCCCGCCCTTCTCCGAAGACTCAGGGCGGCTTACATTGTGTAAGGCAATAGTCTCATTCTATTTGTATATTTATATACAAAGTCAACTTATTGCCCCCCAACAATCTGGGTCTCATTTTACCTACCTTATAAAGGATGGAAGGCTGAGTCAACCTTGGGCCTGGTGGGACTCGAGCCTGCAGTAATTGCAGGCAGCTGTGTTTAATAACAGGCTATCTTACAGCCTGAGCCACACCGCGGCCCTCTTTGGTTTCTGAACCACCCCTACAAAATCCTTGTCTCTCTGGACGCTGCATTTCAAAATCCCCCTGCTGATATCTTAGTTGCACTGTTATTTATTTATTTATTTATTTATTTATTTATTTATTTATTTATTTATTTATTTATTTATTCTATTTACCGAACGTCTTTGAGCTTTTTCAAGAACTGCCGATCTTCCTTGGAGGAGGGATCTTCCTCTTTGGGGATTAAAAACATGTTTAAATCATTCTTTCAGGCAAAATGTGTTGGGCTTTTTGCTCATACTCCTTTACTTTATAAAAATATATTTTGCTTTAACTTTATAAAAGAAGTTAAAAACGGGAACAAGTCATAGCAAACCATAAGCAAGTTAGTTTTGGGTGACATAGCATTCATATGAGTGCAGCAGGTCACTTAAACATGAGCCAGCAGTGTGGGGCAGCAGCCAAAAAAGCTAATAAAGTCCTTGGTTGTATAATCTCCTTCCACTTGTGACTGCATGACTGTAACTTTGTTGCTTATATCCTTGCGATTATATTGATATTGATGGTTTCCTAGTATGACTTGATTGCTTATTGTATGTATGACTGGGACTGGGTGTTGTGTCTTGTGATTCTTGACGAGCGTATCTTGTCTTTTTATGTACACTGAGAACGTATGCACCAAAGACAAATTCCTTGTTATGTCCAATCACACTTGGCCAATAAAGAATTTAACTCAACTCAACTCAACTCAACTGCCCTGAGTCCCTAGGGAGATAGGGCGGTATAAAAATACGATAAATAAATAAATAAATAAATAAATAAAACTCAACTCAACTCAACTCAACTCAACTCAACTCAACTCAACTCAACTCAACTCAACTCAACTCAACTCAACTCAACTCAACTCAACTCAACTCAACTCAACTCAACTCAACTCAACTCAACTCAACTCAACTCAACTCAACTCAACTCAACTCAACTCTATCCTATCCTATCCTACTCTACTCAAACAGGCAAAGAATCAAAATCACGTGAAGTATTAGTACAGCATTATAAAGCCTTATTAAGGCCATGGCTGGAATTCTGCATCGGTTTTGATCACATTACAAAAAAATGTTGAGACTTTGGAAAAAGAGCAAAGAGCAACTATGATGATTAAAGGCCTGTAAACTAAAACATATGAAGACTGATTGCAGGAATGAGGTATGGCCTGTCTAGAGAAAAGACAGACTAGAGGTGACATGATAGCAGTATTCCAGTATTTGAGAGGCTGGAGGGGGTCAACCTGTTTTCCAAAGCACCTGAAAGTCAGACAGGAAACAAAGAATCGAAACTAATCAAGTAGAGAAGCAACCTGGAATTAAAGAGAAATTTCCTAACAGCGAGAATAATCAACCAGTGGAACAGAAGTTGCCTTCAGAAGTTGTGGGTGCTTCATCACTGGAGGCTTTCAAGAAGAGATTGGGCAGCCACTTGTCTGAAATGGCATAGGATCTCCTGCTTGAGCAGGGGGCTGGACTAGAAGACCTCCAAGGTCCCTTCCAGCTCTATTCTAATTGATTGAAGCTTAGATTTTTCGGGAACCCCCTTTGGGAATTTGGGGGCTCCCATTTCCTTCTCTCGTGGGAAGAGCAAATCGGCTTTGCAAGAAATGTATCAGTGAATCAGAATAGAGCTGATCCCAAGAAGGGATCTTGGAGGTCTTCTAGTCCAGCTCCCTGCTCAAGCAGGAGATAGAAGTACCATTTCAGACAAGTGACGATCCAGTCTCTTGTCTGAATTGTCAACAGTTTGCTTGTCAATTTGCTGGCTGGAGTTGAAGTCCTCCAGGCTTAAAAGTTGCCAAGGTTGGAGACCCCTGCTCTAATCCACACTCCCACTTCGATTCTATTTATTTATTTATTTTGTCACACAGTATATATAAGCATAAGCATGAAAGTAACTATATAATAAGGGACACGGTGGCTCAGGGGCTAGGACGTTGAGCTTGTCGATCGAAAGGTCGGCAGCTCAGTGGTTCGAATCCCTAGTGCTGCCGCGTAACGGGGTGAGCTCCTGTTACTTGTCCCAGCTTCTGCCAACCTAGCAGTTTCGAAAGCATGTAAAAATGCAAGTAGAAAAAATAGGGACCACCTTTGGTGGGAAGGTAACAGCGTTCTGTGCACCTTTGGTGTTGAGCCATGCCGGCCACATGACCACGGAGACGTCTTCGGACAGCGCTGGCTCTTCGGTTTTGAAATGGAGATGAGCACCGCCCGCTAGAGTCGGCAACGACTAGCACGTATGTGCGAGGGGAACCTTTACCTTTACCTTAACTATATAATATATAAGCATATATATAAATATGTAATGACTATATTAATTGGATACAGTCAAAGGGAACAATAGGACAGGAACGGTAGGCACTTTTGTGCTCTTATGCACGCCCCTTACAGACCTCTTAGGAATGGGGGTGAGGTCAATGGTAGACAGTTTTTGGTTAAAGCATTTGGGGATTTTGGGAAGAGACCACGGAGTCAGGTAGTGTATTCCAAGCATTTATTTATTTATTTATTTATTTTGTCACTAGCATTAACAACTCTGTTACTGAAGTCATATTTTCTGCAATCAAGATTGGATTAACCCACATAACGGCCGTGAGCCAGGCTGTGTTTGCTTTGAGAGAAAAAAAAAACAACCCAACCTTTTTGAACTTCCGAACGAAACTGAGCATGCGCGAGTGAACCAACGGTCGCCGCCCTGAAGAAAGGATTCAGTTGGTTGCGGAAGGAAAGGAGGCCACTCTAGGAAGACAATCTCTCTCTCTCTCTCATCCACTTTCAGAAGCTTCCATCAGCTGCGGGGAGTTCCGCCGGAAGGGAGACTCGCGTGTCGCGGCTTTTCTCCTGAGCTAGAGGAAGGCAGGTGAGTGGGAGAGACGAGACTCTATGATCCCCCCAACTTCTCTTTCGGCGTCTGCAGCGATCCAGGGACTACGCCTTGGTGTCGCTGCCTCCTCCTCCTCCTCCTCCTCCTCCTTCTCCTCCCCGGGGCCTTTCCTGACCCGGGAGGGTCCTCGGGGCTGCTGGAGGGGCGTCGTGCAGACGGGACCGATTGCCTCTGTCTTTGACTCGCTTCTTTTCCATGTGCTCATCTTCATTGGGAGCTAAAAGGGTCTTGTCAAGAGCTGGAAAAATAGGGCATAACCCTGGCTGGAAAAGAAGCACGGGAAGGAATTTAATCCTGGGAGGGAAGCTGGCTGGAGAATTCTGGGAGTTGGAGTCCACAAGTCTTAAAGTGGCCAAGGTTGGAGACCCCTGGTTTAAATGAAAGTGTCTTCTGAGAAGCCCGGCCTCCTTCTAAATGTCTGTTTTGCCACACATCCTGAGCTCCTCTGAATTTGTAGTTAAGTCTCCTCCGAGCTTCTTCACCAGGCCGTCAAATTTATATTTCCCCACTTTTCTGCACACTTCCTGTTAAAGACTACTTCAGCTTTAATTGCAATAATCCCACCAGACTTGAAATCCTAGGCTTAGAAAACTTGGAACTCCGTCGCCTTCGACAAGACCTAACTCACAGAATCGTCTATTGTAATGTCCTTCCTGTCAAAGACTACTTCAGCTTTAATTGCAATAATACAAGAGCAACCAATAGATTTAAATTTAATGTTAACCGCTTTAATCTAGATTGCAGAAAATATGACTTGAGTAACAGAATCATCAGTGCTTGGAATACTTTACCTGACTCTGTGGTCTCTTCTCATAATCCTAAAAGCTTTAACCAAAAACTGTCTACAATTGACCTCACCCCATTCCTAAGAGGACCATAAGGGGCGTGCATAAGCGCACAAACGTGCCTACCATTCCTGTCCTATTGTTTTTCTTTTCTTCTTCATATATATATATATATTTTTCTATCTCAATGGCTTCTCTGATTATTCTGTTGTTAAAGTGTTCAGTTTTACACGATATTGACTTTAAAAAGACCAGAACTATCGCCAAAACTGAACACTTTAACAACAGAATAATCAGAGAAGCCATTGAGATAGAAAAACGCCCACACAGCATGAACAAACGAGATGACACCTCCCGCCTACCAGCCATTTGGAAACCCGCCCTTATTGACAAACGAGTCCCTAACACGAGGAATGACACCAGACCCACACTCACAAGGTCCACACAGGATGTCACCACCACATCCACCCAGAAAGCAGACCCAAACCCACACTGATCATGAAGCACCCACCAAGGACCAGAAGCCAGACCGCAGCTGCAACATTAGCCAATTCAAACCCTCCAATCCATTCATGCAGCAGACTGACACCCACTATGAAGATGTAGCACCACAAAGCCAAACAACAGCTATGCAGCTCACCAGCTCAAATCCCCTGCAGCACAGACTAGACTGAGCACAACCAAGCCCCCACCAACACAGGACACTCCCCAGCCAATCAGAGCACAGAAAAACCCCATCCAATCAGAGCACAGTCAAGCTCCCACCCAATCAGTTCAAACCCCACTAGCAGTTAAAAGGAAGAAACAGCTGCGATCACACATTGCTCCCAGAAGCACGGTTGAAGCCTGAAGATGACGAATGAGACTTCAAACGTTGCCAAGACACTTCCAATATTACACGGGAGAAAACCCAACAACCAAAGACCTATATATATATATATATATATATATATATATATATATATATATATATATATATATATATATATATATATATATATATATATATATATATATATATATTTTTCTATCTCAATGGCTTCTCTGATTATTCTGTTGTTAAAGTGTTCAGTTTTACACGATATTGACTTTAAAAAGACCAGAACTATCGCCAAAACTGAACACTTTAACAACAGAATAATCAGAGAAGCCATTGAGATAGAAAAACGCCCACACAGCATGAACAAACGAGATGACACCTCCCGCCTACCAGCCATTTGGAAACCCGCCCTTATTGACAAACGAGTCCCTAACACGAGGAATGACACCAGACCCACACTCACAAGGTCCACACAGGATGTCACCACCGCACATCCACCCAGAAAGCAGACCCAAACCCACACTGATCATGAAGCACGACCAAGGACCAGAAGCCAGACCGCAGCTGCAACATTAGCCAATTCAAACCCCTCCAATCCATTCATGCAGCAGACTGACACCCACTATGAAGATGTAGCACGACCACAAAGCCAAACAACAGCTATGCAGCTCACCAGCTCAAATCCCCCTGCAGCACAGACTAGACTGAGCACAACCAAGCCCCCACCAACACAGGACACTCCCCAGCCAATCAGAGCACAGAAAAACCCCATCCAATCAGAGCACAGCCAAGCTCCCACCCAATCAGTTCAAACCCCACTAGCAGTTAAAAGGAAGAAACAGCTGCGATCACACATTGCTCCCAGAAGCACGGTTGAAGCCTGAAGATGACGAATGAGACTTCAAACGTTGCCAAGACACTTCCAATATTACACGGGAGAAAACCCAACAACCAAAGACCTATATATATATATATATATATATATATATATATATATATATATATATATATATATATATATATATATATATATATATATATATATATATATATATATTTTTCTATCGGCTTCTCTGATTATTCTGTTGTTAAAGCGTTCAGTTTTACGATATTGACTTTTAAAAAGACCAGAACTATCGCCAAAACTGAACACTTTAACAACAGAATAATCAGAGAAGCCATTGAGATAGAAAACGCCCACACAGCATGAACAAACGAGATGACACCTCCGCCTACCAGCCATTTGGAAACCCGCCTTATTGACAAACGAGTCCCTAACACGAGGAATGACACCAGACCCACACTCACAAGGTCCACACAGGATGTCACCACCGCACATCCACCCAGAAAGCAGACCCAAACCCACACTGATCATGAAGCACCCACCAAGGACCAGAAGCCAGACCGCAGCTGCAACATTAGCCAATTCAAACCCTCCAATCCATTCATGCAGCAGACTGACACCCACTATGAAGATGTAGCACCACAAAGCCAAACAACAGCTATGCAGCTCACCAGCTCAAATCCCCTGCAGCACAGACTAGACTGAGCACAACCAAGCCCCCACCAACACAGGACACTCCCCAGCCAATCAGAGCACAGAAAAACCCCATCCAATCAGAGCACAGCCAAGCTCCCACCCAATCAGTTCAAACCCCCACTAGCAGTTAAAAGGAAGAAACAGCTGCGATCACACATTGCTCCCAGAAGCACGAAGCTGAAGCCTGAAGATGACGAATGATACTTCATCGAAACGTTGCCTAGACTCTTCCAATATTACAAGGGAGAAAACCCGAACAACCAAAGACCTATATATATATATATATATATATATATATATATATATATATATATATATATATATATATATATATATATATATATATATATATATATATATATATGTTTTCTGAGGTTTATATATATATATATATATATATACTTATTCCTCCTAATACTTACTCATATATATGTTTATATACTATATAATCTTTTTGTATGATACTTACATATATTGTGACAAAATAAATAAATAAATAAAATAAATAAATAAACTATTAATCTTCTCATCGTTCCCGTCACCCATCTCCTTCCACTTACGACTGTTGCTTTGCTTTGTTGCTTGTATCCTTACGATTTATACTGTAATTGATTGTTTCCTGGTTGCTTAACTGTAGCCTATGACAGTGGTGGTCAACCTGGTCCCTACCGCCCTCTAGTGGGCGTTCCAGCTTTCATGGTGGGCGGTAGGGGTTTTGTCCGATACTGAAGCACTTTCCTTTTTTTTTTAATTTAATTGACTTTTTAAAAAAATTTCGTAGCATTATTTAAAAACATTTTCATTAGGCTTTCATAAAATTCTCCGTGACAATTTAAATTTCTGAAAATATACTATTTGTACCACCCGCGCATAAGTTTAATTCACATTACATAAGTGGAACTAAATGCCGCTATAATGTGACCACAAACAAAAGAGCCTCGTCCCAGAATAGCTCACGCATCTCCCCCCACACCACCCAGCTGTAACAGACAAGCAGAGCTGGTAGCCGGCGCCCCCCCAACCCAATCCACGAGGTGTGAGAGGCATGCGCAGACGACAATACATGGCACATTACTGTGGAACCAGTGGGCGGTTAGAAAATTTTACTACTAACAGATAACAAAAGTGGGCAGTAGGTATAAAAAAGTTGACTACCTCGGCCTATGACTATCATTAAGTGTTGTATCATTAAGTACCCTATGACTATCATTAAGTTTTGTAAGTGTTGTACCTTGATGAAGGTATCTTTTCTTTTATGTTCAATGAGAGCATATGCACCAAGACAAATTCCTTGTGTGTCCAATCACACTTGGCCAATAAAAAATTATATTCTATTCTCTCACAGGAACAGAAGGACATTGATGGAAATCCTCAAAATGTTTCCCTTTTGGGATGGAGCAGAAACAGCAGCTGGGCCACCAACTCAGGTAGGAGGTATTTCAAAAGAGCAGGGGACAATTTGGGTGTTCAAAATCTTGTTATGGAACTTGGTATGGGATCGCTTCCTGAGCAACATGGAGATTTCAAACTAACTCTGGTTGATCTACTTTTAAGACTGTTGTGGAGATACAAAGAGAAAGGGACGTAACCTACTGACTAGCTCTAGAGGCTAATACTGAGGGCTGTAATTAATTTGTGTAAAACGTGGAGTACTTTTCCTGTGGTAGTTTATAGTAACTTTTCACGTGTGAAAATAGCAAATTCCTTTGCTTTTACAGGAGTGCTAAAAAGATAATTGAAGCAATATGGGTATTATAGACATCCATAGACACATTAGATTTGAATCAATCATGCAAAGTACAATTCAAAATGTCCTGAAGAAGATGATAAAGTTCCTGCCACAATTTTTCCTTTTGGGAATTATAACGGATTGTACAGTGACTGAGATTAAATTGATTTTGAACTTAATAACAGCAGCAAGGCTGTCGATTGGACAATATTGGAAGAAAAAAGAGTTACCTACAATAGAATAGAATTTTATTGGCCAAGTGTGATTGGACACACAAGGAATTTGTCTTGGTGCATATGCTCTCAGTGTACATAAAAGAAAAGATACGTTCATCAAGGTACAACATTTACAACACAATTGATGATCAATATATCAATATAAATCATAAGGATTGCCAGCAACAAGTTATAGTCATACAGTCATAAGTGGAAAGAGATTGGTGATGGGAACTATGAAACGATTAATAGTAGTGCAGATTCAGTAAATAGTCTGACAGTGTTGAGGGAATTATTTGTTTAGCAGAGTGATGGCCTTTGGGAAAAAACTGTTCTTGTGTCTAGTTGTTCTGGTGTGCAGTGCTCTATAGCGTCGTTTTGAGGGTAGGAGTTGAAACAGTTTATGTCCAGGATGCGAGGGATCTGCAAATATTTTCACGGCCCTCTTCTTGATTCGTGCAGTATACAGGTCCTCAATGGAAGGCAAGTTGGTAGCAATTATTTTTTCTGCAGTTCTAATTATCCTCTGAAGTCTGTGTTTTTCTTGTTGGGTTGCAGGACCGAACCAGACAGTTATAGAGGTGCAAATGACAGACTCAATAATTCCTCTGTAGAATTGGATCAGCAGCTCCTTGGGCAGTTTGAGCTTACTGAGTTGGCGCAGAAAGAACATTCTTTGTTGTCCTTTTTTAATGATGTTTTTGATGTTAGGTGTCCATTTGAGATCTTGCGATATGATAGAACCCAGAAATTTGAAGGTTTCTACTGTTGATACTGTGTTGTCAAGTATTGTGAGAGGTGGAAGTATGGAAGGGTTTTTCCTAAAGTCTACCACCATTTCTACGGTTTTGAGTGTGTTCAGTTCCAGATTGTTTTGGTTGCACCACAAGGCTAGTCATTCGACCTCTCGTCTATATGCGGATTCGTCATTGTCTCGAATGAGACCAATCACTGTTGTGTCATCTGCGAACTTCAGTAGCTTAACAAATGGATCATTGGAGATGCAGTCATTGGTATACAGAGAGAAGAGAAGGGGAGAGCACACAGCCTTGGGGGCCCCTGTGCTAATTGTACAGGTATTTGATGTGATCTTGCTTAGCTTCACCTGCTGCTTCCTGTTTGTTAGGAAGCTTGTGATCCACTTACAAGTCTGTTCCGGTACCTGTAGCTGGTTTAGCTTAGTTAGAAGAATGTCTGGAATGATGGTATTGAATGCTGAACTAAAGTCTACAAAAAGGACCCTTGCATAGGTCTTTGGAGACTCAAGATGTTGTAGGATGTAGTGCAGAGCCATATTAACAGCATCATCTGTTGATCTATTTGCTCGGTATGCAAATTGCAAGGGGTCTAAGAGCGGATTCGTGATGGTTTTCAGGTAGGAAAGCACTAGCCTTTCAAAGGTTTTCATGACTACAGATGTTAGAGCAACTGGTCTGTAATCATTCAGTTCCTTGATGGTGGGCTTCTTCGGCACTGGGATGATGGTAGAGCATTTGAAGCAAGAAGGAACATAGCACATCTCTAGTGATTTATTGAAAATATGGGTGAAGATGGGGGCCAATTGGTCAGCACAGAAGAATGGATATTGAAAGTTACTAACTTGGCTGAGATGGCTAAAATCTCAGCCTTTTTGAAAGACAATACGCAGGAAAGATATTTAATTGAATGGAAAAAATGGATTGATTATTTACAAAACAGATATCAGATTAAGAGATATCAGATTGCCTTTGAATAATTAGGATGTATTATTTTATATAATGGGGGGGGTTAGGAAATGAAAAGATTTGGATGAGGTTAATTGGATTAGAAGGGAAAATTTTATTCTATGTTTGGTTTATGTATAACAATACCTTGTGATTGACCCGGGAAGCCGGGGATTGAAGGAGGGGGAAGGGGTTTTATGGGGAGGGGGAAAGGGGAAAAATGTTTTTGTTTGTTAAAACTTTTTCAATAAAAAAAATCATGCAAAGTACAGATTTCCAATGTAAAAGAATAACATACAGTCATGGGAATAGAGTAGAGTACAGTAGAATAGGGAAGGGAAGGGAAGGGAAAGGAATAGAATAGGGAATAGAAAATGGAATGGAATTCTTTTTAATTTGCTTTTATGGGTTTTAAATTTTGTAAATTTTATAGGGTGTTATTGTATTTTAAATTTTGGCCAATTGAATAAGTTTTTTAAGGGGTTGTTCTTAATATTTTATGTGCTGTTCTTTTTGTATTTTATTCTGGCTGTGCACCGCCCTGAGTCTTTCAGGAGAAGGGCGGTATACAAATTAAAATATTATTATTATTATTATTATTATTATTATTATTATTATTATTATTATTATTATTATTATTATTATTATTATTATTATTATTATTAATTTATTGGTCAAGTGATTGGACACCCAAGATATCATTCTGGACCAGTAAGAGCCTCTCCAAATGGAGTTCTGCTTCCTCCCCTCTCCAATCTGGATGCAGCTAAGCTATGTGATGTACACGCAAAACAGTGGCATCTTTGCTGGGGAGCCCACCATGGTGGTGGCTAACTTGGCATCCAGAGACATAGCTGAATGGAGCTATCCTATAGTAACAGGTCCGTTCAGTTCTGCTTTTCTGCTTTGTGAAAAAAAAGGGAAAAAACATGGAAGGCTTTCCCGGGATTGTTTTCTAAGGATTGTTTTGTTCCTCTTTCAGATCCCTGTGCGTTTTGAGGAGGTGGCTGTGTACTTCACAGAGGAGGAGTGGGCGCTGCTGGATTCTAGCCAAAAATCTTTGTACAAGGAGGTCATGCTGGAGATTTATAGGAATGTGGCTACTCTCGGTAAGACCCCTCTTGACACTCAGTTTAGTAAATTAGGCAGGAGATTTTGTAGTCAGAGGTAATTGGGGAACATCTGGATAAAATAACACTTTCTGGAGCATTAAAAAGGGAAGAAATGATCCCTCCTTAGATATGTGATAGATCTGGGAGGTGAAGATGGTCCTAAATGGGTTTTCACGTTCTATTCTTATCAAAACCAAGTTAATCACCAGCTTAAGGTTGTGACTATGGCCTGTTCAGCCGCTTAATTTACAGATGTATCTGTTTCTAACTAGGGGCATAGATTCATGGAAAGGCAATTTCCTTAATATATGGCAAGTCAAATGTGAAATTGGGATCACATGACAATTGTAAGGGTTTAAATTGTATCTTACACTCCGAAAATTGTTATGTCCCGATGTCCTTTTTTTTTGTCTTATCCTTCAATATATTTCCTCATTTTTGCTCAATATGATCTTTGTTGAACAGGGGCTGTTCTTTGAAGGTTTGTTTCTGAAAGACTGGCAAGAACATTAATATTGTTTAGCATAAAATGGTTGCTAACTTCTTTATGTAGAGGCTGAGAAATAACTCCCTTTTCCTACTATAGGGGCCAGCAGAGTTTGATGTGTTTGTTCCTTTAAGAGAGACTTCTTAAAAGCAAGAAGCTCCTTGAAAACAAGAAGCATAAGGATATTTTTTTCCAACATTAATTAGGTCTGTTTATTTTGATCAAAGAATACAGAAACAAAAGAGGGAAACTCTTACTAATGATGAATTACAGATACAGTTAATGGATCATGTTGCTTAGAAGCTGTCTCAATTTCTGCACAGAATTTATAACAATTTTTTTTCTCTTCAAAGGTTATGAGCAAGAGAACGAGCATGACAAGGAGTCATGGCAAGTGTCATTGCAAACAATCAAGCAGGAGGTGGAAGAACCGATGATCGAAAAGCAAGGGAAACAAAAAAAGCAAGACAGAACCAACTCGAGGAATGTAAAAGAGAAATTTCCTCTATGTGTTGAACTCCATAACTTCCCGATCCAGGCAGATCCGAAAAGAAAGGGAAAATACCCAGTATGTGACAAAAGAGATCAACATAATTTTGATTTAAATGACGATTGCAAAACCCAGACTAAACGGAAACAATCTAAATACCGACAGCATGAAGAATGTATTGATCTTTCCTTCCCTCTTAATGGACCTGAAAAATTATGTAGGAAAAATAAGTCACGTACGTTTCTAAAATCTGGAAAGAATTTTAGTTTGAACGTCAGTCAGAGTTCCTCTGAAGGATTTCACCCAACACAGAAACCGCATAAATGCTCTGAGTGTGGGAAGAGCTTTAGTAACAGCAGGGCCCTTGCTTTCCATCGAAGGACCCACACGGATGAAAAACTATATAAATGTGTGAAGCGTAATAAGAACTTCCATAGAAACAGTATTCTTATTTGTCATGTTGGTGAGAAACTATATCAATGCATGGAGTGTGGGAAAAGCTTCATTGGGAACAAAGACCTCGCTCATCATAAAAAGACCCACATAGGGGAGAAACCATATAAATGCACAGAGTGTGGAAAGAGCTTCAGTAGTAACAGTGATCTTTCTTGCCATCAAAAGATTCATAAAGGGGAGAAACCATATAAAGGTCTGGAGTGTGGGAAGAGCTTCATTTTGAGCCATGATGTTACCATACATAAAAGGATCCACACAGGCGAGAGGCCATATAAATGTATGGAATGCGGAAAGAGTTTCAATAGAAACAGTGCCCTTACTAACCATCAAAGGATCCACACAGGGGAGAAGCCGTACGAGTGCAAGGAGTGTGGGAAGACCTTTAGTAGCAGCAGTGCCCTTACTTGCCATCGAAGAATCCACACAGGGGAGAAGCCATATGAATGTTTTGAGTGTGGAAAGAGCTTCAGTAGTAGCAGCGCCATTACCTACCATCAAAGGATACACACTGGAGAGAAACCATATGAATGCATCCAGTGTGGAAGGAGTTTCAGTAGCAACAGTGCTCTTATTAACCATCAAAGGATCCACACAGGGGAGAAGCCATATGAATGTGTTCAGTGTGGAAAGAGCTTCAGTAGTAGCAGTGCCATTACCTACCATCAAAGGATACACACTGGAGAGAAACCATATGACTGCATGCAGTGTGGAAGGAGTTTCAGTAGCAACAGTGCCCTTACCAACCATCAAAGGATCCACACAGGGGAGAAGCCATATGAATGTGTTGAGTGTGGAAAGAGCTTCAGTAGTAGCAGCGCCATTACCTACCATCAAAGGATACACACTGGAGAGAAATCATATGAATGCATGCAGTGTGGAAGGAGTTTCAGTAGCAACAGTGCCCTTACTAACCATCAAAGGATCCACACAGGGGAGAAGCCGTACGAGTGCACGGAGTGTGGGAAGACCTTTAGTAGCAGCAGTGCCCTTACTTACCATCAAAGAATCCACACAGGGGAGAAGCCATATGAATGTGTTGAGTGTGGAAAGAGCTTCAGTAGCAGCAGCGCCATTACCTACCACCAAAGGATACACACTGGAGAGAAATATGAATGCATGCAGTGTGGAAGGAGTTTCAGTAGCAACAGTGCCCTTACTAACCATCAAAGGATCCACACAGGGGAGAAGCCGTACGAGTGCAAGGAGTGTGGGAAGACCTTTAGTAGCAACAGTGCCCTTACTTACCATCGAAGAATCCACACAGGGGAGAAGCCATATGAATGTGTTGAGTGTGGAAAGAGCTTCAGTAGTAGCAGCGCCATTACCTACCATCGAAGGATACACACTGGAGAGAAACCATATAAATGCATGCAGTGTGGAAGGAGTTTCAGTAGGAACAGTGCCCTTACTAACCATCTAAGAATCCACACGGAAGAAACCATATAAATGCAAGGAGTGTGGAGAAAGCTTTAGATGGAGCAGTGACCTTACTTCCCATCAGAGGTGAAATTATATTGCCAAGATGCCAGCTGTCCAATTCAACAAGAAGCAAGAATCTCCCCAGGGTTTTTTGATCAAGATTCATTGAAGAGAATAGGATAGTTACTTTTGGCTAGCTTCTGCAATCTTCTGAATGTTCTTTAATCGGGCCTGGGAAGACTGCTTGGGGAATCCTGGGGCCGGAAGGGAAAGTTGGGTGAGAGGCGAGTATGTTAGTCCCTTTCCCCTGGGTGAGAGCTGGGGGAGGAGTGGCTCTCTGATGGATGAGATATATACAGAGGAACTGAGGGGGATGAAATACATGACACGTCTAGAGCACCGCTGGCAGAAGACAAGGCATTAACTCGATCGAACACTAGTAAGAGCTGCTATTAAGGCCTACCTTGTGGCAATTCATGCGGCGAAGTGTAAATACTTCACGCTAATTGCGTTCTGCAGATAATCACCCAGCGACACCTCTTTAAGGTGGGCCTCTTCCTCCTGGAGAAGGAGGAGGTTGAGATCCACCTGAAGGGGTGCGCTGAGGAATTTGCGGATTTTCTGGAAGACAAAATCACTCGACTTTGTTCCCAGATAGAGGCTGGCATGGTTGCTGGTCTGGTGGAAGCCCCTGAGGCAGGTTCTTGCCCTGTTATCTGAGAACAGTTTGACCCTGTTGCTCCTGAGGAAGTGGAGAGGATCCTAGGGAGTATGCGCACTAGCACCTGTGTTTTAGATCGATGTCCCTCCTGGCTTTTGAAAGCTTACCAAGAGGTGACAGGCAGGTGGATTCTGGCGGTAATTAATGCTTCCCTACAGGAGTGGGTAGTGCCCTGGCACTTTAAGGAGGCTGTGGTCCGCCCTCTTCTTAGAAGCCATCGCTGGATTCCACCTTGTTGGATAATCTCCGACCTGTCTCCAGTCTTCCCTTTTTGGGGAAGATTGTTGAGAAGGTGGTCGTGCGGCAGCTCCAGAGGTTTCTGGATGAAACAGATTATCTCGACCCGTACCAGTTATTTATTTATTCACATTTTTATACCGCCCTTCTCCGAAGACTCAGGGCGGTGTACAGCAAGTAAAACGACAATAATCCAAAAACCATTTAAAATACCATAACAAAATTAAAAATCTAATTAAACTGCTGTATACTTAAAAATATTAGATAAAAATTACAAAAGATAAAAACCCCTGTTAAGAAACCCGCTAAAATCCCCAAATATTAAAATCAATCAATCAGGCCAGCCCCGCTTGGTGAAAAAAGAAAGTCTTGAGCTCTCGTTTAAAGGTCCGAAGATCAGGGAGAAGACGGAGTCCCACCGGCAGCTCGTTCCACAGAGCCGGGCCCCCCACAGAGAATGCTCTTCCCCTGGGGGTTGCCAGCCGACATTGGTTGGCCGACGGCACCCTAAAGAGGCCCTCCCTGTGAGAGCGCACTGGACGCACCGGACAATGGGAGGTAACTGGCGGCAGCAGGCGGTCCCGTAAATATCCCGATCCGATGCCATGGAGCGCTTTAAAGGTGATAACCAACACCTTGAAGCGCACCCGGAAGACCACCGGCAACCAATGCAGCCCGCGCAGGAGAGGTGTTACATGGGAGCTACGAGGAGCTCCCTCAATCCCCCGCGCGGCCGGATTCAGGCCTGGATTTGGGACAGAAACAGCATTGGTTGCAATTCTGGATGATCTCTGGCAGGAGTGGGATGAGGTACTGTAGTGCATCCATCCTTGCTCTACTTCACCTCTCAGCGGCTTTCAATACCATTGACCGTGGTACCCTCCTGGAGCGGATTCAGGGGATGGGAGTGGGAGGCCTTGTGCTATCCTGGTTTACTTCCTTCCTCTGTGACTGCTCTCAGTCAGTGTTGATAGGAGGGGAGAGATCCAGCCCTTGCCCACTGCTTTGCAGGGTTCCGAATGAGTTAAGTGATGCTGTGTCCTCCCTCCCGCAGTGCCTGGGGGCTGTTAGGGGCTGGTTGGGGAGCAACAGGTTGAAATTAAAACCTGGCAAGACTGAGTGGTTCTGGGTTTGGGGTTTGTTGCCTCAGAAAAAATTGCCACCTTTGGTTTTGGATGGGATGGCACTACCCCAAACAAACCCTGTGTGTAATCTGGGGATTCTCCTGGGCTGATGACTCCTGCTCAAGGAGCAGGTGGCGGTTGTGCCAAGAGGACCTTTGCACAACTGTGCCACTTACACCCTTTCCTGGACCAACAATCCTTACTCATAGTCACTCATGCCCTAGTCACTTCCCATCTCGACTATTGCAACACACTCTACATGGACCTGCCCTTGAAAAGCATCCGGAAGCTCCAGTTGGTGCAAAATGCAGTGGTCCGCATGGTTTTGTGCAGATTCCGATCTGCACATGTATCACCTCTTCTGTGGGAGTTGCATTGAGTGCCGATTTGCTTCTGGGTGCAATTCAAGGTGCTGGTTGTCACCTTTAAAGCCCTTCATGCTTGGGACCAGGTTATCTGAGGGATCATCTCTTGTTGGTCACATCTACCTGACCCATCAGAGCAGGGAGGCAGGGAATGCTGCGAGTCCCATCCACCTAGAGAGATACACCTGGTGGGATCCAGAAGAAGATGGAGGCCTTCTCCGTGATGCCTCCCTCTCTCTGGAACATTATTCCTCCAGAGATTAGAATGGCCTCCACTCTAACAACCTGGTTCTGCCAGAGGGCCTGGGGAACCCCGAGTAGGATGGAGCCCATTAAATGGCTCGTGTGATTTGCTGTCGCTGGGGCAGGGTGTGTGGGGTGATTTTATTGTATTAATTTATTTGATTCTTGTTTTATTAGTTTTATTGTTTTAAATGAGGTTTTATATTCTGTAAGCCGCCTTGAGTTGCCATGTGCAAATAAGTGGCAATATAAGTTCAATAAATATACAAACAAACAAACAAAAATAAATAAATAGTTGCAGAAATGGAAACAATGTATCCTGTCACTTTTGGAAGGATGTTATCCCAAGTCTCTCTCACTCTTACAGCAGAAAGTTTCTTATGCTCACTGTGAATTGGTGAGAAAGTTGTTCTCGATTGATAAAAGAAATGTCCAGGTGACCAGGCTGCGAGTTTTTCCTGGACGGTTATCATGTATTAACGTTTGTTAAACGTGATGTCATGTAATCATCCATTTGTGACTTCCTGCTGGTTTCCCCATTGAGTTTGCTCTTAAGAAGCCAGTGGTAAAGATTGCATATAGTAATCCAGGGACTGTGGGATGCTGTTACCTTGTAATCGCAAGCTAGTCTCTGAATGCCTGGATCATGATCATTTGACTGCAAGGATCCATCATAAATACTATTCGTTCGACACTGTCATAAATTTGAACGTTTACTAAATGACCCAAAGAGATTTTGGGTCCAGAATTGAAGAAGCTTCTTGGATAAGAAGTGAAACATCTTCAAGGGAAAAAAAATGAAGTCCAGATACATTTTGGAAAAGCACCTTTAGGACAACCATGACCTGGATGATTGAGAATCTCCATAGATCAGGGGTCTCCAACCTTGGCGACTTTTAAGACTTGTGGACGTCAACTCCCAGAATTCCTTAGCCAGCTTTGCTGGTTGAGGAACTCAGTGAGTTGAAGTCCACAGGTCTTAAAGTTGGCAAGGTTGGAGACCCCTGCCATAGATAGTCACTGAATGAATGGTTGTTAATGGAAGACCGTTTGCATTACTCTAGAGTTGCATTAGGCCAATCTGTCATATCATGTAACTCTTGTTAGGTGAAGGATGGATGACTTAGAAAGTTTAAGAATTCAAATATGACTTTACAAAAGAGTGTTGTTGATTTTAGCCCCCTTTTCAAAATGATGTGATTATAATTCTCTGCTGAAATTAATTATCAATTAACTGCCCTGCAATTTGTGCTTACAATGTCTGCTGATAGGATTACCTATTTAAAGTCTAGAAAAGTGATGTTAGTGCATTCTAAGAGAGGAAAGAACACGTAGGATTTGGCAGTATATGTTTTTATACATTTTGCTTGCATGAGCAATTTAATATCTATTTTAAGGACTTTTATGCCCTGGAGAATTATCTTAAGATAAAAAAGAATAATTTTGTTTCCGGATCTTTCTAAATACAAAATAGTACATACGGGTAGTCCTCTAGTTACAATCACAATTGAGCTCACAATTTATATTGCTAAGTGAAACGTTAAGTGAGTTCGCCCCATTTTGCGACTTCTTGCAAACATTTGTTAAGTGAATCACTGCAATTGTTAAGTTATTAACCACTTGTGAAGCCAGTGACCCATTGGGCTTTTCCATTGACTCTGCTTGTCAAAAGGTCACCACATGACCCTGGGATCCTGCAACCGTCATATGTATGAGCCGTTTATCAAGCATCCGAATGTTGATCACGTGGCCATGAGGTTGCTGCAATGATTTCAAGTGTCAAAAACAGCCATAAAGTCGCTTTTTTCAGTGCCTTTGTAACTTTGAACGGTCACGAAACGAACTGTTGTAAGTGGAGAACTGGGGGTGCGGTGGCTCAGTGGCTAAGACGTTGAGCTTGTTGATCAGAAAGGTCGGCAGTTCGAATCCCTGGCGCTGCATAACGGAGTGAGCTCCCGTTTCTTGTCCCAGCTTCTGCCAACCTAGCAGTTCGAAAGCATGTAAAAAAATGCAAGTAGAAAAATAGGGACCACCTTTGGTGGGAAGGTAACAGCATTCCGTGTGCCTTCGGCATTGAGTCATGCCGGCCACATGACCACAGAATCGTCATCTGACAGCGCTGGCTCTTCTGCTTAGAAATGTAGATGAGCACCACCCCCTAAAGTCAGGAATGACTAGCACGTATGTGCGAGGGGAACCTTTAACTTTTAAGTGGAAAACTACCTGTACTGCACTATTCCTCAAATGAAAGGTCTATTTGGGGGATTTATTATCTTTACTCAGAAAACCTTTGGGCCGCAATCCTAAAACAGATTTGGGTAAGAGTTACATTTCCTGGAAAAGGTGAAACCTGCATCATGTTATTTCCCATTCTAAGAAAATGGGAGGAAACTCCGTTCTCTGAAGGTCATCTATCCATGCTTAAACACATATGGGCTTTGCTGTTGGAAAGGCACTCATTTTTTTTTTTAATCGAGAAGGTTTCAGTAATCAAACTGCAGGAGGAAGGGGCAAAGTTTCAGACTGGTGACCCGAGATGGGTCATATGGAACACACCAATCAGATTTGTGAATAAAAGCATCCGAGAGCTAGGACCATAGATTTATTTTTAAAAATGTGCCCACCTGGTTTAACACAGAGTTTCTACAAAATCGGTACGTTTTCTGGGGACTTGCAATCGGATCAAACTGGGATGAAGTGTGGGGAACCCTCTGAAAAATAACTTCAGTGTTGGAAGATTTCTTATAGCAATAGAACTTAGACTTATATGCTGCTTCACAGTGCTTTACAGCCCTCTCTAAGACAGGGGTCTCCAACCTTGGCAACTTTCAGACTTGTGGACTTCAACTCCCAGAGTCCCTCAGCCAGCAAAGCTGGCTGAGGAACTCTGGGAGTTAAAGTCCACAAGTCTGAAAGTTGCCAAGGTTGGAGACCCCTGCTCTAAGAGGTTTACAGACTCAGCCTATTGCCCCCAACAATCTGGGTCCTCATTTTACTGATCTTGGAAGGATGGAAGTTGAGCCTGGTGAAATTCGAACTGCCAAATTGCGGTCAGTCAGCAGAAGTAGCCTGCAGTACTGCATTCTAACCACTGCATCACCACAGCTCCCATAACCCCAGAGGGTCGGTGTTGACCTGTGATTCTCCAACCTTGGCAACTAAGACTTGTGGACTTCAACTCCCAGAATTCCCCAGCCAGCTGGAATGAAGGAATTAAGCCCTTCGGTTTCCTCCATGTTGCCCATTGCCATCTTATTTTTTCCAGCCATACGATGCATGGTTTCCTTGACTCCCCTCTTTAATTTACTGCAGCTCCTTGGGCAGTTTGAGCTTTCCTGCATTTCTTTGCAGGAATTACTGATCTATGATTCCAGGCCTCTGTCGGCATTATCTGTCCTGATGCACCTGCTGGTAGTTTTCTTTCAGAAACTTTACTGCCATGTCTGACCAACCTTCTGTCTATTTTCTGTGCCTAAACAAAAGCTCTTTCTGCAAGGTACAGTGCCTTCTTATTTGTTGTTTGTACTTCAATTAACCAAATAGACAAATGCCCCAGGTGTTCTAATCCCTCAGGTGGGGACTCTGCAGCCAGCAAAGTGTAGTTCAGGATGGGAGGGGGCACCTTTGAGATGTTGTCTTTTGACAAGCATGGTCTCCTTTGAGCTGATCTGAGCGACTATTTGTAACACATGGTTTGCCGGACATATTAGTCTCGGATAATGGGTCGCAGTTCACTGCCACTTAATTTGAAGGATACTTGGCTGAAATGGGCATCCGACATTTATTTTTATTTATTTTATTTATCACATTTATATACCGCCCTATCTCCAGGGGACTCAGGGCGGTTCACAGGCAAGTAAAAAGCACATATAAATACAGACTAAAATAACAGTTAAAAAACTTATTCTACATGGCCGAATTATTAAAAAACAATATAAATAATAAAACCCATTTAAAACCAATATAAATTTAAAATCTAATCCAGTCCTGCGCAGATGAATAAATGTGTTTTAAGCTCGCGACGGAAGGTTCGGAGGTCCGGAAGTTGACGAAGTCCTGGGGGGAGTTCGTTCCAGAGGATGGGAGCCCCCACAGAGAAGGCCCTTCACCTGGGCGTCGCCAGACGACACTGCCTAGCTGACGGCACCCTGAGGAGTCCCTCTCTGTGAGAGCGCACGGGTCGGTGAGAGGTATTCGGTAGCAGTAGGCGGTCGCGTAAGTAACCCGGCCCTATGCCATGGAGCGCTTTAAAGATGGTTACCAAAACCTTGAAGCGCACCCGGAAGGCCACAGGTAGCCAGTGCAGTCTGCGCAGGATAGGTGTCACACGGGAGCCACAAGGGGCTCCCTCTATCACCCGCGCAGCCGCATTCTGAACTAACTGAAGCCTCCGGATGCCCCCCAAGGGGAGCCCCATGTAGAGAGCATTGCAGTAATCCAGACGAGACGTCACGAGGGCGTGAGTGACCGTGCATAGGGCATCCCGGTCTAGAAAGGGGCACAACTGACGCACCAGGCGGACCTGGTAGAAGGCTCTCCTGGAGACGGCCGTCAAATGATCTTCAAAAGACAGCCGTTCATCCAGGAGGATGCCCAAGTTGCGCACCCTCTCCATCGGGGCCAATGACTCGCCCCCAACAGTCAGCCGTGGACTCAGCTGACTGTACCGGGATGCCGGCATCCACAGCCACTCTGTCTTGGAGGGATTGAGCTTGAGCCTGTTTCTCCCCATCCAGACCCGTACGGCTTCCAAACATCGGGACAGCACTTCGATAGCTTCGTTGGGGTGGCCCGGTGTGGAAAAGTACAGCTGGGTGTCATTAGCGTACAGCTGGTACCTCACACCGAAGCCACTGATGATCTCACCCAGCGGCTTCATATAGATGTTGAACAGAAGGGGCGAGAGAATCGACCCACAAGTGAGGCGCCTCGGGGCCGACCTCTGCCCCCCTGTCAACACCGTCTGCGGCCGATCGGAGAGATAGGAGGAGAACCACCGATAAACGGTGCCTCCCACTCCCAATCCCTCCAACCGGCGCAGCAGGATACCATGGTTGATGGTATCAAAAGCCGCTGAGAGGTCTAATAGGACCAGGGCAGAGGAACAACCCCTATCCCTGGCCCTCCAGAGATCATCCACCAACGCGACCAAAGCCGTCTCAGTGCTGTAACCGGGCCGGAAACCGGACTGGAACGGGTCTAGATAGACAGTTTCATCCAGGTGTAGGGGAAACTGATATGCCACCATACTCTCTACAACCTTCGCCGCGAAGCGAAGGTTGGAGACCGGACGATAATTACCTAAAACAGCCGGGTCCAGGGAAGGCTTCTTGAGGAGGGGCCTCACCACCGCCTCTTTCAAGGTGGCCGGAAAGACTCCCTCCAACAAAGAAGCGCTTGTAATCGCCTGGAGCCAGCCTCGTGTCACCTCCTGAGTGGCCAGCACCAACCAGGAGGGGCACGGGTCCAGTAAACACGTGGTGGCATTCAACCTATCCAACAACCTGTCCATGTCCTCGGGAGCCACAGGGTCAAACCCATCCCAAACAATGTCACCAAGACATGCCCTCTTGGCGCCATTCCATCCAGCTAGTAATGGCCTTGCAGAACGTTTTGTAGGACATGCCAAGGAGCCACTGTCCAGGATTAGCCCGGGGGGCTGGCAAGCCAAAATTGACACCTTCTTGGCCGTCCAGCATGGGACACCTTGCATGGCCATTGGCCGCAGCCCAGCTGAGTTATTAATGGGAAGGAGACTCCGATGCCCATTAGACAGACTAAATCCAAATTATTCCCCTGATGGGTATCCAACAACAAGAGATAAAACAAGGGTTTTTACAACAGGTGCTCCTGTCTTCACCAGGAATTATAGTGAAGGTCCACTTTGGTTGGCAGGAACAATCTTAGAGATGACAGGCCCCAAATCTTATTTAGTTGACATGGGCGATGGGAGGGTCTGGAAAAGGCACATCGATCAACTACGTAAAAGGTTGGAAGCCAAGATAGAAACACAACAACCAGGCCCTGACTACCAAATGTTTACACCAACAGCTAACTCAAGCCCAAGGTGGCCGGAGGACTTATCTGGGAATTACGAAGTCCAGTGACGCCCCACGATCCCTCCAGAAGTCAGCAGGAAAGAATCTGCCCCTAATCCAGGCCCGGAGGGCCAATTGGAGGAGCTGGGATGAACAGAGAGTCCCTCTGACCAGCTCGACTCCCCACCAGGGAATGAATTGTGCAGGTCAGCCAGGCTCAGGAAACGCCTCGGCTACCTGCGTGATTACGTTTGTAAATAATATGTAAATATTAGACTAAGTGTGTTCTGGGAGGAGAGGAGTGTTATGTATTTGAATTATTGGAGGGAAATTTGGGCGGGAAAAAGCACGTTTCTGATTGGCTGATGCCTCAGCCCAAATACTATATAAGGAGGACTGTTTTGCTAGTTGCTTGGCTGGGTTCTCGCAATAAACTTAAGAGCTGTTGTCACCAATGACTGCCTCCTGCCTCCTCATTGCCCAAACTTAGCAGGCCCTGTGCTAATTGTACAAGTATCTGATGTGATGGTAACATGTCCAGAAGAAGTGCATATGGAATAGGATCAAATATGAGAAAACTCAGAAGCCTCAAAAGTCAACTTTTGTAGGGTATCAGAAGGCCTTTTAAGAGACTGAAGCACTTCAAATTCATGTGAAGTCCAGGCAAGATTCCCCCTTTTTTAAAAACCTGGTACTTTCACAAATTTCTCTAGTGGGAAAGAAACTCTGATGGAGTTTCTTTCCTTGCTGCCCAATCAGAGTGAAGGGATCCCTCCACTGGCACATAAACAAGACTTGAAAACGGAATAGGAACATATCAGAAGAAACACAAAGCCCAAATCGGAAACACTACAATTTCCAGTTCTACTTCCCTAGTTTACTTTTTAATGATCAGTTTATGTATCTGATGAGAATATCTCAGGACACCCTTGACCTTTTCCTGAAATTGATCTGAATTGATTGGGGGACCACGTCCTGTAGTGCAAAATAAAAGCTTGCATTGCTTCATGATGGCCTTCGTTGTGAAAACATTTCATGAGCAAGTGTTTCATTCCGTTCTAGATCTCCAAATGCTTCAGGAATTTCTGTATTAATGTCTTTAGTAAAAGGATCATTTCTTTGCAGGAATTACTGACCTATGACTCCAGGCCTCTGTCGGCATTATCTGTCCTGATGCACCTGCTGGTAGTTTTCTTTCAGAAACTTTAGTGCCATGTCTGACCAACCTTCTGTCTATCTTCTGTGCCTATCCTGACCTTTGGAACTCAAGACTCACATCCACAGACTGGTTTGGGGGAGAATCTCCCATGCTCAGATCAGCTCAAAGGAGACCATGTTTGTCAAAAGACAACATCTCAAAGGTGCCCCCTCCCATCCTGGACTACACTTTGCCGGCTGCAGAGTCCCCAGCTGAGGGATTAGAACACCTGGGGCATTTGTCCTTTTTGTTAACTGAAGTACAAACCACAAATAAGAAGGCACTGTACCTTGCAGAAAGAGCTTTTGTTTAAGTTTGTACTTTGCACAGGTTACGCAACCTTCTATAAATTCAGGAAGTGTCCTGGTGACCAAATTTCCACTCAGAACAATAGTGTTTGTTCAATTGTCCAGGGGCCCAGGTTTTGCAGACAGAACAGTAGTGTTTGCCTTGAAGACGAGGACCAGTTGGTTCATTTGCTTTGACCTGGTTTCCCCTTTGGTGGTGGGGGGGAAAGAGACCATCCCCTCTGCTCTACCCTTCTGCCCAAAAGTCTCCCTGTTCTTCTCTCTGAATCCTAGAAATCTAATCCTGCAAGAGCAACATCTCAAAGGTGTAATGAGGGTGTTCTCCCATCCTGTGCTACACTTTGCAGGCTGCACAAATGATTACAAGATGAAAGCTTTGCTGCTCTCATAAATATCTTTTAGGCGTATTCAGCAACACAAACTATGTTATAAGGCAATTTGACAGGTTAGCATCATCCCTTACAGATAAGCTGGCTAGGAGAAAAGAATAGAATAGAATAGAATTTTATTGGCCAAATATGATTGGACACAAGAAATTTGTCTTGGTGCATATGCTCTCTAGTTCAGCTCATCCTTCTGTAGACTGCAGATGACATTAAAACATTTATAATTAAACCCGATTAGAAATTTGAGATGAGAAAAAATGTATGCAAATTGCCTTTATTGGCAGTCACAATGTTTTCAAATGGTCCATTTCACCCCCAAAAGCATCTCTGTTTTTATCACAAAATTTCTTCCTGAATTCCTAGGCTGATGGCCTCTGCACGGTAAGAGGCACAGAGAAGCCACGCCAAATCGAAGATGTTAAGTTTGGGCAATGAAGAGGCAGGAGATGGTCATTGGTGACAACAGCTCTTAAGTTATATATGATTATATGATCCAAGATGGCTTATATGATTCAAGATGGCGCCGACGAAGGCTGCCTCGGTGAAATGCTCTCTAATTGTTTCTTTATTTCTAATTGTTCTCTGTGACTCACTACGGATTTCCTACTCACGAGACCATCTGCTAAAAATTAAGGAACATTTCTTTAAGGAGCAGCTTTCTTTAATCTCACCCCCGCCTGTCTTTACAAACACGGAGGAAATTCTAACACAGGAGGAGGCAATTCCCACGGAGCCATGGATTACTAAAAAAACCAAACGACGGAAACGAAGGAAGAGAGGTAAGCGATCTGGGATCTTAATCAGGCTAAGAACTCACATTAAAACTCCTCTGCCTTCAATTTTCCTAACAAATATACGCTCACTTGCAAATAAGATGGATGAAATACTCCTCTTAAACAAATACTATTCTGATTTTCGCAATTCAGCAGTCCTATGCTTCTCTGAAACCTGGTTAAATGAATCAATTGAAAATAGCAGCCTGAACATTCCAGGGTTTCAGATTGAACGATCAGACAGGATTCCAGAAACATCTGGTAAAAAGAAAGGAGGAGGCTTATGCCTATATATTAATAGAAACTGGTGTCAAGATTTTAATATAATTTACAAATTCTGTGACAACAATTTAGAGACTCTAATTATCAACTGCAAACCTTACTATTCGCCTCGTGAATTTTCCTCATTTCTTCTAATTGCTGTTTATGTCCCACCACAAGCCTGTGTAAACAAGGCATTACGAACTCTAGCTGACCAAATCATGGAGGCTGAAGCCAAACACCCTGATTCACTGGCCATTGTTTTGGGAGATCTAAACAAGGCAAACTTAAGGAAAGAGCTACCAAAATACTTTCAGCATGTCAATTGTCCCACCAGAGGCAAGAATACTCTAGACCATTGCTACACAACACTAAAAGATGCCTATCGGTCTTTACCACGTGCAGCTGTAGGACACTCTGATCATTGCATGATTCACCTTGTACCTGCTTACAGGCAAAGACTTAAAGCCACAAAACCAATAATTAAATCAGTGAAAACCTGGACGGAGGAATCAGAATTAAAGCTACAGGCATGTTTTGACTGCACTGATTGGAATATTTTTAAAGATACCTCTGCAGACCTGGATGAACTCACAGATACTGTAACATCATATGTCAGCTTCTGTGAAGACCTATGTGTACCTACAAGGAACTTGCGAATACACAGTAACAACAAACCTTGGTTTACATCTAAACTTAAGCAGCTACGACATTCCAAAGAGGAAGCCTACAGAAAAGGTGATAAAATGCTGTACAATCAGGCCAGAAATGCACTAACAAGGGAGATCAGAGCAGCAAAAAGAAGCTACTCTGAAAAGCTAAAGAATCAGTTTTCAGCAAATGAACCAGCAAACATGTGGAAAACTCTTAAAAATATCACCGGCTATGGCAAACCTCCTTTCCAGGCTGAAGGTAATCAACAACTGGCAGATGACCTGAATGAGTTTTACTGCAGGTTTGAAAGGAAACTACAGCCACCTATCTCCACAACCCCCATCTCAGACACACCAACAACAGCCAAGCCTCCTACAACTTGCACAGTCACTCATGCGCTCGTTACCTCTTGCTTGGATTACTGTAATGCTCTCTACATGGGGCTCCCCTTGAAGTGCGCTCGGAGGCTTCAGTTAGTCCAGAATGCAGCTGCGTGGGTTATAGAGGGAGCTACGCGTAGCTCCCATGTAACACCGCTCCTGCGCAGCCTGCACTGGCTGCCTGTGGCCTTCCGGGTGCACTTTAAGGTGTTGGTTATGACCTTTAAAGCGCTCCATGGCTTAGGACCTGGGTACTTACGGGACCGCCTGCTGTTACCACACGCCTCCCACAGACCCGTACGCTCCCATAGAGAGGGACTTCTCAGGGTACCGTCCGCCAAACAATGTCGGCTGGCGGCCCCCAGGGGAAGGGCCTTCTCTGTGGGGGCTCCCACACTCTGGAACGAGCTTCCCCCGGGTTTACGCCAAATACCTGACCTTCGGAAATTTCGTCGCGAACTCAAGACCCATCTTTTTATCCGCGCGGGGCTGGCTTAAATTGGGATTTTAATGTTAAATTTATTAATTTTAAACGGGGTCTTAGCATGGTAAATTTTAATCACTGGGCTAATTTAACATAACATAACATAACATAACATCAGAGTTGGAAGGGACCTTGGAGGCCTTCTAGTCCAACCCCCTGCCCAGGCAGGAAACCCTACACCATCTCAGTCAGATGGTTATCCAACATTTTCTTAAAAATTTCCAGTGTTGGAGCATTCACAACTTCTGAAGGCAAGTTGTTCCACTTATTAATTGTTCTAACTGTCAGGAAATTTCTCCTTAGTTCTAAGTTGCTTCTTTCCTTGATCAGTTTCCACCCATTGCTTCTTGTTCTACCCTCAGGTGCTCTGGAGAACAGCCCGACTCCCACTTCTCTGTGGCAGCCCCTGAGATATTGGAACACTGCTATCATGTCTCCCCTGGTCCTTCTTTTTGTTAAACTAGACATACCCAGTTCCTGCAACCGTTCTTCATATGTTTTATCCTCCAGTCCCCTAATCATCTTTGTTGCTCTTCTCTGCACTCTTTCTAGAGTCTCAACATCTTTTTTACATCGTGGCGACCAAAACTGGATGCAATATTCCAAGTGTGGCCTTACCAAGGCATTATAAAGTGGTACTAGCACTTCACGTGATCTTGATTCTATCCCTCTGTTTATGCAGCCCAGAATTGTGTTGGCTTTTTTAACAGCTGCTGCACACTGCTGGCTCATATCTAGATGGTTATCCACTAGGACTCCAAGATCCCTCTCACAGGTACTACTATTGAGCAAGGTACCACATATACGGTACTGGTGCATTTTGTTTTTTTGGCCTAAATTTAAATAAGTTTTTTAAATCGTATTTTAAACTTGTATATTGTATTGTCGGTTTTATTATGCCTGTACACCGCCCTGAGTCCTTCCGGAGAAGGGCGGTATAAAAATCAAATAAAATAAATAAAATAAATAAATAAACTGACCACATTTCAGAAAAGGAAGTGCAGGACCTATTTCACAGACAAAAGCCAGGAAAAGCTCCAGGCCCAGACAAGATAACTCCTTCTTGCTTAAAAGTCTGTGCTGACCAATTGGCCCCATCTTCATCCATATTTTCAATAAATCACTAGAGATGTGTTATGTTCCTTCTTGCTTCAAACGCTCTACCATCATCCCAGCGCCGAAGAAGCCCACCATCAAGGAACTGAATGACTACAGACCGGTGTCTTTAACATCTGTAGTCATGAAAACCTTTGAAAGGCTAGTGCTTTCCTACCTGAAAACCATCACAGATCCACTGTTAGACTCCTTGCAATTTGCATACCGAGCAAATAGATCAACAGATGATGCTGTTAATATGGCTCTGCACTACATCCTACAACATCTTGAGTCTCCAAAGACCTATGCAAGGGTCCTTTTTGTAGACTTTAGTTCAGCATTCAATACCATCATTCCAGACATTCTTCTAACTAAGCTAAACCAGCTACAGATACGGAACAGACTTGTAAGTGGATCACAAGCTTCCTAACAAACAGGAAGCAGCAGGTGAAGCTAAGCAAGATCACATCAAATACCTGTACAATTAGCACAGGGGCCCCCCAAGGCTGTGTGCTCTCCCCACTTCTCTCTGTATACCAATGACTGCATCTCCAATGATCCATCTGTTAAGCTACTGAAGTTCGCAGATGACACAACAGTGATTGGTCTCATTCGAGACAATGACGAATCCGCATATAGACGAGAGGTCGAACGACTAGCCTTGTGGTGCAACCAAAACAATCTGGAACTGAACACACTCAAAACCGTAGAAATGGTGGTAGACTTTAGGAGAAACCCTTCCATACTTCCACCTCTCACAATACTTGACAACATAGTATCAACAGTAGAAACCTTCAAATTTCTAGGTTCTATCATATCGCAAGATCTCAAATGGACAGCTAACATCAAAAACATCATTAAAAAAGGACAACAAAGAATGTTCTTTCTGCGCCAACTCAGTAAGCTCAAACTGCCCAAGGAGCTGCTGATCCAATTCTACAGAGGAATTATTGAGTCTGTCATTTGAACCTCTATAACTGTCTGGTTCGGTTCTGCAACCCAACAAGAAAAACACAGACTTCAGAGGATAATTAGAACTGCAGAAAAAATAATTGCTACCAACCTGCCTTCCATTGAGGACCTCTATACTGCACGAATCAAGAAGAGGGCTGTGAAAATATTTGCAGATCACTCGCATCCTGGACATAAACTGTTTCAACTCCTACCCTCAAAATGACGCTATAGAGCACTGCACACCAGAACAACTAGACACAAGAACAGTTTTTTCCCAAAGGCCATCACTCTGCTAAACAAATAATTTCATCAACACTGTCAGACTATTTACTGAATCTGCACTACTATTAATCGTTTCATAGTTCCCATCACTAATCTCTTTCCACTTATGACTGTATGACTATAACTTGTTGCTGGCAATCCTTATGATTTATATTGATATATTGACCATCAATTGTGTTGTAAATGTTGTACCTTGATGAAGGTATCTTTTCTTTTATGTACACTGAGAGCATATGCATCAAGACAAATTCCTTGTGTGTCCAATCACACTTGGCCAATAAAAATTCTATTCTATTCTATTCTATTCTATTCTATTCTATTCTATTCTATTCTATTCTATTCTATTCTATTCTATTCTATTCTATGTTTATTGTGAGAACCCAGCAAAAGTTTATTGTGAGAACCCAGCCCCGGCTATCTGCGTGATTACGTTTGTAAATAATATGTAAATATTAGACTAAGTATGTTCTGGGAAAGGAGGAGTGTTATGTATTTGAATTATTGGAGGGAAATTTGGGCTGGAAAAAGCATGTTTCTGATTGGCTGATGCCTCAGCCCAAATACTATATAAGGAGGACTGTTTGCCAGTTGCTTTTGCTGGGTTCTCACAATAAACTTAAGAGCTGTTGTCACCAATGACCATCTCCTGCCTCCTCATTGCCTGAACTTAACATCTTCGATTTGGCGTGGCTTCTCTGTGCCTCTTACCGTGCAGAGGCCATCAGCCTAGGAATTCAGGAAGAAATTTTGTGATAAAAACAGAGATGCTTTTGGGGGTGAAATGGACCATTTGAAAACATTGTGACTGCCAATAAAGGCAATTTGCATACATTTTTTTCTCATCTCAAATTTCTAATCGGGTTTAATTATAAATGTTTTAATGTCATCTGCAGTCTACAGAAGGATGAGCTGAACTAGAGAGCATATGCACCAAGACAAATTTCTTGTGTCCAATCATACTTGGCCAATAAAATTCTATTCTATTCTATTCTTTTCTCCTAGCCTGCTTATCTGTAAGGGATGATGCTAACCTGTCAAATTGCCTTATAACATAGTTTGTGTTGCTGAATACTCCTAAAAGATATTTATGAGAGCAGCAAAGCTTTCATCTTGTAATCATTTGTGCAGCCTGCAAAGTGTAGCACAGGATGGGAGAAACACCCTCATTACACCTTTGAGGTGTTGTTCTTGCAGGATTAGATTTCTAGGATTCAGAGAGAAGAACAGGGAGACTTTTGGGCAGAAGGATAGAGCAGAGGGGATGGTCTCTTTTCCCCCTACCACCAAAGGGGAAACCAGGTCAAAGCAAATGAACCAACCGGTCCTTGTCTTCAAGGCAAACACTACTGTTCTGTCTGCAAAACCTGGGCCCCTGGACAATTGAACAAACACTATTGTTCTGAGTGGAAATTTGGTCACCAGGACACTTCCTGAATTTATAGAAGGTTGCATAACCTGTGCAAAGTACAAACTTAAACAAAAGCTCTTTCTGCAAGGTACAGTGCCTTCTTATTTGTTGTTTGTACTTCAGTTAACCAAATGGACAAACGTCCCAGGTGTTCTAATCCCTCAGGTGGGGACTCTGCAGCCGGCAAAGTGTAGTCCAGGATGGGAGGGGGCACCTTTGAGATGTTGTCTTTTGACAAACATGGTCTCCTTTGAGCTGATCTGAGCATGGGAGGTTCTCCCCCAAACCAGTCTGTGGATGTGAGTCTTGAGTTCCAAAGGTCAGGATAGGCACAGAAGATAGACAGAAGGTTGGTCAGACATGGCACTAAAGTTTCTGAAAGAAAACTACCAGCAGGTGCATCAGGACAGATAATGCCGACAGAGGCCTGGAGTCATAGGTCAGTAATTCCTGCAAAGAAATGATCCTTTTACTAAAGACATTAATACAGAAATTCCTGAAGCATTTGGAGATCTAGAACGGAATGAAACACTTGCTCATGAAAAGTTTTCACAACGAAGGCCATCATGAAGCAATGCAAGCTTTTATTTTGCACTACAGGACATGGTCCCCCAATCAATTCAGATCAATTTCAGGAAAAGGTCAAGGATATCCTGAGATATTCTCATCAGAGATACATAAACTGACCATTAAAAAGTTAACTAGGGAAGTAGAACTGGAAATTGTAGTGTTTCGATTTGGCGTGGCTTCTGTGCCTCTTACTGCAGAGGCCATCAGCCTAGGAATTCAGGAAGAAATTTTGTGATAAAACAGAGATGCTTTTGGGGGTGAAATGGACCATTTGAAAACATTGTGACTGCCAATAAAGGCAATTTGCATACATTTTTTTCTCATCTCAAATTTCTAATCGGGTTTAATTATAAATGTTTTAATGTCATCTGCAGTCTACAGAAGGATGAGCTGAACTAGAGAGCATATGCACCAAGACAAATTTCTTGTGTCCAATCATACTTGGCCAATAAAATTCTATTCTATTCTATTCTTTTCTCCTAGCCTGCTTATCTGTAAGGATGATGCTAACCTGTCAAATTGCCTTATAACATAGTTTGTGTTGCTGAATACTCCTAAAAGATATTTATGAGAGCAGCAAAGCTTTCATCTTGTAATCATTTGTGCAGCCTGCAAAGTGTAGCACAGGATGGGAGAAACACCCTCATTACACCTTTGAGGTGTTGTTCTTGCAGGATTAGATTTCTAGGATTCAGAGAGAAGAACAGGAGACTTTTGGGCAGAAGGATAGAGCAGAGGGATGGTCTCTTTTCCCCTACCACCAAAGGGGAAACCAGGTCAAAGCAAATGAACCAACCGGTCCTTGTCTTCAAGGCAAACACTACTGTTCTGTCTGCAAAACCTGGGCCCTGGACAATTGAACAAACACTATTGTTCTGAGGGAAATTTGGTCACCAGGACACTTCCTGAATTTATAGAAGGTTGCATAACCTGTGCAAAGTACAAACTTAAACAAAAGCTCTTCTGCAAGGTACAGTGCCTTCTTATTTGTTGTTTGTACTTCAGTTAACCAAATGGACAAACGTCCCAGGTGTTCTAATCCTCAGGTGGGGACTCTGCAGCCGGCAAAGTGTAGTCCAGGATGGAGGGGCACCTTTGAGATGTTGTCTTTTGACAAACATGGTCTCCTTTGAGCTGATCTGAGCATGGGAGGTTCTCCCCCAAACCAGTCTGTGGATGTGAGTCTTGAGTTCCAAAGGTCAGGATAGGCACAGAAGATAGACAGAAGGTTGGTCAGACATGGCACTAAAGTTTCTGAAAGAAAACTACCAGCAGGTGCATCAGGACAGATAATGCCGACAGAGGCCTGGAGTCATAGGTCAGTAATTCCTGCAAAGAAATGATCCTTTTACTAAAGACATTAATACAGAAATTCCTGAAGCATTTGGAGATCTAGAACGGAATGAAACACTTGCTCATGAAAAGTTTTCACAACGAAGGCCATCATGAAGCAATGCAAGCTTTTATTTTGCACTACAGGACATGGTCCCCCAATCAATTCAGATCAATTTCAGGAAAAGGTCAAGGATATCCTGAGATATTCTCATCAGAGATACATAAACTGACCATTAAAAAGTTAACTAGGGAAGTAGAACTGGAAATTGTAGTGTTTCCGATTTGGGCTTTGTGTTTCTTCTGATATGTTCCTATTCCGTTTTCCAGTCTTGTTTATGTGCCAATGGAGGGATCCCATTACTCTGATTGGGCAGCAAGGAAAGAAACTCCATCAGCCACAGTACCCGCTAGAGAAATTTGTGAAAGTACCAGATTTTTAAAAAGGGGGAATCTTGCCTGGACTTCACATGAATTTGAAGTGCTTCAGTCTCTTAAAAGGCCTTTTGATACCCTACAAAAGTTGACTTTTGAGGCTTCTGAGTTTTCTCATATTTGATCCTATTCCATATGCACTTCTTCTGGACATGTTACCATCACATCAGATACCTGTACAATTAGCACAGGGCCTGCTAAGTTTGGGTAATGAGGAGGCAAGAGGCAGTCATTGGTGACAACAGCTCTTAAGTTTATTGCGAGAACCCAGCAAAAGCAACTAGCAAACAGTCCTCCTTATATAGTATTTTGGCTGGGGCTTCAGCCAATCAGAAATGTGCTTTTTCCTGCCCAAATTTCCCTCCAATAATTCAAATACATAACAGAAGAGATTGATCCTGTCTTGCTCTAGAAATAAAAGTCCTTAAATCTAAAAAAAATATTTGTGTAGCAAAATATAAAAAGGCATAACTATATCCATATAGAGTGAAAGGCCACACTTGTCAATGAAGGGGCAAAAATAAAGAAGCAGCTCCTGATCAGAAGGAAATGAGGAAATAAAAAGAAGCAATGAAGTATTTCTCAAAAGTGATTGGCATTTATCCAGAAATAACAGCTAGCCACAGAACAGGAGTTCTCAAATTCTTTCATTTTGATTCGGGTTGGAAAAGTACTATTGGAGATGAAAAAGGTACGGCAAGGGAACTAACGTGTTTACTGTTATTTGAAAGTGGATCATAAATCAGGCTGTTTTTTCAGTTGCAGGAGCCATTCATGAGGGAGATCTCAGCAGAACTCCAGGGAAGAGGAGATCGATCCAGTCCTGAAGAGCTTCCTTTTAGGAGGATCCAACGGGGGATACCTTGTCAGGTAAGTGAGTTTCTTGTAAGAAGTTTAAGTAGCTCAGTCAGTTCATGAGCTACTTTGACAATCATATTATGAGTGGTGAACATGGTGTCTCCATAAAATGATCCAAGGAATTCCACTTATTCAACTTTCTTTTTTTAATTTGCATTTATATCCCGCCCTTCTCTGAAGACTCAGGGCGGCTTACACTATGTCAAGCAATAGTCTTCATCCATTTGTATATTATATACAAAGTCAACTTATTGCCCCCAACAATCTGGGTCCTCATTTTACCTACCTTATAAAGGATGGAAGGCTGAGTCAACCTTGGACCTGGTGGGACTTGAACCTGCAGTAATTGCAAGCAGCTGCTGTTAATACCAGACTTTTTTTTTTATTTATTTACATTTATATCCCGCCCTTCTCCGAAGACTCAGGGCGGCTTACAGTGTATAAGGCAATAGTCTCATTCTATTTGTATATTTACAAAGTCAACTTATTGCCCCCCCAACAATCTGGGTCCTCATTTTACCTACCTTATAAAGGATGGAAGGCTGAGTCAACCTTGGGCCGGGCTTGAACCTGCAGTAATTGCAGGCTACTGTGTTCTAATAACAGGCTTCTTACCAGCCTGAGCTATCACGGCCCAGTCTTAACAGTCTGAGCCACCAGAGGCCCTCCAAACTTTCAAGATTGTTCTGGGGATACAAGCAAAGGGTTGCAAAAGTTGAATATTTCTTAATATCTTTTAAAAGAATTTTGAAAACCAGTTGAAATATAAAAGCCATGAAATGAAACAACAGCAAATGTAAAAACTCCTTCAGAAATATGCCAGCATATACTCTTAAAAATAAATCACATGAAGGACGGATTTCCTGTGTAAAAACGTGTACATCAATGCTAAGCGGGTGTAACAGTAAGGCTGATAATCTGAGATTTCCAGGCTCATTTCTAGCATTTTAAAATAGTCCAGGAAAGAGATTTTCAGTAGCTATGTCCTGTTTTCTATGAAATTAGTATTTTGCTGATCAAGGGGGTTGAGGCCAGGGGACTCCCCTGTCCAAAACCTTGATGAGTTATTTCAGCCCAGTGAGGGGTTCCCCAAGGGGTGCCATTCTACAACTTGGATGCATCTAAGCTGGGTTTTCTATCTTTACAAAAACAGGATAAAGGAGATGGACAGGGATTTCTCAGCCCTAAAGATTACATGTAGACCTGCAGGGCCTATGTCCTAGAAAAAATAATCTATATGGTCTCTTGCAAAGCTCGGTTTTCTGTTTTGAAAGTACGAAAGAAAACATAAGAGAAAATTTTTTTTTTTTTAATTCAAAAAGTTTTACAAAATTTTTCCCCTTTCCCCCTCCTCCCCTCCCTTCGCAACCCCCTCCCCCGACTTCCCGGAACAAGCACAAGGTATAGTTAAAAGTAAAACAAACATATGCTAAAAATTTTCGTCCCAACTTAATTATACCCTACAATCATCAATTCCTAACTTCCCCAAAGCAATCAAACATAATACATCATAATCATTCAAAACAGTCTGATAACTCTTAGTCTGATATCTACGTTGAATATAGTCAATCCATTTTTCCATTCCTTTAAGTATCTTTCTTGCATTGTCTTTCAAAAGGCTGATATCTTCGCCATCTCAGCCAAATTGGCAACTTTCAATATCCATTCTTGTATTGTTGGTACTACTTTTTTCTTCCAATATTGTCCTATTAGTAATCTTGCTGCAGTTATTAGATCTAAAATCAATTTAGTCTCAATTACTGTACAATCCGTAATAATTCCCAACAAGAAAAATTATGGCAGGAACTTTATCTTCTTTTTCAGAACATTTTGTAAAATCCACCAAATTATTATCCAAAAGGCCTTTATGTCCTTACAAGTCCACCAAATGTGAAAATATGTAGCGTCATCACAATTACATCTCCAACATTTTGCTTGCATTTCTGGATACATACACGATAATTTTTAGGATCTAGATGCCATCTATAAAACATTTTATAAAATTTTCCTCAGATTCTGTGCTCATGTGAATTTAACATTTCTAACCCAAATTCTTTCCCACGTTTCCAATAATATTGGCTCCTGAAAATTTTTTGCCCACTTTATCATACAGTCCTTTACCAAGTCCCTTTCAGAATCTATTTCAAGTAACACATTATACAATCTCTTTATGTGCTCCTGAGACTGATTTCTAATTTGCTTTACCAAATTTCCTCGTTCTGCTCTATACCAATTTCCTGATCTCCCTTCCATCTAGCACGTAATTGCTCATATTGAAACCAAGTATAATTTTTCCCTTCCTCTCTTAATACTTGCAGAGATTTTAACTGCAAATTACCTCTTTCAGTATACAAAAGATCTTTATATGTAATCATTTCCTGCTTCTGTTCTATGTTTATATTTTCTACTGTATGTCTAGGACATGCCCATATAGGAACCTTATAATTTAGTTTATAAGAGTATTTTTTCCAAACACGCAGAAGGGCATTTCTTAGCACATGATTTTAAAGGCCTTATCCACTTTTTGTCATAAATTAAATATGCATGCCATCCATATAACAAATCATAACCTTCTATATTCAAAATTCTGTCCTCTGTTAAATTAAACCAATCACTTATTGCAGAGAGAGCAGCTGCTTCATAATATAATTTAAAATTAGGCATTTTAAACCTCCCTTTCCGAGAATCTTGAATTATTTTCATTTTAACCCTAGCTTTTTACCTTCCCATATAAATTTGTTAATTCCTTCTGCCATTCCTCAAGATTCTTATCTTTCTTAATTATTGGTATCATCTGAAAGAGGAATAAAATCTAGGTAAAACATTCATTTTAATAGCAGCAATTCTCCCAGCAAAGATAATTGCAATTTTTCCAAACAATCAACTCCTTCTGAACTTTTGCCATAAAACCTCATAGTTATTCTTATACAATTTCACATTTGATGACGTAATATAAACCCTAAGTACTTAACCTTCTTTACAATTTCAAATCCTGTTACTTCCTCTAGTTTTTCTTTCTGTTGTCTGGTCATATTTTTTATTATCACTCTTGTCTTTCTCTGATTTACCTTAAACCCTGAGACATTCCCATATTGATCAATTATTTCCAACAAAGATTTACTAGAATTTATAGGGTTTGTTAAAGTAATCACCAAATCATCTGCAAAAGCTCTTAACTTATATTCATACTGTCTAACTCTAATTCCTCTATCTCCTTTACTTCTCGTATTTTATCCAATAATGGTTCTAGAGTTAAAATAAACAATAATGGTGATAAAGGACATCCCTGTCTTGTTCCTTTCGCAATCTTAAAAGGTTCTGTTAAGCTACCATTGATTATAATCTGTGCTGTTTGCTCTCCATAAATTGCCCTAATTATTCTTAAAAAACCATCTCCAAATTGCATCTTTTCTATTAATTTAAATAAAAAATCCCAATGCAATCGATCAAAAGCTTTCTCTGCATCGAGAAAATAAATGCTGCTGGAATAAAATTTTTCTTTTCTAAGTACTCCAGTAAATTAACAATCTGCCTAACATTATTCCTCATCTGTCTCCCTTTTATAAATCCAGATTGATCATTATGAATTCTTCGCTGCAGAATCAACATTAATCTATTAGCTATTATTTTAACAAAATCTTATAATCATTATTTAAAAGTGAGATTGGCCTATAATTCCCAGGTTTAGAACAATCCTGTTCCTCTTTGGTATCAATGAAATAAAGAGGTTCTCCATGAGGGGAATTCTCCTAGTTGTATCTGATTAAATAATTCCTTAAGTGGACCTAACATCTCATCCTGTAAATTCCTATAATAACTAACTGTAAGCCCATCCGTACCAGGAGTTTTCCCATTTTAACTGTTTAATTACCAAAATAATTTCTTCCGAGGTTATAGGCCGATTCAATTCATCCATTTGTTCTAAAGTTAAATTTTTAACCTTATATTCCTTCAAATAATTATCAATATCCCTATTCAATATATTATCTTTAAGATATAAATTTGTATAATATTCTAAAAAGCTTTTTTAATTTTATCCTGTTGATATCTCTCTTTACCTTTATATTCTATTTTTTCTATAGTACGTTGTTTTTGTCTTTTCCTTAAAGTGTATGCTAACCACCTACCAGGTCTATTTGCATTACAAAAAGTATTATGTTTGGCATATTGTATATTTGTTGCCACCTGATCAGCCATTATCATATTAAATTGATTCTGTAGTAACTTTATTGCATCTTTAAGTTTTTGATCATGTGGATTATGTATTAATAATTGTTGTTTCTTATAAATTTCTCTTCTAAATACCTACGCTGTCTTTGTTGCTTATTTCTCTGTCTATTATTAAGATATATTAATACACCTCTCATAAAAGCTTTACTGCAGTCCCAAACCATTTCTATCGATGTTTCATTATTCAAATTATAATCAAAAAATTCTTTCATCTGCTTTTTACATTGATTTACATTATCCTGATATCTAAACAAATTTTCATTTAATCTCCAAGTTCTTCTACCCTCTTTTCCATATTGCAATTCCATCCAAACAGGACTATGATCAGACAAACATCTTGGAAATATCTTAGTTTTCTTCACCCTAAAAAGCAAATCATTAGAAATTAAAATAAAATCAATACGTGAGAAGGATTGATGCCTATCAGAGAAAAAAGTATAGTCTCTTTCCTCCAAATTCCGCAGTCTCCATACATCTCTTAACTCAAAATCTTCTATCATATCAAAAAAGGATTTAGGCAGCTTTGCATGTGCAGGTATCTTCTTGGAAGAAGTTCTCTTGTCCTTTCGTGTATCTATTACTCCATTCCAATCTCCCAATATAATACACGATTTATAATCCCATAGAGTCAACTTATCATATAACATTCTATAAAATTTTTCTTGTTGCTGGTTGGGTGCATATATACCAAGCAAGAGAGTCCTTTTTGTTTCTATTGTAAGTTCAATAGCAATATATCTTCCATAAATATCTGCCTCTATTAACTTGGCTGGTATATCTTTTCTCAAATAAACCACTATGCCATGTTTTTCTCCAAAGCTGAAGCAACAAAATGTTTACCTAACTTTGAGTTTATTAGGTACTTTTGATCTGATAATTTAATATGCTTCTTGTAAGCAAATAACATCATTTTAAATTGTTTCAAATAATGAAATATTTTTCTTCTCTTCTGAGCTGAGTTCAAACCATTGACATTCCAAGTCAAGATTTTATTTGCCATTACTGGGTTGCTGAAGCCTTTGGGCAATCAACTGAAGATCGCCTCCCGTATCTTCGGCCGTGCTCCTCCCACCGCTTCTGTAGCAGAGTCCTGAACTTTACTTTGAGTTTGTTGCTCCTTTTCTTTACGCTTAAGGGCTCCTCGTCAGTCTTTGTTCTTGTGGTTGTTCCTCTGATGGTAACATCACTGGAATCACCTCAGCTTCCACACCCATTTGAGTCTCTTGAATTCTTTTTCTATTATTTCTATTTCAAATTTCAGCACTGTAGAAAGAAAATCTTTGGCCTTAAGCACTGTGTCAATACGATATCTTCTTCCTGATAATACACTGTCAAGCCAACTGGAACCTCCCATCTAAATTGAATCTGGTATTTCTTAAGTTCTTGTGTAAAAATGTAAAGTCTTTTCTATCCCTTAACATCTTGGGAGGATCTCTTCAAAACCTTCAACTCCTGTTCCCTATTTTCAAGTTTTTCTGAAAAGCAACTTGCAAAATTTGATTCCTCACTGTTCTTTTCAAAAATAAACCACAATGTCTCTAGGAAGTTTCTTTTGCCTAGCAATCCAAGAATTAACTCTATAAATTTTGTCAATTTGATAAGCAACCTCTTGTGGATCAAGTTCAATAAATTCAGCCAGAGCTTCTGATAAAATTTTTAAATCTTCCCCTTTTCCTCATTCAAACCCCTAATTCTCAGAGCTCCTTCCATCATTCTATACTGCATCACCACCACTTGATCTTCATTTTTATCCAATTTGATTTGCATTCCCCATTCTATTTTCTATTTGTTGATTTGACTGAACAATTTCTTGCACCTCCTCCTCCACCACCTCCAGTCTTTTGCCAAACCTTGAAAAGCCATCAAGATATCTTCTTATTTTTTATTATTCTCTTTATTTCTTCTCTTATTTTCTCATTATTATCCATAATCTCCTTAAACCTTTCTTCAGACACTTTCCTTGCTCTTTAATCAGATCTTCTAAAGCTGGTTCAGAACCCTTCTGCCCCCAGTCTTAGGTGGTTTAGTAGCCATTTCAGTTTTAAAATTCACAAAATATAAGTCTAGAAACTTCTTTTCCCTTTAAGTATAGGAGAGCTCAGTTCACTTCATTAAAATCTACACATAACTTTTCTTATCTTCTTATTCGTCATTTTCACTCCTGCTCAGGCGCCATCTTTAAGAGTCAATTAAAACAAAGGAAAAAAAATTCTCTTTTTTAAAAGGTAGAAGTCCGGAAATCAAAAATACTTGCAATCCAATAATCGTCCGCTTGCACTCATTCCGTCTGCTTAAAGAGATCCATAAAGATAAGACAATTAGCAGAGATGGACACCTTCTTCTTTTCCTGCTTTTGCAGACACGCACTGAAGTCGGAGATGGCAGGAATATTTATGGGACCCGTCAACCCTTCGAGGCTCTGCTTAATTAAAACAAAGCCTCTGGGGAGGTCTACCAACATTTCCTGCGCTCTTATCTTCCCCCTTTCATCCAGGGAAAAAGATTAAAGCCGGCTTTTCCTGGCTTTTACGATGTTCAGTGCGGAGCCCCTTTAATTAGGGCTCAGCGAAGAGGTGGAGCCACCCGGAAGTCTCCATAAGAGAAAATTTTTGTTTTCTAGGATTTTGCTCTCTTTGACGAGGTGGCTGTGGACTTCAAAGAGGAGGAGTGGGCACTGCTGGATTCTGGCCAGAAGGCCTTATACAGGGAAGTCATGTTGGAGGTTTCTAGGAATATGGCTGCTCTGGGTAAGTATTCTCTTTGTTTCTCATTTATTGGGAAAGGTGTTTTCAGTGGCAGGTAAACAGGAAGATACCTGCACTCAGTTGCATAATACTCTACCTGGCCACTAATTTTAAAACCCTTCCTAATTTCAGGAATTTCTGGGTCAAAATGTTTAGGTAAAGGTAACGGTTCCCCTCGCACATACGTGCTAGTCGTTGCCGGCTCTAGGGGGCGGTGCTCATCTCCGTTTCAAAGCCGAAGAGCCAGCGCTGTCCGAAGACATCACCGTGGTCATGTGGCAGCATGACTCAATGCCAAAGGCGCACAGAACGCTATTTATTTATTTATTTATTTATTTATTTATTTATTTATTTATTTATTTAAAATGTTTAGTGTGTAGCTAATACCCAGTGGAGGAGTCCTGGCCGCTAAGAAGCCCATATGCTTCCCCTTGATTCTGCACTGCCAGGGCCACCCTGAATGACAAATCAGCCAAGGCACTTTTTGGGCAACTTTGTCCAAGGTTGTCACCATAGCCACTCTTCTAGAACTAAGGCCTTGGCAGAAATGCTCACTACGGCTTTGGGGAAGGCCTTAGATGCTCAAACGGAAATGCCTGGGCAGATAGACCTATCAACAGCAAAGTTTTTGGCCTGAAAAATCCCTTGGATACCATTAGAGTCTCCTGGATAAAAATTTGTATCCAACACCTCCAAGTGTGACACATGGCTGGTGCCAAGCTTGATGCTCAGATAGGTATATTTTTGAGACCCCCTTTGCCATCATAAATTCTAATGAGAATTCCTGTTTTTTTTTACAAGCAGGTGATGGTGACTGTGATAAGATGGAGAATGAGAACGACAAGCAGCCGAGGTTATTGACACTACAAAGGGCAGTATCTGCAAAGAGCCATTCTTTCTCTTTTACTTTGCCTAAAATACTGCATAGCAAACACACATCACATACAATTGGAAAATATGAACGGGATTTCAGTCTAAGCAAAAAGATGAAACTATGCATGAAGTGTGGGAAGAGCTTCAGTAACAAGAGCAATCTTTACCATCATCAGAGGATCCACATAGGAAAGAAACCATATAAATGCACAGAGTGTGGAAAGACTTTTACTCAGAAAGGACATCTTGTTTGTCATGAAAGGACCCACACAGGGGCTAGACCTTATAAATGCACCGAATGTGGAAAAGCCTTCAGTACAAACTGTAATCTGACTTGCCATCAGCAGATCCACAAAAATAAAAAACCATATAGTTGCAAGGAGTGTGGAAAGATGTTCACTGAGAGCAGTGATATTACTTCCCATCAAAGGATCCACACAGAGGACAATCCATATAAACACCTAGAAGGTGGAAAGGACTTTATTGTCAACAGAGATCTTACTCAACATCAAAGATTCCACAGAGTAGATAAACCATATAAATGCTTGGAGTGTGGAAAGAGCTTCACTCAGAAAGGAAAACTTAATTCTCATAAAAGGATCCATAGAGGAGAGAAACCTTATAAGTGCATGGAGTGTGGAAAGAGCTTTATTGACAAATGGCCCCTTATTGTCCAATTCACACAGGGGAAAGACCTTATAAATGCATGGAGTGCGGAAAAAGCTTTCGTCGGAACTCGGAACTTATTCATCATAAGAGAATCCACACTGGGGAGAAACCATATACATGCTTGGAATGTGGAAAGAGCTTTGCTCGGAAAGGATGTCTAACTGGTCATGAAAGGATCCACTTGGAAGAGAGATCATATAAATGCACAGAATGTGGAAAGGGCTACATTACAAGGCAAAATCTGACTCACCATCAGCGGATCCACAACATTGAAAAATCATATAGTTGCAAGGAGTGTGGAAAGAGATTCACTGAGAGTAGTGATATTATTTCCCATCAAAGATTCACACCATGGACAGACCATATGAATGCCTGGAATGTGGAAAGAGCTTTTTTTACAACAGTGAACTTACTCGACATCAAACGATACATACAACAGACAAACCGTATAAATGCTTGGAATGTGGAAAGAGCTTCACTCAGAAAGGAAACCTTAAATCTCATAAAAGGATCCACACAAGAGAGAGACCATATAAATGCATGGAGTGTGGAAAGAGCTTTATTGACAACTCGCACCTTACTTTACACCAAAGGGTGCACACGGGAGAAAAACCATATAAATGCATGGAGTGTGGAAAAAGCTTTTGTTGGAACACGGAACTTATTCATCATAAGCTGATCCACACTGGAGAGAGGCCATACAAATGCATGGAGTGCGGAAAAGGCTTTGTTTGGAAAGGGCATAAAAGGATCCACACCGGGGAGAGACCATATCAATGCTTGGAGTGTGGAAAGAGTTTTGCTCAGAAAGGATGTCTTACTCGACACCAAACAATTCATACAGGGGAGAAACCATATAAATGCACAGAGTGTGGAAAAAGCTTTGCTTGGACAGGACATCTTTATTCTCATAAAAAGACCCACTCAGTGGAGAAACCATATAAATGTTTGGAGTGTGGAAAAAGCTTTAACTGGAGGAGAGATCTTATTCATCATGAAAGGATCCACACCGGGGAGAGACCGTACAAGTGCATGGAGTGTGGAAAGCAATTTATTCAGAAAAGTGCTCTTATTAATCATGAAAGAATCCATACAGGGGAGAGACCATATAAATGTACAGAGTGTGGAAAAAGCTTTACTCAAAGTGGGCCACTTAATTCTCATAAAAGGATCCACATGAAGGAGAGACCATATAAATGCATGTAGTGTGAAGAAAGCTTTAACAATCACAAGACATTTACTCACAAAAGAATCATGCTAAAGAAAATCCATATAATGCATGAGATAGGGATATAGTTTTACTGGGAAATAACATCTTACTCGTCATGAAAGGATCTGTGCAGGGAGGAAACTAAGCAAGAACTGTTGCTCTTGCTTAGCAACCAAAATTTGGACTCAATTGTTGTCATAAATCGAGGACTATCTCTGCCTTTCTCTGCATGGCAGCCTCGCCTAGTAAACTCCTTCCCTTTTCTGGGAATTTCTCCTCTGTGTTAGAGGCACATCTAATTATATCAAGATGATATAAGGTCTCCTGCTGGAGGAGGGGATTGGATTGGATGACCTCCGAAGTCCCTTCCAGCCCTGGATTGCTGTCCTGTTTTAAAGCATCTACTGAAGCTGCGTCTAGTGCCAGGATTTGTGGTCCTTCCTTCCTCTCCTTTTTCTCTCCCTTCTTCCCTCCCTTCTCTTTCTTTCTTTCTTTCTTTCTTTCTTTCTTTCTTTCTTTCTTTCTTTCTTTCTTTCTTTCTTTCTTTCTTTCTTTCTTTCTTTCTTTTTTGTCTCTCTCCCTCTCCCTCTCTCCCTTCCTCTCTCTCTCTCTCCCTTCCCTTCCTCCTTCCCTCTTTCTTTCTAAGGCTAGGCTACCCATCCCAAACAAAAACTCCTTTGAATGAAGCCAGCTTCTGTCTGCCAGCATTGGCAACTAGCCGATTGGCTGGCGCTAACTGTCCCAGGAGGCGAAAAGCCTGGGACTAACTGTGGTGTCGAATGGGCCGTGCCGAAGTGTGTGGGACAGAGAGGCCGTGGCCGACTGGCCGTGACAAATGAGTGGGGGAGGGGGTGTCAGTCGAGGAGAAAAGCTCTGCTGTTGGCTGAAGATTTTCTATTAATTTGAACAGATTGCAAACCTTCGCGTTGTTCTGCCCTTTTCTGGGCTAACTGTTTGTCCAAAGCACGTTGACGTCTTTGAGCATCCTTTTCTGATGCAGCTGAAGTAGTGGCTGACTTTCATGGTTGAGACCTAGATTTCCTGGATCTGGAATGAGACCTTCCTGCATCCTTACTGGTGGATGAATCACGAGAAGGAGAGCGACTGCGTTCAGCCATGCTTAATGTGCTTTGCACAGAAGCAGATGCTAAGGGTATCAGGAAATATGCAAGAATTGACACCACAGTCAAGGAGTACAATAAAACAATTGCTGGGCATGCAAGAAATAAATAAATTATATGACTTGCAGTTGACACCACGGCTGCACGAATGTCAATCACTTCCAGCAAATTGGGAATTAGGGATCCGACACCTCGTCCCCTTACCCAGATGTCAATGTGCACAGAACTGCAAAAAGGTTCCTAAAGTGCTTGTTACTCCTGACAGGTCAAAGTGACACTGAACTGACACCACAGTTCGTTGAGTGCCAAACAAGAAGCAATCCCTGAGGATATCCCTCCAAGACAGAGTGGCTGTGGATGCCGGCATCCCGGTACAGTCAGCTGAGTCCTCGGCTGACTGTTGGGGGCGAGACATTGGCCCCGATGGAGAGGGTGCGCAACTTGGGCGGCCTCCTGGATGAACGGCTGTCTTTTGAAGATCATTTGACGGCCGTCTCCAGGAGAGCTTTTTACCAGGTTCGCCTGGTTCGCCAGTTGCGCCCCTTTCTAAACCGGGATGCCCTATGCACGGTCACTCACGCCCTCGTGATGTCTCGTCTGGATTACTGCAATGCTCTCTACATGGGGCTCCCCTTGAAGGGCATCCGGAGGCTCCAGTTAGTTCAGAATGTGGCTGCGCGGGTGATAGAGGGAGCCCCTCGTGGCTTCCATGTGACACCTCTCCTGCGCAGACTGCACTGGCTACCTGTGGCCTTCCGGGTGCGCTTCAAGGTTTTGGTAACTATCTTTAAAGCGCTCCATGGCATAGGGCCGGGCTACTTACGGGACCGCCTGCTGCTACCGAATACCTCTCACCGACCCGTGCGCTCTCACAGAGAGGGATTCCTCAGGGTGCCGTCTGCTAGACAGTGTCGTTTGGCGACACCCAGGGGAAGGGCCTTCTCTGTGGGGGCTCCCACCCTCTGGAACGAACTCCCCCCAGGACTTCGTCAACTTCCGGACCTCCGAACCTTCCACCGCGAGCTTAAAACATATTTATTCATCTGCGCAGGACTGGACTAGATTTTAAGTTTATATTTGTTTTAATGGGTTTTATTATTTATATTGTTCTTTTTTAATTATTTGACTGTGTAGAATAAGTTTTTTAATTGATATTTTATCTTGTATTTATATGTACCTTTTTATTTGCCTGTGAACCGCCCTGAGTCCCTAGGGAGATAGGGCGGTATACAAATACGATAAATAAATAAATAAAATAAATAAATTAGTATTGGCGCTGAACCGGTCACCCCAGTTTCTATAGCGCAGCCACAGAAATTTAATAATAAATCAGTAATTGAGAACTGACACCACAGCCCTGTAAATTCCAATGAACTGTCCAGCCTCGCTGAGGCGCTGAGGCGATAGCCGGTGCTGTCACGTGCCAAACTGTCAACAAGGTGAGGAGTTAGAACTGTGGAAGGCACTGGAGTCACGTTGCCAAATTTAAGCTTCACTTTAACCGTCAGATGAAGAATCAGGCCGAATGGAGGCGGGGAGGGCGCTGTATTAGCGCCTTCTTTCTACAAGATCCACGGCTCCTTTCGCTCCTAAAAACTTCAAAGGAACAGCGCTGTCGTGTCTCACTCCTCCGCTGACGGCCGGGTCAGGGAAATCCAAATCAGGCGTGCCTCTGCAGCTCTGCCAAAGTCCTAGCAAAGTCCTCAGGGCAGGCAGGAGACCAGAAAGTGACTTCAGCAAGATATGTTTAGACTTTGCCTGACTCAGAGAATGCCAGAAAACAGATCCTTTATATAGGCCATGGGGTGTGGCTCCATGACTCAGCACTTATCCAGGCCTGCCCCTCCCTTCCTTCTGACGCCGCCGCCTATCAATTCTTCTGAAGTGAGGGTCACTCCAGTCGGCAGCTGTTGGTAATTGACCTCCCTCAGGCTCACATGCTGTGGGGGAGGGGGAGGGGTCTAGTTGCTCCATTTGCCTGGGCATGGAGCCAGGGCTGGGGCCGGGAGGTGCTCCCTCCTCCGCAGCCTGTCTGGGCATGGAGCCAGGGCTGGGGCCAGGAGGTGCCCCTTCCTCCTCAGCCTGTCTGGGCATGGAGCCAGGGCTGGGGCCGGGAGGCATACTAGGACATTCCTCAGCATTCGGAAGCAGATAAGAAGACCCCGGCTGCGGTGAGAGCGGGCAAGACACAACAAGCGCGGAGCTGACACCACAGCTCCCAGCGCGCTTAACAAGCCACTGCTTGGACTCTCTAAGCAGCGCACCAGAGAAGCAGGCATGGCCAAGGGTAGGAGGCAAAAAGTCCTAAACCCGTTTAAGAAAAAAAACTTCCTAATGGTAAGATTTGTACAACAATGGTGCAGTCTACTTGTGGAAGTTGTGGGTTCTCCATTTCTGGAGATTTTCCAAAGGTCGGGCAATCATTTCTTGTAGGGCTGGGGGGTTAGCTGGTTTTCCAAGGCATTGGAGAGAATTGTAGTGGTTATTCCTTGTGGTCCCTTCTAGACCCACATTTGTGTGATTCCAAAGTGATCCCATATCCAAGAAAAATCGAGATTCAGTGGAAGATTTACTAAACGAATTACTTTTTTATGGAAGGAACCAAATTTGGCGGTCTTTCTGGAGGGGTATGATTTAATAATTTTCACATGATTTAATAACTTCCACAAAGAACAGGCTTAAGTGCTGTACAAAAAGAGCGTGTGATGATATCTAGGAAAAAACATGACATATATAAAAGTCTGTTAAAACAGAGGGGAAATAATGGCCATGTGTGCAAAGATCCTCTTGACAATCACACCAAAAGAAATGGAGGAAACTTGTGACCTAGACTTGCATACCTGCTTTCCCTCGAGCATGGATCTTGTAGAAAGAAGAGCCTGTTCTCTTTACAGGCAGTCCTCAAGTTACAACCACAATGGATCCCAAAATCTATGTTGTCAAGTGAAACATTTGTTAAGTGAATTTGCTCCCTTTTACAACTTTTCTTGCCACAGTTGTTAAGTGAACCATTGCATTTGTTAAGCAAGTAACATGGTTGTTAAGTGAATCTGGATTTCCCATTTTTTTAAATTTGCATTTATATCCCGCCCTTCTCCGAAGACTCAGGGCGGCTTACACTGTGTTAAGCAATAGTCTTCATCCATTTGTATATTATATACAAAGTCAACTTATTGCCCCCAACAATCTGGGTCCTCATTTTACCTACCTTATAAAAGATGGAAGGCTGAGTCAACCTTGGGCCTGGTGGGACTTGAACCTGCAGTAATTGCAAGCAGCTGTGTTAATAACAGACTGTCTTAGCAGTCTAAGCCACCAGAGGCCCATTGATTTTGCTTGTCAGAAGGTAGCAAAAGCTGATCCCATGATCCTAGGACGCCGCAGCCCTCATAAATATAGCCATCAAAAAAACTGCAGGGAGGCATCAGGTGTAAGGACTGACTCAAAAACATGGATTGCCAATCGAGAGATCATAGACTAAAGTGCAGTTTTCATCAATTCCTTTTTAAGATGGACTTTTAACTGCCAAAAATCTTCCAAAGCAAACAGCGATTTTTCACAGATGAAAATGCTTTTAACCATTCTTGATTTTGTCCTCTTTTTGTCCCTGATGAAAAATGTTTTTTTCAAGTAGTAGCACTATTCGTACTACCTGTTATTATTTTCTCCGCCTTCCATTTTTCCAGGTTATTTGAGGAGGAGACTGTCTGTCGTGTCCCACTCCTCCTCTGACGGCCGGGTCGGGGAAGTCCGTATCAAGCATGGCTGCAAAGCCTCTGCAGCTTTCCCAAAGTCCTATCAGAGTCCTCAGGGCAGGCAGGAGACCAGGATGTGACTTCAGCAATCCAAGTTAGACTTTGCCTGACTCAGAGAATGCCAGAAAGCAGATCCTTTATATAGGCCATGGGGTGTGGCTCCATGACTCAGCACTTATCCAGGCCTGCCCCTCCCTTCCTTTTGCTGACGTCGCCTCTCTATTCTCCGGAAGCGAGGATCTCTCCAGCCTCCAGCTGTTAGTAATTTTAGCTCATGACTGGCTTCACATTCTTCAGGCTCAGATGCTGTGAGGGAGGGGTCTAGTTGCTCCGTTTGTCTGGGCATGGTGCCAGGACTGGGGGCTGGAGGCACGTCAGGCCATTCGTCTTGCTCGGCCTGTCCGGGCATGGTGCCAGGGCTGGGGGCTGGAGGCATGCCAGGACATTCTCCTGTACTATCAGCGTCTGGCAGGAGATAAGAGGGGCCCGGCTGCGGCGGGGGGAGCGAGCGAGGCACAGCACTGTCCGTTCAACATGGAGGGGGGCATTTACTGCCCAGTGAGCTTTGTACAAGGAAATCTTGCTTATGGGATGGTTTCTTTTCTGGGTCAAAACACCACATATATATTTATGTATGGACAGAATGTGCAAGTGGAAGGGATTTTGCTGCCTTCCACACGTACTCATGCACACAATCTACATCATGGCTTTAAATAAATAAATGTAGAGATGGTTGTTTTACTACTGATCATTAGGAGCCAGAATAAAATAACTTCTGTTCTATTAGAACTCCTCATGCATGGGTAGCTCTCAGAGTAGATAGATCTTTGCACTAAATTCTGCACACATAATCAAAAGTGGATGAAAAGAATTGCATTTTTCCAAGTTGAAGTATTCTACTTTCTGGGTTTTCTTTTTCTTTTTGACAAGCCAATATTGTTTGTTATGATTGTCTTTCAAATCAGATGTTAGCCTTTAATACACGGAAGTCCACTGATAATTTCAGCTAATGAGATATTCTATTCTTCGCAGCATCTAATCTGGTATGTATAGCATCCGTGGTGTCTTTAATGGCTTTTTGATGATCATGTTGGATTTATTTAAATTTATTGACTGCTCAATTCCAGTGGGCCTTCTCACCACCAGAATAAAAGTGGTTACATCTGATAGATACATCTAGTCTCTTTAAAGTAGGAGCAATGAAAGAATTTAAACAGTGATCAGGAAGGACGCCAACAGCTGCCAGACTTTTGGCTGAAAGTCCATGTAATCTAAACAAAGTTGGTCATTTTCCTACTCCCCCTGAAACAATTTGTTCTTTTGCCACAGCTGGGAGGCAGTTACTTTTTCTTTAATTTGATAGATCCGGAGGAAGGCTGATGAAATAACCAAACAATTAATCACAATGCAAGACCTCCCCGTCTTTCCCAAGAGCCACAGTTTCCTTGGCCAGAGTGCAAAGCCAAGGGTATATTTTTGGAAAAATATACTATTTGTATTGTCCACGCATAAATTTAGTTCACGTTACGTAAGTGAAACTAAATAGCGCTATAGTGCGACCGCAAACAAAAGAGCCTCGTCCCAGAATAGTTTGTGCATCTCCCCCCACACCACCCAGATGTAACAGACAAGCAGAGCTGGTAGCCGGCGCCCCCCAACCCAATCCACGATGCGTGAGAGGCATGCGCAGACGACAATACATGGTGCATTACTGTGGAACCAGTGGGCGGTATAAAAATCTAATAAATAAAATAAATAAATAAAAATAAATAATTGAGGAACAAAAAGGACAAGTATGAAAAACGGAAAGAAGGGCATATAAACACGAATAAAATAACCAACAAATATCTGAAATCTGCAAGGTTGGAGTCAGAAAAGTTAAAAGTTCGAAATGAACTAAGACTTGCAAAAAAAAAAAAGCCAAACATAACAAGTTTCATTTAGTTTTTTAAGGCATAAGAAGAAAATCAAGAAAATGATAGATTCACTAATGGGAGAAGATGGCAAGATGGTGATGGGTAGCAGGGAGAAAGCGGAACGGCTTAATTCTTTTTTTTTTTCTCATGAAAGGAAAAAAAAAATAGTCCAGACTAACAAAAACAGCACTGTGGGAGACAGTACAGGAATGCAAGTCAAAACAGGCAAAGAATTTGGGAAACTTTCATATCCCCTGCTTCACAGCTTCTTTCCACTTAGCCATTACACAAGGGAACAAAGTCTGCCTCTCACACACACACACAGACACACACAGATATACCAATCATGTTTGTGAGCACACTGGCCCACATTAAAAATGAAATTCTGGTGATTGCTCTCAAAAGAATATATATTTTCTCATACACATACATAACCGCGAGCTTAAGACACATCTATTTATTTGCGCAGGGCTAGCCTAGGGTTTTTAGTTTTAAATTTAGTTTTAATGGGGTTTTATACTATTTTAGTGATATTTTAATTTCGGCCTAATTAATAAGTTTTTTAATTGTTGTTTTTATTTGTATTATTCTTATGTTTTTATTTGGCTGTACACCGCCCTGAGTCCTTCGGGAGATAGGGCGGTATAAAAATTCGAATAAATAAATAAATAAATAAATAAATAAATAAATAAATAAATAAATAACACACATATACAACACACACACACACACACACACATGAGATCGCACAACCATTTATCTGAAATGGTATCAGGTTTCCTGCCTGAGCAGGGGGTTGAACTATTGCTAACATAGTGTAAGCCTTTGGAGAAGGGCAAGATATAAATGCAAAAAAAAAAAAAAAAAGAAGAAGATCTCCAAGGTCCCTTTCAAATCTACTATTTAGTAGAATTCTATTCTACTCTACTAAATTCTAATACTCTACTAAATAGAATTCTATTCTATTCTACTAAATGAACTGTTGTAAGTTGAGGACTACCTGAATTTTACTGCACCAAAAAAGTTGGAAGTCTGCCTTTCTCTTTCTTTCTTTCTTTCTTTCTTTCTTTCTTTCTTTCTTTCTTTCTTTCTTTCTTTCTTTCTTTCTTTCTTTCTTTCTTTCTTTCTTTCTTTCTTTCTTTCTTTCTTTCTTTCTTTCTTTCTTTCTTTCTTTCTTTCTCTCTCTCTCTCTCTCTCTCTCTCTCTCTCTCTCTTTCTTTCCCCCTCCCTTTATCTCCCTTCTTTTCTCACTTTCCTACTTTTACCTCTCCTGTTTTTCTACAGTCTTTATTTTTGTGTCTTATATTGAGAAAAAGTTGAGAACAAGAAGCAACGGGTGGAAACTGATCAAGGAAAGAAGCAACTTAGAACTAAGGAGAAATTTCCTGACAGTTAGAACAATTAATCAGTGGAACAACTTGCCTGCAGAAGTTGTGAATGCTCCAACACTGGAAATTTTTAAGAAGATGTTGGATAGCCATCTGTCTGAGATGGTGTAGGGTTTCCTGCCTGGGCCGAGGGGTTGGACTAGAAGGCCTCCAAGGTCCCTTCCAACTCTGTTATTATATATATTAAAGTTTAATAAAGCTCACAAAAGCATTGGCTGAAATGATAGTTATACTGTATTAGGAAAGCTCATAGAAAGCTTGTACAGTATGTCTACTTTTGTAACTATATGTAAGAGAAAACAGAGCAACACATGTCACATGCCTCTGGTGGCTCAGACTGGTAAGACAGTCTGTTATTAACAGCAGCCGCTTGCAATTACTGCAGGTTCAAGTCCCACCAGGCCCAAGGTTGACTCAGCCTTCCATCCTTTATAAGGTAGGTAAAATGAGGACCCAGATTGTTGGGGGCAATAAAAGTTGACTTTGTATATAATATACAAATGGATGAAGACTATTGCTTAACACAGTGTAAGCCGCCCTGAGTCTTCGGAGAAGCGCGGGATATAAACGCAAAAAAAAAAAAAATTATGACAGTGGTAGCGAACCTATGGCACAAGTGCCAGAGGTGGCGCTCAGAGTCCTCTCTGTGGACATGTGTGCCATCGCCCCAGCTCAGCTCCACCACGTTTCTCCATGGCGTTTCTCACCATTGTTTGCAGGGAAACAGAAGCTCGCAAAAGAAAAAGATCTCTCGTCTCTTGCAGAGCTGCCAGTATTGTGATGCCCCACTTCCCACCTGGTCTTTGCCACCCGGGTCTTTGGGTCGCATGTGTGCCTGCACGCGCACAAGAGAAAGAGACTTGCAGTTTGGGCACTCAGTCTCTAAAAGGTTCACCATCACTGCACTCTGACATTCAGGTTTTTGAGGTTTGAGGTTTGAAGCAGTGGTGGGTTGCCGGTTGTGGCTCCAGCCTCCGAACCTGGCCCCAGGCCCGAAAGTGACTCCGAGAGTGAGGGGGAAGGGCCTGTAAGGCTTACCTCAGGAGCACCGATTCCTTTGGCCCAGCTCCAGGAGCCAGAACCAGGTCAGTCGGAGGACGTAATGAGGCCAACATCCCCTGATTCCTCCCTTCCTCAGGCTACGCCTACAGACGCAGCTGATAATCATACCAATCAAGCCTGGATCGCGCCGCACTTCAGAAGATTAGAGAGGCGGGGTCACCCCAAAGGATATATAAAGAGTTTTGGGACTGCTTTCAGTTCTACGGGAAGCAAATTAGCTGAACCGTGTCGAAGTGAGCTGAAGTCTTAATCTGTTTGAACTTTTTGGCAGGCAGCTGCGTTTTCCTGGCCAGGACTGATAAGAGCCGTGTATCCACTGGCTGAAGGCCAGCTCGTTAGTCCAGAGCGAGGACGGAGACACAACATTGCCCCTAGTTTGGACTGGTTCGCAAGAACCGGTAGTAAAATTGGCGGGAGGCTCCGCCCACTGACCCGGACGTCATCATAGATGACCTGTGCATGCGCAGAAATGTGCGGACGCAATGCGAACTGGTAGTAAAGGTAAATAGAACCGACCCCTGGTTTGCAGTATAAAAAAACCCCAACTGTAAACCACTAGGTTACAGAGGCTTTGAAGAAAATCTCCCTGGATCCTCATTCTGTGCAGAATAAAGTTGTGTTATATCAGTCTCCACCCCGGTGTGCTCTTTTGGCCTTGGACATTGGCAAGGACCCACAGTTGTTCTAGCGAATCAGAACTGTCCCCTGGGTTTTACCTCTTCTTCTGTGCGGACTGTTTGCAGAGAGGCAGTCAGCAACCAGAGGCAAGGAGGGAACAGCTCATATTTTTCAGCTCAGCTTCGCAGCCAGCTTCTCTCTTCAATATTATGGGGGAAAGCTGGCAATGTGGAAAAAACCTCTTCCTTCTCCTTCTGCTGTCTGTCCTCAGGACCACTGTAGCTGCTCCTGAACTGTAAGTTGATTTCTTCAGGCTACTTCCCTTTCTGACTTCTTCGGCTGGGAAAAATTTAGGCTTTAAATTCCGCTGTTTTATTTTTAAAGTAAGCATCTCTCAGTCCAGGACTCAAAAGGAAACTTAAGGAGGAACGATGCCCCAGGGATAGTTGGTGGGGGGGCGGCAGGGGGAGGTAGAACTTTTTTTTAAAAAAATATGTAGCTGTAAGATTTACGCAGCTTCTCAGTCATCGAGGTCATGGTTCTCCCAAAGGCGTTCTTTCAAGAGGCAACTGAACTTTCTGAGGTGTTTTTTTTTGAAGATGTTTTGCTTCTCATCCAAGAAGCTTCTTCAGCTCAAAGCTCAGATTCCAGTCAGGAATTTAAAGGTGCTGTCATCTAACCTGGTCATTTTTCAAGGCTAAAAATACTCCGCTCCAATTGGCACATGCCAAATCTGGCCCTTGGCTTCATTACAGTGCTGGCTAATATTTAATTTGTGTATCTTTTGGGGAAGAGAATTTTTATGTTTTGATCTTGTGATGAGATGAGATTGAATTATGTCACTTGTCCATTTGAAAGTCATTGGTTTGTAGTTGTTTAATTTTTTTTCAATAAGTGTGACTTCTCCCAAGTTCTTGGATTGTCTTGTGATCTTCATAGTGTGGTTGCAATTAACAATTTCATTAATCATTTTGACCCAAGAACTAATCCTAATTTCAAACTGTCTCTCCTTTTGTTTTTCTTCCTGATTTATACAAGAGGTCGCTTTGGCCTGGATCAGGCTGGCCTGTCTCCTTCTATCATTACTTTTTACAGCAAGAATTGGATAAAATCGTACATGGAACAGAGATAAAATTAATCAGTAAAATATATAAATATCTATTGCGATACAAAATGGAAGATGAGGGGGTTAAAGAAAATGATTAATAGGCAAAAATTTTGGATACAATATAGAACTGGAGAAATGGGAAAAAATGTGGGAAACAAATATAAAATTGACTATATCTGCGGTATTTAAGGAAAACCAGTTGAAGATGTTTTACAGATGGCATCTCCCACCTGCAAGGCTTGCTCTTCTTTGAGGAGAGATTGGGGGTGAGAAACTGCCTCCATTTCATTCTCATTTTACTTCAGAGATCACGTGGGTAGAACTCCTGCCGTGAGGATAGATTGGGAGTGAGAAACTTCCTCCATTTCATTTTCATTTTACTTCAGAGAAGTACGTGGGTGGAACTGCTTTCTGTGAGGAGAGATTGGGAGTGAGAAACTGCCTCCATTTCATTCTCATTTTACCTCAGAGAAGCACGTGGGTGGAACTGCTTTCTGTGATGAGAGATTGGGGGTGAGAAATTTCCTCCATTTCATTCTCATTTTAGTTCAGAGAAAAACTTGGGTGGAACTAAGATGTACCCGAATAGCTCCCCAATATTCTGGAAGTGCAAAAAAAAATATGGAATGTATTACCATCTATGGTGGACAAGTCCATCTGCAAAAAAAATTTGGTCTAAAATCAGAAAATGGCTGGAAGAAATAACTGACCAAAACATAGACTGGAAACCAGAGACCTTTTTGCTGGGAATACTCAATAGGAAATATAGTAAAGAAATAAGGTATCTAATCTTAACAGCCACAAGAATATCTTATGCACAGAATTGGGAAAATGAGAATATACCATTGGAGGAGGAAGTGATAAGGAAAATCCTGGATTGTGCTGAGATAGATAAATTAACAAAGGAGATAAAAGAAAAGGAAGATACAGAATATTATATAGTATGGAATAAATTGTATAATTGGATAGAAATTAGAAATGGTAAATGACGAAAAAGGAGAAAGGGTCACATATACACATACAAAAAAGGGGTAGTGCATGAAAGAAAATGAGTTGTTATAATGATAAGTATGATGGAATATATACAGAAATAAGGGATAATGGGACAAAAAAGATAAGTATAATATAAGGAAACGAGAAGGGAAAAATGTAAATAATAGAGAAATACCAAAATGAAGCTGATGTAAAGGAGGAGTATACGTTTTATGTTAGTGTTTGTTATGTCTTGTTTTTTTGTTAAAAAATAAAAATAAAAAAGGACTACATATAAATGGTAAAGGTTCCCCTCGCACATACATAGGGCCGTGGTGGCTCAGGCTGTAAGATAGCCTGTTATTAAAACACAGCAGCCTGCAATTACTGCAGGTTCTAGTCCCACCAGGTCCAAGGTTGACTCAGCCTTCCATCCTTTATAAGGTAGGTAAAATGAGGAACCAGATTGTTGGGGGGGGGCAATAAGTTGACTTTGTAAATATATACAAATAGAATGAGACTATTGCCTTACACACTGTAAGCCGCCCTGAGACTTCGGAGAAGGGCGGGATATAAATGTAAATAAATAAATAAATAAAAAACATGCTAGTCGTTCCTGACTCTAGGGGGTGGTGCTCATCTCCGTTTCAAAGCTGAAGAGCCAGCGCTGTCCAAAGACGTCTCCTTGGTCATGTGGCCGACATGACTCAATGCCAAAGGCACACAGAACGCTGTTACCTTCCCACCAAAGGTGGTCCCTATTTTTTCTACTTGCATTTTTACGTGCTTTCGAAACTGCTAGATTGGCAGAAGCTGGGACAAGTAATGGGAGCTCACCCCGTTACACGGCAGCACTAGGGATTCGAACCGCTGAGCTGCCGACCTTTCAATCGACAAGCTCAACGTCCTAGCCCCTGAGCCACCGCATCCCAATAGGACTACATATATGCAAGCTATATACAAATTATGTGTGTGTGTGTGTATGGAATGTATATATGTGTGTTATGTACCATGTTTACTTGAAAATAAGACCCTGTTTTATATTTCTTTGAACTTCGAAATAACTCTTCCTAACTGATTTTGCTCTGACTGATGAATTTGCTTGGATGACCCGCGAAACGCTTCAGATTAACAAAGATTGGTCCAGTGGCCATGATTCAACCTTTTGACACAGATCTACCACCACCAACAAATGCCCAAATCTCAGGAAACCTTCTTGTATTTGCTCTGCGTATTTCCTAATCAGAGCCCCTGCCCCTCTTTTCAAGGCGATATGTGGCGGTGGTACCCAGCACAATCTACATGGAGACCACTGAGAACTTCTGCATCCAGATAAGCAATCTGAACGAAACAGTCAACTTGACTCTCTCGTTGGAATCCGAGATCCAGGATTTGATCCTGACTCAAGTGACGGTAAAAGAGGAAGATGGATTTCAGTGTGTTCCTTTCCAGGTAAGTCTCTCTGTCTCTCTCCCTCCCTCCCACCCTCTCCCCCTTAGGTTGTTGCATTCAACATAATGCAAACACAAAGCAATAGAAGATCATGATAATGCTACCTCTCAAACCATTTGGTTTTATTTCTTTTCATCCTGCAGATTCCCAGGCAGAGCAATATTTCTCCCCCATCAAAAGTCATTCTCGAGTTGCAAGTAAAATTCCTTTCCCACAGTTTCCTGGTTCGCAAATATGTGCAAATTGAGAAACCAAAGCATCTGGTTTTCATCCAGACAGACAAACCAATCTACAGAGCGGGACAAGAAGGTAAAGGGCAACTCCATCTCCCGAAATGATTGCTTTTCTAACCCTGTCAAAACTTTATCGTTACAATTTTTACAGGTTTTCTTTTACAAATTTTAGAATTTCCATTGCTAAGCCAGGCGATCGGTAAGCGAGTCAGGCCCGACTTTTACGACCTTTCTTCCCCCCCGGTTGTTAAGCGAATCACTGCATTTGTGAAGTGAATGCTACCATTGTGAAGTGAATCTGACTTCTTCTCTTGATCCTGTTGTCGGAAGCCAGCTGGGAAGGCTGCAAATAGGGATCCCGTGATTCCCAGATGCTTGTAACTATTATAAATGCACGCTGATTGCCAAGTGTCCAAATTTTGATTGTGAAGTGTCAGTGATGGTCAGAACTGTGAGGATAAGTGTAAGCCATTCTTTTCAGCGCCATTGTAACACCAAACAGTGTTACAGTGTGGATGCCGGCACCCCGGTACGCCGGCATCCGCAGCTGACTGTTGGGGGCGAGTTAGTGGCCCCAAAGGAGGTGGTTCGCAACTTGGGCGTCCTCCTGGATGGACGGCTGTCCTTTGATGAACATCTGGCGGCCGTCTCCAGGAGGGCTTTTTACCAAGTCCGCTTGGTCCGCCAGTTGCGTCCCTTCCTTGACCGGGATGCCTTATGCACAGTCACTCACGCTCTGGTTACGTCTAGGTTGGATTACTGCAATGCTCTCTACATGGGGCTGCCCTTGAGGTGCACCTGGAGGCTGCAGTTAGTCCAGAATGCGGCTGCGCGAGTAGTAATGGGAGCCGCTCGTGGCTCCCACGTAACACCACTGCTCCGTAGTCTGCACTGGCTTCCTGTGGTCTTTCGGGTGCGCTTCAAGATTTTGGTTACCACCTTTAAAGCGCTCCATGGCTTAGGACCCGGGTACTTACGAGACCGCCTGCTGTTACCCTATGCCTCCCACCGACCTGCACGCCTCATAGAGAGGGTCTCCTCAGGGTGCCGTCCGCCAAACAGTGTCGGCTGGCGGCCCCCAGGGGTAGGGCCTTCTCTGTGGGAGCATCGACGCTCTGGAATGAACTCCCCCCTGGCCTACGTCAAGTGCCTGATCTTCGGACCTTCCGTCGTGAGCTAAAAACATACTTATTTATTCAAGCAGGACTGGCATAATAATTTGATTTTAAATTGGGGTTTTATTAATATTCTTAAATATTTTAAATTTAATTTTAATCATTAGCCGTTTTGTAATTTTGCTATGTTTTAATTTGTTTAATTTGTTTTAATTTTGTATTTTATCTCCGGCTGTACACCGCCCTGAGTCCTTCGGGAGAAGGGCGGTTTAATTTAATTTGTTTAATTTGTTTTAATTTTGTATTTTATCTCCGGCTGTACACCGCCCTGAGTCCTTCGGGAGAAGGGCGGTATAAAAATTCAATAAATAATAATAATAATAATAAAAACCATCACTAAATTAATGGTGGTTACGTTGAAGACTTCCTGTATTCATTCCGTTTCTTCTCTCACCTCCGTGTGAGCATAACCTGAAGCTGGGTGGTTTTTTTTTAAATTTAATTATTGTAAACTTTATTAGCTGCCTATTTTACATCATAACTCTGGTCGGTTTACAATATTAAAAGTTAAAACTGTATAAAACTTAATGATATAAATATAACATGATAAAAAAAAATCGACCTAGCTAAAAAGATGGGAAGGGGAGGGAGTGGGATCTATTGCTAATCTGTCAACTGTCCCCAGGGTGAAATCCTTCCATGGGAGCCTCAACGTGAGCTGATTTCTCCAAAGCTGGTGGGGAAGAATAATTATGTATCAATGCATTGAGTACAGAAGAGCTTTACAATATTCATAACATAACATAACATAACATCAGAGTTGGAAGGGACCTTGGAGGCCTTCTAGTCCAACCCCCTGCCCAGGCAGGAAACCCTACACCATCTCAGTCAGATGGTTATCCAACATTTTCTTAAAAATTTCCAGTGTTGGAGCATTCACAACTTCTGAAGGCAAGTCGTTCCACTTATTAATTGTTCTAACTGTCAGGAAATTTCTCCTTAGTTCTAAGTTGCTTCTTTCTTTGACCAGTTTCCACCCATTGCTTCTTGTTCTACCCTCAGGTGCTTTGGTGAACAGCCCGACTCCCTCTTCTTTGTGACAACTCCTGAGATATTGGAACACAGCTATCATGTCTCCCCTAGTCCTTCTTTTTGTTAAACTAGACATACCCAGTTCCTGCAACCGTTCTTCATATATATTCAATATATTCAATGCAGCCTACTTGTTGCCACAAAAAGTAGCAGAAAACGAGGGTGAAGGTTCATTCTCCGAACTTGTGGGTTGGTTTTTGAACATTTCATTACCCGGCTAGGTAACATTTTCAGCCAGTTTAGGGGACGTCAGTGTTCTCGTGTTTCTAAGGGCTTCAGGTGCAAGTGTATCAAAGGAGGGTCTTGTGATGGATCAAGTGTGGGTTACATCAGGTGAGGGTCTTGTGATGGATCTTGTGATGGGGAGGTTACATCAGGTCAGGGTCATTGGGAGGTGGACTACTGGAAGGGGTGGCTTGTGTGTGTTGGATGAGAGTCAGTGCTGTCTCTGGTTGGCTGTCAGGTTGATTTGGATTCTGAGGGGTTCGTAGGCTGGTTGTAGGTCAATGTGTCTGTTGATGGAATTGCTTGTGGGGTGCCAGGCTTCGATGAACTCACAAGCATGGTGTTGTGTCTGCACTCCCTGAGCCGGGCCTGCTGCCAGAAAGTGACTTGGACAGTGAGGGGAAAGGGCCATCAGGACTTACCTCGGGAGCACCGGCTTGCCTGGCTCAGCTCCAGGAGCCAGAAACAGGCCAGGTGGAAGAGATAACGAGGCCTCCATCCCCTGACTCTTCCCCCCCCCGGCCACGCCTGCAGACCCAGCTGACGGCAATCAGGCTTGGTTTCGTAGGCAGGAGAGGAGGGAACAACAGAAGCAAGGGTGGGGCAGGCCTAGGAAGTGCTGAGTCATGGAGCCACACCCCACAGGATATAAAAGGCAGTGAGAGCTGCTGTGTCTCTTTGTAACAGGCAAATCCACTGATTAAGAACTGAAGTTTGTTTCTAGGTGACTCACCAGCATCATGGAAGATAACGGAGGCTCTTGGCAGACGCTGGCTATTCTGCTGCCAGAGCTGATAGTGACGGCTAATTAAGCCATCATTCGGATGGAGGCGAGGGAGGACAGAACACATGGTGGGTGGTAGGCCGATGATTTTTGTGTTGCTCCAATCAGACAGGTGCGTTTGGTGTTGGTGAGTCACTGATTACTCTCACCTAACCTATCACCTGACCCATCACAAGACCCTCACTTGACTCTTCCACACCTGAAGCCCTTAGAAACGCAAGAACATTGACACTGACATCCCCTAAACTTGGCTGAAGATGTTACCTAGTCTCGTATAACGAAACGTTCGGAAACCAACCCACGAGCTCAAGAGAACGAATCTGTACTCAAACTACAGATATTCGCTATTGTGGCAGAAAATGTTGGAAAATGATTGTGGGCATTTTCAGTTTAGTTCACACCCACCCCACCTCCACCATGTCAGACCCTATGCCCAGATCAGAGCAAGCATGGACACCCTGCTCAGTTACCCACAATATGTTAATAGCAAATGGAAATGATGAATATCTAATAAGATTAATACCATCTCCTTGGGAAAATTGGTTTTGAAAGGAGCTGTATCATTTAAAACAGGAGTGTCAAACTAAAACTAACCGGGATATCTACGGGACCGCCTGCTGCCGTCAATTACCTCCCATCAACCAGTGCGCTCTCATGGGGAGGGCCTCCTTAGGGTGCCGTCGGCCAACCAATGTCGGCTGGCAGCCCCCAGAGGAAGAGCGTTCTCTGTGGGGGCTCCGGCCCTATGGAATGATCTACCTTGGGGACTTCGTCTTCTTCCTGATCTTCGGACCTTTAAGCGCGAGCTCAAAACCTTTTTCTTTCATCAAGCGCGGCTGGCCTAATGATTAATTTTAACATTGAGGGTTTTTAGGAGCGTTTTTAAAGGGGTTTTAACTTATTTATTACTTTTTATTTAACAATTTTAATCATGCAGCTTATTGAATGAGATCTTTAATTGAATATTGTATTTTAAAATCTTTTGATATCTTTGTTTTATTTATGCTGTACACCGCCCTGAGTCCTCGGAGAAGGGCGGTATAAAAATTTAAATAAATAAATAAATAAATTAAAAAAGCCTGCGGGCCGGATTCGCCCCATGGGGTACTTAGATCTGGCCACCGGGGCCACCCTGGAAAGAGTGAAGGACTGGCCTGCATGCATCCCTCCCAAACTCCATTTTTGCTGGCAGAGCGCTCAGGCCACTACAGGCACCCTCAATACGAGTAACATCAAGCTGGCCGTGCGCCCCCTGGCCACGACCCCCCCCCAGGCTCCCCCCCAAAGTCAAACACAACCCTGGTGCGGCCCTCAATGAAATCGAATTCGACACCCCTGATTTAAAACATTAATAATAAAAAGAAGAACAATCACCTTTAACATCATCAAACATACCCTGGACCTTTGGGAATGACTCATATTGCTTTGAGTGGCTTTGGAAGGTGCTCTGCCTTTTTTTTTTTTTACTTGAAAAAGTTTTACAAATTTTTTTTACCAGCCGCGGTGTGGCTCAGGCTGTAAGAAGCCTGTTATTAAAACACAGCTGCCTGCAATTACTGCAGGTTCTAGTCCCACCAGGTCCAAGGTTGACTCAGCCTTCCATCCTTTATAAGGTAGGTAAAATGAGGACCCAGATTGTTGGGGAGGCAATAAGTTGACTTTGTAAATATACAAATAGAATGAGACTATTGCCTTACACACTGTAAGCCGCCCTGAGTCTTCGGAGAAGGGCGGGATATAAATATATATATATATATATAAAAATTAATTCCCCCCATCTCCCCCACCCTCCTCCCTCTCCCTTTCCCCCTCCCCTCCCTCCTCCCCCCCGAGACTTCCCAGAGCAAAATAAAGGGTACTGCATCTAACAATCATAAGCTAAATTATACCAGTAAACCAGTGGTGAAATCCAATTTCTTTTACTACTGGTTCTGTGGGCGTGGCTTGGTGGGCGTGGTGTGGCATGGTGGGCGTGGTGTGGCTTGGTAGGCATGGCTTGGTGGCGTGGCAGGGGAAGGATCCTGCAAAATCTCCATTCCCACCCCACTCTGGGGCCAACCAGAGATGGTATTTGCTGGTTCTCCAAACCGCTCAAAATTTCCGCTACCAGTTCTCCAGAACCTGCTGGATTTCACCCCTGCAATAAACCATAATCCATAATCTCTCCTCTCCCCTTTGAAACCTTAACTCCCGTTCCCCATATAAACAAATACATTAATACAATACAATTCTTACAGTCCCTCATAAACTATTTGAGAAGGTGCTATGCCTTTTGATGTATAGCAAGAGAAATGGAAATAAAGTTCGTTCTTATACGTTGTTCACGTGTCCCCAATTTTCCTGTGGCATCTTCCAATTTGGCCAGTCAACTGTTTTTCAGCTTTGCTGATGTTTAATGAATAAACCTCAAAGGACATTTTTGCTAGGTTTTAGTTTAGTTTAGTTTAGTTTTATTAAATTTTTATACCGCCCTTCTCCCGAGGGACTCAGGGCGGTGCACAGCCAAAGGATAAAAAATATAAAAAAATATACAATTAAAACAACAATTTAAAACCGAGCAAATTAGAAAAAAAAATGGCCAGTATTAAAAATTTAAAATTTAAAATTCCAAACCCTAAAATGATGATAAAACCCCAGTTAAAATTTAAAAATATTAGGCCAGTCCCGCTTGAATAAATAAGTGTGTTTTCAGCTCACGGCGAAAGGTCCGAAGATCAGGCACTTGACGTAAACCAGGGGGAAGTTCGTTCCAGAGCATAGGAGCTCCAACAGAGAAGGCCCTACCCCTGGGGGCCGCCAGCCGACATTGTTTGGCGGACGGCACCCTGAGAAGACCCTCTCTGTGTGAGCGTACGGGTCGGTGGGAGGCATAAGGTAACAGCAGGCGGTCCCGTAAGTATCCGGGTCCTAAGCCATGGAGTGCTTTGAAGATTGTGACCAAGATCTTAAAGCGCACCCGAAAGACTACAGGAAGCCAGTGCAAGCCGCGCAGGATTGGTGTTACATGGGAGCAACGAGTTGCTCCCACTATTACCCGCGCAGCTGCATTCTGGACTAACTGCAGCCTCCGGGTGCACTTCAAGGGCAGCCCCATGTAGAGAGCATTGCAATAATCCAACCGGGAATTGAGGTGAAAAAAGGTGAATTGAGCGGTGGAAAGAGTCTGTTTGCTTGCTCTGATCTTGGTGTGTGCAAACTACAGGTAGTTCTTGCCTTACAACCGTTCATTTAGTCACCGTTCGAAGTTAAAACAATAGTGAAAAAACTGACTTATGACCATTTTTCACAGTTACAACTTTTGTAGCCTCCCCATAATCTTATGATCAGAATTTAGATGCTGGATAACTGACTCATATTTATGACGGCTGCAGTGTCCCAAAGTGATGTGAACACTTTTTTGGGACTTTCTGATGAACGAAGTCAATGGGGAAGAGTCAGAATCACTGAACAACCAGGTTACTAACTGATCAACTGCAGGGGTTCACTTAACAGCCGAGGCAAGAAAGGTTGTAAAATGGGGCAAATGTCACTTAACAAATGTCTCATTGAACAACGTAAATTTTAGGCACAATTGTGCTCGTAAGTTGAGGACTACCTGTACGTAACCTGAAGATGATCCGTAATCATTTTCCAATACCATCTACTGAGTGGAGTAGAGCCGGGAGAGGCATAATCACGTGACTTCTTCAACGTCAGGAATCCTCATTGTTCTTCTCTGGTTGGCTGGACCCTGCATTTCATCAAGGAAAACAGACAAACCAGAGGGTCTCCAGAGGAGGGCAACCAAAGTGAAGGAGGATAAAAATATCTATGATAAAAGATTGGAGACAGTGGGTATGCTGTTTACCTTGGAGTGGAGAAGACTATGTGGAGGTCTGACGGCGGTCATCATGTATCTCTTAGCTGCTCAATTTTGGGGGTCTTTCTAGTTATCCAGTTTATGAGAGGTAGATTTAGGTCACCCAGGAAGATGAGAGGATATGGGCAAGAGGTAGCCCATGTTAGCAGTGAGGTTAGCATGTTTGCATGGGTAATGTCATAGTCAGGGGAAGACTATTCATGTCTTCTAGGAGACATGAAACAATGATCTAAACGTCGGAAAGGTACATTATGATTGCGCATCAGGAAAATGTCTTAATGGAGCTGGATGGACTTGACTACTCAGGAGGAAGGTTTGCCTCCCACTGACCCGTGCGCTCTCACAGGGAGGGACTCCTCAGGGTGCCGTCAGCCAAGCAATGTCGGCTGGCGGCCCCCAGGGGAAGGGCCTTCTCTGTGGGGGCTCCCACCCTCTGGAACGAACTTCCCCCAGGACTTCGACAACTTCCTGACCTTCGGACCTTCCGCCGCGAGCTGAAGACGTATCTATTCTTCCGCGCAGGACTGGCATAGAATTTTTAGAATTTTTTATTGGTTTTTTAAATTTTAATGGGTTTTACGGTTTTTAAACGTATTTTTAAATCGGGGCCAAATTGAATAAGTTTTTTAATTGTTGATTTTATTTGTATTGTATTTATTTACTGTTGTTTTTATTTGGCTGTGAACTGCCCTGAGTCCTTCGGGAGAAGGGCGGTATAAAAATTAAATAATAATAATAATAATAATAATAATAATAATAATAATAATAATAATAATAATAATAATAATAATAATAATAATAATAATAATAATAATAATAATAATAATAATAATAATAATAATAATATAATGGAAGGATTTAAAGAAAAGCTGGATGGCCACCTACCAGGAATGCTGCAACAGTGTATTACTGCCCTGGGCAGGGGTCAGATTAGTGTTTTTCAACTGTAACAACTGACGATGTTTAGACTTCAGTTCCCAGAATTCAACAGCCAGCACGGAATCTTCTGGAAAGACCCCATCCCTGGCCGGGGAATTCTGGGAGCAGAAATCCACACGTCTTCAAATTCTCAAGTATGAGAAAGCACTAAACTGCAGTAAAGGATCTCCAAGATCCCTTCTATATTTTAATATTTCTATATTCGGTGGCTACTTTCCCCACATATTCTCCCTCTTCCCTTTTGCAGTTCGGTTTCGCATCGTCTCCATGGATAAAGATTTACGTCTCAGGAAGAAGAAGGTAATGTTTTTGGTGTACTAAGACAGACAGAGGTGATGGCATCTCTGTGCGAAAACATTCAATTCATGCGCTCCCTCCTCACCTATAACATTGAACCTAGTGTGTGTGTGTGGAGATACCCCTGGGTGAAAATTAGTCAAGACTCATGGAGTAATTGAAGGCTTTGGATTAGAGCTGAGCTTAAATCTACTCTTAGTCATGAAAACTGGCTGGGTGACCTTGTGGCTGGGCACTGTCAACCAACGAACCTCACAGGGTGGTTGTTATGGGTGTGTGTGTGGGAATTCTAAGAGCAGTCCCTTGAGGTAAGGCAAGATACAAATAAATACATATCAAAACCATAATGCAGCATAAAAGAATCTCCCAAGAGCAGATGATGAGGGGACTGGAGGCTAAAACATATGAAGAATGGTTGCAGGAGCTCGGTATGTCTAGTTTAATGAAAAGAAGGACTAGGGGAGACATGATAGCAGTTCCAATATCTCAGGGGCTGCCACAAAGAAGAGGGAATCAAACTATTCTCCAAAGCACCTGAGGGTAGAACAAGAAGCAATGGGTGGAAACTAATCAAGGAGAGAAGCAACTTAGAACTAAGGAGAAATTTCCTGAAAGTTAGAACAATTAATAAGTGGAACGACTTGCCTGCACAAGTTGTGAATGCCCCAACACTGGAAATTTTTAACACAATGTTGGATAACCATCTGTCTGAGATGGTGTAGGGTTTCCTGCCTGGGCAGAGAATTGGACTAGAAGGCCTCCAAAATCCCTTCCAACTCTGTTGTTGTTGTTGTTGTTGTTGTTGTTGTTATTTTTATTATTATTATTATTATTATTATTATTATTATTATTATTATTATTATTATTATTATTATTATGTCCTTTTTTATCTACTTAGTCTTTTTCTCTATCCTCATTTTCATTCCTTGGCGTCTCTGATTTTTTCCTGTGCTTTTTTTTGTCTCCACAGTTTCCAGTTGTGTACATCGAGGTAAGTGCCGAAAGTGCCAGCTCCATGGCTGATGGGACCTCATTGATCTCTGGATGGGAGGCCACCAGGAAATCTGAGGGCTACAGGCTCTTGGGAAATCAAAATGACCAACCATTTCCAGATTGTTGCCTAGAAAATGACACAAGATCTCTTGGTGGCGAAGGAGAGAGATTTTTAAAGTAGCTAATATCGAGTCCTGTTTCACTTCGTTAAGAATGGGGCTATTTCACACAGTCCCACAAAGTAGCAAAATTAATGCTGTTAGGATATTTTGTCTTTGGCAGGTCCATTCCTATCTTCTTTCCTAGGAATTGGGCTGAATGGAAGCCCTCTCCTTGCATTTGATCACAGAAACAGTAGCATCAATCAAGGAAGTCAACTAAAGACATGAATCAATTTCCTGCATAAAGTATTATATACTATAGTATTATATACTATATAATCCTTTTTATATGATGTTGTGACAAAAATAAATAAATAAAATAAATAAGTAGTTTATAGGTTTAGTGCTACCATTTCTGGGCTGCAATTCCTCCAGGTGTCCACTAGATGGCAAAAGAATGGTGAGCTACTGAGTGAACACATTCCTTCCATCTAGTGGTCCTCTGGAGTAATGCAGTGCTGATCTGGCAACCAACTGAGAGGCTTGTTTTGTTTCGCTCCTTTCTTTCTTAAATTAGTTGCTCTAAAGTTGTTAAAGTGTTCAAAGAACTATATCCCAGCCTCCCTTAGCTTGTACAATCTGAACTCAAACATCCCTTTGTCTAATGCTAGACTGTCTTGCTAATAGAATAGAATAGAATAGAATAGAATAGAATAGAATAGAATAGAATAGAATTTTATTGGCCAAGTGTGATTGGACACACAAGGAATTTGTCTTGGTGCATATGCTCTCAGTGTACATAAAAGAAAAAATACTTTCATCAAGGTACAACATTTACAACACAATTGATGGTCAATATATCAATATAAATCATAAGGATTGCCAGCAACAAGTTATAGTCATACAGTCATAAGTGGAAAGTGATTGGTGATGGGAACTATGAGACGATTAATAGTAGTGCAGATTCAGTAGATAGTCTGACAGTGTTGAGGGAATTATTTGTTTAGCAGAGTGATGGCTTTCGGGAAAAAACTGTTCTTGTGTCTAGTTGTTCTGGTGTGCAGTGCTCTATAGCGTCGTTTTGTGGGTAGGAGTTGAAACAGTTTATGTCCAGGATGTGAGGGATCTGCAAATATTTTCACGGCCCTCTTCTTGATTCGTGCAGTATACAGGTCCTCAATGGAAGGCAGGTTGGTAGCAATTATTTTTTCTGCAGTTCTAATTATCCTCTGAAGTCTGTGTTTTTCTTGTTGGGTTGCAGAACCGAACCAGACAGTTATAGAGGTGCAAATGACAGACTCAATAATTCCTCTGTAGAATTGGATCAGCAGCTCCTTGGGCAGTTTGAGCTTACTGAGTTGGCGCAGAAAGAACATTCTTTGTTGTCCTTTTTTAATGATGTTTTTGATGTTAGCTGTCCATTTGAGATCTTGCGATATGATAGAACCCAGAAATTTGAAGGTTTCTACTGTTGATACTGTGTTGTCAAGTATTGTGAGAGGTGGAAGTATGGAAGGGTTTCTCCTAAAGTCTACCACCATTTCTACGGTTTTGAGTGTGTTCAGTTCCAGATTGTTTTGGTTGCACCACAAGGCTAGTCGTTTGACCTCTCGTCTATATGCGGATTCGTCATTGTCTCGAATGAGACCAATCACTGTTGTGTCATCTGCGAACTTCAGTAGCTTAACAGATGGATCATTGGAGATGCAGTCATTGGTATACAGAGAGAAGAGAAATGGGGAGAGCACACAGCCTTGGGGGGGCCCTGTGCTAATTGTACAGGTATTTGATGTGATCTTGCTTAGCTTCACCTGCTGCTTCCTGTTTGTTAGGAAGCTTGTGATCCACTTAGCAATAGCATTTAGATTTATATACCACTTCACCGTGCTTTACTGCCCTTGCTAACCAGCCACTTGCCCCCAACTATCTGGGTCCTCTGCAGGATGAAAGACTGAGTCAACCTTGAGCCTGGTGAGGTTTAAACTGCCAAATTGCAGTCAGCTGGCAGTCAGCAGAAGTAGCCTGCCGTATTGTATTCTAACCACTGCACCATCACTGATCTAAGACTTACAGCCACCATCTCCAACTTGGGTCCTTCAGAAAATTAGGGAGTACAAGTCTCCAAATTTCCAGCCAGCACAGCAATTGTTCTTGCTGGGTACAGATTCTGAGAGTTTAATCCCAAGACATATGTGGGCTTCTGGAAGGCTGTCATATCCAAATACACTGCTAGTAGCGCTGGGAGAACAGGATTGTAGGACTACATTGTCCGGGTCATGAACCACTAATTCTAGAACAATTCTGGTTTACAGTCAACCTTTGGAACTTGTTATCTTGTTCTTTCCAGGATCCCCAAAGAAACCGGGTGTTCCAGAGGAGAGATGTGGAGGTTCCGTTAGGCATAAGCCAGCTTTCCTATTCTCTGTCTTCTGATCCCCTCTTGGGCACCTACAAAGTGGTGGTAGAGGAAGACTCCACAAAAGTTGCAGAATACAGCTTTGATGCGGAAGAATATGGTAAGAAGGAGAGATCCAGTTTGCCCCTTTCTTTCCTCCCTTCTCCCTCTCTTCCATTCCTCCAACCATCCATCCTGGTAAGAAGGAGAGATTCAGTTTGCCCTTCTTTTATTTCTTCCCCCTCCCTTCTTGCTTCCTTTCCTCCCTCCCTCCTTCATCCCCCCTCTTTCCTTCCTTCCTCTCTTCCTCTTCTATCCCTCCAACCTACCTTCCTTCCTTCCTCTTCCATCGCTCCAACCATCCTTCCTTCCTTCCTTCCTTCCTTCCTCTTCCATCCCTCCAACCTACCTAACTTCCTTCCTTCCTTCCTTCCTTCCTTCCTTCCTTCCTTCCTTCCTTCCTTCCTTCCTTCCTTCCTTTCCAGATTATTCTGTCTTGTTGAATTAAGGTTTATTTGTCCCAATGAAGTTGTAGCAGCTTAATCTGCACACTGAAGTTTGAAGATTTAAATGCCTCTTCCTGTTGAGCTGGTAGATTTAAAAAAAAATCATTACTCCTATAATATTTATATTTAGAATATAAGGATGGAAAAAGCAGGATGGAAATGGAAGGAAGGAAGGAAGGAAGGAAGGAAGGAAGGAAGGAAGGGAGGGAGCGGGAAGAAAGAAAAGAAGGAGGGAGGGAAGGAAGGAAGGAAGGAAGGAAAGGCAGGAGGAAGAAAGGAAGGAGGGAGGAAAGGAAGGAGGGAGGGGGAAGAAAAGAAAGAAAGAAGGAGGGAATGAATGGGTGGATAAATACCAGTAAGTAAACAAACAAACAATCAAATATTTTGGAATGAGGGATTTAGCAGCCCAGAGACCTTATAATTCTGTTTATTCAGTTTAATTCTAAGATTTACTTTCTCCAACAAATTTCACATTGATCTGGTTACTCAGCTAAATTAACCCATTAACCTGTGAAACTAATTCAATGGGTTGAATTAGCGACATGAGCTAATTCATGAGCGACCAAAACAAGGACAAATTACCTAACATTGAAGCCAAACATTTTAGAAGGTTGTCCAAATACAATTGTTAAATTCATTCTAGCATCATGTTTACTGCTTTCTTAATGCAAGGTTTAATTTGTCTTACTTAGATTTACAATTTACTTTTCCTTTCAGACCTCAACTGTCTGGCCATTTTCTCCCATCTCCTTAGCCCTCAAGGGAGGTCACAGAGGGAACTGGGCAGTTTGTGCTTCCACAAGGTTCATCTCATAATTTTCTTTCGTTCCTTTCCCTCTTTCCAGTTCTGCCTAAATTTGAGGTTTCGGTGAAGGCCCCGAAGCTCATCACGGTTGAGACCAAGGAAATAAAAGTCAGTGCGTGTGGCAGGTATGTGATGCTCATCTACTCTCCTTTTCCCATTGTGAGCAGAAGGCACAAGATTTTCCTGGTGTGTGTTCTGACCCAGCCTTTGCAAGTAATGATAATCTGCTTACTCGTGAGTAAAACAAAACCCTTTTCAAAACAGGGCAGGAACAGTAACAAAAAACAAACGTAATCAGTCCCAACAGACCGGGTTCTGGCCAAGGAATCTCAATTGTTTGTTGTGTACTAGAAAACAAACCGGTTGTCTATGACAACAGGTCACTCCCAAACCCTCTTATTCATTTCCCAGCCAGTGAGGGGCTGGCTAGTCTCTTTTTCCCTGAGAGCAAGCCTATTGCTTTCCTTTGCTCTCCTCTCCTCTCCTCTCTTCCCTTACGCATACGGGCATCTGGGATGGGCCCCATCTGTTCCTCCTCCTCACTCAGCTCAGGCCCTGAAGACAGCTGCCTCTCCACCTGGGGGATGATGGGAAGCCCTGCCTCTGCCTCTGATGCTGTTTCCTTATCAAAGCCTTCCAAAAGCTTCGAAGCTGGCCCAGGTCCTCCCTCAGCCTCCTCCTCGTCTGACTCTGCTGCTAGCTATGCTGGCAGCCGACAGGCCATAATAGCAGAAGAAAGGGAGGATGGAAAATCTGCTTCTGTTCTATTTTTATTTAATTTATTGAATATGTACTAGATAACCGGTATAAGTATAAACATGAACATGAACTAGGAATGAGTACAAATAAATGGTGACAGTAGGACAGGGACGGTAGGCATGATGGTGCGCTTATGCACGCTCCCTTTACGGACCTCTTAGGAATGTGGTGAGGTCCATAGTAGACAGTTTAAGGTTGAAGCTGTGGGGGTTAGAGGATGTAACAATAGAGTCAGATAGAGTATTCCAAGCGTTGACCACTCTGTTACTGAAGTCACATTTTCTGCAATTGAGTTTGGAGCGGTTTACCTTGAGTTTGTATCGTTTATTATTGCGGGGTTTTTTTTGAATTTATATCCCGCCCTTCTCCGAAGACTCAGGGTGGCTTACATTGTGTTAAGCAATAGTCTTCATCCATTTGTATATTATATACAAAGTCAACTTTATTGCCCCCAATAATCTGGGTCCTCATTTTACCTACCTTATAAAGGATGGAAGGCTGAGTCAACCTTGGGCCTGGTGGGACTTGAACTTGCGGTAATTGCAAACAGCTGTGTTAATAACAGACAGACTTAGTCTGCTGAGCCACCAGAGGCCATTGAAGCTGAAGTAGTAATTGACAGGTAGGACGTTGTAGCAGACAATTTTGTGTACTACAATTAGGTCAGATCGTAGGCGTCGTAGTTCTAGGTTTTTCAATCCCAAAATTTTGATCCTAGTAACATAAGCTATTCTGTTGTGAGCAGAGGAGTGGAGTTCTAAATCTCTGGTCCAGGTAACTAACTCAGACTGGATCCTGTAAAAAAAAAACCCCACATGGCTTCCTTTGGATCCTGCAGGTCCCTTTGATCTTCTTTCTGTATGCAAACCATCTCCCTTTCTGTGTTTTTGTCCACATTGGGGGTTCTGACTTCAGGTACACCTATGCGAAACCAGTGCCTGGCCTGGTGAAACTGAGCCTCTGCCAGGAGACCAAAAGCATACCTTTCCAGTGTAATACTGATGAAAATCTGTGTAAAGAATATGAAGGCAAGGTAAGGATACATCGAGTTTCCACAGCTGGGATATCTTTGTAGACCTATTTTAAACCTACTTCTTTGCTGTCAAGGACTGCTATATCAAGGTGAGAATAATTGAAGCAATGGGAGAAAATTCAGAAGAGCATTCAGAAGGTCTAATGAAAAAGAAATAAAGACACTCTAATGTTGGGAATGACGCGGTGGCTCAGGGGCTAGGACGTTGAGCTTGTCGATCGAAAGGTCGGCAACTCAGCGGTTCGAATCCCTAGTGCTGCCATGTAACGGGGTGAGCTCCTGTTACTTGTCCCAGCTTCTGCCAACCTAGCAGTTTCGAAAGCATGTAAAAATGCAAGTAGAAAAAATAGGGACCACCTCGGTGGGAAGGTAACAGCGTTCTGTGCTTCTTTGGCGTTTGAGTCATGCCGGCTACATGACCACGGATACGTCTTTGGACAGCGCTGGCTCTTCGGCTTTGAAACGGAGATGAGCACCGCCCCCTAGAGTTGGCAACGACTAGCATATATGTGCGAGGGGAACCTTTACCTTTAATGTTGGGAAAGGTGTAAGGAAAGAGAAGAAGAGGAAGTCCAGCAGGAAGGTGGAGGGTCTCAGTTAAAGCAATGGGGGCACTGCTGAGAGACTTGAAAGAACAAGTTGGAGATAGATATCGTCATAGGGCAAATCTATCTATGTGGTAACTAGGAGTCAAAATTGGCTTGATGGCAATCAATTAACACTGGTCTACAAATTTTGGGAAATTATCAGCCTCTGAGATAAAATGTGTTAATTCTCACATATTTTGATTAGATGAATGAGAAAACAGGTGATAAAGTGCTGGGTGGCTAAAGTTCTCAAGATGTTTCACAATGAAGATTTATGCGCAGCAGAGAATATTTACCTACAAGGGAGGGAGGTGTCTCAGGATCATGATGCCTCGTAACTTCTCGACAAAGTACAGTAGAACAATGAAAATGGTACCTCATGGCAGTGTATAAATTTACCTTCGCTTTGAGAACAGCAAGGCAGACGATTATGAAACCCACATGGAAAATTTGCTTAAGTCCTATAAAGCCCTTGGTACAAACATGTCACTGAAAATTCACTTCTTACGCTCGCATTTAGACTGTTTCCCTTTGATCTGTGGGGCAGTGAGTGAGGAGCATGGGGAGAGATTCCACCAGAATATCGCAGGCATGGAGAAAAGATACCGAGGAAAACGGAGTCTGTCCATGCTTTCCGATTTCTGCTGGAATCTCCCCAGGGATGATCCTATGATCCTACTGCAGTTCGCAAGAGAAAAGACAAAAAGCCCAGTTTAGATACCGAATAAAGATGGAAGCTTGTTGTTTAATCTGATGTTAGAGCAACTCGATTTCCTTAAGAGCCACATCAGGGCTATGTTTGACTTTGAGGGGTGGGTTACATGGGTGTCAGGTGGGCTTTGGCAGCTCGACGTCACTCATATTGGGGGCACCTGTGAGGGTGAGGTCTATTTTTGCTTGCCGAGGCACTGTGGGCCAGTCCGTCGCTGTTTCCAAGGCAGCCCCGCAGGCCAGATCTAAGCATCCCGTGAGCTGTATCCAGCCCTTGGGCCTTGATGCTTGCACTGTTCACTTGCAGTGTTCCAGATGTCATGTGACCACTTTTGTGACCTTCTGACAAGCAAAGGCAATGGGGAAGCCAGATTCACTTAGCAACCCTGTTATTAACTTAACAATTGCAGTGATCCACTTACCAGTTGTGACAAGAAAGGTTGTAAAATAGGGTAAAACTCATTTAACAAATTTCTCACTAAGCAACAGAGATATTGGGCTAAATTATGGTCGTAAGTCGAGGACTACTTGAGGGAAGAGTAATGACCACGGGAAGAACAAATCGGGGATCAGACAATATTTAAATAGTCTACTTAAAAAGCAGGCAAGAGCTAAGGAGTATGTTTAGACCAGTGGTGAAATGTAAAATTTGTTACTACCGGTTCTGTGGGCGTGTGTTCTGTTTCCCCCTTCCACCACTCCCAACAAAAAGTCAGTCGAAGGCCTTCTCCAAGTTTATTTACACTTGACTGGATTCCTTCTGGCACAGAGATGTTCTGGCCACATCTCCCCATGCGCCTGCCAAAATCCCTGGAGATAACCAGAAAATTATAGGTAAAGCATGAGTCACTCACGAACAGATTCTTCCATCATGAAACAGTTTGCTCGCGCAAATTCACTGCTTTGTCCAACACAAAAAGCCAGGAAGCTCCGCCTCCTGCTTTATATCCCGTGGGTGTTGCTCCGTGACTCATCATTCCCTGACCCTGTCCCAAACTCTCCTCTGCTGCGCGCACCAGTCATGTCTGCGCAGTCTCACATCGAGCCAAGATTGTTCTTGGGGCATTGCCAAATCAGAAGAAGGCCTGGGGCAATCAGGCCTTGCCAGCCTCTCCTCCTCACTCTCTGAATCCTCCTCCTCCAGGAGTCCGAGTCTGGGAACCTGGGTCACAACATTATCCTCACTGCAAGGCCCTTCCCCCGGGGCTGACGGTCGGGATGCAGTTGGGCTGGGTTCGGCTCATGGAAGGCCTGCACCAGCTCAGGGGCATGAACGTCAGAGGCATCTACCCAGGAGAAATCAGTCCCGTATCCCTTCCACGCGATCAAATATTGGAAACGACCCTTCAGCCAGCGGGATTCTCATATGCTGTGGACTTCGTATTCCTCCGACCCGTCCTCAGTGATGGTGACGGGCGCCGTTGGGCACCGAAGGGGACTCGGTGTGGCCTCAGGGACCAGAAGGGACCGGTGAAAGACGGGGTGGATCCGCATGGATTGTGGCAGGGTCAGCCGGTAGGCTACTAGGTTGATGTCCACCTCGACGGGAAACGGGCCGATGAATCGGTGGTCCAACTTCTTTACTGGGCAGTCGGACGGGAGGTGTTTGGTGGAGAGCCACACCTGGTCTCCAACTGCCAGCGGGGGCGTTGCCCATCGGGAGCGGTTGGCGGACCATTTGTAGTCCTCCTTCGCCCGATCCAGCTGCCGACGTACCAACTGTTGGACTGCATGCAATTCCGTCAGGAAGGTCTGCGTTTCGGGTACAGGAGAATCCAGTGGTGCCAGAGGGAAGAGCTGCGGATGGTACCCCACGTTGGCAAAGAATGGGGTCATCTGGGTGGAGGTGTGCTGGGAGTTGTTAAAGGCAAACTCCTCCAGGGACAGGTAATCGGCTCAGTTGTCCTGCTGCTGGTTGATGAAGCAACGGAGATACTGTTCCAGGATACCGATGACCTTCTCTGTACCCCCGTCGGTCTCCGGATGGTGTGATGACGACAGACACACCTGCACCTCCAACGCGGCCATCAGGCTCTTCCAGAAGCGAGCTGTGAACTGAACTCCGCGGTCCGAAACCACCCTGTTGGGCAGACCGTGGAGGCGGAAGATGTGCTGCAGGAAGAGACGGGTCATTTTGGTGGCTGTGGGCAGTCCGCGGCACGGGATGAAGTGTGCCATCTTGGTGAGCATGTCCACTGTTACGGGTAATCTGAGTTCACAACCAAGGTTGTGGACTGTTGAGCCACAACATCTATTGAATCTACTCATGAAAATGACTGAGACTGGATGTATACAATAACACTCACTTGCAGACAAACTGGGGTTTGATATTCCTTTACTTTTAGGGAAAAGGCAAAGTCATAGTCCAAAAACAATTCCAGGTCATACACATATAAAGTCAGTCAGTCAGTCTTCTTACCAATGTAGACTTGTAAAACAAACAAGGTCTTCTTTCAGTTCAGTTCAATTCACAACAGTCAGTATCTTGAGGAATCAGTAACTAGCCATGATCAAGCAACGATCATAAAGCTCACTTATACAGTTGCAGCATGTCATCAGGTTACAGTGCTGAAGCATCTCTGTAGATTCCCCAAACAAGCTATAATTTAATAGTCCTTTTATACATTGGCTACAGAGCTCAACCAATCAGGATGCTTGCATGATGCAGCACAGCCTTAAAGCAATATCATGCCTTTCTACAAACATACATAGTTAGTTTATATATTGCCTGGCCAACTAGTTAGGCAAATAACAATTTCCTGACATACTCCCCTTTGGACAGGTCAATATATAATGGTTTATAATCTCAGCCCATAACTCTCACAACATGTTTTATGTCTGATCGCACCCTGCGGTTTTGTAAAATTATCAGCAATATTATTTTCTGACATACAATACTTCAGTTGTATCATATTATCCTGTATACATTGCCTTACATTTAGGTATATAAATAATTGCTACCAACCTGCCTTCCATTGAGGACCTGTATACTGCACGAATCAAGAAGAGGGCCGTGAAAATATTTACAGATTCCTCACATCCAGGACATAAACTGTTTCAACTCCTACCCTCAAAACGACGCTATAGAGCACTGCACACCAGAACAACTAGACACAAGAACAGTTTTTTCCCGAAGGCCATCACTCTGCTAAACAAATAATTCCCTCAACGCTGTCAAACTATTTACTAAATCTGCACTACTATTAATCTTCTCATCGTTCCCATGACCAATCTCTTTCCACTTATGACTGTATGACTGTAACTTTGTTGCTGGCAATCCTTATGATTTATATTGATATATTGACCATCATTTGTGTTGTAAATGTTGTACCTTGATGAAGGTATCTTTTCTTTTATGTACACTGAGAGGATATGCACCAAGACAAATTCCTTGTGTGTCCAATCACACTTGGCCAATAAAAAATTCTATTCTATTCTATTCTATTCTATTCTATTCTATTCTATTCTATTCTATTCTATTCTATTCTATTCTATTCTATTCTATTCTATTTAATGTCAGTATATTTAGATCTTGTTTTAACAGCTAAATTCGTTGCCATTTTAATAGCAGCTTGATTATCTTCAAACACAACAAATGGATTAGGTACACTTAAACCTATATCTAACATAATTGTCTATAGTAAATTAATTCTGTGCACAATAAAGACAAACAGGAAAATTCAGCTTCCATTGTCAACAAACTTATGTGCTTTTGTCTGATAGATTTCCACACAATTAATGTATTTCCTAACATTATTGCAATACCTGATGTAGATTTTCTCGTAGCTAAATCAGTAGCAAAACTAGCATCAGCATTTGCAGTCAGTGTAAGATCACAGTTAGGTTCTAGATATAAGGCATAATGCATTGTTAGCTTCAGATATCTCAGTATCTGTTTTGCAGCTTGCCAATGCCTCTCAGTTGGTTCTGCATTATATCTAGCTAATTGGTTAACACGATAGGAAATATCAGGTTTAGACCAATTACTAATGTAAGATAAACTACCTTATTATTAAAGGTAGGTTATTATAAATCCAGCTTGTGCTAAGGCTTTAACAGATAATAAGTTGTATTTTAGTTTCGGTATATATAACATTGGCAACTGCTCATTAATAAATGGACAATGTGCAATACCTTCACCAGCCACTTTCATTTTCCACCCATTTGCTAATGTTATGTATTGTTTGCTATTATTCAGTTTCACAAACCTTTCTTTTCTCCTAGTAATTGATTGGGATGCTCCACTATCAACTACCCATAAATCATTGTTTCCAGGAGCTAGAGCTGATATAGCTAGAGTAACGTCATTTTTAGACCTTCTTTGGATATGAGTAGGCATTTTCTTACCCTTATTGCAGTATTTGGCTATATGACCCTTAGCCCCACAAGAAAAACATTTTCTAACAATATAAACAGATGAAGACAGTTTTTCTTGTGGTTGTTTCTCTCTTAATTGTTCTCTTTCCTGCCTTCTTCTGGACTCTTCCAACAATCTTCCAGTTATGCCAGACAATGTTAGTTCATCTCTGGTCAGAACCTCCAGTGAAGAAACATAGTTGTCATAACTTTTGTCCAAAGAGGAAAGAATAAAGTACACCTATTGTAATTCAGAAAAAATGAGTTCCTTCTCATGTAACTCCAAATGAGCCAACATATCTCCACCTTTCAGAAGCTGAGTTTGAAACAGTTTACGTGTAAGGTGTATGTGTGCACCTACACTATCTGAACATAAATCCTCTTCAAATTGTTCCAACACCTAGCAGCAGACTCTTCACCAAGAATATGGACAAGCTGTTCATTCAGTGTCAGCCCAATTATGCAAAGAGCCCGTTCGTTATCCCTGTTGAATTTGGCTATTTTCTTTTCGTCTTCCTCATCGTTTGGATCCCGTGCATTTACATCTGGTGGATTAGTAACCACGCCCAATAGTCCTTCCTTGCGTAGAAGTAGGTTACACTTCACAGACCAGGATGCATAGTTTGTTCCATCCAACTGGGTTATCATAGATATGCTGGACAACTGTTCTTGTGCCATCTTCACCTGGACTATTTGTATCAAACACAGCCGTCTGAATTATATTACTGTATAATTACAGCCACTCTCAGTGTTCTGAGCCCATAACCAACGTTACGGGTAATCTGGGTTCACAACCAAGGTTGTGGACTGTTGAGCAGAGCACTCTACGCATGAAAACGATTGAGACTGGATGTATACAATTTTTTTATTTTTTTTAATTTGCATTTATATCCCGCCCTTCTCCGAAGACTCAGGGCGGCTTACATTGTGTTAAGCAATAGTCTCATCCATTTGTATATTATATACAAAGTCAACTTTTATTGCCCCCAACAATCTGGGTCCTCATTTTATCTATCTTATAAAGGATGGGAGGCTGAGTCAACCTTGGGCCTGGTGGGACTTGAACTTGCAGTAATTGCAAGCAGCTGTGTTAATAACAGACTGCATTAGTCTGTTGAGCCACCAGAGGCCCAACAGTCACAATGTCAAGATTCCAGAAAAACCTCTTCTGCATAAAAAAAACTCAGAAGCCATTGTCTTTCAGAGTTCTTTACTAGCATGAGGAAACTGGCACACGATGAGTGAAATTCCAAAACTGAACTTCCGGATTCTTTTCCCAGTTATACAAACCCCAAGAGTCCCACCCCCCTGACCCCTTTGCTGGTCACATGGTCCCACGTTCTCCCAGCTCATTCGAATATCTTCTCGCCACTCTTCCTGCAGTGTGAACACCATCCGACCTTGACCGCTTGAAGAATGTTACCACACCCCTCAACCCCCCTTCTTCCCCTCAGGGGAAAAATGTGGCAGCATCTGGAACCCTAAAGTCTAGTATGGTTTCCAGGCCTGACACACAATAACAGTCACTTGAAGACAAACTGTGGTGAACCCAGAGGACGGCGGCAGGTCCATCAGGAAGTCCATGGAGATTGCCCCCCAGGGTCTCTCGGGTATCGGCAAGGGCTGGAGGAGCCTGGGAGGGGCCCCCGTGGTGGCCTTGGCTTGCCAGCATGGCACGCAGGATGTCACGTACGCATGTACATCATGCCACACTCAGGGCCACCAAAAGGTTCGTGTCACCAGGTGGAGGGTCTTGAAGACCCCAAAATGTCCTGCTGCAGGGTTGTCGTGGCATTGGGTCATGATGAGGGCTCGGAGTGGTCCTGTGGGCACATATAATCGCCCCCGAAACTTGAGTAAGTCCTCCAAGGTCCAAGGAGATGCAGGGCCCATCTCCGCTCTCCTTTGCTGTGACCAGGCATCCTGGCACTGCGCTTCTCGCATCCGGGCCCGCAAGCCCACCGGTTCCCGTGCTGCGGCCAAGGCTTCTGCCGGCAGTACCGTCTGTGGAGGAAGGGGGTCCTTGGCGCAGAGGTACTCTGGCTTGCGGGACAGGGCATCCGCCCTCCGGTTGTGACCGCTGGGAATATAGGTCACGCGGAAGTTGAACTGGGCAAAAAACAACAACCACCAAATCTGCCGCTGGTTCAACTTCCGAGCTGTGGTGAGGTGCTCGAGATTCCCATAGTCCTTTCGGACCTCCACCTGATGTGGGCCCTCTCCAGATGGTGTTGCCAAGCCTCGAATGCAGCCTTGATAGCCAGCAACTCCCTTTCCCAGATGGTGTAGTTGTGCTCGGAAGGATTGAGTTTCCGGGAGTAGTAAATGTAGGGAAAAAGAGTGCCGCCATTTGCCGGAGCCTGTAGCAGCACCGCTCCAAGAGCCACATTGGACGCGTCCGTCTCCACCACGAAAGGCCGGAGCGGGTCGGGATGCCTCAGGACGGGTTCCGTGACGAAGGCTTTCTTGACGGCTATGAATGCCTCTTGCTGCGGGGGACCCCACCAGAACGGGACCTTCTTCCTGAGGAACTGGGTAAGTGGAGCCGTCAGTGTGGCAAAGCCCGGGATGAAGGTCCAGTAGTAGTTGGCGAAACCCAGCAGGCGCTGAACATCCTTCACCCGACGAGGGGCTTCCCAGCTACACAAAGCCTCTACTTTGCACGGGTCCATGGCTAAACACTCGGGTGAGATGATATGCCCGAGGAACTCTATGGAAGTCTTGAAGAAGACGCATTTCTCCAGCTTCGCATTGAGTTGTTGCTCCTGCAAGCGTTGCAGAACCAGACGGATGTGCTGAAGGTGGCTTTCCCTGGACGGGAGTAAATCAGGATGTAGTTCAGGTAGATCACCATGACCCGATCCAACATGTCTCGGAACACGTCGTTCATGAAGTGCTGGAAGACGGCGGGGGCGTTGGTCAACCTGAAAGGCATGGTGGTGTTGTCAGCCTCCGCTTTAATTAAGTGTATTTCTCTTACTAGTCTGTTTTACTGTTTTATTACTTTGTTAAAGGTTTGCTTCTTACTGAATGTTTTACATGATTTATGGGAGAGGTGGGGAGGTTTCTACTGTAGCTAGCGTTCGGCTGACTTTGCATGTGTGGGGGAGGAAGATAGTCTTTCAAGCAGTTTTTCAATCAGACTTTTGAATTGATTTGGCACGTGAATGTAATGGGAGTTGCCTGCTTCACATTCCATCCAGAAGATTGACAGAGGGAGAATATCGGAAATGAAACTACATGTGGCCAAGAAGGAAGATGCCATTGGACTATAACTGTTTGAACTCTAGTGGGGGTCAGGGGTCAGCAGGGGATATGTCGTCTGTGGTTTTAGTATACTTCCAGTTCTGGCTTTGCTTCCATTGCATTCAGACTTGTTTAGTAAAAATTACCAATTTCTTCAAAATGATGGAGTTGGGTCTTTATTTTCTTAAACATTGATCTGAGGCAAGCTGACAGGTGTATTCGTAGTGTCCGTATCGGGTGCTGAATGCTGTCTTCCATTCGTTTTCCTCTCGCATCCGCACAAGGTTGTAGGCCCCCCAGAGATTGAGCTTGGTGAAGATCGTGGCCTCCCGCAACCTCTCCAGCAGCTCCGGGATGAGCGGCAGGGAGTAGCGATTCCGCACCGTAATGGCATTTAGCCAGCGGTAATCGTAGCACAAGCACAAGTCCCCCATCTTCTTCTTCACAAAGAGGACCAGGGCCGAGAGAGGGGACTTCGAAGGCCAGATGAACCCTTGGGCCAGGTTTTTGTCCAGGAAGTCCCTGAAGGTGGCCAACTCGGGTTCCGACATGGAATACAGGCGTCCCACAGGCAGCGGTGCGTTGGGCAGAAGGTCCACGGGGCAATTGTAGAGCCGATGCGGGGGTAATCAGTCCGCCTCCTTCTCGCTGAACATGTCAGCGAAGTCCGTCAGCTCAGGAGGCAAGGAGATGGCAGGGGTGGGGATGTCCTAGCCGGCACAGGTGTGGCGGATGTGGTCGACGCACCGCAGACTCGGGAAAGAGATGGTGTTCCGCGACCAGGCCACGTGAGGATCGTGGGTCCGAAGCCAGGCCAACCCAAGGACCAAGGACCAAGGGAAAATGAAGGTCTGCCGTGACCTTTATTTTTCAGGCCAATTTTAAAATAAGTTTTTTAATTGCATTTTAAATTGTATATTGTACTGTTTGTTTTATTTTGCCTGTACACCACCCTGAGTCCTTCGGGAGAAGGGCGGTATAAAAATCAAATAAATAAATAAATAAATAAATAAATAAATAAAACTGGATCACCTCCTCATGGTCCCCAATGGCCAGGCACAAAGGCTGGGTGATGAATTTAATGGGGCCGGCCACCAGTTCTCGTCCATCAATTGTCTCTACCCGCATTGGAGGGTCCACCAGAACCACAGGGACCACAAATTGGGTCACAAAGGCCTGGTCCATAAAGTTTGTTGTGGCCTCTGAGTCCACCAGTGCATGCACCTGGAGCCCGTCTGACCGTTTCCCCATCCGCACTCGTGTGTCCAAAGTCAGATGACGAGGGGGCCCAGAGTCTACTTCCGCAACGTCCAGTGGGGGCTTGGTACATGCCCGACCTAGGGTTTCCCTGAGGTCGGGCCTGCTCTGTTTCCCGATTGGTCACGCTGTGATTCGGGGACCGGCATGTGTGCCCCACTTCGCTTTCTGGGGCAAAAAGCGGCAAAGTGGCAGGGCTCCCCGCAGTACAGGCACAATCCCCCTTGGCACCTCTGGTTCTGCTCCTGGGCCGTCAGGCGAGGTCTGTCCGCTCCCAACTCCATGGGCTCCTCCGCAGCGGTTACAAAACATGGGGCGACCCGGGGCGCTGGTGGCGCAGGAAGCGGGGGTGCAGACGTCGATGTTGGGTCCCAGGGGGCGCGACGGGACAGTCGCTGTTGCAGACGGGCATTGAGGCGGAGACAAAGGGGCACCAAGTCGTCGAGGGTCCGCGGCGCCTCCACCCGGGCTAGCTCATCCTGCAGCTCCTCTGAGAGGCCCTCCTGGAATGCATCCACCAGCGCTGCATCATTCCAGTCAGAGTCCTGGCACAAAAGATGAAATTCGGCGATGTACTCCTACAGGGGGCGCTTCCCTTGACGGAGTTCCTTAAGGCGCCTGGGTGCTGTCAGAGTCCGAATGGGGTCCTTGTACATGATGCGCAGGTGTTGCCAAAAACGCTGGTGGTCTGCCAGCAGGGGGCTGTTCTGGAGCAAGAGGGGCGTGGCCCATTGGGCAGCCAAGCCGGAAAGAAGGTTAATCATGAAGGCCACCTTAGCCCGGTTGTCTGGGAAATCCTCCGGCTGCATAGCCATGTAGAGCTGGCACTGTCCCAAGAAGGTCGGGAACATCTCAGGCTGCCCAGAAAAATGGCACGGTTATCGGGCACTTGCGACGAGGAGGAGTGGGAGGACGGGGGGGGGGGGGCTGCAGGCACATTCCTGGCAGCAAGTTGGCCTGCCAAGTGAGCCACTTGCTGCTGTAGCTGTTGATTAGCCGCTTGTAGCTGCTGTAACTGCTGCTGTACCTGCTGCTGGTCCATCTTTGGTGGAAGATAGTTTAGTCGGGGTGTTGGACAAAATGTTCTGTTTCCCCCTCCCACCACTCCCAACAAAAAGTCAGTCAAAGGCCTTCTCCAACTTTATTTACACTTGGCTGGATTCCTTCTGGCACAGAGATGTTCTGGCCATGTCTCCCCACGCACCTGCCAAAATCCCTGGAGATAACCAGAAAATTATAGATAAAGCAAGATTCTTCCATCCATGAAACAGTTTGCCCACGCAAATTCACTGCTTTGTCCAACACAAAAAGCCAGGAAGCTCTGCCTCCTGCTTTATATCCCCTGTGGGTGTCGCTCCGTGACTCATCATTCCCTGACCCTGTCCCAAAGCCTCCTCTGCTGCGTGCACCGGTCACGTCTGCGCAGTCTCACATCGAGCCAAGATTGTTCTTGGGGTGTTGCTAAATCAGAAGAAGGCCCGGCGGAATCAGGCCTTGCCAGCCCCTCCTCCTCCTCCTGGGTCGGTGCCAGGGAGGGAGAGGGCCCAGGGGAAGCAGGCCTTGCCAGCTCCTCCTCCTCACTCTCTGAATCATCCTTCTCCAGGAATCCGAGTCCGGGAACCTGGGTCACAACAGTGTGGCTTGGTGGTGGTGGGGTAATGTGACTGGGTGGGCATGGCCAACTTTTTTTTTTTACTTTTAAAAGCATTTTTTATAACCTCTCAGCTGAAGACGTTGTAGAAAAAATGCTTTTAAAATGCTCTGATGATCCCAGCTGAGCCGCACAATCATCAGCTTTTTTTTTACTTTTAAAAACATTGTTTTGGCTGAAGAAAAAATGCTTTAAAAAAACAAAAAAAACTATGATGATCGCATGGCTCAGCTGGGCATGGGTGGGGGCAGGGATTTTTGGTACCGGTTCTCCGAACCACCCGCCGTCATCGCTACTGGATTGGGAGATCCGGTCCGAACCGGGAGCATTTCACCCCTGGTTTAGAAAGGTGTTCAGAAAGAAAGTTCTGCTGAGTCACTTTCCTACAGTGCTTCCATTTCCTTGCCTTAGCTCTTCTGTCCATGAACCAGAGAGTGGGTTTCCAACCCCCCGTAGAAGGCATCAGGCTGAAAAAGTTGTGTTGCTGAAAAACAAGGACCGCGAGCTTATTTGCAAAGGGATCACAGGCTGCTGTTTCTTGGTTTTTGTGGCATGCAGGCAGATGGAGACGGCTGTTTCACCAAGGTGGTGAACATGGAGGAGTTCCACCTGAGGGGGCTCGGCTGTTCGATGGACATCACCGTAGAAGGCAAAATCACAGAGGAAGGGACAGGTAACTTTCATGAAACAAAAGAGCACCCACAGGCTGACAGAATGGCCCACAACCAGACCTAACAATCCCATTTCTTACAGTTTTTACAGTGTTTCCTGGTGCAGAGGTTAGAATGCAGTCCTGCAGGCTACTTCGGCTGAATGCCAGCTGCCTGCAATTTGGCAGTTCGACTCTCACCAGGCTCAAGTTTGACTCAGCCTTCCATCCTTCCGAGGTCAGTAAAATGAGGACCCAGATTGTTGGGGGCAATATGCTGACTGTGTAAACGGTGAAGCATATATAAGTCTAAGGGCTATTGCTATTGCAGCCCTCTCTAAGAGGTTTACAGAGTCAGCCTATTGTCCCCAACAATCTGGGTCCTCATTTTATCCACCTCAGAAGGCTGGGTCAACCTTGATAGAAAAAAATACCCCATCTTAAATCTAAGAGAGTAGTGGCATCTGAGTTATAAATGAGAAAACTATTCTCTGTTCCAGCACCCATTTTACAGGAAGTGAAGTGATGAGATTTTGCGGGGTGAAAAAAATCAGCTGGTTGCAAGCAGTCTGAGACATACTAATCGAATTTGGTATCCCATAGAGTGTGGTGGCTCAGTGATTAAGACTCTGGGCTTATCAGCTGGAAAGTTGACAGCTCAGGTTCAAGTCCCGAGCATTGCAGGATTGGGTGAGCTCCTGTCCTCGCCCCAGCTCCTGCTGACCTAGCAGTTTGAAAGCTGTCGTGTCCCACTCCTCTGCTGACGGCCGGGTCAGGGAAATCCGAATCAGGTGTGCCTCTGCAGCTCTGCCAAAGTCCTAGCAAAGTCCTCAGGGCAGGCAGGAGACCAGAAAGTGACTTCAGCAAGATATGTTTAGACTTTGCCTGACTCAGAGATTGCCAGAAAGCAGATCCTTTATATAGGCCATGGGGTGTGGCTCCATGACTCAGCACTTATCCAGGCCTGCCCCTCCCTTCCTTCTGACGCCGCCGCCTATCAATTCTTCTGAAGCGAGGGTCACTCCAATCGGCAGCTGTTGGTAACAGACCTTCCTCAGGCTCACATGCTGTGGAGGAGGGGGAGGGGTCTAGTTTCTCCGTTTGCCTGGGCATGGAGCCAGAGCTGGGGGCTGGAGATACTCGCTCCTCTTCAGCCTGTCTGGGCATGGAGCCAGGGCTGGGGCCGGGAGATACCCCCTCCTCAGCCTGTCTGGGCATGGAGCCAGGGCTGGGGCTGGGAGGCATGCTAGGACATTCTTCAGCGTTCGTAAGCAGATAAGCAGACCCCGGCTGTGGTGGTGAGATCGGACAAGACACAACAAAAGCATGCAAATGTAGGTAGAAAAATAGGTATCTCTTCAGTGGGAAAGGTTACCGCGTTCCATACTTTTGTGCTGGCCACATGACGACAGAAGTGTCTCTAAGACAACAGATTCCCTAGGCTGATAGTTGGAGATGCGCATTACCCTTCTGAACCCGGCACGACTGAACAGGGAGAAACCTTTAAAGGGCTACTGAGCGCCAAATTCAAACCAACAGAGGAAATTAGTATGTCAGAGAAATCCCAAAGGTGCTTTTTCAAGAGGCAGTTGGACTTTCTTGTTTTTCTTTGAATATGTCTCCCTTCTCATCCAAGAAGGTTCTCCAGTTCTCCAGAAGGAGTTTCTTGGATTGAGAAGCGAAACGTCTTCAAAGAAAAACTAGAGTCTAGTTGCCTCTTGAAAAAGCACCTTTGGGACAACCTGGATGACTGAGAATTTCCATAGACATGTCAGAGAAATCTGCACATGGGAGGACTCTGGAGATCAACTATTCCAACCCCTTGTCCAAAGCAGAAATCCAGAAAGGCAGGGCGAATGTCTGTCCAAAGAGTCAGGTTTCTTGGCACTCCAGAGACAAGGAGTTTCTGGGAAATTGGAAAGGAAGGGAATGGAACAGCCTTTTGCAGATGACACTTCTCTTCAACAGGAGTGGAGCTGAATGCCACAGAATCCATTGCTGTCACATCCACGTTGAGCAAAATTATCTTTGAAAACCCAGACCGTTACTATAAACCCGGCATGCCCTATGTCGTGAAGGTAAGATTTCTCTGCTCTGCTATGGTTTCTTTACAAAACTGGATTTAAGCTGGCCCCTCCAGTCTGCTCCAATGCCATTTCTTCATCCTAACAGCAGCTGGCCAGCTTCTCTGAGCTGGAAATGATCCAGAGCTGTGTAAAAGCATTAAGAACAGTGATGGGTTTCACTTACATTCGCTACCGGTTTGGAACTGTGATCGTGCTTCTGCGCATGCACATAACCTTTTGCGCATGCACAGAACATCCGTGATGATGTCCAGGCAGGTGGGCGGAACATCCTGCCGCAGCCACTATCGGTTTGCGTGAACCCGGGGTGTACCGATAGAAATCCAACACTGATTAAGGCATGCAGAATAACAGACTTGGAAGCGGCCTTGGAGGTCTTGTAGTTCAGGGATCCCCATCCCGTGGTCCATGGCCCAGTACCAGGCTGCAGCATGCCAGAAACAGAGCCGCACAAACAAGCAAAGCCCCATCCGTAGGATGCAGGCAGCATGTGAAACCACACCCTCTCTGGTCCTTAGAAAAGCTCTCTCCTTGGAATGGATTTCTGGTTCCCCAAAGGTCGGGAGTCACTGTTCTAGTTCAATCCCTTGCTCAAGCAGGAGTTCTTATATCATTTCAATCAAAGAAGGGAGGGAGGGCGGAAGGAAGGGAAGGAAGGAAGGAGGGACAAAAGACCTCACTGAGTCCCATGTGCTCGGTTGCCCAGGACCCAAAAAACCCATGTGGTCCTGTCCACTATTAAACCATCTTTCCAAGCAGCTTCCATATTTCCGGTATCTTTCTCCCCATTTGGAACTGAACCCAGATGGACATTTCTTCCAACAGATGATTGATAGATAGATAGATGGATAGATAGATAGATAGGAAGGAAGGAAGAAGCAAGTAAGCAAGCAAGAGTCTACAATAGGAACATTTCAGCATTTTTTCATTAGCAGGATTATTAAGCAGGGGTATCCATGGAAATGATGGTGGTAGCCCCAAAAAGTCAAGATGGCAGCCACCACAAAGCTCCAATCATGCCTCAATGCAATAGCAATAGAATTTAGGCTTATATACTGCTTCAAAGTGCTTTTACAGCCCTCTCTAAGCGGTTTACAGAGCTGGCCTATTGCCCCCAATCATCTGGGTCCTCATTTTACCAACCTCAGAAGGATGGAAGGCTGAGTCAACATCAAGCCGCTCAGGACATTGAACTGTTGGCGATGAGGAGTGAGTTAGCCTGCAGCTGAGGACCCAAATGGTTGTGGGCAAAAAGCTGACATTGTAAATTGTCCAGAGAGTATGTAAAGCACTATGGGGCAGTATAGAAGTGCTATTACTATTGCTATCTTCCCCTGCGGATGCTCTGCTTTGAAACTGCCAAAGCCCTTTTTCCCTAACGAAGAGTCCGTTTATCAAACCAACCTGTAACGCCATCTCTCAGCGGCTCCTTGCTTGGGTTTAGAAATCGTCCCCTTTCTTTCTCAGCCACAGCCCCAAAACCTACTCCCAGGCTCAAGTCCTTCCTGCTAGTCTCCCCTTTTTCACAGAGTTGTAGTGATGGGGAAAAAAAATTAGGATGTCTTGACGGAAAAGCTTGGCGTCTCTGAAGAAAGGCAGAATAGAAACTGCATTGGTGAATCCTGAAACATTCGGCCGTAACCAGTTGGGTCAATGTGGCGTTTTTTTGTGCGCAGGTGAAGCTGGTAGACAGCAACGAGGTGCCGATCGACAATGGAACAGTGGAGATTTTGGTAACAGCAACTCAGCAGCGGCTCAATCAAGTGACGGATGCTGAGGGGAGAGCTGAATTCTCGATAGAAACCACTGATATCAGAAGCAACGCTTTGTCTTTTAGGGTTAGTCTTCTCGATTTGCGACGGTTGTATTTTATGACCTTCCCACTTGATAGTTTGTTTCCGTTGCTCCCCTCTGGGAGGAGGTTTCAAAGCATTTCTAGCAGGACTAGCAGATTTGGTAACAGTTTGGTTCCCTAGGCCATCCGTCTGGGAAACTTGCAAGATTCGTTTTTTCTCGCCATGTACATTTATACATCTGAACTAGACTGTGCCTGTTTCGCTGTGTCATATAAATATATGTGTGGGTATATGCATAATCATTTACTTATATTTTTGTCATGTTTATGTAATGTATTTTGGAGTCGGTGACCCTTTGAGAGCTCTATGTAACGAAATTTCATTTTAATTTATGCTGATTAATACAGATTTAAAGTGACAATAAAGTTAAAGTTATTCTAGTTAGTTAGTTAAAAGTACTTAGGGCTCCTCCCTTTCCCCCCCGCTGTCTCTCTTTTCTCATTGTTGCAGTCTTTTTTCCCCCCCTCTCCTTTTACAGTGATTTTCTATCTTACTCATTGTTGTGGCTCCAGCCCCCCCTGGGCCTGGCCTCCTGCCAGAAAGTGACTCAGAGAGTGAGGGGGAAGGGCCATCGGGGCTCCCCTCTGCAGAGCTGGCCTCTCTGGCTCAGCTCCAGGAGCCAGAGGCAGGCCAGGTGGAGGAGGTGACGAGGCCTCTGTCTCCTGTACCTCCCCCTGCCCAGGCAATGCTTCCAGACCCAGCTGTGGATAATCAGTCCTGGTTAGATCCCTGGTTTCGTAGACAAGAGAGGCGGGAACAACAAAAGAAGGGGTGGGGAAGGCCTAGAGAGTGCTGAGTCACGGAGCCACACCCCACAGGGTATAAAAGCAGGAGAGGCTGTTCTATTACTTTGTGAGGGAAAAAACAAACTGACTGGAGAAAACTTGAGCTGAACTATTTGACTGAGCATTTGGCCTGGATACAAGTTGACTTTGTATATAATATACAAATGGATGAAGACTATTGCTTAACACAATGTAAGCCACCCTGAATCTTCGGAGAAGGGCGGGATATAAATTCAAAAAAAAAAAAAAAAAAAAAAGCAGCCCACTCTTGTGTGTGTGTGTGTGTGTGTGTGTGTGTGTGACAGGTAAAACAAATGGAGTGTGGCTTCCAGAGCAGAGTCACAGCCCCCCTCTTTTGGTTGCCTCTCTTGGTTTTTTTCTGTATCTCATCTCTCTCTCTCTTCCATCCATCCATCCACCCACCCACCCACCATTAACTATCTATTTCTATATCTACTTGTATATCTATACCTATCTATCATCTTATCAATCTGTCAAATTTTTGAACTGCCCATCTCGCTTTCCCTCCTAATTTCTCTTAATCTGTGCTTTTCCTCTCAGGCTTCGTATCGATACAAACCTCAGTGTAATAGCATCCACTGGGTTACACCCTGTCACGGTACAGCAAGTCACACGGCATACCTGTTTTATTCTCCAAGCCAAAGTTATCTACATATCGAACCTGTGCCAGAGACGTTAAGCTGCGGCCACCGGGAGCCGGTTCGGGTGCGTTACATCCTTAACCGAGGTGATGAGGAGGAGGACGAGATTGTCTTCTATTACATGGTGAGTCTTCAGGTGAAGGCTGCATTCACAAGGCATGTTTGCTTTGAATTTTTTTTTTTTTATTGGCCAAGTGTGATTGGACACACAAGGAATTTGTCTTGGTGCATATGCTCTCAGTGTACATAAAAGAAAAGATACGTTCATCAAGGTACAACATTTACAACACAATTGATGATCAATATATCAATATAAATCATAAGGATTGCCAGCAACAAGTTATAGTCATACAGTCATAAGTGGAAAGAGATTGGTGATGGGAACTATGAAACGATTAATAGTAGTGCAGATTCAGTAAATAGTCTGACAGTGTTGATGGAATTATTTGTTTAGCAGAGTGATGGCCTTCGGGAAAAAACTGTTCTTGTGTCTAGTTGTTCTGGTGTGCAGTGCTCTATAGCGTCGTTTTGAGGGTAGGAGTTGAAACAGTTTATGTCCAGGATGCGAGGGATCTGCAAATATTTTCACGGCCCTCTTCTTGATTCGTGCAGTATACAGGTCCTCAATGGAAGGCAAGTTGGTAGCAATTATTTTTTCTGCAGTTCTAATTATCCTCTGAAGTCTGTGTTTTTCTTGTGAGTTATCAATTAATCAATCAATCAGAATAGAGCTTGGTTACATAAGAGGAAGCTTGCATACAATAGATAAGATACAGAAATATAGAAATTATATAAATAGTCAAGCACGCCTTCTGTGGTTTTGGTCACATGCCTAATACACACGCTAGTCATTTCCTTTGGGATTTTCCATGGCCACGAAGGCAGGAGTGAAATCCAGCAGGTTCTGACAGGTTCTGGAGAACCAGTAGTGGACATTTTGAGTAGTTCGTAGAACTGGTAAATACCACCTCTGGCTGGCCCCAGAGCGCAGTGGGAATGGGGATTTTGCAGTATCCTTCCCCTGGAGTGGGGTAGGAATGGAGATTTTGCAGTATCCTTCCCTTTCATGCCCACCAAGCCACACCACAGCCACCAAGCCACACCCACATAACTGGTAGTAAAAAAATTTGAATTTCACCACTGCACAAAGGCAGTGGTGAACAATAAGTCTGAATTTTAGCCTTGCCATCTCAATATATGTTCCCTTCAGGCGATCACCAAATTCACCAGATTCCTGATCAACCACATGGGTGAATTATTATTCCGTTGTTTTAATCGAAAGGTTAAACTAGACAATTGCAGCTTAGAGTTGCAAATCAATCAATCAATCAATCAATCAATCAATCAATCAATCAATCAATTTGTCCAAGCCCTAGCATATCTAGCAGGAATGCATATCTAGCGGTGAAGGTTCGCAATCTGGGCGTTCTTCTGGATGCACAGCTGTCGTTGGAAGATCAAACGACGGCGTCGCCAGAGGAGCTTTTTATCAGGTTCACCTGATCCGCCAGTTGTGTCCCTTCTTAGACTGGGATGCCCTATGCACGGTCACTCATGCCCTTGTTACCTCCCGTCTGGACTACTGTAAAGCTCTCTACATGGGGCTCCCCTTGAAGAACACCCGGAGGCTTCAACTGGTCCAGAATGCAGCTGCGCGGGTGATAGAGGGAGCAAGTCGAGGCTCCCATATAACACCACTCCTGCATAGGCTGCACTGGCTTCCGGTGATCTTCTGGGTGCAATTCAAAGTATTGGTTACCACCTTTAAAGAGCTCCATGGCATGGGACCTGGTTATTTACGGGACCGCCTACTGCGACCGACGGCCTCCCAGCGACCAATGCGCTCCCACAGGGTGGGCCTCCTCGGGGTACCGTCGGCTAGACAATGTCGGCTGGCGACCCCCATGGGGAGGGCTTTCTCTGTGGGGGTTCCAACCCTCTGGAACGAATTACCACCTGGTATTCGCCAACTCCCCGATCTCCGGACTTTCCGACGCGAGCTGAAAACATGGTTGTTTCATCGCGCAGGACTGGCCTGATAGTTTTAATTGGGAATTTTTAACGGGTTTTAAGGAGTAGCCTAAATTTAAATATTTCGTTTTAAATTATTTTAAAGTTTGTACACTGTTTTTTATACGGCTGTAAACCACCCTGAGTCCTTCGGGAGAAGGGCGGTCTAGAAATTTAAATAATAAATAAATAAAATAAATAAATAAATACATTTCTTCTTTCCATGCAGGTCAAAGCCAGGGAGAACATCATACGAACAGGGAGACACAGGCAGCCAGTGGAACAGGGAAAAGGTAAATGTTCTCCCTTCAAATTACTCTCCCCTCCCCTGCTTGGCAAAAAGCTTCCCAGACGTTCTCGGGGTGTCTCCATCTATGGGGCTCCAATTCTTTCTTGCTGAATTCTGGGTGCCCTTTGCACGTCTGAAAATCCTCTCTTCCTTTTCCCACTCACAGCTGGGTTCACTATATCCGATTTCACACTGGCAGGGCATGGAAGGTGGGCACACACAGCCAGGCCTGCCATTGGGCAGAGGAAAGGGAATTGGCATCAAGCAGTAGGAACAGGCCATTTCTCCCAAATTTCTGCAGCCACTTCCTTCAACCCGAGTTTTTGCTGGGCACCACAGTGATGTCTCTTTGCAACTAGAAGGCTGCCCAGATGCCTATGCTCCATTTCCCTTGGGACAGACCCTGGAGACCCACAGAGAGGACGAGGGGCTCGTAGTCAGCAGGCTGGCATTGCTGGATGTGGCATTGATTTCAAGGATAACCAAAACATGCAAGGTGGAAGAATGAAGGATAGAGAATGGGATGCAGTTCCCAATCACCCGGCACACAGAAGGCCCCAAGTTCAACCCAGAGTCTTCAGAAACCCAGGAGAGCCATGGGAAGGCACTACTAACAGCACTGATTGATGGGTCTAAGACAGTATTTGGGGTTTTTAGGATGGCAAAGGTTTGAAGGACTCCATGGCATGTGCCAGGGGGTGTGTTTTATGTCCATTGCTTTCCTGTGCAGCAGGAGATGTTACTGGAGGTTCACCTGCTGCTTCATGGATCCCTGAAACAAGAGGGACCACTGACTTAATCCTTTAGTGTGGAGGAGAAGGCAAGCCCTCACAACTGAAACGAAGACACCAGCTGAAGTCCTTCAACTTCTAACTCTTAAATGATCCATTTTTGACTCCCATTTCCCAGCCTGTTGTGGTCACCCTGGTGAAGTCTGATGTATTCCAACTGGACCTAATTCCATCTATCTATGCATCTCTCTCTCTCTTTATATATCTATGTATCTATGTATCGTATGTATGTATGTATGTATGTATGTATGTATGTATGTATGTATGTATGTATCTATTTCCGGGGTAGTCAGCCTTTTTATACCTACCGCCCACTTTTGTATCTCTGTTAGTAGTAAAATTTTCTAATCTCCCACCGGTTCCACAGTAATGCGCCGTGTATTGTCATCTGTGCATACCTCTCGCGCATTGTGAATTGGGTTTGTGGGGGGGGGTGCTGGATACCAGCTCTGCTTGTCTGTTACAACTGGGTGGTGTGGGGGGAGATGGGTAAGCTATTCTGGGAGGCTCTTTTGTTTGCGGTCGCACTATAGCGCTGTTTAGTTTCATTTACGTAACGTGAACTAAACTTATGCGCAGGCGATACAAATAGTATATTTTCAGACTTTTAAATTGTCACGGGGAATTTTATGAAAACCTAATGAAAATGTTTTTAAATAATGCTATGAAAATTTTTTAAAGTCAATTAAATTAAAAAAAAGGAAAGTGCTTCAGTATCGGACAAAACCCCTACCGCCCACCATGAAAGCTGGAATGCCCACTAGTGGGCGGTAGGGACCAGGTTGACTACCACTGATCTATCTGATGAAATTTATATGTCTCTTTCGATCTCTCTTTCTCTTTCCTCCCCCCGGGAATTTCATCCTTTAGAAGCCAAAGGGGACTTTCTTTTGAATCTCTTGGTGGATGTCGACACTGCTCCCAAGATCCAATTGCTCATCTACACCACTTTGCCCAGTGGAGAACTCGTTGCTGATTCGAAAAACTTCATCGTAGAAAAGTGCTTCTCCAATAAGGTAAGGTTGGGCATTTTGTGTTGTGCTGTTAAAGAAAGGCAGAATCTTAATGATCCAGAACAGGTCTTCTCTAAGCTGGTGCTACTCAACTCTACTGGCGCTAATATCCACAAATCTTTCTTTGCTAAAGTGACCAGATTTCAGTGATGGCAAAGTGGGACACCAAAGCGGGGGGGACGGGACATTGCGCATGCGCGCTGAGTCTTGCCACCTGGCTGAAGGAGGAGGAGCGGCTGCTGCTTCTCGGCTCTTCCAGGCAGGCTCAGCTCTCCTTGGCTCTCCTCTCGGCTCTTCCAGGCAGCGGGCGATTTCACGCCCCCTTCTCCGCCACTCCCCCTTCTCCACCTCCTCCTCCTCCTCTTGCGTTGCCGCCTCCCATTTTCAGAATGGGAGTGGGAAAAAAAATCAGGACTTTTTTGAAATGCCGCGGGACGTGGGACGAATTATTAAAAAGCGGGACTGTCCCGCCAAAAGCGGGACGTCTGGTTACTATATTCTTTGCTCCTGATCCTTTGAGAAATAGTTCTTGAATTACCCTTTTGCTATCTGCTTGTGCAGGCTGATGTAATCAGTTCTGTCCTGGCCAGACCTGATCCCTTGAATGCCAGTATCTCAGTGGGTCATAACCAAATTGCAATGGAAAGAAAATCCCAAACATTCGCTAAACTTAAGCCTATTTTGGGGGGGAGTCAGCCAATAGTTCCATTGAGCCTGTCAAACTGTGGTTTGAGGTTAGTCACAGAGGGCAACTCAAGGTTACAATATGGATAACAACAAGGATGACTTCATTCCATTTATTTCTCCTTCCATTCATTCCACACTGTGAGGAAGTGGCTTTTTCAAAGACCTGGTTTATGTTTACAGGCCAAACTGTGGTTCTCTGATCAAGAAGGCCTGCCTGGCCAGAAAACCCAACTCCATCTTTCAGCTTCCCCCGGTTCCCTCTGTGCCATCCATGCTGTTGACCAGAGTGTCTTTCTCTTGAAACCTGAAGCCGAGCTCTCCCCTGAGAAGGTGAGTTCCGGCTGTATTTCATTTGGGGTCCGGATATGTCCTGGCTCCTGTTGGATACATCCCAAGATTTATTTGTCCATAGAGATGTACTTCAAATAGGATCTCTTGCGGATGTTTATTTACAATTTACACCAGAAGATAGTGGTCACAACTACATTTAAGATGCTAGGGGAGGACTGCAGGGAAGGAGAAACAAAAAAAAGTGTCCATTAATTAATTTTAGGGGTGTGGGAAAAATAGAAAGGCAAAGCATGTAGACCGAGAGTAGCCAAATATCACAGTCCAGAGATTTTGCCATGCAAAGTAGTGTGTTATCGTGGTGAAAGTAATGGATTAAGAGTAGAATTCCTGAAGAAATTTGAATCAGTCCTCTTCTCAGAGTGTCAAGGTTCCGATTGAAAAACCCAAGCAAGCAAGCAAGCTTGAGATGATCCAATCTCTTTATGCTAAACTTTATTGAATACGTTGTGTCGGCACAGATTGAAGCAAAACCAACTCTTAACTAGTTCCCTCGGTTTTCACATAATTAAAGAATAGAATTTCCCTCCCTTCCCATAAGTGCAGGTCACGTTGTCCAATGAAATATCCAGTATTGTTATGGAAAACTGTCCAAGTCTTAATAGAACATCTAGTTAGATGACCTTGGTTCCCATGGGACGATTTCTTCTTGCTGTCGACTCTATGGAAGGTAAGAAGTGGCAATGGCTGCAATCAGTAAAATCTCCCTTTGAAGTTGACACAGAGTCCCAGAGCCAGTGTGGAGTACTGGGGAAGGACGCAGACCAAGAAGCCAAATTCTGGTTCTCCATCAAACATAGATGCTTGCTTTGATCACTCCTGAATTCTTAACCCAGCCTTTCTTGAGAGGTCTCTCAATGTAGAATCATCTGGATCATCTTGGCCAGAAGACCAAGGAGGCCTCTGCTTTGAGATTTCCAGTAAAAGAGAACTCATCATTTTATGTGGCGGCCTGTAATGGAACGTGAGAATGATCTTGGAAGACAGACAGAAGAGATGCTGCCTAAGGACACCAAAATGAAGTAATGAGCAGAGAAAGAAATGTGGAAGGGACCTGCCCTAATTGATCGACTGCTAAAAAGATGTGGCAGGATAATTGTCCTTTCAGACTTGCAAGATTCTATTAATGTGGCCTTACAATTAACTAATCTTATTGTGTTTATTGTTTGGTCTGCTGTACTTGAGAGGCTGATACCAATCTTGCAGGTTTGAAAGTACAAATCGCCTGCTGTCTCTTTTTACCACCTGATTGGTTAAGGTGGATCCTCTCTACAGTTCTTTCATACTCAGCTTCAGGTTCATCCCTCTTTTATCTGATCTCTCTCTTCCCTCATCTCCCAAGGTCATTCTCCCATTCCATCAAGAGCCGTGGCAGCGCAGTGGTTAGAATGCAGGTACTGCAGGCTAATTCACTGCTCACTCCAGGTGTTTAATTCTGACCGGCTCAAGGTTGACTCAGCCTTCCATCTTTCTGAGGTTGGTAAAAATGAGGACCAGATTATTGGAGGCAATAGGCTGACTCTGTAAACCACTTAGAGAGGGCTGTAAAACACTATGAAGCAGTATATAAGTAAGTGCTATTGCTAAGTGCTATTGCACAGTTTGTTTCATTGGGTGATAGCTTGATGAGCAGGAAGTTCCTCTAACCGAAATCTCCATTCTCACTTGCATCCTTTCTGGTTTCAGGTTTACAATCTCCTTCCCAAGAAGGATTACGTCTTCTCTGTTGACCTCTTTGCGCATGCATTCAATATTTATCCCTGTCCTGCAGAAAAACCATCCAGGGGTGAAAGAATTGGCCCCCCAGTGCATTTTCTCCCTGAAGATGGGGATACTTACAAGATATTCAGGGTAAGCATCAAAACTATGATTCCCCACATGGGAGATGCTCTCATTAGGCAAGGAGAAGTGCATAGGAGGTTCTCTGCTGAGCCGAAGTAGACTTCTGGTATCTTCTTCGGCAGATCCATATAGTTGCAGGATCCAATCTGGGTCGGTCACCGGGACCAGAGGTTTCATCTTCTGCACTTTTGGTCTCGTGCTGGAGCCCATCTTCAGGAAACTAGCTGTCATGTCCCACTCCTCTGCTGACGGCCGGGTCAGGGAAATCCGAATCAGGCTTGCCTCTGCAGCTCTGCCCAAAGTCCTAGCAAAGTCCTCAGAGCAGGCAGGAGACCAGAAAGTGACTTCAGCAAGATAAGTTCGACTTTGCCTGACTTAGAGACTGCCAGAAAGCAGATCCTTTATATAGGCCATGGGGTGTGGCTCCATGACTCAGCACTCATTAAGGCCTGCCCCTCCCTTCCTTCTGTTGCCTCCGCCTATCCAGTCTTCTGATGCGAGGGTCACTCCAATCAGCAGCTGTTGGAAATAAACCTTCCTCAGGCTCACATGCTGTGGAGGAGGGGGAGGGGTCTAGCTGCTCCGTTTGCCTGGCATGGAGCCAGGGCTGGGGCCGGGGGGTGCTCCCTCCTCTGCAGCCTGCTTGGGCATGGAGCCAGGGCTGGGACCGGGAGGTGCCCCCTCCTCTTCAGCTTGTCTGGGCATGGAGCCAGGACTGGGGCCGGGAGGCATACATTCCTCCGTGTTCAGGAGCAGATAAGAAGGCCCCGGCTGCTGTGAGAGCGGGCAAGACACAACACTAGCACACATTCTGGTAGAGAGAAGTACCCTGAAGCTGGGCTCCAGCATGAATCTGAAAGCTCGGAAGACAAAATCTCTTGTCCTGGTGACCAACCGAGATTGGATCCTGCAATATTATCCTGGGACACGTATATTCGCCTTCATTTGTGATATACTTTCCTTATTTTCTTAATGGTTTATCCTTCCTAACCATCTGCTGGGATTTTATCTGACTTTACAGGTGGTCCTCAATTTATGATCATAATTGAGGCCCAAAATTCTATTGCTAAGTGAGACATTTGTTAAGTGAGTTTGCTCCATTTTATGACTTTTCTTGCTACAGTTGTTAAATGGATCACTGCACCGAGAGTTAAGTTGTAGTGGCACAGTGGTTAGAATGCACTACTGCAGGCTAACTCACTGTTTACTCCAGGAGTTCGATTCTGAGCAGCTCAAGGTTGACTCAGCCTTCCATGCTTCTGAGGTCGGTAAAATGAGGATCCAGATTGTTGGGAGCAGTATGTAAACTACTTAGAGAGGGCTGTAAGCACTTTGAAGCGATATATAAGTCGAAGTGCTATTGCTATTAATAACATGGTTCTTAAGTGAATCTGGCTTCCCCATTGACTTTCAGAAGGTCGCAAAAAGTGATCACATGACCCCAAGCCACTGCAACTGTCATAAATATGAGTCAGTTGCCAAACATCTGAATTTTGATCATAGGACCATGGGGATGCTGCAATTGGCTGTGGAAAACAATCATAAGTCATTTCTTTCAGTGATGTTGTAACTTTGAATAGTCACTAAACAAACTGTTGTAAGTAGAGGACTATCTGTATTAATTTAATTTCCAAGCTGATATAGGATCAGAGCCATGGTGGCACAGAGGTTAGAATGCAGTTTAACTCACTGCTCACTCCAGGACTTTGAACCTGACCGGCTCAAGGTTGACTCGGCTTCCATCCTTCTGAGATCGGTAAAATGAGGACCCAGATTGTTGTGGGCAAGAGGCTGACTCTGTAAACCTCTCAGAGAGGGCTGTAAAGCACTGTGAAGTGGTATATAACTCTACGTGCTATTGCTATCAGCCAAGAGCTGCCACCAGCTAAGACAGACCTATCAAAGTGGCGGCCTGCAGGCTGGATGTGTCACATCCCAGCTCTGCAAAGGCAAAAAACATTGCAATACATCCCGAGATGCTATGTGACGTGATTAAGTTTAACACGCATGAGCAAAGACTTCTCTCTCGCTGCTTCTCTGCTATAGACCCATCAAATGATTGACTTTCTGGCTATAGATGGCTATTGAAGAGGTCAATTTCCATCTGTTGCTTGTCTGTTCCTTTAAGTGCCACCCAAATTGGCAGCGACATGTACAGAGAATGCAGCATTATGAAGAAAAAAAAATACTGGAGAGAGTTTGGACAATAATATATTCCTTATGGTTGGGTATGTTAGAACGTACTGAGAATAAACATTGATCATTAGTTTTCATGAGCAGAAAGGACTGTTCCTCAGTGGCTCTTTGCTTCATCTGGTAGGACTTCGGCGTGGACATTTTTACCAACACCAGACTATCCATCCCGCGTTTCTGCTCCGTCATCGGTAAGACCTGGAATGGGGAGAACGTAATAAGGAAAAGGATCTTTACAATCAAGCTACTTTGATTGTAGACTCTATAGACCAGCAGTCATCAACTGGTGGTCCGTGGACCACTGTTGGTCCGTGAGAAAATTTTGGTGGTCCGTGGAGAAATCTTCGTATTTTTGCCGGTGCACCCTGGTGGAGGAGCTGTGTTGCAAGCGGGCCAAAGCAGCGACTGTGATGGCTGGAAGCTGTGGGAGCGAAGCATTACTTGTACTTGCGCGGCATCAGCATTCCACCTCAGTATATTTGCCCAGCTGGTGGTGCAAAACAGCCTTCGTCTCGTGCCGCTTGGGACTCGGAGCGGTGAATGGTGACTGATCTGGGGAGCAGCCGGATTTTGCTCTCGATTGCGGACACCAGATCAATCCCCTGCAAGTTCTTGTCTCTCGAGGAGCGCTCGCTGAAGCGGCACAGGAAACTTTGGCCGGGGGTGGAATGCTGATGCCATGCAAAATAAAATAGAGAAAAAGAGACAGAATAAAAGAGAGAGAATGAGAGAGAGAGAGAGAAAGACACAGAGAGAGAATCAGAGTGAGTGAGAGAATGAGAGAGGATCAGAATGAGAGAGAATGAGAGACAGAGAATCAGAAAGAATCAGAGGGAGAATCAGAGAGAGAGAGAGAGAGAGAGAAAGAGACAGAATGAAAGAGAATCAGAGAGAGAGAGAGAATCAGAATGAGAGAGAGAGAGGGGGGGACAGAGAAAGAGAGAGAGAGAATGAGAAAGAGTGGGAGAAAGAGAGAAAAAAGAGAGTGGGGGAGAGAGAGAAAGATGAGAGAGAGAGAATGAGTGGGAGAGAGAAGAGAGAAAGTGGGAGAGAGAGGGAGAGATGAGAGAGAGAGAAGAGGAAGAGAGAGGGGGGGAGAGATGAGAGAATTAGTGGAAGAGAGGGGGGGCGAAAGAGAATGAGAGAGAAAGAGTGTGAGAGAGAGAGAATGAGTGGGAGAGAGAGGGGGAGAAAGAGAGAATGAGAGAGAAAGAGTGGGAGAGAGAGGGGAGAGACAGAGATGGGGGGAGAAAGAGAGAATGAGAGAGAGAGAGAGAATGAGTGGGAGAGAGAGAGAGAGAAAGTGGGAGAGAGAGGGAGAGATGAGAGAGAGAGAAGAGGAAGAGAGAGAGGAGAGAGAGAATGAGTGGAGAGAGAGGGGAGAGAGAATGAGAGAGAAAGAGTGTGAGAGAGAGAGAATGAGTGGGAGAGAGAGGGGGAGAAAGAGAGAATGAGAGAGAAAGAGTGGGAGAGAGAGGGGAGAGACAGAGATGGGGGGAGAAAGAGAGAGAGAAATAGAGAGGAGGGAGAGTGCCTGAAGGACCCATCCCGTCATTGCAAGTCCAGGCGCTTCAACAAGCGGCGCTCTGGATTCGTATTAGTGGTCTACGGGATTTAAAATTATGAACTTAGTGGTCCCCGAGGTCCAAACGGTTGGGGACCCATGCTCTCAAGCGTCTGAGTGCAGGACAAGAATCAATGGTTGAAAACTAATCAAGGAGAGGACCAACCTAGAAATAAGGAGCTCTTTCCCGACAGTTAGAATAATTAACCAGTGGAACCACTCGCCTTCAGAAGCTGTGGGTTCTCCATCACTGGAGATTTTAAAGAAGAGACTGGCCAACCAATTGTCTGCAATGGTATAGGATCTTCTGCTTGAGCAGCGGGTAGAAGACCTCCAAGGTCCCTCCCAGCTCTGTTGTTTCATTTTTGTGTACCCTAGAATCCAGATGATCTGCATCGTGTCATTGTTACAAATAACGTCCCCACGTGGGCGATGCCACTTACTTTCTCTTGATGCTCCCAAATCCTTGTCCTGAACTCTCTTAAGCAATTGAGAAGAGCCATGGTGGTGACGGCAGTGGTTAGAATGCAGTATTGCAGGCTAATTCTGCTGACTGCCAGCAATTCGATTCTGACCAGTTCAAGGTTGACTCAGCCTTCCATCCTTCTGAGGTCAGTAAAAATGAGGACCCAGATTGTTGGGGTCAATATGCTGACTCTGAAACCGCTTAGAGAGGACTGCAAAGCACTGTGAAGCAGTATATAAGTCTAAGTGCTACTGCTATTCCTGACTTGTTGAGGACCCAAATCCTGACACTTACCAGAGGGCAACGACAGAAACCAAAACCATGAATAAATATAAAGCAATAGATTCTCCTCCTGTTGAAGCAACAATAGGCTAAGCAAAACATAATTCACAGGGGTAGCGTTAAGATATCCACCAGTAAAAAGATATTTGAAGAAAGGGTGTTTTTTTTAGAAAGTCAAGATGACAGCCAGACCTGTGTCTGTGAAGCCTGTCCATTTTTTATGTCTGTCAATATCAAGAGGTGAGACTTTGATCACCCAATTGGAGCCACTATCTTGTCAGAAGCTGAGTTCCTCCCTTCCCCCAATCGCATCACATTAGGTGCTGAGGTTAAGTGAGGGGAGGAATTGAGAGATTCATATTAATTAGAATGGGATGGAGCAGAACAGAACAGAATACTTCATTTGGCCAAGTAGGATTAGATACACAAGGAATTTGTCTCCGGTATAAAAGCTCTCAATGTACATGCAAAACGACAGAGTCATAATAGGTAAGGTAAAGGTAAAGGTAAAGGTTCCCCTCGCACTTACGTGCTAGTTGTTGCCGACTCTAGGGGGCGGTGCTCATCTCCGTTTCAAAGCTGAAGAGCCAGCGCTGTCCGAAGACGTCTCCATGGTCATGTGGCTGGCATGACTCAACGCCAAAGACGCACGGAACACTGTTACTTTCCCACCAAAGGTGGTCCCTATTTTTTCTACTTGCAGTTTTACCTGCTTTCGAAACTGCTAGGTTGGCAGAAGCTGAGACTAGTAACGGGAGCTCACCCTGTTATACGGCAGCACTAGGGATTCGAACCGCCAAACTACTGACCTTTCGATCGACAAGCTCAGCTGTCTTAGTCCCTGAGCCACCTTAGTCCCTTAATCATAATAGGTAAAAAGGTTAAATCATGGCAACTGGACCAAAGTTTACTAAACTGAGATGTTTCATTACTCATCCAAGTTTAACTCCTTCTGTCAAAAGGAAACCTTTGGGTTAGGCACAGAGGCAAAGAGTAATAGAGTGGGACATTGGTCCAGTTTGCCATGATTTAACCTTTTTACATACTTTTGCTCTGGATGATTGTGTCTTCATTTACATATTGTTTTATTTTGAGGAGAAACCCCTGCAAGAGTTAGTACAATCCAACGACTCTCTGACTCTATGCCTAACCAGAACTTTTCCTTTTGACAGAAGGAGTTAAACTTGGATGAATAATGAAACATCTCCGTTTAGTAAACTTTGATCCAGTTGCCAGGATATAACCTTTTTACCTATTCTGATTATTATGACTCTATTGCTTTGCATGTACATTGAGAGCTTTTATATCGGAGACAAATTCCTTGTGTATCTAATCCTACTTGGCCAAATGAAGCATGATTTAACCTTTTTACATACTTCTGGCCTGGATGATTGTCTTCATTTACCTAATAATCTCAAAACGATGCCAATAAGAGCGGGCAGTAGAAAGGATGAAAAGGATAGTAATAATACCACAGCCATAAAACATGAGCGAATATAATTAGACATCAAACAACACTGTTTTAATTGAGGGGTTGATGGTAACCATCAAAAAGAGGGTGGAGTTTACAGGGGAATCCAGCAGGTGATTTTTTTATTTATTTGAATTTATATCCCGCCCTTCTCCGAAGACTCAGGGCGGCTTACATTGTGTTAAGCAATAGTCTTCATCCATTTGTATGTTATATACAAAGTCAACTTTTATTGCCCCAACAATCTGGGTCCTCATTTTACCTACCTTATAAAGGATGGAAGGCTGAGTCAACCTTGGGCCTGGTGGGACTTGAACTTGCAGTAATTGCAAGCAGCTGTGTTAATAACAGACTGCATTAGTCTGTTGAGCCACCAGAGGTGACGTTTGAACTCTGGTACGGAGTTTCATGAAGCAAAGAAAGTGGAAAGATTAAGGCTTCCGGTGGTCAAATTAAAACATCGTTCCCCCATTGTCCAACCGTCTGGAAGCCTCCAGTCATCCGCCTTGAATTTATGTGCCATGAATTTATGCGGACAAAGACCAAAACTGGACCTGGGAGGGGAGGGACTAGTATCCTTTGAGTGCAACTCATCCAATGGCTTTCTCTCTGTGTTACAGCGATGCCATTTAAAGCTGAAGCTTTACCACCACTTGAAGAGTCTATTCAAGACGATTACATTCTCATGGAAGGCCCTGGAGTTGCTTTTGATGTTGGTGGTACACTTCATGGGCTTCCCGCTCCTCAGGTTGAGGCTGCCCCTAAAAGGACACCTCGGCGCTTCTTTCCTGAAACGTGGATATGGGACCTGGTTATTATAAAGTAAGTGGATGACACAGCTTATGTTGTGTCTCGCCCGCCCTCCTCTCCCGCAGCCGGGCCCCTCCCATCTCCTGCTATCTCAGCCAGAGACTGATAGTGAAGAAGAATGGCCTGGCATGCCTCCAGCCCCCAGCCCTGGCACCATGCCCGGGCAGACTGAGCAAACAAACCTCCCTCCTATAGCATGTGAGCAGGAAGCCAGCCACGAGCTAGAATTGCCGGCAGTTGAGCAGGAAGACGAAAGGTGGGCTGATCCCCGCTTCTGGAGAATGGAGAGGCGACGTCAGCAAAAGGAAGGGAGGGGCAGGCCTGGATAAGTGCTGAGTCATGGAGCCACACCCCATGGCCTATATAAAGGATCTGCTTTTTGGCATTCCTTGAGTCAGGCAAAGTCTCATCTGGTTGCTGAAGTCACACTTTGGATTCCTGCCTGCCCTAAGAACTCTGACAGGAATTTGGCAAAGCTGCAGAGGCTTCGTGGCCACACTTGATACACACTTCCCAGACCCGGCCGTCAGAGGAGTGGGACATGACAGCTTAAAACAGTGATGGCTAACCGTTTCGGCACCAAGTGCCCAAAGCACGCACTCGCATGGGCATCCCATACACGACCCCTGGGTATGCATGACAAGAGACCCGAAGACGAGCTGGCCAGTGGGAGGGGCACATGCATGCACAGCAGAGCTAAGCTGTGGAGACAGCTTGTGTGCCCACAGAGTGGGCTCTGCATGCCACTTCTGGCACACATGCCATAGGTTCGCCATGGGGGGACTTCCAGGCATGGAGGGCTATAGCTCCCCCCCCCACATCATTCCCAATGGCAAGTTTGAGCTGGCTTGACTGAGCATGAAGGCAGTCGTAATCCAATATTTCTGGAAGGCACCGGGAGAAGACAGCTGTATCTGAATTCTTATCCGCATGACAATGAGGAGGCTGCAAAGGTCGTTACTTTCAGCAATGGTCATAAGTCATCTTTTTCAGTGCCGTGGTAACTTTGAACAGTCACTAAGCGAACTGTTGTAAGTTGAGGACACCTGCATTATTGTGTAGACATCTGATTCATTGAGGGGTTTCACACAACTGCTCTGGGACTGAGCAAACTTTTATGCTGTTTTTCCCTCCCAAAAAATGTATGGTTAGTGCTAAATTTATAATCCTAATTGAGCCTGGAATTATGGTCATAAGTCATTGCAGTTGTAAATTGAGGTAAAGTGACCTGGCTTTGATTTTTTTTTGCCATGATCATTAAACAAATAACAGGGTTGTTAAGCAAATCCTTTCCCCCCCCCCCAATACTTGCTGGAGATCAGAACTAAATCCCAGAAATCAGCAAAAAACACTGCAAATCTCAGTCATGTGACCACGGGAGGCTGCAAATGGCTGGTTGCCAAGTGCCCAGAATGTGTTCACGAGATTGGTGTGTGTGTGTGTGTGTGCGCGCGCACGCACAATCATCATAACTTTGAAAATGTGTAGCTTTGGCGTGGGGGACACCATCATAACTTCAAGCAATTGCTAAGTGACTACTTGTAGTCAGTGTTAACTATTATCCTGTGTCTCCTTGATGGAGTTCATTGCAGGTAGTCTGTTCTGTCCTCCCTCGCCTCCGTCCGAAAGATGGCTTAATTAGCCATCACTATCAGCTCTGGCAGCAGAATAGCCAGCGTCTGCCAAGAGCCTCCGTTATCTTCCACGATGCTGGTGAGTCACCTAGAAACAAACTTCAGCTCTTAACCAGTGGATTTGCCTGTTACAAAGAGACACAGCAGCTCTGGCTGCCTTTTATATCCTGTGGGGTATGGTTCCATGACTCAGCGCTTCCTAGGCCTGCCCCACCCTTGCTTCTGTTGTTCCCTCCTCTCCTGCCTACGAAACCAAGCCTGATTGCTATCAGCTGGGTCTGCAGGCGTGGCCTGGGGGGGGGAAGAGTCAGGGGATAGAGACCTCGTTATCTCTTCCACCTGGCCTGTTTCTGGCTCCTGGAGCTGAGCCAGGGAAGCCGGTGCTCCTGAGGTAAGTCCTGATGGCCCTTCCCCCTCACTGTCCAAGTCACTTTCTGGCAGCAGGCCCGGCTCGGGGGGCGCAGACACAACATAGTCCTTGACTTACGACCATAACTGAGCCCCAACATTTCTGTTATTAAGCGAGACAGTTAAGTGAATTTTGCCCCATTTTACAACTTGTTAGTTAGTGACACGGTTGTTAAGTGAATCTGGTTTCCCCGTTGACTGTGCTTGTCCGACGGTCACGAAAGGGGACTGCATGACTCCGGGACACCGCTTTGTAAATATGAGCCAGTTGTGAAGTGTCCAAATTTTGATTACGTGACCATGAGTGGCGGCAATGGTCATAAGTGCGAAAAAGGGTCATAAGCCAATTTTTTCAATGCTGTTGTTACGTGGAATAGTCAGTGAACAAACGGTTGTAAGTCGAGGATTACCTGAAGTAGATTGCTTCCCTCACTTTCTATTCTCTTGTGTCCTTCAGTGGTTCTCAAGGAAACAGCCATTCTCAAGTCCATCGTTCAAGTAGAAAGAATGATGTATCTGAAGAACCCAAAGAGATTGCTCTTCCTGTGACCATCCCAGACACCATCACCGAATGGAAAGCTGGAGCTTTCTGCCTTTCTGCAGACACAGGTTTTGGCTTGGCCCAGCCCACTTTTATGAAGGGCTTCCAGCCGTTCTTCATTGAACTCACCTTGCCTTACTCCGTGGTGAGAGGAGAAGCCTTCCCACTCAAGGCCACCGTCTTCTCCTACCAGACTCACTGCATCCGGGTAAGGAGCATTTAACGACTGCTGTGAGATCCTTCCCTTTGTATTCTTGAAATTGCTTTGTATTCTTGAAATTGCTATTTGCTCCAATTCGGAATAACAGATTAACAGAGTTGGAAGAGACCTTGGAGGTCTTGGAGAACCTCCCTGTTCTCTCCTTACCACACATTAGTCTGTGCGCAACTAGATATGCAGCTAAACCCACCTATCCTCCAATAAAACAGACTGTGGGCGTAGATCTGAATGCTTTATTGAAAGAACAGGATATGGTGAAACTGGGGAAAATAGGGATACATATAATGAGAACCAAATACAAGACAGGCAGTATTGAGTTACTGCTGAACGTAACAATTAATAAATACATGTAATTTAAATCTCACCAACAATGCTCTGTGTGTGGGATGTGGGTTTGTCCTTGAATGACCATGTGCCACAAATTAAGATGGATTCTTCTTTGTGCTTCTGCCTTCTCCAAATGCTAAAGGAAATGGAGTCTGGCTTCCCAGCATGTACTTGTTTTGAGAGTGCGGGCTGATGGATAAAGAGGTTGGATCAGCTTCAAACAATATAATTGGTAATTGTCTCTCCAGCTACTAGATGGGGCTAGAGAGCAATAGTTCTCGTATGTTGGGACACATTTCTTCCTCTAGCCACTAGATGGGGATAGAGAGCAACAACAGTATATGAAAGTTATATGCTGGGGCATGTCCATTGTTTATTCAAGGTCTCAAAACTGCCTGAAATTATCCTATCCCAATTTGCAAACAAAAAAACTCCCTTACCCACTGGATTCTACACATCTCAAGCTTTCATATTTCTTTAAGACACTGCGTATTTCTCTCACTCCCATTTTTGCCAGAGAACTGGCTTTCAATACTTTTGTTCCTTTAGAACATTATTTCAAGTTTGATGATTTGACGATGTTTGGACTTCAACTTCCAGAATTCCCCAGCCAGCAAAATGAAGTCCACTCAATTTAAGTTGCTGAGTTTGAAAACACTACTCTAGCAGATGCTTCTCTACGGAATATTACAGCCATGAAAGTAATGAGTGTATAGGGGGAAATGAACTAGAACTTGCAGAGGGAGTGTAGGTTGTACCCAGAAGATTGTGGTTGGCTTTACCATTAGCCAGAATGGGGTTGATCCCCCTTTTTGAGTTCTTTAATTGCTCATTTTACCAAGAATAGCAAAGAGAAGCTTGTTGGATTCCTACCTCAAGCACTAGAATAACTGTGCTCTGTACGTACTATGATGTCAAGACTTGGGACATAATGCTACATTATTTATCTTTTGCAACAAAATACTTGGACCAGCCTGGCTGTTTCCTTCCTCATACATTCATGCGTACAATCTGGAAGTATTTATTTTTTATTTTTTATTTATTTCTATTTTATTTATTTTTATTTATTTTATTTTGTCACAACAATATATGTAGGTATCATACAAAAAGAATCCTTCGGGAGAAGGGCGGTATAAAAATCGAATTAAATAAATAAAAATAAATAAATTATATAGTAAATAAACACATATATGAATAAATATAAGGAGGTATAAGCATATATATAGGAAGAAGAAAAGAAAAACAATAGGACAGGAACGGTAGGCACGTTTGTGCGCTTATGCACGCCCCTTATGGTCCTCTTAGGAATGGGGTGAGGTCAATAGTAGAAAGTTTTTGGATAAAACTTTTAGAATTATGGGAAGAGACCACAGAGTCAGGTAAAGTATTCCAAGCACTGATGATTCTGTTACAGAAGTCATATTTTCTGCAATCTAGATTAAAGCGGTTGACATTAAGTTTAAATCTATTAGTTGCTCTAGTATTATTGCAATTAAAGCTGAAGTAGTCTTTAACAGGAAGGACATTACAATAGATGATTCTGTGAGTTAAGCTTAGGTCTTGTCGAAGGCGACGGAGTTCCAAGTTTTCTAAGCCTAGGATTTCAAGTCTGGTGGGATAGGGTATTTTGTTGTTTTATTTATTTGTCAAACACGACAATGTATATAAGTATAATTATATATTAGTTCTAAGCAACTTAGAACTAAGGAGAAATTTCCTGACAGTTAGAACAATTAATAAGTGGAACGACTTGCCTGCAGAAGTTGTGAATGCTCCAATACTGGAAATTTTTAAGAAAATTTTGGATAGCCATTTGTCTGAAATGGTGTAGCAGGGGGTTGGCCTAGAAGACCTCCAAGGTCCCTTCCAACTCTGTTGTTATATTAAATTATATTATAAGCATACAAATTGAATACAACCAAAGGGAACATTAGGACAGGAACGGTAGGCGTGCTGGTGCTCTTATGAACGCCCTCTTAGAAATGGGGTGAGATCAACAGTAGATAGTCTTTGGTTAAAGCTTTGGGGATTTTGGGAAGAGACCACGGAGTCAGGTAGTGCATTCCAGGCATTAACAACTCTGTTACTGAAGTCATATTTTTTACAAAGTAATTTTAAAAAAAAAAGTATGATGAACTTTTAATTCAACCAGTTCCAAAGGATAATTTATTCCAAAAGACTATGAGAGATTTGCTTCAACCAAAAACTATCTACCATTGATCTCACCCCATTCCTAAGAGGTCTGTAAGGGGTGTGCATATGAGCACAAGCGTGCCTATACCGTTCCTGTCCTATTGTTTCCTGTCGTTATATCCAATTAATATAGTTATTACATACCCATACTCATATATATGCTTATATATTGTATAATTATTTCATGCTTATGCTTATATATACTGTGTGACAAAATAAATAAATAAATAAAAATAACAAATAAATAAATAAATAAAAATTGAGGGAGAGTTGGGGAGGTGGGTTATAGTGAAGTAGCAGTTTCCCAGGAAGGAAGGGGCACATTCTAGAAAGTGGGGGAAATGAGGCACCACAGCTTGGAGTGGGATCGGAGACAGATATTTTGGATAGCCACTCCCTAGAATCTCTCAGGCTATACCTGTTAGACTGGGAATGGTAAGGGTTTAGTCTGGCAAGTTTCTGTCTATTGTGTATAAGCAGATAAAGACCTGAATTCTGGCTGAATTGTTCTTAGCCTGACAAAAATATAGATATAGGTAAGACCTATATCTAAAAAACCTTTCAAAGCATATTGTTTCTAGTTTCTAGGAGAATAAAAGAGTTTTGAACATGCTGTACATTATCCTTTTCATTCATTCATATATGTATATGTGTGTATGTGTATGTGTGTATGTGTGTAGGGGAGATGGTAGCATAAAAATCCAATAAACAAATAAAACCTTAACAAGTAAATAAAAACAAAATTGGGGGAGAAGAAAACTCATCTAATCATAGTATGACCATTGTGCAGGCTCCCCATGGGATCCCCAATGTTGCTGAAGTCACCATGTTTTGAAAGGCTCACAGGGGCCTCATGGGAAATGATGATTATGAGATTTTCTCGGCACTGCAGTGGGGATGTATAGCTTTCCCATTGAACTAACTATTTTTCCCCCCAAATGGACAGGTCAGAATATCTCTGACTCCTTCTGCTGACTTTGAAGCATCTCCTATGGAGAGGGAGGAGGACTCCTATTGTATCTGTGCAAACGGAAGAAAAACGGTGTCATGGATGATGACCCCTAAAATTCTAGGTAAGTGGTAACTCTAATAGTGGAGTCATTACTTTTCCCTCCATGTGTAAAGTAAATCAAGGAGCAGAGTTTTAATTATATCATTTTCTCCTAAGGATTGTAACATATGTGAGAAAGACCTTGAGAGACTAGGCAAAGAGCCACTGCCTAAGTCAGCTAGGAGACTGCAACACCCACAGGTGTACAGAAGGCAGGGCAAGAAGCTCAGAAGAGACCCTCTCTAGTTTCCTGGGCTGTAAAGGAGACAGTGGGAGATCTGTACTTTCAAACTTGCAAGATTCTACTAATGTAGATTTACAGTCAAATAGCCAGCGGTGAAATCCCGCCCGGTTCTATCCAGTTCACCGAACCGGTAGGGCTGGCGGTAGGAGGCTCCGCCCACTCACCAGGACATCATTATATCCCTTTTTTTTTACCATCTGCGCATGTGCAGAAGAGGCACATTCCCAAACTGGTAGCGAAGGTAAGTGGATTTCACCCCTGGAATTAGCGCATCAGATTGTGTTTCCTGTCTGATCTACTAGTAAGGTTGACATCGGTCTTACAAGTCTGAAAGTTCAATTCTCTTGCTGTCTCCTTTACAGCCTGAGAAACTAGGGCAGGTCTCTTCTGATCCTCTTGCATCTCTCAACTATCCAGCTGCAGGCTCTCTTGTCCCTTACCTGACCATTCCCTTGGCAGGTTCTCTTTGCCCAGTCTTTTCTTGGTCCTTTCTACATACCATTACTACATCATCATTATCACAGCAATACTACTTAGACATATACCGCTTTACAGTGCTTTATGTAAGCAGTATATCTCTAAGCGTCAGCATGTTACCGCCAACAATTTTGGGTCCTCATTTTACCCACCTCGGAAAGATGGAAGGCGGAGTCAACCTTGATTTTCTTTTAATGACTCCATAATCCCTTGCAGGGTGGAGTCAGGGCAACTTAATGGTGCTGAGTCAGTGGTGAAATGTAAAACTTGTTACTACCAGTTCTGTGGGCATGGCTTGGTGGGGTGGTGGTAATGTGACTGGGTGGGCGTGGGCAACTTTTTTTTTTTTTTACTTTTAAAAGCATTTTTTCTACAACCTCTTTGGCCGAAGAGGTTGTAAAAAAAATGCTTTTAAAAGGCTCCTCTGACGATCCCAGCTGAGTTGCCTGATCGTCAGAGGCTTTTCTTTTAAAAGCATTTTTTTTGCCTTTAAAAGAAAAAAAAGCCTCTGACGATTAGGCAACTCAGCTGGGATCGTCAGAGGAGCCTTTTAAAAGCATTTTTCTAGAACCTCTTTGGCCAAAGAGGTTGTAAAAAAATGCTTTTAAAGCCTCTGAGGATCCCAGCTGAGCTGCGCGATCATCAGAGGCTTTTTTTTTTTTACTTTTAAAAGCATTTTTTTTGGCCGAAGGGAAAAAATGCTTTTAAAAATAAAAAAAAACCTCTGATGATCGTGCAGCTCAGCTGGGCATGGGGGGTGGGCAGGGATTTTTGCTACCAGTTCTCCGAACCACCCGCTGCCATCAGGTGATCTGGTCCGAACCGGGAGCATTTCACCTCTGTGCTGAGTGTTTACTGGACGGATGCCATTCCTGTCGCCAATGTGGATTTTTTTTCAGCAGATATATTTTCACTATGCCCAAAGAGAGAAATATCTGCCTCGACCCGAGGATCAAACTCACAGCCTCCTGATTGTGAGGCAAGAGCTCCATCTCTAGGCCACCGCACCACTCACATACCATGACTACATAAAGGTAGCATATTATAATGAGGTGAACCATTTTTGTTCCAGGGGAGATAAACCTCACAGCAAGTGCAGAGGCTGTGACCTCAAATCAGCTCTGCGGGAATGAAGTAGTGGAGGTGCCCACCATTGGAAACAAAGACGTCGTGATCAAGTCATTATTAGTTGAGGTATGTGGGATGCTTTAAACCCAGGTTGGGTAATGAGAGGACACAGATGTCTGGGTAAAGCGATGGTGGATATCTATACTAAATGTCAGAGATGATGCTGAGGAAAATACCAAATGCTGTTCCTTGGGAGAAGTCTGGCAAGATTTGAAGGGATCTTGTCAGTGAGCCGTTTATCCCCTTCCCCTTTTTCGCTTTCTTCTCCTTTGGATTACAAATTTTATAACAGAAAACATGGCTACTATAAGAAAGGCAACCAAAGCGACAGAAATTACTACATCAAAAAGGGGATCTTTTTAGAAAGCCAGCAAATGACAGAAAAAGGGATTAGTCAAGACTTAACATAAAAAGGGTTTTAATGACACTGCAATCCTCTAGACTCTGCTGAAGACGTTACCAGGCCTGGTAACAAAAAGTTCAGAAACCAACCCGCAAGCTCCGAGAACAAACCTTCACCCTCAATAATTACCTTGTTAGGAAACAACACAAAGCAGTTCAGTAAACTGAAAACAGATATTACCTTTGCAAAAGTGGGGAACATCTGTAACTCGGGTGTAGGATGAGGATGAAGGTTCGTTCTCTGAGCATGTGGGTTGGTTTCCAAATGTTTCGTTACCAGACATCAATACAATTGAACGTGTCCAGAAGTATTTTACAAGAAGAGTTCTTCACTCCTCTGAAAACAACAAAATACCTTATCCCACCAGACTTGAAATCCTAGGTTTAGAAAACTTGGAACTCCGTCACCTTCGACAAGACCTAAGTTTAACTCATAGAATCATCTATTGTAATGTCCTTCCTGTTAAAGACTACTTCAGCTTTAATTGCAATAATACAAGAGCAACCAATAGATTTAAACTTAACGTTAACCGCTTTAATCTAGATTGCAGAAAATATGATTTCTGTAACAGAATCATCAGTGCTTGGAACACTTTACCTGACTCTGTGGTCTCTTCCCATAATCCTAAAAGCTTTAACCAAAAACTTTCTACTATTGACCTCACCCCATTCCTAAGAGGACCATAAGGGGCATGTGTATATATATTTGTGTATATATATTTGTTATGCCCATAAGGGGCATGCCCATAAGGGGCATGTGTATATGCCCATAAGGGGCATGTGTAAGGGGCATAAGGGGCATGTATAAGGGGCATGCCCATAAGGGGCATGTGTATATGCCCCTTATATGCCCATAAGGGGCATGTGTATATATATGTGTGTATATATATTTGTTAGCCAGCCTGGTAGTTTCATTATTTATTTTAATTAATTTATTTATTTATTTGTCACAACAATATATATAAGCATCACACAAAAAGATTATATAATATATAAACATATATATATGAGGGAATATTAGGAGGTATAAGCATATATATATATATGCTTATACCTCCTAATATTCCCTCATATATATATGTTTATATATTATATAATCTTTTTGTGTGATGCTTATATATATTGTTGTGACAAATAAATAAATAAATTAATTAAAATAAATAATGAAACTACCAGGCTGGCTAACAAAACTCCCCTAAACTCCACTGAAGATGTTAACTAGCCTGGTAATGAAACATTCAGAAACCATCCCATAAGCTCAGAGAACGAACTTTCACCCTCAGAAATTACCTTGTTAAGAAACATACAAAGCAATTCTGTGCTGACCTATCCAGTGATATGAATTTTAAATGCTCCTCTTGACGGTTCACCTCTCGTTTTCGATGGCAGAATGCTCACTCTGTATTTCCTCTTAGTGCTCGTCTACTTAACTCAAATGTTATGTCCACAGCGATTTTTCTAAATGACTCTAACACTCGTGTTTACCTCTCCCTTTTCCTTTCTGTTCCGGTGAAGCCTGAAGGGATTGAGAAAGAAGTGGTGTTCAGCTCTCTTCTCTGTGCACCTGGTACGTTGTGTCAAGGTTCCAAGTAAGATATTCTCAATCTAAAAAATGCAAGGCATCCATCTTTCCCTTCAAAATCTCTTTATTAGAAACCTATTAAATTGGCAAGGTCTTGGTGTAATTCCGGCTCTGACTAAATTAAATTGGCAAGGTCTTGGTGTAATTCCGGCTCTGACTAAACCCCGGAATAATATTCAGTAGAAAGCAAAAGTTCCCCCCCCCCTCATAGTCACATTCCTCAAACTGCTCACAGTCCATCTATCCAGTGATTCCAACTCCACCTTCAGCCATCTGCAGGTACATTCTTAGTTCCCACGGGAAAGAATGTCACCTAGCCATAATAACCATCCTTATCTCGACAACTCCCCTTCCTACTTACTGAAATGTGGCACGCCTGAAGCACCATTAAATCCCTTTGCAGACTATCCATAGCTGCGATGGCGAACCTATGGCACACGTGCCAGAGGTGGCACTCTGCGCCATCTCTTATGGCACACAAGCGGTTGCCCCAGTTCAGCTCCGCTGCACATGCGCTGGTCTGCCATGCATATGCGGGCCTGCCATGCATATGCGGGGAGTGTGCGGTATGCGGGAGGGCACACGCACATGCTCAGGGGGTGGGGTATGCGCAGGACCCCTGCATGCATTGCATTTTGGGGGTTTGGACATGCACACACGCGCGCTTTGAGCACTCAGTCTGGAAAAGTTTAGCCATCACTGATCTATAGAAAGCTTAGAAAAATACAGGAAATGGCTACAATAGAATATGGCTACACATATGTCAGTTTCAGGATCGACAGGTTGCCCCTGTAAGACACAGATTTTAACTTATTGTAAATGCTCTCTTTCAAAGAACCTCCTTCAAATGAAGATGATCACCTCCCCAACTCAGGCATTCATGAAAGCCTAGAAGAGAGGAAGGAGTTGGGGGAAAGGAGATGTTGTGTCCCACTCCCACTCCGACGAACGAGTCAAGGAAGTCCGTAACAAACTTGGCAACGAAGCCTTTGCAGCTTGCCAAGTTCCTTTGAGGTTTATCAGGGCAGGCAGGAGTCCAAGTTGTGACTTCAGCGATAGAATCCGATATCAGCAAACTAGCTAAGACTTTGCTTGACTCAAGGTTGGAATGCCAAAAGCAGGTCCTTTATATAGGCTGTGGGGTGTGACTCCATGACTCAGCATTTATCCAGGCCTGCCCCACCCCTCCTTCTGCTGGCGTTGCCTCTCAGATCTACGGAAGCGAGGGTCCACCCACTTTGAATTGTCTTCAGCTGGATCTGCTGTCAGCATCTGGGAAAGGGAGGGGTCAGAGGGAGTAGGGCCGAGTAATTCCAGCACCTGGCTGACTTCCTACTCCGAAGGCTGAGCCAAAGGAACACACGCTGTATAAGTGAGGTTTATCGGGTTTGTCCTTTCATTCCTGGAATCCTCTCCGGGCATGGGGCCAGGACCGGGGGTTGGAGGCATGACAGGCCGTTCATCTTCATTATCAGACTTGGAGTCTGATAAAAGGCCCAGTTGGAGACGGGAGGGGCCCGGCTGAGGAGAGAAGGGAGGACGAGTCACAACAGGATATAAACATTGGACGTGGTCCTTTGAACAATTTGATTCCTGCTAAAATCACTACTGCAGCTCAGCCTTCTAAGCAGAACATGCACCAAGAGCCCAGTTAGAACAGCAGTGCCACCTATACCATGATCTAAGTTCTGCTTCTCTTTTATAGGAGAACCCGAGTCCAAATCTTTTCCTCTGACGTTACCGGAGAATGTTGTAGAAGGCTCAGCCAAGGCCTCGATTTGTGTGCTGGGTAAGTGAGATACCATGTTACTCATTTTGGAAATCAATTCTGTCCTTGGGCACTCCCACAGAAGGTCCCTGGGTCAGTCTGGAAGCTGCTCCAATTCCATGTACAAGTAGTCCTTAACTTACCACAGTTTGTTTAGTGACATTTGAAGTTAGAATGGCACTGAAAAATGTGAGTTATGACCCCTTTTCACACTTACTGTACTACCAGTTAAAGCATTCCTCTGGTCACGTGATCAAAATTCAAATGCTTGGCAACTGACTCATATTTATGATGGTTGCAGTGTTCCGGGGTCATGTGATCACCTTTTGTAACCTTCTGACAAACAAAGTCCCAATGTGGAAAGCCCGATACACTTAACAACTGCAGTGATTAACTTAACAACTGTGGCAAGAAACTAACTCACTTCCTGGTTTTAACCAGGAAGCAGTGGTGGGATTCAGCCAGTTCGCACCACTTCGGGAGAACCGGTTGTTAACTTTCTGAGCACTTTGGTGAACTGGTTGTTGGAAGAAATCATTAGGGCAGAGAACCGGTTGTTAAATTATTTGAATTCCACCACTGTTGCTGTTGGTCTGCAACAATTATTTGTTGTCCTAGGTTCCCTGTTAATGTTGTCCTGGGTTCCCGCAGGAACGGGTCTCAGCCCTCGCTGAGACAATTTAGTGGGTCCTCGCAAGGACGAAAGAAGCCAAATAAAAGACACCACACCAGGAGTTCTTCAAAATGAGATAGCACGAAGAAAGGGTTGTAAAAAGAGATCCCCCCTAGATCGCAACAGTCTCTTTTATTATGCAGTTTTAGCAGGGAGGGGTAACTACAGCAATGAGGGAATTAGCATATAGAAACTTAGCTATACCAATCAGCAAGCGTTTAGAGTATACGTATTAGCAAAATACCACGTGTTTTTCAGGAAATCATGCGTTTTACCTGAATAGAAACTCAACTCAGGGAATGCAAAACTAACTCAGGCAAAGGTAGGGGCCCAAATCAGGGAGAGCAAAACTATGCATCTAACTCAGAGAATGTTAGGGGCCCATTTCAGGGAGAGCAAAACTATGCTTCTAACTCAGAGAAGGTTTAGCGGAATAGAAACTTAATTCAGGGAAACACTATTAATCATGTCTGTCATGTAGCACTGAAAAAAGTCAAGTCAAGTTCTCCCGGCTGTGAGGCCTAAGAAAACCTGAACCAATGATATATCCATATGTCCTCTGTTTTTATTTTTTAAGATGGGTAATTGATATATCCATATGTCCTCTGTTTTTATTTTTTAAGATGGGTAATATTCTTCTAAAGCTATGACATCCCCAGTGGATCCCCCCTCCGGGAGACCCCGCAGGGAGTCAGTACACTTTTCCAAAGGAATGGTTCCCGATTCAGAGTCTTCATCAGCCTCAGAGGCTAATTCTAAAAGAGGTTGTTTATATTCATTTTCAACAGTGTTTCTTAGCAAGAGGACATCATCTCCAATACTGTTTAGTCTTTGTTTCAAAAATGCTAGAACTCTCCCCATGACACATGGGCCAATTGTACATGCAAGGAGCAACAAAATCAGAGGACCAGCTAGGGCAGAGAGGAGGGTGGTCAACCAGGGAGAGAGATTAAACATTCCCTGATACCACGTGTGGGATTGAGAACGCTCTTTTTCTCTATCTTTCAATCGGGTATTTAATTCTGCCATAGAGTCAAGCACAACACCAGAACTTTCAGTGTAAAACAACATTCTTCTTTCAAAGCTACACACAGACCGCCTGTTTTAAGAATAGCAAGTCCAAACCCTTCTATTTTGTAACACAACTCGGTGAGAGAGGTCAGGGAATTTTGGAGGGCAACCATAGATTGCTCAATGCGTTTGAGATCAGCATCTATTTCAATACTGAGCCTGCGGATGTTTTTGTCAGCCACAACCATTCCTGCGATTCCGGTTGCAGCACCAGTGGCTCCTAGGCCCAGGAGAAGGGCCAAAGTCATAGTTGTAACCACCTCCCGTTTGGTTCGTGGAAGGTATTGGGGTGTTTCTATGCGAGAAAAGAACTCATTATTGGAAAAAACAGACATTTTAGGGAGAAGATAAACCTGAATGCAAAAAGCGTGTTTGGTGTGTAAAATGTCTCCACTGACACATGCAGTAGCACCCGTAGAGCAGGCCCAAATAGAGCCATTGGAAGGAATAAAAAACTGACCATTTAAACGTTTGGAAAGATCTGCAGTTAATAGAGTAGTGTGTATTATAGTCCACCCTCCAGTGTCAAGTCCTAGCCTTTCTTTGGACAAGTATATTGTGCAGGAAGTATAGGCATCCGAGGAGGCATTAATACAATAGTGAGAAAAGTTAGAGGGTACATACCCAAGGCAACAACCTTGACCTTCAATTGAGGATACAGTTATAGAAGAGTTAGATCACCTGCAACCAGTATCTGAGGTGCTATTGGTAAAAGGTAGGGCGGAACCTATGGCCTCATAAAAAGGGGGTTGAGAAGACAGACACAGCCAACATCTACTATCATTGTTAGGAAAAGTACGAGCTGCCACAAGGGCATCATGCGCAGAGGAGACCAAGGACACCAATGGATTGTTGCTTTTAATCAAGGGCTGTAAAAAAGGCGAGTTGACTTGTTTGTTTGGGCCCACAGGTGGGGATGTTTCTAAGGACATGGTAAGACGAATTATGAATATATTTCCTGGATGTCTGTAGTCGGAATTATCGTTCGACCTTCCCCCCCATCTTTTCCCTTTAAGCCATTCAGTAATCGGAAGACTCCTTCCATGAGATGTAAAAGTAACAGTCATAGGATTGAGGCGAACGCCGCAGCAGGCCCAATTGGAGCAGGATTTCCAAGGCAAATTGTTATCAGGGCCTAGTACAGCTTTGATATAGTCAGTAGTATAGGGAGCAGTCCACCAAATCTTTCCGGTTGACACACATTGCCAGGACTTACAATACCAATCAGAGATGGTCCCACATTCATCTAGGTGGGAGAGATCAGAAAGATGTCCTGGGCAGATATATAGGCCTGGACCAATTGACCAGACGTCCCGAGGGGAAGGATTACATTTTGTTTTATGTTTAAATCCATGGGCGCCGACCAGCATTTCAGCAAAGTCAAAGTAGAGTGCAGGAAACCAAGGCCACAGAGTTCGATTAGAGATGGAATGAAGGACGCCTCCTTGGAAGTCCAAAATAGTCCAAGTATAATTTGCGGGACGATGCAGGTTCTGCTGTGCTCCGGATAAGGAGCGCCGCGAACGGATAGCTGCAGGGGTAGAAACGTGGGAAGAGGGCAAGGAGCGAAATACGCCAGGGGAAAAATGGGCAGCAGAGAGAAGGGAAATTTTCATGTCAAAAGATCTTTCTTGCTTTGGGAAAAACAGGGAGCATGCATAAGTGCTGTAGTCTTCAGATGAGATGTTAAAAATTAACAGAGAAGTGGAACAGGGAGAAGATATAATGTAAGTATTGTTAGAGGGATGGATTGGATATCCATTCTTTAGCCATGTCCACTGAGCTGGATGCAGCAAGGGATGGCGTTGTCTGCAAACAAGTTCCGCACGACCCCCAAGAGGGGTTAGTATTCTACAATGAGGAACTCTTATATAAGCACTTCAACGTTCAAGGAAAGTACATTTAGGAAGAGAGGAAGAGGCATTAGGGACAGAAGAGGCAAGAGAGATCAGTGATAGGATCAGAAGGATCTTCATCTTTCTTTTTTGGTTGATTGAGATGACAGGGGCGAACACAGCGAGCTGGAACCCACAGGACTCGATCAGGCAATTGAACTGCAGCGTAGCCTTTTCCCCAGGTAATCAATTGAGCTGGACCTTTCCAAGCTGGATCCGGAAGATGCCTATAATATACCAGAGGACGAGAAGAGGGGAGGGGAGGAGTGGAAAACTGTCTCGAGGCGGCAGTGGAGGCAGGAGATCCGGTTAGATTAAGAAAATTCAATGAATACAAGCAAACATTTAATACATTTTGCAACGCCGGGAGTGTCGGGGGGCTGATGCCTTTTGACCCCAAGTGTCTGTCCAAGGCCTGTTTAAGAGTCAAATTCGCTCTCTCTATAATGGTCTGGCCCTGGCTATTGAAAGGAATGCCGAATTTGTGGATTATTGACCAGCGATGGCAAAATTGTGCAAAGGCAGAGCTCGTATAGGCTGGTCCATTGTCAGTTTTTAGAGTTTTTGGACATCCCAACGTTACGAAAGTCCGAATACAATGATTAATAACTTGTTTTGCGGTTTCACCCCTTTGCAAGGTTGCCATGATGAAACCTGAATATGTATCCATTTGCCATAGTTGACAGGCCACTGTTCCTCTGGGGTTGACCCCCATCGGAAGAGAGTTACCTTGGCGGCTGCAAGTAGGGCATTGATGTCAGATGCCTCAGCAGCCGTGAAGCCAAATTGTTTCATGAGCGCCTTTTTGTTTTGATGAAAATAGGAGTGACTGTCCCAAGGAGAGACAGGAGAAAGTGTCAAAAGAGAGGAGGCAGAGGCCGCAGCGTCTGCTACATTGTTCCCTTCCTGGAGAAAACCAGGAAAAGGTTGATAGCTTCGTATATGTGTAACAAAATAGGGATGTGTACGTTTGTAAATGAGAGACTGTAAAGTTGTGAAAAGAGAAGTGAGATTAGAATCAAGAGAAGGGGACAAGTAAGATTGAAAAATAGTTTTTACTATTTGAGTAACATACTATGTGGAAGACAGAGAAAAAGACAATCAATCAATAAAAACCCAACTCCCACCCTTTTTATTCATGTGTGGAAGTTGGTCACTAACAAATCCATGCTATCAAAAACTTCCAAAAACAAACCACATTCTTAGCAAAATCACCATCCGTCTTACTTTACTTTTCTAACTTAAAACCTTCTCAGCACTAGTAACTCTCTCTTCACATTCTGTAACCTTCTAACTTATCACATCCTATAACTTTCTAACTCATCTCTGAAATAGTTCCTAAAACAGGGCACATATTGTGCTGCTAAAAAAGAAAAAGAAACAATACAAACAGCAAATAAGGGGCACACTGAGTCAGATTCAAAAAAGAAAAACATGGCGGAAGCTTTAGGGTGAGTCTGTTTATGTGGAAAACCTAAGTGCATTTTCCAAAAAACAGATTTACGCTTAAAAAAAAAATGCATCCATACATAAGAAGATAGCCATGTGTCTGAAATGCTGTAGGGTTTCCTGCCTGAGCAGGGGGTTGGACTAGAAGACCTCCAAGGGTCCCTTCCAACTCTTATTATGTATGTTAACAGCTGCAAAAATACAAAGCTAAATGAAACATTTTTAGTCAACTCAGTGCTTTGAAAACATTTATAAAGGTATAGGTTTAATCAGGCAGGTTAAACCTCAAAAAGTTCCAGAAAAGATAAAAAATAAAAATTAAAAGCAAAATCAAAATTGTATGCATGATTAAAAATTAAAATCAAAATTGTTTTCATGGTGAAAAAGAAAATATATCTGCATAGTTTTTTACATAGCTTTTTACAAAAGCAATGCTTCCAGAGAGCCTAATTGTCCCTCCCTTCTCAGACAAGAAAGAAGAGAGAGAAGAAAAAAAAATGGAGTGGGGGTGAATGGTTCTCCCCCGTAGCCCGCCCTTTTCCCTGGCACAGCAAGGAACAAAAGGGGGGGGGGTAGTTAAGATAAGCCAGAGGGCAGAGAAAAAAAGTTAAAAGTAACTCACTGGAAAGACATTCTCATGCATTTGAAGAGAAAAAAAAATCCAAAAGTAACTCACTTGCTTGCAAAAGGAAAGAAAAATGTTTTATTTCTTTTCCAAAAGTACCTGGCTGCTTGCATACGGAATTTATGCAGACAGATACACACACACACACACACACACACACACATGCAGAGACAATTTCTCACACATGCACACATTTCTTGCAAATCCAAAAGACAACACAGAAATTTCACACCTTCTCAATGAGTTTTGCACATACACACATTCCATGCAAATCAAGCATCACAATTATCTCTACAATTCTTATGCAGGTCTGAAAATGATCACATACATACATACACAAGCACACACATCATCAAACAACATTTACAGACCTGGGGAACTTGTCTGAGAAAACTCAGCAGTTTAAATCATGACTGTGATTGTGGATCCTTTTAAGTCATTTTTGATCTAAGTGACGTCTGCAAGTAAAATGAGGCATTCAAGGATCATGTGCCAGATGTACAGAATTTTTACAGGGGCTCTTGGACTTTCATGGAAAAAAGTTCCCAATGTTTCCCATGTAGTCGCTGTGAGCAAATTCTTTTCCAGATTGTTTCCAGATATAGAGAAGCAATTAAACCAAATCAGTTGCTGATCACCCATGGGGGAAAGGGAGGGGTGCTCTGGGGGAAGGGAGGCAGGCAGGGGAAAGGAGGCAGTTTTCAAAGCAGGGATGGAAGAAACAGGCATTTGGTACAATACGCTTTCTAGCTCAATATGCTTTGAAGGTTCAGAGTGGGGGGAAAGGGAGGAGGAGGGAAAGGAATGAGCAGGCATAGGTACTGAAGGAGAGTGAATGCCGTAGGAAGTAACAGCTTCTTTTAAATTTGTAAGCACCCGTACATTGATGTTCTCGTGTACCGGCTGTCCCCCTCCCGCTGGATTGAAAGGGTAAGCCGATATCGGGGGTTCAGTTCTTAGAGAAAGAGAGGAAGAGGGACCAAGGCAGAAAGAGTTCCTGCAGCCGTGTCTGTATCCTCCGGCGGAGGGGGAGACGCTGCAGAAGGAGAAAGAGCTGTGTCTGCAGGGGGAGCAGAGGCAGCTACAGAGACAGAAGGAGACTAGAAAAGAGGTAAGAGATTTCTTAGAAAGAGGATAGACAGTGGTGCCATTAACTTTTTGCAAACAATTAGCCTTCTTCACCAGAGAGTAAAGCTCATTCCTATGCCATGATGAGACTTTCGAGTTCGAGGAGCTCATTACTTACGTGTGCACGTGTCGCATCCCGGACGGGTAAGCAATGAGGGTGAAGGTGACGCACCGCTAGACAACGATCGCGCCTCTGGACAACACAACAGGTCCGGACGAGCCCCCAGATGTTGCTGTTGGTCTGCAACACTTATTTGTTGTCCTAGGTTCCCTGTTAATGTTGTCCTGGGTTCCCGCAGGAACGGGTCTCAGCCCTCGCTGAGACAATTTAGTGGGTCCTCGCAAGGACGAAAGAAGCCAAATAAAAGACACCACACCAGGAGTTCTTCAAAATGAGATAGCACGAAGAAAGGGTTGTAAAAAGAGATCCCCCTTAGATCGCAACAGTCTCTTTTATTATGCAGTTTTAGCAGGGAGGGGTAACTACAGCAATGAGGGAATTAGCATATAGAAACTTAGCTATACCAATCAGCAAGCGTTTAGAGTATACGTATTAGCAAAATACCACGTGTTTTTCAGGAAATCATGCGTTTTACCTGAATAGAAACTCAACTCAGGGAATGCAAAACTAACTCAGGCAAAGGTAGGGGCCCAAATCAGGGAGAGCAAAACTATGCATCTAACTCAGAGAATGTTAGGGGCCCATTTCAGGGAGAGCAAAACTATGCTTCTAACTCAGAGAAGGTTTAGCGGAATAGAAACTTAATTCAGGGAAACACTATTAATCATGTCTGTCATGTAGCACTGAAAAAAGTCAAGTCAAGTTCTCCCGGCTGTGAGGCCTAAGAAAACCTGAACCAATGATATATCCATACACCACTGCTACAATCCTATCTCCTCTTCCTTCCTTCTCCTTTACAAATCCCAGCCCTTTCTAGCGCTGTTGATATTACCTAGTTGGGTAGTGAAATGTCTGGAAGAAAACAGCCAAGCTCAGAGAGTGTCAAGGCCCCTACAGTCTTCCTCCTCCCCCTTTTCCTTCGCAAATCCCAGCCCTTTCTAACTCTGTTGATGTTACCTAGTTAGGTAATGAAACGTCTGCAAGAAAACAGCCAAGCTCAGGGAGCGTGAAGGATCCTACAATCCAGTGGTGGGATTCAGCCAGTTTGCACCACTTCGGGAGAACCGGTTGTTAACTTTCTGAGCAGTTTGGCAAACTGGTTTTTGGAAGAAATCATTAGTGCAGAGAACCGGTTGTTGAATTATTTGAATCCCACCACTGCCAGGAAGTAATGTGTTTTTTACCTTCTGCACATGCACAGGTTTTGCGCATGCACAGAAGGTCTGCATGTGCATGTGATGTGCGCGGAGCGCGTGCACTTCCGAACTAGTAAGGAAGAAAAGTAGATTTCACCCCTGTGTTGGATAGCCAGGCAAGTTTTGCTGTACCGAGCTGTAGTCACAATACTGAGTCCTGTCTCTTTGATTTGACCCCAACGTAACACTGAGGTTGTGAGAAAGTTGGGTAGATTTCTGCAGATATTCAAACAGTGGCATCTTTTGAGGAGGGAAATCAAAGTTGGCAAGATCCCCTCTATCATATGTCCTCTTCTTTCCCTTTTTCAGGAGATATTTTAGGAGGAGCGATCAAGAATCTCCATCAGCTTCTCAAGATGCCCTACGGCTGTGGGGAGCAGAACATGGCCCTCTTTGCCCCCAATATCTACATCCTGAACTATCTCAATAAGACTGGACAACTGACCGAGGAGATCGAATCCAAGGTCGTTGGATACTTAGAGGCTGGTGAGAAGCATCCCACAGAAATTTTCCTCTCTTTTTCTCTACAGCAGTTGGGAACTTTCAAAGGCTCGATCGACAGATCAGTCACTGGTATTCATAGAGGAGGTTGTAAATTGAACAGAGTAGATTGACTGAGACACTTGGAACCTTTCCAGATGTTGGGAACAAGAGACATTAGTAATATAGAGAACCAGTTTGGTGTACTCTGACTCAGAAGACTGTGAGTTCTAGTACTGCCTGAGCATGAAAGAATGACTGAGAGATTTGGGGTTAGTCACTCTCTTTTGGCTCAGTTCACTTCGCCTGGCTGGGGAAAATAGAAGTGTTGTGGCGAAGATAAAACAAAGAAGGAATATCATGCATATTCTCCCTTTTGAATTTCTTATAAAAAAAGTAGTAAATGAGGGATTACAATCTAATAAATACATAAATAAAATATTGCGCAATGGCTTGCCGTTCTGGACAATTCAGTTATCCTGCAATAGCAGAGAATAAAATAGAATAACAGAGTTGGAAGGGACCGTGGAGGTCTTCTAGTCTCACCCCTGCTTAGGCAGGAAACCATATATCATTTCAGACAAATGGTTATCAAATCTCTTCTTAAAAACTTCCAGTGTTGGAGAATTCACAACTTCTGGAGGCAAGTTGTTCCATTGATTAATTGTTCTAACTGTCAGGAAATTTCTCCTTAGTTCTAAGTTGCTTCTTTCCTTGATCAGTTTCCACCCATTGCTTCTTGTTCTACCCTCAGGTACTTTGGAGAATAGCTTGACTCCCTCTTCTTTGTGGCAACTCCTGAGATATTGGAAGACTGCTATCATGTCACCCCTAGTCCTTTTTTTCATTAAACTAGGCATACCGAGTTCCTGCAATCGTTCTTTATGTTTTAGCCTCCAGTTCCCTCCAATCAATCAATATCACGTGAAGTGTTAATACCACTTTATAATGCATTGGTAAGGCCACACTTGGAATACTGCATCCAGTTTTGGTCGCCACAATATAAAGATATCTTTGCTGCTCTTATGTGCACTTTTTCTAGAGTCTCAAAATCTTTTTCATATTGTGGCGAACAAAACTGGATGCAGTATTCCAGATGTGACCTTACCAAGGCAATATAAAGTGGTATTAATACTTCTCATGATCTTGATTCTATCCCTCTGTTTATGCAGCCCAGAACTGCGATGGCTTTTTTGGCAGCTGCTGCACACTGCTGGCTCAGATCTAAATGATTGTTCACTAGAGCTCCAAGAACCCTCTCAAGTTATCACTAATTGAGTGAGGTATCACATATACTGCTCCTGTACGTTTTGTTTTTCTTGCCTAAATTTGGAACCTTACTTTTTTCACCATTGAATTTCATTTTGTTAGTCTGTCATGATCCTTCTGTATCTTGAATTGCAAACTTGAAGGAAATATTTCGGTTGGGTTTGGAAACGCACATGCTCCTCAGCTCACTTCTAAATTTCCTCTTCCACTTCAGGCTATCGAAGGCAAATGAACTTCAAGCATCGCGATGGTTCTTACAGCGCTTTTAGAAAACATTTCTTAGAGGCAGGGAACACTTGGTAAGATTTCGTTGTTCCTAAGGTCACATTTCTCAAACTTTCTACAATGATGTGTTGGAAAAAATATCCATCTGGGTTCAGTTCCAAGTGGGGACAAAGCCACTGGAAACATGGAGGCTGCTTGGAAAGATGGTTTAATGGTGGTCAGGATCACATGGCTTGAGTTCCTGAACAGAAAAAGGATGAGATCCTGTGTGCTCCCTGGCTTTATGCTTTTTCTGAGCTTTGAACTTTCTGGGGCACAGGAAGAGTATCCTGATTGGTTGTCAGACTCCCAGGGGGTGGGGGTCTTAGCTAGCCTTGCTGGCTGATGTAATCTTCCCAGGTGCCATGTGGTGAGTTTCAGTTGCTAGATGGGTCCTATTATGTTGCAGATGATGGTCCCATTGACAAAGGTGGGGAGAATGAGTTTCTACCTCTGACCCATTGACAAAGGTGGGGAGAATGAGTTTCTACCTCTGACCCATTGACAAAGGTGGGGGGAAATGAGTGAGCTTGGCTGAGGCTTTAATGGCCCATTGACAAAGGTGGGGGAGGGAGTCAGGAAGCTGCTTTGTCTTTAGAGATTCTCTGGTTGGACTGTTTACTTGGCCAAGTCTAAAAATGCCAGGGAATTTCTAGAAGCCTGGCATTCTGACAAATGAGCCATCAATAGACACATAACATTAACAACATCTATAGATTATGCAAAAGAGACAATCAACCAGCCCAAAAGCCTGGTGGCACCTCTCCATCAGTAATCAGCACTCAGATAGATTAACTCCAAAGTCAACCTCAGACCAACAATCAAGTAAATAATACCTCGATCAAGAAACTGCCAAAGAGCCATCAGTAAACAGCTTAACAAAAGAATCTCTTAAGACCACCCCCACCCACAAGACACCAGAATATAAACTGAGAGCAAATCTCACTCCTTACCAGCACTGATGATGTTATCTAGTTGGGTAATGAAACATCTGCAAGGAAATAAGCAAGCTCAAGAGAGCACCAAGGATCCCTAATTCAGGTGCAAAACATCACTTCCACACCATCAGGTTCTCACAGTGTAAGTTTATCCCTCACATCCAAGACATAAACTGTTTCAACTCCTACCCTCAAAACGATGCTATAGAGCACTGCACACCAGAACAACTAGACACAAGAACAGTTTTTTCCCGAAGGCCATCACTCTGCTAAACAAATAATTCCCTCAACACTGTCAAACTATTTACTAAATCTGCACTACTATTAATCTTCTCATTGTTCCCATCACCAATCTCTTTCCATTTATGACTGTATGACTGTAACTTTGTTGCTGGCAATCCTTATGATTTATATTGATATATTGACCATCAATTGTGCTGTAAATATGATGAACGTATCTTTTCTTTTATGTACACTGAGAGCATATGCACCAAGACAAATTCCTTGTGTGTCCAATCACACTTGGCCAATAAAAAATTCTATTCTAGTCTATTCTATTCTATTTTTCATCAAACAAGAAATAATTAAAGGTCCTTTCCAAATTAAATGAAGCGCTCCAAATCTAAACCTCTACAGGTAGTCCTCGAGTTACAACTACAATTGAGCCCAAAACTTCTGTTATAGTTGTTAAGTGAGTTTTGCCCCTTTTTACAATCTTTCTTGCCACAGTTGTTAAATTAGGAACACGGCTGTTAAGTGAATCTGGCTTCCTCAGTGACTTTGCTTGTCAGAAGGTCGCAAAAGGAGATCGCATGATCCCTGGGACACTGCAACTGTTTGTTTGTTTGAATTTATATCCCGCCCTTCTCCGAAGACTCAGGGCGGCTTACACTGTGTTAAGCAATGAGCCAGTTGCCAAGTGTTGAATTTTGATCATGTGACCCTTGGGAATGCTGCAATAGCCATAAGCCACTGTTTTCCGTGCCGTTGTAATTTGGAATGCTCACTAATCGAATGGTTGTAAGTCAAGGACTACCCATAATGGCTTATGAGAATAGCCTTGAGGGACAGGAGGAAGAGTTGCAATCAAGACAAGTTGCAAGCTTAAGACACATCTATTTATCTGCGCAGGACTGGACTAGATTTTTTTTTAAATTTTAAATGTCTAAATTTTAGATTTGGTTTTAAATATTTCTATTTCTATTTTAAATATTTGGCCTATATAATAAGTTTTTTAGATTAATGTTTTACTTTGTATATTTATGTGTTTTTATATGGCTGTACACCGCCCTGAGTCCCTAGGGAGATAGGGCGGTATAAAAGTATGAATAATAAATAAAATAAATAAATAAATAAGACAACAGTCAGATAAGGAAATCTGAATCCAAAGCAGAAGTGTAATTTAAAAAAAAATTCTGACTTGCCCCTTCCTTACTTCTCTTGTAGATTAAGGCAGGGAGGCGAGAGGAACTTTCAGATTTGCAAGATTCTGTTACTGTAACACTAGTAACACTAAAATTATGACTACTAAAAGTTATTTTAATATTCATAATTTGGCTTTCCAAGTCTGGTCTACCTAGAAGGACCTGGAAGGACATCACCAAAGGGCTAAGAGCAGGAATATCGCCAGTCTAATTTTTTAGATGTTCGTCACTGTATTTCCAGTTTCTGCTTTTGTGTTTTGGATTTCTGGGGTAAAATTACAGTTCCTCCTAGTGTGAAACACATGCAGAGTTACAATTCAGACATGCCCCGTTTACTGTTGTCAGTTCTCTGAATGCTAATCCTTGTATTACTTGGCAACTTCAAGAAATGAGTTTCCAGCCATTGCTCCACTTTCCTGAACCAACTCACCAATGGTGAAAGAGGGCTAGAGGCAGCAATGGAGTTTGATTGGCTGAACAGACTGTAGCTCACCTTTTAAAGCAGTGTTTCTCAAGATGGGCAACTTTGAGATAGGTGGATTTCAACTTCCAGAATTCCACAGGCAACATGTTGGCTAGGGAATTCTGGAAATTGAAGTCCACCTATTCTAAAATTGCCAAGGTTGAGAAACACTGTATTAGAGAGAAAGGCAGCAGGGGCCACCACCTAGCTGGCCTTGGCTAGGCACCTGTCCCAAAAAACTAAGTAGGGTTGGTTCCCTTTAGTGTTTGGATAGGAGGCCACTAGGAAATCCCATGGCTTTAGGCTAAACTTGGAAGTGGAAATGTCAGGCTGTCTCTGATTATATTTAGGAAAGAATACACCTTGACTTCATTTGAAAATAAAGAAAAGTACTTTTACTAAATACATCCGGACTACAGCTGTGTAAAGTTGAATCTGAGACAAAATAAGGCTAACATCCCATATCCCCTCGTTAGTCCCTCCTTCCCACAAAAGGTTAGGCAGGCCTGGTCCAATGCCAGCTCCTTCTCGCCCCTCCCCCCCCGTGATAATCTTCTTCCGAAGGGGGCAGTTTATCATCTCAGGAATGCAGGGTTCGTTGGAAAGCCCGCAGGTCTGGCGTTTATGCCGCTTTCAAACCTTTGCTCCCCCCTCCCTCCTTCTTTTATGTCAGACGACACTCTTAAAGGGCCCTCTTCTGTTAATCTGAATAGGATAGTATACATCTTAGGTCCATGGCTATTTTACATTAACATACCGACATTGCAATCTAACTACTGAATACAAATTACACACACAGAACACAAATAGAGTGAAACTTGGAGTGGAGGCTGACAGGAAACAGCATCCCAGAAGGCGGCAATGAGAACATCACACAGGCATATTCATGTGATCCCCAAGAGTCCCCAATTTCTTGAGGGACGTTTTTAAAAAGGGGAGGATACAATTCATACAGCAGGAAAATGGTCCATTCCTCCCTACCAAGGGTCCTGCACATGTGCAGGATTGAAGAGAAACACAGTAAGCATACCAAGCGGGGGCATACTCGGGAATGGTTTAAAAAAGTGAAGATAATTGCCTATAACTGTGCAGCCACCACATTGCTGGTGAAAAAGGGGCTTTCACTGCCAAGTTATAGCTGCCCTCCTAACTTTCTTGATACCTTCCTTCAATGGGTTCTTCAATCCCAAGATGGCCGAAGATTGTAGGAACTTGGGAGCTAGAAAAAGAAAAATGAGGTTCTCCTGTGCTCTGGACTGTGTTATAGGTTAACGGCTTTCGTGCTGAAATCTTTTGCTCGGGCGAGATCCATAATCTTTGTGGAAGATGAGGTCATCAACGACGCTCAGAACTTCTTGACACGGCAGCAGGAGAATAATGGATGTTTTCGGAGCACTGGGTCTCTTTTTCACAATGACCTCAAGGTACAAGAGGAAGATGGAAGAAAACGGAGACATGTCTTTGGAAATGAGAATAGGGCAGGGGTGACATCCAGCGGGTTCTGACAGGTTCTGGAGAACTGGTAGTGGAAATTTTGAGTAGTTCGGAGAACCGGCAAATACCACCTCTGGCAGGGGTGAAATCCAAAATTTTTCTCTACTGGTTCTGTGGGCATGGGTTGGTGGGTGTGGCAAGGGAAGGATATTGCAAAATTGCCATTCCCTCCCTCCTGGGCGAAGGATATTGCAAAATCTCCATTTCCACCCCACTTGGGGGCCAGCCAGAGGTGGTATTTGCTGGTTTTCTGAACTACTTAAAATTTCCGCTACTGGTTCTCCAGAACCTTTTAGAACCTGCTGGATTTTACCCCTGACCTCTGGCTGGTCCTAGAGTGGGGTGGGAATGGAGATTTTGCAATATCCTTCTCTCAGGAGTGGGGTGGGAATGGAGATTTTGCAATATCCTTCTCTCAGGAGTGGGGAGGGAATAGAGATTTTGCAGTATCCTCCCCTGCCATGCCCACCAAGCCACGGTCACCTAGCCACACCACGCCCAGCAAGCCAAGGCCACAGAACTGGTAGTAAAAAGTTTTTGAATTTCACCACTGGAGTAGGGTATATTGGAATTACAGGTAGTCCTCAATTTACGACCACAATTGGGACCAGAATTTTGGACCCTAAATGATATAGTCACTAAGCAAGTCATCACATGACCAACCTGATTTTACAACTATTTTTACAGCATCTGTTAAACGAATCACCATGGTTATTAAGTGAATCCAGTTTCCCCAATTCACTTTTTTTTTTGTCCAAAACTGGCCAGGAAGGTTGCATATTGTGATCACACAAGACTTTGTAACCGTCGTAAATACAAGCTAGTTGCCAAATGCCCAAATTGTGTTCACGGGATTGTAAGGGTGGTGTGAGAGTCATACTTTCGAGGATGCATTGAAAGCTGGTTTCTCCAAGGCTGTTGTGACTTTGGACCGTCATTAAATGAATGAGCTCAAGAAGGAATGTGAATTGAAGATACAGGCAGATTGAATTCGTTTGGCCACATAGAAAATGATTGGGAATTACTTTGGATTTCTACTGGAAGAAAATATGTGTTATCTTTCTGTTTATGAACAAAGACAGCCTTGACAAAATAGAAAGACTTGTGAATATTCAGCAGTCAGGATTTAATGTTTTATATGAAAAACTGCCAGAGTATCTTCAGTAGTGCCCAAAGGTGCTTTTTTTAATTTAATTTTATTTTAATTTTGTCACAACAGTATACACAAGCATCAACATAAAACAACAACACATCATATAAGCATATATATGAGCAAAAGTATGCAATAACTATATTAATTTGATATAATGAAAGGAAACAATAGGACAGGAACGGTAGGCATGTTTGTGCTCTTATGCACGCCCCTTATAGTCCTCTTAGGAATGGGGTGAGGTCAATAGTAGACAGTTTTTGGTTGAAGTTTTTGGGATTTTGAGAAGAGACCACAGAGTCAGGTAGTGTGTTCCAAGCGTTAACAACTCTGTTACAAAAGTCATATTTTCTGCAATCAAGATTGAAGTGGTTAACATTAAGTTTGAATCTCTTATTTGCTCTTGTATTATTGCGATTGAAGCTGAAGTAGTCTTTAACAGGAAGGACATTGCAATAGATGATTAAGTGTGTTAAGTTAGGTCTTGTCGGAGTCGGCGGAGTTCTAAGTTTTCTAATCCCAGGATTTCAAGTCTGGTGGTATAAGGTATTTTGTTGTTTTCAGAGGAGCGGAGAACTCTTCTTGTAAAATATTTCTGGACACATTCAATTGTATTGATGTCAGAAATGTGGTGAGGGTTCTAAACAGTCGAGCTGTATTCAAGAATTGGTCTAGCAAATGTTTTGTATGCTCTGGTTAGGTTCAGGAGGCAAGTGGACTTTCTTCTTTTTCTTTGAAGACACAGATTTTTAGCTATGCACTTTGGGATGAACATACTTTGACTGCTGTGGGAGTATGAATGGATTCCCAGAAAATTTGCAGACCACAGGACTCATTTGTGCTTCAGTTTGAGATGCAGACAGCAGAGACTCATCCTCAACAGCCTGTGCTGTCTTCAGCAGGGAAGGGACACCGGGCAGAAAACATCCTGCAGCCAAGAAAGCTATTTTACTCAGGTGACCCTGAGGACACAGAGAAGCTTCCTAGTGGCCTCAACAACTCTCTAAAAGAATACAAATGTCTACAAGGAGTATAAATCCTTCCATTCCCCATCATCCAGTCAGAGCTGAAGAAGCTTCTTGGATGAGAAGCGAAACATCTTCAGAAGACAAGTCAAGAAAGTCCAGTTGCCTCCTGAAAAAGCACCATTATATTGCTTGGTTGCCAAGATTCTATGTTTCTTGGGAGGGAGATATAATATAGATTTGGAAAGATTGGAGGGATGACAGAAGATGGTGGAAATTCTTTGTATAATAGGTGCAGCTGATATCTGTCTCTCTCCTGCAGGGGGGAGTTGATGACCAGGCCACTCTTTCAACTTACATCACCATTGCTTTGCTGGAAGTGCCGCTACCGCCCACCGTAAGTGTGCAAAATGCAACCATGATTGCAGTAAACTAGCAGTTTGGAAACCCATGTTCAAGTTCCCACTTAGTCATGGAGTTCACAATCATTTAGGCTAATGAAATAGACCACATCTGACTAGCTTCACTGCACATGCAAAGCCATGTCATAGTCTGGTGAACCCAAAATGTAATTATATAAGCCCAATTACTTCTTCCTTATCCCTCCTCTTCTCCAATCAATTTTGTCCTTTTCTCTCTCCAATCAATTAAGAGGTATGGTGGCTCAATGGCTTAATGTCAGAGATGGTCTCAGTTCCGGTGGTTTGAGCTGAAGCCCTTGCCTTAGCTTCTGTCCCACTAACAATTCAAAAGCATGTTTTATGCAAGTAGATAGATAAGTACCACTTTGGCAAGGAGACAAACTGGTGCTCTGTGCAGGCAATCAGATTCCTGATGGCTTTGAACCTTTACGATTGGGTGCCTATTTGCGAGGCAGCTCCGGGAAGGGAGGGGGCTTGGGTAATGCTGCAGAGAACAGCTCATCTTTCTCTTTGGTGCAAAGCCAGCTCAGCCTCCTGTGGTGCACCTTGGGAAGCACACAAGTGCGTCCTATAACAGGGCTGGTACTTTGGCAAGCCGAACTCCTACTTTGCAATAGCATTGTGGTCTCCTGGTTATTGCAACAATGCCATATACTAATAGCAATCCAATCAATTCTGCCCTAACTTGCTTCTTCATAGTTGGCTTCAAATGGTCAGCTCTGACTCTCGGCTGTTGACTGCACCAAAGTAATTCTTCCAAGCAAGGTGTTCTTTACCAAGATTTATTAATAGGAGAGGGAAAGAGTTATGACAACATCAGCAAATTTCACTTTAGGAGAATGTTATCTTTCAACACATTAGGGTGAAGCCTTTTTGACTTTCTTTCTAAGGGCTTTTGTGTGAACTGGAGTTTCTTTTTGCAAATAACGGAGGCGCCATTAACAATCTTGATTTGCCCTGCTCTTCCTCCTCTCATGTTTGACCCACCAGCTTTCCCATCTTGTACCTCAGGTAGTGAGGAATTGCTAAGCCTCCTTCCAAAAACACAGTTGCATGTAAGAAGAGCAAGTAGCTGGTAGTGGCTCAGGCAGCAGAAATACCAAGATGAGCAGCTCAAGGGGTGACATTTCTGTGCTCTTCATTCATCCTGAGCTTCTGGGTTCTTTCTTTTCCTTGGAGGAAGAAAATAACAATTAGCTTGCATCAATTAGACCATCAGCTTGCTGTTGGTGTATTGTTAGGAAGACTGTTTAATTTAACAACTTAAATGAATAATAAAGCCAATTTCATCACAGGGCTTTGCTGAGATCCCGAGTTTCTTCATAATCTCCTCTTCAAAAACCTTCCTCCACCTTCATCTCCTCCCCCTCCCCCTCCATTTCAAATGTTGAAGGAGATACAAAGTTCTGGTTCTTGCATTTTTGGTGGCCTCAATCACTGTTATTTGATGCTGCTGTTGTGTGGCTTTGATGTTATCTCTCCATCTTCTTCTGGGTCTGCCTCGTATTCTTTGGCCTTCTCTTTTTGTATATGCTTTTATGGTATAGAGAGAATCTCAAGAAATTCTCTCTAAATGACCACTTAACTTGTTATTTTTGCATATAGTTTAACATTGGATCTTTTAACAATATAACAATATAACAACAACAGAGTTGGAAGGGACCTTGGAGGCCTTCTAGTCCAACCCTCTGCCCAGGCAGGAAACCCTACACCATCTCAGACAGATAGTTATCCAACATTTTCTTAAAAATTTCCAGTGTTGGAGCATTCACAACTTCTGCAGGCAAGTCGTTCCACTTATTAATTGTTCTAACTGTCAGGAAATTTCTCCTTAGTTCTAAGTTGCTTCTTTCCTTGATCAGTTTCCACCCATTGCTTCTTGTTCTACCCTCAGGTGCTTTGGAGAATAGCTTGACTCCCTCTTCTTTGTGGCAACCCCTGAGATATTGGAACACTGCTATCATGTCTCCCCTAGTCCATCCCCTAGTCCATAGGATCTATTCCATTGCTTTGTCTTACGATCTTGTTTTTTTTTTTTATCCCTTCTGATCACTCCAGTAACTTTCCTCAAACATCTCATTTCCGTGATGATTAACTTTCGCTTATGCTTTATTACAAATGACCACAACACTGGTAATATAGGGTGGAGATGAACATGCTTTGTATACTGCTATATTGATTTCCATTAAATGTCTTCTCCTCTGCAGGATTCTGTGGTGCAAAAAGCTTTAGTTTGCTTGGAGAAGGTGACTGAAGCAAAAGAGATCCACATTTATCTCCGGGCTCTGCTGGCGTATGCTTTTGCTTTGGCGGGGAGAGAGGAGAAGAGGCAAGAAATGTTGGACTCTCTTCTAAAAGTAGCTGTGAAAGACGGTGAGAAACGAGCTGTTTGTTCTGAAAATTAAGTACCCACTGAAGAAATTGGAAATGTGCAGCAAAATTTGTTGGCGTGCGAAGAATAATGTTAATTGGAATCCCCCCCGCCCAGTCAAGAGAATCCATTTTCTAGTTTTTTTGCTAGCAATTGGAAGTAAAAATGCTAGTAACTGGCAAAAGCCATCATGAATCATGCTCTCACATGACGGCAGGATGCCGTCATAAAGATGAGTTGGTTGCCAAGCACCAAAAATGTGATCACGTGACCACAGAAGTGTGAGTAGGTACAAGTAGCCCTCGACTTACAACAGTTTGCTTAGTATCTAGAATAGAATAACAGAGAAAAGGTCTTCCAGTCCAACCTCCTGCTGAAGCAGGAAACCCTACCCCATTTCAGACAAATGATTGTCGAATCTCTTCTTAAAAACTTCCAGTGTTGGGGCAGCCACAACTTCTGGAGGCAAGTTGTTCCACTGATTAATTGTTCTAACCGTCAGGAAATTTCTCCTTAGTTCTAAGTTGCATCTCTCCTTGAATAGTTTCCACCCATTTGCTTCTTGTCCTATCCTCAGGTGTTTTGGAGAATAGCTTGACTCCCTCTCCTTTGTGGCAACTCCTGAGATATTGGCCAACACAGTTCTGGGCTGCATAAACAGAGGAATAGAATCAAGATCATGTGAAGTGTTAGTGCCACTTTATAATGCCTTGGTAAGGCCACACTTGGAATATTGCATTCAGTTTTGGTCGCCGTGATGTAAAAAAGATGCTGAGACTCTAGAAAGAGTGCAGAGAAGAGCAACAAAGATAATTAGAGGACTGGAGGCTAAAACATATGAAGAACGGTTGCAGGAACTGGGTATGTCTAGTTTAATGAAAAGAAGAACTAGGGGAGACATGATAGCTGTGTTCCAATATCTCAGGGGTTGCCACAAAGAAGAGGGAGTCGGGCTGTTCTCCAAAGCACCTGAGGGTAAAACAAGAAGCAATGGGTGGAAACTGATCAAGGAAAGAAGCAACTTAGAACTAAGGAGAAATTTCCTGAGAGTCAGAACAATTAATAAGTGGAACGACTTGCCTGCAGAAGTTGTGAATGCTCCAACACTGGAAATTTTTAAGAAAATGTTGGATAACCATCTGTCTGAGATGGTGTAGGGTTTCCTGCCTGGGCAGGGGGTTGGACTAGAAGGCCTCCAAGGTCCCTTCCAACTCTGTTTTTATATTATATTATATTATATTGGAACACTGCTACCATGTCACCCTTAGTCCTTCTTTTCATTAAACTGGACATACCCAATTCCAGCAACCGTTCTTCCTATGTTTTAGCATCCAGTGACCATTGGAAGTTACAACAGCACTGCAAAGAGTGATTTATGGCCATTTTTCACACTTATGACCATTGCAGCATCCCTGTGGGCACATGATTTACATTTGGATGCTTGTCAGCTAACTCACATTTATGACGATTGCAGTGTCCCAGGGTCATGGGATCCCCTTTTGCAACCTTCTGATCAGCAAAGTCAATGGGGAAACCAGATTCACTTAACAACCGAAAAAAAATTAGAAAAATTAGAAAAAAAAATAATCTAATCCTGGGATTAGAAAATTTACAACTCCATCGACTTCAACATGACCTGTGTTTAACACACAAAATCATCTATTGCAATATCCTTCCTATAAAAGACTACTTCAGCTTCAATCGCAATATTACAAGAGCAAAAAATAGATTCAAGCTAAATGTCAACCGCTTCAAACTTGACTGCAGAAAATATGACTTCTGTAACAGAGTTGTTAATGCTTGGAACTCATTACCTGACTCCATAGTCTCTACTCAAAATCCCAAAATCTTCAACCAAAAACTGTCTACTATTGACCTCACCCCATTCCTAAGAGGTCTATAAGGGGCGTGCATAAGAGCACAAAAGTGCCTACCGTTCCTGTCCTATTGTTCCCTTCATTATATCAAATTGATATAGTTGATGCATATTTTTTTACATATATATATATATATTTTTCTTCAAAATATGTTGTTTTATCTATGACAATTGTTTGTGTATACTGTTGTGATAAAAATAAAAAAATAAAAAATAATAATAAATAAACCGTGTTACTAATGTAACAGCTGCAGTGATACACTTAACAACTGTGGCAAGGAAAGTTGTAAAATGGGGCAAAACTGACATAAAGAATGTCTCACTTAGCAACATAAATTTTGGGCTCAATTGTGGTCATAAGTTGACTATTGTTACTCCAAAAACAGGTCATAAGTAGCTCTGGGGAGATCCATCATAACTTTGAACAATTGTTAAGTAATCGGTTATACACTGAGGTCCACCTGGAATGTGCTTCTCCTGTTGCCCAGTTGCTTAGGGCTTGATACCAGGGAGGCCAAATGTTTTTGTACAGATATCAGTCAAAACTTGATATATCTTTGATGGTGCTTAGACTGTGTGTGTAACCGAAAGTTAACTTCTCTCTTTGAAGAGGATGGTTCCATCCACTGGGAAAGGTCCTGGAAGCCAAAGCAGAGGTCTGATTTTCCACTCTCCGCACGTGCTCCCTCTGCTGAAGTAGAGTTGACCTCCTACGTGCTCCTTGCTTTACTGATCAAAAGACTGTCCCTGTCTGAAGAAGAATTAACGGCAGCAGCTGCCATTGTCAAATGGTTGATCAAACAACAGAATTCCAATGGAGGATACGCCTCTACACAGGTATGTTTGCTCCTCACAAATTCTCAAGAGGATGTAGGAAGGAGCAACTGGAAACGAACCTGATGTGACACGATATGCCTTGGTATGACCTCCAGATAGGCTGACTCTCAGCTCCCAGGATGGCCAGCTGAGGTGTGCCATTCAAGAGAGATAACTTCCTAACAGTGAGAACAATTAACCAGTGGAACAGCTTGCCTTCAGAAATTGTGGGCGCTCCCTCACTGGAGGTTTTTAAGAAGAGACTGGACAGTCACTTGTCTGAAATGATACCGGTTTTCCTGCTTGAGCAGGGGCTGGACTAGAAGACCTCCAAAGTCCCTTCCAGCTTCCCTTCCTTTCTCTTGCAGGATACAGTGGTGGCTCTCCAGGCCCTCTCCCAATACAAGACAGTTACTTATTCCAAGGATGGCATCGATGCCAGAGCGACCTTGAGTTCAGGAGATGCTGTCCTGGCAGAATTCCATGTGGACAGCGGCAACTCTCTGCTACTGCAGTGCCAGGATCTGCCCCAAGTACCAGGGAACTACAAGGCTGAGGTGACTGGTTGCATCTTTATACAGGTGAGCGCCCTGGTGAGAGAAGAGACCAGTGTTGCTGCCTAGGTGATGATCTATTTTGGGTACCCAGTGAACTTATGGGAATGCAAGTTGAAAAAAAAAAAAGGCATGAAAAAAGTGAGCAAGTTAAATAAGGGATGGAGAACATCTTTGAGGCAGCCAGGCCAGATTAGGCCATTTAAGCTCAGCATTTTGCTTTTCATGGTGGCCAGCCATGAGAAGCAAGAGACATAATTTATAATTCTCCCACAACTTGGCACTTGGGGGCCTGCTGTCCCCATTTCAGAAATAACATGGAACCTTCGGTGAATTCATCCAATCCTGCTTTAGAAGCTATTCAGGTTAATGACCATCATCAAGTCTTGAGGGAATGATTTGTCATGTGCAATTTAATTCTGTTCCCAGAAAGGGACAAAAAGCAATCAGCATAAATTAACTCCAAGATTAACATCAGACCAACAATTATGGTGTGGGAATGAATTTCCAGAGAAAAATTGCAGACTACAGGAACCGGGAGCACTACTAGCCTTCTGAAAAGCACTTAAGACCTGGCTTTGGGATAGGAGGATGTGGACAAAAGGATTAATGATTGACTGGAAATTTAGCTCTGGTGCTTGATTTGTAATGTTTATGGTTTTAATAGGTATATGTATTTTATTGTTTTATTATTGATGTTTTAACTGTTGGTTAGGAGCTGTGTAAGATGGGGAGCTATAGAAATATTTTTAAAAATACATAATTGATGCAAACTAATTCAAAGTAAGAAAAATAAGAAATCAAAGAGAAAGCTAAAACTGCAAGAAAGAAAAAAGTAAAAGAAAAATAGAAAAAATAGAAGTAGCTTTTGAACTTTACAGCAGTTGTAAGCAAAACCATAACTGCACCTCTCACGCCACGGTTACAACATAACTCTCTTCTTTTTATAATCTATCATGTATAATCATTAAAAACCATAGATTATGTTCATTTTTTTTCTATTTCATTTGTAAAATAATAACGGGTGGGATACAATTAAAGGGACATGATGGCTCAGGGGTTAAAGATGTTGAGCTTGTCACATCGAAAGCTGATGGCCCGGGTTCAAGAACAGAGTACTGTATGATGGGGTGATTTCCCGTTCTTGCCTCAGCTCCTGCCAACCTAGCAGTTCGAAAGTATGCAAATGCAAGTAGATAAATAGGTAGCATTTCAGTGGGAAGTGTTCTATTTGCTTTGGGGTATAACAGGGGTAGTCAACCTTTTTATACCTATGGCCCACTTTTGTATCTCTGTTAGTAGTAAAATTTTCTAACCGCCCACCGGTTCCACAGTAATGTGCTGTATATGACAATATACAGCGCATTACTGTGGAACCGGTGGGCGGTTAGAAAATTTGTCGTCTGCGCATGCCTCTCACACATAGTGGATTGGGTTTGGGGGGGGGCGCTGGTTACCAGCTCTGCTTGTCTGTTACAGCTGGGTGGTGTGGGGGGAGATGCGCAAGCTCTTCTGGGACAAGGCTCTTTTGTTTGCAGTCAGCTACCGGCCACCATGAAAGGTGGTGGTGGTGATCCCTCTGGGGCTTCGTCAACTCCCTGACCTCAGGACCTTCCGCCGCGAGCTGAAGACGTTGTTGTTTCGAAGAGCAGGACTAGCGTGAACATAGTTTTAATTTGGGGTTTTAAATCAGGGGTTTTAAACGGGGTTTTAAAGTTGTATTTAAAAGTTTTAGGCCATCAATTGAATAAGTTTTCTATTCTTTTTTTAGCTGTTTTATATGTATTATATGTTTTCTGTTGTTTTTATTGGCTGTGAACCGCCCTGAGTCCTTCGGGAGAAGGGCGGTATACAAAAATAAATAAATAAATAAATAAATAAATAAATAAATAAATAAATAAATAAATAAATAAAGGTGGAATGCCCACTAGTGGGCGGTAGAGACCAGGTTGACTACCACTGGGGTATAAACATGCTTTCCATATGACCATGGAAATGTCTTTGGACAATGCCAATTGCCTTGGCTAAGAAACTGAGAGGAGCACCACCCCCTAGAGTTGAACACAACTGGAAAGGGGAAATCTTTATGTTTACCTTTACCTATAAATAATAAAAAAAATAAAAAATCCATAAGGGGTTTCCAGTCAGCAATAAACATAGATGTTTGTCTTTTTTCTGACCAGATAAGTCAATTTGGCCATCTCGGTGAATTCCATCCTCTTCACCAAGCATTTCTTTATTATGGGGGATGCTTTGAATCTTTCCATCTTTGCACATACAATAATCCCGCTGCAGTTACCATGTACCACAACAAAGTTCCATGACTTTTCCCCCGACTGTTTGTCCAAAGAAAAGCCTCTGGTTTCAATTGTATATTAATCTTTAAATCCTCTAGATCAGTGTGTCTTTTTGAATCCAGATTTTTCTTGCTCTTTTACGTATCCCACTTGTTTTAAACCTCCAAATTCTTCTGTCACTGGAGTGTTGAACATCCCCAAATGATGGCCTTTCCATTCCAGACTGCCTTGAAATATAATGTCCCTTTGAAGCAAGAAGATGCACCATTTAGGCTGGATGTGCGCACCGTTCGTGAGACTTGCACAGGAAACAAAGCTCCCGTCACTTTTGACATTACCATGAATCTCAGGTAATCTCTTTCTTGGATCGGTGCTGAGCCTTGCTTCCTTGAACATATACAGGCCTTTCTCCTCCAGGGATGAACCATATCTGAGGGTCCAAAGGCTGCTACTCACCTCCCCCGCTTTCTGAAAGGCCATAGTTCCACATTCCAGAAGCTCCATTTAATGGCAACACTGGATGGAGGCCCTGAGGGCACGACCAAGCTTTTATGAATCCGCATGCAGCATTTCATCTCAAGCTGTCTATTTCTTGCTTTAAAAAGATTTACATGTCTTCTCTCCTTTCTTGGTTTCTCAGTTACACTGGTCAACGTCCGGTTTCCAATATGGCAATTGTCCAGATTAAGATGCTGTCTGGATACATCCCAGTGAAATCCAGTGTAAAAAAGGTATTTTTTTCCAGGTTCCCTTTTCCGCTAAACCTTCAGTGCTATATTTCTTGATGCAGGTAATTCTCGACGTACGACTGCGATCAACCTTAGAATTTATTTTATTTATTTATTTTGTCACACAGTATATATAAGCATAAGCATGAAATAATTATACAATATATAAGCATATATATGAGTATGAGTATGTAATAACTATGTTAATTGGATATAACGAAAGGAAACAATAGGACAGGAACGGTAGGCACGTTTGTGCTCTTTAGTAAACTATTTACTAAATCTGCACTACTATTAATCTTCTCATCATTCCCATCACCAATCTCTTTCTACTTATGAATGTATGACTGTAACTTTGCTGCTGGCAATCCTTATGATTTATATTGATATATTGACCATCATTTGTGTTGTAAATGTTGTACCTTGATGAACGTATCTTTTCTTTTATCTACACTGAGAGCATATGCACCAAGACAAATTCCTTGTGTGTCCAATCACACTTGGCCAATAAAAAATTCTATTCTATTCTATTCTATTCTATTCTATTCTATTCTATTCTATTCTATTCTATTCTATTCTATTCTATTCTATTCTATTCTGCACGCCCCTTACAGACCTCTTAGGAATGGGGTGAGGTCAATGGTAGACAGTTTTTGGTTGAAGCTTTGGGGATTTTGGGAAGAGATCACAGAGTCAGGTAGTGTATTCCAAGTATTAACAACTCTGTTACTGAAGTCATATTTTCTGCAATCAAGATTGGAGTGGTTAACATTAAGCTTAAATCTATTGTGTGCTCATGTATTGTTGCAATTGAAGCTGAAGTAGTCTTCAACAGGAAGGACATTGTAATAGATGATTCTATGAGTTAAACTCAGGTCATGTCAAAGGCAGCCGAGTTCTAAATTTTCTAAACCCAGGATTTCAAGTCTGGTGGCATAAGATATTTTGTTGTATTCAGAGGAGTGGAGAACTCTTCTTGTAAAATATTTCTGGACACGTTCAATTGTATTGATGTCAGAAATGTGGTATGGGTTCTATACAGTCGAGCTGTATTCAAGAATTGGTCTAGCAAATGTTTTATATGCCCTGGTGTAGTGTTTTTGGAGAAGAAAACGCAAGATTAGGTTTACAACTCTTAAGGCCTTTTTTGCGATGTAGTTACAGTGGGCTTTGGCACTTAGATCATTTGATACGAAAACTTCAAGATCTTTAACAGGGTGGGGGTCATCAGTAAGGTAATGTCCATCAAGCTTGTACTTAGTGTTTAGGTTCTTTTTTCCAATATATAAGACTGAGCATTTGCTGGTTGAGATTTGAAGTTGCCAAGTTTTAGACCATTCAGATAAAAAGTCAAGGTCTTTTGGGAGGATAGCTGTATTGTTGGTGGTGTTAAATAGTGACATCGTCAGCAAAGAGAACACAATTACTTGTAATATGGTCACAGAGATCATTAATGTATAATATGAAGAGTTTTAAACAGGTCGACATTTGACTGCACCTAATCTTACAACCATTTTTTTTCTTTTTTATATATATTATTTATTGTTCTATCATAATAGATAAAATACAAAACAGAAGCAGAAACAAAACAAAACAGAAGCACACATTCAACACTAATAAAAAAATTGTGTACAAAAAGAGGAGAAAAAAGTGATCAAATAAATTTAACATTTAACATGTAGGATCCACCCTAGCTGGGCACTGAAAAAAAGAAAAGAAAAAACAATAAATTCTCCCCTTTTACATATATATACATATATATATACATACATATATATATACATACATACATTTTACATATATTCTGCAACCCAATAGACAGACACAGACTTCAGAGGATCATTAGAACTGCAGAAAAAACAATTGCTACCAACCTGCCTTCCATTGAGGACCTGTATACTGCACGAATCAAAAAGAGGGCTGTGAAAATATTTACAGATCCCTCACATCCTGGGCATAAACTGTTTCAACTCCTACCCTCAAAACGACACTATAGAGCATTGCACACCAGAACAACTAGACACAAGAACAGTTTTTTCCCAAACGCCATCACTCTGCTAAACAAATAATTCCCTCAACACTGTCAAACTATTTACTAAATCTGCAATATTAATCTTCTCATTGTTCCCATCACCGATCTCCTTCCACTTATGACTGTAACTTTGTTGCTTGTATCCTTACAATTTATACTGATACTGTTTCCTGATTGCTTGTAGCCTATGACTATCATTAAGTGTTGTAAGTGTTGTACCTTGATGAAGGTATCTTTTCTTTTATGTACACTGAGAGCATATACACCAAGACAAATTCCTTGTGTGTCCAATCACACTTGGCCAATAAAAATTCTATTCTATTCTATTCTATTCTATATGTGAGTATATATGTAATGTATAAATATGTATCTTTTAAAAACCATTTTTCTGATGAGCATTCAGTGCATTATTGTCTGCAATTTGGTTTTTTTTGGTGGAAATCAGAAGTAAATGCTGGTTTCTGGTAAAAACCATTGTAAATCGTGGTCACATGACTGTGGGATGCTTCAAAGAGCCAGAAAGGCAGGTGGTTGCCAAGCACCTAAAATGTGATCATATGACCATAGGTGGAGGGCAACCAGGTAGAATGGCCCTGGGAAGGTCTGTCATAACCTTGAATTGTTGCTAAGCAACTGGTTGTAAGTTGAGAACTACCTATAATAGGAAATGGCGATTAAGAATGCTAAAACAGGATTGATATTTTCTCCAATGAAAACTTGCCATTCTTTCTCATGATATGAAATATTGCACCTATCCATACAATCCAAAGTTAGCCATAACTTTGTGGTGGATTCTTTACTGAGCGGGAGGTTTAACTTGGTGACTTACAAGATCACTTCTAACTCTGTTTCTATAGCCACCTAGTTCAGCAGTATGACTATGAATGTTACTAAAGCTCTTTCCATTTTTCAAATGTTTTCACCCTGAAGCTGGAAAAGCAAGGTCAGATCAAGAGGACTGAAGTGAACATCAATTATGTCCTGCTATATTTGGAGGAGGTGAGTAAGGATAAGGATATGTAGCTCAGACCAAGCTAAATTCAAAAGAACTACAGGATTCCTGGAAGCTTAGCTTTCAGACAAATCCGCCTTCAACAGACACAGAAATGAAGCACATTTACACACCATTCAGAAAAGACAATAAAAAGCTAAGAAGGAAACAAAATGATCAGAAGATATCCTCTCCAGTAGCCTACACCTAGATAAGCAGAGACTAATACCAGACAAACAATCAAGCAGAAAGCAATCAAATAAAAAACTATCAAGGAGACACCCCCCCCCAACACAGGCAGGGCAAGCTACTGGGTATAAACAGGTAACAAATTCCACATCACTAGCACTAAAGATGATACTGAGTCAGGTATAACCAGTGGTGGGTTGCCCCTGGTTCTTGTGAACTGGTAGTAAAACCGGCAGGAGGTTCTGTCCACTTTCCCGGACATCATCATGGGCAATCTGCGCATGTGCAGAAGTGTTGTGTCTGTGGGCCCTGAACCTGGCCTCCTGGCAGAGAGTGACTCAGAGAGTGAGGGGGAAGAGCCAACAGGGCTTCCCTCTGCAGGACCTTCCTCTCTGGTTCCGCTCCAGGTTCCAGAGGCAGGCCAGGTGGAGGAGGAGCTGACATGGCCTCTTTACCCCGACCCCTCCTTCTCCCTGGCAACGCCCCAAGAGCCACTGAGGAGGATCAATCTTGGCTAGATGCAAGGCAGCGACGCCGAGGGAAACATGCGCAGCAAAGGAAAGGCAGGGGCCGGCCCAGGAAGTGCTGAGTCACAGAGCCACACCCCACAGGGTATAAAAGTTGGTGGAGCTGCCATTGGGCTTCGTGATGGACAAAAACTGACTTTTGGAAACTTTGGCTGCTTTATTGCGAGACTAAGGAATTGGCTTTTGGATTTCTGTTCATTTCTGAACTCTGGGTTGCTCCAGCAATGGACCACAGTTGCACTGAAGAGATAGGAGGACTTGGCAGGCAATCGCAGGTTCGTTGCCAAAACTGGTATCTGTAGTAGGAATAAATTGCTGGCAAATATAGTCAGCTCGCATGTCTTTTGGGTTGTGGTTGAGGGGGACAGAACAAGAAGCTTCTGTACATGCGCAGAAATGCGTGCATGCATGTGCGCATTCTCATTGTGAACCAGTAGTAAAGATAAGTAGAACCCACCCCTGATTATAACGGAAACAACCAAGCTCAGAGAACAAAAAGGACTCTACGTGTTGCCTGCAGAAGCTCTCCGTCTTGTTTGTAATCTCATAGTCAACTTTTCTCTGCAGGTACGCAACACAATCCAGTCTTTCTACTTTACAGTGGAACAGGAGACACCCGTCCGGGGCTTAAAGCCTGCCTTGGTGAAAGTCTATGATTACTATGAAACTGGTGAGAAGGGACTGATTGGTGGTAGTTCCAATCAGCTTGCTTAATTATTTTTCAATGTGTGGTTGCTCAGCATTTTTTCTTCCTTTTGCATTGGGAGATTTAAGGCCCAAAAAGGGGCAAAATTATCGGTTGTGTCAGCAGCGGGTTGACATGTGTGCATGCAGCTCAACCTGCACAAGTGGTGGGCTGGCGCATGGGCACATGTGCGCGCAACTTAACTTACATAAGTTGAGCTAGGTGTGTGCATGTGGACGCCACGCCACTGCTTACGTGGCCTGGTTCCCCTCTCCCAAAGATTGGGAACTGCTGTCTTAAAGCACTGCTTGGTGGGAAAAATCCATCAGATTCTTGGGGAGAGTTCAGGATTTTTAACGAGACAGATGAAATTACCTCTTGCACAACATTTGAAACTGCATGTAAAATTAGAGAACAACCCCTTTGTACTCCGGGAGTAAAGTCCGTATCATGAACTATATGATAGAGATCAAAGTCTAGGAGAGAGACATCTCTGCCCTAACAAACTTTCCTTTTTTGTATTCTAGATGAATTTGCAACAGCTGAGTACACTGCCCCCTGCAGTTCAGGTAAAGCATGAGTTGCCATTGGCTCAAATGTGTTTTAGGTACATTTTACAACCATAATTGAATCCAAAACCATTCGTTTGGTAACTGTTCAAAGTTATAACTGCATGGAAAACAGTGACTTACAATCATTTTCACCTGATTAAAATTTGGACACTTGGCAATTGGCTCATATTTATGATGGTTACAGTGCCCTAGGGTTATGTGATCACCTTTTGTGACCTTCTGATGAGCAAAATCATTGGGAAAGCCAGATTCACTTTACAAGCTTAACAAATTACTGCAGGTTCTAGTCCCACCAGCCCAAGGTTGACTCAGCCTTCCATCCTTTATAAGGTAGGTAAAATGAGGACCCAGATTGTTGGGGGCAATAAGTTGACTTTGTATATAAATATACAAATAGGATGAAGACTATTGCTAACATAGTGTAAGCTGCCCTGAGTCTTCGGAGAAGGGCAGGATATAAATGCAAATTAAAAAAAAGCTGCAGTAATTCATGTCACAACTGTGGCAAGTAAGGTCGTAAAACTCACTTAGCAACAGAAACTTTGGGCTTACCGTATATACTCGAGTATAAGCCGAGTTTTTCAGCACATTTTTTGTGCTGAAAAACGTCCCCTCGGCTTATACTCGGGTCTATACGGCTTATACTCAAGTTTTTTTTTTTTTAAGCCCCTCGGCTTATACTCGAGTATATACGGCTTATACTCGAGGTTTTTTTCTTTTTCACATTTTACCGGACTGAAGCCCTGCCGGTGCAGTGAGAGGGCGGGCGGGGAGCCGCCAGCCTTCTCAGCTGAGGGAGGAGGGTTTCAACCGTAGGTGCCTCATTTCCCACCTCGGCTTATACTCGAGTATATACGGCTTATACTCGAGGTTTTTTTTTTCTTTTTTTCACATTTTACCGGACTGAAGCCCTGCCGGTGCAGTGAGAGGGCGGGGCGGGGGAGCCGCCAGCCTTCTCAGCTGAGGGAGGAGGGTTTCCCAACCGTAGGTGCCTCATTTCCCACCCTCGGCTTATACTCGAGTCCCCAGTTTACCCCAGTTTTTGGGGTAAAATTGGGGACCTCGGCTTATACTCGGATCGGCTTATATTCGAGTATATACGGTAATTGTGGTCATACATCGAGGACCACCTATAGTTACTTCTGTGGCTTCTTTCAGGATGACAATTTGTCCATTTGGTTTGTGTGTGGACAATATGAGGAGGGAGTTATTTCATTTGGGCGTTCTGCCTCATGCCCACCTAAACTTTGTTTTTTACCAACCTTTCTTACTTACTTTCTAACTTTTCTTCCATGACAGATGATACCAAGGAAGTCTATAACACATAAGGATTCAGCCCGTGTTTTCTGGAATAGCACATGCTTGGAAAGAATGAATCTCCTGGAAACTAGGGAGGAAAATGATTTTATATACAAATATATTAAATGTTCAATACTAAAATGTTTTAATATTTTGATTGTAACACTTTTTTTTGAACTGTAAGCTACCCAGAGTCATTGATTGAAATGGTTAGCTATAGAAACTGAATGAATGAATGAATGAATGAATGAATAAATGAATGTCTTCAGGATCAAGGTAGCTCCTTTGTTTTTCTTCTCATAGCTGGGCATTTTATTCATTATTTACCAAAAGAGAATCAAATGTGTGTTTCCACCAGTCATGGCAGTAATCCAAATGGCATTCTGCAGTGCTGAAGACTTTGTCTTTTTAATTTTGGGGTTGGGTAGGATGGGGGAACAGGGATATCTTTTCTTAGGTAAAAATAAAAATGTAGTTTTATGTTTAATTGGGTATCTCAAACACTTCTATATTTTACAAATGCTGAGCAGCTTTTTTCCACAAAGTACTGTGCAATTCTTTGCTGTGTGTATGATAGTAAAAAAAAGTTGTCCATAATTTAAGGAAAAAGAAGTGTCAGCCCATCCAATTAAACCGGACAGGCAATAAAACTAGATGAGCTACATCTCACCTAGAATACTGCATTCAGTTTTGGTCACCACTCTATAAAAAGGATGTTAAGACTCAAGAAAGAGTGCAGAGAAGAGCAACCAAGATGATTAGGAGGCTGGAGGCTAAAACATACTAGGAAGGGTTGCAAGAACTGGGCATGACTAGTCTAGTGAAGAGAAGGACCAGGGGGTGACATGATAGTAGCGTTCCAGTATTTGAGGGGCTGTCACAAAGAGGAGGGGATCAACCCATTTTCCAAAGTACCCGCAGGCCAGACAAGGAACAATGGATGGAAACTGATCAAGGAGATATTCAACCTAGAAATAAGGGAAATTATCTGACAAGTGAGAACAATCAACCAGTGGAAGAGCTTGCCTTCAGAAGTTGTGGGTGCTTCATCACTGGAGACTTTCAAGAAGAGACTGACCAGCCACTTATCAGAAATGGTATAGGGTCTCCTTCTTGAGCAGGGGTTGGTCTAGATGACCTAAGGTCCCTTCCAATTCTGTTATTTTGTTATTCTGACATGTTTAGCCCAAAGAAGAGCAGGTCTGAGGAGAAAGATGATAACATCTGCTATGACTCTGTTATTCTATTTTATTATAAGGCTATATTAATAGAACCTGGCAATTCTGAAGGTATAAATCTCCTGTCATTACTTTTTAACCGTTGGATCCATCAGGGTGGGTCCTTCCTAAATTTCTTTTTCTGACACATATCTCTAACTTACAGGATTGCCATTAGGACAGTGCAGTGCACATTTGTCATTGGCTGTCCCCATTCCCCCCAGGAATAGATACCACTGTAGGGTTGGTGTCAAGATTCAAAGCGCGCTTTTGCTGTTGCAACCACTATCACCTCTTGCCTTGCCAATGAACCAGGGGGGAAGGAAGGGGAAGATGAAGATTGGCTCCAGATATCAAGAAGAGGAGCGTGAGAGCCCAAGGACACTTCAGCAGGTGTTTGCCAAAGCCAAATACTTTTTCTCATAACAATACAATCAGACTCAATTGGACAATGTAACCTGCACTAATGGGAGGAGGGGGAATCCTATACTTTAATTATGTGGGTTTGTGTGGGAATTAGCTAGATCTGGTTTTGCCCTAATCATTGAGCAACTTTTCATCTACATCAAGGTGTCTGTCCAGATTACCTGCTGTATATCATGTCATGGTAGGCAAAGTTCCTTAACCCATTTGGCTCCTGTGCTCCATTCCCTCTGCTTCGTGATGGGGTTTTTTCTGCACATGCACTGATGGAGCAATGAGTGGATGGACTTTGGGTTTTTGTTTTTTTTAAAGTCAGCTGAAATCAATAAGACTAACCCCAGCTGGCAGTTTTCCCACAGCACTTGTGTGTCAGCCAAAGAACTTGGGGAAGATTTATTTTTTCAGGGCTTGCACCTGCAGACCTGTTACATACAACCGTATCTTCTTTGATTAAAAAATTGGAGATTTGGGGGACAGACACCTCTGTAAAAGATTTAGAGATATTTCATAACCAACATAGAAGCTGGCATAGGATTTATGTCACACATCACTTTCCACTCCCATTTCCAAGGAATACATGGATGGTTCACAAGCAAACTCAGAGAAGCCTTTGGAGGCAACATACAAGGGATAGCAACATCACTTAGACTTATACACCACTTCACGGTGCTTTATAGTCCACTCTGAGCGGTTTACAGAGTCGGCATGTTGCCTCCGGCAATCTGGGTCCTCATTTTACCAATCTGGGAAGGACGGAAGGCTGAGCTAATCTTGAGCTAGTCAGAATTAAACTGCTGGCAGCAGGCAGAAATAGCCTGCAGTATTGCATTCTAACCACTACGCCATTGTGCCACCATGGATGCACATGTATCTTTAAAAAAAGTCAAGAGGGCAGCCATGACCATGAGATGGAAGACCTGTCCATTTTCAATCTGCAACACTCCTATAAAAAAATGGGGTAGGGAAGGGCTTCAATTGCAGAGACAAAATCACAGCTTGATTTTCTTGGCTTCCTCTGTGGAGGCTTCAAATTCTATTGAGAAATATTTTTGAAAAGATACCACCTTTTTTGTATGCATTTTCAAACCTCTCTTCCGGATTTCTTAAAAGTTATCAATGGATTCCTGGGGACAACATACAGTATCTTCAATTTATGACCACAGTGCAGCCCAACATTTCCATTGCTAAGCTAGATAGTTGTTAAGCAGGTTGTGCCCCATTTTGCAACCTTTTTGTTTTGCAAGTTGTTAAGAGACTATGCTTCATCATTAAATGACTCTAGTTTTCCCCCATTGACTGTGCTTGTCAGAAGCCAGCTGGGAAGGTTATAAATAGTGATCATATGATCCCAGGACAGTACAACTATACAGTACAACTGTCATAAATATGAGCCAGAGCACCTGGATTTTGATCATATGAATTTTGATTATGAAAATAATGCTTATAACTATGACGTACAACACTATGCATTTAGGAGACTATAAATGGATGATTAAGAGAATATTGGTTATAATCTAGACAAGATACAGCCAGCACGCTGTTGCAAAATTAGAAATGTGATGTATTATAAAGAAAAATGTACAATAAAAATATTTATAATAAAAAGATTAGCAGCAAAATATGTGCAGATACCTGGCATTTTAACCTCGCCTCCCGGCCGCTCGTTCGCCTAGCCTCCCGAGGGGAGGGGGTAACGGCATTTTCTTTGACGGCTGGCCCTGCAGGAGGAGAGCCTCTTCCCGCGGCCGCTGTTACACGACATAAGTCTTCTTCCTCTTCTTCGCCAGTACAGCAAAGCCTAAGGGGCGAGCGACTCGGAGGCAAAGCAGGCAGCAAATTATTAATCACCCGGCAGAGACAGGAACGGGACCAGCTTCCGTTGCGCTCGCCACACTACGGTCTTCCTCAGGCTGAAGCCGTTGGGGCGGGGGAATAAGCGCTCCCAAAAGGCTGGAGCGCTTCCTCCTCAGGCGGAAGCCGTTGAAGGAGGGAGAAACGAGCGCTTCATCCTCAGGCAGAAGCCGTTGGGGGGGAGGGAGAAACGAGCGCTTCCTCCTCAGGCTGAAGCTGTTGGGGAGAATGAGCGCTTCCTCCTCAGGCTGAAGCCGTTGGGGAGAAACGAGCGCTTCATCCTCAGGCAGAAGCCGTTGGGGAGAAACGAGCGCCTCCTCAGGCGGAAGCCGTTGAGGGAGGGAGAATGAGCGCTTCCTCCTCAGGCAGAAGCCGTTGAGGGAGGGGAGAAACGAGCGCCTCCTCAGGCAGAAGCCGTTGGGGAGAAACGAGCGCTTCTTCCTCAGGCAGAAGCTGAGGGAGGGAGGGGGAGAAACGAGCGCCTCCTCAGGCAAGCCGTTGAGGGAGGAGAAACGAGCGCCTCCTCCTCAGGCAGAAGCCGTTGGGGGAGAGAAACAGCGCTTCCTCCTCAGGCAGAAGCCGTTGGGGAGAAACAGCGCTTCCTCCTCAGGCAGGAAGCCGTTGGGGGGGAGGGGAGAAACAGGCGCTTCCTCCTCAGGCAGAAGCCGTTGGGGAGAAACGAGCGCTTCCTCCTCAGGCAGAAGCCGTTGAGGGAGGGAGAAACAGCGCTTCCTCCTCAGGCAGAAGCCGTTGGGGGAGAAACAGGCGCTTCCTCCTCAGGCTGAAGCCGTTGGGGAGAAACGAGCGCTTCCTCCTCAGGCTGAAGCCGTTGAGGGGGAGAAACAGGCGCTTCCTCCTCAGGCAAGCCGTTGGGGGGAGAAACGAGCGCTTCCTCCTCAGGCAGAAGCCGTGGGGAGAAACAGGCGCTTCCTCCTCAGGCTGAAGCCGTTGGGGAGGGGAGAAACGAGCGCTTCCTCCTCAGGCAGAAGCCGTTGGGGGAGGGAGAAACGAGCGCTTCTCCTCAGGCAGAAGCCGTGGGGAGAAACAGCGCTTCCTCCTCAGGCAGAAGCCGTTGAGGGGAGAGAACGAGCGCTTCCTTCCTCAGGCAAGCCGTTGGGGAGGGGAGAAACGAGCGCTTCCTCCTCAGGCTGAAGCCGTTGGGGAGGGGAGAAACGAGCGCTTCTCCTCAGGCTGAAGCCGTTGGGGGAGAAACAGGCGCTTCCTCCTCAGGCAGAAGCCGTTGAGGGAGGGAGAAACGAGCGCTTCCTCCTCAGGCAGAAGCCGTTGGAGAACGAGCGCTTCTCCTCAGGCAGAAGCCGTTGAGGGAGGGGAGAAACGAGCGCCTCCTCAGGCGAAGCCGTTGAGGGGGAGAAACGAGCGCTTCCTCCTCAGGCAGAAGCTGTTGAGGGGGGAGAAACAGCGCTTCCTCCTCAGGCAGAAGCCGTTGGGGGAGAAACGAGCGCTTCCTCCTCAGGCAGAAGCCGTTGAGGGAGGGGGAGAACGAGCGCTTCCTCCTCAGGCAGAAGCCGTTGAGGGAGGGGGAGAACGAGCGCTTCCTCCTCAGGCAGAAGCCGTTGAGGGAGGGAGAATGAGCGCTTCCTCCTCAGGCTGGAAGCCGTTGAGGGAGGGGGAAACGAGCGCTTCCTCCTCAGGCAGAAGCCGTTGGGGAGGGAGAAATGAGCGCTTCCTCCTCAGGCAGAAGCCGTTGAGGGAGGGGAGAAATGAGCGCTTCCTCAGGCAGAAGCCGTGGGGAGAAACGAGCGCTTCCTCCTCAGGCAGAAGCCGTTGAGGGGGAGAAACGAGCTTCCTCCTCAGGCAGAAGCTGCTGAGGGAGGGAGAAACGAGGCTTCCTCCTCAGGCAGAAGCCGTTGGGGAGAAACGAGCGCTTCCTCCTCAGGCTGAAGCCGTTGGGGAGAAACGAGGCTTCCTCCTCAGGCAGAAGCCGTTGAGGGAGGGGGAAACGAGCGCTTCCTCCTCAGGCAGAAGCCGTTGAGGGAGGGGGAAACGAGCGCTTCCTCCTCAGGCTGAAGCCGTTGGGGGGAGGCGGAAATGAGCGCTTCCTCAGGCAGAAGCCGTTGGGGAGGGGAGAAACGAGCGCTTCCTCCTCAGGCAGAAGCCGTTGAGGGAGGGGGAGAAACGAGCGCTTCCTCCTCAGGCTGAAGCTGTTGGGGAGAATGAGCGCTTCCTCCTCAGGCAGAAGCCGTTGAGGGAGGGGGAGAAACGAGGGCTTCCTCCTCAGGCAGAAGCCGTTGAGGAGGGGGAGAACGAGCTTCCTCCTCAGGCAGAAGCCGCTGGGGAGGGGGAAACGAGCGCTTCCTCCTCAGGCAGAAGCCGTGGGGAGAAACGAGCTTCCTCCTCAGGCTGAAGCCGTTGGGGAGAAACGAGCTTCCTCCTCAGGCAGAAGCCGTTGGGGGGAGAACGAGCGCTTCCTCCTCAGGCAGAAGCCGTTGGGGAGAAACGAGCGCTCTCCTCAGGCAGAAGCCGTTGGGGGAGGGGAGAAACAGGCGCTTCCTCCTCAGGCAGAAGCCGTTGAGGGAGGGGGAGAACGAGCGCTTCCTCAGGCTGAAGCCGTTGGGGGGGGAGAAACGAGCGCTTCCTCCTCAGGCAGAAGCTGGGGGGGAGAATGAGCGCTTCCTCAGGCAGAAGCCGTTGAGGGGAGGGGAGAATGAGCGCTTCCTCCTCAGGCAGAAGCCGAGGGGAAACGAGCGCCTCCTCAGGCAGAAGCCGTTGAGGGGGAGAAACGAGGCCGTTGGGGAGGGGGAAACGAGCGCCTTCCTCCTCAGGCAAAGCCGTTGGTGGGGAGAACGAGCGCTTCCTCAGGCTGAAGCTGCTGGGGAGGGGGAGAAACGAGGCTTCCTCCTCAGGCAGAAGCTGCTGAGGGAGGGGAGAAACGAGCGCTTCTTCCTCAGGCTGAAGCCGTGGGGAGAAACGAGCGCTCTCCTCAGGCAAGCCGTTGGGGGAGAAACGAGCTTCCTCCTCAGGCAGAAGCCGTTGGGGAGGGGGAGAACGAGCTTCCTCAGGCAGAAGCCGTTGAGGGGGAGAAATGAGCGCTTCCTCCTCAGGCAGAAGCCGTTGAGGGAGGGGAGAACGAGCGCTTCTCCTCAGGCAGAAGCCGTGGGGGAGGGGAGAACGAGCTTCCTCCTCAGGCAGAAGCCGTTGAGGGGGAGAAATGAGCGCCTCCTCAGGCAGAAGCCGTTGGGGAGAAACGAGCGCTCCTCCTCAGGCAGAAGCCGTTGAGGGAGGGGGAGAAACGAGCTTCCTCCTCAGGCAGAAGCCACTCCTCAGGCTGAAGCTGCTGGGGAGAAACGAGCGCTTTGAGCGCTTCCTCCTCAGGCAGAAGCTGTTGGGGAGGGGGAGAACGAGCTTCCTCCTCAGGCAGAAGCCGTTGAGGAGGGGGAGAAATGAGCGCTTCCTCCTCAGGCAGAAGCCGTTGGGGAGGGGAGAAATGAGCGCTTCCTCCTCAGGCAGAAGCTGTTGGGGGAGGGGGAAATGAGCGCTCCTCCTCAGGCAGAAGCCGTTGGGGGAGAAACGAGCGCTTCCTCCTCAGGCAGAAGCCGTTGAGGAGGGAGAAACGAGGCTTCCTCAGGCAGAAGCCGTTGGGGGGGAGAAACAGGCGCTTCCTCCTCAGGCAGAAGCCGTTGGTGGGGGAGAAACGAGCGCTCCTCAGGCAGAAGCCGTTGGGGGAGAGAACGAGCGCTTCCTCCTCAGGCAGAAGCCGTTGGGGAGGGGAGAACGAGCGCTTCCTCCTCAGGCAGAAGCCGTTGAGGGAGGGGGAGAAACGAGCGCTTCCTCCTCAGGCAAAAGCCGTTGGGGAGAAACAGGCGCTTCCTCCTCAGGCAGAAGCCGTTGGGGAGGCGGAAATGAGCGTGCCCAAAAGGCTGAGCGCTTCCTCCTCAGGCAGAAGCCGTTGAGGGGAGAATGAGCGCTTCCTCCTCAGGCAGAAGCCGTTGGGGGAGAAACGAGGCTTCCTCCTCAGGCAGAAGCCGTGGGGAGAAACAGCGCTTCCTCCTCAGGCAAAAGCCGTTGAGGGGAGAAACGAGCGCTTCTCCTCAGGCAGAAGCCGTTGAGGGAGGGGGAGAATGAGCGCTTCCTCCTCAGGCAGAAGCCGTTGGGGAGGGGAGAATGAGCGCTTCCTCCTCAGGCAAAAGCCGTTGGTGGGGGAGAAACGAGCGCTTCCTCCTCAGGCAGAAGCCGTTGGGGAGGGGGAGAACGAGCGCTTCCTCCTCAGGCAGAAGCTGCTGAGGGAGGGGGAGAACGAGCGCTTCCTCCTCAGGCAGCCGTTGAGGGAGGGGAGAATGAGCGCTTCCTCCTCAGGCAGAAGCCGTTGAGGAGGGAGAAACAGGCGCTTCCTCCTCAGGCAGAAGCCGTTGGGGGAGAATGAGCGCTTCCTCCTCAGGCAGAAGCCGTTGGGGGGAGAATGAGCGCCTCCTCAGGCAGCTGCTGGGGAGAATGAGCGCTTCCTCCTCAGGCAGAAGCCGTTGAGGGAGGGGGAGAAACGAGCGCTTCCTCCTCAGGCAGAAGCTGGGGGGAGCGCTTCCTCCTCAGGCAGAAGCTGTTGGGGAGGGGGAAATGAGCGCTTCCTCCTCAGGCAGAAGCCGTTGAGGAGGGGGAGAAACGAGCGCTTCCTCCTCAGGCTGAAGCCGTTGGGGGAGAAACGAGCTTCCTCCTCAGGCAGAAGCCGTTGAGGGAGGGGGAGAAACAGGCGCTTCCTCCTCAGGCAGAAGCCGTTGGGGAGGGGAGAATGAGCGCTTCCTCCTCAGGCAGAAGCCGCTGAGGGAGGGGGAGAGAACGAGCGCTTCCTCCTCAGGCAGAAGCTGCTGGGGAGAAACGAGCGCTCCTCCTCAGGCAGAAGCTGTTGAGGGAGGGGGAGAAACGAGCGCTTCCTCCTCAGGCAAAAGCTGCTGGTGGGGAGAAACGAGCTTCCTCCTCAGGCAGAGGCTTCCTCCTCAGGCAGAAGCCGTTGGTGGGGAGAAACGAGCGCTTCCTCCTCAGGCAGAAGCCGTTGGGGGGAGGGGAGAACGAGCGCTTCCTCCTCAGGCAGAAGCCGTTGAGGGAGGGGAGAATGAGCGCTTCCTCCTCAGGCAGAAGCCGTTGGGGAGGGGGAGAATGAGCGTGCCCAAAAGGCTGGAGCGCTTCCTCCTCAGGCAGAAGCCGTAAGCCGTTGAGGGAGGGGAGAACGAGCGCTTCCTCCTCAGGCAGAAGCCGTTGGGGGAGAACGAGCGCTTCCTCCTCAGGCAGAAGCTGAGGGAGGGGAGAAACGAGCGCTTCCTCCTCAGGCAGCCGTTGAGGGAGGGGGAGAAACGAGCGCTTCCTCCTCAGGCAGAAGCCGTTGAGGGAGGGGAGAATGAGCGCTTCCTCCTCAGGCAGAAGCCGTTGGTGGGGAGAATGAGCTTCCTCCTCAGGCAGAAGCCGTTGAGGGAGGGGAGAACGAGCGCCTCCTCAGGCAGAAGCCGTTGAGGGGGGGAGAATGAGCGCTTCCTCCTCAGGCTGAAGCCGTTGAGGGAGGGGAGAAACGAGCGCTTCCTCCTCAGGCAGAAGCCGTTGGGGGGAGGGGGGAGAATGAGCGCTTCCTCCTCAGGCAGAAGCCGTTGAGGGAGGGGAGAATGAGCGCTTCCTCCTCAGGCTGAAGCCGTTGGGGAGGGGAGAATGAGCGCTTCCTCCTCAGGCAGAAGCCGTTGGGGGAGGCGGAAATGAGCGTGCCCAAAAGGCTGGAGCGCTTCCTCCTCAGGCAAGCCGTTGAGGAGGGGGAGAAACGAGGCGCTTCCTCCTCAGGCAGAAGCCGTTGGGGGGAGAAACGAGCGCTTCCTCCTCAGGCAGAAGCCGTTGAGGGAGGGGGAGAAACGAGGCTTCCTCCTCAGGCAAAGCCGTTGGTGGGGAGAAACGAGCGCTTCCTCCTCAGGCAAAAGCCGTTGGTGGGGAGAAACGAGCTTCCTCCTCAGGCAGAAGCCGTTGGGGAGAACGAGCTTCCTCCTCAGGCAGAAGGGGAGAACGAGCGCTTCCTCCTCAGGCAGAAGCCGTTGGGGAGGGGGAGAAACGAGCGCTTCCTCCTCAGGCAGAAGCCGTTGAGGGAGGGGAGAACGAGCTTCCTCCTCAGGCTGGAAGCCGTTGGGGAGGGGAGAATGAGCGCTTCCTCCTCAGGCAGAAGCCGTTGGGGGAGGCGGAAATGAGCGCCCAAAAGGCTGAGCGCTTCCTCCTCAGGCAGAAGCCGTTGAGGGAGGGGAGAACGAGCGCCTCCTCAGGCAGAAGCCGTTGGGGAGAAACGAGCGCTTCCTCCTCAGGCAGAAGCGCTTCCTCCTCAGGCAGAAGCCGTTGGGGGGAGAAACGAGCGCTTCCTCCTCAGGCAGAAGCCGTTGAGGGAGGGGAGAACGAGCGCTTCCTCCTCAGGCAGAAGGGGGAGAATGAGCGCTTCCTCCTCAGGCAGAAGCTGAGGGAGGGGGAGAAACGAGCTTCCTCCTCAGGCAAAAGCCGTTGGGGGGAGGAGAAACGAGCGCCTCCTCAGGCAGAAGCCGTTGAGGGAGGGGAGAAACGAGCGCTTCCTCCTCAGGCTGAAGAGGAGGGGAGAACGAGCGCTTCCTCCTCAGGCAGAAGCCGTTCCCAAAAGGCTGAGCGCTTCCTCCTCAGGCAGAAGCCGTTGAGGGAGGGGGAGAGGGAGAAACGAGCGCCTTCCTCCTCAGGCAGAAGCCGTTGGGGGAGGCGGGAAATGAGGCTGGAGCGCTTCCTCCTCAGGCAGAAGCCGTTGAGGGAGGGGAGAAACGAGCGCTTCCTCCTCAGGCAGAAGCTGTTGAGGGAGGAGAAACGAGCGCTTCTCCTCAGGCAGAAGCTGTTGGGGGAGAGAAACGAGCGCTTCCTCCTCAGGCAGAAGCCGTTGAGGGAGGGGGAGAAACGAGCGCTTCCTCCTCAGGCAGAAGCCGTTGGGGAGGGGAGAAACAGCGCTTCCTCCTCAGGCAGAAGCCGTTGGGGGGGAGAAACGAGCGCTTCCTCCTCAGGCAGAAGCTGGGGAGGGGGAGAAACGCGCTTCCTCCTCAGGCAGAAGCCGTTGAGGGAGGAGAAACAGCGCTTCCTCCTCAGGCAGAAGCCCGAGCGCTTCCTCCTCAGGCAGAAGCCGTTGAGGGAGGGGAGAAACGAGCGCCTCCTCAGGCTGGAAGCCGTTGGGGAGAAACGAGCGCTTCCTCCTCAGGCAGAAGCCGTTGGGGAGAAACGAGCGCTTCCTCCTCAGGCAGAAGCCGTTGAGGGAGGGGAGAAACAGCGCTTCCTCCTCAGGCAGAAGCCGTTGAGGGAGGGGGAGAAACAGCGCTTCCTCCTCAGGCAGAAGCCGTTGGGGAGGGGAGAAACGAGCGCTTCCTCCTCAGGCAGAAGCCGTTGAGGGAGGGGAGAAACGAGGCTTCCTCCTCAGGCAGCCGTTGGGGAGAAACGAGCGCTTCCTCCTCAGGCAAAAGCCGTTGGTGGGGAGAAACGCGCTTCCTCCTCAGGCAAAAGCCGTTGGGGGGAGAGAATGAGCGCTTCCTCCTCAGGCAGAAGCCGTGGGGAGAAACGAGCTTCCTCCTCAGGCAGAAGCTGTTGAGGGAGGGGGAGAAACGAGCGCTTCCTCCTCAGGCTGGAAGCCGTTGGGGGGAGAAACGAGCCTCCTCAGGCAGAAGCCGTTGGGGGGAGAACGAGCTTCCTCCTCAGGCAGAAGCTGCTGGGGGAGAAACGAGCGCTTCCTCCTCAGGCAGAAGCCGTTGAGGGAGGGGGAGAAACGAGGCTTCCTCCTCAGGCAGAAGCCGTTGGAGGGGGGAGAAACGAGCGCTTCCTCCTCAGGCAGAAGCCGTTGGGGAGGCGGAAATGAGCGCCCAAAAGGCTGAGCGCTTCTCCTCAGGCAGAAGCCGTTGAGGGGAGGAGGGAGAAACGAGGGCTTCCTCCTCAGGCAAAAGCCGTTGGTGGGGGGAGAAACGAGCGCTTCCTCCTCAGGCAGAAGCCGTTGAGGGGAGGAGGGAGAAACGAGGGCTTCCTCCTCAGGCAAAAGCCGTTGGTGGGGGGAGAAACGAGCGCTTCCTCCTCAGGCAAAAGCCGTTGGGGGAGAAATGAGCGCTTCCTCCTCAGGCAGAAGAGGGAGAAACGAGCGCTTCCTCCTCAGGCAGAAGCCGTTGGGGGAGGGGAGAAACGAGCGCTTCCTCCTCAGGCTGAAGCCGTTGAGGGAGGGGAGAAACGAGCGCTTCCTCCTCAGGCAGAAGCCAAAGGCTGGAGCGCTTCCTCCTCAGGCAGAAGCCGTTGAGGGAGGGGAGAACGAGCGCTTCCTCCTCAGGCAGAAGCCGTTGGAGGGGAGAAACTGAGCGCTTCCTCCTCAGGCAGAAGCTGGGGAAAGGCTGGAGCGCTTCTCCTCAGGCAGAAGCCGTTGAGGGAGGGGGGAGAATGAGCGCCTCCTCAGGCAGAAGCCGTTGGGGAGAAATGAGCGCTTCCTCCTCAGGCAGAAGCTTGAGGGAGGGGGGAGAAACGAGGCTTCCTCCTCAGGCAAAAGCCGTTGAGGGAGGGGAGAAACGAGCGCTTCTCCTCAGGCAGAAGCCGTTGGTGGGGGAGAAACGAGCGCTTCCTCCTCAGGCAGAAGCCGTTGGGGAGAATGAGCGCTTCCTCCTCAGGCAGAAGCCGTTGAGGGGAGGGGAGAAATGAGCGCTTCCTCCTCAGGCAGAAGCCGTTGGGGGGGGGGAGAAACGAGCGCCTTCCTCAGGCAGAAGCCGTTGAGGGAGGGGGAGAAACGAGCGCTTCCTCCTCAGGCTGAGAAATGAGCTTCCTCCTCAGGCAGAAGCCGTTGGGGGGAGGCGGGAAATGAGCGTGCCCAAAAGGCTGGAGCGCTTCCTCCTCAGGCAGAAGCCGTTGAGGGGAGGGGGGAGAAACGAGCGCTTCCTCCTCAGGCAGAAGCCGTTGAGGGGAGAAACGAGCGCTTCCTCCTCAGGCAGAAGCCGTTGAGGCGGAAATGAGCGTGCCCAAAAGGCTGAGCGCTTCCTCCTCAGGCAGAAGCCGTTGAGGGGAGGGGGGAGAAACGTGCGCTTCCTCCTCAGGCAGGAGCCGTTGTGGGGTGGGGGGCGAAACGTGCGCTTCCTCCTCAGGCAGAAGCCGTTGAGGGAGGGGAGAAACGAGCTTCCTCCTCAGGCAGAAGCCGTTGGGGAGAACGAGCGCTTCCTCCTCAGGCAGAAGCCGTTGGGGGAGGGGAGGAGAAACGAGCTTCCTCCTCAGGCAGAAGCCGTTGGGGGAGGGGAGAAACGAGCGCTTCCTCCTCAGGCAGAAGCCGTTGGGGGAGAGAACGAGCGCTTCCTCCTCAGGCAGAAGCCGTTGGGGGGAGGCGGGAAATGAGCGTGCCCAAAAGGCTGGAGCGCTTCCTCCTCAGGCAGAAGCCGTTGAGGGGTGGGGGGAGAAACGAGCGCTTCCTCCTCAGGCAGAAGCCGTTGAGGGGAGGGGGGAGAAACGAGCGCTTCCTCCTCAGGCAGAAGCCGTTGGGGGGAGGCGGGAAATGAGCGTGCCCAAAAGGCTGGAGCGCTTCCTCCTCAGGCAGAAGCCGTTGAGGGAGGGGAGAAACGAGCCTCCTCAGGCTGCTGGGGGAGAAACGAGCGCTTCCTCCTCAGGCAGAAGCCGTTGAGGGAGGGGAGAAACGAGCGCTTCCTCCTCAGGCAGAAGCCGTTGAGGGAGGGGAGAAACGAGCGCTTCTCCTCAGGCAGAAGCCGTTGGGGAGAAACGAGCGCTTCCTCCTCAGGCTGAAGCCGTTGAGGGAGGGGAGAAACGAGCGCTTCCTCCTCAGGCAGAAGCCGTTGGGGAGAAATGAGCGCTTCCTCCTCAGGCAGAAGCCGTTGAGGGAGGGAGGGGAGAACGAGCGCTTCTCCTCAGGCTGAAGCCGTTGAGGGGAGAAACGAGCGCTTCCTCCTCAGGCAGAAGCCGTTGGGGGAGGCGGAAATGAGCGTGCCCAAAAGGCTGGAGCGCCTCCTCAGGCAGAAGCCGTTGGGGGGAGAAACGAGCGCTTCCTCCTCAGGCAGAAGCTGTTGAGGGGAGAAATGAGCGCTTCCTCCTCAGGCAGAAGCCGTTGAGGGAGGGGAGAAACGAGCGCTTCCTCCTCAGGCAGAAGCCGTTGAGGGAGGGGGGAGAACGAGCGCTTCCTCCTCAGGCAAAAGCCGTTGGGGGGAGAAACGAGCGCTTCCTCCTCAGGCAGCCGTTGGGGGGGAGAAACTGAGCGCTTCCTCAGGCAGAAGCTGCTGGGGAGGGGGGAGAAATGAGCGCTTCCTCCTCAGGCAGAAGCCGTTGGGGGAGGGGAGAACGAGCGCTTCCTGGGGAGGGGAGAAACGAGCGCTTCCTCCTCAGGCAGAAGCCGTTGAGGGAGGGGGAGAAACGAGGCTTCCTCCTCAGGCAGAAGCCGCTGGGGGAGAAACGAGCGCTTCCTCCTCAGGCAGAAGCCGTTGAGGGGAGGAGGGAGAAACGAGGGCTTCCTCCTCAGGCAAAAGCCGTTGGTGGGGGGAGAAACGAGCGCTTCCTCCTCAGGCAGAAGCCGTTGAGGGGAGGGGGGAGAAACGAGCGCTTCCTCCTCAGGCAGAAGCCGTTGAGGGGAGGGGGGAGAAACGAGCGCTTCCTCCTCAGGCAGAAGCCGTTGAGGGGAGGGGGGAGAAACGAGCGCTTCCTCCTCAGGCTGAAGCCGTTGGGAGGGGGGGAGAAACGAGCGCTTCCTCCTCAGGCAGAAGCCGTTGGGGGGAGGCGGGAAATGAGCGTGCCCAAAAGGCTGGAGCGCTTCCTCCTCTCCTCAGGCAAAGCCGTTGGGGGAGAATGAGCGCTTCTCCTCAGGCAGAAGCCGTTGGGGGAGAAACGAGCGCCTCCTCAGGCAGAAGCCGTTGGGGGAGAAACGAGCTTCCTCCTCAGGCAGAAGCTGAGGGAGGGGAGAAACGAGCGCTTCCTCCTCAGGCAGAAGCCGTTGAGGGAGGGGGAGAAACGAGCGCTTCCTCCTCAGGCAGAAGCCGTTGGGGAGGGGAAATGAGGGAAAAGGCTGAGCGCTTCCTCCTCAGGCAGAAGCTGCTTGGGGAGGGGAGAAACGAGCGCTTCCTCCTCAGGCAGAAGCCGTTGGGGAGGGGGAGAACGAGCGCTTCCTCCTCAGGCAGAAGCCGTTGAGGGAGGGGAGAAACGAGCGCTTCCTCCTCAGGCAGAAGCCGTTGGTGGGGAGAAACGAGCGCTTCCTCCTCAGGCAGAAGCCGTTGGGGGAGAAATGAGCGCCTCCTCAGGCAGAAGCTTGAGGGAGGGGAGAACGAGCGCTCCTCAGGCAGAAGCCGTTGAGGGAGGGGAGAAATGAGCGCTTCCTCCTCAGGCAGAAGCCGTTGAGGGAGGGGGGAGAAACGAGCGCTTCCTCCTCAGGCAGAAGCCGTTGACGCTTCCTCCTCAGGCTGGAAGCCGTTGGGGGAGGAGAAACGAGCGCTTCCTCCTCAGGCAGAAGCCGTTGGGGAGGGGAAATGAGGAAAAGGCTGAGCGCTTCCTCCTCAGGCAGAAGCCGTTGAGGAGGGGAGAAACGAGCGCCTCCTCAGGCAGAAGCCGTTGGGGAGAAACGAGCGCTTCTCCTCAGGCAGAAGCCGTTGGGGAGGGGAGAAATGAGCGTGCCCAAAAGGCTGAGCGCTTCCTCCTCAGGCAGAAGCCGTTGAGGGGGGAGAAACGAGCGCTTCCTCCTCAGGCAGACCTCCTCAGGCAGAAGCCGTTGAGGAGGGGAGAAACGAGCGCTTCCTCCTCAGGCAGAAGCCGTTGGGGAGGGGGAGAAACGAGCGCTTCTCCTCAGGCAGAAGCCGTTGAGGGGTGGGGAGAACGAGCGCTTCCTCCTCAGGCAGAAGCCGTTGAGGGGAGAAACAGCGCTTCCTCCTCAGGCAGGGGAGAACGAGCGCTTCCTCCTCAGGCAGAAGCCGTTGAGGGAGGGGAGAACGAGCGCTTCCTCCTCAGGCAGAAGCCGTTGGGGAGGGGGGAGAACGAGCGCTTCTCCTCAGGCAGAAGCCGTTGAGGGAGGGGGAGAAACGAGCGCTTCCTCCTCAGGCAGAAGCCGTTGGGGGGGAGAAATGAGCGCTTCCTCCTCAGGCAGAAGCCGTTGAGGGAGGGGAGAACGAGCGCTTCCTCCTCAGGCAAGCCGTTGGGGGAGAAACGAGCGCTTCCTCCTCAGGCAGAAGCCGCTGGGGAGAAACGAGCGCTTCCTCCTCAGGCAGAAGCCGTTGAGGGAGGGGAGAAACGAGCTTCCTCCTCAGGCAGAAGCCGTTGGGGGAGAAACGAGCTTCCTCCTCAGGCAGAAGCCGTTGAGGAGCGCTTCCTCCTCAGGCAGAAGCCGTTGACTTCCTCCTCAGGCAAGCCGTTGAGGGAGGGGAGCTGAGCGCTTCCTCCTCAGGCAGAAGCCGTTGGGGGGGAGAAACGAGCGCTTCTCCTCAGGCAGAAGCTGCTGAGGGAGGGGAGAATGAGCGCTTCCTCCTCAGGCAGAAGCCGTTGAGGAGGGGAGAAACGAGCGCCTCCTCAGGCAGAAGCCGTTGAGGGAGGGGAGAAACGAGCGCTTCCTCCTCAGGCAGAAGCCGTTGGGGGGAGAAATGAGCGCTTCCTCCTCAGGCAGAAGCCGTTGAGGAGGGGAGAAACGAGGCTTCCTCCTCAGGCAGAAGCCGTTGAGGGAGGGGGAGAAACGAGCCTCCTCAGGCAGCCGTTGGGGAGAAATCTCCTCAGGCTGAAGCCGTTGGGGGGAGAAACGAGCGCTTCCTCCTCAGGCAGAAGCTTGGGGAGGGGAGAAACGAGCTTCCTCCTCAGGCAGAAGCCGTTGAGGGAGGGGGAGAAATGAGCGCTTCCTCCTCAGGCAGAAGCCGTTGGGGAGGGGGAGAACGAGCGCTTCCTCAGGCAGAAGCCGTTGGGGGAGGGGGGAGAAACGAGCGCTTCCTCCTCAGGCAGAAGCCGTTGAGGGGGGAGAAACGAGCGCTTCCTCCTCAGGCAGAAGCCCAAAAGGCTGGAGCGCTTCCTCCTCAGGCAGAAGCTTGGGGAGAAACGAGGGCTTCCTCCTCAGGCAGAAGCTGCTGGGGAGAAACGAGCGCTTCCTCCTCAGGCAGAAGCTGTTGAGGGGGGAGAAACGAGCGCTTCCTCCTCAGGCAGAAGCCGTTGGGGAGAACGAGCTTCCTCCTCAGGCAGAAGCCGTTGGGGAGGGGAGAAACGAGCACTTCCTCCTCAGGCAGAAGCCGTTGAGGGGAGGGGGGAGAAACGAGCGCTTCCTCCTCAGGCAGAAGGCGTTGGGGGGGGGGGGGAAATGAGCGTGCCCAAAAGGCTGGAGCGCTTCCTCCTCAGGCAGAAGAAGCCGTTGAGGGGGGAGAAACGAGCGCTTCCTCCTCAGGCAGAAGCCGTTGGGGAGAAATGAGCGCTTCCTCCTCAGGCAGAAGCCGTTGAGGGAGGGGAGAAACGAGGGCTTCTCCTCAGGCAAAAGCCGTTGGTGGGGAGAACGAGCGCTTCCTCCTCAGGCAAGCCGTTGGTGGGGAGAACGAGCGCTTCCTCCTCAGGCAGAAGCCGTTGGGGAGGGGAGAAATGAGCGCTTCCTCCTCAGGCAGAAGCCGTTGGGGGGAGGGGGGAGAAACGAGCACTTCCTCCTCAGGCAGAAGCCGTTGAGGGGAGGGGGGAGAAACGAGCGCTTCCTCCTCAGGCAGAAGCCGTTGGGGGGGGGGGGAACGGGCGCTCCCTCCTCAGGCTGAAGCCGTTGGGGGGAGGGGGGAGAAACGAGCGCTTCCTCCTCAGGCAGAAGCCGTTGGGGGGAGGCGGGAAATGAGCGTGCCCAAAAGGCTGGAGCGCTTCCTCCTCAGGCAGAAGCCGTTGAGGGGAGGGGGGAGAAACGAGCGCTTCCTCCTCAGGCAGAAGCCGGTGGGGGGGGGAGGGAGAAACGAGGGCTTCCTCCTCAGGCAAAAGCCGTTGGGGGAGGCGGAAATGAGCGTGCCCAAAAGGCTGGAGCGCTTCTCCTCAGGCAGAAGCCGTTGAGGGAGGGGAGAAACGAGCGCTTCCTCCTCAGGCAGAAGCCGTTGGGGAGAACGAGCGCTTCCTCCTCAGGCAGAAGCCGTTGAGGGGAGGGGGGAGAAACGAGCGCTTCCTCCTCAGGCAGAAGCCGTTGAGGGGAGGGGGGAGAAACGAGCGCTTCCTCCTCAGGCTGAAGCCGTTGGGGAGAAATGAGCGCTTCTCCTCAGGCTGAAGCCGTTGAGGGGGGAGAAACAGCGCTTCCTCCTCAGGCAGAAGCCGTTGGGGAGAAATGAGCGCTTCCTCCTCAGGCAGAAGCCGTTGAGGGGAGGGGGGAGAAACGAGCGCTTCCTCCTCAGGCTGAAGCCGTTGGGAGGGGGGGAGAAACGAGCGCTTCCTCCTCAGGCAGAAGCCGTTGGGGGGAGGCGGGAAATGAGCGTGCCCAAAAGGCTGGAGCGCTTCCTCCTCAGGCAGAAGCCGTTGAGGGGAGGGGGGAGAAACGAGCGCTCCTCAGGCAGAAGCCGTTGGGGAGAAATGAGCGCTTCCTCCTCAGGCAGAAGCCGTTGAGGGAGGGGGAGAAACGAGCGCTTCTCCTCAGGCAAAAGCCGTTGGTGGGGAGAAACGAGCGCTTCCTCCTCAGGCAAGCCGTTGGGGAGAAACGAGCTTCCTCCTCAGGCAGAAGCCGTTGAGGAGAGAACGAGCGCTTCTTCCTCAGGCAGAAGCCGTTGGGGAGAAATGAGCGCTTCCTCCTCAGGCAGAAGCCGTTGAGGGAGGGGAGAAACGAGCGCCTCCTCAGGCAGAAGCTCCTCAGGCTGAAGCCGTTGGGGGAGAAACGAGCGCTTCCTCCTCAGGCTGAAGCTGGGGGGGGAGAAACGAGCGCTTCCTCCTCAGGCAGAAGCCGTTGGGGAGAAACGAGCTTCCTCCTCAGGCAGCTGCTGAGGGAGGGGAGAAACGAGCGCTTCTAGGGAGGGGGAGAAACGAGCGCCTCCTCAGGCAGAAGCCGTTGGGGGAGGCGGAAATGAGCGTGCCCAAAAGGCTGAGCGCCTCCTCAGGCAGAAGCCGTTGAGGGAGGGGAGAAACGAGCGCTTCCTCCTCAGGCAGAAGCTGCTGGGGGAGAACGAGCGCTTCCTCCTCAGGCAGAAGCTGCTGAGGGAGGGGGAGAAACGAGGGCTTCCTCCTCAGGCAAAGCCGTTGGGGGAGAAACGAGCGCTTCCTCCTCAGGCAAAAGCCGTTGGTGGGGGAGAGAACGAGCGCTTCCTCCTCAGGCAGAAGCCGTTGGGGGAGAAATGAGCGCTTCCTCCTCAGGCAGAAGCCGTTGGGGAGGGGGAGAATGAGCGCTTCCTCCTCAGGCAGAAGCCGTTGAGGAGGGGGAGAAACGAGCGCTTCCTCCTCAGGCAGAAGCCGTTGGGGAGGCGAGCGTGCCCAAAAGGCTGGAGCGCTTCCTCCTCAGGCAGAAGCCGTTGAGGGAGGGGGAGAAACGAGCGCTTCCTCCTCAGGCAGAAGCCGTTGGGGGAGAAACGAGCGCCTCCTCAGGCAGAAGCCGTTGGGGAGGCGGGAAATGAGCGCTTCCTCCTCAGGCAAAAGCCGTTGGTGGGGAGAAACGAGCGCTTCCTCCTCAGGCAGAAGCCGTTGGGGAGAAACGAGCGCTTCCTCCTCAGGCAGAAGCCGTTGGGGAGGGGGAGAACGAGCGCTTCCTCCTCAGGCAGAAGCCGTTGAGGGAGGGGAGAAACGAGCGCTTCCTCCTCAGGGAGGGGGAGAAACGAGCGCTTCCTCCTCAGGCTGAAGCCGTTGGGGGAGAAACGAGCGCTTCCTCCTCAGGCTGAAGCCGTTGGGGAGAACGAGCGCTTCTTCCTCAGGCTGAAGCCGTTGGGGAGAACGAGCGCTTCCTCCTCAGGCAGAAGCCGTTGAGGGAGGGGAGAACGAGCGCTTCCTCCTCAGGCTGAAGCCGTTGGGGAGGGGGAGAATGAGCGCTTCCTCCTCAGGCAGAAGCCGTTGGGGAGGCGGAAATGAGCGTGCCCAAAAGGCTGGAGCGCTCTCCTCAGGCAGAAGCCGTTGAGGGAGGGGAGAAACGAGCGCTTCCTCCTCAGGCAGAAGCCGTTGGGGAGAAACGAGCGCTTCCTCAGGCAGGAGGGGAGAAATGAGGCTTCCTCCTCAGGCAAAAGCCGTTGGTGGGGGAGAAACGAGCGCTTCCTCCTCAGGCAAAAGCCGTTGGTGGGGGAGAAACGAGCGCTTCCTCCTCAGGCAGAAGCCGTTGGGGAGAATGAGCGCTTCCTCCTCAGGCAGAAGCCGTTGGGGAGGGGAGAAACAGCGCTTCCTCCTCAGGCAGAAGCTGTTGAGGGTGGGGGAGAAACGAGCGCTTCCTCCTCAGGCAGAAGCCGTTGGGGAGAATGAGCGTGCCCAAAAGGCTGGAGCGCTTCTCCTCAGGCAGAAGCCGTTGAGGGAGGGGAGAAATGAGGCTTCCTCCTCAGGCAGAAGCCGTTGGGGAGAATGAGCGCTTCCTCCTCAGGCAGAAGCCGTTGGGGGGAGGCGGGAAATGAGCGTGCCCAAAAGGCTGGAGCGCTTCCTCCTCAGGCAGAAGCCGTTGAGGGGAGGGGGGAGAAACGAGCGCTTCCTCCTCAGGCAGAAGCCGTTGGGGAGAACAGCGCTTCCTCCTCAGGCAGAAGCCGTTGAGGGAGGGGAGAAATGAGGCTTCCTCCTCAGGCAAAAGCCGTTGGTGGGGGAGAAACGAGCTTCCTCCTCAGGCAAAAGCCGTTGGTGGGGGAGAAACGAGCGCTTCCTCCTCAGGCAGAAGCTGCTTGGGGAGAAATGAGCGCTTCCTCCTCAGGCAGAAGCCGTTGAGGGAGGGGAGAAATGAGCGCTTCCTCCTCAGGCAGAAGCCGTTGAGGGAGGGGAGAAATGAGCGCTTCCTCCTCAGGCAGAAGCCGTTGAGGGAGGGGAGAAACGAGCGCTTCCTCCTCAGGCTGAAGCCGTTGGGGGGGGGGAGAAACGAGCGCTTCCTCCTCAGGCAGAAGCCGTTGGGGGGAGGCGGGAAATGAGCGTGCCCAAAAGGCTGGAGCGCTTCCTCCTCAGGCAGAAGCCGTTGAGGGGAGGGGGGAGAAACGAGCGCTTCCTCCTCAGGCAGAAGCCGTTGAGGGGAGGAGGGAGAAACGAGGGCTTCCTCCTCAGGCAAAAGCCGTTGGTGGGGGGAGAAACGAGCGCTTCCTCCTCAGGCAGAAGCCGTTGGTGGGGGAGAAACAGCGCTTCCTCCTCAGGCAGAAGCCGTTGGGGAGAACGAGCGCTTCCTCCTCAGGCAGAAGCTGTTGGGGAGAATGAGCGCTTCCTCCTCAGGCAGAAGCCGTTGGGGAGGGGAGAAATGAGCTTCCTCCTCAGGCAGAAGCCGTTGAGGGAGGGGAGAAACGAGCGCTTCCTCCTCAGGCTGAAGCCGTTGGGGAGAAACGAGCGCTTCCTCCTCAGGCAGAAGCCGTTGGGGGAGGCGGGAAAGGCTGGAGCGCTTCCTCCTCAGGCAGAAGCCGTTGAGGGAGGGGGGAGAAACGAGCTTCCTCCTCAGGCAGAAGCCGTTGAGGGGAGGAGGGAGAAACGAGGGCTTCCTCCTCAGGCAAAAGCCGTTGGGGGGAGGCGGGAAATGAGCGTGCCCAAAAGGCTGGAGCGCTTCCTCCTCAGGCAGAAGCCGTTGGGGAGAACGAGCGCTCTCCTCAGGCAGAAGCTGTTGAGGGAGGGGAGAAACGAGCGCTTCCTCCTCAGGCAGAAGCCGTTGGGGAGAACCGAGCGCTTCCTCCCCAGGCAGAAGCCGTTGAGGGGAGGAGGGAGAAACGAGGGCTTCCTCCTCAGGCAAAAGCCGTTGGTGGGGGGAGAAACGAGCGCTTCCTCCTCAGGCAAAAGCCGTTGGTGGGGGAGAACGAGCGCTTCCTCCTCAGGCAGAAGCCGTTGGGGAGGGGAGAACGAGCGCTTCCTCCTCAGGCAGAAGCCGTTGAGGGAGGGGAGAAACGAGCGCTTCCTCCTCAGGCAGAAGCCGTTGGGGAGGGGAGAAACGAGCCTCCTCAGGCAGAAGCCGTTGAGGGAGGGGGGAGAAACGAGCGCTTCCTCCTCAGGCTGAAGCCGTTGGGGAGAATGAGCGCCTCCTCAGGCAGAAGCCGTTGGAGGAGGCGGAAATGAGCGTGCCCAAAAGGCTGGAGCGCTTCCTCCTCAGGCAGAAGCTGAGGGTGGGGAGAAACGAGCGCTTCCTCCTCAGGCAGAAGCTGTTGGGGGAGAATGAGCGCTTCCTCCTCAGGCAGAATGTTGAGGGAGGGCGAGCGCTTCTCCTCAGGCTGAAGCCGTTGGGGGAGAATGAGGCCTCCTCAGGCTGAAGCCGTTGGGGGAGAAAGCGCTTCCTCCTCAGGCAGAAGCCGTTGAGGGAGGGGAGAAACGAGCGCTTCTCCTCAGGCTGAAGCCGTTGCTGGGGAGAAACGAGCTTCCTCAGGCAGAAGCCGTTGAGGGAGGGGAGAAACGAGCGCTTCCTCCTCAGGCAGAAGCCGTTGAGGGAGGGGAGAAACGAGCGCTTCCTCCTCAGGCTGAAGCCGTTGGGGGAGAAACGAGCGCCTCCTCAGGCTGAAGCCGTTGGGGGGGAGAAACGAGCGCTTCTTCCTCAGGCTGAAGCCGTTGGGGAGAATGAGCGCTTCCTCCTCAGGCAGAAGCCGTTGAGGGAGGGGAGAATGAGCGCTCCTCCTCAGGCTGAAGCCTTTGGGAGGGGAGAACGAGCGCTTCCTCCTCAGGCAGAAGCCGTTGGGGGAGGCGGAAATGAGCGTGCCCAAAAGGTTGAGCGCTTCCTCCTCAGGCAGAAGCCGTTGAGGGAGGGGAGAAACGAGGCTTCCTCCTCAGGCAGAAGCCGTTGGGGAGAACGAGCGCTTCCTCCTCAGGCAGAAGCCGTTGAGGGAGGGGGGAGAAACGAGGGCTTCCTCCTCAGGCAGTTGGTGGGGAGAAACGAGCGCTTCCTCCTCAGGCAAAAGCCGTTGGTGGGGAGAAACGAGCGCTTCCTCCTCAGGCAGAAGCCGTTGGGGGAGAAACGAGCGCTTCCTCCTCAGGCAGAAGCCGTTGGGGGAGGGGAGAACGAGCGCTCCTCCTCAGGCAGAAGCCGTTGAGGGAGGGGAGAAACGAGCGCTTCCTCCTCAGGCAGAAGCTTCCTCCTCAGGCAGAGCCGTTGAGGGAGGGGAGAAACGAGCGCTTCCTCCTCAGGCAGAAGCCGTTGGGGGAGAATGAGCGCTTCCTCAGGCAGAAGCTGTTGGGGGAGGCGGAAATGAGCGTGCCCAAAAGGCTGAGCGCTTCCTCCTCAGGCAGAAGCTGTTGGGGAGGGGAGAAATGAGCGCTTCCTCCTCAGGCAGAAGCCGTTGGGGGAGAAACGAGCGCTTCCTCCTCAGGCAGAAGCCGTTGAGGGAGGGGGAGAAACGAGGCTTCCTCCTCAGGCAAAAGCCGTTGGTGGGGAGAACGAGCGCTCTCCTCAGGCAAAGCCGTTGGTGGGGAGAAACGAGCGCTTCCTCCTCAGGCAGAAGCTGGGGGAGAAACGAGCGCTTCCTCCTCAGGCAGAAGCCGTTGGGGGGGGAGAACGAGCGCTTCCTCCTCAGGCAGAAGCCGTTGAGGGAGGGGAGAAACGAGCGCTTCCTCCTCAGGCAGAAGCCGTTGAGGGAGGGGAGAAACGAGCGCTTCCTCCTCAGGCTGAAGCTGGGGGGAGGGGAGAACGAGCGCTTCCTCCTCAGGCAGGTTGGGGGAGGCGGGAAATGAGCGTGCCCAAAAGGCTGAGCGCTTCCTCCTCAGGCAGAAGCTGGGGAGGGGAGAAACGAGCGCTTCCTCCTCAGGCAGAGAACGAGCGCTTCCTCCTCAGGCAGAAGCCGTTGGGGGGAAATGAGCGTGCCCAAAAGGCTGAGCGCTTCCTCCTCAGGCAGAAGCCGTTGAGGGAGGGGAGAATGAGCGCTTCCTCCTCAGGCAGAAGCCGTTGGGGGGAGAAACGAGCGCTTCCTCCTCAGGCAGAAGCCGTTGAGGGAGGGGAGAAACGAGGCTTCCTCCTCAGGCAGAAGCCGTTGAGGGAGGGGAGAAACGAGCGCTTCTTCCTCAGGCTGAAGCCGTTGGGGGAGAAACGAGCGCTTCCTCCTCAGGCTGAAGCTGTTGAGGGAGGGGAGAAACGAGCGCTTCCTCCTCAGGCAGAAGCCGCTGGGGAGAAACGAGCGCTTCCTCCTCAGGCAGAAGCCGTTGAGGGAGGGGAGAAACGAGCGCTTCCTCCTCAGGCTGGAAGCTGTTGGGGAGAAACGAGCGCTTCCTCCTCAGGCAGAAGCCGTTGGGGAGGCGGAAATGAGCGTGCCCAAAAGGCTGAGCGCTTCCTCCTCAGGCAGAAGCCGTTGAGGGTGGGGAGAAACGAGCGCTTCCTCCTCAGGCAGAAGCCGTTGGGGGAGAACGAGCGCTTCCTCCTCAGGCAGAAGGTTGAGGGAGGGGAGAAACGAGCGCTTCTTCCTCAGGCTGAAGCCGTTGGGGGAGAAACGAGCGCTTCCTCCTCAGGCTGAAGCCGTTGGGGGAGAAACGAGCGCTTCCTCCTCAGGCAGAAGCCGGGAGGGGAGAAACGAGCGCTTCTTCCTCAGGCTGGAAGCCGTTGGGGGGAGAAACAGCGCTTCCTCCTCAGGCAGAAGCCGTTGAGGGAGGGGAGAAACGAGCGCTTCCTCCTCAGGCAGAAGCGTTGAGGGAGGGGAGAATGAGCGCTTCCTCCTCAGGCTGAAGCCGTTGGGGGAGAAACGAGCGCTCTCCTCAGGCTGAAGCCGTTGGGGGAGAAACGAGCGCCTCCTCAGGCTGAAGCCGTTGGGGGAGAAATGAGCGCTCTCCTCAGGCAGAAGCCGTTGAGGGGAGGGGAGAAACGAGCGCTTCCTCCAGAAACGAGCGCTTCCTCCTCAGGCAGTTGGGGAGGCGGAAATGAGCGTGCCCAAAAGGCTGGAGCGCTTCCTCAGGCAGAAGCCGTTGAGGGAGGGGAGAAACGAGCGCTTCCTCAGGCAGAAGCTGCTGGGGAGAATGAGCGCTTCCTCCTCAGGCAGAAGCCGTTGAGGGAGGGGAGAAACGAGGCTTCCTCCTCAGGCAAAAGCCGCTTGGTGGGGAGAAACGAGCGCTTCCTCCTCAGGCAAAAGCCGCTGGTGGGGAGAATGAGCTTCCTCCTCAGGCAGAAGCCGTTGGGGGGGGAGAAACGAGCGCTTCCTCTCAGGCAGAAGCCGTTGGGGAGGGGAGAAACGAGCGCTTCTCCTCAGGCAGAAGCCGTTGAGGGAGGGGGGAGAATGAGCTTCTCCTCAGGCAGAAGCCGTTGGGGGAAATGAGCGTGCCAAAGGCTGAGCGCTCCTCCTCAGGCAGAAGCCGTTGAGGGAGGGGAGAAACGAGCTTCCTCCTCAGGCAGAAGCCGTTGGGGAGAATGAGCTTCCTCCTCAGGCAGAAGAGCGCTTCCTCCTCAGGCAGAAGCCGTTGGGGGAGAAGAGCGCTTCCTCCTCAGGCAGAAGCCGTTGAGGGAGGGGGGAGAAACGAGCGCTTCCTCCTCAGGCAGAAGCTGCTGAGGGAGGGGGAAACGAGCGCTTCCTCCTCAGGCAGAAGCCGTTGAGGGAGGGGAGAAACGAGCGCTTCCTCCTCAGGCTGAATGAGGGAGGGGAGAACGAGCGCTTCCTCAGGCAGAAGCCGTTGAGGGAGGGGAGAAATGAGTGCTTCTTCCTCAGGCTGAAGCCGTTGGGGAGAAAGCGCCTCCTCAGGCAGAAGCCGTTGAGGGAGGGGAGAAACGAGCGCTTCCTCCTCAGGCAGAAGCCGTTGGGGGAGAACGAGCTTCCTCCTCAGGCAGAAGCCGTTGAGGGAGGGGAGAAACGAGGGCTTCTCCTCAGGCAAAAGCCGTTGGTGGGGAGAAACGAGCGCTTCCTCCTCAGGCAAAAGCCGTTGGTGGGGAGAAACGAGCGCTTCCTCAGGCCAGAAGCCGTTGGGGGAGAATGAGCGCTTCCTCCTCAGGCAGAAGCCGTTGAGGGAGGGGGAGAACGAGCGCTTCCTCCTCAGGCAGAAGCCGTTGGGGAGGGGAGAAACGAGCGCTTCATCCTCAGGCAGAAGCCGTTGGGGGGGAGGCGGAAATGAGCGTGCCCAAAAGGCTGGAGCGCTTCCTCCTCAGGCAGAAGCCATTGGGGAGGTGGGAGAATGAGCGCTTCCTCCTCAGGCAGAAGCCGTTGAGGGAGGGGAGAAACGAGCGCTTCCTCCTCAGGCAGAAGCCGTTGAGGGAGGGGGAGAATGAGCGCTTCCTCCTCAGGCAGAAGCCGTTGAGGGAGGGGAGAATGAGCGCTTCCTCCTCAGGCAGAAGCCGTTGAGGGAGGGGGAGAAACGAGCGCTTCCTCCTCAGCAGAAGCCGTTGAGGAGGGAGGGGGAGATCCTCAGGCTGAAGCCGTTGGGGAGGGGGAGAGAACGAGCGCTTCCTCCTCAGGCAGAAGCCGTTGGGGGAGAAACGAGCGCTTCCTCCTCAGGCAGAAGCTGTTGAGGGAGGGGGGAGAAACGAGCGCTTCCTCCTCAGGCTGAAGCCGTTGGGGAGGGGAGAATGAGCGCTTCCTCCTCAGGCAGAAGCCGTTGAGGGAGGGGGGAGAAACGAGCTTCCTCCTCAGGCAGAAGCCGTTGGGGGGAGGGGAGAAACGAGCGCTTCATCCTCAGGCAGAAGCCGTTGGGGAGGCGGAAATGAGCGTGCCCAAAAGGCTGGAGCGCTTCCTCCTCAGGCAGAAGCCATTGGGGAGGTGGAGAAACGAGGCTTCCTCCTCAGGCAGAAGCCGTTGGGGGAGAAACGAGCGCTTCCTCCTCAGGCAGAAGCCGTTGAGGGAGGGGAGAAACGAGCGCTTCCTCCTCAGGCTGAAGCCGTTGGGGGAGATTCCTCCTCAGGCAGAAGCCGTTGAGGGGAGAAACGAGCGCTTCATCCTCAGGCAGAAGCCGTTGGGGAGGCGGAAATGAGCGTGCCCAAAAGGCTGGAGCGCTTCCTCCTCAGGCAGAAGCCATTGGGGAGGGGAGAAACAGGCGCTTCCTCCTCAGGCAGAAGCCGTTGGGGGAGAAACGAGCGCTTCCTCCTCAGGCTGAAGCCGTTGGGGAGGGGGAGAACAGCGCTTCCTCCTCAGGCAGAAGCCGGGGGAGAAACGAGCGCTTCCTCCTCAGGCAGAAGCCGTTGAGGGAGGGGGAGAAACGAGCGCTTCCTCCTCAGGCTGAAGCCGTTGGGGAGGGGGAGAACGGCGCTTCCTCCTCAGGCAGAAGCTTGAGGGAGGGGGAGAACGAGCGCTTCCTCCTCAGGCAGAAGCCGTTGGGGAGGGGGAGAAACGAGCGCTTCATCCTCAGGCAGAAGCCGTTGGGGGGAGGCGGGAAATGAGCGTGCCCAAAAGGCTGGAGCGCTTCCTCCTCAGGCAGAAGCCATTGGGGGGAGGTGGGAGAAACGAGCGCTTCCTCCTCAGGCAGAAGCCGTTGGGGGAGAAACGAGCGCTTCCTCCTCAGGCAGAAGCTGTTGAGGGAGGGGAGAAACGAGCGCTCCCCCCTGAGGCTGAAGCCGTTGAGGGGAGGTGGGAGAAACGAGCGCTTCCTCCTCAGGCAGAAGCCGTTGGGGAGAATGAGCGCTTCCTCCTCAGGCAGAAGCCGTTGAGGGAGGGGAGAAACAGGCGCTTCCTCCTCAGGCAGAAGCCGTTGAGGAGGGGAGAAACGAGCGCTTCCTCCTCAGGCAGAAGGCCGTTGAGGGAGGGGAGAAACGAGCGCTTCCTCCTCAGGCAGAAGCCGTTGAGGGAGGGGAGAAACGAGCGCTTCCTCCTCAGGCTGAAGCCGTTGGGGGAGAATGAGCGCTTCCTCCTCAGGCAGAAGCCGTTGAGGGGAGGAGGGGAGAAACGAGCGCTTCCTCCTCAGGCTGAAGCCGTTGGGGAGGGGAGAAACGAGCGCTTCCTCCTCAGGCAGCTGCTGGGGGAAACGAGCGCTTCCTCCTCAGGCAGAAGCCGTTGAGGGGGAGAAACGAGCGCTTCCTCCTCAGGCTGAAGCCGTTGGGGAGGGGAGAAACAGCGCGCTTCCTCCTCAGGCAGAAGCCGTTGAGGGAGGGGAGAACGAGCGCTTCCTCCTCAGGCAGAAGCCGTTGGGGAGGGGAGAAACGAGCGCTTCATCCTCAGGCAGAAGCCGTTGGGGAGGCAAATGAGCGTGCCCAAAAGGCTGGAGCGCTTCCTCCTCAGGCAGAAGCCATTGGGGAGGTGGAGAAACGAGCGCTTCCTCCTCAGGCAGAAGCCGTTGGGGAGAAACGAGCGCTTCCTCCTCAGGCAGAAGCCGTTGAGGGAGGGGAGAACGAGCGCTTCCTCCTCAGGCTGAAGCCGTTGGGGAGGGGAGAAACGAGCTTCATCCTCAGGCAGAAGCCGTTGGGGACGGAAGTGCGCACTTCCTCCTCAGGCAGAAGCAGTTGAGGGAGGGGGACAAACGAGCGCTTCCTCCTCAGGCAGAAGCCGTTGGGGAGGCGGAAATGAGCGTGCCCAAAAGGCTGGAGCGCTTCCTCCTCAGGCAGAAGCCATTGGGGAGGGGAGAAACAGCGCTTCCTCCTCAGGCAGAAGCCGTTGAGGGAGGGGAGAAGCAGCGCTTCCTCCTCAGGCAGAAGCCGTTGTGGGAGGGGAGAAAGCGCTTCCTCCTCAGGCAGAAGCCCTTGGGAGAACGAGCGCTTCCTCCTCAGGCTGAAGCCGTTGGGGCGGGCAGGAAATGAGCTCTTCCTCCTCAGGCAGAAGCAGTTAGGAGTGGGGAGAAACAAGTGTGTTCTACTCAGGCAGAAACGGGGGCAGGGAACAGCGCCCAAAAGGCTGGAGCGCTTCCTCCTCAGGCTGAAGCCGTTGTGGGGAGGGGGGAGAAACGAGCGCTTCCTCCTCAGGCTAAAGCCGTTGGGGGGAGGCGGGAAATGAGCGCGCCCAAAAGGCTGGAGCGCTTCCTCCTCAGGCTGAAGCCGTTGGGGGGAGGTGGGAGAAACGAGCGCTTCCTCCTCAGGCTGAAGCCGTTGGGGGGAGAGGGAAATAAACGCGCCCAAAAGGCTGGAGCGCTTCCTCCTCAGGCGGAAGCCGTTGTGGGGGGGGGGGGAGAGAAACAAGCGCTTCCTTCTTAGGCTGAAGCCATGGGGTAGGGGAGAAACGAGGGCGCCCAAAATCCCCGAGGAACTTCGATTAACAAACTTGCGGCAACCTGGAGCCGGCAGCCACTTGGAACTCGGGAGGGCACCCCGCGGAGGCACGCTCTGGCACTACTGCGATGTGGGGGCCCTCAAGGGCGCCGGCGGGGTCGGGTAAGCGCGGGGAGAGAATCCTGGGAGAAGCATGTTCCCCGGTGGAAGCAGGGACCAAAAGGCGGGAAGACCAAGCACGCGGGTTCTTCTCCCGCGGCAGCTGTACCTCGCAACCCTGCATCGCAAGCTCTGTGGCTGGAGCTGAGGGACGACGTCGAGGAGCACAGCGCTGCTCCTCTGGGGTCACATTCGCTTTCCCTCCTAAACTGGAATGGATCATTAGACTCAGGCACAGGCTGTGTGTGTTCATGTGAATGCTGTTGTTGATGGAGGAAGTGGTGCCTTCCTGGCTGCTTGTATTGCTTTCCTAAAACCACCACGCATAAGCTACCTCAAACACCCCTCCTCCTCTTCCTGACCTGTGAGTTGCCAAGAATTCAATCTGGAATCGCTCAGTTGAATCTTCACCTCAGAGCTGACAAGGTAGTTTACAGTATTGAGATATTGATACGTTGACCATCATTTGTGTTGTAAATGTTGTACCTTGATGAATGTATCTTTTCTTTTATGTACACTGAGAGCATATGCACCAAGACAAATTCCTTGTGTGTACAATCACACTTGGCCAATAAAATTCTATTCTATTCTCAGACTTCCGGTTTGGCACCGTAGGTGATGGCGGTGATCTTTACGATCACCAACCTCTGGATTATGTGGAATCGCTAGGACAGCTTAAATCTGCTGTCCAGTGGTTCGGAAAACCCCCTCTTCGGGAGAAGGAGAAGGTGGTGAGCTGAGGGCAGAGGTTGAATTTCCCTAAAGCCCCTGAGAAAAAAGGGGTTTGAAGGGTTAAGTTCCCTCCAGTAACCCGAAGTGCTCCAGATCCAAGGATTCTTCTGCTTTGGCGGAACCAATCACCACGACCAAACGCCGAGATTTATTTTGGACAATAAAGGATTATACCGGACAGAACGAAAGTGGGAGAACTTTATGCAAGTAGCCAAGCCGATTCCCCGATACTTTGTAACAAGCTTGAAAACAGTAAAAAAATGGAGGCGAATTGTTAACAAGTTAACGAGTGGAAAGCGAAAGTGATACTTTCAGCATTTGCCGTCTGCAGTTGGTAATTTGCATGTTACTTGCTGCTTTTACTCTTTAACTCTTTGCTGCCTGCTGATAGAATCTAGGGGAGATTTTTAAATACTGCTTTAAAAGACTGTGTTTCTTAGAGGTTAAGAAGATTTAAAGTGAATATTAAGTTGGAAATAAATAAATAAATAATTTTATAGAAGATGGCAGCCAAACAATTAAAGTCTACTGTAACAAAGAGCTCTGGAACTTTATCAGCTGGTGCCTCTCCAGCTCATACAGCAGAGACTAGAACATTGAATTTAGAGGCTTACAAGAGAACTTAAAAGGCTTTATAGAAGAAAAATTTAAAGTAATAACTGATGAGATGTCTGAAATGAAAGAGCAGATATCAGAAATTCAAGTGGGAAATAAAGAAGTTAAAGAAGGATTTGTAATGGCAGTACAAGTTTGGCAACGAATGTGATTTTATTGGAAGAGGAGGTTGAAGAAATTAAGCAACATAATTTAAAATTAGAAAATAAAATGGATGAATTTCAAAGTAAAATGGAAAAACAGAGGATGAAATAGTTTTGATACAATATAGAAATATGGAATTTGCTCTTAGAATTCGAGGTTTGAAAGAAAATAAGGAAGAGAATTTAAGGAAATTTTTCTGAAGTATTTGCTGAGATATTAGCAGCTCGTCCAGCAGATGTGGCTTATCAAATTGATAAAATATATCGTGTGAATTCTGATAGCAAGGCAAAAAAGTTGCCAAGGGATGTTGTTATTTATTTTACAAACAGAACAGTGAGAAATCAGATTTTGCAAGCTTCATATAAGGGGGAGAAGATTCAGATTGCTGGTCAAGATATTTTGATATTAAAGGAAATTCCACCAAAAATGTTAAGGGCTAGGAAGGAATTTGCCTTCCTGGTGAATGAACTTAAAGAACATCAGATTGAATATAGATGGGATATTCCAACTGGTATAATAGTATATTATGCAGGGAAAGTACATCGTTTCAATACGGTTGGAAAAGCAAGAGAATTTTATGTTGAGGTATTAAAAGTTGGAAGTCTTCCCCCATTGGAAGTTAGAAGAAGGGAGGCTGAAGTGAAAGAAAGAGAAGTGAAGCAGGTACAAGAACAGATTGTGATGGAAGAAGATTTATTACAAGTGTTGGAAATACCTACGACGGGTTTAGATTCAAAAGAACAAAGGCTGACAAGAGCTGCTGCTAAACGCAAGGAACAAGAGATGAAGGCACAACAACAACTGGCAACTACTACAACGGAAACAGTGGGAGGAGCAAGGCCTAAAGTAAAATGTGATCTGCGGCTGGTGTTCCAAAAGTTTCCTTCAGCCGATAATGGCAATTAAACTATTATCTTGGAATGTTAATGGCCTGAATTCACCGCAGAAGAGAAGGAAAGTATTTCATTATTTGAAACAATTTAAAAATGACATTACCTGTTTACAAGAAACACATATTAGATCTTGCTAAATGTTGGAGATGCGATTGTGAAGATGCTACTTATTACCATATATGGTGGACTTGTAAAAAGTTAAAGCATTTTGGATTAAAGTATGGTGGATCATGCAGAATATTTTGAAAAGAAGATTAAGTTTACTCGCAGTTCTTTCTACTAGGAATAATTATGGACTATACAGCTATAGAGACTAAATTGATTTTGAACTTAATAACAGTCAAGACTTTTGATTGCTCAGTATTGGAAGAAAGAAGAATTACCTACAATCGAAGAATGGACACTCAAAGTATCAAATCTGGCAGAGATGACAAAATCTCCGCTTACTTGAAAGACTATACACTAGAAAATATATTTTAGAATGGAAAATGTGGATTGATTATATTTAAAATAAGTATCAGATAAAAAATATCGAATAGCATATGAGTAAATTTAGGAAATATTTTGTATTAGATATATTTTTGAAGGAGAGGAATTGAGAGTGTGACTAAGTGTGGTGTGACTAGAGATTATAATTTAGGAATTATTTTGGATTATGATTGTTAGTTTTGATACCCTGCATTTTGTTCTGGGAAGTCGGGTGGGGGTGGGGGGGTAAGGGGAGGGAATTGGGGGTTTGGTAGAGATGGAGTGATGGTTAATGTACAGGGATTATTGAAGAAATATAATTAATGTAGGGTCGGGTCTGCATAGTTACCATTTTAGAACGGTGAGGAGGAGAAAAGAGAGTAGGAGGTAGGAAAGAGGAGAAGAGGAAGGAAGAGGGATAGTAGAGGAGAAGGAAGGTGTAGGGTGGAGGAGGAGCGGATGTAGATAAGAGAAGGAGAGGAAGGTTTGGAAAGTAAAGAAGGTAGAAGAGGAAGAGTGTTAAAAGGGTGGTGGTGACTGCAAGCGACTAATTGTATATAACTGTACATTGGATGAATTATTTGATATGATTGTAAAATAAAACTTTTATAAAAAAAAAATTTTATTCTATTCTATTCTATTCTGTATTCTATTCTATTCAAGAATTCTTGATGAATGTATCTTTCTTTAACACTGAGAAATAAAGACAAATTCTTGTGTGTCAATCACATTAATAAAGAATTATTCTATTCTATTCTATTCTATTATGATGTAGAAATAATCATTTCAGAGAATGGATTTTTTGGGAGGAGCTAAATTATTCTGAAAAGATGAGAACTTATGATGAGTTTCAGCTGGCTCCATAAACTGCAGAAAAACAATTAAGAAACTGGTGCAAGCTGGCTGAATCCACCAGCCTGAGGACTCTAAGGAAAGTAAAATGGAAGGCTCATTTGTACTTTCCCTCCAGAGCCCTGGGCAGCAGTGGGCAAGCATCCAATCCAGCCCTCGAGCATTGGGATTCCTCAGCCCAGCCCAGCCCAGCCCAGCCCTGCTTCCCCAAGGGGGCTTCCATTTACCTCAAGACTGCTGATGCCACCAAGGGGCAAGGCCAGGTGAAGAGACAATGCTGGACGACACAGAGACCAGGCCAGACAGCAAAGACACGAGGCTGAGCACTGAGGTGAGAGACCTGGTGAAGACCAGTACACACATTGCTTGCAAATTCAAGTCCCACCAGCCCAAGGTTGATTCATCCTTTATAAGGTAGGTAAAATGAGACCCAGATTGTTGGCAATAAAAGTTGACTTTGTATATAATATACAAATGGATGAACACTATTGCTTAACAATGTAAGCCGCCTGAGTCTTATATAGGATATAAACAAAATAAAAGAGATGTAGGCTAGGCAAAGTGGCTGGTCGGGGCCGAACAAGTCTGCCTGGCAACAGCTGCATTGTTAGCCTGTAGTCTTTAGCCTGACATATTCAGGCCTTGCTAAAGTGCTCAGCCTCACCCTATGCTTCATTTCTGCACAGCTCTGTTGGGATGAAAAAGCTTAGAGCTTTGTTTTTGCAAGTGCACGTGCCCACTGGAATGGGGTGAGCCGGGCCAGGCTAAAGGAACGCTGGCTAGTCCCTTTAATTTTCCAGGATCTAGACTTGAACACTGGGCCCTATCTAACAAAATGAAATTCAATGTAGAGAAAAGCCAAGTATTACACTTAGGCAAGAAAAACCAAACTACACATATAGATTGCATGAAACCAGACTTAATAGCAGTAACTGTGAGAGGGATCTTGGAGTCTTAGTGGACAACCAGCTAAATATGAGCCAGCAATGTGTAGCTGCTGCCAAAAAAGCCAATGGAATCCCAAGTTGCATTAACAGAAGGATACAATCAAGATCAAGTGAAGTACTAATACCACTTTATAAAGCCGTAGTAAGACCATACCTAGAGTACTGCATCCAGTTTTCCACACTATAAAAAAGATTTTGAGATGTCTAGAAAAAGTACAGAGCAACCAGGATGATTAGGGGACTGGAAACTAAAACATGAAGAACGGTTACAGGAACTGGGCATGGCCAGTGAAGAGAAGGTCCAGGAAAGACATGGTAGCAGTGTTTCAATATTTGAGGGGCTGCCAAAAGAGAGGAAAGGGTCAAGCTATTTTCCAAAGCACCTGTAGTCCAGACAAGGAATAATGGATGGAAACTGACCAAGGTGAGATTCAACCTGGAAATAAGGAGGAATTTTCTGACAGTGAGAACAATCAATCAATGGAACAGAAGTTGCCTTCAGAAGTTGTGGGAGCTTCATCGCTGGAGGCTTTCAAGAAAAGTTCGGATTGCCATTTGTCAGAAATGATGTAAGGTCTCCTTCCGTGTGTGTGTGTGTGTGTGTGTGTGTGTGTGTGTGTGTGTGTGTGTGTTTGTGTGTGTTGTACTAGATGGCCTGCAACTGTGTTAATCTAATCAACCAAACAATTAGTTACATTCTAAAGCCTTCCTGTCTTTCCCAAGAGCCACGGTTTCCTTGGCCAGAGTACAAATCCAAGGGTAAATCTGTTGATTTCCCCACCTAACTGGCAGGCTTCCCTGGTTGTGTTGACAGGATGATCACCTATTTTACTGGAACTGCAGATCAATTTTAATCCTCCCCCCTCCACAAACTGTCAATAGACCTGAGGATGAACATTGCTATTATCACTGAAACGTGGTGAGATGGAACCCACAATTATATTACTAAAAGGATATAATTTGTTCAATAGAAACAGATCCAACAAAAGAGTAGCAATAGTTTTATGTATGCGTAGTATGTAAAGACGTATGTATGTAAAAAATTACTACAGGTAGTCCTTGACTTACAACAGTTCATTTAGTGACTGTTCAAAGTTACAACGGCACTGAAAAAAGTGACTTATTAACATTTTCCACAGCTATGACCTTTGTAGCATCCCCAAGATCATGTGATCAAAATTGGCACCAGATGCTTGGCAATGGGTGTAGTAATCAGGGTCCAGGCATTTGCAAGGTGCAAAGATGTCTCACTGCCTGAGGCTTTATTTACAGTTTTACAAGCAGAAAAAAATAACCAGCAAAATTTTTATTGGTAGATTCTTCTCAAGATACCAACATTTTGTGGCTCAGGGCTAAGACAGCTCTTGTCTAAAGATAATGGTTTGAATCTAGTGCTGCCTTCATGACTCATTAGTCCCAGCTCCAACAGCAGTTTCAAAAGCACATATGTAGAAAAATAGGGACCATGATAAGGTAACATTCTGAGGCGTTGAGTCATCTGGCCATGAGGTGATCTTACAGCTGGCTTTGAACAGATGAGCAGCCTCTTAGGACTACTTGTGAGCAAAGATACCAACCACTGATGATGAACATGATGTAATGCAGACCAGAGCCAGAATGAGATAAACAGACATGTGAAATGTGCATCTGAGTGTTTGCTGACAGCCTGATACACAACATTTACCTCTACAAACTGGGTCATATTTATGACCGTTGCTGTGTCCCAAGGTCATATGATCATCTTTGGCAACCTTCTGACAAGCAAAACCAACAGGGAAGCCAGATTGACTTAACAATCTTGTTACTAACTTATCAACTGCAGTGATTCCCTTAACGATGGCAAGAAATGTAAAACTGGGCAAATGTCACTTAACAAATGCCTCGCAACAACGGACATTTTGGGCTCAGTTGTGGTAAGTCAAGGACTACCTGTATAGCTGCACAGAAATTATATATGTATGTAGAACAGAACAGAACAGAACAGAACAGAATAGAATTTTTGATTGGACACACAAGGAATTTGTCTTGGTGCATATGCTCGCAGTGTACATAAAAGAAAAGATACGTTCATCAAGAATTCTAAGGTACAGCACTTAATGATAGTCATAGGGTACAAATAGGCAATCAGGATACAATATCAATATAAATTGTAAGGCTACAAGCAACAAAGTTACAGTCATACAGTCATAAATGGAAGGAGATGGGTGATGGGATGAGAAGATTAATAGTAGTGCAGTATGTATGTAAAGAATTACTACAGCTACATGGAAATACATGATGTCAGGGACGAAAGCCTTCAAAGTATTTGGATGAATATTGAGGGAAAAAGAAATGTCATTGCTATAGGTCTGTACTATAGACCACTCAACCAAGTAGAGGCAATAGATGAACTTTTTGCTAATCAGCTAGCCGAGGTATGCAGGAAACACCAATGCAGTATTGGGGAGACTAACTACCCTGACATCAGCTCTAATCCTAACCCTTACCCTCATATCCTGGAAATAAACTTTCAACTCCTACCCTCAGAACGATACTATAGAGCACTGCACACCAGATAACTAGATACAAGAACAGTTTTTCCCCAAACGCCATCACTCTGCTAAACAAATAATTCCCTCAACACTGTCAAACAGTTTACTAAGTCTGCACTAATATTAATCTTTTCATCGTTTCCATTACCCATCTCCATCAACTTATGACTGTATGACTGTAACTTTGTTGCTTGTATCCTTACAATTTATATTGATCTTGTTTCCTGATTGCTTATTTGTTCCATATGACTATCATTAAGCGTTGTACCTTAGAATTATTTATGAATGTATCTTTTCTTTTATGTACACTGAGACCATATACACCAAGTCAAATTCGTTGTGTGTCCAATCACACTTGGCCAATAAAAAATTCTATTCTATCAACTGGGAAACACACTCTGCCATGAATTGGATATTGAATAGGTTCCTGATATGCCTGGCTGACAACTTTTATCATTCAAAAGGTAGAGGAGGGAATTAGAGGATCAGCTCTGAAATTCTTATTAACAGATGAAATGATAGAGGGGGGTTAAGAGGCAGGAACTTTGGGAGAGAGTGACCAAGTTGTACTGGAATTCTTTATAATGATGTAGGTAACTGAACAAAGTCAGACTGGTGTTTTAGACTTTTAAGACAGCTACTTCAACAAACTAAGAAAGAACTTAGGAAGGATTCCATGGATGGAAATCCTAAAAGGAAAAACGGGACCGCCTACCAAAACAGCCTCCCATCGATGTGGTACAGGATCCTTACTGTCAGTTAAACAATGTACTGGCAAGGAGGATTCTCTGTCTTGTTGGAATGAGTTGCCTCAAAAATGATTGGCTTACAGTGAGCTGGACTCTTTTATTCCATCAGCAGTAGCCTAAAAAGTAGTTTTAATTGGGGAATTTTATTATTATTGTTAGAGTATTTGCCACAAATTATATTAATTTTTACTGAATTTGTATTTATTGTGCACACTGGCTGTGTTGAGTCCTTGGGAGAAGGCATACAACTCAATTATAAATTAAATTCAATTTGGATCTTGGGGAAACTGCCAACATCATAGTGGAAGATAAACAAGAGACCCAAGACAAGACCAGCATGGTTGCGCAAAGAGCTTTCCGACTAATTGAGGAACAAAAAGGACAAGTATGAAAAAGGGAAATGTAATGTATCTTTAAGAGTTGTGGAGGGAAAACTGAGCGGGAAAAAGCACGTTGCTGATTGGGTGAAGCCTCTGGCTAAACTGTATATAAAGAGAGGGTTTTCCCAGCCCGCGTTGCTGGGTTCACCATATAGTAAAGAGCTGTTGTCACTATCCTGGTCTCCTGCCTCGTTATTGCCCGAATCCAACACTGGCGACGAAGGTGGGATCTCGAGGCTAAGAGCGCCAGGAAAAGAGCTGAACTCACCAGGAAGACGCGAACCCAGCAAACAAGGGCGGAAAGCAGCGATGTCCGGCTACACACCGCCAGCGCCATTCGACCCAGCTAAGGAAAAATGGGGGTCATACATGGCTCGTTTCGAGTGTTTCCTCGAGGCGAACGAACTTCAAGGAGTTTCAGACAACAGGAAACGAGCGTATTTCCTGAGCCACTGCGGTCCAGAAGTTTTCGACACCGCAGAATCCCTGGCGGAGCCAACGCCGGTACAGTCGGTACCGTGGCAAACTCTGCAGACTTTATTGAAAGCCCATTATGCACCAATGCCGTCCAAGTATGTGCAACGGTTCGAATTCGGGGAGCGCAGACAGCAAGAGGGCGAGTCTATCAGCGCATACATGGCCGCCCTGAGGAAAGCCTCAAAACATTGCGAGTACCGAGACTTGGATGAGGCATTGCTGGAGCAACTCATCCGCGGGGTCAGGGACATCCGTTTGCGGAGGCGGCTGCTGTCTAAAAGCAACCTAACGCTGGCAAACGCCTTGGACGAAGCCAGGGCTCATGAGATGTCTACCCAAGCGGCGGAAACCCTACAAAAGCCGCTCGCACCAACGGCTGGTGCGAAATCAACCCCGGTCCACAACGAGGAGATCCAGGCTGAGGCGGACGGTGAGGAAGAGGAAGAGGAAGGAGTCTTCCACACCGGGAGGCCGGAGAAAGAAGACCGGGGTGACTGCGCGAGTTGCGGAGGGCAACACCAATGACAACAATGCAGATTTAAGGATGCAACTTGTCGGCGGTGCGAAAGGAAGGGGCACCTAGCACAGGTCTGTCGAGCACCCCAACCTTCCCGCCAAAAATTCAAACTGACTAACCAGAGCACGGGAACAGCGAAGCGGCCCGTGATTGGTCAATTCAAAAAAGGCGCGAAGTTGAATCACACTGTCGTGAGAGTGGGTCACGCAGCAACACGCCTAGAGAAGAAAATCTTTACGAAAACAAAGATTGAGGGGGTGCCGTGCCGATTGGAGGTGGACACCGGCTCAGCGATCACGATCATGTCCTGGGACACTCTCGTAAAAGCCTTACCCGCCATCGCAAAGCGCAAGCTGAAAACACAGAAATTAAGGATTCAAGACTACCAAGGGAATCGCATCCCTGTTCGAGGGGTAACGTCCGTCCACGTCGAGTATGGACAATACAAGAAAACTCTGCCCATCACCATAGTCGATGGGACCCTGCCAAGCTTGTTGGGACTGGATTGGTTCCGAGCATTGGGCATGGGAGTGACTGGAATCTTCAGAAACGAAGTCAACCTCAAAGACGCACTCATGAAGGAATTTGGGGACATTTTCAGAGACTGCCTGGGCAAGTACACGGGGTACAAGTTGCCCCTATCCGTCTAAAGGCTAGGAGGGTCCCGTTCGCCCTAAAGCCCAGGATTGACCGGGAACTGGACAAGCTAGTAAACCAGGGAATTCTAGTGCCAGTTGACCATGCTAAGTGGGAGACCCCTATAGTCACCCCAGTCAAACCGGACGGGTCGGTCCGAATTTGCGCTGACTATAAGGCAACGCTTAACAAAGCGTTGCAAAGAGTCTTACCCGTCCGGTGGTACAGCACTTACTGCACTCAATGGGGCAAGGGCAAGTTTTTGCCAAGCTAGATTTGGCCCAAGCCTATCAACAGCTGCCCGTAGATAGCAGCACAGCCGAAGCGCAGACAATTGTGACTCACAGAGGGGCTTTTAAGTGTACCCGGTTACAGTTTGGGGTTAGTGTGGCTCCAGGGTTATTTCAGAACCTAATGGAGCGGCTATTGCAGGGACTACCAGGGGTGGTACCATACTTTGACGATGTACTGGTATCCGCTGAGAATCTAGAGGAATTAGGGGTAAGGCTGCGAAAAGTTTTGGGCATTTTCCGGTCTGCCGGTCTCACAGTTAAACTGAACAAATGCCAGATCGGGGTTGAATCAGTGGAATTCCTAGGCTACCGGCTAGACAGAAAAGGGATTCACCCCACTGAAAGCAAAACGGGCCATCATCAGGAAGGCCCCGGTTCCAAAGAACAAAGCGGAGTTGCAGGCATTCTTAGGTCTGGTCAATTTCTGCGGTATTCTTAAGGAATAAGGCAACAGTAGCCGAGCCGCTTCATAAACTACTAGCAAAGACGGCTGCATGGTCTTGGGGAAAGGCGGAAGCTAGGGCATTCGAAGGGGTAAAGAATCTCCTATCGAGTGATAGCCTCCTTATCCAATACAATGGCACGCTGCCATTAAGGTTAAGCTGCGATGCATCTCCCTATGGGGTGGGGGCTGTGCTCAGCCACAGGTTGCCAAATGGCACAGAAGCCCCTATTGCATACTACTCCCGAACCATGTCATCAACTGAAAGGAATTATAGCCAGCTTGATAAGGAAGCCTTGGCTATAGTCTCAGGAGTAAAGAAATTCCATGAATATGTATTTGGTCGTGATTTCGAAATCATCACGGACCATAGACCTTTGTTAGGACTGTTGGCAGGCGACCGCCCAACGCCTGTGGCACTTTCGCCCAGACTGACCAGATGGACTATCTTCCTGGCGGCGTATTCTTACAAATTACTACACCGGCCAGGGAAGGAATTAGGGCATGCAGACGCCCTGAGCAGATGCCCGTTACCAGAGACTATCGAAGACCCCACTCCGGGGACACCAGTTCTGCTAATTGACTCTCTGGACTCTGGCCCAGTCACATCCAAAGAGGTGGCTCGGGCCTCGTACAAGGACATTACAATAAGGACTGTAATTGGTTGGGTACAAAGAGGTTGGCCCGCTGCGCCGGGCGAGCGGTTTAAAGAATTTGTAAAAAAACGTGGGGAACTCTCAGCTCAAGGGGGGTGCTTGCTATGGGGGGATCGAGTGGTGATCCCGGAGAAATTGAGGGAAAAGGTATTGGAGCTCCTTCACGAAGGCCACCCAGGGATCGTGAGAATGAAGGGTCTAGCGAGAAGCTATGTGTGGTGGCCCTTAATGGATACGGAAATTGCTGAAAGGGTAGGGAAATGCCAGGCCTGCCAGGAGTCCAGACCGCTACTAGCGGCCTCAATTCGGGATTGGGAGAGACCCCAGGGCCCTTGGACTAGGATCCATATTGATTTTGCCGGCCTCTTCCACGGCCAAACCTTTCTGGTAGTCGTCGATGCCTACTCCAAATGGCTGGAAATCATTCTCATGAGATCCATGACAGCCGAGGCTGTGATTTCAGTCCTCGGCACCTATTTGTAACCCACGGGTTGCCCGACTTTAGTCTCCGATAACGGCCCGCAATTCACGGCAATCCAGTTTGAGGGTACTTGCAGAGGAGGGCATCCGACATGTCCTCTCGGCGCCTTTCCACCCTGCGACGACGGCCTTGCAGAACGTTTCGTTCGGGCGCAAAGGAAGCATTGTCCAGAATCAGGCCAGGCGATTGGCAAACAAAATCGATACATTCCTAGCAGTCCAACACAGAACCCCTGTGTAACAACTGGCAGCCAGCCCGGCAGAACTATTAATGGGTAGAAACTTAGGTGCCCACTAGACCGCGTTTAAACCCAAACTACACACCAGACGGGTACAAAGGGCTGCAGTAAAACAAGAGGGATGGCAATAGGCGACCTAGTATGGGCACACAACTACAGCGGCGAGCCCGACCTGGTTAGCAGGAAAATCCTAGAAATAACAGGACCAAAATCATATCTAGTAGAGATAGAGGATGGCGGGTATGGAAAGCATACATAGACCAAATAAGGAAACGCATAACCGGTAAATCAGAATCAGATGAAACAGGCCCTGACTATCAAACGTTTGAATCCACAGCTGAATCAAACCCGGGGCAAACGCGGGACTTATCTGAGTTCCAGGAGGTCCAGCGACGCCAACCGGTTCCTCCTGAAAACAGCAGGGACGACTCTGCAAATAATCCAGGGCCGGATGGCCTAGAGGAGGAGCTGAGAGGAACAAACAGTCCCTCCGGTCAGCTCGACTCACTCCCAGAAAATGAATTGCGCAGGTCCGAAAGAGTCAGGAGACGCCCAGTCTACTTGCGTGATTACGTTGAAAAATAAGATCTTAATTCTATGTAAATATTGGTAAAGTGCTTTCTGGGAGGGAAGGAGTGTAATGTATCTTTAAGAGTTGTGGAGGGAAAACTGAGCGGGAAAAAGCACGTTGCTGATTGGGTGAAGCCTCTGGCTAAACTGTATATAAAGAGAGGGTTTTCCCAGCCCGCGTTGCTGGGTTCACCATATAGTAAAGAGCTGTTGTCACTATCCTGGTCTCCTGCCTCGTTATTGCCCGAATCCAACAGGAAAGAAGGGCATATAATCTCGAATAAAATACCAGCAAATATCCAAAATCTGCAAATCGGAAAGGTTAAAGGTTCAGAATGAACTAAGACTTGCGAATTTTTTTTTTTTGCCAAAATTAAGAAGTTTCGTTTAGTCTTTTAAGACATAAGAAGAAAATCAAGAAAATGACAGATTCACTAATGGAAGAATATAGCAAGATGGTGATGGGGCAGAAAGCGGAACTGCTTAATTCCTTCTTTGTTTTCTCATGAAAGGAAAAAAAAATAGTCCAGACTAACAAAAGCAGCACTGTGGGAGACAGTACAGGAATGCAACTCAAAACAGGCAAAGAATTTGGGAAACTTTCATATCCCCTGCTTCACAGCTTCTTTCCACTTAGCCATTACACAAGGAACAAAGTCTGTCTCTCTCTCTCACTCACTCTCTCTCTCTCTCTCTCTCTCTCTCACACACACACACACACAGATATACCAATCATGTTTGTGAGCACACTGGCCCACATTAAAAATGAAATGCTCATGATTGCTCTCAAAAGAATATATATTTTCTCATACACATGTATAACACACATATACACATGATACACACACACACAAGAGATTGCACAACCGTTTATCTGAAATGGTTTTGGGTTTCTTGCCTGAGCAGGAGGTTGGACTAGAAGACCTCCAAGGTCCCTTCCAAATCTGTTATTCTATTCTACTAAATGAACTGTTGTTAAGTCAAGGACTACCTGAATTTTGATGCACCCAAAAAGTTGGAAGTCTGCTTTTTTTTTCTTTTTTTGTCCCTTTACCGCTCCCTTTTTTTCTCACTTTCCTACTTATACCTCTCCCGTTTTTCTGCGGTCTTTATTTCTGTGTCTTATATTGAGACAAAGTTTAATAAAGCTCACAGAAGCATTGGCTGAAATGATTGTTATACTGTATTAGGAAAGCTGGTGGAAAGCTTGTATGTCTTCTTTTGTAACTGTATGTAAGAGAAAAACAGAGCAACACATGTCACTGTGAGATTCCAGTTTTTGAGTTTTGGGGTTTGAAGGTATAAAAAAACCCAGCTGTAAACCACTAGGACCAGATTACAGAGGCTTCAAAGGAAACTTCCCCGGATCCTCGTTCTGTGCAGAATAAAGTTGTGTTGTTTCAGTCTCCACCTTGGTGTCCTCTTTTGGCCTTGAACATTGGCAAGGACCCACTGTTGTGCTGGGAAATCAGAACTGTCCCCGGTCCTGGGTTTTCTTCCTGCAGAGAGGCAGTCAGCAACCAGAGGCAAAGAGGGAACAGCTCATATTTTTCAGCTCAGCTTCGCAGCCAGCCTCTCTCTTTAATATTATGGGGGAAAGCTGGCAATGTGGAAAAAACCTCTTCCTTCTCCTTCTGCTGTCTGTCCTCAGGACCACTGTAGCTGCTCCTGCCCCCAAACTGTAAGTCGATTTCTTCAGGCTACTTCCCTTTCTGTCTACTTTGGCCGGGAAAGATTTAGGCTTTAAATTCTGCTGTTTTATTTTTAAAGTAAGCATCTCTCAGTCCAGGATTTTCAAAAGGAAATTTAAGGAGGAGCGATGCCCCAGAGATAGTTGGTGGGGGCGGCAGCAAAGGGAGGCAGAACTTCTTTTTAAAAATATGCAGCTGTAAGATTTATGGAGCTTCTCAGTCATCGAGGTCATGGTTGTCCCAAAGGCGTTCCTTCAAGAGGCATCTGAACTTTCTGGGGGTTTTGTTTTTTTTTGAAGATGTTTCACTTTTCATCCAAGAAGCTTCTTCAGCTCAGAGCGGAAGAGAACGAGAAGCGAAATGTCTTCAAAGAAAAAACAGAAAGTTCAGTTGCCTCTTGAAAAAGCAACTTTGGGACATCTGTGAGATTAGTTTTCATTTTGGCTTTGGGCACTGAGGTGGCATTAGGAGGTAGAGGAATAGCCATCTTATTTATTTAACTGAGAAGGGACCCCATAGAATGCATGGAGCGTAATATACAGGATATACTCTTTGAGGGAGATGGGTGGTTCAGAAATGTGAACAATAAATAAGTAAAAATAACATAAAATAATGCTAGACAAGACCAGTCCTTTCCTGAAAATGGAAGGATCATTACTGCAACATATATTTAGTGCTTATTTTAAAGAGAGTAGTTTCATTTTATGTCCACTGAGAGCATATGCACCAAGACAAATTCCTTGTGTGTCCAATCACACTTGGCCAATAAAATTCTATTCTATTCTATTCTATTCTATTTTATTCTATTCTATTCTTTGTTTCCCATCTATTGATCCTTCCTTCCCTCCCTCCCTCCCTTTGAAGAGGTTCCTAGGAGCACTTACGAATTAATATGAATATGGTCTGGACTTTTGCAAAGACTAAATTGCTCATTGACAGACAAACAGGTGCATCTTTCCGTTTTACAAGTACTGAGAAGAAAGAAACCCTTGAGAACATCCAGTCTATTCCTTGGCTCAGGGCAAGAATTCAAATTTTAAGATACAGTTTCCAGTTGAAATATGCTTTCCTGAAAACTAAAACCATTAGTTCCTAATGACAGAAAAGATCCCAGTCAGGAATTTAAAGGTGCTGTCATCTAACCTGGTCATTTTTCAAGGCTAAAAATACTCAGCTCCAATTGGCACATGCCAAATCTGGCCCTTGGCTTCATTGCAGTGCTGGCTAATATTTAATTTGTGTATCTTTTGGGGAAGAGAATTTTTATGTTTTGATCTTGTGATGAGATGAGATTGAATTATGTCACTTGTCCATTTGAAAGTCATTGGTTTGTAGTTGTTTAATTTTTTTCAATAAGTGTGACTTCTCCCAAGTTCTTGGATTGTCTTGTGATCTTCATAGTGTGGTTGCAATTAACAATTTCATTAACCATTTTGACCCAAGAATTAATCTTAACTAGTTTGAACTATCTCTCCTTTTGTTTTTCTTCCTGATCTATGCAAGAGATCCCGTTGGCCTGCATCAGGCTGGCCTGTCTCCTTCTGTCATTACTTTTTACAATGCTCAGATCCTTTTGTTCACTGACAGTGTGAGAACTCTTTCCCCTTCCATACATACAAATATATATACCATATACCATGTTTTCCTGAAAATAAGACCTAAGTGGAAAATAAGCCCTAACATGAATTTTCAAGAAGCTTGTAATATAAGCCCTATGCCAAAAATAAATTTCAGTTAAGCTCATCAGCCAGATGGATATATTTAGTACCATATTTCCCCCATAAAATGCCCTAACCAGAAAATAAGCCCTCATGTGTCTTTTGGAGCAAAAATTAATATAAGACCAAGTCTTATTTTCAGGGAAACAAAGGTACACACACACAGTCATATTTGTGAGCACACTGACCCACGTTAAAAATGAAATTCTATTGCCTGCTCTCAAAAGTATATATTTTCTCATATACATACATAACACACATGTATACATTACTCTCTCTCTCTCTCTCTCCCTCTGTAAATAGCATGCTATATGTAGCCCTTAATCGTACTATGTCTACATGGAGGGAAGTAAGCAGTAGGGTACCACAAGGTTCCATTTCAGGGCCGGTACTCTTCAATATCTTCATAAATGACTTAGATGAGGGAATAGAAGAATAGAACTCATCAAATTTGCAGATGATAATAAGCTGGCAGAAATAGGCAACACCCTAGATCAGGGGTCCTCCAACTTTTTAAACAGGCGGCCAATTCACAGTCCCTCAGACTATTGGAGGCCCGAACCGGCTGGGTGGGTGTGGCTAGGTGATCATGTGACTCGATGGGTGTGGCTAGGTGGTCATGTACTGGTTGGGCATGGCCAATTTAACACTCCATTAAATAATACACACAAATTAAACTTTACTTTGTTTTGCTTCTGGGGGTGTTTTATTTGCTTTTATTGGCATGTTGCTCTTTTGGTTGATTTCTTTTTACTAGATTGTTTTAAGTTGTTTAGGAGTCTAGTGGTCTACTTCAGGAAACACAGTTTTGCAGAAATTCTTCTCAGCCCCAAGGAGCTTACAATCAATGAGTCACTCTCTCTCTCTCTCTCTCTCTCTGTGTTTGTCTCTTGTCTCTCTCTCTCTCTCTTTCTCCCTTTCCTTTCCACTATTTGACCCCCCTGGAGAAATTAAAATTTCAAGTACAACTAAAGTTGAAAAGCAAATGGGGGTTGGAAGATAAACCAGGACATGGAATGCTCGATGGGTACAGAGATGAGACTGGTTCCTGGGGTATCTTCTTCAGTCCTGGCAGTGCCCTGGGATACCTCTTTGAATTCCATTCCATTCCTTTCTATTTCCATTCCATTCCATCCTATTCCCATTCCCACTCCATCCTATTCCTATTGCTATTCCCATTCCATTCTCTCCTATTTCCATTCCATTCTATTCTATTTGCATCGCGGCAGTCTCAATCTGCTTTTTGGCTGCCCCAGAACTTCCTCTGCACATGCCGGACATGCGCAACAGGCTCAGTCAAGGGCTCTACGCATCTGGCAGGCAGAATTGGACCAGGCAGGCATCGCATGGAGTGGATCTGGCGAGGAAGCCCCAAGGTGGGGGCTTAGCGGCACTGATCTGCTGGCCAGCCAGCTCTATCTGCCTTCATCTCCGGAGGTGAAGACAGCTGACCTCCTTCAGGAGCAGACAGTCTCGCCAGCCACTGGTCTGGGACTGCTGAGCACTGACTGGGAGGATTGGCAGACAAGCGGTGTCGGAGGGGGGAAGCCACCTCCTCCGCCTACAGTAGCACTCTGCCAGCCAAAAACAGGGCGTGCAGAGGCCTCCTGGGGCCTCTGTGCACCCATTTTTTGCCTCCCCCACCTCCAGTTGCACTCTGCCAGCCAAAAAGGGGCATGTGAAGGCCTTCCAGGGCCTCCACACATTCCATTTTTGGCAGGGGTGAAATCTAAAAATTTTCCCTACCGGTTCTGTGGGCATGGCTTAATTGGCTTAATTAGTGGGTGTGGCTTGGTGGTCAGGTGACTGAATGGGAATGGCCAATAATAATAAATAATCAGAATAATAAAGTATACAAAACTTGGGAACGCACCGGTCTACCTTCTTTAAAAATAGAGGCATCGGTCTACTAGCCACCTACAGCGCTGATCAGCTGTAGTGCGGCCCTTTGAAGCGCTGCGGCAGTCATTTAAGGCCGTTTGCAGCTATACCACCACTGAGAGCTTCAGGGACAGAGAAGAGGAACAGCGAGGCGTGGGCGATGGGGGGGCCAGGGATTTTTGCTACCGGTTCTCTGAACTACCCGCCCCCATCGCTACCGGATCGCGCGATCCAGTCCGAACAGGGAGCATTTCACTCCTGATTTTTGGCCTCCCCAGCCACCAGAAGCACTCTGCTGGCCAAAAATTGGGCATGTGGAAGCCTCCTGGGGCCTCCATGCGGCCCATTTTTTACTTCCCCTGCCTCTAGTAGCACTTTGCCGGCCAAAAACCTTGGCCTTATCTTCCAGTTCCAGCCCGCGGGGCTTGCAAACGTAAATCCTGTGCTCGGCTGAAAGGGAAACCCTCCTGTATTTGTATATTTCTTAATCAGAGCCCTTGCTCCTCTTTTCAAGGCAATATGTGGCGTTGGTGCCCAGCACGATTCACATGGAGACCTCAGAGAACTTCTGCATCCAGATAAACCATCTGAAGGAAACACTCACCTTGACCATCTTTCTGGAAACCGGGACTCAGAATTTGATCCTGAATCAATTGACGGTAAAAGAGGAAGACGGATTTCAATGTGTTCATTTCCAGGTAAGTCTCTCCCTCTTTTTTTTTTTTTATTCAAAAAGTTTTACAAAACAAAAAATCCCCCCCCCCTTTCCCCCCAACCCCCCTCCCTTCACTAATACCCTCCCACCTCCCCACTGACTTCCCGGAACAAGCACAAGGTATAGTTAAAAATAAAACAAACATATGCTAAGAAAATTTTTCCCCAAAACTATTATACCAATTTTCCCTCTCTAGCTCTGACTTCCTCCTAACATAACCAAAATCCTTCAAAAAAAAATATTAACAATTAACAGTAATAAAATATATAAATCAATAGAACAAATTAATCCTAAAGTATTTAAAACCAGCTAAAGCATAAAAATCCAATCCAATTCAGAGAATATCTCCCTTATAGCTTCTATAACCATATAATTTCCCCCCCAGGTCTTTCTTACATAAGATCTTTCGAGAATATTCTATTTAAAATTCACTGCAACACATTATAAAATTTCAATACAGAAAATTACAATATCTATTCAACTTTAGTCCTTCCTCGTCAAAATCCAGTATAGATCCAAATATCTAGTCTTTTATGATAGATATAAAACATATAATCAACCCATTTCTTCCAGATCTTCCTCACATATTGTCTTTCCGGGACACTAATATTTTTGTCTGTTAATATTTCAAAAAAACCTTGTTTCAAGGATAATACTTTTGTCCCTTGCCATTTTTTTTGATGCATTAATCTCTGTCTTTCCTTCATTACTCCTTTTGAAAAGTCAGTCACAATATTTCCTAGTAGTTCCTTATGTCCAAGAATCCACAAATTACTGCCGTATATTCCATCAGTCCAAAAAGAGAACTCTTGGAAAGCATTAACCCAGTGAGTTTTTTCGGTTCGGGAGACAGCCTCCTGTAGCACAAATTCAGGCATTTCATCCAAACTATTTAAAGAAAACTTCTTTACATCAACTTGTTTATTCACGATCATATCTTCATATTTATCCACTTTTGTTTGTATCTCCTCCATTCCATTTTCCAAGTCCTGATTGCACTGGTTAATTTCCTCCAAGCTCTCATCTAAAACGTCCCCATTTTTTATCAATTCATATTTTTGAATAATTAATTACATTCTTTCTGTGTAATCCTGTATAAAGTCACGAATCCATTTTTCTGAAAGAACCTTCATGACAAAGTTCCTGCTGAGAATCCCCTTATGAAATACTTAAACAACGTAATATAATCCAACAATCCACAGTCCAACACAATAAGATAAAATCTCCATTCAGTTTCGATTTTGCAGGAAGGCTCCCTTTCCTTTATCGCTCTACTTTCAGTTGCTCTCAAACACCATTTTAAACAATTAAAGGAAGGGGGAAAAAATTTCTCTTTTTAAAGAAGGTGGAAGTCAGGAAATCAAAAATACTTGCAAACCAATAATTGTTCACTCATGCTTCTTCCGCCTGCTTATAGAAATCCACAAAAAGAAATCAATTGTTAGCAGAAGTGGACACCTTCCTCTTTTCCTGCTTTTGCAGGAGCGCGCTGAATACTGGAGATTAAAGGAGGACTTTGCATAACAAAAACAAAGCCCCTAGGGGAATCTACCACTCTCCCCCCTGCTCTTTCTCTCTCTTTCAACCAGAGAGGGAAATTGAAGCCGGGAACAGCTGTTCGTTGCTGTTTTCACCGGCTTTTACCATATCCAGTGCGGAGTGCCATAAATTAGCACCCAGCGAGAAAGGTGGCGCCAAGCGGAAGTCAAGTCTCTCCCTCTTCTCTCTCTCTCTCTCTCCCCCTCCCTCTCTCTTGCAAGCTTTCTAATTCTAGCCTACATTGTCCGACAGTTAAATTCAGGACCACGTAATTGCACAATATCACAACATTGATTTGCATGAATCAATAACTATTTTAAAAAAATCCAACTTGGAAGAAGCACAGCTTGGATGTTTTTCTTTTAAAGGCATGATTGCTTAACCAGTACCAGCCTTCAGTGCAAGAAACTCCTAAAGACCTATTCTTAAAAAAATACATTCGGGCTAAGCTAGATGCTTCAGCAATGCAAAGGCGGGGGGGTGGGGGCTCTTGAAAATTGTCAGTTCTCCTTCAGTATTGCCCTTCTTGCCCCCTTCACAATGTCTGGATGTAAGGAAAATGAATTTGGCAAATTTAAGTTGCGGTCCAGATGTTGCGATGGGGGTCAGTGCGTCACTGGAAAGAGATGGAAAGACACAACTGCAGAGCAGGAAAAGATCATTGGCTTTTTGAGTCCAAGGTCACAGATTCAAGCCTTGCTATCTACAATGCAGAACTTGATGTGAGTTTGTTTGTATATTTCTTGTATAAAGAGAGAAAACATTTTCTTTATACCTATATGTTTATACAGCTAATCCTCAACATTAAGACTACAGTTGGGCCCAAAATTTCTATTGCTAAGCAAGACAGTTGTTAAGTGAGTTTTACCCCATTTTACGACCTTTCTTGCCGTAGTCTTTAAGTGAACTGATGCAGTTGTTAAGTTAGTGACACGGTTGTTAAATGAACCTGGCTTCCCCATTGACTTTGCTTGTCCAACTGTTGCAAGAGGGGATCACATGATTCTGGGACACCGCAACCGTCGTAAATAGGAGTTGGTTGCCAAGCGTCTGAATTTTGATCACATGATCATGGGAATGCTGCAATGGTCATAATGTGAAAACAAACGATCGTAAATCACTTTTCCAGTGCTGTTGTACCTTCGAATGGTTAATGTTAGATTCGGTCAATAACGAGGCAGGAGACCAGGATAGTGACAACAGCTCTTTACTATATGGTGAACCCAGCAACTCGGGCTGGGAAAAACCTCTCCTTAAATACAGTTTAGCCGGAGGCTTCAACCAATCAGCAACGTGCTTTTTTCCCGCCAAAACATTTAAAGATACATTACACTCCTTCCCTCCCAGAAAACACTTTACCATTATTTACATGAAATTTACATATTATTTTTCAACGTAATCACGCAAGTAGACTGGGCGTCTCCTGACTCTTTCGGACCTGCGCAATTCATTCTCTGGGAGTGAGTCGAGCTGACCGGAGGGACTGTTTGTTCCTCTCAGCTCCTCCTCTAGGCCATCCGGCCCTGGATTATTTGCAGAGTCGTCCCTGCTGTTTTCTGATGGAACCTGTTGGCGTCGCTGGACCTCCTGGAAGTCAGATAAGTCCCGCGTTTGCCCCGGGTTTGAGTCAGCTGTGGATTCAAACATTGTATAGTCAGGGCCTGTTTCGTCTAATTCAGGTTGTTCGGTTATGCGTTTTCTTATTTGGTCTATGTGGCGCTTCCATACCCGGCCATCCTTTATCTCCACTAAATATGATTTGGGACCTGTTATGTCTATGATTTTTCCTGCTAACCAGGTCGGGCCTTCGCCATAGTTGTGTGCCCACACTCGGTCGCCTATTTCCATCCCTCTTGTCTTATCGAGTGCCCCCTTGTACCCGTCTGGTGTATAGTTCGGGTTTAAACGGTCTAGTGGGCACCTGAGCTTCCGACCCATTAATAATTCTGCTGGACTTCTGCCAGTTGTGACACAGGGGGTTCTGTGTTGGACGGCCAGGAAGATATCGATTTTTGTTTGCCAGTCGCCTGGCTTGATTCTGGACAATGCCTCTTTTGCGCTCCGGACGGAACGTTCTGCAAGGCCATTCGTCGCAGGGTGGAAAGGCGCCGAGAGGACATGCCGTATGCCCTCTTCTGCCAAGTACCCCTCAAACTGGGTTGCCGTGAATTGCGGGCCGTTATTGGATACTAACGTGTCGGGCAACCCATGGGTTACAAATAGGTGCCGTAGGACTGAAATCACGGCCTCGGCTGTCATGGATCTCATGAGAATGATTTCCAGCCATTTGGAGTAGGCATCGACTACTACCAGAAAGGTTTGGCCGTGAAAGGGACCAGCAAAATCGATATGGATCCTAGACCAAGGGCCCTGGGGTCTCTCCCATTCCCGAATCGAGGCCGTTGGGGGTAGCGGTCTGGACTCCTGGCAGGCCTGGCATTTCCCTACCCTCTCAGCAATTTCCGAGTCCATTAAGGGCCACCAAACATAGCTTCTCGCTAGACCCTTCATCCTCACGATCCCTGGGTGACCTTCGTGAAGGAGATCCAACACCCTTTTCCTTAATCTCTCTGGGATCACCACTCGATCCCCCCATAGCAGGCACCCCCCTTGAGCCGAAAGTTCCCCTCGTTTCTTTACAAACTCTTTAAAACGCTCGCCCGCAGCGGCCACCCTCTTTGTACCCAACCAAGTACAGTTCGTATCGTAATGTCCTTATACGAAGCCCTAGCCACCTCTTTGGATGTGACTGGGCCAGAGTCCAAAGAGTCAATTAGCAGAACTGGTATTCCTGGAGTGGGGTCTTCAATAGTCTCTGGTAACGGGCATCTGCTCAGTGCGTCTGCCTAAATCCTTTCCTGGCCGGTGTAGCAATTTGTAAGAATACGCTGCCAGGAAGATAGTCCATCGGGTCAGTCTTGGCGAAAGTGCCACGGGCGTTGGGCGGTCGCCTGCCAGCAGACCTAGCAAGGGTCTATGGTCCGTGATGATTTCAAAATCACGACCAAATACATACTCATGGAATTTCTTTACCCCTGCGACTATAGCCAAGGCTTCCTTATCAAGCTGGCTATAATTCCTTTCCGTTGATGACATGGTTCGGGAGTAGTATGCAATGGGGGCTTCCGTGCCATTAGGTAACCTGTGGCTGAGCACAGCCCCCACCCCATAGGGAGATGCATCGCAGCTTAACACTAGAGGTAGTGTGCCATTGTACTGGATAAGGAGGCTATCACTCGTTAGGAGATTTTTTACCCCTTCGAATGCCCTAGCTTCCGCCTTTCCCCAAGACCATGCAGCCGTCTTAGCTAATAATTTATGCAGCGGCTCTGCTACTGTTGCCTTATTCCTTAAGAATACTGCGTAGAAGTTGACCAGACCCAAGAATGCCTGTAACTCTGTTTTGTTCTTGGGCACCGGGGCCTTCCTGATGGCCCGTACCTTGCTCTCAGTGGGGTGAATCCCTTCCCTGTCTATCCGGTAGCCCAGGAATTCCACAGACTCAGCCCCGATCTGGCATTTGTTTAGTTTAATCGTGAGACCGGCAGACCGGAAAATGCCCAAAACTTTTCGCAGCCTCGCCCCTAATTCCTCTAGGTTTTCAGCGGATACCAGTACATCGTCAAAGTATGGTACCACCCCTGGTAATCCTTGCAATAGCCGCTCCATCAGGTTCTGAAATAACCCTGGAGCCACACTAACCCCAAACTGTAATCGGGTACACTTAAAAGCCCCTCTGTGAGTCACAATTGTCTGCGCTTCGGCTGTGCTGCTGTCTACGGGCAGCTGTTGATAGGCTTGGGCCAGGTCTAGCTTGGCAAAAACTTGCCCGTGCCCTATTGAGTGCAGTAAGTGCTGTACCACCGGAACGGGGTAAGCACTCTTTTGCAACGCTTTGTTAAGCGTTGCCTTGTAGTCAGCACAAATCCGGACCGATCCGTCCGGTTTGACTGGGGTGACTATAGGGGTCTCCCACTTAGCATGGTCAACTGGCACTAGAATTCCCTGGTTTACTAGTTTGTCCAGTTCCCGGTCAATCCTGGGCTTTAGGGCGAACGGGACCCTCCTAGCCTTTAGGCGGATAGGGGCAACTTGGGGGTCTAAGTTAAAAGATATAGGGGTCCCCTTGTACTTGCCCAGGCAGTCTCTGAAAACGTCCCCAAACTCCTTCGTGAGTGTGTCTTTGAGGTCGACTTCGTTTCTGAAGACTCCGGTCACTCCCATGCCCAATGCTCGGAACCAGTCCAGTCCCAACAAGCTTGGCAGGGTCCCATCGATGATGGTGATGGGCAGAGTTTTCTTGTAGTGTCCATACTCGACGTGGACGGACGTTACCCCTCGAACAGGGATGCGATTCCCCTGGTAGTCCTGTACTTTTAGTCTTTGTGGTTGCAGCTTGCGCTTTGCGATGGCGGGTAAGGCTCTCACGAGGCTGTCCCAGGACATGATCGTGATCGATGAGCCGGTGTCCACCTCCAGTCGGCATGGCACCCCCTCAATCTTTGCTTTTGTGAAGATTTTCTTTTCTAGGCGAGTTGATGCGTGACCCACTCTCACGATCGTTTGGTTTAGTTTCGCGCCTTTTTTAAACTGACCACTCGCGGGCCGCTTCGTTCAGCGCTCTGATTGGCTGGTTTGAATTTTTGGCGGGAAGGTTGGGGAGCTCGACAGACCTGTGCTAGGTGCCCCTTCCTTTCGCATCGCCGACATGTTGCATCTTTAAATCTGCATTGTTGCCGTTGGTGTTGCCCTCTGCAACTCGCGCAGTCGCCCCGGTCGTCTTTCTCCGGCCTCCCGGTGTGGAAGACTCCTTCCTCGTCCTCCCCCTCCGATTTGGCCTGGACCTCTTCACTGTGGACCGGGGTTGATTTCGCACCAGCCGTTGGTGTGACCTGCTTCTGTAAGGTCTCTGCCGCTTCGGTGGACATCTCGTGAGCCCTGGCTTCGTCCAGGGCGTTTGCCAGCGTTAGGTTGCTTTTAGCCAGCAGCCGCCTCCGCAAACGGATGTCCCTGACCCCTCGGATGAGTTGCTCCAGCAATGCCTCGTCTAAGTCTCGATACTCACAATGTTTTGAGGCTTTTCTTAGGGCGGCCATGTATGCACTAATGGACTCGCCTTCTTGCTGTCTGCGCTCCCCGAATTCAAACCGTTGCACATACTTGGATGGCATTGGTGCGAAATGCGCTTTCAGCAGAGTTTGTAGAGTTTGCCACGGTACCGACTGTACCGGCGTTGGTTCAGCCAGGGATTCTGCGGTGTCGAAAACTTCTGGACCGCAGTGGCTCAGAAAATAGGCTCGTTTCCTGTTGTCGGAAACCCCTTGCAGTTCGTTTGCTTTGAGGAAACACTCGAAGCGAGCCATGTATGACCCCCATTTCTCCTTGGCTGGGTCGAATGGTGCTGGCGGTGTGTAGCCGGACATCGCTGCTTTCCGCCCTTGTTTTGCTGGGTTCGCGTTTTCCTGGTGAGTTCAGCTCTTTTCCTGGCGCTCTTAGCCTCGAGATCCCACCTTCGTCGCCAGTGTTAGATTCGGTCAATAACGAGGCAGGAGACCAGGATAGTGACAACAGCTCTTTACTATATGGTGAACCCAGCAACTCGGGCTGGGAAAAACCTCTCCTTAAATACAGTTTAGCCGGAGGCTTCAACCAATCAGCAACGTGCTTTTTTCCCGCCAAAACATTTAAAGATACATTACAGTTAATAAATGAACTGTTGTAAATTGAGAACTACCTGTACCCAGTGGTGGGATTCAGCCAGTTCGCACCACTTCAGGAGAACCGGTTGTTAACTTTCTGAGCAGTTTGGCAAACTGGTTGTTGGAAGAATTCATTAGGGCAGAGAACCGGTTGTTAAATTACTTGAATCCCACCACTGCCTGTACCTCTATTCTAGAAACACTTGTCACGCTAGGACAGGGGTCTCCAACCTTGGCAACTTGAAGCCTGGCGGACTTCAACTCCCAGAATTCTCCAGCCAGCTTTGCAAAAGTTGGGGAAAAAAAGCTGGGGAAAAAAATTCGGAAAAGAAGCAGCTTTGCAAAGCAAAACTGGCTGGGGAATTCTGGGAGTTGAAGTCCGCCAGGCTTCAAGTTGCCAAGGTTGGAGACCCCTGTTCTAGAAAATGCAGCTGCCAGAGTACAGTGCTAACTCTCAAATCAACCTTGCTTGATCATGCTCTCTATTTGGGTCACTTTTTTTTAACTTAGAACTTAAAACAGAATAACAGAGTTGGAGAGGGACCTTGAAGGTCTTCTAGTCTAGCCTCCAGCTTGGACAGGAAACCTGGCCTATACCATTTCAGAAAAATGGTTATCCAATCTCTTCTTAAAACCTTCCAGTGTTGGAGCATTCACAACTTCTAGAGGCAATATAAAAGAGCACTCTATTGCTACAGAAATGCATGAAACCAAAGACGAAAACTTGCCAGAATGCATATTCGGAAAAAAAGAATGATATTGCCCTAGGTATATGCTACAGGGCACCCAATCAAGCAGAAAAGATAGAGGCACTTTTTGCTGACCAATTAACAAATATATGTAGGACACACAATATAATAGAAATTGGGGATTTCAATTAATCTTCCAATGTCAGTTTTCCATATCAACTGGAATGTTCAACTGGAATGTTCTTTCTGCGCCAACTCAGTAAGCTCAAACTGCCCAAGGAGCTGCTGATCCAATTCTACAGAGGAATTATTGAGTCTGTCATTTGCACCTCTATAACTGTCTGGTTCGGTTCTGCAACCCAACAAGAAAGACACAGACTTCAGAGGATAATTAGAACTGCAGAAAACATAATTGCTACCAACCTGCCTTCCGTTGAGGACCTGTATACTGCACGAATCAAGAAGAGGGCCGTGAAAATATTTGCAGATCACTCGCATCCTGGACATAAACTGTTTCAACTCCTACCCTCAAAACGACACTATAGAGCAGTGCACACCAGAACAACTAGACACAAGAACAGTTTTTCCCCGAAGGCCATCATTCTGCTAAACAAATAATTCCCTCAACACTGTCAAACTATTTAATGAATCTGCACTACTATTAATCTTTTCATAGTTCCCATCACCAATCTCTTTCCACTTATGACTGTATGACTATAACTTGTTGCTGGCAATCCTTATGATTTATATTGATATATTGACCATCAATTGTATTGTAAATGTTGTACCTTGATGAACGTATCTTTTCTTTTATGTACACTGAGAGCATATGCACCAAGACAAATTCCTCGTGTGTCCAATCACACTTGGCCAATAAAAATTCTATTCTATTCTATTCTATGATTAAAATCCGTATGCTTGGAAGACTAACTCTGGTCCAAGTGAGAAATTGAATAGGTTACTGACCAACCTAAAGCTGACAACTTTTTCATCCAAAATGTAGAGGAGGGAACTAGAGGGATAGCCATACTGGATATAATACTGGACTGGAGGCTAAAACATATGAAGAACGGTTGCAGGAACTCGGTATGTCTAGTTTAATGAAAAGAAGGACTAGGGGAGACATGATAGCAGTGTTCTAATATCTCAGGGGATGCCACAAAGAAGAGGCAGTCAAGCTATTCTCCAAAGCACCTGAGGGTAGAACAAGAAGCAATGGGTGGAAACTAGTCAAGGAGAGAAGTAACCTAGAACTAAGGAGAAATTTCCTGACAGTTAGAACAATTAATCAGTGGAACAACTTGCCTGCAGAAGTTGTAAATGCTCCAACACTGGAAATTTTTAAGAAAATGTTGGATAGCCATTTGTCTGAAATGGTGTAGGGTTTCCTGCCTGGGCAGGGGGTTGGACTAGAAGACCTCCAAGGTCCTTTCTAACTCTGATATTATTATTATTATTATTATTATTATTATTATTATTATTAATTCTCACGAACAAGCAAGAAGTGATAGAGGGAGTTGAAATTGCAAGAACCTTGGGTGACAGTGACCATGTCATACTGGAGTTCAACTGGGGTGAAATTAAAAAAAAATTCCCCTACCGGTTCTGTAAGCATGGCTTGTTGAGCAGAAGGTCATGTGACTGGGTGGGCATGGCCAACTCGACATCATTCACATCGAGGGGCTCCTCACCAGCCCCTCCCCTCCCAGCCACTCCTTGCCTCAAATGGCAGGAAAATGGGGAGGGGAATATTCCTGCCTACCATCCTTCTCTCAGTCTGTGCTGAGATTGAGGAATGGATGTCAGGCAGGAAAATCCCCTTCTCCATTTTCCTGCCTTTCACAAAAAAACAGCTCCCTTCCAGCTGCTCCCGCTGTCCCCCTCCCTCCTGGGGACTACCTTAAAAGGGACAGGCTGCAGCAGCTCCATTGTGAATGGAGGGAGAAAAGTTAGCATTCTCTCTGCTGCATTTAACATTGAATTCTGTGAATTCAATGGAATTGAATTGAATTGAATTCTGTGGCAGAGAGAATGCTAACTTTTCTCCCTCCATTTATGGTTCCCTCCATTTTCCTGCCTTTCACAAAAAACGGCTCCCTTCCAGCTGCTCCCCCTGTCCCCCTCCCTCCTGGGGACTACCTTAAGCAGCTCCGTTCTGAATGGAGAGAGAAAAGTTAGCATTGTCTCTGCTGCATTTAACTTTGAATTCTGTGGAATATTGAGCGGCCGAAAGAGGTGAGCGGTGACCGGCTGGGTGGGGTGGGGGCAAGTAATTACTACCGGTTGGGTGAACTGATGACCATAATCCCTAGCGGTTCACCCGTACCGGACCGAACCGGTAGGATTTCACCTCGAATTCAATATAATGCAAACACAAGCAATAGAACATAATGGTAACAATATTGCTCAAACCGTTTGATTTTGTCTCTTTTCATTCCTGCAGATTCCCAGGTGGAGCAACATTTCGCCCCCATCGGAAGCCGTTCTCGTGATGACAGCAAATGGGTTGACCCAGAATTTCTGGAGCCGCAAAAAAGTGTGGGTTGAGAAACCAAAGAGTCTGCTTTTCATCCAGACGGACAAACCAATCTACAGAGCGGGACAGCAAGGTAAAGGGCGACTCCAGTGGGAAACCTGCTCCTGTAATTCTTGCTTTTCTAACCCTTTCAAACCCTTATCATTGCAATTTTTATAGGTTTTATTTTACAAATTCTAGATTTCAATTTCTCAGCCAGGCGATTGTTAAGCGAGTCGCACCAGCTTTTACAACCTTTCTTCCCTCGGTTGTTAAGCAAATCACTGCATTTGTGAAGTGAATCCTGCAGTTGTGAAGCAAATCTGGCTTCCTCTCTTGATCCTGTTATCGGAAGCCGGCTGGGAAGGTTGCAAATGGTGATCACATGATTCCCGGATGCTTGTAACCAGAGATGGGATTCAAATAATTTAACAATCTGTTCTCTGCTCTAATGACCAGCTGAGTAGGCGTGGCTGAGTAGTCATGTGATTGGGTGGGCATGGCCAACTTGAAATTTCTCCGTAGTCCAACTCACAATAAAATAGCACAATAAAATAGCACCGTTCCAATATTTAGAATAGAATAGAATAACAGAGTTGGAAGGGACCTTGGAGGCCTTCTAGTCCAGCCTCCTGCTTAGGGGCAGGAAACCCTACACCGCTTCAGAAAAATGGTTATCCAATCTCTTCTTAAAAAATTCCAGTGTTGGAGCACTCACAACTTCTGGAGGCAAATTGTTCCACTGATTAATTGTTCTAACTGTCAGGACATTTGAGGGGCTCCTGCAAAAATGAAGGGCTCAATCTATTTTCCAAAGCACCAAAAGTCACGACAAGAAAAAATGGATGGAAACCAATCAAGGAGAGAAGCAATCTAGAACTAAGGAGAAATTTCCTGACAGTTAAAACAATTAATCAGTGGAACTTGCCTCCAGAAGTTGTGGGTGCTCCCACACTGGAAGGAGGCAGGGAGGCAGGGAAGGAAGGAAGGAAGGAAGGAGTACAAACCTGGCACTAGATGCAGCTTCAGAGGATAATCCAGGTCTGGAAGGGACCTGGAGGTCATCTAATCCAACCCTGCTCCAGCAGGACATTGCTAGTGAGTTTCTGTCTTTTGATCCCCGTTACATGGTTACATAGCCATGTCCACCCAGTCACATGACCCCCCACCAAGCCACGCCCACCAAGCCCACAGAACCGGTAGCAAAATAATTTAGATTTCACCCTGGTTTTTTCAGTTCCCAGAATTCAACAGCCAGCACGAAATCTTCTGAAAAAGACCCCATGGCTGGCCGGGGAATTCTGGGAGTAGAAGTCCAGACGTCTTCAAACTCTCAAGTATGAGAAAACAATGGACTACAGCAAATAATCTCCAAGATCCCTTCTATATTTTAATATTTTTAATATTATATTATATTAAAAATAATATTATATTATTTTTATATTCCCCACATATTCTCCCTCTTGCCTTTTGCAGTTCAGTTTCGCATCGTCTCCATGGATAAAGATTTCCGTCCCACAAAGAAGAAGGTAAATTTTGGGGGGTACTAAGACAGACAGAGAGATGGTGGCATCTCCGTGCGAAAACATTCAATTCATGCTCTCCCTCCTCACCTATAACATTGAACCCAGTGTGTTGTGAAAATACCACTGGGTGAAAACTAGTGAAGACTCATGGAGTAATTGAAGGCTTTGGATTAGTGCTGAGTTTAAATCTACTCTTAGTCATGAAAACTGGCCGAGTGACCTTGTGGCTATGCACTGTCAACCAACCAACCTCACAGGGTGGTTATTATGGGTGTGTGTGGGGGAATTCTAAGAGTAGTCCCTTGAGGGTAAGGCAAGATACAAATAAATACATATCAAAATGATAACGCAATATAAAAGAATCTCCCATGTCCCTTTTTTCTACCTACTTTTTCTCTAACCTCATTTTCATTCCTTGGTGTCTCTGATCTGCCTGTGCTTTTTTTTTGTCTCCACAGTTTCCAGTTGTGTACATCCAGGTAAGTGCTGAAAGTGCCAGCTCCATGGCTGATGGGACCTCATTAATCTCTGGATGGGAGGCCACCAGGAAATCTGAGGGCTACAGGCTCTTGGGAAATCAAAATGACCAACCATTTCCAGGTTGTTGCCCAGAAAATGACACAAGGAGATCTCTTGGTGGGGAGGGAGAGAGATTTTTAAAGTGGCTAATATTGAGTCCCGTTGGACTCAATGGGGCTATTTCACACAGTCTCAAAAGTAACAAAATTAATGTCAAGAAAGAAGGGATATTTTAATCCCCACCAGACCTGCTCCTATCTTCTTTACTAGGAATTGGGCTGAATGAGAGCCCTCTCCTTGTATCTGATCACAGAAACAGTAGTACTGATCAAGGAAATCAACTAAAAACATAAATCAACTTCCTGCATAAAGTAGTTCATAGGTTTAGTGCTGTCATTTCTGGGCTGCAATTCCTCAAGGTTTCCACTAGATGGCAGCAGAATGGTGAGCACATTCCTTCCATCTAGTGGTCCTCTGGAGTAATGCAGTGCTGATCTGGCAACCAGCCGAGAGGCTATTTTTGTTTTACTCCTTTCTAAAATTAGTTGCTCTAAAGTTGTTGAAGTGTTCAGGGAACTATGTCCCAGCCTCCCTCATCTTGTGCAATCTGAGGTTGAACATCCCTTTGTCTAATGATAGAAACTTCTTGCTAACAGCAATAGCACTTAGACTTATATACCGCTTCACAGTACTTTACCCCCCCTCTCTAAGCGGTTTACAGAGTCAGCATATTGCTCCCAGCGATCTGGGTCCTCATTTTAATGTCCTCAGAAGGATGGAAGGCTGAGACAACCTTGCGCCTGGTGAGGTTCGAACTGCCAAATTGCAGCCAGCTGGCAGCCAGCAGAAGTAGCCTGCCGTATTGTATTCTAACCACTGCGCCACCATGGCTCTAAGACTTACAGCCACCATCTCCAACTTGAGTCCTTCAGAAAATTAGGGAGTACAACTCGCCGAATTTTCAGCCAACACAGCAATTGTCCTTGCTGGGTGCAGATCAGTGGTGGGTTGCCCCCGATTCGGACCGGTTCTATAGAACCGGTAGTAAAAGCGGCAGGAGGGTCTGCCCACTGACCCAAAGGTCATCAAAACTCTTCTGCGCATGCGCAGAAGAGCACCCGGGCACAATGTGAACCGGTAGTAAAGGTAAGTAGGACCCATCCCTGGTGCAGATCCTGAGAATTTAATTCCAACACATATGTGGGCCTCTGGAAGGTTATCATTTCTAAATATAGTGCTAATAGCACTCAGAGAATGGGATTGTAGCAGGGGTGAAATGTAAAATTTGTTACTACTGGTTCTGTGGGCGTGGCTTGGTGGGGGTAATGTGACTGGGTGGGCGTGGTCAGATTTTTTTTTTTACTTTTAAAAGCATTTTTTCTACAACCTCTTCGGCCAAAGTGGTTGTGTCAGCCTCCGCTTTATTTTAAGTCTGTTTCACCTACTGGACTGTTTTACCGTTTTATTACTTTGTTAAAGGTTTTCTTCTTACTGAATGTCTTACATGATTTATGGGGGAGGGGGGAGGTTTGTACTGTTACCAGTGTTCGGCTGTCATTACAGGTGTAGGAGGAGATAGTCTTTTAAACAGACATTTGAACTGATTTGGCGTGTGAATGTAATGGGAGTTGCCTGCTTCGCATTCCATCCAGAAGATTGACAGAGTGAAAATATCGGAAGTGAAACTACACATGGCCAAGGAGGAAGACGACATTGGATTATGACTGCTTGAACTCTGGTGGGAGGAGGGGTCAGGAGAGGATATGATGTCTGTGTTTATAGTATACCTTCAGTTCTGGCTTAGCTTTCATTGCAATCTGACGTGTTTAGTAAAAATTACCAATCTCTTCAAACGGATGGAGTTGGGTCTTTATTTTCTTAAACATTGATTGGAGGCAAGCTGACAGGTTGTAAAAAAATGCTTTTAAAATATTCTGGTGATCAGGCAACTCAGCTGGGATTACCACAGGAAAAAAAAGCTTTTAAAGGGTTCTGACGATCCCAGCTGAGCCGCACGATCATCAGAGGCTTTTTTTTTTACTTTAAAAAGATTTTTTCGGGTGAAGAAAAAATCCTTTTAAAAGTAAAAAAACGAAACCTCTGATGATCGCGCGGCTCAGCTGGGATGGGGGGGTGGGGCAGGGATTTTTGCTGCCGGTTCTCCGAACTACCCACCACCATCGCTACCGGATCGGGAGCATTTCACCCCTGGATTGTAGGACCACTTTGTCTGGGTCATGAACCGCTAATTCTGCACAATTCTGCACAATTGTGGGTTATGGTCAACTTTTGGAACTTGTTCTTTCCAGGATCCCCAAAACAACCGGGTGTTCCAGTGGAGAGATGTGGAGGTTCGATTGGGCATAATCCAGCTTTCCTATTCTCTGTCTTCCGATCCCCGCTTGGGCACCTACAAAGTGGTGGTAGAGAAAGACTTCACAAAAGTTGCAGAATACAGCTTTGATGTGGAAGAATACGGTAAGATCCAGTTTGACCTTTTCTTTCTTCCCCCCCTTCCTTCCTTCCTTCCTTCCTTCCTTCCTTCCTCCCTCCCTCCCTCCCTCCCTCCCTCCCTCCTTTGTCCCTCCAATCTTCCTTCCTTCCTTTCTTTTGGATAGTCTAGATTATTCTATCTTGTTAAATTAAGGTCTATTTGTCCCAATGAAACTGTAGCATCTTAATCTGCACACTGAAGATTTAAATGCCTCTTCATATTGAGCTGGTAGATTTAAAAAAAGCATTACTCCGAGAACATTTATATTTAGGATTATTTTTAAGGATGGAAAAAGCAGGATGGAAATGGAAGGAAGGAAGCACCATATTTTTCAGAGTATAAGATACACTCCCCCCCCCCAAAAAAAGTGGTTGGAAATATTTGTGCGTCTTATACAGTGAATATTGCAGCGGGGGGAAGGGAGGTTGGTGCGGTGATGATCAGCTGTTCTAGGATGGGATGCGGTGGCGAATGGGTCGTGGTGAATGGGCTGCGGCAAAGAGGATCCGCTGCTGAATGGGCAGTGGCGCACTGGCAGCGGCGGCAGCAAATGGGCGACGGCAAATGAGTCAGATGAATACTAGATGTATGCTGGGAGGCAGATTTTTTTTCTTGTTTTCCTCCCCAAAAGGTAGGTGCGTCTTATAGTCTGAAAATATGGTAAGGAAGGAAGGGAGGGAGGGAGGGAGAAGAAAGAAAGGAAGGAAGGAGGGAGGGAGGGAGGGAAGGAAGGAAGGAAGGAAAGGAGGGAGGAATTAAGGAAAGAAGGGAATGAATGAATGAATGAATGAATATTTGGCAATGTGAGATTTAGCAGGCCAGAGACCTTATAATTCTGTTTATTCAGTTTAATTATAAGACTCACTTTCTCCAACAGATTTAACATTGATCTGGTTACTCAGCTAAATTAACCCATTTTCTGAGATTAGAGATAATGATTTACCAGCTAATTACATACAAATCACAGATGAATATGGAGTCTCTGGGTCAGGAAGTTAGTATTTTCATGATTTTCTTCCCTTCCCTTTCCTCTTTCTAGTTCTGCCCAAATTTGAGGTTTTGGTGAAGGCCCCGAAGCTCATCCAGTTTGTGACCACGGAAATAGAAGTCAGTGTGTGTGGCAGGTACGTGATGCTCATCTACTCTCCTTTTCCCATTGTGAGCAGAAGGCACAAGATTTTCCTGGTGTGTGTTCTGACCCAGCCTTCGCAAGTAATGACAGGCTGCTTACTCGTGAGTAAAACAAACGCCTTTTCAAAACAGGGCAGGAACAGTAACAAAAAACAAACGTAATCAGTCCCAACAGACCTGGTTCTGGCTAAGGAATCTGAATTGTTTGTTGTGTACTAGAAAACGAACGGTTGTCTGCGACTAGAGGACACTCTCAAACCCCTCCTATTTATTTCCTAGCCAGGGAGGGGTTGGCTAGTGTTGTCTGCTTTTCCCTGGGAGCCGCCATATTGCTTTCCTTTGCTCTCCTCTCCTTTCTTCCCTTACCCATATGCGTAAGACTGCTGCCTCTCCACCTGACGGAGAATGGAAGGCCCTGGCTCTGGCTCTGGCTCTGATGCTGTTTCCTTATCAGAGCCTTCCAAAGGCTCCGAAGCTGGCCCAGGCCCTCCCTCAACCTCCTCCCCCTCTGACTCTTCTGGTAGCTCTGCTGGCAGCTGACGGGCCACAACAGCAGAAGAAAGGGAGAACCCAAAAATCTGTTCCTCTTTGGGTTTTGCTTGCTTCTTGGCGTTTTCATGCCCATAAAGGTTTCTTAACAGAGATACTGAAGTTGTTTGATATTGTTTTGTTCTGAGAATGTCATGTTCAATTTCCCGGCCTGGGATCTCCTGGTGGCCTCCTGTCCAAATACCAAACAGGCTCAGAGATCAGCCAAGGTTGACTTTGCATTGACACATTGTGCATCGATTGAAAGGCATGGTAGTGATGATGATGATGATGGTGATGGTAATTTTCTTCCTTCTGAAGGAAACCGGAGCAAAATAATAAAAACATCTTTCATAAGAAATAGCAAGATGCAATAATCCATAGATAGAAATAAATAAATAAACCTAACAGTAATAAGCTGAGTTCCCTTTAAGGCAGTCTAGTTCCAGTCAGGTTGTTAGTGTGAGAGGCTGGGTGGACAAGGGTTGTTTAAACAAAGAGAGTATAAACAAGCAGAAAGAAAAAAAAAATCCTGGCTGCAAAATTTGCTCTTTAATAGTATCTGGAAATTCTCCAGAGTCATCCTGGTCTGAGATGATGGATAAATGGCAAAAATAATATAATATAATAATATAGTATAGTATAGTATAGTATGGACGCGGTGGCTCAGGGGCTAAGACAGCTGAGCTTGTCGATCAAAAGGTCGGCAGTTTGGCGGCTCGAATCCCTAGTGCTGCTGTGTAACGGGGTGAGCTCCCATTACTAGTCCCAGCTTCTGCCAACCTAGCAATTTCGAAAGCACGTAAAAAGGCAAGTAGAAAAAATAGGGACCACCTTTGGTGGGAAGATAACAGCGTTCCATGTGCCTTTGGCATTGAGTCATGTCGGCCACATGACCACGGAGACGTCTTCGGACAGCCTGGCTCTTCGGCTTTGAAACAGAGATGAGCACTGCCCCCTAGAGTCAGCAACGACTAGCACGTAAGTGCGAGGGGAACCTTTACCTTATAGTATAGTATAGTATAGTATAGTATAGTATAGTATAGTATAGTATAGTATAGTATAGTATAGTATAGTATAGAATAGCAGGGGTCTCCAACCTTGGTCCCTTTAAGACTTGTGGACTCAACTCCCAGAGTTCCTCAGCCAGCTGGCTTTGCTGGCTGAGAGACCCTGGGAGTTGAAATCCACAAGTCTTAAAGGGACCAAGGTTGGAGGCCCCTGTAGTATAGTATAGTATAGTATTGTATAGTATAGTACAGTACAGTACAGTACAGTACAGTATAGTATAGTATAGTATAGTACAGGGCTGGGCAACTATGGCCCCTTTATGACCTATGGACTTCAACTCCCAGAATTCCTGAGCCAGCATGCTGGCTCAGGAATTCTGGGAGTTGAAGTCCATAGGTCATAAAGGGGCCATAGTTGCCCAGCCCTGGTATAGTATAATATAGTATAGTATAGTTGTTGTGCCTCGTCCTCCCTCCTCTCCTCAGCCGGGCCCCTCCCTCCTCCTGCCTGGCCTGCTATCAGATTCAGAGTCTGATAATGAAGAGGAACAGCCTGGCATGCCTCCAGCCCCCATCCCTGGCCCCATGCCTGGAGGGGATGTCAGGAATGAACAAACAAACCTCACTCACACGCAGCCATCAGAGGAAGTCAGCCACGGATTGGAATTGCCCGGGCCTGCTCCTTCTGACCCCTCCCTTTCTCAAACAGCAGAAGACAGTCTAAAGTGGGAGGATCCTTGCTTCCGGAGATCTGAGAGGCGACGTCAGCAGAAGGAAGGGAGGGGTAGGCCTGGATAAGTGCTGAGTCATGGAGCCACACCCCATGGCCTATATAAAGGACCAGCTTGAGTTAAGCAATTTGAGTCAAGCAAAGTCTCATCTGGTTTGCTGAAGTCACACCTTGGATTCCTGCCTGCTCTGAGAAATCTGAAAGGAATTTGGCAAAGCTGCAGAGGCTTCGTGGCCACGCTTGATACAGACTTCCCAGACCCGGTTGTCGGAGGGGGAGGGGGACACAACAATAGTATAGTATAGTATAGTACAATACAGTACAGTATAGTAATAATATAATATAATATAATATAATATAATATAATATAATATAATATAATATAATATAATATAATATAATATAATATAATATAATATAATATAATATAATATAATATAATATAATATAATATCTGATGTAATAAAAAATTGATCACTAATTATGAAAGAAAATAAGAAATACAATACATGACAACACAGAAGGTTAAAGCAATCCAAAGCAAAGCCAGACTTAGATATATATGAACCATATAAATTGAAATAATACATTTTTTAAAAAATATAAATGCAGGGAAATATATGTGTCCCAGGATAATGTTGCTGAACCAGAGGTTCAGTCTTCCGAATTTCGAAGTTGGGCTGGAGTCCATCCTCAGGGAACTACTCTCTATCTCTGCAGAATGTGTGCAACGGGCTGTTCTATGCATAGTGTTTATGTAGTGCCTAGTTCTGTGTGGTTCTTTGTTGTTAATTGCGATATTGACGTTCGGCTATTAAGTTGTTGGTTGTTGTTTCCCCGGCTATTAAGTCATTGGTTATTATTTGCCTGGTTATTTGTTGTTTCCAAACAACCACCAATGACTTAATATCTGGATATCAATACCCCAATTAACAACTAAAAGCCACACATAACTGGGCACCATATAAATACTATACATCTGGAGATGGGGAGGGAGAGAGGGAGGGAGACACACACACACACACACAGAGAGAGAGAGAGAGAGAGAGAGACTCCGAAAGCTTGGAAGACTGAATGGTCCAAGTGACTAACTCAGATTGGATCCTGTAAAAAAAATACTCACAAGGCTTGCTCTGGATGTTGTATGTCCCCTTGATCTTCTTTTTCTATGCAACTACTTCCCTATTTGTTTTTGGTTTTTTTGCTCCCATTGATGGATTCTGACTCCAGGTACACCTATGGAAAACCTGTGCCTGGCCTGGTGAAACTGAGCCTCTGTCGGCATCCCGAACGACTGCCTTTCCAGTGTAATAGTGGTAAAAGTCTGTGTAAAGAATTTGAAGGCAAGGTAAGGGCCGTCATGTTTCCAGAGCTGGGATATCTTTGTAGACTTATTTTAAACTTAATTTTTGCTGTTTTTTTAAAAAGTGGGAATTATATTTTCTTGAATCACTCTGACAAACAGTAGGGAGGGTGATCATCAGTGGTGGGTTTCAATTTTTTTTACTATTAGTTCTGTGGGTGTGGCTTGATGGGCGTGGCATGGCTTGGTGGGTGTGGCTTGGTGGGCGTGGCAGGGGAAGGGTACTGTAAAATCTCCATTCCCACCCTGCTCCAGAGGAAGGTTACTGCAAAATCCCCATTTCCTCCCGATCAGCTGGGACTTGGGAGGCAGAGAATAGATGGGGGTGGGGCCAGTCAGAATTTTTACTACCGGTTCTCCAAACTACTCAAAATTTCCACTACCAGTTCTCCAGAATTGGTCAGAACCTGCTGAAAACCACCTCTGGTGATCATACAGACAATTGATTGTTGAGACAATTGAAAATAATGCTCACTCTATTGAAACTTTATGGGAAAAGTTAGCACAAAGAGAGTCATTCTTCCTTCATTTTCAAACGTGTTTATTTCAATTAAATTGCTCTGCATTTAAAGAATAGAATAGGACAGGACAGAGTTGGAAGAGACCTTGAAGGTCTTTTAGCCAAATCCCCTGCTTAGGCATTTCACCCCTGCTTCTGCGTCATTCTGTTATTCTTCCCTTGCCATCTCTTTCTGCAGCTCCCTCATCTTCTTCCCTTACCCCTGTTTACTATTTCTTCTGAAATATCTTTTTTTCATATGGGATTTGAACCATCCAACAATATTTATTTTTATTTTATTTATTTTATTTATTTCGATTTTTATACCGCCCTTCTCCCGAAGGACTCAGGGCGGTGTACAGCCAAGTAAAAATATTATATAAACATTAAAAGAAATTAAAAAACATATTATAATGTGGCCAAAATATTAAAACAATTTAAAATCTTAAAATATAAGTAACCCCAATAAAATTTCAATCCAGTCCCGCTTGAATAAATAGGTGCGTTTTCAGCTCACGGCGAAAAGTCCGAAGATCAGGCACTTGACGTAAACCCGGGGGAAGTTCATTCCAGAGCGTAGGAGCTCCAACAGAGAAGGCCCTTCCCCTGGGGGCCGCCAGCCGACGTTTGGCTAAAAGGGACATCTCTTCAAGTAGAAGAGATCTCCATTTCTGGTTGAAGGTTGCTATGGGTCAATATTGTTTGAAGATAGGTCATGTGGCTCTAAACTGGGAGTGAAGAGGTAAACAGAGATAGTTCTTGATTTACAACCATTTGTTTGGCAATTATTCAGAAGTATGATGGTGATGAAAAGAGTGATTTATGACCAGTCTTTGCACTGGTCACAACTTTCCCAGAGTCACAAGTTCAAATCTTGCTGTTAATCGAACCACCCAGGTGAGCATAAACTCCAAAATTAACATCAAACCAATAATGAAGAAGGAAACAATGCCCCGATCAAAGAACTTACAAAGAAGCTAATAGTAAATAGCCCAACCAAAGAACCAACAAGACCACTCCCACCAGCACTGACAGGCAAGCCACTAGAACAGGGGCCTATAAACTTTTTAAACAGGCAGCCAATTCATGGTCCCTCAGACGCCTCGTAACTTCTCGACAAAGTACGGTAGAACAATGAAAATGGTACCACATGGCAGTGAATAAATTTACCTTCGCTTTGAGAACAGCAAGGCAGATGATTGTGAAACCCACGTGGAAAATTTGCTCAGGTCCTATAAAGCACCTGGTGCAAAGATATCACTGAAAATTCACTTCTTACGCTCGCATTTAGACTATTTCCCTTTGAACTGTGGGGCAATGAGTGAGGAGCATGGGGAGAGATTCCACCAGAATATCGCAGGCATGGAGAAAAGATATCGAGGGAAACGGAGTCCATCCATGCTTTCCGATTACTGCTAGAATCTCCCCAGGGATGATCCCACTGGAGTTCACAAGAGAAAAGACAAAAAGCCCAGTTTAGATACTGAAAAAAGATGGAACCGTGTCATTTAATGTGATGTTAGAGCTGGTCAGTTTTTCATGAAAAAAGCATGAAAATGTCACACGACAAACCAATAAATGAATGGAAAGTTACGTTACTGGTTTCAATAAAAAGATAAATTTAAAATGATTGGGATAGCACCATTCTCATTGCGATATCACATTTTGCAGAAAAGGTACGGAGCACAACTGCACATCCCCCTTGTAATTTTGAATTATTTTGATGCCATTTTGACCTGAAGCTGTATCTTGGAAACTGGAGCCAATTAATATTGAGGACTTAATTTTCCTTTATTAGTGACCCGATTCTGGTAAAATTAATCAATCAAAACCAATCAATCAATTCAGAAGGAAGTTGTTGAGCTTAGTACAGATAGTCCTCAACTTACAACGGTTCATTTGGTGACGGTGTGAAGTTACAGCAGCACTGGAAAAAGTGACACGTACAAGGCATCAGGTTGAAAAAGTTGTGTTGCTGAAAAACAAGGACCACGAGGTTATTTGCAAAGGGATCATAGCAGGGGTGAAATGCTCCCGGTTCGCACCGGCTCCCCCGATTAGGTAGTGATGGCAGCTGCTGGTTCGGAGGATCGGTAGCAAAAATCCCTGCCCCCCCGCACCTCTGCAAAAAACCATCAGCATTTGCCTCTGCAAAAAAACATCAGCAGAGATTTTTTTTTTTTACTTTTAAAAGTTTGTCTTTAGCCGAAACATGCCTTTAAAAGTAAAAAAAAAAACCCTCTGATGATCGCGGGGCTGAGCAGAGATCAAAACCCTTTAAAAGTTTTTTTTTTTAAATCCTCTTCAGCCGAAGGTGGCGGGGGGGGGGGGGAAGAAAAAAGACCCAGGATTTAAAAGCCTCCTCTGGCGATCCCAGAGGAGTTTCCTGATCCTCACAGGCTTTTAAACTCACTTTTTAACAGCCCCCACTTACAAGAGCCCCCACCCATGCCCAGCCAATTCTCCCTCCTCACTTACCTATAATTACTGCTCCTTTCCGGCTGCAACTGCATGCTTTCTTCAGCTACTGAAGGAAAAAAAAAAGCTTGCTTTGACTTCCTGCTTTGCTAGCTGAGGAACTCTGGGATTTGAAGTCCACAATAAAATAAAATAAAATAAAATAATAAAATATTGGTGCAGCTTTCTGAGATTTGGTGTGTTTCTGTAGTGTTTCACTCTAACTACACAAACACACAAAATCTCAGAAAGCTGTATGTGGCATTTTGTGTGTGTGTGTGTGTGAGAGAGAGAGAGAGAGAGAGTTGTGTGTAAAGTGTGAAAGTCGGTTTTTGAGCTTTTTGTGGCTGTGTGAAGTGTGAAGTGCAGCTGCTTTTACATTGTGTGTGAGTCAGTTGTGTTGTGTTGTGTGTGTGTAAAGTGTGAAAGTTGGTTTTTGATACCTCTTATTGTTTTTTATACTTGGTTTATTATTTTTATTATTTATTGTTATTGGCCACACCCACCCAGCCATCTGACCACCAAGCCATGCCCATCAATTAAGCCACGCCCACAGAACCGGTAGGGAAAATTTTTAGATTTCACCCATGGATCATAGGCTGCTGTTTCTTGGTTGTTGTGGCATGCAGGCAGATGGAGACGGCTGTTTCTCCAAGGTGGTGAACATGGAGGAGTTCCACCTGAGGTGGCGCGGCTTTTCGATGGCTATCGCCGTAGAAGGCAAAATCACAGAGGAAGGGACAGGTAACTTTCATGAAACAAAAGAGCACCAACGGGCTGACAGAATGGCCCAGAACCAAAGCTAAAGCTCCAATTTCTTAAAAGGAAGGTTTGGGAGGAAAGCAATAGAAATAGCACTTAGACTTATATACCATTTCACAGCGCTTGGTGGCGCAGTGGTTAGAATGCAGTACTGCAGGCTACTTGTGCTGAATGCCAGCTGCCTGCGATTTAGCAGTTCGAATCTCACCAGGCTCAAGGTTGACACAGCCTTTCATCCTTCCGAGGTTGGTAAAATGAGGACCCAGATTGTTGTGGGCAATAGGTGATTGTGTAAACCAGTTAAAAAGGGCTGTAAAGCACTGTGAAGTGGTATCTAGGTCTAAGGGCTATTGCTATTACAGCCCTCTCTAAGCAATTTACAGAGTCAGCCTATTGTCCCCAACAATCTGGGACCTCATTTTACCCACCTCGGAAGGCTGGAAGGCTGAGTCAACCTTGATAGAAAGAAACACCGCTTGTCTAAATCTAAGAGAGTAGTGGCATGTGAGTTATAAATGAGAAAACTATTCTCTCCAACACCCATTTCACAGACAGTGATTTGATGAGATTTTGCGCAGGGGCGCGTGGGGGAACAGGGCTGGCTCCAAGCAGTCTGAGACATACTAATCAAATTTGATATCCCATAAAGAGCATGGTGAGTCAGTGGTAAAGACTCTGGGCTTATCATCTGAAAAACTGACAGCTCAGGTTCGAGTCCCAAGCATCGTAGGATTGGGTGAGCTCCTGTCCTCGCCCCAGCTCCTGCCAACCTAGCAGTTTGAAAGCATGCAAATGTAGGTAGAAAAATAGCGGGAAAGGTTACCGCGGAGTTTCTTGGATTGAGAAGCTAAACCTCTTCAAAGAAAAACAAGAAAGTTTAGTTGCCTCTAAAAAAACACCTCTGGGACAACCATGACCTGGATGACTGAGAATTTCCTTAGACACGTCAGAGAAATCTGCACATGGGGGGACTCTGGAGATCAACTATTCCAACCCCTTGTCCAAAGCAGAAATCCAGAAAGGCAGGGCGAATGTCTGTCCAAAGAGTCAGGTTTCTTGGCACTCCAGAGACAAGGCGTTTCTGGGAAATTGGAGCGGAAGGGAATGGAACAGCCTTTTGCAGATGACATTTCTCTTCAACAGGAGTGGAGCTGAATGCCACAGAATCCGTTGACATCACCTCCGCGCTGAGCATAATTATCTTTGAAAACCCAGACCGTTACTATAAACCCGGCATTCCTTATGTCGTGAAGGTAAGATGGGAGCTATGGTTTCTTTGCAAAACTGGATTTAAGCTGTATCAGCCCAGCCGGCCGGTCCAGTCTGCACCAATGCCATTTCTTCACCCTAACAGCTGCGGGCCAGCTGCTCTGAGCTAGAATGATCAAAAGCAGTGTCAAAGCATTAAGGAATACAGAATAACAGACTTGGAAGGGGCTTTGGAAGTCTTTGGAGTTCAGGGGTCCCCAACCCCCCCTGTCCATGGACCGGTACTGAGCCATGGCATGCCAGAAACAGGGAAGTTACATCCATGGGATGCAGGCACCAATGTGAAACCATTCCCCTTCTGGTCCACAGAAAGACCTCCTTGAAACCAGTCCCTGGTGGCCAAAAGTTTGGGGGGGCTGCTGTTTTAGTTCAGTACCTTGCTCAAGCAGGAGATCTTATACCATTTAAGACAAAGGAGGGAGGGAAGTAGGAAAGAAGGGAGGGAGGAGAGAGGGAGGGAGGGAAGTAGGAAAGAAGGGAGGGAGGAGAGAGGGAGGGAGGGAGAGGGGAAGGAGAAAGCAAGCAAACAATCTGGAGTCTACAATAGGAACCTTTCAGCCTTTGTTCATTAGCAGGATTATTATTATTATTATTTATTGAAAAAGTTTTAACAAGCAAGAACATTTTCCCTCCTTTTCCCCCTTCCTTCCCCTCCACAAAACCCCCTTCCCCGCTCCCTTCCCCCCCCCCCCCCGGCTTCCCGGGTCAATCACAAGGTATTGTTATACATAAACCAAACATAAAGTAAAATTTTCCCTTCTAATCCAATTAACCTCATCCAAATCTTTTCATTTCCCAAGCCCCCCCATTACATAAAATAATACTTCCTAATTATTCAAAGGCAATCTGATATTTCTTAATCTGATATCTGTTTTGTAAATAATCAATCCATTTTTTCCATTCAATTAAATATCTTTCCTGCGTGTTGTCTTTCAAAAAAGCTGAGATTTTAGCCATCTCAGCCAAGTTAGTAACTTTCAATATCCATTCTTCTATTGTAGGTAACTCTTTTTTCTTCCAATATTGTCCAATCAACAGCCTTGCTGCTGTTACTAAATTCAAAATCAATTTAGTCTCAATCCCAATCCCAATCTCAAAAATTGCGGCAGGAACATTTTGAATAATCCACCAAATTCTTATCCAAAAGGCCTTAATTTTCTTGCAAGTCCACCAAATATGAAAATATGTAGCATCATATTTTATATGATATATAGTATCAGCTGTATGCGGATGACACCCAGCTGTACTTTTCCACACCGGACCACCCCAACGAAGCTATCGAAGTGCTGTCCCGGTGTCTGGAAGCCGTACGGGTCTGGATGGGGAGAAACAGGCTCAAGCTCAATCCCTCCAAGACTGAGTGGCTGTGGATGCCGGCATCCCGGTACAGTCAGCTAAATCCGCGGCTGACTGTCGGTGGCGAGTCATTGGCCCCGATGGAGAGGGTCCGCAACTTAGGCGTCCTCCTGGATGAACGGCTGTCTCTAGAAGAGCATTTGACGGCCGTCTCCAGGAGAGCGTTCTACCAGGTTCGCCTGGTACGCCAGTTGCGCCCCTTTCTGGACCGGGATGCCCTATCCACGGTTACTCACGCACTCGTGACGTCTCGCCTGGATTACTGCAATGCTCTCTACATGGGGCTCCCCTTGAGGGGCATCCGGAGGCTACAGTTAGTCCAGAATGCAGCTGCGCGGGTGATAGATGGAGCCCCTCGTGGCTCCCATATGACACCTATCCTGCGCAGACTGCACTGGCTTCCTGTGGCCTTCCGGGTGCGCTTCAAGGTTTTGGTGACCACCTTTAAAGCGCTCCATGGCATTGGGCCGGGACCGCCTACTGCGACCGAATACCTCCCACCGTCCCGTGCGCTCTCACAGAGAGGGTCTCCTCAGGGTGCCGTCAGCGAGGCAATGTCGTCTGGCGACGCCCAGGGGAAGGGCCTTCTCTGTGGGGGCTCCCACCCTCTGGAACGATCTACCCCCCGGACTTCGTCAGCTTTCGGACCTTCGGACCTTCCGCCGCGGGCTTAAAACATACTTATTTAATTGTGCAGGACTGAGCTAGATTTTAAATTTTGGGTTTTAAATTGGGTTTTATTTCTATTTTTAATTGGACGGGCTTTAGAATAAGTTTTTTAAATATTTTATATTGTATTTATATTCTAGTTATCTGTTTTTAGTGCCTGTAAACCGCCCTGAGTCCCTTGGGAGATAGGGCGGTATATAAATACGATTAAATAAATAAATAAATAAATAAATAAATCATCACAGTCACACCTCCAACATTTCACTTGGATATCAAGATACATACATGATAATTTTTTGGGATCTAAGTGCCATCTATAAAACATCTTATAAAAATTTTCCCTTTAATTCTGTGCTTGTGTAAACATTAGCAGGATTATTAAGCAGGGGTATCCATGGAAATGATGGTGGTAGCCCCGAAAAGTCAAGATGGCAGCCACCACAAAGCTCCAGTCATGCCTCAGTGCAATAGCAATAGAACGTCGGCTTATATACCGCTTCAAAGTGCTTTACAGCCCTCTCTAAGCAGTTAACAGAGTTGGCCTATTGCCCCCAATCATCTGGGTCCTCATTTTACCAACCTCAGAAGGATGGAAGGCTGAGTCAACATCGGGCTGCTCAGGACATTGATTTGCTGGCAGTGAGCAGTGAGTTAGCCTGCAGCTGAGGACCCAGATGGTTGGGGGCAACATGTTGACATCGTAAACTGTCCAGAGAATATGTAAAACACTATGGGGCAGTAAAGAAGTGCATTGCTATCATCCCCTGCGGATGCTCTATTTTGAAGCTCCCAAAGCCCTTTTTCCTAACGAAGAGTCTGTTTATCAAACCAACCTGTAACACCATCTCTCAGTGGCTCCTTGATTGGGTATAGAAATCATCCCCTTTCTTTCACAGCCGTAGCCCCAAAACCTACTCCCAGGCTCAAGTCCCTCCTTCTAGTCTCCCCTTTTTCACAGTTGTAGTGACGGGGGAAAAAATTTAGGATGGCTTAACGGGAAAGCTTGGTGTCCCTGAAGGAAAGACAGAATAGAAATTGCATTGGTAAATCCTGAAATATTCGGCCGCAACCAATTGGGTCAATGTATCAATCGGTTTTTTGTGCGCAGGTGAAGCTGGTGGACAGCAACGAGGTGCCGATCCACAATGAAACAGTGCAAGTTTCGATAACGTCCAGAAACCAGCGGCTCAATCAAGTGACTGATGCTGAGGGAAGAGCTCAATTTTCTATAGAAACCACTGATTCCACACGCGGAATTTTGTCTCTTAGGGTTAGTCTCCTGGATTTGTGACAGCTGTCTTTTATGACATACACATTCTCTACCCAAAAAAAAAAAAAAGCTCATCAGCAGTGGCAAGTACTTAGTACTCCCCCTCTTCACCCCCTTTTTTTTCCGTCTCTCTCTGCTCATTGTCACTGTCTTTTTTTTCTCCTTTAAGGCGCATTCCCATCTTGCTCATTCCGTTGTTTAACTCCCAAAATATCATGTATATTATCCTTTCAAAAGTCACCATTGTCATGACCCGGTTGGAGCCTGAATCTGCGGAGGAAGACGAACCAGAACTGGATCAACTTTATTGGCTTCGGAGGAATATGTGGAGGATCAGGCCGAGTTAGACCAGGGCCTTTCAGGATTGGGACGGCTTGTAGGCAGGGAGGAAAAGGGGCAGGATGACAAGAGAGGCTAAGCAGGAAACATGAGAGACAGAGCTCAGGTGACAAGCAAGGATCACCCCCTCCTGATCCTCGAGCATGGAGAGTGGAGAGAAGGCAGGAACAGCGCAGGCTGACCCAACGACTCAGGAGGGTGCACAAGGCACACCTGGGGACTGAGACTTAAGGAGATACTGTGCGGAGGGGCATTTGTCGGGAACAAACCCTGAATTCATGGAGTGTTGTGTGCCATTGCCGAAGTTTGAATTTTCCTGGACTTCTTGCTTTCTGGATTAATTGCCTTGTTCCTTTGCTTTCTGGACTCATTGACTTATTCCCTTGCCGTGCTGGATTTCTTGCTTTGCAGCCTTTGTGCTCATAGCGTTGTGCTGGACTACTTGCAGCCAGAGGCTGCTGGAGGTGTGTGCGTGTGATCACTGCGCTCTGGGACTTGCCAGAAAAGTTTGGGGGAAAGTTGGAGCTGATTTGAACTATCAGCTGACTGTGTTGCCTCCGTGCCTTGCAGCAGGTCATCACAACCATTGGGATCCCTGCACGGGCATGACCTTGTCATTTCCAGGGCAGGAAACATCCCCTGTGGCTTTATTCCCAGATGGATTTTCAACTTCCCAGTCTAGCCCACAGGCTTGAAGATTTCTGTTCCATACATAGAGCAGAACAACTGACCCTGCTCAGTTCTAGATTGTGGATAAAAGAGGTGTACGTGATCTTCCCTCCCCAAAAACTGGATTTTGAGTCCTTCACTGGTTAAGTAGGGTGGGGTGGGCAGGTAAACGCAGAGCTGACTGGGGGGAAATTTGTAAGTGTTGGGATAGGGAACTGGGAAAATTTAACAGATTAACAGTCGGAAGGGACCTTTTAGGTCATCTAATACAATCCCCCCACCCAAACAGAAAAATGTGGGCAGGAAGAGTGAAAATAGGCAAAAGGAGATGGATATGCAGGGGAACCTGGCTGTAGATCTGTGCAAAGGACAAGTGGTAAGCATTATGGCCCATTTACAGGTAGTCCTCAACTTACAACCATTCATTTAGTGACTGTCCAAAGTCACAACAGCACTGAAAAAAGTGACTTATGACCGTTTTTCATACTTACAACCATTGCAGCATCTCCGTGGTCTTGTGATCAAAATTCAGACGCTTGGCAACTGGCTTGTACTTCTGACGGTTGCAGTATCCCAGGGCCAGATTCACTTAATGAAGGCGTTACTAACTTAACAACTGCAGTGATTCACTTAACAACTGTGATATGAAACTATCTCCCTTTGCAATGAAATTTTTGGTTCAATTGTAGTCGTAAGCCAAGGACTACCTGCATGGTCCATGGTTGATGGTTTTCCATTAATGTGCTGGGTGCTTTCTAAGCCAATCCCACCACCTTTCCCACAGAGCATCTTGCTATGTGCCCGGACTTTTGCACAGTTGATTCTACACAGCCCCCTTTTCATCCCACTTGCTAAGTGTCAGGAATATTCCATTTCACTGGGATAGGTGGAGTATTCCTCTCTGGCCAACCTGGCCCATTGACTGTAGTCATTTTGGTTGCCTCTCTCTCTTTCTTTGCATCCTGCCTTATCCCCCTCTCTCTTTTATCTCTCTCTCTCTCTCATTATCTATCTATCTCTCTACCCTTCCATCCATGTATTATCTATCTATATCTAAAGCTACTCTATATATATCCAATAGGGATGCGGTGACTCAGGGGCTAGGACGTTGAGCTTGTCGATCGAAAGGTCGGCAGCTCAGCGGTTCGAATCCCTAGTGCTGCTGTGTAACGGGGTGAGTTCCCGTTACTTGTCCCAGCTTCTGCCAACCTAGCAGTTTTGAAAGTACGTAAAAATGCAAGTAGAAAAAATAGGGACCTTCCCATCTTTGGTGGGAAGGTAACAGCGTTCTGTGCGCCTTTGGCATTGAGTCATGCTGGCCACATGACCACAGAGACGTCTCTGACTCAGCGCTGACTCAGCGCTGACTCTTCGGCTTTGAAACGGAGATGAGCACCCCCCCCCAGAATTGGCAACCTTTACCTTTAAGGAACCTTAACCTTTACCTTATCTATATATCCAGTGGTGGGATTCAAATAATTTAACAACTGGTTTGCCCAGGGTCAGCTTGGCCCATCCCCGTCCTCCAGCTCCTCTGCACATGCGGGATGAGCCTCCCACGACAGCCAACCTGACCCTGGGTGAATAGGTTGTTAAATTACCACCAACACCCTGTTATCAAAGTTGATCCTGGGCACTGTGCTTCAATGGAGAAACGGGAAATGGAGCGGGCAGCACAAGGGAAGGAGGAGCAAGGAGAAGAAAGAGGGAAAGTGACCTTCTGCTTCCCTCGCACCAGCTGCTCTGTTCCCGTTTCTCCATTGCAGTGCACCGCCCAGGATCCATTTTGATAGCGGGGATGGGTGGGTGCGTAATTTAACAACTGTTTCACCTGAACTGTTGTGACTCCAGCCCCCGAACCTGGCCCCATGCCCGGAAGTGACTTGGAGCCGGGCCTGCTGCCAGAAAGTGACTTGGACAGTGAGGGGGAAGGGCCGTCAGGACTTGCCTCGGGAGCACCGGCTTCCCTGGCTCAGCTCCAGGAGCCAGAAGCAGGCCAGGTGGAAGAAATAATGAGGCCTAGGAAGTGCTGAGTCATGGAGCCACACCCCACAGGATATAAAAGGCAGCGAGAGCTGGTGTGTCTCTTTGTAACAGGCAAATCCACTGATTGACTAGAGCTGAAGGTTGTGACTCACCAGCATCGTGGAAAATAACCAGGGCTCTTGGCAGACGCTGGCTTTTTTGCCGCCCGAGCTGATAGTGCCTGCTAATTAAATCATCATTCGGATGGAGGCGGAGGAGGACAGAACATGAACTGGTGTGAATTTCACCACTGTATATATCAGCGGTATCAAACTCGATTTCACCGAGGGCTGCATCAGGGTTGTGTTTGAACTCAGAGGGCCGGGGTGGACATGGACTTGGTGGGCCTGGCCAGCTCAACATCACTTGTGTTGGGGGCGCCTGTGGTGACCTGAGAGCTCTGCCAGCAAAAACGGGCTCCCAGAACTAAGCACCCTGCAGGCCGGATCCAGTCCCCGGGCTTTAAGTATGACACTCCTGGCCTCCCTCCCCCCCCCCTCTCTCATCCATCCATCTTCAGCCAGCCCCCCCGCCCCACCTAATTTCTCTAAATCTGTGCTTTTCCTCTCAGGCTATGTCTCAAGTTGAATCTTGGTGTGGTAGCATCCACTGGGTTACACCCCTTCACAGTGAGGCATTTCACACGGCGCACGTGTTTTATTCTCCAAGCCAAAGTTATCTACATATCGAACCTGTGTCAGAGACATTAAGCTGCGGCCACCGTGAGCCAATTCGGGTGCGTTACATCCTTAACCGAGGTGATGAGAACGAGGACGAGATTGTCTTCTATTACATGGTGAGTCTTCAGATGATGGCTGCATTCACAAGGCATGTTTGCTTGGCTTTGTTAAACAGCCTTTCTCCAATGTGCACTGAACCACAACATAAATAGACCGAGGCAATCTCCCTTTTGCACTTTGCCCTAAGGGCTGCCTTTCTTTACCCATGATCCTTGAGTGAGTCCCGCTTACTGTAAGTCATCCTTAGTTGTACCCCTGTTAGGGTGAGTGTATCTGGGCAAGCAAACCTCCTGATTGTGCTTTTTTTCTTTTCTTTTTTGGTATAAATCCATCTTGGCTCCTAGCGGCTAATTGGATAATTCCCTATAGTTTTCTTGGTAACATTTTCAGAAGAGGTTTGTCCCTATCTTCTTCCTAGAGAGAGCGACTGACCCACTCTCCCAGTTGCCTTCATGCCAGACTAGAACTCACGGTCTCCAAGTTTCTGGGCTGATATTTTTAACCACTATAGCAAAAGTCAGCAGTGAGATCCAAAGCTACACTTCTGTGTTTTCTGCCAACTTGTGGTTATCCCAGTTTAAACTATGTCCAAGTAGTGATTCCTCTTATTCTTCTGCCACTGTCCAAGGTTTCCGTAAAAGTACGGCATTTGTGCTGAAGATGCATAACATCTGTTAGGTTTTCCATGATTTTGGAAGATGATTGCAATGAGCTGAAACCAAGGCCACGGAGAAAAGAGGGGGATCCCTTCTGGGAAAAGCACATTCACACCAAGTTAGTTTTTGGAAAACTCAAGGATGGCATGGATGCATTTTTTTATTATTATTATTATTTATTAGATTTATAAACCGCCCTTCTCCCGAAGGACTCAGGGCGGTGTACAGCCAGAATAAAAAAAGCAATATACAGTTAAAATACAATTAAAAAACTTATTATACAATGTGGCCGAATTTAAAATAATTAAGAATCTAAAAAACCCCAATTAAAACCAAAGAGAAATTTAGAAGTAAAACTAAACAATTTAAGAAAGCCCCGCACGAACAAACAGATATGTTTTCAGTTCGCGGCGAAAAGTCCGAAGGTCAGGTATTTGGCGTAAACCAGGGGGGAGTTCGTTCCAAAGAGTGGGGGCCCCCACAGAGAAGGATCTTCCTCTGGGGGCCGCCAGCCGGCATTGTCTGGCGGACGGCACCCTGAGAAGGCCCTCTCTGTGCGAGGGTACGGGTCGGTGGGAAGCATGAGGTAACAGAAGGCGGTCCCGTAAGTACCCAGGTCCCAAGCCATTTCAGGGGTGAAATCTAAAAAATTTTCCCTATCGGTTCTGTGGGCGTGGCTTAATTGGTGGGTGTGGCTTGGTGGTCAGGTGACTGAATGGGCATGGTCAGTAATAATAAATAATAAAAATAATAAAGTATACAAAACTTGGGAGGCCCTGGTCTACCTTCTTTAAAAATAAAGACCCCGGTCTACTAATTGCCTTTTACTGAGAGGTCCCGGTCTACCTTCTTTATTAAAAATAAAGACCACGGTCTACCATTTGCCTTTTACTGACAGGCCCTGGTCTACCTTCTTTAAAAACAGACCCTGGTCTACCAGTTGCCTTTTACTGACAGGCCCTGGTCTATCTTCTTTAAAAATAGATGCACCGGTCTACTCACTGCCTATAGCGCTGATCAGCTGTGGTGCGGCCCTTTGAAGTGCCGCGGCAGTCATTTAAGGCCGTTTGCAGCTATATCACCACCGAGAGCTTCAGGGACAGAGAAGAGGAACAGTGAGGTGTGGGCAGTGTGTGTGAGGGGGGGAGGGATTTTTGCTACCGGTTCTCCGAACTACCTGTCCCCATCGCTACCGGATCGCGCGATCCGGTCCGAACCGGGAGCATTTCACCCCTGAGAAAAAGGCTCAGAGATCCAAAAGGTGTATTCACAAAAAATACTAATCATGATTAATGTATAGGTGTCTGGGTGTCTGGGTGTCTTAACATGCTAAGGCAGAGTTCCCCAACCTTTCCTTTCTCTGTGGGGGCTCCCACCCTCTGGAATGAACTTCCCCCTGGACTTCGTCAACTGCCTGACCTTCGGACCTTCCGCCGCGAGTTGAAGACTTATCTGTTTACGCGCGCAGGACTGGCATAAGAATTTTAAATAGTTTTTAATATTTGATACAAATTTTATGGGGTTTTTAATGTTTTAATCTGGCCTTTAATTATGGTTTTACTTGTACATTATTGCTGTTTTATCTAGGCTGTGAACCGCCCTGAGTCCTTCGAGAGAAGGGCGGTATAAAAATAAAAAATATGTGGACTGGTGGGAGAGGGTAGAGGATATGGTTCCGTGTGAGTGGTGGGCAAGTGTGCATGCAATTCCATTTGCATAAGTGGTGGGCATGGGCTCCCACTGCTCATGCAGTAGGAACCTGCATGCACTTGCTTGCACACTGTTCGCGGAAGTGTGGATGCGCACAAGCACTTGCTTGCCTGCCACTTCCATGGCCCAGTTCCAAATAGTCCAAAACCCAGTAGTGGGCTGGGGCCCAGGGATTGGAGACCCCTGTGCTAAGGTTTGGATAATTTTTGAATTACTTAATTCCAGAAAATTGATTCATTTGCTAATCGATTTACATATATTGTACATACATACATACAACCATTTGACATACAACCATTTGTTTAGTGACCCTCCGAAGTTATAGCAACACTGAAAAAAGTGACATTACCATTTCTCTTCTGACCCTAAGTTCACGTGATTAAAATTGAGATCCTTGTAACCAATTCATCTTTACGACGGTTGCAGTGTCCTGGGGTCAGGAAATCACTGCTGTGAACTTCTTCCATGCAAAGTCAATGGGGAAGCCAGATTCACTTAACAACCATGTTACTAACTTAACAACTTCAGTGATTCACTTAATCCCTCTGGCAAGAATGGTCATAAAATGGGGCAAACTCACTTCACAACTGTTTTATTTAGACACAGACATCTTGGGCTCAATTGTGTCTGTAAATTGAGGACTACCTAATCTGGAAACTCGCTACTTTTATTTATTAATTTTTATTTTTATTTATTAAATTTTTATACCGCCCTTCTCCCGAAGGACTCAGGGCGGTGTACAGCCAACAATAAAACACAAAATATATACAATTAAAACAACATTTAAAACATAGCAGATTATAAAGGCTGATAAATTAAAAATTTAGATTTTAAAATTTAAAAATATTAACAAACCCCAACTTTAAAATTCAACACTATTATGCCAGTCCCGCTTGAATAAATAGGTGTGTTTTGAGCTCACGACGGAAGGTCCGAAGATCAGGCACTTGACGTAGGCCAGGGGGAAGTTCATTCCAGAGCGTCGCTGCCCCCACAGAGAAGGCCCTACTCCTGGGGGCCGCCAGCCGACACTTTTTGGCGGATGGCACCCTGAGGAGACCCTCTCTGTGAGAGCGTACGGGTCGGTGGGAGGCAAAGGGTAACAGCAGGCGGTCCTGTAAGTACCCGGGTCCTAGGCCATGGAGCGCTTTAAAGGTGGTAACCAAAATCTTGAAGCGCACCCGAAAAACCACAGGAAGCCAGTGCAGACTGCGGAGTAGTGATGTTACGTGGGAGCCACGAGCGGCTCCCGTTACTACTCGCGCAGCCGCATTCTGGACTAACTGTAGCCTCCGGGTGCACCTCAAGGGCAGCCCCATGTAGAGAGCATTGCAGTAATTCAACCTAGACGTAACCAGAACGTGAGTGACCGTGCATAAGGCATCCCGGTCAAGGAAGGGACGCAGCTGGTGAACCAAGCGAACTTGGTAAAAGTTATAGTTTACTTATAGTTTATCTTGCACAAACATAATGAAGTATCTCTAATGCTATGGCAGCATCTGGTGGATAACAATGGAAATTTTCAGGGCGTTTGTTTTTCTAAGATGGAGTCCTTTTCCTAGAAGTGGGGAACTTGTGTTAACAAGCCCCTTATACGACTAGATGTGACATTTCAGCTCCTCAATTCCTTTGGTGCTGCCTCGAGTTGCATACTTCAGAACAATTGTTTTAGCCGCATCTCGCACCTGCTAACTAACGTACTGTGATTCCATTGTTATGCAGGTTTTCAGGTGTGACTCGGTGATAAACTAAAATACAGATATGCCTTGATCAGCCAAACACGTTTATTCAGTTGAATAAAGACGGGTGCTCCCTAAAGGTGGAGGAATCCCGAACGCAGTGTGAGGCAAATATTTATACATTTCTTTGCTTGGTTACATAAGAGGAAACTGGCACACAAGAGATAAGGTATGGAAATATAGAAATTATAAAAATAGTCAAGCACACCTTCTGTGGTCACATGTTTAATCCACAGGCTGGTCATTTCCTTTGGAATTCTCCATGGCCTTGAAGGCCTGCATAGGCCTGAATTTTAGCCTTGCCATCTCAACATATGTTCCCTTCAGGCAATCATCAGATTCACCAAATTCCTGATCAACTCCATGGGCGAATTATTATTCGATTGTTTTAATCTTACCCACTTCTCAAAAGGTTAAACTAGACAATTGCAGCTCTGCAATTCTAGGGGTCCATATATCTAGCATGACAGCCAGTGCTTAGAGTTGCAAATCAATCAATCAATCAATCAATCAATCAATCAATCAATCAATCAATTTGTCCAAGCCCTGGCATATTTAGCAGGAATTTCTTCTTTCCATGCAGATCAAGGCTAAGGGGGACATCATAAAAACAGGAACACACAGGCAGCCAGTGGAACAGGGAAAAGGTAAATGTTCTCCCTCCAAATTTCTCTCCCCCCTCATGCTTGGCAAAAAGCTTCCCAGACGTTCCCAGGGTGTCTCCATCTATGGGGCTCCAGTTCTTTCTTGCTGAATTCTGGGTGCCCTTTGCACGTCTGAAAATCCTCTCTTCCTTTTCCCACTCACAGCTGGGTTCACTATATCCGATTTCACACTGGCAGGGCATGGAAGGTGGGCACACAGAGCCAGCCCTGCCATTGGGCAGAGGAAAGGGAATTGGCATCAAGCAGTAGGAATAGGCCATTTCTCCCAAATCTCTGCAGCCACTTCCTTCAACCCGAGTTTTTGCTGGGCATCACAGTGACATCTCTTTGCAACTAGAAGGCTGCCCAGATGCCTATGCTCCATTTTCCTTGGGACAGGCCCTTCTCGGAGACCCACACAGAGGATTAGGGGCTCAGTCTCTTACAGTCAGCAGGCTGGCATGCTGGATGTGACTTTGTTTTCAAGGATAACCAAAACATGGAAAGTGGAAGAATGAAAGATAGAGAATGGGATGCAGTTCCCAATCACCCGGTACACAGAAGGCCCCAAGTTCAACCCAGAGTCTCCAGAAACCCAGGAGAGCCATGGGAAGGCACTACTAACAGCACTGACTGATGGGTCTGAGGCAGCATTTGGGGTTTTCTAGGATGGCAAAGGATTGAAGGAGTCCATGGCATGTGCCACGGGGCCTGTTTTATGTCCATTACTCTCCTGTGCAGTGGGAGATGTTACTGGAGGGAGATTCACCTGCTGCTTCATGGATCCCTGAAACAAGAGGGACCACCGACTTAATCATTGTCACCACAAACCTAAAATTTATTCTGGAGGAGAAGGCAAGCCCTCACAATTGAAAAGAAGACAGCAGCTGAAGTCCTTCAGCTTCTGATTCTTCAATGATCGGTTTTTGATTCACATTTCCCAGCCTGTTGTGGTCACCTTGGTGGAGTCTGATGTATTCCAACTGGACCTAATTCCATCTATCCATCTATCTATCTATCTATCTATCTATCTATCTATCTATCTATCTATCTATCTATCTATTGAAATGTACAGTATTTTTCAGAGTATAAGATGTACTTTTCCCCCCTTAAAAGAGGGTGAAAATTTGGGTACGTCTTATACACCAAATGTAGCCCCGCCCACCCACTGGCCCCCACCCTTTGACCTCTGCCTCCCAGCAATTTACCTCCTTGCAGCAAATAGCAAACAGCCCGTTTCAGCTTCAGCTCAGCACAGCCTGATTAACACAAGCAGCTAATTGACGGTTGGATCGGTCTCCCAACCCTCAGCTGTTTCAGACTGCAGGAATTGCCATTGCCTATTGCCGCGCTGTTTGCTGCAAGCAGGCAAATTGCTGGGAGGCAGATTTTTTTTTCTTGTGCTAGTCAGGCTGTGCTGAAAATGAAACTAAAGCAGGCTGTTTGCTGTTTGCTGCAAGGAGGCAAATTGCTGAGAGGCAGAGGCAGATTTTTTCCTTGTTTTCCTCCCCAAAAAGGGTAGGTGTGTCTTATAGTCCAGAGCGTCTTATACTACGAAAAATACGGTATATATCTCTTTCTATCTCTTTTTCTCCCTCCACCTGGGAATTTCATCCTTTAGAAGCCAAAGGGGACTTTCTTTTGAATCTCTTGGTGGATGTTGACACTGCTCCCAAGACCCGCTTGCTCCTCTACACTATTTTGCCCAGTGGAGAACTTGTTGCTGACTCGAGAGACTTCACCGTAGAAAAGTGCTTCTCCAACAAGGTAAAGTTTTGCATTTTGTGTTGTGGTGTTAAAAAAAGGCAGAATCTTATTGATCCAGAACAGGTCTTCTCTAAGCTGATGCTCCTCAACTCTACTGGTGCTAATATCCACAAAACCTTCTTTGGTGCACAAAGCTCCTGATCCTTTGAGAAATAGCTCTTGAGTTACCGTTTTGCTATCTGCTTGTGCAGACTAATGTAATCAGTTATGTCCTGGCCAGACTAAATTGCAATGGAAAAAAAATGCCAAACATCGGCTAAACTTAAGCCTATTTTTGGGGGGGTTAGCCAATAGTTCCATTGAGCCTGTCAAACTGTGGCTTGAGGTTAGTCACAGAGGGCAACTCAAGGTTACAATATGGATAACAACAAGGATGACTTCATTCCATTCATTTCTCCTTCCATTCATTCCACACTGAGAGGAAATGATTTTTTTCAAAGACCCGGTTTATGTTTACAGGCCAGACTGTGGTTCTCTGATCAAGAAGGTCTGCCTGGCCAGAAAACCCAACTCCATCTTTCAGCTTCCCCCGGTTCCCTCTGTGCCATCCATGCCGCTGACCAGAGTGTCTTTCTCTTGAAACCTGAAGCCGAGCTCTCCCCTGAGAAGGTGAGTTCTGACTGCATTTCATTTGGGGTCCAGATATGTCCTGGCTCCTGCTGAATTCATCCCATATTTACTCGTCCATAGAGATGTATTTCAAATAGAATCTCTTGCAGCCGTTTATTTACAATGTACACCAGAAGATAGCAGTCACAACTAAATTTAAGATACTAGGGGAGGACTGCAGGGAAGGAGAAGCAAAGAAAATTGTCCATAAATTAATTTTAGGGGAAGAAAATGTAGGAAAAATAGAAGGACAAAGCATGTAGACTGAGGGTAGTCTAATATCACAGTCCAGAGTTTTTGCCATAATGTGAAGTAATGTGTTATACCCGGTGAAAGTAATGGATTAGGCCAGAAGACCAAGGTGGCCTCTGCTTTGAGATTTCCAGTAAAAGAGAACTCATCATTTCATGTGGCGGCCTGTAACGGAACGCGAGAATGATCTTAATAATAATAATAATAATAATAATAATAATAATAATAATAATAATAATAATAATAATAATAATAATAATAATAATAATAATAATAATAATAATATTTTAATTTGTATACCGCCCTTCTCCCGAAGAACTCAGGGCGGTGAACAGGCAGATAAAATACAAATACACACAACAACTAAAAACATCCCTTAAAAAACTAATTGAAATGCCCAAAATATTAAAAGACGTACTCCCCCGTAAAATAACAAAATTTTAAAAACCCATCCAATAAAAATAAAAATCAGGCTAGTCCAGCCATACGAAATAAATAAGTTTTAAGTTCGCGGCGAAAGGTCCTAAGGTCAGGTAATTGTCGAAGTCCGAGGGGAAGTCCGTTCCACAGGGTCGGAGCCCCCACAGAGAAGGCCCCCCCCCTGGGGGCCGCCAGTCGACACTGTTTGGCTGACGGCACCCTGAGGAGTCCCTCTCTGTGGGAGCGTACTGGACGATGGGAGATCGAAGCCGGCAGTAGGCGGTCCCGTAGATAGCCCGGTCCTAAGCCATGGAGCGCTTTAAAGGTGGTAACCAATACCTTGAAGCGCACCGAAAACAACAGGTAGCCAGTGCAGTCTGCGCAGGATAGGTGTTATGTGGGAGCCCGAGACGCTCCTCAATAACCAGCGCAGCCGCGTTCTGAACTAGCTGAAGTCTCCGGGTGCTCTTCAAGGAGCCCCATGTGAGAGCATTGCAGTAGTCCAGGCGAGAGGTAACGAGCATGAGTGACTGTGCATAAGGCATCCCGGTCCAGGAAGGGACGCAACTGGCGGATCAGGCGAACCTGATAAAAAGCTCTCCTGGAGACGGTCGTCAAATGGTCTTCAAAGGACAACTGACCATCCAGGAGCACGCCCAAGTTGCGTACCTTCCCCATCAGGGCCAATGATCCACCCCCGACAGACAGCCGCATCTGCAGCTGACTGTACCGAGGTGCCGGCATCCACAGCCACTCCGTCTTGGAGGATTAAGTTTGAGCCTGTTCCTCCCCATCCAGACCCGTCGGCTTCCAGACACCGGGACAGCACTTGACAGCTTCACTGGGGTGGCCGGGGTGGAAAAGTACAGCTGGGTGTCATCAGCGTACAGTTGGTATCTCACCCCAAAGCCACTGATGATCTCACCCAGCGGCTTCATATAGATGTTGAACAGGAGGGTGAGAGAATCACCCTGCGGCACCCCACATGAGGCACCTTGAGTCGATCTCTGCCCCCTGTCAACACCGTCTGCGTCCGATCAGAGAGGTAGGAGGAGAACCACCGATGCGGTGCCTCCACTCCCAACCCCTCCAACCGGCGCAGCAGGATACCATGGTCGATGGTATCAAAAGCCGCTGAGAGGTCTAATAGGACCAGGGCAGAGGAGTAACCCTATCCCTGGCCCTCCAGAGATCATCCACCAGTGCGACCAAAGCTGTCTCCGTGCTGTATCCGGGCGGGCGGACTGGAGCAGGTCTAGATAGACAGCTTCATCCAGGTACTGGGGTAGCTGACATGCCACCACACTCTCTACAACCTTCGCCGTGGCGAAGATTGGAGACTGGCGGTAGTTCCCTAAAACAGCTGGGTCCAGGGAAGGCTTCTTGAGGAGGGGTCTCACCACCGCTTCTTTCAAGGCCGCAGGAAAGACCCCCTCCCGCAAAGAAGCATTTGTAATCCCCTGGAGTCAGCCTCGTGTCACCTCCTGAGTAGCCAGTATTAACCAGGAGGGGCACGGATCCAGTAAACATGTGGTGGCGTTCAGCCTACCCAGCAACCTGTCCATGTCCTCGGGAGTCACAGGATCAAAGTCATCCCAAACCACCTCAACAAGACGGGCCTCGGAACCCTTGCCTGGATCTACCCAATTTTGATCCAATCCGTCCCGAAGCTGAACGATTTTGTCGTATAGATAACCGTTAAACTCCTCGGCACGCCCTTGTAGGGGGTCCTCCCGCCCCTCCTGTTGAAGGAGCGAGCGGGTCACCCAAAACAGGGCGGCCGGGCGGTTATCTGCCGACGCAATGAGGGAGGAAACGTAGGAACGCTTCGCAACCCTCATTGCCACTAGGTAGGTCCTGCTATAGGACCTAACTAGTGTCCGGTCAGCCTCAGAGCGGCTGGATCTCCAGGCACTCTCTAGGCGTCTTCTCCGGCGCTTCATCTCCCTCAGCTCCTCGGAGAACCAAGGAGCTGGTTGAGACCGACGCCGGGTCAGAGGCCGCAAAGGCACGACACGGTCCAAAGCTCCAGCCGCGGCCCGTTCCCAGGCCGCAACTAGCTCTTCAGTCGAGTCGTGGGCCAGGTGTTCGGGAAACGGCCCAAGCTCCGTCAGGAACCTCTCCGGGTCCATCAGGCGCCTGGGACGGAACCAACGCATTGGTTCCGTCTCCCTGCGGTGGTGGGTAGCAGTCAGAAAGTCTAGACGAAGGAGAAAATGACCTGACCATGACAAAGGTTCCACAACTAAATCATTTAAAACCAGATCATTAGACCACTGGCCAGAGATAAAAATCAGGTCTAGGGTACCTCCCCCGACGTGGGTAGGGCCGTCAATTAACTGAATCAGGTCCATGGCCGTCATGGAAGCCATGAACTCCTGAGCTGTCGAGGATGCTACGCCGGCTGATGGCAAATTGAAATCCCCCATGACCAACAGTCTGGGGGTTTCAACTGCCAACCCGGCCAGCAACTCCAACAGCTCAGGCAGGGCTGTAGTCACGCAGCAAGGAGCCAGGTACGTGATCAACAAGCCCACCTGAGTTCTACGACCCCACTTCACGAAGAGGGATTCACACCCAGCTATCTGAGGCACAGTGGTTTCCCTCGGCTCAAGACTCTCCTTAATGATAACCGCCACCCCTCCACCCCTACCCTGGGCCCTCGGCTGATGGAATGCTCGGAAGCCTGGTGGGCACATCTCCACTAGGGGGACCCCCCCTTCGGTGCCCAGCCAGGTCTCCGTAATGCCCATAACGTCCGCGGTCCCTTCCTGAATAAGATCTGAAATCAGGGGGGCTTTATTAACCGCGGACCTGGCATTACATAACATCAGCCGGAGGCCCAGGTCCCGATTATCCTGGCCACTCGGGTCACGGGAAATTTCTGGGGGGCCGGAGCACGCAATCGCTCGTAAACAGCGAGGGCGAGCCCCCGAGACCTGATGTGGCCCCCCCTTCCGTCATATCTGCCTCTCCCACTTACCGTAGTAATAGCTCGACCCTGACAAACTGGAACGACACCCCTCGCCATAACCCCAGGACCTATTAAGTTACCGCCGCGAACACATGGTGGACCTAGCCCCTTCCCTGACGGGCCCATCCACCCCCCAGAACCAAACCCGTCAGTTTCCCTCCCCCCCTTAAAATTCCCCTTAAAACTCCCTGGTAAAAAACGATTAAAACAGTTCATTAAAAATCCCCTAAGCCTCCTAGATTTCGCATGCCAACTCTCGGGGTTCCAAAACCCGTCCTCGAGATGTGCCCTCGATAGTGTGGAGGGCCAGACCTGCGAGAGAGGGGAATCTCGCAGGGCAAGAAGGTCCGCAGTTGAAAATCTTCGCATCAATAAAAATACAGTACAGTCAGCAGTCCATCCAAGCCGGTCATGATGTCAAAATGTCATTGCAGCAAGACTAGGCTCCCTGGCTGGCGAGATGGACCATGGACTTCCAGGATTCCGTGGGGCCGTTATTCTACCCCCAAACCCAAACGGCCCCACTTTCCCAGGTCCAGAATCTTGGAAGACAGACAGAAGAGATGCTGCCTAAGGAGCCCGAAACGAAGTAATGAGCAGAGAAAGAAATGTGGAAGGGACCTGCCCTAATTGATCAACTGCTAAAAAGATGTGGCAGGATAACTGTCTTTTCAGACTTGCAAGACTCTATTGATGTGGCCTTACAATTAACTAATCTTATTGCGTTTATTGTTTGGTCTGCTGTACTTGAGAGGCTGATACCAATCTTACAGGTCTGAAAGTACAAATCGCCTGCTGTCTCTTTTTACCACCTGATTGGTTAAGGTGGATCCTCTCTACATTTCTTTCTCTGTCTATTACTCAGCTTCAGGTTCGTCCCTCTTTTATCTGATCTCTCTCTTCCCTCATCTCCCAAGGTCATTCTCCCATTCCATCAAGAGCCGTGGCGGCACAGTGGTTAGAATGCAGGTACTGCAGGCTATTTCACTGCTTATTCCAGGTGTTTGATTCTGACAGGCTCAAGGTTGACTCAGCCTTCCATCTTTCCGAGGTTGGTAAAAATGAGGACCCAGATTATTGAGGGCAATAGGCTGACTCTGTAAACCATTTAGAGAGGGCTGTAAAACACTATGAAGTGGTATATAAGTCTATTGCTAAGTGCTATTGCTATTGCACGGTCTGTTTCATTGGCTGATACCTTAATGGGCAGGACGTTCCTCTAACCCAAATCTCCATCCTCAGTTGCATCTTTTCTGGTTTCAGGTTTACGACCTCCTTCCCAAGAAGGATCACATCTTCTCTGATGACCTCTTTTTGGATGAAACCAATCTTTATCCTTGTCCTGCAGAACAACAATTCAGGGGTGAAAACGTTGGCATTGTCCCACTGCATTATTCCCCTGGGGATGGGGATTCTTACAGCATATTCAGGGTAAGCATCAAAGCTATTATTCCCCACATGGGAGATGCTCTCATTAGGCAAGGAGAAGCGCATAGAAGGTTATCTGCTGAGCTGGAGTAGACTTCTGGTATCTTTCTGGACAGATCCATAGAGATATAGTTTCCTTGCAGGATCCAATCTGGGTCGGTCACCAGTTTTGTCTTACGAACTTTCAGTTTCGTGGAGCCCATCCTCAGGAAACTAGCATACATTCTGATAGAGAGATGCTCCCTGAAGATGAGCTTGGAAGACAAAATCAGATTGGATCCTGCAACATTATCCAGGGACACGTATATTCGCCTTCATTCATGATATACTTTCTGTTCTGACCTATGCTTCCGTAGAAAGTATAAAGCACAATCTTAGTCCCGGTAAAACCTCTTTTATTTACACGGCTGTGAATTATTGTCATTCAGAGTCCGCAATACTTCACAAACAGTCTTTCAGGGGAATGTTTATAAACACCCACCTTATCTCCCTTGGAAAGCTGCCAGAGAACTAATTGCCCAATGCAGGGCAAGGCCAAACTTGGCACAGAGTCAAACAGAACTTTTCAAAGCTTGAACCGACTAGATGAACTAATTGTTTCCTGAAAAAGTTCACATCTTGTTCACTCTTCTTTTATGTCTCCTGGGAGGGGCCAATCATCACCAAGCCTTACTCCCAAGTCGACCATGTTTTCTTAATTGTTCTTGTCTTCTGGCAGCTCTGTGCATGCGCACACTGGGAACATGCTCCTGCTGTTTTTCTGTCTCACTGATGTCAGACTCTGGAGGCTCCGGAGGCAGCAGATAATTATCAGATGGCCTTGGCCCCCTCTCTGCCTCTGATGCAACGAGCTTTCCCCAGCCCCCAGCCTGGCCCAAGTTTCTCCCCAACTTCCTCGTTGTCCGACTCTGCTGCTAACTCTGCTGGCTGCCGGCGGGCCACAACACTTTCCTTATTTTCTTAATGATTTGTCATTTCTAATCATCTGCCCTGGGATTTAATCTGACCATACAGGTGGTCCTCAATTTATGAACATAATTGAGGCCCAAAATTCTATTGCTAAGTGAGACATTTTTTAAGTGAGTTTTCCCCTATTTTATGACATTTTTTGCCATAGTTGTTAAGTGGATCACTGCAAGAAGAGTTAAGAGTTGTGGTGGCATGGTGGTTAGAATGCAGTACTGCAGGCTAACTCACGATTTACTCCAGGAGTTCGATTCTGAGAAGCTCAAGGTTGAGTCAGCATTCCATGCTTCCGAGGTTGGTAAAATGGGGACCCAGATTGTTGGGGGCAGTATGTCAACCACTTAGAGAGGGCTGTAAAGCACTATGAAGTGGTATATAAGTCTAAGTGCTATTGCTATTAATAAAATGGTTGTTAAGTGAATCTGGCTTCCCCATTGACTTTCAGAAGGTCGCAAAAAGTGATCGCATGTCCCCAAGCCACTGCAACGGTCGTAAATATGAGTCAGTTGCCAAACATCTGAATTTTGTGAAAAACAATCATAAGTCATTTTTTTCAGTGCTTTGTAACTTTGAATGGCCACTAAACAAGCTGTTGCAAGTAGAGGACTATCTGTATTAATTTAATTTCCAAGCTGATAAGGGATCAGAGCCACGGTGATGCAGTGGTTAGAATGCAGTCCTGTAGGCTGACTCACTGCTCACTGCAGGAATTCAATCCTGACCAGTTCAAGACTGTCTTAGCTTCTATCCTTCTGAGATTGGTAAAATGAGGACCCAGATTGTTGTGGGCAAGAGGCTGACTCTGTAAACCTCTCAGAGAGGGCTGTAAAGCACTGTGAAGCGGTATATAGAATAGAATAGAATAGAATTTTATTGGCCAAGTGTGATTGGACACACAAGGAATTTTTCTTGGTGCATATGCTCTCAGTGTACATAAAAGAAAAGATACGTTCATCAAGGTACAACATTTACAACACAATTGATGATCAATATATCAATATAAATCATAAGGATTGCCAGCAACAAGTTATAGTCATACAGTCATAAGTGGAAAGAGATTGGTGATGGGAACTATGAAATGATTAATAGTAGTGCAGATTCAGTAAATAGTCTGACAGTGTTGAGGGAATTATTTGTTTAGCAGAGTGATGGCCTTCGGGAAAAAACTGTTCTTGTGTCTAGTTGTTCTGGTGTGCAGTGCTCTATAGCGTCGTTTTGAGGGTAGGAGTTGAAACAGTTTATGTCCAGGATGCGAGATCTGCAAATATTTTCACGGCCCTCTTCTTGATTCGTGCAGTATACAGGTCCTCAATGGAAGGCAAGTTGGTAGCAATTATTTTTCTGCAGTTCTAATTATCCTCTGAAGTCTGTGTTTTCTTGTTGGGTTGCAGAACCGAACCAGACAGTTATAGAGGTGCAAATGACAGACTCAATAATTCCTCTGTAGAATTGGATCAGCAGCTCCTTGGGCAGTTTGAGCTTACTGAGTTGGCGCAGAAAGAACATTCTTTGTTGTCCTTTTTTAATGATGTTTTTGATGTTAGCTGTCCATTTGAGATCTTGCGATATGATAGAACCCAGAAATTTGAAGGTTTCTACTGTTGATACTGTGTTGTCAAGTATTGTGAGAGGTGGAAGTATGGAAGGGTTTTTCCTAAAGTCTACCACCATTTCTACGGTTTTGAGTGTGTTCAGTTCCAGATTGTTTTGGTTGCACCACAAGGCTAGTCGTTCGACCTCTCGTCTATATGCGGATTCGTCATTGTCTCTAATTCGTCATTATAATCTAATTCATCATCTAATTCGTCATTATAACTCTAAGTGCTACTGCCAAGAGCTTCCACCAGCTAAGACAGGTCTGTCAAACTGGCGGCCCGCAGGCTGGATGCGTCACACCCCAGCTGCACAAAGGTAAAAAACGTCGCGATACTTGCCGAAATGTCACATGACGTGATCGAATTTGACATCCGTGAGTGAAGACTTCTCTCCCACTGCTTCTCTGCTACAGACCCATCAAAGGATTGGCTTTCTGGCTGTAGATGGATATTGAAGATGCCAATTTCCATCTGTTCCTTGTCTGTCCCTTTAAGTGCCACCCAAACGGGCAGCAATATGTACAGAGGATGCAGCCACAGGTGGGATTCAGCTGCTTCGGAAATTTTTGTGCAGTTCGGAGAACTGGCGAATCTCACCACTGGCTGGCCCCACCTACGCCACCCCTCCCCTCCCAGTCGCTCCTTATCTCGCCTCGCCCGCCTTGGCCACGGCATAGCAGCTGCTGTTCTCTGGCTTGATCACTCACTAACTCGCTTGCCTCAACCATGTAGCCCCCGCGGTCCAGCCCACTTGCCTGACTTCACCCCGGCCTCCCACGTGGCCCTGCTCCCAGCTGAGCCATCCTTCGCCATTCTCTGCTGCCTCAGACGTGGTCCAGCTACTTGCCTGTCTGGTGAGCCTTCCTTTGCCTCTTTGCAGGTGCGAACGGCCTGCCACTGCTGCTGCCTCTTTACCAGCCCAAACTGCCACCGCCTCTTTGCCAGGCTGAACCGAGGCAGTAGCAGTAGCAGTGGCAGGCTGTTCACACCGGCAAACAGGCTGCAGCTGCAGGCCATTTGCACTGGCAAAGAGGCAGCGGCTGCAGGCTATTTGCTGGCAAAGAGGCAGCAGCAGCAGCAGACCAGTAACTCAGGGCGGAGTCATGCCCAGCTGCACCAACAAAGGCTGGAAATAGCCACCCGTGTTTCCTGCTGCAAAAACCTTTTAAAAACCCTGACTGTCGTGCAGTGAGACCCAGCAAGAGATGAGGTGTCAGAGAATCACAATTTCTATTGCTGCACAAAGGTAAGTCTAAGGCTCTGGCTATCGCCACTGCTGCTACAGCCCACCTATGCCGCTCCACCTTGCCATGAGTGACATCAAGTTGGCCATGCCCACTCAGTCACATGACACCCTCCCCCCCAGCCATGCCCACACGGTCATTAGGAAGAACCAGTTGTTAAATTAGTTGAATAGTACCACCGGATGCAGCATTATGAAAAAAAAATTACTTTAGAGAGTTTGGACAATAATACATTCCTTATGGTTGGGTATATTAGAACGTACTGAGAATAAACATTGATCATTACTTTTCATGAGCAGAAAGGCCTGTTCCTCAGTGGCTCTTTGCTTCATCTGGTAGGATTTCGGCTTGAACATTTTTACCAACACCAAGCTACGCAACCGGCGTTTCTGCACCGGAGGATTCATCCCTGGTAAGACCTGGAATGGGGAGAAAGTGATAAGGAAAGGGATCTTTTACAATCGAGCTACTTCCAGGATTCAGTGCTGGAACTCTTTCATGGATGGAGACCAGGGGTGGGTTCTACTTTCCTTGACTACCAGTTTGCAAAGGGTCTGTGCACGTGCGCTCGCTTTGCTCATTCGGGTTTCGGCGCAGAAGCTTCTGTGCATGTACAGAAGCTTCCTGATAATGTTGGGGTCAGTGAGCAGAGCCTCCTGCCAGTTTTACTACCGGTTCTTGCGAACCAGTCCAAACCAGGGGCAACCCACGACTGATGGAGACCCCGATAGCTGAGATTTGATCCCAAATTCCTCTGTTCCACGGGGCCTGAGAGGGAGTGTTCCTTTGTTGCAAGAATTGGGTATGTCTAGTCTAATGAAAAGATGGACTAAGGTTGACTTGATTCTCTATGCTTTATCTGAGGGCAGGACAAGAATCAATGGCTGAAAACTAATCAAGGAGAGGACCAACCTAGAAATAAGAGGCTCTTTCCAGACAGTTAGAACAATTAACCAGTGGAATGGCTTGGCTTCAGAAGCTGTGGGTTCTCCATCACTGGAGATTTTAAAGAAGAGATTTGCCAACCATTTGTCTGCAATGGTATAGGATCTTCTGCTTGAGCAGCGGGTAGAAGACCTCCAAGGTCCCTTCCAGCTCTGTTGTTTCATTTTTCTGTACCCTAGAATCCATCTGATCTGCACCGTATCATTGTTACAAATGATGTCACCACATGTGCAATGCCACTTACTTTCTCTTGATGCCCAAATCCTTGACCTGAACGCTCTTAAGCAATTGAGAAGAGCCGTGGTGGTGCAGTGATTAGAATGCAGTACTGCAGGCTAATTCTGCTGACTGCCAGCAGTTCAAATCTCACCAGGCTCAAGGTTGACTCAGCCTGCTATCCTTCCGAGGTCAGTAAAATGAGGACCCAGATTGTTGGGGGCAATAGGCTGACTCTAAAAACTGCTTAGAGAGGACTGTAAAGCACTGTGAAGCGGTATATAAGCCTAAGTGCTATTGCTATTCCTGACTTGTTGAGGACCCAAATCCTGACTTGTACAGAGACACATACCAGCGGGCAACAGCAGAAACCAAAACCATGAATAAATATAAAGCAATAGATTCTCCTCCTGTTGAAGCAACAATAGGCTAAAAAAGCCCACCGCTAAGCAAAACATAATTCACAGGGGTACGTTAAGATACCCATCAGTAAAAAGATATTTGAAGAAAGGGTGTTTTTTTTAGAAAGTCAAGATGACAGCCAGACCTGTGTCTGTGAAGCCTGTCCATTTTTTATGTCTGTCAATATCAAGAGGTGTGACTTTGATCACCCAATTGGAGCCACCATCTTGCCAGAAACTGAGTTCCTCCCTTCCCCCAATCGCATCACATTAGGTGCTGAGATTAAGTGAGGGGAGGAATTGAGAGATTGATATTAATTAGAATGGTATGGAGTAGAACAGAACAGAATACTTCATTTGGCCAAGTAGGATTAGATACACAAGGAATTTGTCTCCGGTATAAAAGCTCTCACTGTACATGCAAAACAATAGAGTCCTAATAATCATAATAGGTAAAAAGGTTAAATCATGGCAACTGGATCAAAGTTTACTAAACTGAGATGTTTCATTACTCATCCAAGTTTAACTCCTTCTGTCAAAAGGAAACCTTTGGGTTAGGCACAGAGGCAAAGAGTAATAGAGTGGGACATTGGTCCAGTTTGCCATGGTTTAACCTTTTTACATACTTTTGCTCTGGATGACTGAGTCTTCATTTACATATTGTGGCTTTTCTCGCGGCCAGCGGGCTCGCCACGAAAGGGTCTGGGCAATCCCCGCGCCAGACGGAGTGAGAAATGAATAAGCAGAGTCCAATTCTCCTCGGGGTGAGCGAGCCCCGAGCTAGCTCGAAACAACCCTTTTATTAAGATTAGGGGTTAGGGGTGGGTTACAGAAGGTAAGCAGGGGTGGTTACATATTAGCATATATTCAACATGTGAACACGTGACTACAAGCACATCCACAAGCCTATGATTTTGGGAGAAAGCTCGTAATTCTTGGGAGGAGTTTTACCATGAGGTGATTCTTTGTTCTCTGCTTTTTGCCTACGTGGTACAGCAAACAGAAATACATCTTGAAACATCCTGACTACATACTAATAAATCTCATATAATTGTGTGTAGGAGCAAACTTCTTTTGAAGCTCTGTGAAGTTGACCTTATCAGAGAAGGAATGTTCTGTGGCTATCTCATAGGTGTTGTTACATTTACTGGCAAACATCTTTGTAACCTTGGCATCAAACAGATTTCTGCTTACATGATAACAATTAGCCAGACTTACCTATGCTGATATTTTTGCACATAAGCAATTTCTCAAAACTTGCTCATGCTTATATTTGCACATAAGTAATTTCATAAACAGTTTCATAAAGGGGTTCATATGGCATAATATCGCAACAACATATTGTGTTTTATTTTGGGGAGAAACCCCTGCAAGAGTTAGTACAATCCAATGACTTTCTGACTCTATGCCTAACCAGAACTTTTCATTTTGACAGAAGGAGTTACTTGGATGAGTAATGAAACATCTCTGTTTAATAAACTTTGGCCTAGTTGCCATGATTTAACCTTTTTTGCATGCTTTTGGCCTGGATGATTGAGTCTTCATTTACATAATAATCACAACACGATGCCAATAAGAGCGGGCAGTATAAAGGATGAAAAGGATAATAATAATACCACAGCCATACAAAATGAGGGAATATAATTAGACATCAAACAACAGTTTTAATTGAGGGGTTGATGGTAACTATCAGAAAGAGGGTGGAGTTTACAGGGGAATCCAGCAGGTGACGTTTGAACTCTGGTACAGAGTTCCATGAAGCAAAGAAAGTGGAAAGGCTGAGGCTTCCGGTGGTGAAATTAGGACATTGTTCCCCCATTGTCCAACTGTTTGGAAGCCTCCAGTCATCCGCCATGATTTAACGCGGACAAAGACCAAAACTGGACTTGGGAGGGGGAGGGACTAGTATCCTTCGAGTGCAACTCATCAAATGGTTTTCTCTCTCTGTTACAGTGATGGAATTCAGGCCTGAAAGTTTACCAATACCTAGTGAGCCTTTTGTTGCTCAGGGTTTTGTTCCCCCGGGAATTGGCTCCGTGGGAATCCCTGGAGTTGCCTTTGGTGTTGGTGGTGCTGGTGGTGCTCTTGGTGGTGTTGGTGGTGCTCTTGCGGGGCTTCCCATTCCTCAGGTTGAGGCTGCCCCTAAAAGGACACCTCGGCGCTTCTTTCCTGAAACGTGGATATGGGACCTGGTTATTATAAAGTAAGTGGATGGCACAGTTTAAGAGATTCCCCTGGAGACCAATTTCTCCAACCTAGGGGGGGGGGGCTTCCAGGCATGGAGGGCTATAGCTCCTCACACATTATTCCCAATGGCAAGTTCGAGCTGGCTTGGCTGAGCAGTTGTAATCCAATATTTCTGGAAGGCAGCAGGAGAAGTCAGCCGCTTAAAATTTGCATGGGAGGAGTCTGCCTGCAATTCATCCTCTGTCAGTCTGGCCCCAGTTACTCCCTAGGAAAGAAATACCCTTGACTCCATAGGTTTTAGAGAAAAGGTATTTTTACTAGAGATGCTGAGGGCAGAATGGATGACGCAACCTCTATAGAAAAATTGTGTGAAAATTGTATATTGAAAGCAATTCCCAATCAGGCTCTGTTCTGATGTTCTGGGAACTCGGTGCTAGTGTAAATTCCTTTCCCAGGTCTGGCGTTCTCGAAGCTCGGCAGATGGCTCTGTTTGGCACCTCTGTTAGTGTCCATACTCCCCAATTTCCCATAGCATCCTTTCACACCTCCAGTACGCTTCCTTTCCCAGATGCCCCCTTCTTCCTGGTTATGGCAGTTGCTAGCAAGCTTCAAAGACAGTGAAGATGAGCAGCTGACATCTTGATTGTAATACTGATTTTTTTAAAAAAAAAAATATACAGGTAGTCCTCAACATTTAACCACAATTGAGCCCAAAATATATGTTGTTAAATGGGTCTCTGCAGTTGTTAAATTAGTAACACGGTTGTTAAGTGAATCTGGCTTCCCCATTGACTTTGCTTGTCAGAAGGTTGCAGAAGGTGATCACATCATGCTGGGACACTGCAACAGTCATAAATGTGAGGCCAACATTTCTGTTGCTAAGCAAGAGAGTTAAGTGAATTTTGCCCCATTTTACAACTTGTTAGTTAGTGACATGGTTGTTAAGTGAATCTGGCTTCTCCGTTGACGGTGCTTGTCTGAAGGTCACAAAAGGGGATCGCGTGACCCTGGGACACCGCGTCATAAATATGAGCCAGCTGCGAAGCGTCCAAATTTTGATTGTAAGCATGAACAATGGACATAAGCCACTTTTTTCAATGCTGTTGTTACGTGGAATAGTCAGTAAACAAACGGTTGTAAGTCGAGGATTACCTGAAGTGGATTGCTTTCCTCACTTTCTATTCTCTTGTGTCCTTCAGTGGTTCTCAAGGAAACAGCCATTCTCAAGTCCATCGTTCAAGTAGAAAGAATGATGTATCTGAAGAACCCAAAGAGATTGCTCTTCCTGTGACCATCCCAGACACCATCACCGAATGGAAAGCTGGAGCTTTCTGCCTTTCTGCAGACACAGGTTTTGGCTTAGCCCAGCCCACTTTTATGAAGGGCTTCCAGCCGTTCTTCATTGAACTCACCTTGCCTTACTCCGTGGTGAGAGGAGAAGCCTTCCCACTCAAGGCTACCGTCTTCTCCTACCAGACTCACTGCATCCGGGTAAGGAGCATTTAACGGCTGCTGTGAGACCTTCCCTTTGTATTCTTGAAACTGCTTGGTCTTCTTTCTCTGCCCAGTCTATTTGCTCCCAATTCTGAACAGAGTTGGAAGAAATCTTGGAGGTCTTCCAGTTCAATCTTCTCTTCTAGCAGGAACCTAGATCATTCTGGACAAATGGCTATGTATTTCTCTCACTCCGATTTTTGCCAGAGAACTGGCTTTCAATACTTCTTTTCCTTTAATACATTATTTCAAGCTTGATGTTTTTATGATGTTTGGACTTCAACTTCCAGAATTCCCCAGCCAGCAAATTGAAGTCCACTCAATTTAGTTGCTGAGTTTGAAAACACTACTCTAGCAGATGCTTCTCTACGGAATATTACAGCCATGGAAGTAATGAGTGTATAGGGAGAAATGAACTAGAACTTGCAGAGGGAGTGTAGGTTGTGCCCAGAAGATTGTGGTTGGCTTTACCATTAGCCAGAATGGGGTTGATCCCCCTTTTTGAGTTCTTTAATTGCCCATTTTACCAAGAATAGCAAAGAGAAGCTTATTGGATTCCTACCTCAAGTACTAGAATAAGAGTTTTGAACATGCTGTACATTATCTCATTCATTCATATATGTATATGTATATTTGTAAAGCGGAGATGGTGGCATTAAACAAATAGACAAATATTCAAACACTATCACTGGTGTTAAAAACTTAACAAATAAATAAAAGCAAAATTGGGGGAGAAGACCATTCATCTAATCATTGTGCAGGCTCCCCATGGGATTCCCAAAGTTGCTGAAGACACCATGTTTTCAGGGCCTTTTGAAAGGCTCCCAAGGGCCTCATGGGAAATGATGATTATGAGATTTTCTCGGCACTGCAGTGGGGATGTATAGCTTTCCCATTGAACTAACTTTTCCCCCCAAATGGACAGGTCAGAATATCTCTGACTCCTTCTGCTGACTTTGAGGCATCTCCTACGGAGAAGGAGGAGGATTCCTATTGTATCTGTGCAAACGGAAGAAAAACGGTGTCATGGATGATGACCCCTAAAATTCTAGGTAAGTGGTATTTCTAATAGTGGAGCCATTACTTAGAAGATGATCTTTCCCCTTTATGCGTAAAGTAAAACAAGGAGCAGAGTTTTAATTATATCATTTTCTCCTAAGGATTGTAACATATGTGAGAAAGACCTTGGGAGACTAGGCAAAGAGACACTGCCAAAGTCAGCTAGGAGACTGCAACACCCACAGGTGTACAGAAGGCAGGGCAAGGGGCTCAGAAGAGACCCTCCCTAGTTTCCTAGGCTGTAAAAGAGACAGTGGGAGATCTGTACTTTCAAACTTGCAAGATTCTACTAATGTAGATTTACAGTAGAATCGAATTAGTGCATCAAGTTGTGTTTCCTGTCTGATCTACCTAGTAAAATTGACTTACAAATCTGAAAGTTCAATTTTCCCGCTGTCTCCTTTACAGCCTGAGAAACTAGGGAGGGTCTCTTCTGATCCTCTTGCATCTCCCAACTATTCAGCTGCAGGCTCTGCTGTCCCTTATCTAACCATACCCTCGCAGGGACTCTGTGCTCAATCTACAATATAAAGGTAACAACCATTTTTGTTCCAGGGGAGATAAACCTCACAGCAAGTGCAGAGGCTGTGACCTCAAATCAGCACTGCGGGAATGAAGTAGTGGAGGTGCCCACCATTGGAAACAAAGACGTCGTGATCAAGTCATTACTAGTTGAGGTATGTGGGATGCTTTAAATCCAGGCTGGGTAATGAGGGGACACAGATTTCTGGGTAAAGCGATGGTGGATATCTGTGCTAAATGTCAGGGATGATTCTGAAGAAAATACCAGCAGTCAGCTATTTACCCCAGTTAGTAGAGTGAGTATCTGAGCTCTGGAGCGCTGCTCCTTGGGAGAAGTCTGGCACGATCTGAAGGGTTCTTGTCAGTGACCCGTTCATCTCCTCCCCCCGCCCCCCCCCGCACTTTTCGCTTTCTTCTCCTTTGGATTACAAATGTTACAATAGAAAGCATGGCTCGTATGAGAAAGGGAGCCAAAGTGACAGAAATGACTACAACAAAAAGCGGATCTTTTTAGAAAGCCAGCAAATGACAGAAAAAGGGATTAGTCCAGATTTTACATTAAAAGTTTCAGGAATTAGGAATATTAGGAATAATATAACTTTATCGGTTAACGGGAAGCTGACTAACTTAGGAGACGGAATGGAAGAGAGATGTGCAATCATTGGGGAAAAAAGGTGGATAAAAAACTAGAGCAGATGTGTCAAACTCAAGGCCTGGGGGCCAGATCTGACCCACGGGGTGCTTAGATCTGGTCTGTGGGCCACCCTGGAAACACCACCGGCCCGTGGTGCCTCTGCCAGCGAAAACAAAGCTGACGAGGGTTATACACAGCCCTCCTGAGCTCTGTTTTTGCTTGCAGAGGGTTGCGGGAGTTCATCACGGCCCTCCCAAGTTCCGTTTTCACTGGCAGAGGGTTGCAGGAGACTGCCCCAGCCATGCCCACCCCTGCCCTCTGAGGTCAAACACAACCCTGATGCAGCCCTCAATGAAACTACTAGGCTGGCTAACAAAACTCCCCTAAACTCCACTGAAGATGTTACCTAGCCTGGTAATGAAACATTCAGAAACCAACCCACAAGCTTGCAGAACGAACCTTCACCCTCAGAAATTACCTTGTTAGGAAACAATACAAAGCAATTCTGTGTTGACCTATCCAGTGATGTGAATTCTAAATGCACCTCTTGATGGTTCACCTCTCATTTTCGCTGGCAGAATGCTCATTCTGCATTTCCTCTTGGTGGTCATCTATTTAATTCAAATGTTATGTCCACAGCGAGTTTTTTAAATGATTCTAACACTCCTGTTCACCTCTCCCTTTTTCCTTCCCTTTCTGTTCTGGTGAAGCCTGAAGGGATCGAGAAAGAAGTGGTGTTCAACTCTCTTCTCTGTGCACCTGGTACGTTGCCCTTGTAGTGTAAGGACCAACTTCTCCTCCCCCTTCCAAGAAAGTACGAACTCTTGAGAACTTTGTAGTTCAAAAGGAATCTTTTATTGAAAGGGATGAAAGAAAGTCAAAACTCAAAGCAGGCTCTGGGGTCCCTCAAGGCATGCAGTTCAGGATAAAGGAAATTAGGAACCCTCTCCCTACCTTCCGATGTAGATTCCGACCAATCTGCTGGTGTGAATACGAATTGCATCACCCACTCTGAGAAACAGATAGGAAGAGTTTCTCGATCATCTTACAATCCATTTGTTCCCCCCTCCCCCCTCCCTTTCATTTCCCGGAGGTGTGAAAATTCTCCAGGCATTCCTGGTGCCAGGCAACGGTTATAAATCAGGATAAAGTTTATATAAAGAGGATCAGGCAAGAAATTGGATACTTAGGACACATAGGAAAAGAAACAAATGTGACAACTCCAAACTCTCCCCCCCCTTCTTCCACAAAGAATGGCACATACACGGATCTGACATGTAGGCACAGATCTTAACTTACTCTAAATGCTCATTTTTTTAAAAAAAATCTCCTCCATAAGATCACCACCTCCCCAACCCAGGCATTCGGGAAAACCTAGATGAGAGGAAGGAGTGGGGAAAGGATATAAATTGGACGTGGTCCCTCGGACAATTTGATTCCTGCTAAAATCCCTATTGCAGCTCAACCTTCTAAGCAGAACGTGCATCAAGAGTCAGTTAGAAAAGCAGTGCCAGGTACACCATGATCAAAGTCCTGTTTCTCCTTTATAGGAAAACCTGAGTCCAAAGCTGTTCCTCTGACGTTACCGGAGAATGTTGTCGAAGGCTCAGCCAGGGCCTCCTTTTGTGTGCTGGGTAAGTGACATACCGTGGTACTCATTTTGGAAATTAATTCTGTCCATGGGTACTCCGATATAAGGTCCCTGGATCAATCTGGAAGCTGCTCCAATTCCATATACAAGTAGTCCTTGATTTACCACAAAGGTGCTTTTTCAAGAGGCAACTGGACTTTCTGGTTTTTCTGTGAAGATATTTCGCTTGTCATCTAAGAAACGTCTTCAGTTCTGACTGGATGGTGGGGAATGGAAGGATTTATAGTCTTTGCAGACAGCTGGTCATTTGCATCCTTTTAGCAGGTTGTTAAGGTTACCTGGATGTTTATCTGCGTCATCAGGGTCACCTGAGTGGTGCAATTTGGTGTGGAGCCTTCTTGGAACTGTTGGAAGGACTGTGTTGTAGATTGCAGATAGCTGATGCTGTATCCCTCCCGCTCTGTTGAGAGAGCTGTTCAATTTTGACATAGATGGCCTCTTTGACCCCTCTTTCAAACCCTAACCCTAACCAGTCCAAAATATGGACTTTGTTGTCTTCAAAAGAATGGTGCATCTCTTAAATGCAGATGGACTTGTAAAGTCCATTTATTAATATGTCTAAGCTCATACCTGCCAATCAAGAGACTTAAACAGAGGCTTGAGTAAAATAGCATTTAATCTTGGTCAAGCTTAAATGGTTAGCTGTTCCGAACATACTCAAGATACATGCAAGGAAGAACTACGGACTCATGACAGAAAGCCATGTTTTCTTACACACACAAAGTCATAAATCCTCAACTCTGGCATCTGGGTATTCTGGAATCTGGTTTGCATGTTCCCATAGTATAAGTCAGTGAATGTAAACTAACTTCTGGATTTACATCGGGTCACACAATAGTAAGGGTCAGTGTATGTAATCTGACTTCTTTCTGTGGTGTTATCTTTTCCATTTGTCTTCTTAATTACCACTTGATTTCCTGGAGGATGACATACACGTTCTCAGCCAGAGTGGGGTGGGGAGAGATCAAATGATGGACTCTGACAATTTCCAGAGACTGTCATTGGTGGGATGAGGTATCAGTAACAAGTCAGGAATTTAGTCAGTGTGACCTCCATAACCATCCATGATGGCATATTTATGTTCTAACCACAAAAGGGCACAATATATATATGTCAGTGTTATGGGAAACAGATATTTACCATGTGCAGTTATACAAACAAGAGACCAAGACATCAAATATCATTTAGCAAGTTTTCTCCTAATTCTAGTATTTTAGTATGTATGTTCCCTTCAGACTTCTGAAACTAGTCCTGATGTGTTCATTATCCTATGTTGTGCCATGCATTTATCAAAATTCAAAAGATTGGCAACTGAGTCAGATTTATGATAGTTGCAGTGTCCTGGGGTCGTAGGTTCAGCTTTTGCGACGTTCTGACAAGCAAAGTCAATGGAGAAGACAGAATCACTTAACAACCATGTTACTAACTTAAGAACTGCAACGATTCACTTAACAACTGTGGCAAGAAACTATCTCACTTAGCAATGGAAATTTTGAGCTCAGTTGTGGTCATAGGCTGAGGATTACCTGTATGGTCCATGATTGACAGTTTTCCATTAAGCCTGGGCTGAGTGATTTCTAACCCAACCCCGGCACTGATTCATTTAACAATTATGGCAAGAAATGTCATAAAAAGGGCAAAATTCACTTAGCTCAGCCACATAAATTTTGGACTCAGTTATGGTTGTAAGTCGAGGACTATCTGTATTCCAGCATGTTAGATAGTCACTGTGGTTGGCAGTTTTAGGGCATCGGATTAAATGTAAGGACCTGCCTCAGCTACCTCTTTAGGAAAGCATGACTCTTGAAACAATTGGCATTTCAAAAGAAACTTTTGCGGAAGAGAATGTGATTTCACAGAGGTCAGGCGGAATCTGAAGTTCCCACTCAAAGCATTAAGCTATTCTTTTTTTTTTATTATTTACATTTATATCCCGCCCTTCTCCGAAGACTCAGGGTGGCTTACAGTGTATAAGGCAATAGTCTCATTCTATTTGTATATTTTTACAAAGTCAACTTATTGCCCCCCCAACAATCTGGCTCCTCATTTTACCTACCTTATAAAGGATGGAAGGCTAAGTCAACCTTGGGCCGGGCTTGAACCTGCAGTAATTGCAGGCTGCTGTGTTCTAATAACAGGCTTCTTACCAGCCTGAGCTTTTACGGCCCATTTCTTCCCATTCAAATCCCACTCCAATGGCCCCCGGTCCACTAGTAGCCAATAAAGTGCCTCAAAAGTGTTTTGAGAACTCTGAGGTTGATAACGGACGTTGTGACCTTGGTAACAGGCTAGAACTGGCTGGGAAGCATCCATCATGTCAACTTGGTCCCCTTCCCTAAATCCCACGCCGTTACAGCAAAAGCGAAAGCATGCAAAGAATCTTGCCCCGGATGGCAATCCCCACTCCCACAGAATGGCAGCGTTCCTAGCAGGGACCTGACATTAAGGCTGGGAGAAAATTGGGTAGATTTCTCTGGATATTCAGACAGTGGAATCTTTTGAGGGGGGAATCAAAGTTGGCAAGATCCTCTTTATCATATGTCCTCTTCTTTCCCTTTCTCAGGTGACATTTTAGGAGGAGCGATAAAGAACCTCCATCAGCTTCTCAAGATGCCCTACGGCTGTGGGGAGCAGAACATGGCCCTCTTTGCCCCCAATATCTATATCCTGAACTATCTCAAAAATACTGGACAACTGACAGAGGAGATCAAATCCAAGGTCGTTGGATACTTAGAGGCTGGTGAGAAGCATCCCATAGAAATTTTCCTCTCTTTTTCTCTACAGCAGTTGGGAACTTTCAAAGGCTCGATTGAAAGCTCAGTCACTGGTATTGATCGAGGAGGTTGTAAATTAAACAGATTAGATTGACTGAGACACTTGGAACCTTTCCAGATGTTGGGAACAAGAGACATTAGTAATATAGAGAACCAGTTTGGTGTACGCTGACCTAGAAACCAGACTGTGAGTTCTAGTATTGCCTGAGCATGAAAGAACGACTGAGTGATTTTGCGTTAGGCACTCTCTTTTGGTTCAGCTCACCTCAAAAGGTTGGTTGGGGAAAATGAAAAAGTGTTGTGGGGAAGATAAAACAAGGAAGGAGTATGACCCTTTTGAATTTCTTATAAAAAGTAGTAAATGAGGGATTACAATCGAATGAATGAATGAATGAATGAATGAAACATTGCTCAATGGCTTGCTCTTCTGGACAATCCAATTGTCCTGCAATAGCAGAGAATAGAATAACAGAGTTGGAAGGGACCCTGAACCCTCTGCTCAGGCAGGAAACCCTGTACCATTTCAGACAAATGGTTATCCAATCTCTTCTTTAAAACTTCCAGCGTTGGACCATTCATGGAAGCAAGTTGTTCCACTGATTTCTAGTTCTATTGTTCTAGAAGAATTAGAATGAATTACAATTTAAATATGTAAGTGACCTTGAGTGTTTATGCAAAGAGAAAAGAGAGTTATAAATGTAATTGGTGACTGAGGCTCTGGATAGGATTGCACCTATGCGAACTCTCCTCACCCGTAGACCTTTTTGCCCTCTGTGGTATACAGAGGAACTGAGGGGGATGAAACACATGAGGAGACATCTAGAGTGCCACTGGTGGAAGACAAGAGATGAACTTGATCGAACGTAGGTAAGAGCTGCTATTAAGGCCTATCTCATGTGATTCGGTGGCGAAGTGCAAATACTTTTCCACACTAATTGCATCTGCACATAATTGCCCAGCGACCTTCTTTAAGGAGAGCTGCTTCCTCCTGGGGAAGGAGGAGATTGAGGTCCACTTGAAGGGGCGCACTGAGGAATTTGCAGATTTTCTGGAAGACAAAATCACTTGACTTTGTTTTCAGTTAGATGCCAGCGTGGTTACTGGTCCGGTGGAAGCCCCTGAGGCAGGCTCTTGCCCTGTTATCTGGGAACAGTTTGACCATGTTGCTTCTGAGGAAGTGGACAGGATCCTAGGGAGTATGCACACAAGCACCTGTGTTTTAGACCTACACCCCTCCTGGCTTATGAAAGCTTCCCAGGAGGTGACAGGCAGGTAGACTCTGGCGGTGATTAACACTTCCCTACAGGAAGGGGTAGTGCCCTAGCACTTTAAGGAGGCTGTGGTCCTCTTCTTAAGAAGCCATCGCTGGATTCCACCCTGTTGGATAATTTCCAACCTGTCTCCAACCTTCCTTTTTTGGGGAAGGTGGTTGGGAAGGTGGTTTCACAGCAGCTCCAGAGGTTTCTGGATGAAACAGATTATCTCGATCCTTACCAGTCAGGATTCAGGCCTGGATTTGGGACAGAAACGGCATTGGTTGCACTTCTGGATGATCACTGGTGGGAGCAGGATGGGAGTAGTGCATCTATTCTTGCTCTACTTGTCCTCTTGGCGGTGTTCAATACCATCGACCATGGTATTCGCCTGGAGCAACTTCGGGAGATGCGGTCGCTCTCAGTCAGTGTTGATGGGAGGGGAGAGAGGGGTTTGAGGGGTTCCGCAGGGCTCGGTACTCTCTCTGCTCCTACTCAACATTTATATGAAACGGCTGGGTGAGATCATCCACCACTATGGCCTGAGATATCACCAATATGCTGATGATACTCAGCTGTATGTCTTGGTCCAAGGTCAGTTAAGTGATGCTGTGTCCTCCCTCTTGAAGTGCCTAGAGGCTGTAAGGGGCTGGATGAGGAGCAATGGGTTGAAACTAAACCCTGGCAAGACCGAGTGACTCTGGGTTTGGTGTTGTTGGCTCAGGGAGAATTGCCACCTTTGGTCTTGGATGGGGTGGCACTATCCAGAACAGACCCTGTGCGTAATCTGGGGGTTCTCCTGGACTCACGACTCCTGTTTGAAGAGCAAGTGGCAGTTATGGCCAGGAGAGCTTTTGTGCAACTGCGGGTTTATTTATTTAATTTATTTATTTATTTGTCAGAACAGTATATATAAGTATAAGCATGAAATAACTATATGATATGTAAGCATATATATAAGCATAAGGATGAAATAATTATACAAATTGAATACAATCAAAGGGAACATTAGGACAGGAATGGTAGGCACGCTTGTGCTCTTATGCATGCCCCTAACAGACCACTTAGGAATGGGGTGAGGTCAATAGTAGATAGTCTTTGGTTAAAGCTTTGGGGATTTTGGGAAGAGACTACAGAGTCAAGTTGTGCATTCCAGACATTAACAACTCTGTTACTGAAGTCATATTTTCTGCAGTCAAGATTGGAACGGTTCACATTAAGCTTAAATCTATTGTGTGCTTGTGTATTGTTGCGATTGAAGCTGAAGTAGTCTTCAACAGGAAGGACATTGTAACAGATGATTCTATGAGTTAAACTCAGGTCATGTCGAAGGCGGCAGAATTCTAAATTTTCTAAACCCAGGATTTCAAGTCTGGTGGCATAAGGTATTTTGTTGTAAACAGAAGAGTGGAGAACTCTTCTTGTAAAATATTTCTGGACACGCTCAATTGTATTTATGTCAGAAATGAGGTGTGGGTTCCAGACAGGCGACTTGTATTCAAGAATTGGTCTAGCAAATGTTTTATATGCCCTGGTTAGTAGTGTAATCTTTCTTGAGAAGAAGCTACGCAAGATTAAGTTTACAACTCTTAAAAGCCTTTTTTGTGATATAGTTGCAGTGGGCTTTGGCACTTAGATCATTTGATATGAAAACTCCAAGGTCTTTAACAGGGTGAGGGTCATCAACAAGGTAATGTCCATCAAGCTTGTATTTAGTATTCTGATTCTTTTTTCCAATGTGTAAGCATTTGCTGGTTGAGATTTGGAGTTGCCAAGTTTTTGACCATTCCGACATAATGTCAAGGTCTTTTTGAAGGGTAGCTGTATTGTTGGTAGTGTTAAATAGTTTAACATCATCAGCGAAGAGAACACAATTACTTATAATATGGTCACAGAGGTCGTTAATGTATAATATGAAGAGTGTTGGTCCTAGAACGCTGCCTTGGGGACACCACTATTGACAGGAGCAGGATTTGATAGGGCACTGCCTATTTTGACTATTGGTTGTCTGTTTGACAGGAACGCTGTTATACAATTATGGAGGGGTCCGGAGATGCCGTAGGATTTTAGTTTTAGAAGAAGTTTGTCATGTACCACTGTGTAAAAGCTTTATAGAAGTCTATGTAAATTGCATCTATTGCTTTGCCCTGATCAAGATTTGTAGTCCATATGTTTTTGCAGTGAAGAAGTTGTAAATTACAGGATAATTTTTTTCTGAAACCAAATTGTTTCTTAGAGAGTAGGTTGTTTGTTTCTAGGTGGAGGGTGATGGATTGGTTGATGATTGATTCCATTACTTCGCAGGTGACGCAGCATAAAGAAATTGGTCTGTAATTTTCAATTAGGCTGGGGTCTCCTTTTTTGAAGACATGGATGACCATGGCTAATGACCATAGTTTGGGAAGGGAGCTGGTCCTGAAAGATTTTTCAAAGATTATGCTTAAGGGTTCCGCTATATTAGTGGAAACTGGTTGTGTGCCAGTTATGCCCTTTCCTGGATCAACAATCCCTATTCACAGTCACTCATGCCGTGTCTTGACTATTGTAATGTGCTCTACATGGGGCTGCCCTTGAAGAGCATCCAGAAGCTCCAGTTGGTGCAAAATGCAGTGGCTCACATGGTTTTGTGCAGACCCCCGGTATGCACATGTATCACCTCTCCTGTGTGAGCTGCATTGGCTGCCGATTTGCTTCCAGGTGCAATTCAAGGTGGTGGTTGTCACCTTTAAAGCCCTTCATGGCTTGGGACCAGGTTATCTGAGGGACCGTCTCTTGTTGGTCATATCTACCTGACCCATAAGAGTGGGGAGGCAGGGAATGCTGCCTAGATACACGTGATGGGACCCAGAAGAAGGGCCTTCTCCGTGGTGGCTCTCTCTGGAACATCATTCCCCTAGAGATTAAAACAGCCCCACCCTAGTACTCTTCCAGAACCGCTGAAGACCTGGTTCTGCCAGCAGGCCTGGGGAACTCAGAGCGGGATGGAGCACATTAAATGGCTCATGTGATCTGCTGTCGCCGGGGCAGGGGGTGGATGGTGATTTTATTATACTATATTGTATTAATTTATTTGATTTTTAAAAAAATTAATTTTATTGTTTTAAATGAGATTTTATATTCTGTAAGCCACCTTGAATCACCAGGGGTGAATAGGAGGCAATATAAATTCAATAAATAAATGAATAAAAAATTGTATACGAACAAAATGTGTAAAAATTAGGAACACTGAAGCACCTAGTTGCCAAAGGTCGATGTCCATGGGATCATAAATGGAACCATTGGAAGGGGGGAGGTGTAGTCAAGCATACTGAATAATATTCCAAATTTGGAATATTTGATTTGGAGATTCAAAGTCAGTTTGGCTCAATTTCTAAGTCAAACTGACTTTTGGAAATGAATCACAAACTTGAAGGAAATATCTGACTTGGGTTTAGAAACACACATCCTGCTCAGCTCACCTCTAAATTTCCTCTTCCGCTTCAGGTTATCAAAGGCAACTGAACTACAAGCATCCCGATGGTTCTTACAGCGCTTTTGGAAAAGGTTCAGAGGAAGGCAACACTTGGTAAGATTTCTTTGTTCCTAAGGTCGTGTTTCTCAAACTTTCTACAGTGATGGACTAACCAAATCAACATTCAAAAAATTCAGGAGCCATAAAGGAGAACATTTGTAGCTCAGGGTTGACACGACGGGTCCGTGGGGCTCGTTGAGCTTGCTTATTTTTCTTGCAGACGTTTCATTACCCTGACAAGGTAACATCATCAGTTCTGGTAAGGAGTGGCATTTACTGTCAGTTTATATTCTGCTGTCTTGCCTATCTGTGTGGGTGGGGGTGGTCTTTGAGATTGAAGAGAAACACGGTAACCATATCAAGTGGAGGCATACTCGGGAATGGTTAAAAAAGTGAAGATAATTGCCTATAACTGTGCAACCACCACATTGCTGGTGAAAAAGGGGGCTTTGACTGCCCAGTTATAGCTGCCCTCCTAACTTTCCTTCCTTCTTTCAATGGGTTCTTCAATCCCAAGATGGCAGAAGATTGTAGGAGCTTGGGAGCTAGAAAAATGAGATTCTCCTTTGCTCTGGGCTGTCTTATAGGCTGACGGCTTTCGTGCTGAAATCTTTTGCTCGGGCGAGATCCATAATCTTTGTGGAAGACAAGCACATCAGCGACGCCCAGAACTCGCTGACACTGAGGCAGGAAAATACTGGATGCTTTCGGAGTACTGGGTCTCTTTTTAACAACGCCCTCAAGGTAGATGCAGACGGGAGAAAACGACGACCTGTCTTTGGAAATGAGAGTTGGGTATATTGGGAATACTTGACTTGCAACCACAGACTTGCTGGACCTTAAATGATATAGCTCTAAAGAAGTCATCACATAATCGGCCTGATGTTACAAACATTTTTACTGTACTTGTTAAACGAATCACCATGGTTGTTAAGTGAATCTGTTTTCCCCAATTCACTTTTTTTGTCCAAAACTGGCCTGTCGTGTCCCACTCCTCCACTGACGGCCGGGTCAGGGAAATCCGAATCAGGCTTGCCTCTGCAGCTCTGCCCAAAGTCCTAGCAAAGTCCTCAGAGCAGGCAGGAGACCAGAAAGTGACTTCAGCAAGATAAGTTCGACTTTGCCTGACTCAGAGACTGCCAGAAAGCAGATCCTTTATATATGCCATGGGGTGTGGCTCCATGACTCAGCACTCATTAAGGCCTGCCCCTCCCTTCCTTCTGTTGCCTCCGCCTATCCAGATTTCTGATGCGAGGGTCACTCCAATCAGCAGCTGTTGGAAATAAACCCTCCTCAGGCTCACATGCTGTGGAGGAGAGGGAGGGGTCTAGCTGCTCCGTTTGCCTGGGCATGGAGCCAGGGCTGGGGCCGGGAGGTGCTCCTTCCTCTGCAGCTTGTCTGGGCATGGAGCCAGGACTGGGGCCGGGAGGCATACATTCCTCCGTGTTCGGGAGCAGGTAAGAAGGCCCCGGCTGCTGTGAGAGCGGGCAAGACACAACATGGCCAGGAAGGTTGCATATTGTGATCACACAAGACTTTGCAACTGTCATAAATGCAAGCCAGTTGCCAAGTGCCCAAATTGTGTTCAGGGGATTGTGGGGTTGGTGTCAGTGTTGTGATTTCAAGGATGCACTGAAATCCGGTTTCTCCAAGGCTGTTGTAACTTTGGACTGCCGTCAAATAAATGAGCTCAAGAAGGAATGTGAATTGAAGATACAGGCAGATTGAGTTGGTTTGACCACATAGAGAATGATTGGGAGTTACTCTGGATTTCTAATCTGGAAGAAAATATGTGTTGTCTTTCTGTTTATGAACAGCATTGACAAAACAGAAAGACTCTTGAATATTCAGCAGTCAGGATTAAACATTTTACACAAAAAACTGACAGAGTATCTTCAGTAGTGCCCAAGGGTGCTTTTTCAAGAGGCAAGTGGACTTTCTTCTTTTTCTTTGAAGACACAGATTTTTAGCTATGCACTTCGAGATGAACACTGTTTGAATGGTGCAGGAGTATGAATGGATTTCCAGAAAAATTGCAGACTACAGGAACCATTTGCGCTTCAGTTTGAGATGCAGACAGCAGAGACTCATCCTCAACAGTCTGCACCTGTCTTCAACAGGGAAGGGACACAGGGCAGAAAAACATCCTGCAGTTAGGAAGGCTCCAAACCCATTAGCACTACTCGGGTGACCCTGAGGATACAGATAAACCTCCAAGTGGCCTCAACAACTCTCTAAAAGAATACAAATGTCTACAAGGAGTATAAATCCTTCCATTCCCCATCATCCAGTCAGAGCTGAAGAAGCTTCTTGGATGAGAAGCAAAACATCTTCAAAAGACAAGACAAGAAAGTCCAGTTGCCTCCTTAAAAAGCACCATTATATTGCTTGGCTGCCAAAATTCTATGGTTTCTTGGGAGGGAGATATAATACAGTTTTGGAATGATTGGAGGGATGATAGAAGATGGTGGAAATTCTTTGTATAATAGGTGCAGCTGATATCTGTCTCTCTCCTGCAGGGGGGAGTTGATGACCAGGCCACTCTTTCAACTTACATCACCATTGCTTTGCTGGAAGTGCCGCTACCGCCCACCGTAAGTGTGCAAAGTGCAACCACGATTGCAGTAAACTAGCAGTTTGGAAACCCATGTTCAAGTTCCCACTTGGTCATAGAGTTCACAATCATTTAGGCTAATGAAATAGACCACATCTGACTAGCTTCACTGCACATGCAAAGCCATGTCATAGTCTGGTGAACCCAAAGTGTAATTATATAAGCCCAATTACTTCTTCCTTATCCCTCCTCGTCTCCAATCAATTTTGTCCTTTTCTCTCTCCAATCAATTAAGAGGTATGGTGGCTCAGTGGCTTAATGTCAGAGATGGTCTCAGTTCCAGTGGTTTGAGCTGAAGCCCTTGCCTTAGCTTCTGTCCCCCTAACAATTCAAAAGCATGTTTTATGCAAGTAGATAGATAAGTACCACTTTGGCAAGGAGACAAACTGGTGCTCTGTGCAGGCAATCAGATTTCTGATGGCTTTGAACCTTTACAATTGTGGTGCCTATTTGCGAGGCAGCTCCAGGAAGGGAGGGGGCTTGGGTAACGCTGCAGAGAACAGCTCATCTTTCTCTTTGGTGCAAAGCCAGTTCAGCCTTCAGCCTTGGGAAGCACACAAGTGTGTCCTATAACAGGGCTGGTACTTTGGCAAGCCAAACTCCTACTTTGCAATAGCATTGTGGTCTCCTGGTTATTGCAACAACGCCATATACTAATAGCAATCCAATCAATTCTGCCCTAACTTGCTTCTTCATAGTTGGCTTCAAATGGCCAGTTCTGACTCGGCTGTTGACTGCACCAAAGTAATTCTTCCAAGGAAGATGTTCTTTAGCAAGATTTATTAATAGGAGAGGAAAAGAGTTATGACAACATCAGCAGCTTTCACTTTAGGAGAATGTTATCTTTCAACACATTAGGGTGAAGCCTTTTTGACTTTCTTTCTAAGGGCTTTTGTGTGAACTGGAAAGAAAGAGCTTCTTTTTGCAGATAATGGAGGAGTCTGTAGATGGTTGTTTACAAAACGATCTCCTGAATCTTTACATTGTCAGTCCTGATTTGCTCTGCTCCTCCTTCTCCTCATGCTTGATCCATCAGCACTCTCATCTTGGACCTCAGCTAGTGAGGAACTGCTAAGCCTCATTCCAAAAAACACAGGAGCATGTAGGAAGAGCAAGTAGCTGGCATTGGCTCAGACAGCAGAAATACGGAGATGAGCAGCCCAAGGGTTGAAGTTTCTATGCTCTTCATTCAACCTGAGCTTCTGGGTTCTGTCCTCTCCTGGGGAGGAAGAAAATAACAAGTGGCTTGCATCAATTAGACCATCAGCTTGCTGTTGGTGTAATGTTGTGAAGACTGTTTAAGTTAACAACTTAAACGAATAATAAAGCCAACTTCATCCCAGGGCTTTGCTGAGATCCTGAGTTTATTCACAATCTCCTCTTCAGGAACCTCCCTCCTGACCAACTTAGATTACAAAGTAACTGGTGGGAGAAGGACAATGCCGCCATACAAAGTTCTGTCTCTTTTTTTTGGTTTACATTTATATCCCGCCCTTCTCCGAAGACTCAGGGCGGCTTACATTGTGTAAGGCAATAGTCTCATTCTATTTGTATATTTTTACAAAGTCAACTTATTGCCCCCCCAACAATCTGGCTCCTCATTTTACCTACCTTATAAAGGATGGAAGGCTGAGTCAACCTTGGGCCGGGCTTGAACCTGCAGTAATTGCAGGCTACTGTGTTCTAATAACAGGCTCTAACAGCCTGAGCTATTCCGGCCTCTTGCACTTTTGATGACATCAATCACCGTTATTTGATGCTGTTGTTGTGTGAATCTCTCAAGACATTCTCTCTAGGTGAGCAGACCACTTAACTTGCTGTTTTTGCGTGTAGTTTAATACTGGATCTATTCTAATTCTTTCCCTTATCATCTTTTTATTTTATTCCTTCTGGTCACTCCGGCAGCTTTTTTCAAACATTTCATTTCCAAGTGGTGATTAACTTTCGCTTGTGCTTTATTACAAATGACCATGACACTGGTGATATAGGGTGGAGATGAATATAATAATGTAATGTAATGTAATGAATATAATATAATATAATATAATATAATATAATATAATATAATATAATATAATATAATATAATATAATATAATATAATATAATATAATTAATATAATATAATATAATATATAATGGGCGTGCATAAGAGCACCAGCGTGCCTACCATTCCTGTCCTAATGTTCCCTTTGATAGTATCCAATTTCATATAGTTATTACATACTTATGATTATATATATGCTTTATATAGTATAGTTAGTTCATGCTAATACTTATATATACTGTTATGACAAATAAATAAAATAAATAAAAAATAAATAAAAATGCTTTGTATAGTGCTATATTGATTTCCATTAAACGTCTTGTCCTCTGCAGCATTCTGTGGTGCAAAATGCTTTGTTCTGCTTGGAGAAAGCAACTGAAGCAAAAGAAATCCACATTTATCTCCGGGCTCTGCTGGCGTATGCTTTTGCTTTGGCAGGGAAGGAGGAGAAGAGGCAAGAAATGTTGGACTCCCTTCTAAAAGTAGCTGTGAAGGACGGTAAGAAATGAGCTCTTTGTTACGAAAACAATCAGGTACCCATCGAAGAAATTAGAGGTGTGCAACAAACCTTATTGGCATGCATAGAATAATGTTCATTGGACCCCCGGTCAAGAAAAGCGCCTATAGCCCCAGGTGTCAAAGTTCCAAGTAACAAAGCAAGCAAAACTTTGAGGCCTAGAGTTTCCTCAATATGAATTGATTAGGAATGCCATATTGGCACAGCTGGTGAAAACTCGACTCTGAAGGACCCGAGACCCAGGTTTTGATTTCCACACCCAAATCAAAACCCAAAGTTCTTTCTCCCAGGTCACATGTCCATCACATGGTCCAATCAGGTTGCAGTCCCAACTCCAGCTGGCTTTTGTCCAAACCCCTCTAACACCTGGTAGGAACGTCCTTAGCTCCCACAGGAAAGAATGTTATTTTGGCTACACATCCCCGCCCAGGCTATCTCTATCTCCCTCCTCACATTCCCACAGCTCTAACCAGCCTCGCTGTGGCAGCCCTGAAGATGCTCCCAAAATGGCTTCAGGGCTGACATCAAGTGTTTTTTATACAGGATTATATTTTATTTATTTATTAAATGTATTTGTTGCCCATTTCAGTACATAAGGATAGAGGTATACACTGATTCCATGGATAACTAATTAATGACCACTGGAAGGAAATAAGTGGGCAGATGAGCCAGAGAAGCCATCATGGAATGAATCAGATCTCCCTCTCTTACAATAGTTTGCTTAGTCCTTGACTTATGACAATTTGCTTCGATTTAACAACAGTTCGCTTTGTTTGGAGTTATAATGGCACAGAAAAAAGTGACATGGCCATTCTTCACTGTGGGCATGGCTTGGTGGCGTGGTGTGGCGGGGAAGGATACTGCAAAATCTCCATTCCCACCCTACTCTGGGGAAGGATACTGCAAAATCCCCATTCCCTCCCCCCTCCTGGGGGAAGGGTATTACAAAATCTAATTCCCATCCCACTCTGGGGCCAGCCAGAGGTGATATTTGTTGGTTCTCCGAACAACTCAAAATTTCCGCTACCAGTTCTCCGAATTGCTCAAAATTTCTGCTACCGGTTCTCCAGAACCTGTCAGGACCTGCTGGATTTCACCCCTGAAGGAGACCAAATGTTTTTATGCAAAGTTGTAACTTGATATATCTCTGATGGTGCTTGGGCTGTTCGGGTAACCCAAAGTTAATTTCTTTTTTTGAAGAGGATGGCTCCATCCACTGGGAGAGACCTGGGAAGCCAAAGCAGAGATCTGATTTTCCATTCTACTTGCGTGCTCCCTCTGCTGAGGTAGAGATGACCTCCTATGGGCTCCTTGCTTTCCTCACCAACAAACGGTCTCCGTCCCAGGAAGAATTAACGACAGCAACTGCCATTGTCAAATGGTTGATCAAACAACAGAATTCCAATGGAGGATACTCTTCTACACAGGTATGTTTGCTCCTCACAAATTCTCAAGAGGATGTAGGAAGGAGCAACTGGAAACGAATCTGATGTGATATGATATGCCTTGGTATGGCCTCCAGATGTGCTGAGTCTCAGCTCCCAGGATGACCAGCTGAGGTGTGTCATTCAAGAGAGATAACTTCCTAACAGTGAGGGCAATTAACGGGTGGAACAGCTTGCTTTCAGAAATCGTGGGCGCTCCCTCACTGGAGGTTTTTAAGAAGAGACTAGACAGTCACTTGTCTGAAATGGTATAGGTTCTCCTGCTTGAGCAAGGGAATGGACTAAAAAACCTTTGAGGTCCCTTCCAGCTCTCCTCTCCTCTCCTCTTCTCTTCCCTTCCCCATTCCACTCTCCACTCTACTGTCCCAAAGGTGCTTTTTCCAAGAGGCAACTGGACTTTTTGTTATTTGTTTGAAGACATTTCACTTCTCATCCAAGAAGCTTCTTCAGCTCTGGATGGTGGGAAAAAGTTGAAGAAGCTTCTTGAATGAGACACAAAACATCTTCAAAGAAAAACCAGAAAGTCCAGTTGCCTTTTGAAAAAAGCACCTTTGGGACAACCATGACATGGATGATTGAGAATCTCCATCGACATTCCATTCCATTCCATTCCATTCCATTCCATTCCATTCCATTCCATTCCATTCCATTCTAGTTTTGCTTTCTTTTGCAGGATACGGTGGTGGCTCTCCAGGCCCTCTCCCAATACAGGACACTTACTTATTCCAAGGATGGCATCGATGCCAGAGCGGCCTTGAGTTCAGGAGATGCTGTCCTGGCAGAATTCCATGTGGACAGCAACAACTCTCTGCTGCTCCAGTGCCAAGATCTGCCCCAAGTGCCAGGGAACTACAAGGTTGAAGTGACCGGTTGCATCTTTATGCAGGTGAGTGCCCTGGTGAGAGAAGAGACCAGTGTTGCTGCCTAGTGATGATCTATTTTGGGATCCCGGTGGACTTATGGGAATGCAAGTTGAGAAGAAAAGGCATGAAAAAAGTGAGCAGGTTAAATAAGGGATGGAGAACATCTTTGAGTACATAAGAGCAGCCAGGCCAGATTAGACCATTTAAGATCAGCATTTTGCTTCTTATGGTGGCCAGCCATGACATGCAGGAAACAGAACTTATATTTCTCCCATAAGCTGGCACTTGGGGGCCTGCTGTCCCCATTTCAGAAATAACATGGAACCTTCTGTGGATGCATCCAGTCCTGCTTTAGAAGCCATTCAGGTTAATCACCATCACCAGGCCTTGAGGGAATGAATTCCAAATGTCAGTTATGAAATATAGGAGACATGAGAAGGGAGGGAGGGAGGGACAAAAACACTGGGGAAGAAAAATGATCAGAGACTGGTGTTTTAGAGAACCCATCTTCGGACAAGGATGGGGTGGTTTACACTAGCTGAGCAAGGACCCCACCCCCCAATCCAGGGTCTTTTGGGAGTTTGCTAGCAACTAAATTGTACAGATGAATGAAGCATTCCTCCCAGGAGATTTCCTTCTTCTGTTTGGATTACTGCAATGCGTTCTATATGGAGCTGCCCTTGAGGACCATTTGGAAACTACAACTGGTCCAGAATGCCGCAGCATATGCAGTGATGGGTACTCTTAGATTTTCCCATTTACTATCTCTCTTGTGCAAGCTTCACTCGCTCTCGATCTCCTTCTGGCTGCCATTTAAGGTGCTGTTTGTTTGTTTTGTTTATATTTCATATTTCTTAACTACCCCTCTCCTCGGAGAAGGGCTCTGGGTGATGTGCAATTTAATTTTGTTTCCAGAAAGGGAACAAAAAGCAATCAGTACCCAGAAGAGCATAGATTAACTCCAAGATTAATATCAGACCAACAATCAAGAAGTAAACAATATCCCAATCAAGGAAAAGTTAACCGTAAACAGTCCAACCAAAGAACTCCCAAGTCCACTCTGACAAGGCGAGCAATTAGAATGTAAAGTGAGAGAAAACCCCACTCCTTAATAGCACTGATGATGTTACCTAGTTTGGGGAATGAAACATCTGCAAAACAACCAAGCACCAAGGAGCAATATTTATTTAATCAATAAAAATAAACATTAAATTCAGAATAATTTAGGATTAAAAATGTTAAAATCATGACAGAACAATATTGTAAACATTTCAAAAGATGAAAAGGATTACTATCTTTAAAGCCTTACATGGCACAGGACCAGGCTATCTGTGAGACTGTCTCTCCCTAAGGACATCTACTTGTTCTACCAGATTAGATAAGGTGAGCATGCTGCTAGTCGTGTTCCTTAAACTTTGCCAACCTTTGGGATCTAGGAAGTGTGCCTTTTCTATGGCAGTCCCTGCCCAATGGAGCACTCTTCCCCATGATATTTAGCAGGCCTCTACCAGTGGTGAAATTCAGCCGATTCTATCCGGATTGCGTGATCCGATAGCACCGGGAGCCTCCACCCACCTGCCCGGATGTCATCACATCCCCTTTTTGAGGCTCTGCACATGTGTGGAGGAGGCCCGCGCGCACATTTAAAAACTGGTAGTGAAGGTAAGTGAATACCACCCCTGGCCTCTACCCTTGTAGCCTTCTGAAAAGCACTGAAGACCTAGCTTTCCCCCCAAATATTGCGATGAGGTAGACTAAAGGATTAATGATCGACTGGAAATTTAGCTTTGGTGCTAGATTTGTAATGTTTATGGTTTTATATCTATATAAATAATATTGTATATGTAGGTCTATAATTTATATATAAATTATATTATATAACTATATTATTTTATTTTTGATGTTTTAATTGTTGGTTAGGAGCTGCCTAGAGTTTGCTGTAAGATGGGGAGCTATAGAAATATTTAAATAAATACATAATTAAGAAAAAAATCAAAGAGAAAGCTAACGCTGCAAGAAATAAATAAAAGAAAAATAGAAAAAATTAGAAAGAAGTAGAAGCTTCTGAACTTCTTTACAGCAGTTATAAGTAAAACCATAAATGCACCTGTTACTCCACGGTTACAACATAACTCCCTTCTTTTTATAATCTATTATGTCTAATTATTAAAACCATAGATAATTCATTTTTTTCTATTTCATTTGTAACATAAGAAAGGAGGGATACAAATAAAGGGGCATGATGGCTCAGTGGTTAAAGATGTTGAGCTTGTCAGCTTGAAAGCTGACGGCCCGGGTTCAAGAACCTAGGGCTGCATGATGGGTGAGTTCCCATTCTTGCCTCAGCTGCTGCCCACCTAGCAACTCAAAAGCATGCAAACGCAAGTAGATAAATAGGTACCATCTCAGTGGGAATGTAACAGTCTTCTGTGTGCTTCAGCATATAATCATGCTGGCCACATGATCATGGAAATATTTGGACAATGCTGACTCCCTTGGCTAAGAAACGGAGATGAGCATCACTCCCTAGAGTTGAACACGACTGGAAAGGGGAAACCTTTACCTTTACCTTTACCTTTACCTGAGGATCTGGCCCACGGCACGGCTGAAGAACTAGTTGTGGCCTGGGAACAGGCCGCGGCTGGAGCTTTGGACCATGTCGTGCCTTTGCAGCCTCTGACCCAGCATAGATCTCAGCCGGCCCCTTGGTTCTCCGAGGGGCTGAGGGAGATGAAACGCCGGAGAAGACACCTAGAGAGTACCTGGAGGTCCAGTCGTTCCGAAGCTGACTGGACACTAGTTAGGTCTTATTCTAAGGCCTACCTAGTGGCAATGAGGGAGGCGAAGCGTTCCTACGCTTCCACCCTCATTGCGTCGGCAGATAACCGCCCGGCCGCCCTGTTTCGGGTGACCCACTCTCTCCTTCATCAGGAGGTGCGGGATGACCCTTTGCAGGGAAGTGCCGAGGAGTTTAGTGGTTATCTATACAATAAAATCGTTCAGCTCCGGGATGGTCTGGATCGGAATTGGGATGATCCAAGTGAGAGGGCGGAGTCGCGTCTTGTCGAGATTGTTTGGGATGAGTTTGACCTTGTGACTCTCGAGGACGTAGACAGGTTGTTGGGGAGGCTCCACGCCACTACATGTTTACTGGACCCGTGCCCTTCCTGGTTGGTGCTGGCTACACAGGAGGTGACACGAGGCTGGATCCAGGGGATCATTAACGCTTCTTTGTTGGAGGGTGTTTTCCCTGCCACCTTGAAAGAGACGGTGATGAGACCCCTCCTCAAGAAGCCTTCCCTGGACCCAGCTATTTTGGGTAATTATCGTCCGGTCTCCAACCTTCGCTTTGTTGCGAAGGTTGTAGAGAGTGCTGTGGCGCGGCAGCTACCCCAATACCTGGATGAAGCAGTCTATCTAGACCCGTTCCAGTCCGGCTTCCGACCCGGATATAGCACGGAGACAGCTTTGGTCGCATTGGTGGATGATCTCTGGAGGGCCAGAGACAGGGGTTATTCCTCTGCCCTGGTCCTATTAGATCTTTCAGCGGCTTTTGATACCATTGACCATGGTATCCTGCTGCGCCGGTTAGGGGGGTTGGGAGTGGGAGGCACCGTTTATCGGTGGTTCTCCTCCTATCTCTCTGACCGGTTGCAGACGGTGTTGACAGGGGGACAGAGGTCGACCGTGAGGCGCCTTACTTGTGGGGTGCCGCAGGGGTCGATTCTCTCACCCCTCCTGTTCAACATCTATATGAAGCCGCTGGGTGAGATCATCAGTGGCTTTGGGGTGAGATACCAACTGTATGCTGATGACACTCAGCTGTACTTTTCCACCCCAGGCCACCCCAATGAAGCTGTTGAAGTGCTGTCCCGGTGTTTGGAAGCCGTATGGGTCTGGATGGGGAGAAACAGGCTCAAGCTCAATCCCTCCAAGACGGAGTGGCTGTGGATGCCGGCACCCCGATACAGTCAGCTGCAGCCGCAGCTGACTGTTGGGGCCGAGTCATTGGCCCCAAGGGAAAGGGTGCGCAACTTGGGTGTTCTCCTGGATGGACGGCTGTCGTTCGAAGATCATTTGACGGCCGTCTCCAGGAGAGCTTTTTACCAGGTGCACTTGGTTCGCCAGTTGCGCCCCTTCCTTGATCGGGATGCCTTATGCACAGTCACTCATGCTCTCGTTACCTCTCGCCTGGATTATTGCAATGCTCTCTACATGGGGCTCCCCTTGAAGTGCACTCGGAGGCTTCAGTTAGTCCAGAATGCAGCTGCGCGGGTGATAGAGGGAGCCCCACGTGGCTCCCATGTAACACCACTCCTGCGCAGACTGCACTGGCTGCCTGTGGTCTTTCGGGTGCACTTTAAGGTTTTGGTTACTACCTTTAAAGCGCTCCATGGCGTAGGGCCTGGGTACTTACGGGACCGCCTACTGTTACCCCATGCCTCCCACCGACCCGTACGCTCACACAGAGAGGGACTTCTCAGGGTGCCGTCCACCAAACAATGCCGGCTGGCGGCCCCCAGGGGAAGATCCTTCTCTGTGGGGGCCCCTACCCTCTGGAACGAACTTCCCCCTGGCTTGCGCCAAATACCTGATCTTCGGACCTTTCGCTGCGAGTTGAAAACGTATTTATTTACCCGCGCAGGGCTGGCCTAAGTTTTTTGTTAAATTTTTCTAAATTTCTAAATTTCTAGATGAATTTTAATGGGTTTTTAGATTTTAAATGCTTTTAATTTCGGCCAATTGTATAATAAGTTTTTTAATTTTGTTCTTAATTGTATATAGTTTGTTTTTTATTTGGCTGTAAACCGCCCTGAGTCCCTCGGGAGAAGGGCGGTATAGAAATCTAATAATTAATAATAATAATAATAATAATAATAATAATAATAATAATAATAATAATACAAATAAAATAATAAAATTAATTAAAAGTCCATTAGGAATAAACATAGATATTTGTCTTTTCTCTGATCAGATAAGTCAATTTGGCCATCTCAGTGAATTCCATCCTCTTCATCAACCATTCCTCCATTGTGAGGGTGCTGAATCTTTCCATCTTTGCGCATACAATGATCTAGCTGCAGTTACTATGTACAACAACAAAGTTCCATGACTTTTTCCCCAACTGTTTGTTCATCGAATCCCCAAAGAAAAGCCTCTGGTCTCAATTGTATATTAGTATTTTAATCCTCCAGATCAGTGTGTCTATTTAAATCCAGATTTTTCTCGTTCTTTTAAGTATCCCACTTGTTTTAAACCTCCAAATTCTTCTGTCACTGGAGTGTTGAACATCCCCAAATGATGACCTTTCCATTCCAGACTGCCTTGAAATATAATGTTCCTTTGAAGCAAGAAGATGCACCATTTAGGTTGGATGTGCGCACCGTTCGTGAGACTTGCACAGGAAACAAAGCTCCCGTCACTTTTGACATTGCCATGAATGTCAGGTAATCTCTTTCTTGGATGAGCCTTGCTTCCTTGAACAGATACAGGCACATCTCCTCCAGAGACGGACCATGTTGCAGGAAAGTCTAGTGAAAACAAGGACTGGGGGGGACATGATAGCTCCAATATTGAGGAGCTCCCACAGAGAGGAAAGGGTTAAGATATTTTCCGAAGCACTTGAAGACCAAACAAGGAATAATGGATGGAAACAGAACAAGGAGAGATTCAACCTGGAAATAAGGAGAAATTTTCTGAGAGTGAGAACAACCAACCAATGGAGCAGAAGTTGCCTTCAGAAGTTGTGGGAGCTTCATCACTGGAAACTTTCAAGAAGAGACTGGACTGCCCTCTGTCAAAAATGGTGTAGGGTCTGCTTGGGCGGGGGGGTTGGACTAGATGACTTACAAGATCCTTTCCAACTCTGTTAATCTATCTGTAAGTCTGAGGGTCCAAAGGCTGATACTCAGTTCTTCCCACCTTTTGAAAGGCCACAGTTCTGAATTCCAGAAATTCCATTCACTGGCAACATTGGATGGAGGCCTGAGGGCATGGCCAAGCTTTTATGAACCCGCATGCAGCATTTCACCTCAAGCTATCTATTTCTTGCTTTAAAAAGAGTCACATGTCTTCTCTCCTTTCTTGGTTTCTCAGTTACACTGGTCAACGTCTGGTTTCCAATATGGCAATTGTCCAGATTAAGATGCTGTCTGGATACATCCCGGTGAAATCCAGTATAAAAAAGGTATTTTTCCCTAGGTTCCCTTTTCCGCTAAACCTTCAGTGCTGTATTTCCTTTTTTTTTTTTTATTCAAAAAGTTTTACAAAAAAATTCCCCCCCCTTTCCCCCCAACCCCCCTCCCTTCACTAATCCCCTCCCCCCTCCCCTCTGACTTCCCGGAAGAAGCACAAGGTATAGTTAAAAATAAAACAAACATATGCTAAGAAAATTTTCCCCCCAAAACTATTATACCAATTTTCCCTCTCTAGCTCTGACTTCCTCTTAACATAACCAAAATCCTTCAAAAAAAATTAACAATTAACAGTAATAAAATATATAAATCAATAGAACAAATTAATCCTAAAGTATTTAAAACCAGCTAAAGCATAAAAATCCAATCCAATTCAGAGAATATTTCCCTTATAGCTTCTATAACGATATAATTTCCCCCCCAGGTCTTTCTTACATAAGATCTTTCAAGAATATTCTATTTAAAATTCAGTACAACACATTATAAAATTTCAATACAGAAAATTACAATATCTATTCAACTTTAGTCCTTCCTCGTCAAAATCCAGTATAAATCCAAATACCTAGTCTTTTATGATAGATATAAAACATATAATCAACCCATTTCTTCCAGATCTTCCTCACATATTGTCTTTCAGGGACACTAATATTTTTGTCTGTTAATATTTCAAAACAACCTTGTTTCAAGGATAATACTTTTGTCTCTTGCCATTTTTTTGATACATTAATCTCTGTCTTTCCTTCATTACTCCTTTTGAAAAGTCAGTCACAATATTTCCTAGTAGTTCCTTATGTCCAAGAATCCACAAATTACTGCCGTATATTCCATCAGTCCAAAAAGAGAACTCTTGGAAAGCATTAACCCTGTGAGTTTTTTCGGTTTGGGAGACAGCCTCCTGTAGCACAAATTCAGGCATTTCATCCAAACTATTTAAAGGAAACTTCTTTACATCAACTTGTTTATTCACGATCATATCTTCATATTTATCCACTTTTGTTTGTATCTCCTCCATTCCATTTTCCAAGTCCTGATTACACTGGTTAATTTCCTCCAAGCTCTCATCCAAAACGTCCCCATTTTTTATCAATTCATATTTTTGAATAATTAAATACATTCTTTCTGTGTAATCCTGTATAAAGTCACGAATCCATTCTTCTGAAAGAACCTTCATGGCAAAGTTCTTGCTGAAAATCCCCTTATAAAATACTTAAACAACGTAATATAATCCAACAATCCACAGTCCAACATAATAAGATAAAATCTCCATTCAGTTTCGATTTCGCAGCAAGGCTCCTTTCCTTTCCCTTTCCTTTATCGCTCTACTTTCAATTGGTCTCAAACGCCATTTTAAACAGTTAAAGGAAGGGGAAATTTTTTTTTCTCTTTTTAAAGGTGGAAGTCAGGAAATCAAAAATACTTGCAAACCAATAATTGTTCACTCATGCTTCTTCCGTCTGCTTATAGAAATCCACAAAAATAAATCAATTGTTAGCAGAAGTGGACACCTTCCTCTTTTCCTGCTTTTGCAGGAGCGCGCTGAATACTGGAGATTAAAGGAGGATTCAATGGGATTCAACCTTTCGGGACTTTGCATAACAAAAACAAAGCCCCTAGGGGAATCTACCACTCTCCCCCCTGCTCTTTCTCTCTCTTTCAACCAGAGAGGGAAATTGAAGCCAGGAACAGCTGTTCGTTGCTGTTTTCACCGGCTTTTACCATATCCAGTGCGGAGTGCCATAAATTAGCACCCAGCGAGAAAGGTGGCACCAAGCGGAAGTCTCCAGTGCTGTATTTCTTGATGCAGGTAATTTTCGACCTATGACTGCAATTCAGCTTGGAATTATTGTCCCAAGTTGTGCCAGTCACTGCACAGTGCAATGCAGATCAAGATTTGACTGCATCTAATTTTACAACCTTTTTTCTTTCTTTTTTTATATATATTATTTATTGTTTTATTACAAAAAGGTAAAATACAAATCAGAAAAAAACAAACAAAGCAAAACAGAAGCATACATTCAACACTAACAACTAAATAGCATACAAAAAAAAAAAGGTGAAAACAGTGATCAAATAAATTTAACATGTAGGAACCACCCTTGCTGGGCATTGAAAAAAAGAAAAGAAAAAGCAGTTAATTCTCCCCTTTTACATGTACGTGTGTATATATGCATATGAATTAGTATGTAACTTTTAACAACCGTTTTTCTGATGAGAATTCAGTGCATTATTGTCTGCAATTTGTTTTTTTTTGGGTGGAACCCAGAAGTAAATGCTGGTTTCTGGTAAAAACCATTGTAAATCGTGGTCACATGACTGTGGGATGCTTCCAAAAGCCATAAAGGCAGATGGTTGCCAAGCACCTAAAATGTGATCACATGACCATAGGTAGAGGGCAACCAAGTAGAGTGGCCCTGGGGAGGTCTGTCATAACCTTGCATGGTTGCTAAACAACTGGTTGTAAGTTGAGAACTACAACTACAGAACTACAAAATGGGGATTAAGAATGCTAAAACAAATTTGTTGAATATTTATATTTTGTCCAATGAAAATAGCAGTTGCCATTCTTTCTCATGATATGAAATAATTCACCTTTCCATACAAACCAAAGTTAGCCACAACTACGTGGTGGATTCTTTACTGAGCGGGAGATTTAACTTTGTGATTTAGAAGATCACTTCTAGCTCTATTTCTATGTCCACCTTAGTTCAACAGTATGACCAAGAATGCTACTAAAGCTCTTTCCATTTTTCAAATGTTTTCACTCCTGAAGCTGGAAAGGCAAGGTCTGATCAAGAGGAGTGAAGTGAACATCAATCATGTCCTGCTATACTTGGATGAGGTGAGTAACGATAAGGAGAGGAGCCCAAATAGAGAACAAGATCATTCAGTCAAAGGGATAAAATGCAGAGCATGACACTTTCCTTTCTCCTTGTCCTTATCTTTCTTGAAAGCAAGGAGTCACAAGCTTATTATGGGCTGAGTTTTTTCAAGTGGCTGCCACAATGTGCCACATCCTCTACTTCTGGCCAATGACAGCTTCCCCTCTCTACACATAAACCTATACTCTGGAACAGGTATATTTTCATATGTCGGGTTTCTCAATCTTGGTGACTTCAAGATGTATGGACTCCAAACCCCAGAGCTCCTCAGCCAGTAAGCTTGAGAAACCCCGTTCTATATGAACAAACAGCAATCTCTCTCATATGTCATGATGCTGCTTAGTTCCACTACACCACCAGTATATTTCTACTAGAATTCCCCCACTATAAAATAATAGACAGCATCTTCTTGTTCTTTTGTTGTTGTTAGTTGCGAAGTCGTGTCTGACCCATCGTGACCCCATGGACAACATTCCTCCAGGCCTTCCTGTCCTCTAACATCCTCTGGAGTCCATTTAAACTTATGCCTACTGCTTCAGTGACTCCAGCCAGCCACCTCATTCTCCGTCGTCCCTTTCTTTTTTTGCCCTCAATCTTTCCCAGCATTAGGCTCTTCTCCAGTGAGTCCTTTTTTCTCATTAGGTGGCCAAAGTATTTCAGTTTCATCTTCAGGATCTGGCCTTCTAAAGAGCAGTCAGAGTTGATCTCCTCTAGAACTGACTTGTTTGTTCGCCTTGCAGTCCAAGGGACTCGCAGGAGTCTTCTCCAGCACCAGAGTTCAAAGGCCTCAATTATTTGGCGCTCAGCCTTTCTTATGGTCCAACTTTCACAGCCATACATTGCAACTGGGAAAACCATAGCTTTGACTATACGCACCTTTGTTGGCAGGGTGATGTCTCTGCTTTTTAGTGCGCTGTCTAGATTTGCCATAGCTTTCCTCCCCAGGAGCAAGCGTCTTTTAATTTCTTGGCTGCAGTCCCCATCTGCGGTGATCTTGGAGCCCAGGAAAATAAAATCTGTCACTACCTCCATTTCTTCACCATCTATCTGCCAGGAATTGAAAGGGACGGATGCCATGATTTTAGTTTTCTTAATGTTGAGTTTCAAGCCAACTTTTGCACTCTCCTCCTTCACCCGCATCAAGAGACTCTTTAGTTCCTCTTCGCTTTCTGCCATTAGAGTGGTATCATCTGCATATCTGAGGTTGCAGTCAGTAGAACAGAATAGAATAGAATAGAATTTTATTGGCCAAGTGTGATTGGACACACAAGGAATTTGTCTTGGTGCATAGTAGGGGGTGGACTGAATGACCTCAAAGACCTCTTCTAGCTTCAGAATTTTTTTGTCTTCAGTCTGTTCAGGGAGAAAAAGAGACCCCCACAGCTTTAGGACACAAATTAGAAGCAAGATTGAAGGCTTTAGAAAGATTGGACTACAGGCCCATCCTTTTCCTGCTAGTATATTTTAGGCCTTTCCCTTTTAGCCTAAGGATGCTGAAAGAGCTTGGATGTCTCCCTACAGGATATAGTTAACAGATTACTGGAGCCAGTCTTTTTCTTTAGTGATTTATATTGTATTTCTATACAGTTGTAGTTATTTTTATACATAGCACAACTTCACCTCCTCTTTTATTAGGTCTTTTTCTTTTCCATGGACATTGTCCTGTAGTAGTGCTTGATTTCTCACTCCTATGATAGACATGGTCAAAATACATCTAGGCCAGGGTTAGTCAACCTTTTTATACCTACCGCCCACTTTTCTATCTCTGTTAGTTTCTATTTTCTAACCGCCCACCGGTTCCACAATAATGCACCGTGTATCAGCGTCTGCGCATGCCTCTCGCGCATCGTGGATTGGGTTGGGGGGGTGCCAGATACCAGCTCTGCTTGTCTGTTACAGCTGGGTGGTGTGGGGAGAGATGCGCGAGCTATTCTGGGACGAGGCTGTTGTTTGTGGTTGCACTATAGCACCATTTAGTTTCACTTACATAACGTGAACTAAACTTCCGCGCAGGTGATACAAATAGTATATTTTCAGAAATTTAAATTGTCACGGGGAATTTTATGAAAACCTAATGAAATAATGCTATGAATTTTTTTAAAAAAGTCAATTAAATTAAAAAAAGGAAAGTGCTTCAGTATCGGACAAAATCCCTACTGCCCACCATGAAAGCTGGAACGCCCACTAGTGGGTGGTAGGGACCAGGTTGACTACCATGATCTAGGCTTTTCTAAGATCCCTGCTAGTGTGATGTCTCCAATAGAAGGAAATATATGTAGTTCAGGGTTCTAAAGATGTATGTAACTCATGACAAGCTACCATATGTAGCAGAGACTAGCCTAAATCCAAACCACCAAGCTCAGAGAACAAAAAGGGCTCTACGATGGGCTGCCTGCAGAAGCTCTCCATCTTGTCTATAATCTCATAGTCAACTTTTCTCTGCAGGTACGCAACACAATCCAGACTTTCTTCATTACAGTGGAGCAGGAGACACCCGTCCGGGGCTTGAAGCCCGCCTTGGTGAAAGTCTATGATTACTATGAAACTGGTGAGAAGGGACTGAATGGTGGTAGTTCCAACCAGCTTGTTCAATTAATTATTTTTCAGCGTGCGGTTGCTTAGCATTTTTTCTTCCTTTTTCATTGGGAGATTTAGGGTTCAAAAAGGGGCAAAATTAACAGCTTTCGGTTTTGAAGGTGAATATGTTTGGTTCTTACAGCAGGGGTTCCCAACCCCCTGGCCATGGCCCATTACCAGACTGTGGCCTATTCAGAACTGGGCTGCGTGAGCAGCGGGCTGGCACACATCCGCACGTGCGCAGCTCAACTTACATGAGTGGCAGGCCGGCAGACATGCACATGCAGCTTAATTCGTGCAAGTTAAGCTATGTGTGTGCATGTGTGCACGCTAGCCCACTTCTCGCACAGCCTGGTTTCCCTCTCCCCCACTGCAAAAGTTGGGGACCACTGCCTTAAAACACTGCTTGGTGGGGAAAATCCAACAGATCCTTGGGGAGGCTTCAGGATTTTTAACCAGACAGATACATTTCCTCTTGCACAAGATTTGAAGCTGAGTGTAAAATTAAAGGGCAACCACCTTCCCCAGGTTGGTTTGCATTTTGTGATTTACTCAGTAGTTTAAAAACAACCTTGTGTTTCACAACCCAGCTCAGGCATCATGAAACCAACAAGGGTTAGAATAGAATAGAATAGAATAGAATAGAATAGAATAGAATAGAATAGAATAGAAAATAGTATAGTATAGAATAGAATAGAATAGAATAGAGAATAGAATAGAAAATAGAATAGAATAGAATAGAATAGAATAGAATAGAATAGAAAATAGTATAGTATAGAATAGAATAGAATAGAATAGAGAATAGAATAGAAAATAGAATAGAATAGAATAGAATAAATAGAAAATAGAATAGAATAGAATAGAATAGGAGAATAGAATAGAAAATAGAATAGAATAGAATAGAATAGGAGAATAGAATAGAAAATAGAATAGAATAGAATACAGAGAATAGAATAGAACAGAACAGAATGGAGTGGAGTGGATGGAATGCAATGGAATACAGTGGAGTGAAGTGCAATCTTGATTGCAGAAAATATGACTTTTGTAACAGAGTTGTTAATGCTTGGAATACACTACCTGACTCTGTGGTCTCTTCTCCAACTCCCAAAAGCTTCAACCAAAAACTGTCTACCATTGACCTCACCCCATTCCTAAGAGGACTATAAGGGGCGTGCATAAGTGCACAAAAGTGCCTACCGTTCCTGTCCTATTGTTTCCTTTCAATATATGAAGTGGAGAGGAGAGGAGCTGGAAGGGACCTTGGGAGTCTTCTAGTCTACGCCCCCGCTGAAGCAGGAGAACCTATACCATTTCAGATAAGTGACTGTCTAGTCTAGGGGTCTGCAAACTTGGCTCTTTTAAGACTTGTGGACTTCAACTCCCAGAGTTCCTCAGTCAGTCTTAAAAGAGCCAAGTTTGCAGATCCCTGGTCTAGTCTCTTCTTAAAAACCTCCAGTGATGATTTCTAAAGGCAAGAGTTGTTTTATGCTACCAGGCTGCTGACTGGGAAGTGGGACCCTAGAGTGGCCAAGTGAAACAGAGCTTCTCTAGGCAATTCATCTATCCCTTGGAAGTTATTGTTGTTTTTCAATTTGCATTTCTGGGAATGCTTCGGAGAGAAGCACCTGGAAGGGATGTGTGAGTCAAAAAAATCAAGACGGCAGTTGTGGGTTGTGCTGTTTGTCTGCAACTGCATTGCTGGGTGGATTATTGACCGAGATTTAACAGCAGGCTGGGTAGAATAGAATAGAATTTTTTATTGGCCAAGTGTGATTGGACACACAAGGAATTTGTCTTGGTGCATATGCTCTCAGTGTACATAAAAAGACAAGAGACCTTCATCAAGGTACAACATTTACAACACAAATGATGGTCAATATATCAATATAAATCATAAGGATTGCCAGCAACAAAGTTACAGTCATACAGTATGAAGCTGTACTTTGTTCCCCTTTGTACTCCTGAAGCAAAGTCCATATCATGAACTATATGATGGAGATCTAAGTCTAGGAGAGACACCTCAGCCCTGACAAACTTTCATTTTTTATGTTTCAGATGAATTTGCTACAGCCGAGTACACTGCCCCCTGCAGTGCAGGTAAAGCATGAATTGCCATTGGCTCAAATGTTTTTCGGTACATGTACTCCTCAATTTATGACCATAATTGAGTCCAAAACCATTCGTTTGATGACTGCTCAAAGTTACAACGGCACGGAAAACAGTGACATGATCGTTTTTCACCCTTATGACTACGCAGCATCCCCATGGTCACATGATTAATATTCAGACACTTGACAATTGGCTCATATTTATGACCGTTGCAGTGTCCTGGGGTCACATGATCCCCTTTTGCGAACTTCTGATGAGCAAAATCAATGGGAAAGCAAGATTCACTTTACAAGCGTATTAGTAGCTTAACAACTGCAGTGATTCACGTAACAATTGTGGCAAGAAAGATCGTAAAACTCACTTAACTCACTTAGCAACAGAAATGTTGGGCTCAATTGTGATCGTACATTGAGGACCATCTATAGTTAGTTCTCTGGCTTCTTTCTTGTGTGACAATTTGTCCATTTGGTTTGTGTATGGGCAAAATGGGGAAGGTGTCAGGGTTCCAAGGAAGACCCCCGACGAAATAAAGCTCTGAGGATTGAGGTTCCTCAAAGTTCCAATTTCTTAGAGATGTCATGTTGGCACAGCTGGGAAAACCCGAAACTGAAAGCTTCCAGGTTTTCCACACCCAGTTGACAGTTCACAGCCCTGCCCCACACCCACAAGTTCATCACATTGTCCAATCAACTCTTCACACTCAATTGGATACAATCTTCAGGCAGTTTCCATCAGATGCAGGCAAAAGTCCTTGAATACGGAATGTTGTTATGACTAACTTTCTACCGCTCCAACAACAACCCCCTCCCAACTTCCCCAGCTAAAATATGTGGCAGTTAAGAAGCAAAAAGAAAACTACCTTCCAAAACTGACAGAAGGGGTGATTTCATTTGGACGTTCTGCCTCATGCCCACTTAAACTTTGTTTTTTACAGTTGATCTGAACTTTTCTTAGTTTCTTACTTATTTTCTAACTTTTCCTCCATGACAGATGATACCAAGGAAGTCTATAACGCATAAGGATTCAGGCCATGTTTTCTGGAATAACACATGTTCGGAAAGAATGAATCTCCTAGAAACTAAGGAGGAACATGATTTTTATATACAAACCTATTTTGAGTGCTCAATACTAAACTGTTTTGATTGTAACATATTTTTTTGAACTGTAAGCCACCCAGAATCATTGACGGAAATGAATGGCTTTAGAAACTGAATAAATAAATAATTATTTTCAAAATCAAGATAATTCTTTTGTTTTTCTTCTCATACCTGGGCACCTTATTCATTATTTCCCAAAAGAGAATTAAATGTGTGTTTTCACCAGTCCTGGCAGCAATCCAAATGACATGCTGCAGTGCTGAAGACTTTGTCTTTTTAATTTTAGGGTCTTTCCTTAGGTAAAAATAAAAATGTAGTTTTATGTTCAATTGGGTGTTTCAAATACCTTTATATCTTACAAATGCCGGGCAGTTTTTTTTCCCACTGAGTATTCTTCAATTCTTTGCTATGTGTACAATAGTAAAAAAAAAAATTGTCCATAATTTAAGGAAAAAGAAGTGTCAGCCCATCCAATTAAACCAGACAGGCAATACAACTAGATGAGCTACATCTCACCTAGAATACTGCATTCAGTTTTGGTCACCACTCTATAAAAAGGACGTTGAGACTCTAGAAAGAGTGCAGAGAAGAGCAACACAGATGATTAGGGGCAGTGGTAATATCCATTTTTTTTTTACTACCGGTTCTGTGGGTGTGGCTTGGTGGGTATGGCAGGGGAAGGATACTGCAAAATCTCCATTCCCACCCTACTCCAGGGGAAGGATACCGCTAAATCCCCATTGACTCCCCACTCCAGGGGGAAGGATATTACAAAATCTCCATTCTCACCCCATTCTGGGGCCAGCCAGAGGTGGTATTCGCTCGTTCTCTGAACTGCTCATAATTTCCACTATTGGTTCTCCAGAACCTGTCAGAACCTGCTGGATTTCACCCGATTAGGGGGCTGGAGGCTAAAACATACAAAGAAAGGTTGCAGGAACTGGGCATGGCTAATTTAATGAAGAGAAGGACCAAGGGTGAGATGATAGCAGTATTCCAATATTTGAGGGGCTGTCACACAGAGGAGGGGGTCAACGAAGGTTTACGGCGAAGGTTGTAGAGAGTATGGTGGCATATCAGCTTCCCTTGCACCTGGATGAAACTGTCTATCTAGACCCGTTCCAGTCCGGTTTCCGACCCGGTTACAGCACGGAGACGGCTTTGGTCGCGTTGGTAGATGATCTCTGGAGGGCCAGGGATAGGGGTTGTTCCTCTGCCCTGGTCCTATTAGACCTCTCAGCGGCTTTCGATACCATCGACCATGGTATCCTGCTGCGCCGGTTGGGGGGATTGGGAGTGGGAGGCACCGTTTACCGGTGGTTCTCCTATCTCTCCGACCGGTCGCAGTCGGTGTTGACAGGGGGGCAGAGGTCGTCCCCGAGGCGCCTCACTTGTGGGGTGCCGGAGGGCTCGATTCTCTCGCCCCTTCTGTTTAACATCTACATGAAACCGCTGGGTGAGATCATCAGTGGTTTCGGTGTGAAGTATCAGCTGTATGCGGATGATACTCAGCTGTACTTTTCTACACCGAACCACCCCAACGAAGCTATCGAAGTGCTGTCCCGGTGTCTGGGGGCCGTACGGGGCTGGATGGGGGGAAACAGGCTCAAGCTCAATCCCGCCAAGACAGAGTGGCCGTGGGTGCCGGCATCCCGGTACAGTCAGCTAAATCCACGGCTGAACATCGGTGGCGAGTCATTGGCCCGATGGAGAGGGTCCGCACCTTAGGCGCCCTCCTGGATGACCGGCTGTCTCTAGAAGAGCATTTGACGGCCGCCTCCAGGAGAGCGTTCTACCAGGTTCGCCTGGTACGCCAGTTGCGCCCCTTTCTGGACCGGGATGCCCTATCCACGGTTACTCACGCACTCGTGACGTCTCGCCTGGATTACTGCAATGCTCTCTACATGGGGCTCCCCTTGAGGGGCATCCGGAGGCTACAGTTAGTCCAGAATGCAGCTGCGCGGGTGATAGATGGAGCCCCTCGTGGCTCCCATATGACACCTATCCTGCGCAGACTGCACTGGCTTCCTGTGGCCTTCCGGGTGCGCTTCAAGGTTTTGGTGACCACCTTTAAAGCACTCCATGGCATTGGGCCGGGTTATTTACGGGACCGCCTACTGCGACCGAATACCTCCCACCGTCCGTACGCTCTCACAGAGAGGGTCTCCTCAGGGTGCCGTCAGCGAGGCAATGTCGTCTGGCGACGCCCAGGGGAAGGGCCTTCTCTGTGGGGGCTCCCACCCTCTGGAACGATCTACCCCCCGGACTTCGTCAGCTTTCGGACCTTCGGACCTTCCGCCGCGGGCTTAAAACATACTTATTTAATTGTGCAGGACTGAGCTAGATTTTAAATTTTGGGTTTTAAATTGGGTTTTATTTCTATTTTTAATTGGACGGGCTTTAGAATAAGTTTTTTAAATGTTTTATATTGTATTTATATTCTATTTATCTGTTTTTAGTGCCTGTAAACCGCCCTGAGTCCCTTGGGAGATAGGGCGGTATATAAATATGATTAAATAAATAAATAATAAATAAACCTATTTTCCAAAGTACCCGAAGGCCAGACAAGGAACAATGGATAGAAACTGCTCAAAGAGAGATTCAGCCTAGAAATAAGAAGTTTTCTGATGGTGAGAACAATCAACCAGTGGAAGGAACAGCTTGCCTTCAGAAGTTGTGGGTGCTTCATCACTGAAGGCTTTCAAGAAGAGACTGACCAGTCACTTTTTCAGAAATGGTATAGGGTCTCCTTGTTGAGGAGGGGGTTGGACTAGATGACCTACAAGATCCCTTCCGTTATTTTGTTATTCTGACATGCTTAATCAAAGAAGAGCAGGTCTGAGGAGAAATATAATAGAATCTTCTATGACTCTATTATTCTACTTTATTGTAAGGCTATATTAATAGAATCTTGTAAATCTGAAGGTATAAATTTCCACTGCACTTTTTAACCCTTTCATCCATCAAGGTGGGTCCTTCCTAAGTTTCTTTCTCTGACTGATATTAGACAAATGTCTCTAACTTACAGAATTGACATTAGGACACTGCAGTGGACATTTGTCATTGGCTACCACTATTCCCCCCAGTAACACCATTGTAGGGTTGGTATCAAGATTTGAAGCACGGTTTTGCTGTTGCAACCGTTATTGCTTCTTGGCTTGTCAATGAACCAGGGACAAGGGAAGGGGAAGATGGTATATAGGCTCCAGATATAAAGAAGACGGGCATGAGAACCAAGGACACTTCAGCAAGTGTTCGCCAAAGCCAACAACTTTTTCTCACAACAATATAATGAGACTCAATTGGACAATGTAACCTGGACTAGTGGGTGGAGGGAGGATCTTATACTTTAATTATGTGGGTTTGTGTGGGAATTAACTAGAACTGGTTTTGCCCTACTCAGTGCTGAAATGATGATAATGATAATAATAATAATAATAATAATAATAATAATAATAATAATAATAATAATAATAATAATAATAATAATAATAATAATAATAATAATAATAATGATAATATTTTTATTTATAGACCGCCCTTTTCCCAAAGGACTCAGGGCGGTGTACAGCCACAAATAAAATACAGAAAGAAAACAACAATACAAAATTAAAACAACCCTTAAAAAACCTATTTAATTTGGCTACTTATAGATAAAAATATTCCCTCTAAAATTTACTAAAAAATTTAAAAACCCATAAACCAATTTAATAATATAAAATTTAAGCGAGTCCAGCAAGACGAAATAAGTAGGTTTTAAGTTCGCGGCGGAAAGTCCTAAGGTCAGGTATTTGTCTGAGTCCAGGGGGAAGCTCGTTCCATAGGGTAGGAGCCCCCACAAAGAAGGCCCTCCCCCTGAGGGCCACCAACCGACATTGCTTGGCTGACGGCACCCTGAGGAGCCCCTCTCTGTGAGAGCGCACCGGTCGCTGGGAGATAGACGTTGGCAGTAGACGGTCCCGTAGGTATCCCGGTCCTAAGCCATGGAGCGCTTTAAAGGTAGTAACTAACACCTTGAAGCGCACCCGGAAGACAACAGGCAGCCAGTGCAGTCTGCGCAGGATAGGTGTTACAAGGGAGCTCCGAACGGCTCCCTCAATAACCCGTGCAGCCGCATTCTGGACTAGCTGGAGTCTCCGGGTGCTCTTCAAGGGGAGCCCCATGTAGAGAGCATTGCAGTAATCTAGGCGAGACATCACGAGGGCGTGAGTGACCATGCATAGGGCATCCCGGTCTAGAAAGGGGCGCAACTGGCGCACCAGGCGAACCTGGTAGAAAGCTCTCCTGGAGACGGCTGTCAAATGGTCTTCGAAAGACAGCCGCCCATCCAGGAGCACGCCCAAGTTGCGCACCCTCTCCATTGGGGCCAATGACTCGCCCCCAACAGACAGCCGCGGCTGCAGCTGACTGTACCGGGGTGCCGGCATCCACAGCCACTCCGTCTTGGAGGGATTAAGTTTGAGCCTGTTCCTCCCCATCCAGACCCGTACAGCCTCCAGACACCGGGACAGTACTTCGATAGCTTCGTTGGGGTGGCCTGGGGTGGAAAAGTACAGCTGCGTGTCATCAGCGTACAGTTGGTATTTCACCCCAAAACCACTGATGATCTCACCCAGTGGCTTCATGTAGATGTTGAACAGGAGAGGCGAGAGAATCGATCCCTGTGGCACCCCACACATGAGGCGCCTCGGAGTTGATCTCTGCCCCCCTGTCAACACCGTCTGCATCCGGTCAGAGAGGTAGGAGGAGAACCACCGATAAACGGTGCCTCCCACTCCCAACCGCTCTAACTGGCGCAGCAAGATACCATGGTCGATGGTATCAAAAGCCGCTGAGAGGTCTAATAGGACCAGGGCAGAGGAGTAACCCTTATCCCTGGCCCTCCAGAGATCATCCACCAACGCGACCAAAGCCGTCTCCGTACTGTATCCGGGCTGGAAGCCGGACTGGAACGGGTCTAGATAGACGGTTTCATCCAGGTACTGGGGTAGCTGACGTGCCACCACACTCTCTACAACCTTCGCCGTGAAGCAAAGGTTGGAGACCGGACAATAATTTCCTAAAACAGCCGGGTCCAGGGAAGGCTTCTTGAGGAGAGGTCTCACCACCGCCTCTTTCAAGGCAGCGGGAAAGATCCCCTCCCGCAGAGAAGCATTAATAATCCCCTGGAGCCAGCCTCGTGTCACCTCCTGTGTGGCCAGCACCAACCAGGAGGGGCACGGGTCCAGTAAACATGTGGTGGCATTCAGTCTTCCCAGCAACCTGTCCATGTCCTCGGGAGTCACAGGGTCAAAATCATCCCAAACCACCTCAACAAGACGGGTCTCGGAACTCTCGTCTGGATCTACCCAATTTTGATCCAATCCATCCTGAAGCTGAACGATTTTATTGTATAGATAACCGTTAAACTCCTCGGCATTTTGATGTACTCAAAATGAATGAAGTTTTGTATTCAGAGATTGGATTGTCTAATCGTGCTTGCTTTGGTTGGGTTCATCAGTTGGAATATTGACAGTTGGACTGAAATGAGAAAATAGAATAGAATAGAATAGAATTTATTGGCCAAGTGTGATAGGACACACAAGGAATTTGTTTTGGTGCATATGCACTCAGTGTACATAAAAGAAAAAGAAAAAAAATACCTTCATCAAAGGTACAACATTTATAACACAAATGATGGTCATAGGTTGCAATTTAACCCTTAATGATAGCAACAAAAAGTTACAGTCATACAGTCATAAGTGGAAAGAGATTGGTGATGAAAACGATGAGAAGATTAATAGTAGTGTAGATTTAGTAAATAGTTTGACAGTGTTGAGGGAATTATTTGTTTAGCAGAGTGATGGCCTTCGGGGAAAAACTGTTTCTTGTGTCTAGTTGTTCTGGTGTGCAATGCTCTATAGCGTTGTTTTGATGGTAGGAGTTGAAACAGTTTATGTCCAGGATGTGTAAATATTTTCACGGCCCTCTTCATTTGTGCAGTATACAGGTCCTCAATGGAAGGCAGGTTGGTAGCAATTATTTTTTCTGCAATTCTAATTATCCTCTGAAGTCTGTGTCTTTCTTGTTGGGTTGCAGAACCAAACCAGACAGTTATAGAGGTGCAAATGTCAGACTCAATAATTCCTCTGTAGAATTGAATCAGCAGCTCCTTGGGCAGTTTGAGCTTACTGAGTTGGCGCAGAAAGAACATTCTTTGTTGTCCTTTTTTAATGATGTTTTTGATGTTGTCCATTTTAGATCTTGCGATATGGTAGAACCTAGAAATTTAAAGGTTTCTACTGTTGATACTGTGTTGTCTAGTATTGTGAGAGGTGGAAGTATGGAAGGGTTTCTCCTAAAGTCTACCACCAATCTCCAGTTTTTAATGTTTTTTAATCGAAGAAGGTAGAGTTGTGTGCAACAGGTCTGAAGGTGCAAGGTCTGAAAAAATAAATTGTCCCCAAGTTCTTTGGCTGACACACAAGTGCTGCCAGGAAACTGCCAGCTGGGGTTAGTCTTATTGATTTCAGCTGTCTTAAAAAAAACAAAACCCAAAGTCCATCCTTTCATTGCACCATCAGTGTACATGCAGGGAAAAAAAAAGCCCTTCACAAAGTAAAGGAAATGGAGCACAGGAGCCAAATGGGTTAAGGATCTTTGCTTACTGTGAAATGAAATGTAGCAGGTGACCTGGACAAACCCCTTGATCTAGCATAAACTAGTCACTGTTTTCAAAGCATAAAGAAAAAAAAACAAAAACAGTTTCCCTAACTCTGAGGGTGACCAATGAGCCTTGACGGCTGCAGAGCAAGAAGTTATACTATGCGACAGAAGCACTGAGGCGCTTCTGTGATGATAGGATTAGCCAGTTATATCACCATTCCCCGGGGGGATGCCCAGTTGGCGGCTCCTTTCATGTGCCCATTAATGAGCCCATCAAAATGGTACCTATTTATTTACTTTTGCACGTTTTTGAACACGTTGGCAGGAGCTGGAGCAAAAGACAGGAGCTCATCCAATCACACAGCAGCATTCCAGTCTCAAACATGGGCTTGCAAATTGTCAATCCAACATCCTAACCACCGTGAATCACCACATTCCACAGCAGGAAGTTTAAAAACAGTTTAAAAACTGTGAGGATTTTTTTTTTTTGAAGAAAGTCCTTTAGATGGTAGTGATGGCTAGGAGAACCTTGGCACAACTTCCTGTTGTGTGCCAGTTGTACCCTTTCTTGCTTTGCAATTTCCTGCACTCAGTCACTCAAGCCCTCTAGCCATCTCTTGTTTGGACTACTGCAATGCACTCTAGCACAAATACTTGAAGAGTATTTGGAAGGTAAAGTTGTCCTAGAACATGGCTGCGTGGACAGTTCTGGGAGCCTTAGGGTGGTCTATGTAACATCTCTCACACGAGCTGCTTTGGCTGCCAGTTTGCTTCCTAGTGCAATTCAAGGTGTTGGTTATTACTTACAAAGCTCTTTATGGCATATGGATGCAGGTTAGCTGAGGAACTGTCTCATCCCAATACTATCGGCCCACCCTACTCAAATGGCAGAAGGAGAATGCTATGGACATGTGGGCCAAGGAATTTCAGCAGATAGGATCTAGGAAACCACAGTCCATAGACCACAGCCATCAGGATGCTGGAGCTACCAAAAGAGCTAATGCCCCTTTTGGATTGCATCCATAGAAATATAGTATCAAGAAGTATCAAATATATAGTATATAGCAGATGTCACCAACAGGTGGTCCACAAGAAAATTTTGGTGGTCTGCAGAAACATTTGCATTTTTTATATTGCACTAAATCAGGGATCCTCAACCCACAGTCCGTGGGCCAGATACGTGCAATGAACGTTTGTGTTGCTGTAGAGAGTCTCCCCCTTCGGGGTCTTTTTGTATGGGTCAGAGGGAGGCAGAGATTTGCTTCGGCCTCCTGGTGTGGGGCTTTGGGCAAAGAGCCGGAGGGCCTTGTTCCAGTGGGACTGCATCATGGCCCGGAACTGGCTGACCATCTCAGCCCGCTGAGCCTCAAGGTGCCGGTACCTGGCCTTGCACTCCGGCAGGTCTTCCCCCTGCTTGGAAAGCCTATGCTCGTAGTCCTCAGTGAGGTGCTTCTACTGAGCCTCCTTCTTAGTCAGATCCAATTTGAACTGAGCTGTTTTGCCAACTCTTTCTCATGATGGCTGCTTAGCTTCAGCAACTGCTTCCTGTTGGGGCCCTAAGGAGCCCAGGCGGGCAGATGAGTAGTAGTGAGTAGAGGCTGACAAGGCGCTCCTCAACATGAGTGACATTGAATTGGCCATGACCACCCAGTCACATGACCACCTTGCCACGCCCACCCAGCCGTTCATTAGGCAGATCATATTAGTGGTCCGTGAGATTTAAAATTATGAATTTAGTGGTCCCTGAGGTCCAAAAGGTTGGTGACCCCGGTATATAGTATCAAGAATACTAGGTTAGAGGAAGTGATCATTCTGTTCTCTTTGAACTTGTCAGACTGCATCCGCAACCCTATGTCTGGATCTGGTTGTCACAATAGAAAAAAGGTGTGGAGCAGTGGTGAAATGCAACCAGTTCTATCTGGCACAGGCGAACCGGTAGCACCGGCAGCGGGAGGCTCCACCCACCTGCAGTGGGCTTTGGCACTTAGATCATTTGATATGAAAACTCCAAGGTCTTTAACAGGGTGAGGGTCATCAACAAGGTAATGTCCATCAAGCTTGTATTTAGTATTCTGATTCTTTTTTCCAATGTGTAAGCATTTGCTGGTTGAGATTTGGAGTTGCCAAGTTTTTGACCATTCCGACATAAAGTCAAGGTCTTTTTTAAGGATAGTAGTATTATTGGTGGTGTTAAATAGTTTGACATCGTCAGCAAAGAGAACACAATAACTTGAGATAAGGTCACAGAGATCATTTATGTGTAGTATGAAGAGCGTTGGTCCAAGAACGTTGGACGTTCATGTCCCATTTTTGATGCTCTACACATGCGCAGTGCAGAGGTGTCGCACGCAAGTGGTCCCATTTGCGAACCGGTAGCGAAGGTAAGTGGATTTCACCTTCCTGTGTGGAGGAACGGGAAAGAGTTTAGAAAAGATGGGTGAAGATGATGTTGAGGGGGATGTTTGGAGGATGAATCCTATGAAAAGCAGTTAAAGGAACAAGACTCCAATAGTAGAGATTTTTAAGAACAGATTGGACAATCCTATGTCTGAAATGGTTAAGGTTCCCTGCTTGGACAGAAGGTTGGACTAGAAGAACTCCAAGGTCCCTTCTAACTGTTGGAAGAAAAATCTGGTCTGATTCCAAGCAAGGATAAAAACACTGAAAAGAAAATGGAGGCAGGGGAGACGACTTCCGGTGTCCAGTGGCAACGGTCGTCTGGAGGCTTCTCCTGCCTCCAGTGCCCGAATCCGGCCGCCGCCGAGGCCCCCAGGGGCCAGGTGTTCCGAAAAGGACGCCTGCCGCACGGACGGCTCGCCAGGGGTCTCCCAGCCGACATACAGGACTGGGGGGACCGATGCTGGCGCGTCCTAGGCTCGGCGGGGCTTGGAGGCCACAGGCCACGGCCATTACTTTGGTCGTCGCCTGGGCCGCTATGCCCGGTGACACCGGGGCTTTGGAATTATAACTGCAGCAGCCTGGTGGTGAACAGGGAACGGAGAAGAATTGAGGAATGGAGAAGGGAAGGGGATATCGGTAAACGCGAGTGGAGTGCTCCGGAGTGCGGGGGGGTTTTTCTCCCCTGCGGCTGGAAGGAGCACGAGTCATTCTGGAGAGAGGAGAACTTAAAATAAGAAGATTACCGGTTTTGTGGAGCTCTGGAGAGAAGAGGTGATGGAGAAATTTAGGAGGGAGGGTTTGAGGCCCCCCCTCCCTCTGGGGAACAGTGGTGGCGTCCAGCTTCCGCCTTCACTATGAGAATCTTGATGACATCACTTCCCTTCGGCTTCCTGGTTGACTAACTGTACTCTGGACTCGTTGCTCCTGTGAGTGCCCCCTGGTGGATCCGGAGGAAATTACAAGGATACTGTGCTTGCCTGAGGATTTTGAAATTTTTTTTTTTTTAAATGGCAAAAGGTCAGAGACCAACTGCTGGAGAGATGGAGAGAATTCTGGAAAAGTTATCCAATATGGACAAGAAACTGGATGATTTGCAAAGAGGCCAAACGGAAATAAGAGCAGAAATTGTGACTATCCAAAAGGATTTAAAGGATACTCAACAAGTCTCAGCAGAAAACAAGCAGAAAGTGGAAGGTCTGAGGGTGAGATGCGGGCAGTGCAGAAAAGAGAGGAGACGACAGGCAATGCTGTGCTTGGACTACAGATGGATAAAATGTCTTATTTCCTTAGGTTTCAAAATTTGGAAGAAGTGGACCAAGAAGATTTGAGAGATGTTGTGACTAAATTGTTGGGAGAATTTCTTGGGAGAGGTGTTGATTTCATGAATTGGGATGTGGATCGAGTTTATAGAGTTAATTCACAATATGCACGCATGCAGTTCCCAGAGAGGTTCATGTCAAATTTGTGAGAAGAGAGACGAGAGATGAAATTCTTAGAAAACATAGGAGTGGGGCACTGACTTATAGGGGCAGGGAGATAGCCATTCTGAGGCAGATTCCCAGACAGGTACGTGAAATGAGAAAGAAATATTACTTTTTGTCAAGCAAATTGTACCAGAAGGGAGTAGGCTTCAGATGGCTGATGCCAGAGGGATTGATGATTTTCCGGGAGGGCATTACGAAAAAAATTAGTACAATTGCGGAGGCTACGGCCTACGTGGAGGAACACAAAGCCCTCCTGGAATTAGATGACCCAGGAATTGAAGAAGGGGAGGTTATAGACCATGGGGCGGAGGCGGCTGTTGCGGCCCTGGAGTTGGGTCAGGCTGAACCCAGAGTTCTGAGATCCAAAACTAGGAAGTGACAAAGATATTTGGTATTGTGTTGGTTTTCCTTATTCTCTTTTGTATGATATTCTGTTTATTCTTGACCCTTCTTTATTGCGTATGTAAGATTTGTAAACTTAGCTACTTCGTGTCACCTGCTTGCCATATGGCTGTTGTATGTGTTTAAAATTTGAGCAAAATTCTTATCTTGCATAAGAAAAATGAAAATTTACCATACCTGATATGTATTTGTATAAACCTTTTTTGACCAATAAAAACTTTTTGAATAGCAAGAAAATGGAGGCAGGCCACATTTTAAAGTCTCTGTTTATTTAGTAGACAGAAACTTCAGTGACAGTAACGTGTTTCTGGGGTGGCTGACAAAATGGAGTTGAGATAGGTGGGCTTTTATACCTTCTTTGAAGCTTTGTGATTGAGATGCCTGTTTCTGTGTAAGAATGTGTCCTTTAATATTTTAATGGTTGTTGCCAGATTCCTATGAGGTCATGTAGGGGCCATGCCTGGCTCTACAGGCAAAAAGGGGAATGCGAATCCTAGGTGTTTATTTGTCTGAGTTAATTTTGTCATCTTTGGCTTGCCTAATTATGTTGTTTATTTGGATTCTCTTTACTTATGAATAGATTGGCCCAGTCTTTCTGAATCGGTACAAAATCTCCATTCCAAAAGACCAGCCTCGTCAAGCTTCTGCTTGAGGCTGTTTTCCTATGGCAGGAAGACTGGGGCTGTTTTTTGCATTTTTTCCATCTCTTCTTTGAGGGAAATATTCTATCCTGCTTCTTTTTAATATTAAGAATAAAGACTATTTTTTTATTTTTTTATTTTATTTTGTCACAACAGTATACACAAGCATCAACATAAAACAACAACACATCATATAAGCATATATATGAGCAAAAGTATGCAATAACTATATTAATTTGATATAATGAAAGGAAACAATAGGACAGGAAAGGTAGGCACTTTTGTGCTCTTATGCACGCCCCGTATAGTCCTCTTAGGAAGGGGGTGAGATCAATAGTAGACAGTTTTTGGTTAAAGCTTTTGGGATTTTGAGAAGAGACCACAGACTCAGGTAGTGCGTTCCAAGCGTTAACAACTCTGTTACAAAAGACATATTTTCTGCAATCCAGATTGAAGCGGTTAACATTAAGTTTGAATCTATTGTTTGCTCTTGTATTATTGCGATTGAAGCTGAAGTAGTCTTTAATAGGAAGGACATTGCAATAGATGATTCTATGTGTTAAACACAGGTCTTGTCGGAGTCGGCGGAGTTGTAAGTTTTCTAATCCCAGGATTTCAAGTCTGGTGGTATAAGATATTTTGTTGTTTTCAGAGGAGCGGAGAACTCTTCTTGTAAAATATTTCTGGACGTGTTTAATTGTATTAATGTCAGAGATGTGGTATGGGTTCCAGACAGGTGAGCTGTATTCAAGAATAGGTCAAGCAAATGTTTTGTATGCTCTGGTTAGTAGTGTAGAGTTTTTGAAAAGAAGCTAGGCAAAATTAGGTTTACAATTCTTAGAGCTTTTTTTGCTATGTAGTTGCAGTGGACTTTGGCACTTAGATCATTTGACATGAAAACTCCAAGGTCTTTAACAGAGTGGGGGTCATCTGTAAGGTAATGTCCATCAAGCTTGTACTTAGTGTTAGGGTTCTTTTTTACAATATGTAAAACTGAGCATTTGCTGGTTGAGATTTGGAGTTGCCAAGTTTTAGACCAATCGGATACAAGGTCAAGGTCTTTTTGAAGGATAGTAGTATTGTTGGTGGTGTTAAATAGTTTGACATCGTCAGCAAAGAGAACACAATAACTTGAGATAAGGTCACAGAGATCATTTATGTATAGTATGAAGAGCGTTGGTCCAAGAACGTTGCCTTGAGGAACGCCACTTTTGACAGGAACAGGATTTGATAGAGCATTGCCAATTTTGACCACTTGTTGTCTGTTTGAAAGGAAAGCAGTTATCCAATTGTGAAGAGGTCCTGAAATGCTGTAGGATTTTAGTTTTAGGAAAAGTTTATCATGTACTACTGAGTCAAAAGCTTTGCAGAAGTCTATGTAGATTGCATCTACTGCTTTGCCTTGATCAAGATTAGTAGTCCATATGTTTTTGCAGTGGAGAAGTTGTAAGTTACATGATAATTTTTTCTGAAACCAAATTGTTTATTAGAGAGTAGGTTGTTTGTTTCTAGGTGGAGGGTAATGGATTGGTTGATGATAGATTCCATTACTTTGCAGATGAAGCAGCATAGAGATTGGTCTGTAATTTTCAACTAGGCTGGGATCTCCTTTTTTGAAGATAGGGATGACTGTGGCTAGAGACCAAAGTTTGGGAAGGGAACTAGTCGTGAAAGCTTTATCAAAGATTATGCTTAAGGGTTCTGCTATATTATTGGAAAGTTTTTTAAGAAGTATGCACATACCTCATCCGGCCCAATAGATAAAGATGGTTTCAGTTTGCGAAGAGCTTTTTCAACATTGTCTTTTGTGAAATCTATATGTGTTAAGTCGTTGTACTCATTGTTGGTACGATTGGGGAATGTCAGTTATGAGCCATCACTGTTAACAAAGACTGAGCCAAAGAATGTGTTAAAGAGGTTTGCTTTAACTGTTTCATCATTACATTCTTTGCCGTTAGATTCTTTTAGTGGTGGGATGGATCTTGATTCTTTATTGTTCACAAAATTATAAAAAAAATTTAATCTGATGAGGGGGCGTTTCCTACACAATTTATTTTGTTATTCTGACATGGTTAACCCAAAGAAGATCTGGTCTGAGGAGAAATATGATGGCATCTTCCAATCTTTGAAGGGTTGGGTTTATCCTCCCCAAGTTATTGAGAGCAGCACAGAGAACTACTCCTTTCTCTGTGGAACCTTCAGATGCTTGCTACCTACCATATTTCCTTTACCTTTCTTCTAATCTTCCCTCTTGCAGGCTAAGCATGCCCAGGTCCTTTTACTATTCTTTGTATTTTTCCTCTCGTGGGCTTGTTTAATAAACATTTATTGTTTTTAACTGGTTTTGTAAAATATTTTAATTATAAGTTCTATATGCTTCCCAAAATCACTTTGTGTGAGATGGGTGGCCATATAAGTTTGATGAACAAACGCATAAATAAATAAAGGCTTGATTTCCAGACCTTTCATCATCTTGATGATTCTCTTGAGTTTCCTCCAATTTTCCAGCATCCCTTTTCAATTATAGCACTCAGAATCTTCTTAGTAAAATTGGGTTTTTTAAAGCACTGTTGGAAGCAAAATCCAGTCTGGTTTCAAGTCAGGAGAAAGGTGCTGGAAATAAAATGGAGGCTGATTGGAAAGAAGGACTCTGTTTATTGATGAGCAGAACCAACCACAGCATGCAGTTCTGGGACAGCTGACAAATTGGTTGAATGAGTGGTTGGATCTTTATAGGTTTCTATGACTTTGAGGTTTGAGCTGTTCTTGGGATTATGAAATGAAGGTGCTTTTGTGTCACTTGGTATTTCAACGGTGGTGGGTTAATCCTATTATGTCCTAAATGTCAGGTCTTGTTCTTAGAATTTGTGTGTGGGATGTAAATTTTAATCCCAGGCTGGGAGAGCTGTGGCTGAAGGTGTTTTGTTTGTGAATAGGCTGGCCTGGATTTCTTAATGGGCACAAAATACCCATCTCTACAGATTTCAGGTATCTGCTGGAGGCTGTTTTACTATGCAGGAAATTGGGGCTGCTTTCTGCTTTTAAGAGCATGTTTCTCCATTTCGCCTTTGGGGAAATATAATATTCTGCCTCTTAATATTCCCAAAGTATTTTATTCTCTGGGGAGCGGGGCTTCCCACAGCACCCAAGATGTTATCCCAGGAAATACTGGGGATTTTTTTGGCATGTGCACTAAGGCTAATTAAGCACACAAGACATGTAAATCTTTTTGAAATCTTTACTCTGCAGAAAAAAGATCGCTTGTGATTAAAGTTTCCAACGCAAGCACAGAGATCCGTTCTAAGGTTGAGGGTTTTAAAAGGTCACTGTCGGAAAATCATGACATCAGTTAGTCAGGTGGGCACAACAGGTGGGCAGTGTTGCTGCTAGGCAAATATGAACTGGTTGGAAGGTAACTTATACAGCCAATTTCTCTAACTTTCACTGATAAAGCAGAGCAGCAGAAAAGAATTTGGCAATTTAGTTATCTCAATTTAATTCTCTCCTTTTCTCAGCAACCGGAAAGATCAACTAATGCAAACAGAATTGGCTGTTGCAATCTGTTCCAACCCATTTCTTATCTTCTCCGTTTGCAGATAGTATAAGTAGCAGCAGGGAGAATGGTCAGAGGCCTTTCCTTTGCACACCACCAGCCATCCAACCACCATGGGGAAGGGATGGATCTGGAGGGTACCCAGCCTCTCCCTGTTGCTGCTATTGATTCTTCCTCGGATTTCCTTGGCTGATAACACTGAACCGTAAGATGCTTGTTGGACATTCTTGTCTTCCTTCTTTCCTCACTGAATCTCCACTTGCGGCTTTGTCCTTTCTTTTTCTTCTTTGCAGGTTTGCAAATAGGGAATTCACACAATCAACACTTGAGTCATTGTATAACTGCTGCCCCAGCATGGCAACAGCTGGTTTTGTACAGCACAGAGGATTAGAGAAATTAATTGGAGATCCGTCCACAAATTCTGGGGCCAGAGGGAGCGAGCTAGAGTTCTCATGAATTGCCCGAAATACATTTAAATTGGTCTTTGTAGGCCATCAAAAACTAATTAGAGGAACCAGTGTTTTTTTTCATTAGGTGAAACAAACATTCCTAATGGGTTTGTTATGGCTATGCAATGCTCAACATTTAAAGGCAAAAAGCTGGGAGTGATTGGGTATTAATGCAAGTCTTATCTGCAACTCTTTAAAGTGGCTGCGTCTTTTTGCTGGATTCTGTTGTTGCAGATAGTACATTCCAAAGCCCCTTTGGGCATTTCAATCCCAAATGCTTCACAGCTGCCTTACCTGATAGAGCCGAGTGTAAGAAGGAAAATTCAGATTATGAACCACCACTATCTCGTATTTCAGCAAATTTTGTTGGTGCCTATTTTTGAGACATAGCCAATCAAGTGCAGAAACAGTCCCATAAAGATGATTTAATTAAGGCTCAGAAATAATACTTTCCTGGGTTTCCAAAATTTATTGAACCATGGCTGATCGGGTAGGCTGGGTTCATAGAACCCGGGAAGAACCGAAATAACAAATTAAGGAGACAACATACCTTGGTTATCCTAATGCAGGTCCAAAATCCTGTTTAGTTATATTTTACAAAGAGTTAATGATTCAAAAGAGGCTTGATGGCCTTTTGCCCAGAGCAGAAAGCAGAATGTAGTTTTTTAAAAAAGATTTGGGGGGGGGGTGTTTCATGAAAAACATCTGGACCTATGTGACTAGGGTGTTTGGCTCTCTGGATTATACAGGCACTTTAAATTAGATTTTTATAGAATTGTGGGGGATCATAATTTATATGAAAGTTTTTTTTTCTTCCGAGCAACTATCCTTTCTACTTATGTGCATCCAATAAACTTGGTTTTTTTTCCAATTATACATTTAGACGTTGGTGTTCATGCTTATTCGGCTTTGCTCTGGATAACTTCTGGAAGCAAAGAGTTGAAGGATAATATTGCAAAGGCTCTATGTCTTTTTCATTTATTAATCACACAGCCTGTGATTTCTGGCATTCATTTTATTTTCAAATAAAAATCAATTCTGGCTTTTATACCTTCATCTTGGGACAGATAAATCCCAATCATTTTTTTAAAAAAAATTCCACAAGTGATGACTGATTGTAATAGAGCAATATCTCACTTTAATCGTGTTCTTGATGCAACAGACATCTACTTCTTCTGGTTTCCATGGATATCATTTATATTGATTGATGTAATGTATAAAATGGTATCAATGTGCAAAACAGCAACATAGACGTCATTATATTAGTATATTTATTTATTTATTGGGACTATTTATAGTCACTCATATCAAATTCTGGGTGGCTCCCATTCAACAATGTGATGGGGTGGTTTAGGTTTGTAATAGCCCCCTCTAATTCAGTGTTAGTGTTGCTTTAATTTCCCATGGTTGGCTGGGGAATTCTGGGAGCTGAAGTCTACACATACAAAGTCCACACACAGGTTGAGAAACACAGTTGTAATCCAATAGATGTTCCTGCAAACTGTAGATTTCCCTCCTCTCAATTAGTATAATAAAATGAGGTCTCATTCTGTGGACAGCTATGCGTCTTCTTGTCTCACTAATCATGCATACATCTTCCCATTGAGCTCATGGAGGAATTAACAAGGTAGCTTGCCTTGCACAACCTCTATCTGGTTACTGTTTTCTGGATTTGCTCAATATGTTGGCCCAACAACCAACCAGGATGGGGTTGACAGCAGTAAGACACAAAGGCACCTAATCTATATTAAACCTATGTTTAGCAGGTTGTGTGATCTCACTGACCTAGTTAAAGAAGTTAAGCAGCAGTCCAGCCAATTTAGGTCAACATATTGGTTATGGAATTTAGGACCCTGTGAAGTAATTTACCTCGTTCAGTTAATAACTGATTTTCCTTAGCAAAATGTATACTTTCAGAAGTGCTTTCATTTCCTAGAAGCTGAAGCTAATCTATAAATTTGTGCCCAGAATATTTTATCTGCTAAATCTTTGAGTTGACAGAAATTGGCAAGTTTAGAGAAATAAGCAGTTTGGCTCCATTGATTTCCATTCCAAAAATTTTTTGCACTGCCAATTTACAGAGCAGCATAGTTATACAGTTTTCTTGCAAAAATCAATTTACAAGTCTATGGCAAAAATTTAATCAAAGATCCAGTAAACTGTCTATGGAGATTCTCAGTCATCCAGGTCATGGTTATCCCAAAGGTGCCTTTTCAAGAGGCAACTGGACTTTTTTGTTTTTCTTTGAAGACATTTCACTTCTCATCCAAGAAGCCTCTTCAGCTCTGACTCGATAGTGAGGAATGGAAGGATTTATATTCCTTGCAGACAGCTGGTCATTTGCATTCTTTTAAAGAGCTGTTGAGGCCACTTGGAGGTTTATCTGTGCCCTCAGGGTCACCCGAGTAGTTCAAGAGATTGACAGCCATTTGTATAGAATGATATAGGGTCTCCTATAGGGGGTTTGACTAGAAGACCTCCAAGGACCCTTCCAACTCTGTTCTTCGGTTAACTTCGGTTTAAGCAGGGATTCCAGCTTCTGCTTTAGGACAGTGAACTTCCAAATGCTGATTTCGCAGACTATCATCTCACGATATTTAATTCTCCTGCCCAGTTCTTTTAGTCTTCATGCTATGTTCTCATGGTAGAGCCCATCCCATCCCATGGCATTTCTATCACATTAGACATTTAACTGGAGACACATTGTCCTGGCTAGTTGTTTCAAACCAGGCAAGATGAGTGCCTACTTCGACAAGAAACGGAGAACATAATTCCATTTAGCTAAGAGAACAGAAATAATTTTTAGAATGGAAGGGAAGTCATTCTGAGATAGGTATTGTGCACCAAGTGGCAAAATATTCATATCTTTCGCTCCATCATTTCTTCATTTAAACAAATTTGGCTGGTTTGGGGGATAACAGCCCACCAAATCTATTTGCCCAGGTGCAATAGTATAAAGAGAAGGAACAGTGATTTTTCTTGCAAACTGCCGGCACTTCTCAAGAGACAAGAAATATTAATGTATGTAGCCATTAAGAGCCTTCCTGCCTTCCTTCGTCCTATCGACAAAATTGATAATTATTTTAGATGCATGGGTGGTAACTTTCTGTCACGAAACCTGCCCCAGTTACAGGGCATCCATGTCACTCACTTGATAAATCCTTTTGACTTTCCCACTTTCCAGGCAATACTTGATCCTGGTACCCTCTGTGATCCACACAAAGACCTCTGAGAATGTTTGTGTCCAGATGATCCATTTGAATGAGACCGTGACTTTGAGTATCACCCTAGACATTCAGGACAAGAACATAAGCTTGACTGAAATGGACATGGTGGCTGGGAAGGACATCTTCCAATGTATTTCCTTCCAGGTAGGAGCTCCTTACTTGTATGTGTCATATAAAAATGATGTATGTATTCTAGTTTTCTTCCCAAAGTTGCTAAATAGGAGCCAGCTGTGTGATACGGTTGCAAAACCAAACACATTCAATCTTAGGGTGCAACTACATTTCAGAATCATCTCAGAAGGAACATAGACAGAGAAATGCTATTTGGTCAATGACAAAGCAAATTTGGAAAAAGTACAAAGTATAATTAAGTAGATATGAGAAAATACTAGCACAACAAAAATACAGCAACAGACTAAAAAAGTCAGATTATAATCATGTACTGATTGCGCAAGGCTAAACCTAAGTTATTACAATCTGTTATAGAAAATATTCGTATATTTTTGGGTTGTAGATTTAGGCAGAAGTCTGTCCTCAGAGTTTGCTGCTTGGATCCCGGACATTTCATTATGTCCGGGATCCCGGGGATCATGTGGGGGCTCCCACCCTCTGGAACGAACTCCCCCCAGGACTTCGTCAACTTCCGAACCTCCGAACCTTCCGTCGCGAGCTTAAAACACATTTATTCATCTGTGCAGGACTGGATTAGATTTTAAATTTTATATTGGTTTTATTGGGTTTTATTATTTATATTGTTTTTAAAAAATTGGGCCATGTAGAATAAGCTTTTTAACTGTTATTTTACCCTGTATTTATATGTACCTTTTTATTCGCCTGTGAACCGCCCTGAGTCCCTAGGGAGATAGGGCGGTATACAAATATGATAAATAAATAAATAAATAAATAAATAACCAAACTAGATAACTCCTTCAGCAGGATTTTAGGAGAAGTGTCTTGCTCATTTATATAGGTCCCGGACAGTTGGTTGGTCTTGTGACTGGTTGAATCATAAGACTGATTGGCGCAAAATCCAACTAGTGAAGGGATGGTCAATTCTGTTGTCAATTCGGATGGTCTGTTTTCTTATTGATTCATATCCTGGTTCGAAGTCAATGTGTTTGTTGATGGACCTGTTGGTGGAATGCCAAGCTTTGATAAAACTCATGTGCCTGACAGGTTTTGGCATGGCCAAAAAGATGACTTCGGCTTTGTCCCAGTCAAACCGGTGTTGTCTGTTGTCAGTGTGACTGGCAATTAGGGACTTCAGTCATGCCATTTGACATTACAATCTATGAAATAAAATATATGTCATCTAAAATGAGATTGCTATCATGTATTAAACCTGAAAAGATAAAAGTAAAAGAGCTCATTTCTGTGATCAGCTGTACCTAATTTTCCCCTTGCTGTACACGTTAACAATTCATAAGAACTTGGTGGCACAGTGGTTAGAATGCAGTATTACAGGCTAATTCTGCTGACTATCGACTGCCAATAGTTTGAGTCTCACTGGCTCAAGGTTGGCTCAGCCTTCCATCCTTCTGAGGTTGGTAAATTGAGGACCCGGATTGTTGGGGGAAACATCCTGGTTCTGTAAACCGCTTAGAGAGGGCTTTAAAAGCACTGTGAGTCTGCTGCTATTGCTATTCATATAAAAAAGGGCAGGGCTTCAATGGCATTGTTGTAACCTCCATCTTGATTTTGTTGCCCTCCATGATTACTGATAAGAGTCCAGGAAGTGAAGCAAGAGATCCTTGCAATAGGAACTGTGAAAAATCCTCATGCTGCTACCTTTGTTTCTTCTCCAGCTTCCCAAGTCCAACCATTCCTCAAGCAGTTCTCCAAGCCATTGGCCAATTTTCAACCCTATAGACCCTCCCAAGGTTCTTCTCAGGGTGGTACTGAAGGGAGAAACGTTGAACGTGATGCAACAAAAACGGGTCACAATCAGAGACTCAAGTGACCTACTTTTTGTTCAGACAGACAAGCCCATCTACAAGGCAGGACAGGAAGGTAAGTGAGGCCCTTCCAGTGGAAAAATTGTAGATAGAAGTATGATCACAACTGGGATTAGAATTTCCATTGCTAAGCAAATTAAGTGAGTCGTGCTTGATTTTACCATTTATTTATTTTTTGCTGTGGTCTTAAGTGAATCACTGCAGCTACAGGTAACCTCGAGTTACGAATGTAATAGAGCCTGCCAATTATATTCATAACCCGAGAATTCATTTGATTGAATCATGTTAAATGAATGTGATCACTCCCTGCTGTTCCCAATGCAGTCGCTAATTGAACGCGCAGGTTGTTAAATGCGCATGAGGTATCTCAGGGTGGGGAAGATGACCATGCGCATGAGGTATCTCAGGGTGGGGAAGACGACCATGCGCATGACGTATCTCAGGGTGGGGAAGACGACCATGCAGGACCTGGTGCTGGAGTAGGCCATCCAAGGCTTCCTCTGATCCACTGAGATTACCTCATGCTCCCCTGGGGTCCCCACAATGCTTCCCCACCCCATCCTACCCCATTAGGTCTCCACAGACTAGGCCTGCTTTGCCAGTGTCCCGGATTCCACTTACTCCTCCCCACCCCATTTCTCATGGCTTTACTGAAATAGTCAGGAGGCATTTTGCAGCATCTCTGCAGTTGGTCATAAGGGTGAATGACTATTGTGGTGCTGCAATGCGTGTAACTTTGGAACAGGGTTGTAAATATTTTTTGGGGTGTATGTGTGTGTCATAATTTTCAATGGTTGCTAATTAAACTATCAAAACTCAAGGAATACCTGTGAATCAAGAGTTTGGCTTCCTCCTCCTTGACTTTGCTTGCTGGAAGCTAGCTGGGAAGGTCACAAATGTCTATATGCGATCCTGGGATGCCGCAACCATCATAAACACATGCTTGGTTGCCAAGTGCTGAAATTGCAATTCACGAGACCATGGGGATGCTTGTGATGGTTGTGTGAGGAATGATTGCAAGAAACTTTTTTCAGCACTGTTGCAATTTGGAATGGCTGCTAAAAGTTGTAAGTCAAGGACTACCTGTAGTCCCTTGCCAAGATAGTGTCCCTTCCAAACCATTGGAAATTTTTAATTTCTGTGATAAATCCACTCACTGGTTCTTTTAACAGATGAGCTTCCTCTTCCTAAGGCAGATTGTTCTGCAGTATTTTACATGCGCTAAAGGCAGTTTGGTTAAGGCACCAGGTTACAACCTGGGGGGACCATGAATTCTAGTCCTGCCTTATGCATAAAGCCAACTGGGTGACCTTGAGACAAACATTCTTTCTCAGCCCTGGGAAGCAGGCACTGGGCAAATTCTTTCTGAAATCTTGTCAAAAAACTGCAGGGACTAATTTGGGCAGGTTTCAGAAGTAAACACTGAGTCAGAATAAAAGAGTTGGTAGGGACCTTGGAGGTCTTCTAGTCCAAATCCTGCTCAAGCAGGAAACCCTAAACCAGGGATGTCAAATTGGCAGCCTGTGGGGGAGATGCATCATGCGCAGGCCACCCCCACCTCGGCTCCATGGAGGGGGAAAATGTTGCAAAACATCATGTGATGGCAACGTGATGTGGTGAGTTTGACACCCGTGCCCTAAACCATTTCAGTCAAATGGTTGTTCAATTAGACAAATGGTTGTCCAACCAGAGTCAAAGGCACACACATTCACACACACAAAGGGTCTAAACAGATGGCTACCTTTGGTCAACTTGATCAAAGTGGCCTTGTGTTGGACCTGGTTAGTACTTTTGCAAACAGAGAAAGAGAGGTTAGATCAGTACATCTCACCCACTATTTGGGGGACTTTTGATCCATGTACCCCACAGATGCCCTTGATACAATAGTTGTTTGTGCCTCCTGAGATACAACCATCAAATCAGGGCTTCTGGTTCAGTAACAAAAAGCCTGGGAACCCTTCACTCCACTGCAGCAGTAGTGATGCCTCCTGCAGTGAGAAATTTGAAATTATTTGAATTTGGACCGCTGTAGTGTGCTCTGTTTTGAGTGGTCCTTGACAATTATCCAGAAGCTTCATTTGCTTCAGAAGGTAGCTGCCTGCTTGCTGGTAAAGTGGAGAAGCTTCAGCATTGTGAACAGTGCCTGGTTTGCAGAAGATGTGGTGGTTGCTTTTTAAGATGGTTAATAGGCAATTTCTGAAAGCGATTAGAAAGTGAGGCTTGCAAACTTAGTGTCCTTTAAAAGGCTTTGTTGTGACTGCAAACAAGGTAGTCAATCCCTTTGTCTTCTGGCACGCCAACCTGTGGAAAACCACTGTCCTGCTAGGGGCAGCCATCTGGAGCACATGTAGATCATCTCCTATCCTCTTCTTAGCCAGAAGGGGTTCTAAGGAACTGGTAATCTTATCTGGTCTTTGCTGCTGTGATTGGTTCCACTTTTGCAGATATTTTCAATTTGCCATACCTCCCCCAGAAGTCTGTGCTGGTTGCTTTGGAGGCCAATTCAAAGTGCTGGGTTTGCCCCATAAAACCCTGCATGACTTGGCCACCAGTTACTGGGAGAACTGCCTCTCTGAACAAATCTGTCTGTGAGAGATGGTAGAGAGGCTTGAAAAGGAATGACAGAGAAGGCAGTCATAAAGGCTCACTAAGCATGAAAACAGGCTTTTAGAATAGAATAGAATAGAATTTTTTATTGGCCAAGTGTGATTGGACACACAAGGAATTTGTCTTGGTGCATATGCTCTCAGTGTACATAAAAGAAAAGATACCTTCATCAAGGTACAACATTTACAACACAATTGATGGTCAATATATCAATATAAATCATAAGGATTGCCAGCAACAAGTTATAGTCATACAGTCATAAGTGGAAAGAGATTGGTGATGGGAACTATGAGAAGATTAATAGTAGTGCAGATTCAGTAAATAGTCTGACAGTGTTGAGGGAATTATTTGTTTAGCAGAGTGATGGCCTTCGGGAAAAAACTGTTCTTGTGTCTAGTTGTTCTGGTGTGCAGTGCTCTATAGCGTCGTTTTGAGGGTAGGAGTTGAAACAGTTTATGTCCAGGATGCGAGGGATCTGCAAATATTTTCACGGCCCTCTTCTTGATTCGTGCAGTATACAGGTCCTCAATGGAAGGCAGGTTGGTAGCAATTATTTTTTCTGCAGTTCTAATTATCCTCTGAAGTCTGTGTTTTTCTTGTTGGGTTGCAGAACCGAACCAGACAGTTATAGAGGTGCAAATGACAGACTCAATAATTCCTCTGTAGAATTGGATCAGCAGCTCCTTGGGCAGTTTGAGCTTACTGAGTTGGCGCACAAAGAACATTCTTTGTTGTCCTTTTTTAATGATGTTTTTGATGTTAGCTGTCCATTTGAGATCTTGCGATATGATAGAACCCAGAAATTTGAAGGTTTCTACTGTTGATACTGTGTTGTCAAGTATTGTGAGAGGTGGAAGTATGGAAGGGTTTTTCTACGGATTCCCCTCATCTAGGAATTACTTCCCACTGGAGGACTACCTTCAATTAATTTTTGGGCACACGAAGATTATTTATTTATTTTATTCCATTTTAGGGGGATCTGTACAGATTTTTAAAATCTGAATGCTTTAATAGATTGTCACACCAAGTTTCACAAAAGAACACAGGCTAGACATTCTGCAATGAATGAGTTGCTGGAATTCATTGTTGAAAATTCTATGCAACAACTACAGTAGTATTCAGCCAGTAGATGGCAGTATTTACAAGTTTGGATCTCCATGCTTTCTGGTTCTGAGTAGAGTTTCCTGTTTCCTGTCACAGAATATAGTTGAGCAGTAAAGCACATGGTGACCGTACTCTTCGTTTGCTGTTTGGTACTTTATATATACAGAATTTCTATTGAGTCAGGAAATCAAATAAGCCCTTCCCTTGATGTCAATTACCCTGCAGATTCCATTCGGGCTTGATCTTATACCCATTAGAGGTCAGAACAGATGACTTCTTCCTTCACTCCAAATATATGAATGGGTGATAGAAATTCCTGGGAGGAATTGGGACTACTATCCTTATAAAGCCCAAACTGGGTTCCAGATGTATGTGGCCACAAAGCTAATGTTGTCCCTCTTCCTTTCACAGTGAAGATTCGCATTGTCTGTCTGCATGAAGACTTCCGTCCCACAGATAAGGAGGTAGGCTGTGACCAAGTACAATGGCTACTCATTCCCTTCCCTGGAAGATTTCACCTTGGCATAATTAAAAAAAAAATCTTTCCTATGTTCATGTAATTCCTGCAGTAATAGTTAAAAATGTCAAGATTGCTATGCCCATGAGCATATCTTGGTTTACAACAATATCATAAATTTGCATCTCATCATACACACACATAAGCACAATGAACTTCCATATCTGTGAAGGCCACAGTGGGCATCAAAATGACATCTGTCACAAAGATGCAAGTAATACATGTAATACAAACTGAGTCCTTCAGTTTGTAACTGTGTTACCGCTTCCATTGATTATTTATTAGCTTTGTACACTACCTTTTGTCAAGGAACTCAAGGTAGCTCTCTCCTCCCATTCCCCCCTCAATTACAATCCTGTAAGGAGAGTAGAATAACAGAGTTGCAAGGGACTTTGGAGGTCTTCCAGTCCAACCCCCTGTTGAAACAGGAGACCCTATATCATTTCAAACAAATGGCTATCTAGTCTCTTCTTAACAACCTCCAGTGATGGAGCATCCACAACTTTTGAAGGCAAGCCATTCCACTGATTAATTGTTCTCACTGTCAGTAAATTTCTCAGTTCTAGGTTGCTTCTCTCTTTGATTAGTTTCCGTCCATTGCTTCTTCTGCCTTCAGGTGCTTTGGAGAAGAGGCTGACCTCTTCTTTTTAGTGGCAGCCCCTTAGATATTGGAACACTACTGACATGTCACCCCTAGTCCTTCTTTTCATTAAACTTGACATGCCCAATTCCTACTACCATTCTTCATTTGTTTGATTCTCCGGTCCCCTAACCATCTTCGGATGGTTGGGATGAGAGACAGGAACTGATCCAAAATCTCCCAGAACTTTCTATGTCTGAGGAGGACCAGGATTTGATTTCCCTGCTCCTACTGCAGCAAATTCCCCACTGCCCCACAAACAGAAGAGATCACCTATAATATCAAATATTCACATTTCCTCTTTGTGTGTACATGTGTATAAGATTATAATTCATTGTCTTATAGTTTCTGATTTTTCTCTCTCTCGTTTTTATTTCTGTCAGATTCCTTTAATTTACATCCAGGTAAGTATTCTTCTCTTACCGTAATAAAAAGATGTTGCTACACATCCCCATATTATATTTGCTGGTATCAAAATTGCACAATTTTCAGCATAATTCAAGTTTAATTGTCATCATACGCAACTTTTCAGTTTTTCTTTTCTTTTGTTTAAAAAGGAGATCCAGCAATGTTATGGGGCACATTGAAGGAAGAGATCCAGTTTGGGCATCATAGAATTATAATTAGCGTACCCATTAATTGTAAGAAACTGATATATCTAGAGCTAGTTGGACTGTGCCCCAGGTACTCTACTTTCTTTAAGAAATTCTGGAAAATGAATAAATTACCAAAAATTGGAAGAGAGCAAATATCTGTTTCTTCAGGAAGAGGGAAAGACAGATCAATCATCAAAATTGACAAGGAAGTTTCTGGAAATGCAGTAGTATATAAGCCAAAATAACACATATGTATACAAACACGCCTGTGAGGATTCTACAGTATGTCATAAAAATGATTTTATGCTCCTTAAAAACAGTACAACAATTTATCGGGGGTCAGCATGCATTTGTCAACAGGTTTTGTCAGATTATGCTTATCTTTACATCAAATAACGTTTTCAGTAGACAGTGCGTGGTATTGCAACAGATATGATTCTGATTTACAAACTAATAAAATAAGGGCTCGAAGACATTCTATCAGGTAGATCTGCAACTGGCTCAAAAACCAAACCCTGAGTGTTCATGTTTTTCACCAGACCAATGAGAGATATTGAATAGGGTGCCACAAAGTTTAACTGTATACAGGTAGTCGACTTGTATAGTAGGAACTTACCACGATTGTAAGTCATGTCAGTTGCAAAAGGAGCCAGTCACATGACTGACCTGATTTTACAACCTTTTTTTAATGGCAGTTGTTAAGTGAACTAATTATTTGCTTTGGGTGCGGTTTTGTAGATAACCAGGAGTAAGTGTCCTTTTTTGGGGGGGGGGGGGTTAACAAAACTGTTGTAAAGTGTAGTCACGTGACTGGGACCCCGCAAATGGCTGTAAATGCACCTGTGAGCCAAATGCCTGGTCATGTGACCGGGGGGGGGGGAACTGTTGGCATTTGAATTTGGATTGTAGGTAGCCTGAAGTAACTTGGAACGGTTGCTAAGCGATCCTTGGTTATAAATCAAGGATTACCTGTGTGGAAAAGTGACAGAACCAGTGAAATGTAGGCCAGAGTCATAAAAGCGAGGGAGGGAAGGGCTGTTTCCTAGCAAGCAGAAAGACAAAGGAGAGCCAAGGGGACTCCGCCTATTTTGCAGATTACAGGCAATCCTCAATTAATGACCATAACTGAACCCAAAATTTCTATTGCTGGGCAAGGCAGTTGCCAAGTGATTTGTACCCCTATTTTATGACATTTCTTGACCACAACTGTTAAGTGAATTACTGCAGTTGTTAAATGAATCATGTGGCCGTTAAGTGAACCTGGCTTTCCCACTGACTTTGTATCTCAGAAGCTGACTGGGAAGATCCCAGATAGTGATCACACAATCCCAGAACAGCGTTAAGTGTCATAAATACATACCTGTTGCCGAGTGCCTGAATTTTGATCATGACCTTTGGGATGTTACAATGGTTGTATGTGTGAAAATTGATCAGTAGTCCTTTTTTCCCCACTAAATGAATGGTTGTAAGTCAAGGACTACCTGTGTATCTGGTAGTTATGCAGGTAAGTGCTTTGGTCTAGCAAGTTTTCTGTCCATAAATGAGCAACAATAAAGATGTTTTTTTCGAGAGGCAACTGGACTTTTTTTTTTTTTTTTAATTTGAATTTATATCCCGCCCTTCTCCAAAGACTCAGGGCAGCTTACACAGTGTTAAGCAATAGTCTTCATCCATTTGTATATTATATACAAAGTCAACTTTTATTGCCCTCAACAATCTGGGTCCTCTTTTTTCTTTGAAGACATTTCGCTTCTCATCCAAGAAGCTTCTTCAGTGTTGAGAAACGAAATGTCTCCAAAGAAAAACCAGAAAGCCCAGTTGCCTCTCAAAAAAAGCACCTTTGGGACAACCATGATCTGGATGACTGAGAATCTCCATAGACAACATTAAAGAAACTATTCAGAAATAACTTCATGTTCTTAGCTCAACGGGCATGGGAAGATAGGATGGCCCATTTCAAATATCCAAAAGAAGGAGCTGCAGAATAAGGCTATTTAAGGAGTCATAATCTTACGTTTCCAGAAGGCTAATTCCAGTTCAATAATAGAACAACAGAGTTGGGAGGAATCTTGGTTTTCTAGTCCAACCCCCTGTGCAAGCAGGAAACCCTACATTATTTCAGACAAATACTTGTCCATTTTTTTCTTAAAGAAATGTTTCACAAAACTGCCTAAAAACAAAGGAACATCTTTACTGGTAATAGAAAAGGAGCGTGGAGGTTTGAGTGGTTGGATCGCTGGGCAGGTTAGCAAGCCTGCGTTTGAGACCCAAGAGCTGCCATGGGGTGGGGTTGAGCTCGTCCTTCACTCCAGCTCCTGCCATGGACATAAAAGGAGATCCCAACTGGGTGTCTCCAGGGCAATGGTGATATCACCGGCTAATTCTTTCCATCTGGAAGAGCCTCGGTGTTTCTAACTTCGTGCAAAAAAGTTAGTAATAGATATTCCTGGAGTATAATTCTGTGTCATGCTCATCATCCTGGAATCTCATTCTTTCAAAGTGTTCTACAATACTTTCTGGAGGTTAGTAATAAAATGATCACTTGAAGTCACCATTATGATGGGCTTAACGGACAATTTGGGAGTTCATTAGAAATGTAGCTGCTGGCTATGATGTTATGCAAATAGAGATAACGGATGGTATTTTATCATATCTTCCGGGACGTCTAAGTATTTTGGCTGGCCTTGATTTCCCCTCCCACTCCATCATGCTATCGTATCAGAGCATGAACTCTAAGTCATTGGGATTTAAACATTGACCTTCAATCAATGGAACAAAACTTGCATTAACCTATGGAAATGAAGAAATTTGGGGTGGGCAATGGATAACCAGGGATGGACTTTTATCTGGAAGGGTTGTGAACTCAGCTCAGTTCCAAGAAGTTTTTTTTTTTTTTAAGACATTGAATTTATATTTTCATGATTTGAATTAAATTTTAATTTCTACTTGATTGTACAAGTATATTTTTTAGGGATGCTTCAGAATTTGATTTTCTTCTCCAGAATGAGTAGGTGTAATGTGATACAATCTACTCAGATTATGGGCATCATTGTTCTCTTTGATTATCTAGAACAAATAGATTTTTTTTACTACAGGGGCGGAAGTGGGGAGAAAAAGGTTTTAAATATTAACCACCATTGCAGGTTTTTTTTACCAAAAGATATAGTCAGAAGTACTTGGGGAGCGGGATTACTTCCCTATTCCGATTGGGATGAAATAGGATTTCCAAATCCACCCACATCAGTTAATGATTGAGTGATAGGGTTTCAAAAGAAAGAATTCAAATTTGAATTACCGTATATACTCGAGTATAAGCCGAGTTTTTCAGCACGTTTTTTGTGCTGAAAAACGTCCCCTCGGCTTATACTCGAGTATATACGGCTTATACTCGAGTTTTTTTTCTTCTTCTTTTTTTCACATTATACCGGATGGCGCAAACTTGACGGGCTTTTGCATTAGCGCGGGGAAGCCCTGCCGGTGCAGTGAGAGGGTGGGGCGGGGGAGCCGCCAGCCTTCTCGGCTGAGGGAGGGAGGGTTTCCCCGACCGGTAGCTGCCTCATTTCCCACCCTCGGCTTATACTCGAGTCCCCAGTTTACCCCAGTTTTTTGGGGTAAAATTGGGGACCTCGGCTTATACTCGGATCGGCTTATATTCGAGTATATACGGTAGGTTCTGGGAACTTGGCAACCCCAGCTCATTGCTTTGGGTTCCAACTGGTTAGAAAAGAGAAGAGCACGCATAGTTTCTTTCGTCCTCTGATCCTCAATAGTTTCAATCAGAATACAGCTGGAAGGGATCTTCATTGTCTTCTAGTCCAATCCCTGCTCAAGAAGGAAACCCTGGCCGGGTCCATACCATTATAGACAAGTGACTGTCCAATCTCTTCTTAAAAGCCTCCAGTGATGAAGTACCTACAACTTCTTAGGGCAAGTCGTTCCATTAGTTAATTGTTCTGTTAGGAAGTTTCTCCTTAATTCTAGGTTGCTTCTCTCATTGATTAGTTTCCATACATTGCTTCGTCTTGCCTTCTGGTGCTTTGGAAAATAAGTTGACCCCCTCCTCTTTATGGCAACCTCTCAAATACTGGAATAAATATTTTTATTATTTAAATGTTTCCATTTAAATAATGGAACTGAATTAAATCTGCCAGTGACTCTTGGTGTTCACCTGGATTCATTCTTAGCTATCATACTTAAGTAAGTTGCCATGGTCAGAATTTTTTAAAAAATTCCTTGTCCATTTTAAGCTCAATGATTTCCTGCTGGTTTTCCATCCAGAAACTAATCTGGTCCAACCCTGGATGGGTCCAGGTAGTTTTCTTGGCAGCAGTGTGCACATGGTTTCCTGGGATCTTTTTTCAGACATCTTAATCTAATTTATAGCCCTAAAATTTCCTAGGCATTTTCTGTCAAGATAATAGCCATTTCCAACTTGGCTAACAATACAAAAGTGCCATTCCTTTGCTCCAGGTGCTTTTTTGACTTTTCAGTCCAGTGGGATTTCCTGGTGGTCTCCCATTCAAGTATTTCTTGTTGGATTGGGTGGCCATGTAAATTTGATAATAAGTAAGTAAGTAGCTACGTACGTAAGTAACCAGTCGACCAACCTACCAACCAATCAACCAACTAACCAACCAACAAGTCTAATTATTCCATAGCTCAGTATTTCTCAATCTTGACAATGTTAAGATGTGTGGACTTCAACTCCCAGAGTTGGCTGGCTGGGGAATTCTGGGAATTGAAGTCCATACATCTTAAAGTTGCTAAACACAGGCTTGCCTTCTCAAAAAAGGCTTACCTCTTGTCTGTGTGAGGGCTACCCCACTCATACTTCTGAAGACTGCAAAACCTGTTATTGCCCCTTCCCTGACTGGTCTTAAGCTGTTTCTTTTCTCCTAGCAGCCTCAAAGACCTAATAAGTTTCATTTTACAACTGGAATGCTCTCTTTTTTTCTGGCTCTGTTGTGAAACGAAGAGAGAATGTCATTGACCAGGTAAAGTTCTTTGATAAGATTGGTTGTAAATTGACTTGAAAACTGGGGAAAACGCCAAGAGGGCTTCGGGAGGGAAAAGATGCTCTCTGTTTTCCTGGTAGGGAAGTGCAGATAACAAAAGTTTGGGTGTGTTATTTTTTTTTTAAACGAGTCAATTGGTTCTGACGGAATGAAGGCAGAGTCCTGGATCCAATTTTTTTTACTTTTTTTAAAAAGATATTTTCCCCCAAATGTTAGCCTGCATTTGAAATCTGATTTTTTTTATTAGAAAAGTTTTACAAACATTTTAAAAAATATTGTCCCACCCATCCCCCTCCCTCTCCTGTCCCCCCTCCCCTCCCCCCCCCCCGACTTCCCAGAAAGTACAGGGTATTACATCTAACAATCATAAGCTAAAATAAGCTAATTAACCATAAGCTCCCATCTCTCCCTTAGGACCTTAACTCCGCTTTCCCATAATAAGAAAATATACCAATGCAATTCATCGATTATTCATAAGCTATCTGGTACTTCTTAGTCTGGTATTTGTTTTGAATATAATCAATCCATCTTCTCCATTCCAATATATATCTTTCTTGTGAGCAGTCTTTCAAATACGCTGAGATTTTTGCCATCTCAGCTAAGTTCGTTACTTTTAATGTCCATTCTTCAATTGTAGGCAAATAGTCCTTCTTCCAATATTGCGCAACCAAGAGTCTTGCTGCTGGTATTAGATTTAAAAATCAATTTAGTCTCTATTACCGGAAATCTGTGTGTGTGTAAATTTTATTTATACCAACTGCCTCACAGCTGATCTGGTTCCTGAGGCTTTAGAAAGGATTCATTTCCCCAACCACTTGACTTTACGAGATCTTGTGTGAGGATTCCCAACATTTTCAGCCCATGTTTTTGGAGGACATCTGTCAAGGATGTTGTTCTAAATCAACTGTAATTTCAAGGCCTTCCTTTTTGTGTGATGGCTTATCTAGCCACAAAGCCAAAACTAGGAGTTTTCCCTTTTATCTCTGCAAGACATCTGTCTGTGAGCTTCTGTTCTCCACTCTTATCAAGTTCCCTTCTCTGAGTACAGCACAATCGGAGTGAGGCACTCAGATTGCTTTTCAATTGGTCCACAGCAAATTTAAGACAAAACCGCTTGAAAGCAGCTGAACAAAATTTGGAAATGTATTTATGCAGCCAACAGAATAACAGAACAATCTCCATGTGAATTGGTTTAAGATTATAATTCCCAGAATCTAACAAATTGGGGGAAGATTGACCAGAAGATGGGATGGGGCATTAAGTGTTCTATCAGCACCAAAAGCTCTCATGTTTGCATTTTTTGTGTGACTCACAGAACCCCAGGAAAAATCGTCTGTTCCAATGGAATGATGTTAAGCTTAGCATGGGCCTCATCCAGCTGTCTTTCCCTCTGTCTTCTGAGCCTGCCTTAGGCACCTACAAATTGGTGGTAGAACAATCCTCCAGGAAGATTACTGAGCACACATTTTATGTGGAAGAATATGGTAAGAAGGATCAAGCCTACTTTTGTTAACCCTGAGTAGAATTGAGTAATGATTGTATTCCTATCAATCTCTTTGTATGAATGTTTTCATAAATGAAATAGAAGAGATATTTATGGATCTTCCACAGCATTCTTGGAATAAACTTGTGACCACAAGAGGGACTTCTACTTCACATTCTTCTTGTGTTGAACAAGGCTCCTGGATTTCCAAATATTGACTTAGCACAATGTTTCTCAATAGCACCAATTTTAGCACCAAACTCCATCTCCCAGGATTCCCCAGCCAGTACTTGAAGATGCTCTAGGCCAGGGGTCACCAATCTTTTGGACCTCAGGGACTACTAAATTCATAATTTAAAATCCCACGGATCACTAATATGATCTGCCTAATGACCGCTGGGTGGGTGTGGCTAGTTGGTCATGTGACTGGGTGGGTGTGGTCAACTCAATGTAATTCACGTTTAGGGGCGCCTTGTCAGCCTCTACTCACCCCTCCCTTCCCAGCCACTCCTTGCCTGTCCGCCGGGCTCCTTAGGGCCCCAACAAGAAGCAGTTGTTGGAACTAAGCAGCCACCATGAAAAAGAGTTGGCAAAACAGCTCAGTTCAAATTGGATCTGACCGAGAAGGAAGCTCAGCAGAATTACCTCACTCAGGACTAGGAGCATAGGCTTTCCAAGCAGAGGGAAGTCCTTCAAGAGAGCAAGGCCAGGTACCAGCAGCTGGAGGCTCAGCAGGTTGAGATGGTCAGCCAGTTCCAGGCCATGATGCAGTCCCACTGGAACAAGGCCTTCCAGATCCTTGCCACCACTGGCGCTTCCCACCAGTCTTCACCCAAAGCCCTGCGCCAAGAGGCTGAAGCAGACCCAAATTTCTGCCCCCCCCTCCGACCTACACAAAAAGACCCTGAAGGGGAGACTCTCTGCAGCAACACAAACATTCATTGCACCTATCCAGCCCAGGGGCCATAGTTTGAGGACCCCTGATTTAGTGCAATATAAAAAATGCAAATAATTTTTCTGCGGACCACCAAAATTTTCTTACGGACCACCAGTTGGTGACTGCTGCTCTAGACAACATCTGGCTCACTGGGTCATTGTTTCAGAGATACTTCCTCATCTCAACTGAGGAACAGAATGATCAAGGGAGGGCAAAAAAAGCAGTAGGATTGGGAGTGACTTCCGACTTCCTGCCAGCTTCCCCATTGACTGTTTTTGTGGAAAGCAGGCGGGAGGTCATGGAAATAACAAACATGTAATTGCAACTGACTGTGATGGTCTTGAATCTGTTGTTATTTTGCCAAATTTCAATCCCACAGGAATAATAATAGATCCTGGATTTTGGAAACATTCTTTAAGTTGAAGTAGGTTGATTCAATTTTTTTTGCCATATGAGGCATTGTTTGTCCAATTGAAGTTATAATCTGGACAAAGAAACCAGAGGGTTTTTGTAATATATAAGGTAAAGGTAAAGATAAAGCTTCCCCTCGCACATATGTGCTAGTCGTTGCCGACTCTAGGGGGCGGTGCTCATCTCCGTTTTAAAGCCGAAGAGCCAGCGCTGTTGGAAGACGTCTCTATGGTCATGTGGCCGGCATGACTCAACGCCAAAGGCGCATGGAACGCTGTTACCTTCCCACCAAAGGTGGTCCTTATTTTTTCTACTTGCATTTTTACGTGCTTTCGAAACTACTAGGTTGGCAGAAGCTGGGACTAATAATGGGAGCTCACCCCGTTACACGGCAGCACTAGGGATTCAAACCGCCGAACTGCCGACCTTTCAATCGACAAGCTCAGCTATCTTAGCCCCTGAGCCATTTGTAATATATAGATGGGCTTAACTTCCAGACTTCCCTTCCACTTTAATATGCGTGGAGTGGGGAATTCTGGGATTTAAAGTCCACACATCTTAAAGTTGCTAAAATGGAGAAATATTATCTTAGCATCTGTATCTCCATTTTGCCTAGGAAGAATACCCAAAGCTAAGCTTGCAACCAGCCATGGCAGAAAAGACTTAATAACTTTATGGGATGTATGTTTAGTTCTGACACTGGGTTAGCTTTTAGAGATGCTCAGTATTTTCAGCTAGGGTTCAACATCATTTTAATATTATAAGATAGCAGGACTTCGCATATACAAAGTTCTCTTTTAGAGATGACATTTCTCTCCTCTTTTTAGTGTTACCCAAATTTGAAGTTTTGATGACAGCACCAAAGCAAATCTCCGTTCTAGCCACAAAATTTGAAGTGACTGTTTGTGGAAGGTGAGTTCTAATATGGTTTCTTTTCTTTATTTTGGGGGGAAAGGAAGAATGGAGGACTTCTCCCTGGATCTCTGCCTTATCACAGGCACCTTCCTTTGGGGTGGGAACATGGGGAGATTATCAAAAGGTCAAGAAGGTGACAAGAAAGACATAGTCACTTTTTAGAAGCCATGTGTTGGAAAATTATGTATATGGGTAATTTTCATTTTTGCCCCTAGCACATTCCTGGTCACTCCCGATATCCAGTTCAGAGTAAACCCTTGCAATTCTATACAGCATTTCTATACTAGAAAATTCCATTCGGCAATTCTATTCTAGTAAAAATATATATCTCGGCGTTCATTGATTTGACAAATCAGCAAACATCAGAAACAGTTAATAGGCAAAATTGGGATAAAAACCAAGTAAAAACATGCAGAAATGTGAACAGTAGGTAAGAACTAAAATTATCTGCATATCTCTGGCTATATATTGAAAGGCACAAAACTTTCCAAAGTCACTCAAAGCAACACTGCACATAATTTGTATAAAGAGTTCCAAAGGCAGTAGCCTTTACTTATTATAGTTTTAAATCTTTTTGACATACACCTCAGTAGCAGAATAGAGATGAGATGGAGAGGAGGAAACCACATAATTCCTCCTCTGCTCTACACCATATAGGAAAATGTGGAGTGCATATGTCCAACTCCACGGATTCCCCCATTCCCTCCTCTTCCAAACTGTGCTCTTTCACATCAACGATATGCAACATTCCAGTCCCCTTTCCAGTGATTAATGTATGCATAGTACAGGGATGAGATGCATTGTCAGCCTCAAGCCTTCCTTGAAACACCATTTTCACAAGATAGGTGACATCCCTGTGTTATGGGTCTCATGGCTGTCCAGCCCAAGGCATTAGTCAGGCCCCCCCAGAGGGGCCTCTGTGGCTCAGACTGCTAATGCAGTCTGTTATTAACAGCAGCTGCCTGCAATTACTGCAGGTTCTAGTCCCACCAGGCCCAATCAGCCTTCCAATCCTTTATAAGGTAGGTAAAATGAGGACCCAGATTGTTGGGGGCAATAAGTTGACTTTGTATATAAATATACAAATAGAATGAAGACTATTGCTAACATAGTGTAAGCTGCCCTGAGTTTTCGGAGAAGGGCGGGATATAAATGCAAATTTAAAAAAAGAGAGAGAAGGAGAGCATTGTCACCAGCGTCCATAATCAATCATGCTGATGGAACAATGGAGCCCCATGTTTGGGGTTATGGCTTCACAACATCACTGGCAAGAGGATTTCTCATATTGATAAAATAAGTTGCAATGTTCAAAAGAACAAGCAGATGCAGTCTATCTTGTTTTCACAAAAGAGGCAAGCCTTCACCCTTCTATATCATAAAAGCATTGCAAAAAATTACTGCTGTAGATTGTTTTTTAACTCTTTAATCAGTTTGGTTCTGGATGCAGGTATACCTATGGGAAACCTGTCCCTGGCCTGGTGAAAATGACCATCTGCCGTCGTTATGTGCAATATAATGACTGTCCAGGGATAGACCCGAATCTGTGTGAAGAGTACAGTGGAGAGGTACGTTCCAGATGAAGGAAAATGTTCTAGATGGGATATGGAATGTGTAGTTCATCAAAAATTCTTTCGTTCTGATTCCTGCTAGTTTGAGCCAGCATGGACAATTGGAAGATGGGAATGTAAGTCTGGTTACTAAAGAGGTTGACTATCTTTGCTCTAGAGCAGGGGTCTCCAACCTTGGTTCCTTTAAGACTTGTGGACTTCAACTCCCAGAGTTCCTCAGCCAGCTTTGCTGGCTGAGGGACTCTGGGAGTTGAAGTCCACAAGTCTTAAAAGAGACCAAGGTTGGAGACCCCTGCTCTAGAGGAACAAAGGCTACCGTCAGACCTCAAATGAAGGAAGCGAGCTCTCATTAATCAGCTTCAATGACAGGGAAAGGGGATTAGATGACACAAAACATGGCTATTCCAGAAATTTCTGGCAATTTCTCTGAGAGCTGTTTGATTTTCTTATGGATTTCATAAAAGGTATTCATCTGCCATGTTTCGAAAATATTCTCCCTGCCCTTGCATATTCCTACACCCCTATTTTGTGCTTGCATTAATAACCTCCTCTTGATTCCGGAGTTGTATGAGTGCCAGTGGTTGTGTATGAGTGCGTAGCTAATTCAAGAAAATGAGGAATGAGATGCCTTTTCCAACTAACACATTTTATTTAAAAATTGTAATTTTTATGAGCTGCAGTTCATGAAAGCTTATGCCATTTGACAAATATATAAGTCAGAAAAGGGGTTATCAGACTCCTGATTTTTTTTTGCCACCTTAAACTAAAAGAGTTCTCCTCCTTCAATGTCTACAAAGAAAGGTGATTATAATGATCCCTGCAGAACTCTTGGGGTCACATACCTTCTCCCTCCTCCCTCTCTCTCTCATACACACATACACAACCACTCGCCCACACAAACACAACATACCAGTATTCTTTTCCATTCTCCTTCTGAGGATCCCACTTCTCTGCTCCTGTCAGCTCTTTTTGTTCTTTTTCTGCTGCCGAGGACTGATGGATCAATTGGGACAGAGTCGGATATGTTCCAATGAAAGCCACTGTAGGTAGGGGATCAATCGAGTGAAATTCCTAAACAGGGGAATTGGCCTCAAGGTTCTCCAAATCTTGGAGAAAACTTGGCAAGGTTGAACTGAAGCAGGCAAGTAGTTTCCCAAGTACCTGGTTGGATTTCAACTTTTGAATATTCTTACAGTAACCTGTAAAGTATCCTTTGCTGATTCGATGACCTCTAGCTACACAGCTCAGGCTAGCTGTGACTTTGTTTGTTAGTTGTGAAGTCGTGTCCGACCCATCGCGACCCCATTCCTCCAGGCCTTCCTGTCCTCTACCATCCTCTGGAGTCCATTTAAACTCATGTCTACTGCTTCAGTGACTCCATCCAGCCACCTGTTCTCTGTCGTCCCCTTTTTCTTTTGCCCTCAATCTTTCCCAGCATTAGGCTCTTCTCCAGTGAGTCCTTCTTTCTCATTAGGTGGCCAAAGTATTTCAGTTTCACCTTCAGGATCTGGTCTTCTAAAAAGCAGACAGGGTTGATCTCCTCTAGAACTGACTTGTTTGTTCGCTTTGCAGTCCAAGGGACTCGCAGGAGACTTCTCCAGCACCAGAGTTCAAAGGCCTCAATTCTTTGGCGCTCAGCCTTTCTTATGGTCCAACCTTCACAGCCATACATTGCAACTGGGAAAACCATAGCTTTGACTATACTTTTGTTGGCAGGGTGATGTCTCTGCTTTTTAGTACGCTGTCTAGATTTGCCATAGCTTTCCTCCCCAGCTGTGACTTATGGACTTTCAATTCCAATGAATACAGCCAGTTGAAGAAGACCACAATTAAGGAAACATGGTCCTTAAAATCACTGGCTTCTTGATTAGTATTTTTTGTTTTCCCTTACAGGCAAATGGGCATGGGTGTTTCTCTCAGGTGGTAGAAACCAAGATGTTTCATCTGAAGCAAAAGGGTTTGGAAATGCACCTTAAGGCAGAAGGCAAGATCACCGAGGAAGGCACAGGTATCTTTCAGGAAGCAGCAGGGAAAGGGGGTTGGGCTAGATCTCAGGAGGAACTTCCCAACTGGATGAAGGGTGAACCAATGGAATGGGCTACCATATGAAACAGTGAACTTTCCTTTGCTGAAGGGCTTCAGGCGGATTATGATTGGCCAGTGCAATGATTCTCAAAGTGTGATCTCCCAAAGACCCTTTCAGGGGGTCTGGAAAGTCAAATAGATGAATGTTTTAACACTTCTCAGTTTTAATTTTTAATACTGTATATATTTATAGACAGAATCTCAATCATTTTTAAGATTGTAAAGGGTTCCTGAGACCAACATGTTTGAGAACTGTTGCTCTGTGGAAGTTCCAGTCTAAGACCTCTGAACAAGGTTTCAATAGATCAGCATCTTTTGATCTATGACGAGAGTGGGAGATCACTGTATTACTCTCAGACCAGATGTGATCTAATTCATAATTCTGTATTTATTTATTTTATCCTATTTATGTAGTGTATATTGGAGGTGGTGACCCTTTAAGAGCTTTGTGCAACAAAATTTTCTTTTAATGTATGCTGATTTGAGTACCTACAAAGTTACATACAAAGTATTCAGTTGCTAGTAGAAATTGCTAGGCAAACACCCACCAACACCCAAACACACACACACGCACGCACCTCAGAGGAAACATTGCTATTATTGCAAGGTCTAATCTGGGTCAGTCACTGGGACCAAAAGTTTATTCTTCTAAGCTTTCGGGGTCATGCTAGAGCCCATCTTCTGAGAACCTTTCTCTCTCCAAAATATTGTCAGTCAGTAGGAGTGCTGATTTACCACCAGCCTGATACCAGCCTATCAGGTACTTAGAAGCCACACTGTGACACAAAACAAAATTAGCGACTTAATAGTCAGTCATTAATGCCCTAATAACTAAAATCTAGACACAACCGGGAACTGTATAAATACAACCATTGAACAGCCTGATGCACATATTCTCAAGAGAGAGAAGTATCCTGATGATAGGAATAGGAATAGAATAGAATTTTTATTGGCCAAGTGTGATTGGACACACAAGGAATTTGTCTTGGTGCATATGCTCTCAGTGTACATAAAAGAAAAGATACGTTCATCAAGGTACAACATTTACAACACAATTGATGGTCAATATATCAATATAAATCATAAGGATTTATAAGGTTCATAAGGTTCCAGCACGAGCCAGAAAGCTCGGAAGAATAAACCTTTGGTCCTAGTGACCAACTCAGACTGGATCCTGCAATATTATACTGGGACATACATATTTACTTTCATCTGCATTAGCGTTATCCCCACAAATTTTAGCCTCTTGAATACAATGCTAACTGGTGGAGGCATAATAGATAAGGCTGGTTTCTGGGTCCCAATTGCACCCATCTCCTGAAGGGGGAGCTCACTGTATATCCCTGTTGCTAATTCAGAGTCTCTGGACCTTTCCTGTCTCTTTCAATGCTTCCTCTCTTTGACAGGGGTGGAAATGGCAGCGGTGAGCACAATAAGCATCACTACAACAGTCAGCAAACTGAGCTTCGAAAACGCAGAGCCTTATTATAAGCCTGGGATCCCCCTTTTCCTGGAGGTAAGGCAGCAGGAAAGAGATGACTGGTGGGGAAGAGCTGAACACTGATTTTCAACCAATTGCTCTTTGTCCAAGTCCAAGGAGACGGCATTTGAGAGGTTCTTGATGCTTTCTGAGCTTGGTTATTTTCTTGCAGATGTTTCATTATCCAAACCAGGTAACACCCATCAATGCTAGTCTAACAGATGGTATTTCTCAACAACCTCAGCTGCTATCATTCTTCCCCACCCACCGCACAGAAGAACCCCTAAATTCTGCAGTCAATATGGCAGGGGTGAAAAAAGGGTAGACCAAAGATCATATATAGTCTGCCACAATTCCTTTGGTGGCCTTCCCCATGGGAGTTTAGGACAATAATTCTAGCCTTTAAAATTTGGGGGGAAATTGGGTTGTGGGGGGGGGGGATTTAGGGGATGCGGTGGCTCAGTGGCTAAGACGCTGAGCTTGTCGATCAGACGGTCAGCAGTTCAATGGTTCGAATCCTTAGCACCACATAATGGAGTGAGCTCCTGTTACTTGTCCCAGCTTCTGCCAACTAGCGGTTGTAGGAAGCATGTAAAAATTGCAAGTAGAAAAATAGGGACCACCTTTGGTGGGAAGGTAACAGTGCTCCCTGAGCCTTTGGAGTTTAGTCATGCTTGCCACATGACCATGGAGACGTCTTCGGACATCACTGACTCTTCGGCTTAGAAACCGAGATGAGCACCGCCCCCTAGAGCCGTAAACGATTAGCACACATGTGCAGGAAAACCTTTATCTTTACCTTGGGGGTTTATTTTTATAAATATTCCACCTATGTCAGCAGCTCCACCCCCCCTCAGGAATCCTGGCCCTGCTCAGCTTGGGAGAGGGACTCTCAAGAAGACCCACAAAGCTATTAAGGCCCTTGGACAATGAATTCATGAGTAAATCAAAAAAGTCAAGATGGTGGCCAGGCATCAAAGCCTTTACCCTTTTTAACAAGTGTCACATGAGCAACACACATAAAAACCAGTCAAGGCTTTGGTGGCATGATTACAGCCCATCTTGACTTTTGACACTCCAGGTATGCCCCCAATGAGAGTTGAAATCTAAATAATTGGATGTGGGTTAATTTTTTTTCCACACGTAGATGAAACTGGTGGATGATATGGATATGCCGATGGCTAATAAGAGCATTGAGATTAAAGGACCTTCTGTGAAATACACAGCCAGGTACACAACCAATGAGGAAGGACGAATACAGTTTTCCATAGATACATCAAAGTTCACAGAGGAATCCATCGATTGGCAGGTGAGTGTTTTGGAGTGAAAAACAATCCCTTGTTGTGTCCTTTTCAATCCAAATTCTGCTAAGCACCATCTTTGGGAGAACTCACAAACATATCCCCCTGTGATTTTTGCATTTACTCATTATCCCTCCCTTTGTAATGGGGAATAGCAATGTTCTTCCAATTGTTTGACACAGATGCTGTACATTCAACAAATTGCATTGCTATTCCATAAAGCAAATTGCCTATTTCATCCCAGAACATTTCTTCTGCTATACCATCTGCCCCTGCAGCCTTATCATTTTCCAATTTTCTCACAGCTTTGAGAACTTCCTTTTTGCTGTAGGACACTAACATTCATAACATGTGTTTCAGTTTGCTCTTCATTGCATGTAACAATCATTTTGCTGGATGTGTATTTCAGATGCACTTAACATACAAAGGTGTCACTCTTATATACCTTGGGGCTCTACTGCAGGGTAAAGAAACCCAGCAAAATGTCTTTTTGGTTCCCTGGAGTAATGTCATAATGAAAGTGTCTAAAGGAGGGACCTGCCCTGCTGTCTCATACTTAGCTGTAAACATCCCTGCAATACTACTGATCTGAATTATCGAGCCTATCTATAGGGCTCTCCAACCTTGGCACTTTTATGAGTTGTGGCCTTCAACTCCCAGAATCCCTCAGCCAGCATGGCACTGGTCTAGCTATTTCTTTCATTCAGTAATTATATTTTGAGAAAAAATGTATATATTTTGCTCTTTAAGCAGAGTGGTTTCTTTGCCTTTCTATAAACAGGGAGTTTACAAAGAAAATGAATGGTGTGACAATTCGGTCAACATTTATCACCAACGTGCCTCGCACTTGGTGAACCGATTTTACTCACCAAGTCAAAGTTACCTCCACATTGAGCCTCTGCGAAAAACATTGAGCTGTGGCGACACACATCATATTCAAGTGCATTTTATCCTGGATCCAAATGCTGTGAAGAACGAAATTATCTTTTATTATCTGGTGAGTTAGAAAAGAAATATATTTTCTTTTTTCTGATGTGAGGATACACTATAGGACATAGATGGATGGAAGATTCAGTATTAGGTAGAATAGTAACAGATTTTAGATTTCACCAATGACATAAACCACAACTGGGATTTAGAAGCTGGAATTTGAAGTTGTACCAATTTTAGGAAGCCATGGGCCCTAGTGAGTAGGATGTCACTATGCCCCAGATATTCAGCTTCTTCCCTTGTGATTTTAGAGTGAATTTCAGAGGGATGATTGCTTTTTTTAAAACTAAGTCCAAAGACTGCTTTGGCTCACACTACTGTTGATGAGTTGCTTGCTGCTAAATGACTGGAAAACCTGTTGCCCAACTTCAGGGAGCTATTGAAAGTATTTTGATCAAGGGTATCAACAGAAGGCAGTCCAACAAGATAAGATGATGGCTGCCACCATTCCATCAATCCTCTGCTAGTTTTCTGACCTGCATTGCAAGAATTGCTCTTTTGTTTTCCAGGTGATGGCTAAGGGAGACATCATACGAGGTGGGACACACACACAGCCGATACAGGGAAAAGGTAAATGCTCCCCACACCAGCTTGCATTCCCCTCCATGCTTGCCAAAAAGCTTCCCTGGAATGTCCATCACTCCCATTTCAAATGCTGGCTTGAAGTGTGTCAGTCTATAGGTAATCCAGTTCTCCCTTGCTAAATGCTGGATGCCCGTTGCTGGTCTACAAAGTTTTGCCACTTGCAATTGGTTGCTATATCCTATTTCGCAGTGGCAGAGAAAGGGATGTGGGCAGCGGTGGGATTCAGCCAGTTCGCACCACTTCTGGAGAACCGGTTGTTAACTTTCTGAGCAGTTTGGCGAACTGGTTGTTGGAAGAAATCATTCGGGCGGAGAACCAGTTGTTAAATTACTTGAATCCCAGCACTGGATGTGGGAACATACAGCCAGCCTTGCCAGTGAGCAGAGGAAAGGATGGGGACGGGGGGGGGGAGGGGGGGGGAGAATGAACAGGCCATTCCTCGCAAATCTCTGCAGCCACTTCTTTCATCCTGAGTTTTGGCTGCATGTCACAGTGAATCTTTTTACAGCCACCGTGCTGCCCAGTTGCCTACCACCATTTCTTCTAGGATAAGCCCTTCTTGGAGATCCACAGAGAGGCTCAGGGGTTCAGCCTCTCAGAGTTGCTGCCTAGCATGCTAGATGTCACTTAGCTTTTGAGGAAAGCAAATGCATGTAAGGCAGAAGGATAAAAGAGAGGGAAGAGGGTGGAGCTCCCAACTGCCTGGGATACAAAAGGCTCCAATTTCAACCCTTAGTAGTGCCTCTCCTTATTTTCTAAGGTCGCAAAGGGTTGAAGGGCTCCATGCAGGGGTAAAATGCTCCCAATTCAGTCCAGTTTGCCCAAACAGGTAGTAAAAAAGGCTACTGGTTTGCCAAACCGGTAGTAAAAAATGTAAAAAAAAAGTTCCGACGATCATGTGAGTGACGCGCGATCCTCAAAACTTTTTAAAAAAACTTATTTAGCATTTTTTACCACCGGTTCTCCAGAGACAGCAGTAAAAATGCTTTTCAAAAGTAAAAAAAAAGGCTCCAACGATTACAGCTGTGGCACGCGATCGTCAGAGCCTTTTTTTTCTTTTAAAATAATTTTTTTACAACCTATTCAGGCGAATAGGTTGTAAAAAAATGCTTTTAAAAGTTAAAAAAAAAATCCCATGCCACAGCTGATCACCCCTCCCCCGTGCCTCTACTTACCCCATGACTCCTTTTGGCGTGCACTGCGTGCGCGCACCTCGCATTTGGTGCGTGGTGAGCACTGCCCATGCGCAACCAACAAACCAGTAGTAAGCCGGTTCATATTTCACCACTGGCTCCATGGCATGTGCCATGTGGTGTGTTTTATGTCCGTTGCCCTCCTTTGCGGTAGAAGATGTTACTGGAGGGAGATTCACTTGCTGATTCATGGATAAGGTGCACCCATACAACTATGAAGGAGAAGAGAACAGCTGAAGCCCTCCACCTCCTGATACTTCAACGATCCACTTCTATCCCATATTTCTCAGCCCATTGTGGTTGTCTGATGTATTCCAACTGGAATTAATTCCTTCTAACTTTCCCCTTTTCAATCTCTTTCTCTCACATTCTTTCCTCCACCTGGGATTTTCTTGCTTTAGAACCCAAAGGGGACTTCCTTTTGAATCTCTTGGTGGACGTTGACACTGCTCCCATAACCCGCTTGCTCCTCTACACCACTTTGCCCAGTGGAGAACTCGTTGCCCACTCAAGAGATTTCACTGTAGAAAAGTGCTTCTCCAACAAGGTAAGTGAAGAAACAAAATGTCCACTTTTAACCGTGTTTCGGAAATAGCATACTGATCATGTAGTTAATGTGAGATGAGTACTCCTTCTGACCTGAACTGGACTGAGCACACAGAAAAGACAGTATAGATTTACAGCATTACAGAGTAAGAAGGGACCTTGGAACAGGGGGCTGAATTAGAAGAATTCCAGGTTTAATGGCCATTTACTAGGAATACGTTGGAAAATGTGTAGATTGGACAAATCAGGCAGAAGAGAAGCCTAAAAGAAGACATTTGCAAATGAAATGCAAATGAGAAGGACTAAAGGAGACATGATAGCAGTGTTCCAATATTTGAGGGGCTGCCACATAAAGGAAGGGGTCAAATTATTTTCAAAGGCATCTGAAGGCCAGACAAGGAATAATGGATGGAAACTGATCAAGGAGAGATTATAAATAAGGAGAAATTTTCTGACAGTGAGAACAACCAACCAATGGAACAGCTTGCCTTCAGAAGTTGTGGGAGCTTCATCACTGGATGCTTTCAAGCAGAAATTGGACTGCCATTTGTCAAAAATGGTATAAAGCTGTGATGGCGAACCTATGGCACACATGCCACAGGTAGCACACATAGCCCTATCAGTGGGCATGCGAGCTCAGCTCCGGCGTGCCCGCTGATTTTCAGGCCTTATAGGCCCACCAGAAGTAGGGAACAGGTTGTTTCCTGCCTCTGGAGGGCAGGGCGTGGTGGGGAAGGCCTATTTTTCTCTCACACCTGGCTCCAGAGCCTCTCTTTGAGTCAGGGGAGGGTGAAAACAGCCTTTCTAATGCCTTGGCCCATTTGCCAACTTCCGGTTGGATAGGAAGTGATGTTTTTTGCTGTCTCCAACCTCCAGAGCCTCTCCAGGAGTCTCCGGAGGCTGGGGACAGCAAAAAAGTCACTTCCTGTCCAACCAGAAGTATATAGAATATACCAGTATAGTTAAATTGATAGTTTTAAAGAAATTTGAAATTCAAAATTGAAAGCCAAACATAGACTAGATACCCACCTCTCATTAAAAATCCTTCCTGACAATCCAGAATACAAATGTATGTATGTAGAAAATAAAATATCTGCACATCTGTAGAATTGGACTTGTTGATCCTGAGCTAGATTCAATCTATCCTGATTCATCTGATGTCACAGTGCCGGATTAGGACAGAAATTGCAAGGATGATGAATGTTTCTAGTGCTTTCTACCCTATATAAATAACTCAGTGGTTTTTTTTTACTACTGCTCCTTAAACAGCCTCCATTACATCCTTGCCTACATCTAATGACTTGGTTTCATTTGAACATAAGAAAAAAAAAACCCAATGGAACAGTCCACCTATGGATTTTCCATCTCTGGATATTTTTAAGAAAGGGCTGGACAGTCACTTCTCCAAATGGTTGAACTTACAGAAGAATAAGCTAGATCAGTGGTCCTCAATCTTTGTGGCTTGGCAGGCGGGCCGGGGCGGGGAATCGGGCTGCACGAGTGGCAGGTACGCAGCTCAACCTACCTGAGCAGTGGGGCGGCATGCACATGCGTGCACGAACAGCTGGAGTTGCGCAAGTTGAGTTGCGCGCATGTGCAGATGTGCCAGCCTGCTGCTTGTGCAAGTTGAGCTATGCGCACTTGCGCATACACTGGCCCACTGCTTGTTCAGCCCGGTTGCAAAGAGGCCATGGCCCGGTAGTAGACCGTGGCCCGGGGATCCCTGAGATACATGATTTTTGGGCTCAAAGCACTGGAAACTTGGGACAGTGGATTGGGTTCTTTGTATCGCTCCTCAGTGGCTGAGGAAAGACTTTTATTTTTAAAAGGGAAATTTACAAATTGAAAAAGAAAAAAGGAAAAAAAAGGAACGGTAAATTATGAATGTCTTCAACCAGTAGAGAAATTAATCTTAATACTGGAACTATTTTCTATTGTAATTATTTTCCCTAAGTTCTTTATCTACATTCTATTCTTTTTTTTATTTATTTATGAAAGTTTTTATTGCATTTAAAAACAAAGAAAAAACAGTGAATTTTGCTCCACGTCTCTGGTTTTTAACATCTCTGTCAAATCTAAAATACTATATCATGTGTTCTCAATTTATATATAAATTTACATATTTCCTGATTCCATTTATATCAAGTATATGCCATGTTATTACTACTATTACAACTCTATACATATTTAATAAGACTGTTCTACCTTCACAATACAATATACAATATACATTGATATATACATTTCCAGACGCTCCTTATCCCTTTTTGGCATCTACATTCTATTCTTTAAAGTCCAATGTCACTATATCTATCCATCTTTCTTTTCTTTAACTTCTTTAGCTCCTCTCTTTATTCCCTCCATTTCTCTAGTGTCGCTTTCTAGGGCTGTATCTTTTTCTCAGAACTTGGATCTTTTATTTTATTTTATTTTCTTAGTTTTTATTTCTGTTTGTATCAAAGCCCTGACTTTTTGCTTCCCTTTTCCACTGCTTGGATCCTGGCTGGGCCTCTTTTCTTCTTTCCTATCTTTCCTCCGTCTGAGGGAAACAGTGGCTTGGAACAACTTTTCCCTCATGCAGCTCTGAGGGAAGGAAATAAATGTCTCCCTCTCCTTCCCCCTCCCCCCGCCCCCAGTTTTCTCACCTGGCCCCTCTTTTTCCATTGCTTTTTTCTCCACAGGACTGTATTTTTTTTTAAAAAAAAAATACTCTTTATTTCCTTATTTCCTATAATTAGAGTTTGGCTGCTTATTCTGCGTTTGCCTCACCAAGACTACTAATGGCGGAGCTCCCCGGCAGCCATTTTGTCTTCCCTTCCCTTTGTTCTCTTACCCAACAATGCTTGTTTGATTGGCAGCTGGGTTGTCATGGCGATGAGGAGTGGGGGCGGGCCAAGAAGTTTTGACAGCACAGTCTGGCACTTCTGCAGCTTCGTTGGGCTCATTTCTGACTCCATTTAGCAGAAGAAATGCCCTTTTTCAAAGATCTGGTTTATGTTTGCAGGCCAGACTGTGGTTCTCTGACCAATAAGGCCTGCCTGGCCAGAAAACCCACTGCTTATTCTGCCTTAATGGCGGAGCTCCCCGGCAGCCATTTTGTCTTCCCTTCCCTTTGTTCTCTTACCCAACAATGCTTGTTTGATTGGCAGCTGGGTTGTCATGGCGATGAGGAGGTGGGGCGGGCCAAGAAGCTTTGACAGCACAGTCTGGCACTTCTGCAGCTTCGTTGGACTCATTTCTGATTCCATTTAGCAGAAGAAATGCCCTTTTTCAAAGATCTACTTTATGTTTGCAGGCCAGACTGTGGTTTTCTGACCAACAAGGCCTGCCTGGCCAGAAAACCCACTGCTTATTCTGCCTTTGCCTCACCAAGACTGATAATGGCGGAGCTCCCCGTCAGCCATTTTGTCTTCCCTTCCCTTTGTTCTCTTACACCAACAATGCTTCTTTGATTGGCAGCTGGGTTGTCATGGCGATGAGGAGGGGGGGCGGGCCAAGAAGCTTTGACAGCACAGTCTGGCACTTCTGCAGCTTCGTTGGGCTCATTTCTGATTCCATTTAGCAGAAGAAATGCCCTTTTTCAAAGATCTACTTTATGTTTGCAGGCCAGACTGTGGTTTTCTGACCAACAAGGCCTGCCTGGCCAGAAAACCCACTGCTTATTCTGCCTTTGCTTCAGCAAGACTGATAATGGCGGAGCTCCCCGTCAGCCATTTTGTCTTCCCTTCCCTTTGTTCTCTTACCCAACAATGCTTGTTTGATTGGCAGCTGGGTTGTCATGGCGATGAGGAGTGGGGGCGGGCCAAGAAGCTTTGACAACACAGTCTGGCACTTCTGCAGCTTCGTTGGGCTCATTTCTGACTCCATTTAGCAGAAGAAATGCCCTTTTTCAAAGATCTGGTTTATGTTTGCAGGCTAGACTGTGGTTCTCTGACCAACAAGGCCTGCCTGGCCAGAAAACCCACTGCTTATTCTGCCTTTGCTTCAGCAAGACTGATAATGGCGGAGCTCCCCGTCAGCCATTTTGTCTTCCCTTCCCTTTGTTCTCTTACCCAACAATGCTTGTTTGATTGGCAGCTGGGTTGTCATGGTGATGAGGAGTGGGGGCGGGCCAAGAAGCTTTGACAACACAGTCTGGCACTTCTGCAGCTTCGTTGGGCTCATTTCTGACTCCATTTAGCAGAAGAAATGCCCTTTTTCAAAGATCTGGTTTATGTTTGCAGGCCAGACTGTGGTTCTCTGACCAACAAGGCCTGCCTGGCCAGAAAACCCAACTCCATCTTGCTGCTTCCTCCGGCTCCCTCTGTGCTTTCCATGCAGTTGACCAGAGTGTCTTTCTCTTGAAACCTGAAGCCGAGCTCTCCCCTGCGGAGGTGAGTCATATGGAGCAGGGGTCTCCAACCTTGGTCACTTTAAGACTTGTGGACTTCAACTCCCAGAATTCCTCAGCCAGCTTTGCTGTGGGCAATGAGCCTGCAACGCTGCATTCCAACCATTGCACCACCATGGCTCAGGTTTAGGGACAACAGCATTGAAAAAAGTGTCTCATGACCGTTTTTCACACTTACAACTGTTGCAGCATCCCCAAGGTCACGTGATCAAAATTTGGAACTGGATCATATTTATGACGGTTGCTGTACCCCGGGGGGTGGGTGGGTCATACGATCGCTTTTCGGCGATCTTCTGACAAGCGAAGTAAATGGGGAAGCCAGTTTTACTTAACAACGCTGTTGCTAACGTAAGCACTGTGGTGATTCCCTTAATCCCTGTGGCGAGAAAGGTCATAAAATGGGACAGAACTCATTATCTCCTTAGTCTTGCTCAGCTGCGGAAATCTGAGGGCTCAGTTGTGGTCGTAAGTCAAGAACCACTTGTTCAATTGCAAGTGTAGGGAAATGTTAGCGGAAATAGTTGGGTGTTGTGCCTCGCCCGCCCCCCTCTCCGCAATCGGGCCCCTCTCATCTCCTGTTATCTCAGCCAGGGACTGATAGTGCAGACGAACGGCCTGGCATGCCTCCAGACCCCAGTCCTGGCACCATGCCCGGACAGACCGAACAAATAAACCCCTCCCCCACAGCATGTGAACATGAGGAGCATGAAGCCAGTCACGAGCTGGAATTGCCGGCAGCTGGAGGGTGGACGGATTCACGCTTCCAGAGAATGGAGAGGCGACGTCAGCAAAAGGAAGGGAGGGGCAGGCCTGGATAAGTGCTGAGTCATGGAGCCACACCCCATGGCCTATATAAAGGATCTGCTTTCTGGCATTCTTTGAGTCAGGCAAAGTCTAATTTGGGTTGCTGAAGTCACATCTTGGACTCCTGCCTGCCTTGAGAACTCTGACAGAACTTTGGCAAAGCTGCAGAGGTTTTGTGGCCACGCTTGATACAGACTTCCCCAACCTGGCCGTCAGAGGAGGAGTGGGACACGGCATTGGGTATTCCATCTTAGCAAGCACAAAAATGAAACTATTTCCTTCTATTGTTGAGAGAACTGGATTGGGGATCCACATGAGATGGGCAGCTTTACTGAATTGCAACGTCTCTCTTTTCAGATCTATAAATTGCTCCCAGACTCTTCACCTTACGGATACCTTGAGAATGAATGGCGCGAATGGGAGAAGCCATGCATCAAAATGAAAAATATTCAGGTGGATGGTATCTATTATCATCCTGTTCCTTTTTCTGATGGGGAAGCTGATGTTTTCAAAATTTTTAAGGTGAGCTTCTCTGCTGCTTCTGGAAGGTCAAATTTCCGGTTTATTCTATTGGGCAGAGGTGGGTCACTCCCCCTTCAAGATCATTTTAGTCTTGAGATTTCTTGAGATTTAGACCAGGGGTCTCCAAGCTTGGTCCCTTTAAGACTTGTGGACTTCAACTCCCAGAGTTCCTCAGCCAGCTTTGCTGGCTGAGGGACTCTGGGAATTGAAGTCCACAAATCTTAAAGAGACCAAGGTTGGAGACCCCTGATTTAGACAGGAAACCGTTAGCTCAGTTTCCTGATTTGAATAGAGACAGGCTAGCAATTGATAAGAACTAAACTGCTTAGCTGATCTCAGAAAGTGAAGTAAATTTGGACTTGCTTAATAGGAAGCTAGAAACCTTCCAGAGATTCAGGATTATATTTTAGGCTGAAAAATATACCTTCATACAGGTGAGGATAAACTCCTCCCATTTGTTGTTGTTATTTGTTGCGAAGTCATGTCCAACCCATCGCGACCCCATGGACAATGTTCCTCCAGGCCTTCCTGTCCTCTACCATCCTCTGTTCACACAGTGACTCCATCCAGCCACCTCGTCCTCTGCCGTCCCCTTCTTCTTTTGCCTTCAATCTTTCCCAGCATTAGGCTCTTCTCCAGTGAGTCCTTCTTTCTCATTAGGTGGCCAAAGTATTTCAGTTTCATCTTCAGGATCTGGCCTTCTAAAGAGCAATCAGGGTTGATCTCCTCTAGGACTGACCGGTTTGATCGCCTTGCAGTCCGAGGCAGTGGTGAAATCTGAACCGGTTTACTACCGGTTCGCTGGCTGCGCATATGCGCTGCCTGCACAGTGCGCACCATGCACCAAATGTGAGGTGCGTGTGCCTGCAGTGCACGGCTAAAGGAGGCATGGGATAAGTAGAACAGCGCAGGGGAGGTGATCAGCTGTGGTGTGTGATTTTTTTTTTTTTTACTTTTAAAAGCATTTTTTTACAACCTATTTGGCCAAACAGGTTGTAAAAAAAATGCTTTTAAAAGTTTAAAAAAAAGGCTCTGATGATCACGCGATTCAGCTGAGCATGGGTGGCAGAGCGGGGGCAGGGATTTTTGCTACCAGTTCTCCAAACCACCTGCCTCCATATCGCTACCGGATCGGCTGATCCGGTCCAAACCGGGAGCATTTCATCCCTGGTCCGAGGGACTCGCAGGAGTCTTCTACTTCCATACTGTTTCCAAAATCACTTGATGGATGTTTCTCCCCTCCAAAAAAACTCCCAAGAATTGAATTTGAATTGAGTCATTACCTTTGATTGGTTAGATAACCGCATTTAGGAGACTACCAGGAATTCCCAGAGTTGTAGACTAGTTGATTTACAGAGGTAAATGATTTCCAGGCAGTTGATGGAAAAGCCATAAGACTTGAGTTCAGCTGTAAGAAAATTGAAAATTTACCCCTAGAATTTACCTTGGACTTACAAAAAAGTAAAAAAAATAAATCCATTTGGGTCTGTTCATACTTTCTGAAATGTTTCACTGTGACTTCTTCATTCCTTTGACAGGACTTGGGTTTAAATGTTTTTTCTAGTACTGAATTACGCAAGCCAAAGATATGTCAGGTCTTGAACCCCTGGTCTTTCAGACGCTACTACGGTAAGCATTTGATCCACCGAGGGCTGAATTTGTAGGAGGTGCACTCTGGAAATATAAAATAAAATGCTCACGTGGCTATGCTATAAAGGGAAACTTTGTGCGTGCGTGTGTTTTGGCATGTGCTTATATCTATGCTGACTAAAGAGCATGAATTACCTACTGGTATTCCTCAACTTACACCCACAATTGAGCCCAACATTTCTGTTGCTAAGTGAAACCTTTGTTAAGTGGTCATAAGACGAGGACCACCTGTTTCCCTACAGATCTCTACAGCAATCACAGCTGTTTGCATGGAGAAGATCTGCCAATCGTCAAGGTTTCTCCTTTGTATTTCTCAGGGTTTGCAGCCTAGTACAGGTCTCCTGCGTGAGCAGGGGGGTTGGACTAGATGACCTCCAAGGTCCCTTCCGACTCTGTTACTGTTACTCTTCAGAAACAATTTACAGGTTTACAGCCTCCTGAGGAAGCTGTCGGGGGTTTAAGAGCACCCAGATCAGGGAACTCTTCCTTTCTGCCTTTCAGAATTGAAACTGAGTTTCTTGCTTGGAACCCCACCCCCGTCTTCACTTTTCCTTATGACTCAGTTAAACTGAGGATAAAATTGTAGGAAGGAATAACATCAACATTGTTCTGAGCTTCTTCAGTGATAAACCCTTCATCGCTGGAGGTTTTTAAGAAGAGATTGGATAGCTGCTTGTCTGAAAAGGTATAGGGTCTATTGCTTGAGCAGGTATAGAAGACCTCCAAAGTCCCTTCCAGCTTCTCTTCTCATCTCTTCTCTCCACTCCTCTCCTCTCCTCTCCTCTCCTCTCCTCTCCACTCCTCTCCTCTCCACTCCTCTCCTCTCCTCTCCTCTCCTCTCCTCTCCACTCCTCTCCTCTCCTCTCCACTCCTCTCCTCTCCTCTCCTCTCCTCTCCTCTCCACTCCTCTCCTCTCCTCTCCACTCCTCTCCTCCTCCTCCTCTCCTCCTCTCCTCCTCCTCCTCCTCCTCTCCTCTCCTCCTCCTCTCCACCTCTCCTCTCCTCCTCCTCTCCTCCTCCTCTCCTCTCCTCTCCTCCTCCTCCTCCTCCTCTCCTCTCCTCCTCCTCTCCTCTCCTCTCCTCCTCCTCTCCTCCTCCTCTCCTCTCCTCCTCTCCTCCTCTCCTCTCCTCTCCTCCTCCTCTCCTCCTCTCCTCTCCACTCTCTCCTCTCCTCTCCTCTCCTCTCCTCTCCTCCTCCTCCACCCTCTCCTCTCCTCTCCTCTCCTCTCCACTCCTCTCCTCTCCACTCCTCTCCTCTCCTCTCCTCTCCTCTCCACTCCTCTCCTCTCCTCTCCACTCCTCTCCTCTCCTCTCCTCTCCTCTCCTCTCCTCTCCTCTCCTCTCCACTCCTCTCCTCTCCACTCCACTCCACTCTAGGAAAAAAAGGGTAACCTGTAACTCTAGTAGCAATGATAAACACAGCTAGTCCTTGATTTACAAGCTAGTCCTTGATTTACGAATTGAGCCCAAAATTTCAATTTCTAAGCAAGACAGTTGTTAATTGAGTTTTGCCCCACTTTACAACCTTTCTTGCTGCAGTTGTTAAGTTAGTAAAACAGTGGTAAAGTCAGTCTGGCTTCCCAATTGACTTTGCTTGTCAGAAGGTCGCAAAAAGGGATCACATAGCCCTGGGACACAGCAACCGTCATAAATATGGGCCAGTTGACAGGCATTTTGATCACGCAACCCTGGGAATGTGGCAACAATTGTAAGTGTGAAAAACAGTGATACATTTTTTCAGTGCCATTGCAATTTTGAACGGTCACTAAACAAAAGCTTGTCAGTTGAGGACCACCTGCAATTGTTGTTGCGAGTTTATCACCACTATCAACTCATCAGTATCAGCTCCAGTTCTGAACAGAACGATGCTTAACCCTTAAAGACCCTACAGAAAATTGTCTCCACAACTCTTAGAAAACGTAATTGGGATATTGTTGATATTCTGAATGCTGAGTCTGAGCGTAAGAAATACGCAGCTTGAATAATGGATAGATCCTGTACTGGGTAGGGATTGGATTGGAAGATTTCTACAGTTCCTTCCAACATTGAAATAATTCATGTTCTGAGCAACACTAAATGCTCAGAGGCCTCTCTGGAGCAAAATCCAGCCAAAACATGTATGCCGTTTAGGATACCTTTGTATAAATTTAAGAGCCTTCCTTCCAAAGAACAACAAACAGCTGCCTCTGGAGATTCTCAGCCATCCAGGTCATGGTTGTCCCAAAGGTGCTTTTCTCAAGAGGCTACTGGACTTTCTGGTTTTTCTTTGAAGACGTTTTGCTTCTCATCCAGGAAGCTTCTTCAGCTCTGACTGGATGATGGGGAAATGGAAGGATTTATACATCTTGCAGACAGCTGGATGTTTGTGTTCTTTTAGCGAGTTGTTAAGGTCACCTGGAGATTTGCCTGTGTCCTCAGGGTCACCTGAGTGGTGCAAATGGGTGTGGAACCTTCTTGGAACTGTTGAAAGGCCTGTGTTGTAGATTGGAGACAGAGGATGTCGTATTTCAATCTACAACACAGTCCTTTCAACAGTTCTAAGAAGGCTCCATACTATTTTGTACCACTCAGGTGACCCTGATGACACAGATAAACCTCCAGGTGACCTTAACAATGCAAATGACTAGCTGTCTGCAAGGAGCACAAAGGGCCGTGGTGGCTCAGGCTGTAAGATAGCCTGTTATTAAAACACAGCTGCCTGCAATTACTGCAGGTTCTAGTCCCACCAGGCCCAAGGTTGACTCAGCCTTCCATCCTTTATAAGGTAGGTAAAATGAGGACCCAGATTGTTGGGGGGGCAATAAGTTGATTTTGTAAATATACAAATAGAATGAGACTATTGCCTTACACACTGTAAGCCGCCCTGAGTCTTCGGAGAAGGGCGGGATATAAATATAAATAAATAAAAAAATCCTTCCATTCCCCTCCATCTCATCCAGTGGTAATCGACCTTTTTATACCTACCGCCCACTTTTGTATCTCTGTTAGTAGTAAAATTTTCTAACCGCCCACTGGTCCCACAGTAATGCACCGTATATCGTCGTCTGCATATGCCTCTCGCGCATTATGGATTGGGGGGGGGCGCCAGCTACCAGCTCTGCTTGTCTGTTACAGCTGGGTGATGTGTGGGGGGAGATACGCGAGCTATTCTGGGACGAGGCTCTTTTGTTTGCGGTCGCACTATAGCGCCATTTAGTCTCACTTACATAAGATGAATTAAACTTATGCGTGGACGATACAAATAGTATATTTTCAGAAATTTAAATTGTCACGGAGAATTTTATGAAAACCTAATGAAAAATGTTTTTAAATAATGCTATGATTTTTTTTAAAAAAAGTCAATTAAATTTTAAAAAAAGGAAAGTGCTTCAGTATCGGACAAAACCTCTGCCACCCACCATGAAAGCTGGAACACCCACTAGTGGGCGGTAGGGACCAGGTTGACTACCACTGATCTAGTCAGAGCTGAAGAAGCTTCTTGGATGAGAGGCGAAACGTCTTTGAAGAAAAACCAGAAAGTCCAGTTGCCTCTTGAAAAAAAAAGCACCTTTGGGACAACAAACAGTTGTGTGTCATGCCAACATCCTTTGTCGCTCACATTGGATCATGCCAACATCTTTTGTTGCCCACATTTCTCATATTGGAGAACCAGAATTGTGGGAGCTTGGAATCAGGAGAGGGGCAGCTACCCTTCTCCTACCAGTGACATTTGGAGGTCATATTGTTCCAAAACAGCGTTATAGTGATAGTGAGGATGATGATGTGCACTGGGGAGGGGGCTGGGCTAGGCTGGCGGGGGCCGGTCCCTCACCATCTCTGGTACCGTGTTTCCCTGAAAATAAGCCCTTGATGTGTCTTTTGGAGCCAAAATAATAATAATAATAATAATATAAGACTGGGTCTTATTTTCGGGAAAAGACGATATGGCTTTCAAAGATTCGTATACTGCACGAATCAAGAGGAGGGCCGTGAAAATATTTGCAGATCCCTCACATCCAGGACATAAACTGTTTCAACTCCTACCCTCAAAACGATGCTATAGAGCACTGCACACCAGAACAACTAGACACAAGAACAGTTTTTTCCCGAAGGCCATCACTCTGCTAAACAAATAATTCCCTCAACACTGTCAAACTATTGACTAAATCTGCACTACTATTAATCTTCTCATCGTTCCCATCACCAATCTCCTTCCACTTATGACTGTATGACTGTCAATTTGTTGCTGGCAATCCTTATGATTTATATTGATATATTGACCATCATTTGTGTTGTAAATGTTGTACCTTGATGAACGTATCTTTTCTTTTATGCACACTGAGAGCATATGCACCAAGACAAATTCCTTGTGTGTCCAATCACACTTGACCAATAAAATTCTATTCTATTCTATTCTATTCTATTCTATTCTATTCTATTCTATTCTATTCTATTCTATTCTATTCTATTCTATTCTAAAGAGATGAGATGAGTTCCTGCAAAGCAGGTCTATCAAGGCTCTTTACAAATAAGTTGGAATACATGTAAATTCTTTCGTATTCTTTTCCTCTAGATCATTATGACTATGTACCAATGGCAGGTGCCCCAGCGCCGATGTTTTTATCAGCTGCTTTGCTCGAAAATAGTCCTCCTCCTTTCCGTACCGAAATGATGCCTGTTGAGACTGTCAGAATGCAGTTCCCTGAAACGTGGTTGTGGGATTTGGTGACAATGGAGTAAGTGGTGGTGTCAGGGTGCAAAGGTTCAGGCCATTCATTGATAAAAGCTTCTCAGAAAATATTCCCGTATCTGCTATATCACTCCAACCTGTAGCTTCTTTGCAGCATCGTGGTGGTGTGATATAAGACAGGGGTCTCCAACCTTGTCAACTTTCAGACTTGTGAACTTCAACTCCCAGAGGTGGGAGTTGAAGTCCACAAGTCTTAAAGTTGGCAAGGTTGGAGACCCCTGATATAAGGCACACCCTTTTCTTATGTGTGTTGTGACAACCTTCGAGATGTCAACCAGAAGCCCCTTAAGATCCTTATGTTGAACTAGGGAGGTGGAAAATATTAGAAAGAAAGTCAAGTGGGTGGCCTTGGCAGTAACACGTTTAATAAAGGTAGTCCTCAGCTTACAACAATTCATTTAGTGACCGTTCAAAGTTACAACAGCACTGAAAAAGAGACTTATGACCATATTTCACACTTATCACCCTGTGGTCATGCGCTCAAAATTCAGAGGCTTGGCAACTGACTCATACTTAATGACCATTGCATACTTAACGACCATTGCACTGTCCCAGGGTCATGTGATCCCCTTCTGCGACCTTCTCACAGGCAAAGTCAACGGGGAAGCGAGATTCACTTAATAACCGTGTTACTAACAACCACTGCTAAAGGTCATAAAAGGGGGCAAAACTCACTTAACAAATGTTTCACTTAACAATGGAACTTTTGGGCTCAGTGGCGGTCGTAAGTCGAGAATTACCTGTAATTTAATTTGGTTTCAATTGAAATAGGCTATGATAACAGAAGGTGGCTTAGTGGGTAAGACGTTGAGCTTGTCGATCGAAAGGTCGGCAGTTCAGCGGTTCAAATCCCTAGTGCCACGTAACGGGGTGAGCTCCCGTTCCTTGTCCCAGCTTCTACCAACCTAGCAGTTCGAAAGCATGTAAAAAATGCAAGTAGAAAAAATAGGGACCACCTTTGGTGGGAAGGTAACAGCGTTCCATGCGCCTTTGGCGTTGAGTCATGCCAGCCACATGACCATGGAGACGTCTTTGGACAGCGCTGGCTTTTCGGCTTTGAAACGGAGATGAGCACTGCCCCCTAGAGTTGGGAACGACTAGCACGTATGTGCGAGGGGAAGCTTTACCTTTACCTATGATAACAGAATCTTGCCAGTCTCCTGCATTTTCCCTTTCCTACTTTTTTATATTCCAGGGAAGTCAGGGGAAGATAGTCTAATACTTTTCTAGCTACTTAATGGCTTCTTCCAAGATCATCTTTATGGTTCTCCAAAGACTTCAAGGATGCTCTTGTCATTTCAGGAAGAGCGGTGCCACTAACAAGGGCCACAGATACCGACGATCCTGAGATGTGATGCGTTCTCCTTAATGGGATTTCTTTTAAGAAAGATGTCAGGGAAGCTTTAATTTGAAGTCCTGCATTTTGCAGAGAAATGCCTAACAACATCCCTTTTGAACTGACTTTTCGCTACTTTACATTGTTTCTGTGGTTAGAAAACCAGAGGGCAAACGTCAGAGAAGTGACGATTTTAAATGGTAACTAACGTCTGGGTTGTGTTCTGCACTAAAAAGGCAGAGTTAAATGCTATCCTATTCAAGTCCTAACTGCTCTAAATTAATTTCTCTCCTTTGCATCATCTCTTCCGTTCTGCATGAGTGCCGGATGCAATAATGGGAACTGAAAGCTCTGCCCCTTTTAAAACATGCAATAAATGGGTGAGGATTTGACCCCACCCCCAATCTTACCTATCAACTTGACCTTTTCTCATTCCATAACATAACATAACATAACATAACATAACATAACATAACATAACATAACATAACATAACATAACATAACATAACATAACATAACATAACATAACATAAGGGCTCTGCGTGGCTCAGACTGCTAAGAAAGTCTGTTACTAACACAGCTGCTTGCAATTACTGCAGGTTCAAGTCCCACCAGGCCCAAGGTTGACTCAGCCTTCCATCCTTTATAAGGGAGGTAAAATGAGGACCCAGATTGTTGGGGGCAATAAGTTGACTTTGCATATAATATACAAATGGATGAAGACTATTGCTTGACATAGTGTTAGCCGCCCTGAGTCTTCGGAGAAGGGTGGGATATAAATGCAAAAAAAAATATAAAAAAATAACATAACATAACATCAGAGTTGGAAGGGACCTTGGAGGTCTTCTAGTCCAACCCCCTGCTACACCATTTCAGACAAATGGCTATCCAACATTTTCTTAAAAATTTCCAGTGTTGGAGCATTCACAATTTCTGCAGGCAAGTTGTTCCACTGGTTAATTGTTCTGACTGCCAGGAAATTTCTCCTTAGTTCTAAGTTGCTTCTCTCTTTGATTAGTTTCCATCCATTGCTTCTTGCTTCATCAAGGTTCTTCTGAGGGTCACATGACATGGATTGTGTAATTTGCTAACTAACACGGCTATTTTGTATTTTAATTTGAATTATTTTCTGCCTTTTAAAATAATGTTCAGGTTCGTTAGAGATTGGAATCTAGGAAAACTTCTATCCTATGATCGTATGAATTGATTAGATTGCTTGTAACATCCTTAAACTGAAACAATAAGTTACAGAAGGATGGCTGGATACTATCTCCTGTTAAGAAAAAGTTTCTTAGTGTCAACTGGCATCTAACTTCAAACAACCTTTGCGGTTGATTTACTGTGCAAGGAGGGATTACTCCTACTTGCACGATAGAAAGGAATGTAAGATGAGTCTCGAAGTTCTCCCTTTTCATAGGGATATCCTGCTTTATCACGATTACCCAAATTAATTGCTTTTAAATGATCTTCGGTTGCCTACTGGGAAGGTAAACCGAGGGCCAAATTTGGCTCTCAATTCCTTTTGAGTGCAGTTAGTTCTCTCAACAGAAACAATTCCATCAATCCCATTTGCTTCAGTTCTTAAAGTTTATTCTTTTTGGGAGGCTAAAGGAGTTGCTTTAGGGGGGGAAAAAATCCCCAAAAGATTTCAGAAACTGATTTGAAAGTACAATGCAAACGCATTGGTTCTTGTTTAACGATCACACATTCAATGATTGCTTAAACTTTGCTGAATGAGTGCTACTTATGACATCCTCAAAGTTCTGGCTCAAGTGTCCCTATGGTCACATGATCACAGTTCAGATGCTTGGCACCTGTGCCACAGTCATGTGATAGTCATTTGCAACCTTCTTTTCTGGCTTCCTATAACCATAGTCAATACCGTAATCACAGAGCTGGAAGGAACCTTGGAGGTCTTCTAGTCCAGGGGTCCCCAAATTTTTGGACCTCAGGGACCACCAAATTCATAATTTTAAATCCCACAGACCACTAAAATAATCTGCCTAGTGACCGGCTGGGTGGGCGTGGCTAGGTGGTCATGAGACTGGGTGGGCGTGGCCAACTCAATGTCATTTGTGTCAAGGGGCGCCTCGCCAGCCTCTACTTGCCACTCTCACCCACTCCTTTCCTGCCTGCCCAGGCTCCTTAGGGCCCCAACAGGAAGCAGTTACTGTAGCTAAGCAGCCACCCATGAGAAAGAGTTGGCAAAACAGTTAAAATTGGATCTGACAAAGAAGGAGGCTCAGCAGAAGCACCTCACTGAGGACTAGGAGCATAGGCTTTCCAAACAGAGGGAAGACCTGCGGGAGTGCAAGGCCAGGTACCGGTGCCTGGAACCTCAGATGGCTGAGATAGTCAGCCAGTTCCAGGCCATGAGGCAGTCTCACTGGAACAAGGCCCGCCGGCTCTTCGCCACCAGGGGTGCTTCCCTCTAGCCTTCAGCCAAAGCCCCACACCAGGAGGCTGAAGCAGACCCCGTCTGAATTTCTGCCCCCCTCCAACCCGCACAAAAAGACCCTGAAGGGGGAGACTCTCTGCAGCAACACAAACATTCATTGCACGTATCCAGCCCAGGAGCCGTAGATTGAGGACCCCTGATTTAGTGCAATATTAAAAAAATGTAAATAAGTTTTCTGCGGACCACCAAAATTTTCTCGCGGATCACCAGTGGTCCACAGACCACCAGTTGGTGACCGCTGTTCTAGTCGAACCTTCTGCTCAAGCAGCAGACTTATACCATTTCAGACAAGAGATGGTGTAGGGTTTCCTGCCTGGGCAGGGGGTTGGACTAGAAGACCTCCAAGGTCCCTTCCAACTCTGTTGTTATATTATATTATAAGTGGTTGTCCAATTTCTTCTTCAAAAACCCAATGCTGGAGGACACATAAATTCTGATGGCAAGATGTTCCACAGATAAATTATTCTCACTGTCAGGAAATTTCTCCTTATTTCTCGGTTGGTTCTCTCCTTGATTAGTTTCCAATCGTTGCTTCTTTTTCTGCTTTCAAGTCCTTTGGAGAATTGATTGTCCCCCTCTTCTTTGTGGCAGCCCCTTAGATATTGGAAGACTCTGATCATGTAAGGTATCATGTAAGATAACATGACTACACACTATCATGTATTCAATAGGAAAGCCAGCAGGAGGATGTGAATGGTAACCAGGTTATATCGCACTTAACAATGGGCATGGGATTCGCTTAATGGTGGCAACCAGAACTGCTCTCACCGAATGGTGCAGTGACATGACATTGTGCTTTAAAGCCACGTTGCTTAGAGATGGAATTGCGGTCCCATTGCTGTTGTTAATTATAGATTACCTGTAATTGAGATGCTATGTATTGAACTTGCATAGGTTTCCTCACTGCAAGGATTTGGGTATCCCTTCTCCTCACTTGTTGATCTCTTCTATCTTTCAGGGATTCTGAAGCCTTGTCTGTTCCCGTGACCATCCCGGACACCATCACCGAATGGAAAGCTGGCGCTTTCTGCCTTTCCGCAGACACAGGCTTTGGCTTGGCCCAGCCCACTTTTCTGAAGGGCTTCCAGCCGTTCTTCATTGAACTCACCTTGCCTTACTCCGTGGTGCGAGGAGAAGCCTTCCTGCTCAAAGTCACCGTCTTCTCTTACCAGACTGACTGCATCCGGGTAAGGCGTCCTTAACGGTTGTGGGTTGCAAAGTTGTGGGTGCTCTCTCACTGGAGGTTTCTAAGAAGAGATTGGACAACCACTTGTCTGGAATTGTGGGTGCTCCATCACTGGTGGTTTTTAAGAACAAATTGGATAGCTATTTGTCTAGAATGATATAGGATCTCCTCCTTGAGTAGGAGGGGATTGTACAAGAAGACCTCCAAGCCCACTTCCAACTCTGTTATTGTTGTGCCTCGCTCGCCCCCCCACCCCACAGCCGGGCCCCTCTCATCTCCTGCTATCTCAGCCAGAGACTGATAGTACAGAAGAATGTCCTGGCATGCCTCCAGCCCCCAGTCCTGGCACCATGCCCGGACAAACTGAACAAACAAACCTCCCTCCGATAGCATGTGCGCCTGAAGCCAGCCACAAGCTGGGATTACCAACAGCTTGAGACGAAACGATGCAATGGATAGATCCACGCTTCCGGAGAATGGAGAGGCGACGTCAGCAAAAGGAAGGGAGGGGCAGGCCTGGATAAGTGCTGAGTCATGGAGCCACACCCCATGGCCTATATAAAGGATCTGCTTTTGGCATTCTCTGAGTCAGGCAAAGTCTAATCTGGATTGCTGAAGTCACACCTTGGATTCATGCCTGCCCTGAGGACTCTGATAGGACTTTGGCAGAGCTGCAGAGGCACCTTGATACGGACTTCCCCGACCCGGCCGTCAGAGGAGGAGTGGGACAGGACAGTTATTCTGTTCTGCTATTATTTCAATGAATAGAAATGCTCCCAGACTTCACATGCTGTTTTTAGGCTATTATTATTATTATTCAACCCTCCAGAACAGGGGTCTCCAACCCCCAGTCTGTGGACTGACACTTGGCCGCAGCATGAAACATGAAGTTTTTAGGATAAAGGAAACAATTCGGACTTGCTGTTTTTAAGGTACAGCAAGCAATTAATCCTAAAGTCTGTTGGGACTAATTATGTTTGTTTTTTGTTTATCCACATGAATAATTCTATAACATGAATACCCTGTTTGGAAAGGGTTTATTTTTACTGTCGAGGATGCAGCCTATCATTACTTGCTAAGGCTGGTTCAGAACAAAAAGAAAGAGAATAAGTCTAATTAAATACAAAATAACTGTGTTAATTAACAAATTACAAAATCCATGTCACGTGCCCTGCAGAACCTCAATGCAGGAATAAAGCAGAAACCGGGCGGTGCAAACAAGCGAAGCCCCATCTGAGATTTGCAGGTAGCACGTAAAACCATGCCCCCTCTGGGCCACAGAAAAACCTCTCCATGGAACCAGTCCCTGGTGCCCAAAAGATTGGGAGCCATTGCTCCAGAAGATGTAGATCAACGGTTCTCAACCTGTGGGTCGGGACCCGTTGGGGGTCAAATGACGATTTGCCAGGAGTCGCCTTAGACCATCGGAAAAATGGGAAGTATACTTGTGAGTCGAAGAATCGTGCTCCAATGGTTGACTCTACAAGCCAGCTGCAGGCTCTTCAACTCGCTAGCCGAATTCGGCTTCAGGCGCGATGAATTAAAAAAGAGAGAAATCTTTGCTCTGATGTCTCCCTCTCAAGCCAGCTGCAATCACTCCCAATCGCTAGCCTAATCTGGCTTCAGGCGCCATAAACTTAATAGGGGAGGAGTCTCCGCTTTAATGCCTCCGTCCTCAAGGCAATCGCAAGCAGTTCAGATCGCTAGCCAATACGGCTTCAGGCGTGATAAATTCAAAATGAAAATAATTTTACGGCTGGGGTCGCCACATCGTGGGGAATTATATTAAAAGGGTCGCCACATCGTGGGGAATTGTATTAAAGGGGTCGCAGCACTATAAAGGTTGAGAACCACTGATGTAGATGCTCCAATACTAGAGCTCTTTTAAGAGGAGATTGGACAAACATTTGTCTAAAATTCAGCAAGGCTAATCTACCCTTTCTCTGTCTGTCTGGCTAATCTACTCTTTCTCTGTCTTTCTCTGTCTGTCTGTCTCTTAATCTTTACTTCTTATCTACTGAAGCTCACCTTTTTCCGTCTCCTCCTTTTAGGAATTCCTTCCCTGGAGGGGTACCCCTCAAGGGGTACCACCCAGCTTTCTCATTGTCATCTTCTTCTTTATGGCCAGGTCACAATATCTCTGGCTCCTTCTGCTGACTTTGAGGCGACCCCTGTGAAACAGGAGGAAGAATCTTACTGCATTTGTGCAAATGGAAGGAGGACGGTGTCTTGGATGGTGACTCCCAAATCACTTGGTATGTAATAAATGTCCGTTGCCTTGAATTATTTATAAAATTAATAAAAGTGAGATATAAATACTGTTGGAATAGTCAGGGTTGGGGGCTGAGAGGAAGAGGAGCCATTTTCATAGAAGATGATTTCCAACTTCCTGGACCAAGTGAAGTTTTAAAATATGAGTTATGTTGTCATCATCTGATCTCGTGTTGTGAAATTGAAAAAGAGGGTGAGGATGATGGGTGGGGATGATTGTAGTTTAAATTTGCATACCGCAAAATCTTCAAGATTCATGGTGGCTTACAAAGGCAACAATTTTAATGTTTTATGTGAAATAAAATGAGGGCCGCGGTGTGGCTCAGGCTGTAAGATAGCCTGTTATTAAACACAGCTGCCTGCAATTACTGCAGGTTCTAGTCCCACCAGGCCCAAGGTTGACTCAGCCTTCCATCCTTTATAAGGTAGGTAAAATGAGGACCCAGATTGTTGGGGGGGCAATAAGTTGACTTTGTATATAAATATACAAATAGAATGAGACTATTGCCTTACACAATGTAAGCCGCCCTGAGTCTTCGGAGAAGGGCGGGATATAAATGTAAAAAAAAAAAAAAAATTGGGGTTGAGCAGGCTTTCTTGGATACTATTTGTTTCAGATAACAAAGTTGAGGTAACACATTTAACAAAGTCAGAGAAGGTTCAAGGTTGTTACAGGAATTCAACAACCCAACAATTCAACCCAACAATTCAAGCAGATGACACTAAGCTGGCAAGGATAGCCAACACCCCAGAAGACACGCTCAGGATACAAAACGATCTTGACAGACTTGAACAATGGGTCCTATCCAACACAATGAAATTTAATGTGGAGAAAAGCAAGCTTTTACACTTAGGCTGGTACAAGTACAGTTTAGGTGAAACTTTGCTCAAAAACAGTAACTGAGAGGGACCTTAGAGTCCTAGTGGATGATCACTTAAACATGAATTAGTGGTGTGTGGCGGCAGCCAAAAAAGCTAATACAATCCTTGATTGTATAAACAGAGGCATAGAATCAAAATCACATAAAGTCTTAGTACCGCTTTATAAAGCCTTAGTAAGGCCACACCTGGAATACTGCATCCAGTTTTGGTCACCACATTACAAAAAAGATGTTGAGGCTTTAGAAAAAGTGCAATGAAGAGCAACTAATAGGATTATCAAGGCCTGGAGTCTAAAACATATGAAGAACAATTGTATTATTTGTGTTTGGCTAGTCTAGAGAAAAGAAGGACGAGTGGTGGCACGATAGCAGTATTCCAGTATTTGCAAGGTGGCTACAAAGAGGAGATCAACTTATTTTCCAAAGCACCAGTGGGCAGGACAAGAAGCAATGCATGGAAAATAATCAAGGAGAGAAGCAATCTAGAACTAAGGAGAAATTTCCTGACAGTTAGAACAAGTAATCAGAGGAACAACTTGCCTCCAGAAGTTGTGAGTGCTTCATCACTGGAGGTTTTTAAGAAGAGACTGGACAGTCACTTGTCTGGAATGCTATATGGTCTCCTGCTTGAGCAGGGGGTTGGACTAGAAGACCTCCAAGGTCCCTTCTAGCTCTGTTTTGATTGATTAATTTTTTTAAAATTTGCATTTATATCCCGCCATTCTCCGAAGACTCAGGGCGGCTTACACTATGTCAAGCAATAGTCTTCATCCATTTGTATATTGTATACAAAGTCAACTTATTGCCCCCAACAATTTGGGTCCTCATTTTACCTACCTTATAAAGGATGGAAGGCTGAGTCAACCTTGGGCCTGGTGGGACTAGAACCTGCAGTAATTGCAGGCAGCTGCTGTTTATAACAGACTGCATTAATCTGTTGAGCCACCAGAGGCCCTTCCCTGCTGATGTAATCCTCCAAAGAACAGATATGGAAATGAAGAACAGTCAAAAAACGCAAGGTGCCCTGGAATAAACATGGCTACCAAGACATGGTAGTCCAAGTAATTGCTCTCAAATACACTGTAAGCCGCCCTGAGTCTTCGGAGAAGGGCGGGATATAAATGTAAATAAATAAAATAAATAAAAAAATAAAAAATACAAATTGGCTAGGGTACTCAATGGTTACCCAGGGGTGCTGCCTGACCAATAGGAAAAGAGCTTTGATGACCCAAAAGCTCATGGAATATCAAGTAGGACTGGAAGAAGTGGATCGGATAAAAACTCGATAGTCCCTTAAAATGATCCGTAGTCATTTCTCTCGACTAATGGTTGTATCGTCAGTTGCCAGTTCTGCCTGGATTATCAGACTGACTGGGTGAAGAAAGGTCTTTGGGTAAGAAAGTTGTGTGAAAATACGTTCTAAAACTCTATCCGGGAATTGCGCAGCAGGTGTCCAAATGGCGTCAAGAGACCCTGACACAAATGTGTAAGTTTTATATAAATAAATACATTTAACATCTATAGTGACAGCAAGCAAGATAGTCAGGCACCTCAATACGTCGTGAGGTAAATCAACTGGGCACTCAGGGTACAGAAGAAAAAAATGGCGGGAAAAAAGGGAAACTCCCCCTCCACACCCACAGCAACCAATCACAGCGGAGATTGCCTCACACAGGAGCTGGCGCTCTCCAAACCAGGGGTCTGCAAACTTGGCTCTTCTAAGACTTGTGGACTTCAACTCCCAGAGTTCCTCAGCCAGCTAAGGCAAAGCTGGCTGAGGAACTCTGGGAGTTGAAGTCCACAAGTCTTAAAAGAGCCAAGTTTGCAGACCCCTGCTCCAAACAATCAACTATAACTGTATGCTCTGCCTCATTTTCAAACCCCACTGTTTTCAGCTACTAAATATAAATACCTTCACAAACTCCCCGAAGAAGAGCTCTACAAAGAAACAATATTCAAAAGGCTAGATAAAACCCGATCAGACTCTTTGGTAAATTCCAATATACAATGGACAATTACTTGAAAAATTACTGTAATTTTTAGGTAGCCCCTGGGTTCCATTTTGTAAATCAGCGTCTGACCCAGCGGTGAAATCTAAAAATTTTCCCTACCGGTTCTGTGGGCGTGGCTTAATTGGTGGGTGTGGCTTGGTGGTCAGGTGACTGAATGGGCATGGCCAACAATAATAAATAATAAAAATAATAAACAAAGTATACAAAACTTGGGAGTGCACTTCTTTAAAAATAAAAGCACCGGTCTCCTAATTGCCTTTTTTTTGGAGGGCACCGGTCTACCAATTGCCTTTTTTGGGGAGGCACCAGTCTACCTTCTTTAAAAATAGAGGCACTGGTCTACTAGCCGCCTACAGCGCTGATCAGCTGTACTGCGGCCCTTTGAAGCGCCGCGGCAGTCATTTAAGGCCGTTTGCAGCTATATCACCACCGAGAGCTTCAGGGACAGAGAAGAGGAACAGCGAGGCGTGGGAGGTGGGGAGGGGCAGGGATTTTTGCTACTGGTTCTCCGAATTACCCACCTCCATCACTACCAGATTGCGCGATCCAGTCCGATCCGGGAGCATTTCACCCCTGGTCTGACCGAAATTTGTGTTTAAGTTGGAACTCGTGCTTACAAATGGATTGTCTGTTCCTAAATATGGTGGATGGCACTGTCCTTCCTACAAAGTGACGAAGTGCTTAAAATGTTTTTAGGATCTGCTGAAAACCAGCTGTACAGTATATTAAAACCGCAAAGCTTCAGTGCTTAATCAGCTCCAGAAAGGAGAATATGGTGTGCCATTTTTAATAATTGGGAGACCGTTCAGATGTAGGGATGCTCCTTGAGTTGGACATCCTTAACTGCTTGCATAGCATAGTTGTGACCAGGTGACTTTTTTATCCTAGGTGAAGTGAATTTCACAGCCAGTGCTGAGGCCCTGAACTCTCAGCTTTGTGGGAATGAAGTAGTGGAAATACCCAGCATAAAGCAAAAAGATGTTGTGATCAAAACACTTTTAGTTGAGGTACGTGGGATGCAGTGGTGGGTTTCAAATTTTTTTACTACCAGTTCTGTGGGTGTGGCTTGGTGGGCGTGACTTGGTGGGCATGGCAGAGGAAGGATACTGTAAAATCTCCATTCGCACCCCACTCCAGGGGAAGGATACTATAAAATTTCCATTCCCTTCCCAGTCCAGAGGAAGGTTACTGCAAAATCCCCATTTCCTCCCGATCAGTTGGGATTTGGGAGGCAGAGAATAGAAGGGGATGGGTCCAGTCAGAATTTTTACTACCAGTTCTCCTAACTACTCAACATTTCCGCTACCGGTTCTCCAGAACTGGTCAGAACCTGCTGAAACCGACCTCTGGTGGGATGATTTAATTGTGGACCGGATATGGTGAACAACATGCAAAAAATGCACAAAAGCAATATTCTTGTTTTCAAACGCATTAATACAATTTTTAGCTGGTGTATTCCTGAAAATTAATTTGGGTTACCAATCTATCTTTCCATTCAATGAGTTCCACTTTCCTAGTGTTATCACTCTCTGATTCTTCCCAACCCCTAATAATAATTAACGTGTTTCTCAATTTTGGCAACTTTAAGATGGGTGAACCGTCCCAGAATTCCCCAGCCATCATGCAGCATAGCGACTCTGGCTGGGGAATTCGGGGACTTGAAGTTCACATGATGTAAAGTTGAGAAACAGCAGTCTACAGAATAAAAAATAAAATCAATAGCACATCTAGCCGGCCAGTACCTAGTATATAACTTACTCAGGTTTCATCAGCTGTGATTCCTTTCTTGATTAAATCTTGGTCCATGGAAAGAGAGGGAAACAAAGAATAAACCCTGAAAACAACATGAAGCTGTTCCTTCTCCTTTTAATAACTTGATCTTTAGCAATAGCAATTGCACTTAGAGATATACTGCTTCATAGTGCTTTACAGCCATCTTTAAACAGTTTACAATGTCTGCCTATTCCTCCAATCTAAAGTTTTACCCAGAGGTCAGTAAAATGAGAATCTTGGTTCTCATTTTAACGACCTCAGAAGGGTGGAAAATTGAGTCAGCCTTGACCCGGTGATAATTGAACTGCTGGCAGTTGGCAGAACTAGCCTGTAATACTGCATTGTAACCACTGTGCCACCATGGCTCTGTTTTAACTGACCTGAAAAAGGGATCTTCCAGCTCTTGACGGGTACCTTAGAATTTGATTTTCATAAACCAGATATTTCTGCATATTTTTTGGCCTGACAGGAGACGTTTGGCAGTCAAATCAGATGGTCTTTTAATTATTTGGGGGCCTGAGCTCCATTCACTATAAGAGAAGTTCAAGAAATACTGTATGTGTTTAGAACAGGGGTCTCCAACCTTGGTCCCTTTAAGACTTGTGGACTTCAACTCCCAGAGTCCCTCAGCCAGCTTTGCTGGGAGTTGAAGTCCACAAGTCTTAAAGGGACCAAGGTTGGAGACCCCTGGTTTAGAAGGTCCTCCTGTGTTCTTGATACAGAGAAATCACAAGTCATTAGCAAATTGCCATAGTAGTTTGCCACATAAGGTGGTCTAGATTCTAATTTCTCTTCACCACTCTTCACCTCCCTTTGTTGTCCTTTGCATGTATTTTTGCAGCTTTTTTTTTTTAGAGTTTCCAGTACTCATCCCTAACTTTCATTTTTTCCTTCTTTTCTGTCTGTTCCGGTGAAGCCTGAAGGGATTGAGAAAGAGGTGGTCTTCAACTCTCTTCTCTGTTCACATGGTATGACTGCTTCTTCACGGTGCTTCTTCTCCATCACAGCATTAAATAGATGAGAATGGTTTGTTTTAGAGCAGAGGGGCCCAAAATTTAGCCCTCTTTCTGGTCACATGGAAGAATTTTAAAGTAAACATTACAAATAGTTAATATTTGCTAAATAGCTAATAGTTGCTGTATTTTTCAGAGTATAAGATGTACTCCCCCCCCCCGAAAAGAAGGTGAAAATTAGGGTGCATCTTATATACCAAATGCAGCCCTGCCCACCTGCCGGCCCCCACCCTTTGTCCGCTGCCTCCCAGCGATTTGCCTCCTTGCAGCAAACAGCCCATTTCAGCTTCAGCACAACCTGATTAGCACAAGCAGCTGATTGTCAGTTGGATCAGCCTCCTGACCATCAGCTGTTTCAGGCTGCAGGGATTGCCATTGTCTATTGCCGCCTCTGCCCGCCCCATTTTTGGCCTTTGCTGTTTGCTGCAAGGAGGCAAATTGCTGCGAGGCAGAGATTTTTTTTTCTTGTTTTCCTCCCCCCCAAAAAAGATAGGTGCGCTTTATAGTCTGGAGGGTCTTATACTCCAAAAAAACAACAACAGTAAATGCTTAAAGAAACTTGCTTTCCTAACTGGAATCTAAAAAGTGAGAACAATTAACCAGTGAAACAACTTGCCTTCAGTGCTGTATCACTGGAGGTTTTTAAGAAGAGCTCGGAGAGCCATTTCTCCAGAATGGCATAGGGTCTCCTGCTTGAGCAGGAAGTTGAACTAGGAGTCCCCAGCCCCCAAGCTGCAGCCCAGTACCGGGCCATGACCCATTTGGAACCTGGCTGTGGAAGCGGTGGCTAAATATGCGTGTATGCGCAGCTCCATTTGTGCGAGCTGTGGGCACACATGCCTGCCACTTGCGGAAATGGATTTGTGCGTGGGCACAGTCACCCGCCGCTCGCACTGAGCCATCCTCTCTTCTTCCCTCTGCCCTCTCCCCATCCTCAAAGCCAGAAAGGTTGGGGAACACTGGACTTAGAAGACTTCCATGGTCCCTTCCAACTCTGTTATTCTGCATTCTAAGGAATTTGCTGTGGGGTGGGGAAGCATTTGTGGGACACACCCAAAATTTGATGTATTTGACAAGCAGGAGGAAATACTTGAGACTGAAATCAGAGGACCCAGTAATGGAAAAACCACTTTTAATTGAGGGGGTTTAGAGCAGCGGTTCTCAACCTGTGGGTCGGGACCCCGTTGGGGGTCGAATGACGAATTGCCAGGGGTCGCCTAAGACCATCGGAAATATGGGAAGTATACTTGCGAGTCGAAGAATCGCACTCCAATGGTTGACTCCACAAGCCAGCTGCAGGCTCTTCAAATCGCTAGCCGAATTCGACTTCAGGCGCGATGAATTAAAAAAGAGAGAAATCTTTGCTCTGATGTCTCCCTCTCAAGCCAGCTGCAATCACTCCCAATCGCTAGCCTAATCTGGTTTCAGCTGCGATAAACTTAATAGGGGAGGAGTCTCCGCTTTAATGCCTCCGTCCTCAAGGCAATTGCAAGCAGTTCAGATCGCTAGCCAATACGGCTTCAGGCGCGATAAATTCAAAACGAAAATAATGTTATGGTTGGGGTCGCCACATCGTGGGGAATTGTATTAAAGGGGTCGCAGCACTATAAAGGTTGAGAACCACTGGTTTAGAGAGTTTGAGATTGTTTGTTTTTGTTTTTGTTTTTTTTTTTGACCCTGGAGTGTAACGTCATTGTAGGATTTGATCTCATATTGTTCTGGATACCCCAGCTGAGATAAAAACCCTGTAGGGCAGCCAGCCCCATCTAAGTTCTGTTTTCTTCCAGGAGATGTACAGTCAGCACCTCTTTCTTTGAAAGTGCCAGAAAATGTTGTGGAAGGCTCTGCCAGGGCGACTTTTTGTGTGCTTGGTAAGTATAGGAACCCTCCTTCTAGCTCTTCAAACCCTCTGCCCTTCTCTTTTCTGTAATCTACTTTTTTGTGTTCCAGACACTATGGTTCTACTTCTTCTGCCTCCCCTGCCTTATTAAATCATAAAATCGAAAGTGATCTTACAGATCATTTATTGCAACTCAGCGCAGGTTGCAGTCCAGCGTTTCTGACCGCGTCCGTCTAAAGACCTTCCTCGGTGAAGGAGAACTTGCCACTTCATGTGGCAGCCTGTTCCACTCGCTGGCAGCTGATGTAGCAAGGAAGTTCTGAAGTCAAAGTGGGGATGCTTTGCCTCCAGAGGTTGTGGGTGCTCCATCACTGAGGACTTTAAAAATGAGATTGGACAGCCACCTGTCTAAAATGGTAGCGTTGTGGCTCCCGCCCCCGAACCTGGCCCCATGCCCGAAAGTGCCTTGGAGCCGGGCCTGCTGCCAGAAAGTGACTCAGAGCCGGGCCTGCTGCCAGAAAGTGATTTGGACAGTGAGGGGGAAGGGCCGTCAGGACTTACCTCGGAAGCACCGGCTTCCCAGGATCAGCTCCAGGAGCCAGAAGCAGGCCAAGTGAAAGTGATAACGAGGCCTCCTTCTCATGACTCTTTCCCCCCCACAGGCCATGCCTCCAGAGCCAGCTGATGGCAATCAGGCCTGGCTGGACCCTAGGTTTCGTAGGCAGGAGAGGCGGGAACAACAGAAGCAGGGGTGGGGCAGGCCTAGGAAGTGCTGAGTCATGGAGCCACACCCCACAGGATATAAAAGGCAGGAAGAGCTGGTGTGTCTCTTTGTATCAGGCAAATCCACGTATTGACTAGAGCTGAAGTTTGTGACTCACCAGCATCTTGGCAGCTATCGAGGGCTCTTGGCAGACGCTGATTCTTTTGCTGCCAGAGCTGATAAGAGCTGGCTAATTAAGCCATCACTTGGACGGAGGCGAGGAGGACACAACAGGTATAGGGTTCCCTGCTTGAGCAGGGGGTTGGACTAGGAGCCCTCCAAGGTCCCTTCCAACTCTGCCATTCTGTTATTCTACAGAGTGAAACTTTGCTGATTAAAATGTCAGAGGTTATCAGACTCTGCTTCTTTGGCCACTGTTGGACAGATTGCTGAACTGGATGATCCTGGGCTTGATGTTTTAGAAACGTTCTACCTGGGATTCTCAGTTTTTTTGTAATTTAGAGATGAGCAACATAAGCTTTCATAGGATCAGGCTTAGATCTCTTTTGCCAACTCTCCACAAGCAATGTCATTTAAACTATTTCTGCCTTGGGAATAGCCAGAGGCACACAGAGGCATCCTCCTAAATGTCCGTTCTTTTACAGCTTCTTCCAGAATTATCTGATTTCTTCTTCAGAGGTTCTGGATTTGAGCTTCCCAACCTGCAACACACCCATTCCAAAATCTTCTAATGACCCTTATTTTCCATCCACCTCTTTTTCTATTGCAGGAGACATTCTAGGGAGAGCGATACAGAACATCCATCAGCTTCTCAAGATGCCCTATGGCTGTGGGGAGCAGAATATAGCCCTCTTTGCCCCCAATATCTACATCCTTAACTATCTCAATAAGACTGGACAACTGACTGAGGAGATCAAATCCAAGGCCATCGGATACTTAGTGACAGGTGAGAAGCATCCCATATGAATTCTCCCCTCTTTATTTTCTTACTGAGGTTAGGAACTTTCAAAGACTTGATCTACAGATTGACCACTAATACTGATTAAGGAAGGGGCACAGTGACCTAGTAGTTAAGCCTCTGGACTTGGAAGCAGGGGTGAAATCTACTTACCTTCCCATGACGTGCATGCGGAAGTGCACATGCGCATCACATGTGATTTTGGACCCTCTGCACATGCACAAAGCCTTCTGTGCATGCGCAGAGTGTCAAAAACAGATTACTTCCTGGTTAAAATCAGGAAGTAATGATGTCCAGGTGGGTGGGCGGAGCCTTGCGCTGCCGCTGCTATCGGTTCTCCAAACCACCCGCCGCTACTAGTTCGCCTGAATTGGTAGCATTTCACCCCTGCTTGGAAGGCTGGCAGTTCAAGACTCAAGTACCACGTGACGGAATGAGCTCCCATTCCTGCTCCAGATCCTGCTGACTTAGCAGTTTGAAAGCATGCAACTGCGAGTAGATAAATAGGCAGCACTTCAGTGGGAAGATAACAGCTGGCCACACGACCACGGGAGTATCTTCAGACACCGTGGGTGTCAACGTCCCAACTGACGATCCCAACCAAAGCAAGCACATTTGAGATCTGCCAATGTCTCAAAACTTGCAAAAACTTTATTGAGTACATCATTTTGGCACCGTTGAAGGCAAACTTTATTGAGTACATCATTTTGGCACCGTTGAAGGCAAAACCAGTTCTACCTAATTCCTAGTTCAATATGAAACTCCCCTCCCTACTATTTGTGCAGTTCACATTGTCCAATTGATTGTTTTTGTATTGTTATGAGAGAGAGTCTTTGGGTTTGGCTAGCACCTGCAAGTGCGCCCTTGAGTCTCATGCATCTCCTCTTTGAAGTTTGGAGTCTTTTCTCACCTTCTCGCTTGTTTGTTGGCAAGCTGACAAACTGCATATTGCAACAGCATAATAGCAATAGCACTTATATACCGCTTCACAGTGCTTTACAGCCCTCTCTAAGCCAGCAATCCAGATCCTCATTGTACCCACCTCGGAAGGATGGAAGGCTGAGTCAACCTTGAACCTGATGAGAATTGAACTGCCAAGCTGCTGGCAGCCAGCAATCGGCAGAAGTAGCCCACAGTACTGCATTCTAACCACTGCACACTTTGAGCTTGACGGCTGTATTTCTTGGCTAGGAAAAAGAGATGAGCACCACCCCCTAGAGTCAGACATGGCTGGGCAGGGGAACCTTTATCTTTATTGATTAAGGAGGTTGTAAATTAGATCAGATTTGATTGGCTGAGTCAATCGTGGAACCCTTCAACTGTTGGAAACAAGAGGGCAGGAACATTGCAGAAAGGAGCAATCAAAAACCTTTCCTTTGTATTATCCTGGAGTAGCTGAGAAATGCTAGGGAAGAAATTGGAAATGTAAGATAAAATGGAGCTAGTTGGAAAGGAATGCATCCCGTAGATACTCTGAAATTTGTACAGTCTCTCAGGGAAGTCATGTTTGTTGAGAAAAGAAGCTGTAGCCAAGCACAGTAGCTAATGCTTAACTTGTAGTTTGGGTGGGCCCTGGCCATCAATCAGCCCTAACTGGTTTAATCCCATTTCAGAATCAAATTGACTTAGAAAGTTGAGCGAGCTCCATGAATTTGATTTGAAAGGGGTTTTACGTATTTTTCTCTGCCTGCCACTCATATTCATCTTCTGCTTCAGGCTATCAGAGGCAACTAAATTACAAGCACTATGACGGTTCCTACAGCACCTTTGGAGAATTCAGCTCAAGGACAGGAAATACCTGGTGAGATTTCTTTGTTTTATGGAAAAATAACGCTCAACATGGCTGTTCCTCTCCCCTTCCTACTAACAGCAAGAAACTAAGAGTGTTGAACCTTGGTAGCGCTTGGAAATAGGAGGCCACCAGAAAATCAGAAGGCTGAGAACTAAAGTAAGAAGTTAGGAAAAAAAACTTTGCAGAATAAGATAACGGTCCAATGGGAATGGGACAACTTGCCACTGCCAACGAGGGCCTCTGGTGGCTCAGACTGCTAAGACAGTCTGTTATTAACACAGCTGCTTGCAATTACTGCAAGTTCAAGTCCCACCAGGCCCAAGGTTGACTCAGCCTTCCATCCTTTATAAGGTAGGTAAAATGAGGACCCAGATTGTTGGGGGCAATAAGTTGACTTTGTATATAATATACAAATGGATGAAGACTATTGCTTAACATAGTGTAAGCCGCCCTGAGTCTTCGGAGAAGGGCGGGATATAAATGCAAATAAAAAAAAAACTTACTGTGGCAAACTCACTGCGGCCAACTCACAACAGCCAACTTGCAGCGGGCAAATTCTGCAAGGCCAACTCTCTGAAAGACAACTCGTAATGGGACAATTTAACAATTCTATTTAAAATAAATACAAACAAAAATTATTTTAATTTTTTGCCATTCACATTTCATTCTGTCCCTCCTTTAGCATCCTTTCTTTAATGATTGCATTCCACCATATCTTTGATATTAGTGTAACTCTTGTTCCGCAGCGAATTGTACTGTGGCAAGTTGGCTTTGGTGAGTTGGCCGTGGCAGGTTGGTCGTGGCGAGCTGGCTCGGCGAATTGTCATAGACCCTCGTCAAATAGCCTCCATATAAGTAATTTGAATAAATTTGTAATTTGAGTAAATGTAAATGTAATATGAACCAGCAACTCCATCCTTAAAGACTTGATTGACTGATTGCGGTCAATAAGCAAATCAAACACTATCCTTAAATCACATGGTTGTGATTTGCGATTTCCCATCGGCTTTCCCATTGACATTGCTTCTCAGAAGCCAGAAATGAAGATTGCAGATGGCAATCACATGACCACAGCAATTCTATGATGACCGCAACTTTGAGGCGGTAAGTCTCGTTCGGCACTGTAGTAACTTCAAAAAGTTGCTGAATCAGTGGTCATTAAGTGAAAAGCACCTGTATTGTTGCTAAGATAATTATATGGGACACATCAGTGAAGTCACCAGGAGCTGAATGCATCTCAAGGAGCTTTTATTTATTCATTTTTTTTAGAGAAAATGAAACATTCTAAATAGGAAGGATAATAACTCTGTGAATGGGAAAGATGCTAGCAGCTCTGTTTGGAGGTGAAGGGGTGGGGTGTCTCCCTGCCAAGCCACACAAAGGAAACTTTTGACAACATAAGATGTATGTTCAAAAAATGTGGGGAATCTTACAGTCCATAATCCCGACCTCTGAGCATGTTACTGGTACTCCTCGACTTACGACCCTAATTGAGCCCAAAATTTCTGTTGCTAAGGGAAACTTTTGTTAAGTGACTTTTGCCCCATCTGGCGACCTTTCTCGTCACAGTTGTTAAGTGAATCACTGCAGTTGTTAATTTAGTAGCACGGTTGTTCAGTGAATCTGGTTTCCTCATGGACTTCGTTGGTGCGAAGGTCACAAAAGGGGGATCACATCACTGCAACCGTCATAATTGTGGAGCAGTGGTCAAGCATCTGAATTTTGATCATGTGACTACAGGGATGCTACAATGTTGTAAGTGTTGTTGGAAGAAATGTCCATCTGGGTTCAGTTCCAAGTGGGGAAAAAGACACTGGAAACATGGAGACTGCTTGGAAAGATGGTTTAATGGTGGACAGGATCACATGATTTGAGTTCCTGAACAGAAAAGGGACAAGATACTGAGCGTGCCCTGGCTTTATGCTTTTTCTGAGTTTTGATCTTCCTGGGGCACAGGAAGAGTATCCTGATTGGTTGTCAGACTTCCAGGGGGTGGGGGTCTTAGCTAACCTTGCTGGCTGATGTAATCTTCCCAGGTGCCATGTGATGGGTTTCTGTTGCTAGATGGGTCCTATTGTGTTGCAAATGATGGTCCATTGACAAAGGTGGGGGGAGTGAGTTTCTGTCTCTGGCCCATTGACAAAGGTGGTGGGGAGGCAGGAAACTACAGGGAGCTGCTTTGTCCTGTTGGAAGAAATATCCATCTGGGTTCAGTTCCAAGTGGGGACAAAGACACTGGAAACATGGAGGCTGCTTGGAAAGATGGTTTAATGGTGGTCAGGATCACATGGCTTGAGTTCCTGAACAGAAAAAGGCCCGAGATCCTGTGTGCTCCCTGGTTTTATGATTTTTCTGAGCTTTGACCTTTCTGGGGCACAGGAAGAGTATCCTGATTGGTTGTCAGACTCCCAGGGGGTGGGGGTCTTAGCTAGCCTTGCTGGCTGTCTCTCAAGCTTGCTTGAGCCTTGCCATGTGGTGAGTTTCAGTTGTATTGTGTTGCAAATCATGGGGGGATTGAGTGAGCTTGGTTGAAGCCTTAATTGCCCATTGACAAAGGTGGGGAGAATGCGTGAGCTTAGCTGAGGCTTTTAATGGCCCATTGACAAAGGTGGGGGGGAGTCAGGAAGTTGCAGGGAGCTCCTTTGTCTTTAAAATATGTTTCTCCATTTCTCATCCAGGAAGGTATAATATTCTGCTTTTTAAAATATTTCCTAGAATATTTCATTCTTCTAGGAGGGGGGTGGGTGCTAAATTCCTACAATCCCTACTTTTTTTTTTTTTTCAAAACATGAGTTTTGAAACATGCTCTTGGCAAAAATTAAAATTGATCAAATCAGTGGGTGCTTTTAATTTTCCTGATGCAAAGGAAGCCATTGATAGAGACAACAGAAAAAAAGATTCCTTCAGTGGCTCTCAAAAGCTTTCAACCATGAAGGTCTAGCAGCCAGGGGAAAAGTTCTGGTAAGAATTTTACAGTATCCAATTTTCTATGCCAATTAATTTCAGCTGTTAGATATCACTTTCTGAGAGCTTCCAGTCAGGTCAAGCAAGCACACATCCCAAAATTTTCACAGCCATGGCTTTCCTTTAAATTACAGGCTGCCCATTTCCAAGGGTTGGTTACTAAACCTGCCCTAGCTCTTACTTTAGTCTATCCAAGATTTTTTTCCAGTCCAAATTGAGGTTAATCAGTGTGCAATCCAGGCTTTTCCTTTCCTTTTCTTTTTTTAAATTACACACAATGAGCCCTGGGACTTCTACTCATGAGACCACCAGTGCAATATATCTTGCTTTACTGGGCAACTGGGCAGCATCATTTGTGAGTCATAGTCAGGGCTTGGGTTTTGGATATCACTTTTTCTGCTATCTCTTCAAGTGAGGAATTGCCTGAGGGGGATGCCCTCCCCTATGGAATTAGCAGGGAGATCTGACTCCTTGGGCTTTTAGTGCCACAGAGCAAAAATCAACCTAAAAGTCTTGTGTGGAGGTAAGTGAAGGGAATAGACTAATTCTGAATGGTGTGTCTCTCTGTGTGTGCCTGTGTATGCAGCTACTTTTACAATACAGGCAATACAAACATTTTGGACATATTTCCTCCCACCAGACAAAAATCTAACGTGTTCAGAACTTGCTGTGGTAGCCACTCAAATACAATCCTTACATGAGTACTTTAGACTGATTACAATGTAAATGAGACAAGACAGAAAACCTTACAATGAATTTCCACCCTTCCCCATAGTCTTTCCAGTTGTCTTCTGGGAATTGAAAAGAGTCTTTTAGTCTTTACTTATACATCTCAGGGTCCTTTCTTTCATATCTTTTGGGTGGCATGCTTGTTGGTCAGTCAGGTTTGGAAAGGTCTGCTCCAATCTGGTTGCTGTGATGACTTTCAGTGGGGGCTGGATTCAAACTCAATTCCTGGCTCCAACAAATGGAAGGTCTCCTCTGGGGGCAGCATCTGGAACCATGTGCTCTGCTTCCACAGTTGCAGAGTCATCTTTTCAGGGCTGAAAGACATTAGCACAGAATCTCCTCCCCACTTTTGTGGGTAATCTTCTCAGGAAAGGCATTGTAACAGGATTAAAGGGGGGGGGTGTAGATATCTTGAAGGCAGAGTTTGAAAAGAAACAACACATCAATATTGCAGTTACTAAAAGGTAATGCAGTTTCAACAAAATGGAGACACAACTGATGAGAAAGAAAAAACTTCACATACTTCAGGAAGAGGATGAACAGGTAAAATCATTTAAATACACAGTAAATGCAAGACTGAATTTTTTTTTTCTCTTGTAAGTGAACTTAAAACGTTTCCTCATAAACTTATCTTGTAAGTGAACTTAAAATGTTTCCTTATAAACTTGAGTTGTTACTTTAAGATAGAGAGGAGAAAAAAAAACAGAAATAGGATGAAAAGTCCTTTTTACTATTTTGTTGGCCGGACAAAGACAGGAAAAAGGCTCTTTCCTTTTTTTTTCTCTCTCTCTTCCCCATTTTCATTGTTTCAACCTTTTGTTTTTCTTTTTCCCTAACAATTTAAAATTCTTGTCTCTAGAGATCAGATACATTTTACAGTTACAATTACCTCAAGGGCCCACAAAGACAGACATACACACATAAAAAACAAGGACAAAGAGAAAAACAAAACTCTGAGATTTACACACACACTGATCATTCCCATAAATCTCAGTTAAATTAGGGAAGGCACAAATCTTAACAGACAGACCACGTGGTTCCATAGAAGACAGAGAAAGAGACAAACAAAACAACAAAATAAAAACCCAAACATTCCTATTTATATATTTCCCTTTTCTTTTAAGTACCTTTATTTAGCCAAATTTGTCTTCCTGGTGTTATCTCTTAGCAAAGCCCATTTTTTTTACACAATTTCTTCAATTTCTATTCTCGCATGCCAGTCAACACTGGCACCTGCCTGGCGTCCCAGGCCCCAAGCATGTCTCTCAGGGGATTTCCCTCTACCCTCGAGCTTACGCTTCCCATGATCCTCGGAATGTGAGGCTCACTTTGTCATAGCCGGGCACTCCCGCAGTTTCGGAAAAAAAAGGTATCCGCGAAGGACTCCGACTCCCTTCTGTCGAAGTATGGGCCCCTTCCTTAAGGGAACTCTTATTTGAAGATCACCAATAAAAAAAATAGTGATCCCGGAGGACCTTGCTGCCCCTACAGCAGGTACGAGCACCTCCTCTCACTCCACATGCTCCACTTTAGGCTTTGCTTTCCTTTTTAGATACACCGATAGTTCCTATATATTTCTTTTTTCCCCCTTCACACTTCTTTTCCTTTTGCTCAGCTTCCGTTCCTCGAAAACACAAAGTTCCACATTTGGCTTCCCCCCCTTGCTTTCTCTATCCTACCGGTCATGGCTCGGTGGAGCTAGCAGTAGGTAGAGGTGCGGCTAGAGGTTGCTCAAAGAGGTGGAATCAGACTGTTTCCTTAGATGGAATCCCACACACACACTTCCTCCTTCCCTAACAGAAGGTCCTGTGCTCTGGCAAAACCCCCATGCTCTCCAGACTTTTGGTCTTTCTGCGGTTAGGAAATGCACAGAGAATGCAAGATCCAGCTGTGATTGGGAGCAGGGCTCTCTCATTCACACACATGCAGGCATACACATATTTCCTATGCTTTTCCATGCTTAAAATTAAAATTTAGAGGTACTCACCTTCTTTCCAAGCAGTCTTTGAGCTCAACACTCAAAACCCCTTTAAAACCTAGTTCCAAATGGCCAAGGTCCAGGAAAACTTACCCACAGACTCAATGGGTCTGCTGCTAGCAAGGGAGGCTTACCTGGGCCAGGTCCATTGGTTAGGTTAGCTTGGAGTCCCATCTGTGGGTGCCAATTGTTGGAAGAAATATCCATCTGGGTTCAGTTCCAAGTGGGGACAAAGACACTGGAAACATGGAGGCTGCTTGGAAAGATGGTTTAATGGTGGTCAGGATCACATGGCTTGAGTTCCTGAACAGAAAAAAGGCCGAGATCCTGTGTGCTCCCTGGTTTTATGATTTTTCTGAGCTTTGACCTTTCTGGGGCACAGGAAGAGTATCCTGATTGGTTGTCAGACTCCCAGGGGGTGGGGGTCTTAGCTAGCCTTGCTGGCTGTCTCTCAAGCTTGCTTGAGCCTTGCCATGTGGTGAGTTTCAGTTGTATTGTGTTGCAAATCATGGGGGGATTGAGTGAGCTTGGTTGAAGCCTTAATTGCCCATTGACAAAGGTGGGGAGAATGAGTGAGCTTAGCTGAGGCTTTTAATGGCCCATTGACAAAGGTGGGGGGGAGTCAGGAAGTTGCAGGGAGCTCCTTTGTCTTTAAAATATGTTTCTCCATTTCTCATCCAGGAAGGTATAATATTCTGCTTTTTAAAATATTTCCTAGAATATTTCATTCTTCTAGGAGGGGGGTGGGTGCTAAATTCCTACAGTCCTGCCTTAAAACATGTTTCTCCATTTCTCATCCAGGGAAATATTCTGGATATTTCTGCCCTTTTTAAATATTTTCTAAAATATTTCATCCTTCTAGGAGAGGGGTAGATGCTAACTTCGTATTGTGTGAAAAATGGTCATAAGTCCCTTTTTCCAGCATTTTTTAAACCTTGATTATAATTGTTTTAAGGTGTGTCAGTCAGGGTACCAGTCCAAGGAACCCCTTCAAAGGACTGAAGGATTGTTGATTTTGTCCCCTTATAATAATCCAAGGGAGGCCGTTTCTAAGGCTCATGAAAAAGATCTGTATTGGAAATTCAGTTTCCATCAATAAGTGGTCAGATCTTCCAAGATGGTCCCCCAGAAATCATTTTCCTTATTCTGTGTCAGAGTATGAATATTCATGGACTGGAATAGATCAGCCAATGGGGACTGAATGGAGACATGGTAACAAGGTCAGCCAATGAAGAGGCATTACGGTAACAGGCTCAGCCAATGAGGCTTATTTTGGAAACAGAAACTTAAGTCTGAAGTCTGGGTGTGGCTTAGGCAACTGAGTCTGTGCAGAAGCTTAACTGCCCTTTATAGAGGAGGCTCTCTTTGTATTAACCTCTGTGCTCAGCTCTGAAATGAAACAAGCCTGGGCTTGTCTGATCTGCTAAACTGGAAACTGATCTCTCTACTCGTTACCAGTTCAAAGAACTCTGCTATTGGTATTGTAAAATGTACTTCATCTGTTATTATGTATATAAAGAAGTTTCTGAATCCTGCTGAATCAGTTTATCTGTGTGTGCTTCTGGATTCGATTTTTATTTATTTATTTATTTTGTCAAACACAACAATATATATAAGTATAAGCATGAAATAACCACACAAATTGAATACAATCAAAGGGAACATTAGGACAGGAACGGTAGGCACGCTGGTGCTCTTATGCACGCCCCTTACAGACCTCTTAGGAATGGGGCGAGGTCAACAGTAGACAGTCTTTGGTTAAAGTTTTGGGGATTTTGGGATGAGACCACGGAGTCAGGTAGTGCATTCCAGGCATTAACAACTCTGTTACTGAAGTCATATTTTCTACAATCAAAATTGGAGTGGTTCACCTTAAGTTTGACTCTATTGTGTGCTCGTGTATTGTTGTGGTTGAAGCTGAAGTAGTCTTCGACAGGAAGGACATTGTAGCAGATGATTTTATGCGTTATGCTCAGGTCATGCCGAAGGCGGCGGAGTTCTAAATTTTCTAAATCCAGAATTTCAAGTCTGGTTGCAAGAAACTCTTAACGTTCTGTGTGAAGGAAACAATTCTCTGTGGGACCGAGAAGGCCCCATTCTGAAAGGAGATATAAGGAAAAATGAAAGCTCTCCTATATTCTGGGTTATCTTGTAGGTTGACCGCTTTTGTGCTGAAGAGTTTCACTCAGGCGTCGGCCTTCATCTCCGTGGAAGAAAAACATATCACTGATGCTCAGAATTCACTGGCATACTGGCAGTTGGAAGATGGTTCCTTCCAAACAACTGGGTTTCTGCTAAACAACGCACTAAAGGTACAGGGGTTGTTATTGTTGTTAGTTGCAAAGTCGTGTCCGACCCATCGCGACCCCATGGACAGCATTCCTCCAGGCCTTCCTGTCCTCTACCATCCTCTGGAGTCCATTTAAACTCATGCCTACTGCTTCAGTGACTCCATCCCGCCACCTCGTTCTCTGTCGTCCCTTTCTTCTTTTGCCCTCAATCTTTGTACCGGGGGGGGGGGGGGGGGATATTTTGTTGGATGATAGTGTAGGCAACAGATATACTGAAATACTAGAATTGGTAGAAACTTGCTAATGATATATGATGTCTTTGTATACCTGCATGCTGTAAATATCTGTTTCCTGTGGCACTGACATATATTTATTTATTTATTTTATTTATTTTATTTATTTATTTATTTATTTTGTCACAACAATACATGTAGGTATCATACAAAAAGATTATACAGTATATAAACACATATATGAGTAAACATAAGGAGGTATAAGCATATATATATATATATAGGAAGAAGAAAAGAAAAACAATAGGACAGGAACGGTAGGCACGTTTGTGCGCTTATGCACGCCCCTTATGGTCCCCTTAGGAATGGGGTGAGGTCAATAGTAGAAAGTTTTTGGTTAAAGCTTTTGGGATTATGGGAAGAGACCACAGAGTCAGGTAAAGTCTTCCAAGCACTGATGATTCTGTTACAGAAATCATATTTTCTGCAATCTAGATTAAAGCGGTTGACATTAAGTTTAAATCTATTGGTTGCTCTTGTATTATTGCAATTAAAGCTGAAGTAGTCTTTGACAGGAAGGACATTACAATAGATGATTCTAATTATAATATAATATAATAATATTAATATTATTATTATTATTATTATTATATATATAATATATATATATATTATGCCCCTTGTAGTTATAAGACAAACATGCCACATTGACTAACTTCCTGGATCGTTATAGGGGTGAAAAGTATCTGGCATTTGGCAAACTATATGTCCCATCATTTGATCTCTTCCCATCTTGCTTAAGAAGTATCTCATCCTGAAAGTATCTGGCACATATCTCAGACTATCAGAGCAATCTACACGCCTTTTGTACTGTTAATAGGGGACCATTAAGAAGACAAAAGGGGAAAAGATAAACATTGCAGAAGGATGTAAATCTGGAGTTAGATTACATCACTGACTTTTACAATGTAGTAATTAGAATACCACAAAGACCTTTTTGGTATAAGAGGGCATTGCTGTGTCCCATGATTTTGTAGCTCTTCCGTGCATGTCTTTTGTATGTGTTTGGAACGACTAACCATTTAAGCTTGATCAAGATTAAATGCTATTTTACTCAAGCCTCTGTTTAAGTTTCTTGTTTGGTAGTTATGAGCTTAAACATATTATTATTGGACGTTACAATAATTTTAAGGATGGTTTTGGTGGCAGTAAGATCAGGGTCAACCTTCTTTCAGACCAGAAACAATTAAGCAGACAACAACCTGGGAACTTTTAAGACATACTTTTCTTGTAGAAAAGGTAAGAAGCCATTATGGAAGAATTCTTGCGATTGCAATGCATCAAACCCAAGCCTTCCCTCTAGTGCAGGGGTCTGCAAACTTGGCTCTTTTAAGACTTGTGGACTTCAACTCCTAGGTGGCACATGTAGCCATATCAGTGGGCACGCGTTTTTTGCTCTCCCCAGCCTCTAAACTAGAGCCTCTCTAGGAGTCTCTGGAGGCTGGGGACAGAAAAAAAGTCACTTCCTGTCCAACCAGAAGTTGGTAAACGGGCCGTTTCTGGCCTCCGGAGGACCTCCAGGGAAATGGGGAAAGCCATTTTCCACCCTCCCAGACTTATAGAGAGGCTCTGGAGACAAGTAAGAGAAAAAAACAGGCCTTGTGTGTCGGGTGGGGGGGAAGAGTCGCGTGCGCATGCGCAGGGATGGGGTGCATAGAATTATGGGTGTGGGCACATATCCACGTGACACCCCACCCCACCCCGCCCCCCGTCCTCCTGGCACACGACGGCAAAAAGATTAGCCATCACTGGACTAGGCAATTTGGGAGTTGAAGTCCACAAGTCTTAAAGTTGCCACGTTTGGAGACCCCTGATAGCATGATTGTGCAAAATACATACAAAATATTTTCTTTTCTAAGATTTTTTTTTTTTAATAGAATGAGTGGGCTGCTCCTCTCCTACCCCAAAACTATTAGGCTACCACATGTGGGCTGAAAAATTCCCAATGACCACTAGGTGGCAGCAGAGGGCATGCACCCCTCTGGTCTTATGTCACTTAGCTATATTGCCTCTTCTTTAAGCACCAAGGTTTTGATTATGTGGAATTGGGGAAGTTGTAGGAGCTGTACCAGAAGGCAGAAATGGAGATTTATACTGCCTAAAGTAAGATGAAGTTTCAGCAAACGGAAAAGGAGACACGGGAGGAGGAGTAATAGCAATAGCCCTTAGACTTATATACTATTTCATAGTGCCTTACACCACTCTCTTAAGTGGTTTTACAGAGTCAGCATCTTCCCTCCAACAATCTGGGTCCTCATTTTACCGATTTCGGAAGGATGGAAGGCTGAGTCAATCTTGAGCCGGTCAGGATAGAACTCCTGGCAGTGGGCAGAGTCAGACTGCAAATATTGCATTCTAACCACTGCGCCACCATGGCTCAGGGAAGATGGAAACTGGAACTGTCCTTGGATGGAAGCACCCCACATTATGCATAGGCCAGGGGGAAAAAAAACCTTGCTTTTGTGTTAGTGTGATGGGATACTGATCTTAGAAAGAAGACTAGAAAGGTGGCAAGAGGACTGATATCTGCCTGTCTCCCTTCTTCCAGGGTGGAGTTGATGACAGGATTTCTCTTACGGCCTATATCACCATAGCTTTACTGGAAATGCCTCTGCCTCGCACGGTAAGTAAACATCCTCTAAGTTAGTAGTTAGTAAGTTGGTAGTGGCCAAGAAAATTATTATTATTTGTTAAATTTATTTGCCCCGTATGTTGTGGCTCCCGCCCACGAACCTGGCCCCATGCCTGAAAGTGCCTTGGAGCCGGGCCTGCTGCCAGAAAGTGACTCAGAGCCGGGCCTGCTGCCAGAAAGTGATTTGGACAGTGAGGGGGAAGGGCCGTCAGGACTTACCTCGGACGCACCAGCCTCCCTGGATCAGCTCCAGGAGCCAGAAGCAGGCCAAGTGAAAGAGATAATGAGGCCTCCTTCTCCTGACTCTTCCCCCCCCCCCCCCAGGCCATGCCTCCAGAGCCAGCTGATGGCAATCAGGCCTGGCTGGACCCTAGGTTTCGTAGGCAGGAGAGGCGGGAACAACAGAAACAGGGGAGGGGCAGGCCTAGTAAGTGCTGAGTCATGGAGCCACACCCCACAGGATATAAAAGGCAGCAAAAGCTGGTGTGTCTCTTTGTATCAGGCAAATCCACGGATTGACTAGAGCTGAAGGTTGTGACTCACCAGCGTCTTGGCAGCTCTCGAGGGCTCTTGGCAGACGCTGGCTCTTTTGCTGCCAGAGCTGATAAGAGCCAGCTAATTCAGCCATCGTCCGGACGGAGGCGAGGAGGACACAACACCGTGTCTCACTGGGGGTCTACTCTAGACAGCTTCCAACAATAAAAAGGAAGACTTGAAAAGAGTATGAACAGAAGAGAAGTAAGATATGAAGGGTCCTTAGTGCACTCTGAGCTTGCTTGTTTTCTTGCAGACTTTTCATTAGCCAACCTAGGTAACATCATCAGTGCTACTAAGGAGTACAGTTTGCTGTTAGTTTATATTCTAGTGGCTTGCCTGTCTCGGTGGGTGGTGGCGGTTTCAGAGATTCTTTTGTTGGGCTGTTTGCTGTAATCAGTTTCGTGATTGGGGTATTGGTTACTTCATTGTAACCAATGGACTCCTCATGTCAACTCCGAGCTACAAATATTCTCTTTTTTATTAGAAGTAAGATAACTGAACAATAGGGACATGGTGGCTCAGTGGCTAAAATGCTGAGCTTGTCGATCGAAAGGTCGGCAGTTCAGCGGTTCGAATCCCGAGTGCCGCGTAATGGGGTGAGCTCCCGTTACTTGTCCCAGCTTCTGCCAACCTAGCAGTTCGAAAGCACGTAAAAAATGTAAGTAGAAAAATAGGGACCACCTTTGGTGGGAAGGTAACAGCGTTCCGTGCGCCTTTGGCGTTTAGTCATGCCAGCCACATGACCACGGAGATGTCTTCTGATGGCTCTTGGGCTTTATTTATTTATTTATTTATTTATAATTTTAATTTCTATACCATCCTTCTCCCGAAGGACTCAGGGCGGTTTACAGCCATATTAAAACACATAGTATACACAGTATAAATCACAAATTTAAAAACGGATTTAAAACGAAATATTTAACAGGCCTAATTAACTAAAACGGTCATAGACCGATATAAAACCCTTTAAAATTTAAAATTGTAAATAAATTAATTAAAAAACACTTAGGCTAGTCCCGCACGATTAAATAGTAGAGTCTTCAGTTCCCGCTTGAAGGTTCGGAGGTAGCGGAAGGTTCGGGGAGTTGGCGTAACCCCGGAGGTAACTCGTTCCATAGGGCCGGTGCTGCCACAGAGAAGGCTCTTCCCCTGGGGGCCACCAACCGGCATTGTTTGGATGATGGTACCCGGAGCAGGCCCACTCTGTGGGAGCGCACAGGTCGTTGGGAGGCTATCTCGTAAATAACCCGGTCTTAAGCCATGGAGCGCTTTGAAGGTGATTACTAACACCTTGAATTTTTTTTAAAATTTATTTATTTTTGTCACAACAGTATACACAAACAAATGTCATAGATAAAACAGCATAACTTGAAGAATATATATATATATATAATTAAAATTATGCATCAACTATATTAATTGGATATAATGAAGGGAGCAATAGGACAGGAACGGTAGGCACATTTTTGCTCTTATGCAATTATGAATTGCACCCGGAAGGCTACTGGCAGCCAGTGCAGGCCACGCAGGATAGGTGTTATATGGGAGCAACGTGGTACTCCCTCTATTACCCGCGCAGCCACATTCTGGACCAGCTGGAGCCTCCTGGTGCTCTTCAAGGGGAGCCCCATGTACAGGAGTTTGAAACGGAGATGAGCACCGCCCGCTAGAGTCGGGAACGACTAGCACATATGTGCGAGGGGAACCTTTATCTTTACCTAATTGAACAATAAAATAAACCAGGGGTCTCTTAAACTCAGTCAGCAATGCTGACTGAGGAATTCAGAGAGTTGAAGTCCACAAATCTTGAAGTGGCCAAGTTTGGAGACTTCTGAAATAAACTGAAATGCTCCGATTAAACTTGATTCCTGCAGAACAATCACTTCAACATGAGCCAGCATTGTACGGCAGCAGCCAAAAAAGCTAATACCATCCTTGGTTGTATAAACAAAGGCATAGAATCAAAATCACGTGAAGTCTTAGTACTGCTTTATAAACCTTAGTAAGACCACACCTGGTATACTGCATCCAGTTTTGGTCATCACGTTAAAAAAAGATGTTGAGACTTTGGAAAAAGGGCAAAGAAGAGCAACTAACACAATTAAAGGCCTGGAGACTAAAACATAGGAGGAACGGTTGTAGGATTTGTGTTTAGCTAGTTTAGAGAAAAGAAGGACTAGAGGGGACATGGCAGCAGGTTTCCAGTATTTGAGGGGCTGCCACAAAGAGGAGGGGTCAATTTATTTTCCAAAGCACCAGGGGACAGGACAAGAAACAATGGCTGGAAACTAATCTAGGATAGAAGCAACCTGGAATTACAGAGAAAATTCCTAACACAAGGACAATTAACCAGTGGAACAGCCTGCCTCCAGAAGTTGCGGGTGCTTCATCACTGGAGGGTTTTAAGAAGAGATTGAGGAACCATTTGTTTGAAAGGGTTTCCTGCTTGAGTGAAGGTTTGGACTAGAAGACAGTTCTGGGCTGCATAAACAGAGGGATAGAATCAAGATCACGTGAAGTGTTAGTACCACTTTATAATGCCTTGGTAAGGCCACACTTGGAATATTGCATTCAGTTTTGGTTTCCAGGATGTAAAAAGGATGCTGAGACTCTAGAAAGAGTGCAGAGAAGAGCAACAAAGATGATTAGGGGACTGGAGGCTAAAACATATGAAGAACGGTTGCAGGAACTGGGTATGTCTAGTTTAACAAAAAGAAGGACGAGGGGAGACATGATAGCTGTGTTCCAATATCTCAGGGGTTGCCACAAAGAAGAGGGAGTCGGGCTGTTCTCCAAAGCACCTGAGGGTAGAACAAGAAGCAATGGGTGGAAACTGATCAAAGAAAGAAGCAACTTAGAACTAAGGAGAAATTTCCTGACAGTTAGAACGATTAATAAGTGGAACGACTTGCCTGCAGAAGTTGTAAATGCTCCAACACTGGAAATTTTTAAGAAAATGTTGGATAACCATCTGTCTGAGATGGTGTAGGGTTTCCTGCCTGGGCAGGGGGTTGGACTAGAAGGCCTCCAAGGTCCCTTCCAACTCGTTGTTGTTGTTGTTGTTGTTGTTGTTGTTGTTGTTGTTGTTGTTGTTGTTGTTATTATTATTATTATTATTATTATTATTATTATTATTATTATTATTATTATTATTATAGACCTCCAAGGTCTCTTTCAAGCTCTACTCTGATTGAATTACGGGCAGGGAGTGAGAAAGATCTGGATCCAAAACAAAGCAACTTTTGTGAACCCATCAGGTTTTTGTAAATTGCCTGCCTCATGTTTCTCCCCCACGGCAGCACGTTTTGGTACGAAATGCCTTGGACTTCTTGAAGACCCAGACAGAAGAAGTCCACGTTTACCCACTTGCTTTGATGGCGTACGCCTTTACTCTGGCAGGGAACGAGGAGAAAAGGCAAGAAATGTTGGACTCCCTTCAGAAACTAGCCGTGAAGGAAGGTAAGAAGCAGATGCTTGATGCAAGTTGGGTGTGTGATTTTCAGGCTGTTGTGCGGAATGCTTGATAAGCGATGGACCTTTGTCAACCCTCTTGCACCCTCTGGTGGATGTTTGTGGAGTTTGGCTTCTTCTGATGCTCTGCTGATCATTTATTCAATTTATATAGCCGCCCATTTAGAATAGAATAGAATAGAATTTTTATTGGCCAAGTGTGATTGGACACACAAGGAATTTGTCTTGGTGCATATGCTCTCAGTGTACATAAAAGAAAAGATACGTTCATCTATTCCTTGTGTGTCCAATCACACTTGGCCAATAAAAAAAAATTCTATTCTATTCTATTCTATTCTATTCTATTCTATTCTATTCTATTCTATTCTATTCTATTCTGTTCCTATCATTAAATGTTGTACTTTATGATTCTTGATAAAGGTATCTTTTCTTTTATGTACTGTACACTGAGAGCCTATGCACCAAGACAAATTCCTTGTGTGTCCAATCACACTTGGCCAATAAAAAAAAATTCTATTCTATTCTATTCTATTCTATTCTATTCTATTCTATTCTGTTCTGTTCTGTTCCTATCATTAAATGTTGTACTTTATGATTCTTGATAAAGGTATCTTTTCTTTTATGTACTGTACACTGAGAGCCTATGCACCAAGACAAATTCCTTGTGTGTCCAATCACACTTGGCCAATAAAAAAAAATTCTATTCTATTCTATTCTATTCTATTCTATTCTATTCTATTCTATTCTATTCTGTTCCTATCATTAAATGTTGTACTTTATGATTCTTGATAAAGGTATCTTTTCTTTTATGTAATGTACACTGAGAGCCTATACACCAAGACAAATTCCTTGTGTGTCCAATCACACTTGGCCAATAAAAAAAAATTCTATTCTATTCTATTCTATTCTATTCTATTCTATTCTATTCTATTCTATTCTATTCTATTCTGTTCCTATCATTAAATGTTGTACTTTATGATTCTTGATAAAGGTATCTTTTCTTTTATGTACTGTACACTGAGAGCCTATGCACCAAGACAAATTCCTTGTGTGTCCAATCACACTTAGCCAATAAAAATTCTATTCTATTCTATTCTATTCTATTCTATTCTATTCTGTTCCTATCATTAAATGTTGTACTTTATGATTCTTGATAAAGGTATCTTTTCTTTTATGTACTGTACACTGAGAGCCTATGCACCAAGACAAATTCCTTGTGTGTCCAATCACACTTGGCCAATAAAAAAAAATTCTATTCTATTCTATTCTATTCTATTCTATTCTATTCTATTCTGTTCCTATCATTAAATGTTGTACTTTATGATTCTTGATAAAGGTATCTTTTCTTTTATGTACTGTACACTGAGAGCCTATACACCAAGACAAATTCCTTGTGTGTCCAATCACACTTGGCCAATAAAAAAAAATTCTATTCTATTCTATTCTATTCTATTCTATTCTATTCTATTCTATTCTATTCTATTCTATTCTATTCTATTCTATTCTGTTCCTATCATTAAATGTTGTACTTTATGATTCTTGATAAAGGTATCTTTTCTTTTATGTACTGTACACTGAGAGCCTATGCACCAAGACAAATTCCTTGTGTGTCCAATCACACTTGGCCAATAAAAAAAAATTCTATTCTATTCTATTCTATTCTATTCTATTCTATTCTATTCTATTCTATTCTATTCTATTCTATTCTATTCTATTCTGTTCCTATCATTAAATGTTGTACTTTATGATTCTTGATAAAGGTATCTTTTCTTTTATGTACTGTACACTGAGAGCCTATGCACCAAGACAAATTCCTTGTGTGTCCAATCACACTTGGCCAATAAAAAATTCTATTCTATTCTATTCTATTCTATTCTATTCTATTCTATTCTATTCTATTCTATTCTATTCTGTTCCTATCATTAAATGTTGTACTTTATGATTCTCGATAAAGGTATCTTTTCTTTTATGTACTGTACACTGAGAGCCTATGCACCAAGACAAATTCCTTGTGTGTCCAATCACACTTGGCCAATAAAAAAAAATTCTATTCTATTCTATTCTATTCTATTCTATTCTATTCTATTCTATTCTGTTCCTATCATTAAATGTTGTACTTTATGATTCTTGATAAAGGTATCTTTTCTTTTATGTACTGTACACTGAGAGCCTATGCACCAAGACAAATTCCTTGTGTGTCCAATCACACTTGGCCAATAAAAAATTCTATTCTATTCTATTCTATTCTATTCTATTCTATTCTATTCTATTCTATTCTATTCTATTCTATTCTATTCTATTCTGTTCCTATCATTAAATGTTGTACTTTATGATTCTTGATAAAGGTATCTTTTCTTTTATGTACTGTACACTGAGAGCCTATGCACCAAGACAAATTCCTTGTGTGTCCAATCACACTTGGCCAATAAAAAATTCTATTCTATTCTATTCTATTCTATTCTATTCTATTCTATTCTATTCTATTCTATTCTATTCTATTCTGTTCCTATCATTAAATGTTGTACTTATGATTCTCGATAAAGGTATCTTTTCTTTTATGTACTGTACACTGAGAGCCTATGCACCAAGACAAATTCCTTGTGTGTCCAATCACACTTGGCCAATAAAAAAAAATTCTATTCTATTCTATTCTATTCTATTCTATTCTATTCTATTCTATTCTATTCTATTCTATTCTGTTCCTATCATTAAATGTTGTACTTTATGATTCTTGATAAAGGTATCTTTTCTTTTATGTACTGTACACTGAGAGCCTATGCACCAAGACAAATTCCTTGTGTGTCCAATCACACTTGGCCAATAAAAAATTCTATTCTATTCTATTCTATTCTATTCTATTCTATTCTATTCTATTCTATTCTATTCTATTCTATTCTATTCTATTCATTCTATTCTATTCTATTCTGTTCCTATCATTAAATGTTGTACTTTATGATTCTTGATAAAGGTATCTTTTCTTTTATGTACTGTACACTGAGAGCCTATGCACCAAGACAAATTCCTTGTGTGTCCAATCACACTTGGCCAATAAAAAAATTCTATTCTATTCTATTCTATTCTATTCTATTCTATTCTATTCTATTCTATTCTATTCTATTCTATTCTGTTCCTATCATTAAATGTTGTACTTTATGATTCTTGATAAAGGTATCTTTTCTTTTATGTACTGTACACTGAGAGCCTATGCACCAAGACAAATTCCTTGTGTGTCCAATCACACTTGGCCAATAAAAAAAATTCTATTCTATTCTATTCTATTCTATTCTATTCTATTCTATTCTATTCTATTCTATTCTATTCTATTCTGTTCCTATCATTAAATGTTGTACTTTATGATTCTTGATAAAGGTATCTTTTCTTTTATGTACACTGAGAGCATATGCACCAAGACAAATTCCTTGTGTGTCCAATCACACTTGGCCAATAAAAAAAAAATTCTATTCTATTCTATTCTATTCTATTCTATTCTATTCTATTCTATTCTATTCTATTCTATTTGTACCCTATGGCTATCATTAAGTGTTGTACCTTATGATTCTTGATGAAGGTATCTTTTCTTTTATGTACTGTACACTGAGAGCCTATGCACCAAGACAAATTCCTTGTGTGTCCAATCACACTTGGCCAATAAAAAAAAAATTCTATTCTATTCTATTCTATTCTATTCTGTTCTATTCTATTCTATTCTGTTCCTATCATTAAATGTTGTACTTATGATTCTTGATAAAGGTATCTTTTCTTTTATGTACTGTACATGAGAGCCTATGCACCAAGACAATTGTGTGTCCAATCACACTTGGCCAATAAAAAAATTCTATTCATTCTATTCTATTCTATTCTATTCTATTCTATTCTATTCTATTCTATTCTATTCTATTCTGTTCCTATCATTAAATGTTGTACTTATGATTCTTGATAAAGGTATCTTTTCTTTTATGTACTGTACACTGAGAGCCTATGCACCAAGACAAATTCCTTGTGTCCAATCACACTTGGCCAATAAAAAAAATTCTATTCATTCTATTCTATTCTATTCATTCTATTCATTCTATTCTATTCTATTCTATTCTATTCTATTCTAGTCTATTCTGTTCCTATCATTACATGTTGTACTTTATGATTCTTGATAAAGGTATCTTTTCTTTTATGTACTGTACACTGAGAGCCTATGCACCAAGACAATTCCTTGTGTCCAATCACACTTGGCCAATAAAAAAATTCTATTCTATTCTATTCTATTCTATTCTATTCTATTCTATTCTGTTCCTATCATTAAATGTTGTACTTTATGATTCTTGATAAAGGTATCTTTTCTTTTATGTACTGTACACTGAGAGCCTATGCACCAAGACAATTCCTTGTGTGTCCAATCACACTTGGCCAATAAAAAAATTCTATTCTATTCTATTCTATTCTATTCTATTCTATTCTGTTCCATATTAAATGTTGTACTTTAGATTCTTGATAAAGGTATCTTTTCTTTTATGTACTGACACTGAGAGCCTATGCACCAAGACAATTCCTTGTGTGTCCAATCACACTGCCAATAAAAAAATTTATTCTATTCTATTCTCTATATTCTATTCTATCTATTCTATTCTATTCATTCTATTCATTCTATTCTATTCCTATCATTAAATGTTGTACTTTATGATTCTTGATAAAGGTATCTTTTCTTTTATGTACTGTACACTGAGAGCCTATGCACCAAGATAAATTTTTGTGTGTCCAATCAACTTCAATAAAAAAAATTCATTCTATTCTATTCTATTCTATTCTATTCTATTCTATTCTATCTATTCTATTCTGTTCCTATCATTAAATGTTGTATTTATGATTCTGATAAAGGTATCTTTTCTTTTATGTACTGTACACTGAGAGCATGCACCAAGACAATTCCTTGTGTGTCCAATCACATAATAATAAAAAAATTCTATTCTATTCTATTCTATTCTATTCTATTCTATTCTATTCTATTCATTCTATTCTATTCTATTCTATTCTATTCTGTTCCTATCATTAAATGTTGTACTTTATGATTCTTGATAAGGTATTCTTTTCTGTACACTGAGAGCCTATGCACCAAGACTTGTGTGTCCAATCACACTTGGCCAATAAAAAAAATTCTATTCTATTCTATTCTATTCTATTCTGTTCTATTCTATTCTATTCTATTCTATTCTGTTCCTATCATTAAATGTACTTTATGATTCTTGATAAAGGTATCTTTTCTTTTTTTTTTTTTTTTTTTTTTTATTGAAAGAGTTTTATAAAAAACAAAACATTTTCCTTTTTCCCCTCCTCCCAAAAACAAAACAAAACAAAACACCCCTCCTCCCCACCCCGGCTTCCGGGGTCAATCACAAGGTAAAGTTATACATAAACCAAACATAGAATAAAATTTTCCCTTCCAATCCAAACAACCACATCCAAAGCTTTTCGTCTCCCAACCCCCTCCCCATTACATAAAATAACTTTCTAATTATTCAAAGGCAATCTGATATTTCTTAATCTGATATCTGTTTTGTAAATAATCAATCCATTTTTTCCATTCAATTAAATATCTTTCCTGCGTATTGTCTTTTAAAAACGCTGAGATTTTAGCCATCTCAGCCAAATTAATAACTTTCAATATCCATTCTTCTATTGTAGGTATCTCTTCTTTCTTCCAGTATTGTCCAATCAATAGTCTTGCTGCTGTTATTAAGTTCAAAATCAATTTAGTCTCAATCCCTGTACAATCCGTTATAATTCCCAAAAGGAAAAATTGTGGCAGGAACTTTATCTTCTTCTTCAGTACATTTTGAATAATCCACCAAATTCTTATCCAAAAGACCTTAATTTTCTTGCAAGTCCACCAAATATGAAAATATGTAGCATCATCACAATCACATCTCCAACATTTCGCTTGGATATTAGGATACATACATGATAATTTTTTGGGATCTAAGTGCCATCTATAAAACATCTTATAAAAATTTTCCCTTAAATTCTGTGCTTGTGTAAACTTAACATTTCTAACCCAGATTTTCTCCATGTTTCCAACATTATTGGTTCCTGAATATTCTGTGCCCATTTTATCATACAATCCTTTACCAAATCCTTTTCCGAATCTATCTCAAGCAACACATTATACAATCTCTTTATATGCTCCTGGGTCTGATTTCTAATTTGCTTTATTAAATTTTCCTCCTTTGCATTATACCAATTTTTGATCTTCTTTCCATCTAGCACTTATTTGCCCATATTGAAACCAAGTATAATTCCTCCCTTCTTCATTTAATACCTGTAATGATTTTAATTGCAATCTACCTCCTTCAGCATACAAAAGTTCTTTATATGTAATCATTTCCTGTTTCTGTTCTATATTTATATTCTCTATTGCATGTCTAGGGCTCGCCCATATAGGAATCTTGTAATCTAATTTATAGGAATATTTATTCCAGACCAAAAGAGCACTTCTCAACACATGATTCTTAAAAGCCCTATCCACTTTTTCCATAAAATCAGTACGCATGCCATCCATATAACAAGTCATAACCTTCTATATTCAAAATTCTTTCCTCTGTTAAGTTAAACCAGTCACTTATTACTGAAAGGGTTACTGCTTCATAATACAGTTTAAAGTTAGGCATTCTTAAACCACCTCTTTCCCGTGAATCCTGTATTATTTTCATTTTAACCTCGCCTTTTACCCTGCCATATAAATTTATTAATCCCACTCTGCCAATCTTCCAAATTTTTATCCTTTTAATTATAGGTATCATCTGGAACAGAAACAAAAATCTAGGTAACACATTCATTTTAATAGCCAATCCTTCCCAATAGGGATAACTGCAATTTCTTCCAGCCACTCATATCATTCTGAACTTTTGCCATAGCAAGTCATAATTATTCTTATAAAGTTTCTTGTTCGATGAGCTAATATAGACCCTAAATATTTAACCTTTTTACTACCTCAAATCCTGTCATTTCCTCTAGTTTTTGTTTCTGTTGTATAGACATATTTTTAATTATCACTTTTGTTTTATTCTGATTTATTTTAAATCCTGATACCTTTCCATATTTATCAATTACTTCCAACAAAAAACTACTTGAATTTATAGGATTCATAACGTAACCACTACATCATCTGCAAAAGCTCTAACTTTGTACTCATATTGTCTAATCTTAATTCCTCTATTTTCATTAATTCGTATTTTATCTAATAATGGTTCCAGAGTCAAAACAAACAATAATGGTGATAAGGGACATCCCTGTCTTGTTCCTTCATAATCTTAATAACTTCTGTCAAACTACCATTTACTATAATCTGTGCTGTTTGCTCTCCATAAATCGCTTTAATTATTCTAATAAAACAGTCTCAAATTGCATTTTCTCTATTAATTTAAATAAAAATCCCAATGCAATCGATCAAAGGCTTTCTCTGCATCCAAAAAATAAGTGCCGCTGAAGTATTCTTCTTTTCCAAATATTCCAATATATTAATAATCTGTCTAACATTATTCCTCATCTGCCTCCCTTTTATAAAACCAGATTGATCAGTATGAATTCTTTGTTGTAAAACTAACATTAATCTATTTGCTATTATTTTTACAAAATCTTATAATCATTATTTAAAAGTGAAATCGGCCTATAGTTACCAGGTTTAGAGCAGTCTTGCTCCTCTTTTGTATCAGTGAAATAAAAGATGTTTTCCATGACGGTATTCCACTCTAATTGTATCTGATTAAATAATTCTTTAAGTGGGCCTAATATTTCATCCTGTGTTTTTATAATAAGTTGCTGTAAGACCATCTGTACCAGGGTTTTCCCATTTTAATTGTTTAATTGCCTCCACTATTTCTCCAGTAGCTATCGGCGTTCAGCTCCTCCTCTGTTCTAATGTTAGAATATTCACCTTTCAAATAATCATAAATGTCCCTATCCAATATTTTGTCTTTTGCATATAGTGCAGTATAAAATTCTGAGAATGCCTTTTAATTTTATCCTGTTGGTATATCTCTTTACCTTTATATTCTATTTTTTGTATGACACGTGCTTTCTGTTTCTTCCTTAAATTATATGCCAACCATCTCCCAGGTTTATTTGCATTACAAAAGGTATTATGTTTAGCATATTGTATATTCGTTGCCACCTGGTCTGCCATTAACATATTAAATTGACTCTGTAATATTTTTATAGCCTCCTTAAGTTTATGATCTTGTGGGTTTTGAATTAATAACTGTTGCTTCCTTTGAATTTCTTCTTCCAAATATCGCTGCCTTTGTTTTATTATTCCTTTGCCTGTTGTCCAAGTAAATCAATATCCTCTAATAAACGCTTTGCTCGCTTCCCACACAGTTCCTATAGGTGTCCCTTTGTACATATTAAAATCAAAAATTCTTTAACTGTTTCTTACAATAAGTTACATTATCCTCATATCTAAACAGATTTTCATTCAACCTCCATGTTCTACCACCTTTTTCCCTTGTAATAATTCCATCCATACTGGGCTATGGTCAGTTAAACACCTCGGAAATATCTTCGCTTTCTTCACCCTAGAAAGCAAGTCATTAGAAATTAAAATAAAATCAATGCGTGAAAAAGATTGATGCCTATCAGAAAAAAAAGTAAAATCTCTCTCATCTGGATTCCGTAACCTCCATATATCTCTAAACTCAAAGTCTTCCATCATTTCAAAAAAGGATTTTGGTAATTTTGCATGTATAGGTATCTTCTTGGAGGAGGTTCTCTTATCCTTCTTGTATCAATTACTCCATTCCAGTCTCCTAATAAAATAAACGAACTATAATCCCAGAGGTCAACCTCTCATGTAACATTTTGTAAAACTTTTCTTGTTGCTGATTAGGTGCATAAATACCTATCAACAAAGTCTTTTGCATCTATCACCAGTTCAATAGCAATAAATCTTCCTTGAATATCTGCCTCAATTAGCTTAGCTGGTAAATCCTTCCTGATATATACAACAATTCCATGCTTCTTTTCCAAAGCTGATGCAACAAAATGGTTACCCAATTTTGAATTAATTAAATATTTTTGGTCTGATAATTTTATATGTGTCTCTTGCAAACAAATCACATCATTTTTAAATTGTTTCAAGTAGTGAAATATTTTCCTTCTTTTCTGAGCTGAATTCAAGCCATTAACATTCCATGACAAGATTCTATTTGCCATTACTGGCCTCCTGAAGCTTTGAAGCAGACAACGGAAGCTCCTCCTCCGGTATCTTCCGTCTAGCTCCTCCCACAGCTTCCATAATGGGATCCTGACTTTTACTTTGAGACTGTTGCTCTTCTTTTCGCTTAAGGGCTCCTCTTGTCACCCTTTGCTCTTGTGGTTCCTCTAATACTGGCAGCAATAAAGGCTCTTGGGTCACCACGCCTTCTTGAGTCTCTTGAAGTTTTTCTATCACTTCTATTTCGACTTTCAAAACTGTAGAAAGAAAATCCTTTGCCTTTAAAACAGTGTCAATTCTATATCTCCTTCCTTGATAGAATAGTGTCAGTCCAACTGGCACCTCCCATCTGAATTGAATCTGATGTTTTTTAAGTTCTTGTGTAAAAAAAGCAAATTCCTTCCTGTCTCTTAACATCTTTGAAGGAATCTCTTTCAACACCTTCAACTCCTGTTCTCCAATTTTTAAAGTTGTCTGATATGAAACTTGCAGAATTTGATTTCTCATAGTCCTTTTCACAAAATAAACCACAATGTCCCGAGGAAGCTTTCTCTGTCTTGCAATCCAAGAATTAACTCTATATATTTTATCAATTTGGTAAGCTACCTCTTGGGGTCCGCTTCAATAAATTCAGCCAGTGCTTCTGATATAATTTTTCTTAAATCTTCTCACGCTCTTCTGCATACCACGAATTCTAAGAGCTCCTTCCATAAGTTTATATTGTAATATCACAACCTGATCTTCATTTTGATCCACTTTTTTCTGAACACCTTTCATTTCGTCTTCTAAATGCTTATTTGACTGAGAGATCTGTTGCATTTCCACTTCCAATCCTTCAATTTTTTTACTCAGTCCTTGAACTGCCATAAGAATATCTTCTTATTTTTGCATTAAAATTCTCCATCATCTCTTTTTGCCTATCTTCAGAAAGTTTTAATTGTTCTTTCAATATTTCCTCAAGACTTGGTTCAGATCCCCTTCTTCCAGAAGGCTTTAAAGGTTTAGCTGCCATTCTGTCTTCAAAAGAATCAGGAATTCAAACTTAATAACTCTCCTTCCTCCTTTCAGTATAAAAAAAACTCCGTTTGTAACAATCCACAAGTAACGCTGCTTCATCGTACTAAAAAAATTTTACTTTCACTTTTAGACGCCATTTTAAAAGTCAATTAATCAAAGACAAAGAAAGGTTTCAAGTTTCAAAAAGGGAGTCGGTACTTGCCGTGATTCTGCATCAAAGTTCGAACACTTGTGAAATTCCGTCTGCTTGGAATATCAATCAATTTAATAAGCCTTCTAGAGCAGAAGCGACATTCCTCTCCTTTTCCTGATAAAAACAGGGCGTGCTGAAGTTGGAAGGAGTGGAATTGGTGGTCATAAATCCAGGAAAATTCGCTCTTGAGAGCAAACCCCCTGTCAGACCTGCCACTCTTCCACAATTCTGATAACCTCTTTCACCCAGAGATTATGCTAAGCTCAGTGAACAGTGATTTATTTTCTGTTTCACTGACTTTTACAATCTTCTAACACGGAGTGCTCTGTTAGAGCACCCAACAGGAGGGTGAGCCACTGGTCGATCTTTCTTTTATGTACTGTACACTGAGAGCCTATGCACCAAGACAAATTCTTGTGTCCAATCACATTGGCCAATAAAAAATTCTATTCTATTCTATTCTATTCTATTCTATTCTATTATTCTATTCTATTCTATTCCATTCTGTTCCTATAATAAATGTTGTACTTTATGATTGATAAAGGTATCTTTTCTTTTATGTAGTACAGAGACATGCACAAGACAAAATCTTGTGTGTCCAATCACACTTCAATAAAAAAAATTCTATTCTATTCTATTCTATTCTATTCTACATTCTATTCTATTCATTCTGTTCCTATCATTAAATGTTGGAATTTTTATGATTCTTGATAAAGGTATCTTTTCTTTTATGTACTGTACTGAGAGCCTATGCACCAAGACAATTCCTTGTGTGTCCAATCACATGGCCAATAAAAAAAATTCTATTCTATTCTCCATTCTATTCTATTCTATTCTATTCTATTCTATTCTATTCTATTCTGTTCCTATCATTAAATGTTGTACTTATGATTGATAAAGGCATTTTCTATGTACCACACTGAGAGCCTATGCACCAAGAATTGTGTGTTAATCACATGGAATAAAAAAATTTATTCTATTCTATTCTATTCTATTCTATTCATTCCTATCATTAAATATAGAATAGAATAGAATTTTGGGTGTGATTGACAGGAATTTGTCTGGTGCATATGCACATAAAAAGATACGCTCATCAAGGTACAACATTTACAACACAATTGATGATCAATATATCAATATAAATCATAAGGATTGCCAGCAACAAGTTATAGTCATACAGTCATAAGTGGAAAGAGATTGGTGATGGGAACTATGAAAGATTAATAGTAGTGCAGATTCAGTAAATAGTCTGACAGTGTTGAGGGAATTATTTGTTTAGCAGAGTGATGGCCTTGGGAAAAACTGTTCTTGTGTCTAGTTGTTCTGGTGTGCAGTGCTCTATAGCTGCTTTGAGGGTAGGAGTTGAAACAGTTTATGTCCAGGATGCGAGGATCTGCAAATATTTTCACGGCCCTCTTCTTGATTCGTGCAGTATACAGGTCCTCAATGGAAGGCAAGTTGGTAGCAATTATTTTTCTGCAGTTCTAATTATCCTCTGAAGTCTGTGTTTTTCTTGTTGGGTTGCAGAACCAACCAGACAGTTATAGAGGCAAATGACAGACTCAATAATTCCTCTGTAGAATTGGATCAGCAGCTCCTGGGCAGTTTGAGCTTACTGAGTTGGCAGAAAGAACATTCTTTGTTGTCCTTTTTAATGATGTTTTGATGTTAGCTGTCCATTTGAGATCTTGATATGATAGAACCCAGAAATTTGAAGGTTTCTACTGTTGATACTGTGTTGTCAAGTATTGTGAGAGTGGAAGTATGGAAGGGTTTTTCAAAGTCTACCACCATTTCTACGGTTTTGAGTGTGTTCAGTTCCAGATTGTTTTGGTTGCACCACAAGGCTAGTCGTCACCTTGTCTACATGCGGATTCGTCATTGTCTCAATGAGACCAATCACTGTTGTGTCATCTGCAAACTTCAGTAGCTTAACAGATGGATCTTATGATTATCTTATGATTCTTGATAAAGGATCTTTTCTTTTATGTACTGTACACTGAGAGCCTGCAAAGAAAATTCCTTGTGTGTCCAATCACACTTGGCAATAAAAAATTCTATTCTATTCTATTCTATTCTATTCTTATTCTATTCTATTCTATTCTATTCTACTATTCTGTATCATTAAATGTTGTAATTTTAAGATTCTTGATAAAGGTATCTTTTCTTTTATGTACCACTGAGAGCCTATGCACCAAGACAAATTCCTTGTGTGTCCAATCACACTTGGCCAAAAAATTCTATTCTAGTATTCTATTCTATTCTATTCTATTCTATTCTATTCTATTCTATTCTGTTCCTATCATTAAATGTTGTACTTTATGATTCTTGATAAAGGTATCTGTACTGTACACTGAGCCTATGCACCAAGACAATTCCTTGTGTGTCCAATCACACTTGGCCAATAAAAAAGGTTTCTATTCTATTCTATTCTGTTCTATTCTATTCTATTCTATTCTATTCTGCTATCATTACATGTTGTACATGATTCTTGATAAAGGTATCTTTTCTTTTATGTACTGTACACTGAGAGCCTGCACCAAGACAAATTCCTTGTGTGTCCAATCAACAATAAAAAAAAAAATTCTATTCTATTCTATTCTATTCTATTCATTCTATTCTATTCATTCTATTCCATTCTATTCTATTCTGTTCCTATCATTAAAGTTGTACTTTATGATTCTTGATAAAGGTATCTTTTCTTTTATGTACTGTACACTGAGAGCTGCACCAAGATAAATTCCTTGTGTGAATCACCTTGGCCAATAAAAAAATTTATTCTATTCTATTCATTCATTCTATTCTATTCTATTCTATCTATTCTATTCTATTCTATTCTGTTCCTATCATTAAATGTTGTACTTTATGATTCTTGATAAAGGTTCCTTTTATGTACTGTACACTGAGAGCCTATGCCAAGAAAATTCCTTGTGTGTCCAATCACACTTAAATAAAAAAATTCTATTCTATTCTATTCTATTCTATTCTATTCTATTCTATTCTATTCTATTCTATTCTATTCTATTCTATTCTATTCTATTCTGTTCCATCATTAAATGTTGTACTTTATGATTCTTGATAAAGGTATCTTTTCTTTTATGTACTGTACACTGAGAGCATGCACCAAGACAAATTCCTTGTGTGTCCAATCACACTGGCCAATAAAAAAATTCTATTCTATTCTATTCTATTCTGTTCATCTATTCTATTCTTCTATTCATTCTATTCTATTCTATTCATTCTGTTCCTATCATTAAAGTTGTACTTTATGATTCTTGAGATCTTTCTTTTATGTACTGTACACTGAGAGCCTATGCACCAAGACAAATTCCTTGTGTGTCCAATCACACTGGCCAATAAAAAAATTCTATTCTATTGATTCTATTCTATTCTATTCTATTCTATTCTATTCTATTCTATTCTTTATTCTATTCTGTTCCTATCATTAAATGTTGTACTATGATTCTTGATAAAGGTATCTTTTCTTTTATGTACACACTGAGAGCCTATGCACCAAGACAATTCTTGTGTGTCCAATCACACTGGCCAATAAAAAAAATTTATTCTATTCTATTCATTCTGTTCTATTCTATTCTATTCTATTCATTCTGTTCCTATCATTATGTTGTACTTTATGATTCTTGATAGGCTTTATGTACTGTACACTGAGAGCCTATGCACCAAGACAAATTCTTGTGTGTCCAATCACTGGCCAATAAAAAAAATTCTATTCTATTCTATTCTATTCTATTCATTCTATTCTATTCTATTCTATTCTATTCTATTCTATTCTGTTATCATAAATGTTGTACTTTATGCTTGATAAAGGTATCTTTTCTTTTATGTACTGTACACTGAGAGCCTATGCACCAAGACAATTCTTGTGTGTCCAATCACACTGGCAATAAAAAAAATTCTATTCTATTCTATTCTATTCTATTCTATTCTATTCTATTCTATTCTATTCTATTCTATTCTATTCTATTCTATTCTGTTCCTATCATTAAGTTGTACTTATGATTCTTGATAAAGGTATCTTTTCTTTTATGTACTGTACACTGAGAGCCTATGCACAAGACAATTCCTTGTGTGTCCAATCACATCCAATAAAAAAAATTTATTCTATTCTATTCTAATTCTGTTCTATTCTATTCTATTCTATTCTATTCTGTTCCTATCATTAAATGTTGTACATGATTCTTGATAAATATCTTTTCTTTTATGTACTGTACACTGAGAGCCTATGCACCAAGACAATTCCTTGTGTGTCCAATCAAACTTGGCCAATAAAAAATTCTATTCTATCTATTCTACTATTCTATTCTATTCTACCCTATTCTATTCTATTCTATTCTATTCTGTTCTATCATTAAATGTTGTACTATGATTCTTGATAAAGGTATTTTTCTTTTATGTACTGTACACTGAGAGCCTATGCACAGATTTTGTGTGTCCAATCACACTTGGCCAATAAAAAAAATTCTATTCTATTCTATTCTATTCTATTCTATTCTATTCATTCTATTCTATTCTATTCTATTCTATTCTATTCTATTCTATTCTGTTCCTATCATTAAATTGTAATTTATGATTCTTGATAAAGGTATCTTTTCTTTTATGTACTGTACACTGAGAGCCCATGCACCAAGATAAATTCCTTGTGTGTCCAATCACACTGGCCAATAAAAAAACTATTCTATTCTATTCTATTCTGTTCTATTCTATTCTATTCTATTCATTCTGTTCATCATTAAATGTTGTACTTTAGATTCTTGATAAAGGTATCTCTTTTATGTACTGTACACTGAGAGCCTATGCACCAAGACAATTCCTTGTGTGTCCAATCACACTTGGCCAATAAAAAAAATTCTATTCTATTCTATTCTATTCTATTCTATTCTATTCATTCTATTCTATTCTATTCCTATTCTATTCTGCTATCATTAAATGTTGTACTTTATGATTCTTGATAAAGGTATCTTTTCTTTTATGTACTGTACACTGAGAGCCTATGCACCAAGACAATTCCTGTGTGTCCAATCACACTTGGCCAATAAAAAAAATTCTATTCTATTCTATTCATTCTATTCTATTCTATCTATTCTATTCTATTCTATTCTGTTCCTATCATTAAATGTTGTACTATGATTCTTGATAGGTATCTTTTCTTTTATGTACTGTACACTGAGAGCCTATGCACCAAGACAATTCCTTGTGTGTCCAATCACAGTTGGCCAATAAAAAAAATTCTATTCTATTCTATTCTATTCTATTCTATTCTATTCTATTCATTCTATTCTATCTATTCTTCTATTCTGTTCTATCATTAAATTGTACTTATGATTCTTGATAAAGGTATCTTTTCTTTTATGTACTGTACACTGAGAGCCTATGCACCAAGACAATGTGTGTCCAATCACACTTGGCCAATAAAAAAATTCTATTCTATTCTATTCTATTCTATTCTATTCTATTCTATTCTGCCTATCATTAAATGTTGTACTTTATGATTCTTGATAGGTATCTTTTCTTTTATGTACTGTACACTGAGAGCCTATACACCAAGACAATTCCTTGTGTGTCCAATCACACTGGCCAATAAAAAAATTTATTCTATTCTATTCATTCTATTCTATTCTATTTTATTCTATTCTATTCTATTCTATCTGCTATCATTAAATGTTGTACTTATGATTCTTGATAAAGGTATCTTTTCTTTTATGTACTGTACACTGAGAGCCTCCCAAGACAATTCCTTGTGTGTCCAATCATACTTAATAAAAAAATTTATTCTATTCTATTCTATTCTATTCTATTCTATTCTATTCTATTCTGTTCCTATCATTAAATGTTGTACTTTATGATTCTGATAAAGGTATCTTCTTTTATGTACTGTACACTGAGAGCATGCACCAAGACAATTTTGTGTCCAATCATTCAATAAAAAAATTCTATTCTATTCTATTCTATTCTATTCTATTCTATCTATTCTATTCTATTCTATTCTGTTCCTATCATTAAATGTTGTACTTATGATTCTTGATAAAGTATTGTACACTGAGAGCCTATGCACCAAGACAATTCTTGTGTGTCCAACCACCTTTGGCCAATAAAAAAAAATTCTATTCTATTCTATTCTATTCTATTCTATTCTATTCTATTCTATTCTATTCTATTCTATTCTATTCTGTTCCTATCATTAAATGTTGTACTTTATGATTCTTGATAAAGGTATCTTTTCTTTTATGTACTGTACACTGAGAGCCTATGCACCAAGACAAATTCCTTGTGTGTCCAATCACACTTGGCCAATAAAAAAAAATTCTATTCTATTCTATTCTATTCTATTCTATTCTATTCTATTCTATTCTATTCTATTCTATTCTATTCTATTCCTATCATTAAATGTTGTACTTTATGATTCTTGATAAAGGTATCTTTTCTTTTATGTACTGTACACTGAGAGCCTATGCACCAAGACAAATTCCTTGTGTGTCCAATCACACTTGGCCAATAAAAAATTCTATTCTATTCTATTCTATTCTATTCTATTCTATTCTATTCTATTCTATTCTATTCTATTCTATTCTGTTCCTATCATTAAATGTTGTACTTTATGATTCTTGATAAAGGTATCTTTTCTTTTATGTACTGTACACTGAGAGCCTATGCACCAAGACAAATTCCTTGTGTGTCCAATCACACTTGGCCAATAAAAAAAAATTCTATTCTATTCTATTCTATTCTATTCTATTCTATTCTATTCTATTCTGTTCCTATCATTAAATGTTGTACTTTATGATTCTTGATAAAGGTATCTTTTCTTTTATGTACTGTACACTGAGAGCCTATGCACCAAGACAAATTCCTTGTGTGTCCAATCACACTTGGCCAATAAAAAAAAATTCTATTCTATTCTATTCTATTCTATTCTATTCTATTCTATTCTATTCTATTCTATTCTATTCTATTCTATTCTGTTCCTATCATTAAATGTTGTACTTTATGATTCTTGATAAAGGTATCTTTTCTTTTATGTACTGTACACTGAGAGCCTATGCACCAAGACAAATTCCTTGTGTGTCCAATCACACTTGGCCAATAAAAAAAAATTCTATTCTATTCTATTCTATTCTATTCTATTCTATTCTGTTCCTATCATTAAATGTTGTACTTTATGATTCTTGATAAAGGTATCTTTTCTTTTATGTACTGTACACTGAGAGCCTATGCACCAAGACAAATTCCTTGTGTGTCCAATCACACTTGGCCAATAAAAAAAAATTCTATTCTATTCTATTCTATTCTATTCTATTCTATTCTGTTCTATTCTATTCTATTCTATTCTATTCTGTTCCTATCATTAAATGTTGTACTTTATGATTCTTGATAAAGGTATCTTTTCTTTTATGTACTGTACACTGAGAGCCTATGCACCAAGACAAATTCCTTGTGTGTCCAATCACACTTGGCCAATAAAAAAAAATTCTATTCTATTCTATTCTATTCTATTCTATTCTATTCTATTCTATTCTATTCTATTCTATTCTATTCTGTTCCTATCATTAAATGTTGTACTTTATGATTCTTGATAAAGGTATCTTTTCTTTTATGTACTGTACACTGAGAGCCTATGCACCAAGACAAATTCCTTGTGTGTCCAATCACACTTGGCCAATAAAAAAAAATTCTATTCTATTCTATTCTATTCTATTCTATTCTATTCTATTCTATTCTATTCTATTCTGTTCTGTTCCTATCATTAAATGTTGTACTTTATGATTCTTGATAAAGGTATCTTTTCTTTTATGTACTGTACACTGAGAGCCTATGCACCAAGACAAATTCCTTGTGTGTCCAATCACACTTGGCCAATAAAAAAAAATTCTATTCTATTCTATTCTATTCTATTCTATTCTATTCTATTCTGTTCTATTCTATTCTATTCTATTCTGTTCCTATCATTAAATGTTGTACTTTATGATTCTTGATAAAGGTATCTTTTCTTTTATGTACTGTACACTGAGAGCCTATGCACCAAGACAAATTCCTTGTGTGTCCAATCACACTTGGCCAATAAAAAATTCTATTCTATTCTATTCTATTCTATTCTATTCTATTCTATTCTATTCTATTCTATTCTATTCTATTCTATTCTGTTCCTATCATTAAATGTTGTACTTTATGATTCTTGATAAAGGTATCTTTTCTTTTATGTACTGTACACTGAGAGCCTATGCACCAAGACAAATTCCTTGTGTGTCCAATCACACTTGGCCAATAAAAAAAAATTCTATTCTATTCTATTCTATTCTATTCTATTCTATTCTATTCTATTCTATTCTATTCTATTCTATTCTATTCTGTTCTGTTCCTATCATTAAATGTTGTACTTTATGATTCTTGATAAAGGTATCTTTTCTTTTATGTACTGTACACTGAGAGCCTATGCACCAAGACAAATTCCTTGTGTGTCCAATCACACTTGGCCAATAAAAAATTCTATTCTATTCTATTCTATTCTATTCTATTCTATTCTATTCTATTCTATTCTATTCTATTCTATTCTATTCTATTCTATTCTATTCTGTTCCTATCATTAAGTGTTGTACTTTATGATTCTTGATAAAGGTATCTTTTCTTTTATGTACTGTACACTGAGAGCCTATGCACCAAGACAAATTCCTTGTGTGTCCAATCACACTTGACCAATAAAAAATTCTATTCTATTCCATTAACAACAGTCTCACTCAGCAACAATTATGGTCATAAGCCGAGGACTATTGGGAAGAGGTTAAAAAAGAATGAACTCATGGAATTTACACATGAAAATACGTAACATGCACTCTCTGCATGTAATTTTTCGGGTGGTTGTTATTTATTCATAACCATTTTAATCTGCTTTTCAACTAAAAGTATTCTCACATTCCTGGCATTACAACAAGACCCTCTGATCCTCCATTAAGAGATTCCAGATTTAGGGAAAGGAGCGGATAATGCAGAGAGAGTAAGAATGGAAACCATGCAAGAATCATTACTCAAGTAAAAGGGATTGAAATATTTTTTCAGTCCAGAGCAATGAGACAACATTTGGAAGCAGTTTGGACAGACACTGCCCTGATTCACCGGATGTAAGAAGAGGAGAAGCACAATTAGACTTGAAAGATTATGAGTGTCCTCGATCGACGCTCTACGTTTTCTTGCAGAGGTTTCATTATCAAATTAGTGGCACCATCAGATTATGTAATTGGAGCCAACCTCAATGTAGTACTTTTAGCTTTCCTGTGGAGTTGATTTCCTGGTTTTGATGTACATGCTGGGCTAACAAATACTAAAATATTTGGAGGGCTGGGCAATTAATGGTGTGCCAAGCTTCAGCGATGGTACTTAAGGGTTGTGGAGTAACCCAAAAGAAGAAGCAATGGTTGGAAACTAACCACAGAGGGAAGCAACCTAGAACTAAGGGGACATTTCCTGACAGTGAGAACAATAAACCAGTGGAATGGCTGGTGCTCCATCACATTTTTAAGGCTTTTAAGAAGAGATTGGATAGCCATTTATTTAAAATGGTATAGGAGTTCCTGCTTGAGCAAGGGATTAGATTAGAAGACCTCCAAGGTCCCTTCACTCTGTTATTCTGATATTCTGCTAAGTGCAATAAAACGTCCTTGAGAAGCCAAAGATTCTTGGCCAATGTTGGAGGTCTCTTGTCGTGTCCCATTCCCCCTCCGACGGCCGGGTCTGGGAAGTCTGTACCAAGCGTGGCCACGAAGCCTCTGCAGCTTTGCCAAATTCCCGTCAGAGTTCTCAGGGCAGGCAGGAATCCAAGGTGTGACTTCAGCAAACCAGATGAGACTTTGCTTGACTGAAGGAATGTCAAAAAGCAGATCCTTTATATAGGCCATGGAGTGTGGCTCCATGACTCAGCACTTATCCAGGCCTGCCCCTCCCTTCCTTTTGCTGATGTCGCCTCTCCATTCTCCGGAACCGGGGATCCGTCCACTGTGGCTTTCCGTCCTCCTGATCTGCTGCTGGCAATTCTAGCACGTGGCTGGCTTCGTGCTCACACACTGTAGAAGGGAGGTTTGTTTGCTCATTCCTGACATTCTGTCCGGGCATGGTGCCAGGGCTGGGGGCTGGAGGCATGCCAGGCCGTTCCTCTTCATTATCAGACTCTGACTCAGATAGCAGGAGATGGGAGGGGCCCGGCTGAGGAGAGGAGGGCGGGCGAGGCACAAAACCTCTGGTGCAGCCTGAATGGGGCCACCCAATGCTAAAACCTTTCATTCTCTTTCTGAAGATGATGGCTCCATTCACTGGGAGAGACCTAAGAAGCAAAAGAAGACACTCGATCTTCCATACTACCACCCCCGGGCACCCTCTGCCGAGGTAGAGATGACAGCCTACGTTCTCCTTGCTTTAACGGCCAAAGAACCGTCCCCGTCTCAGGAAGAATTAACAACAGCAACTGCCATTGTCAAATGGTTGACCAACCAACAGAATCCCAACGGAGGATTCTCTTCCACGCAGGTACGTTGTCTCCCCACAGATTCTCAGAGGATACTGGCAGATGCTCTAATTCTCCTTGCACCAACTTGGTGGACCTGATGTTTTCCCTGTTGTGTCCTTCAGTGGTGCTGAGTCTTACTTCCCAGGATTCCAGCTGTGGTGTGTCATCCAAGAAAGATGTCCTAGCTTTACGTTCTTTTATAGGATACAGTGGTGGCTCTCCAGGCCCTCTGCCAGTACAGGACAATTACTTATTCCAAGGATGGAGTTGACGCTGGAGTGACCTTGAGTTCTGGAGATGTTGCCCTGAGAAAATTCCATGTAGACAGCACCAACTCTCTGCTGCTCCAGTGCCAAGATCTGCCCTCAGTGCCAGGGGACTACACGACTGAGGTGACCGGTTGCATCTTTATGCAGGTGAGTCTCCTGAGCCGGTTGCTGAAGAAGAAAATTGCTTTCCATCACCTGTAAAGATTGCTTGGACAGATTGAAATGCTATACAGTTGGTCTTCGACTTACAAGCATTCATTTAGTGACCATTTGAAGTTACGACGACACTGAAAAATGTACTTACGGCCGTTTTTCACCCTTGCGATCATTGCAGCATCTCTGTGGTCACGTGATCAGAATTTGGCTGCTTGGCAACGGGCTCATATTTATGTCGGTCGCGGTGTCCCAGGGGTCACATGATCACTTTTTGCGACCTTCTGACAAGCAATGGGGAAGCCAGATTCACTTACTGACCATGTTGCTAACTTAACAACTGAGAGTGATTCACTTAATAACTGTGACCAAGAAAGGTCGTGAAATGGGGCAAAATTCACTTAACAGCTGTCTTGCTTAACTACAGAAATTTTGGCTCAGTTGTGGTTGTAAGTCAAGGACTACCTGTATAAATAATCTGAATAAGGCATCAATACAGAAGATGTTGGACTGAAAGGAGATATAGCAATAGCACTTAGACTTATGGACCGCTTCACAGCCCTCTCTAAGTGGTTTATAGCAGGGGTCTCCAACCTTGGCAACTTTAAGACTTGTGGACTTCAACTCCCAGAATCCCTCAGCCAGCTTTGCTGGCTGAGGGATTCTGGGAGTTGAAGTCCACAAGTCTTAAAGTTGCCAAGGTTGGAGACTCCTGGTTTATAGAGCCAGCCTCTTGCCCCCAGCAATCTGGGTCCTCATTTTACCAACCTTGGAAGGATGGAAGGCTGAGTCAACCTTGAGCCAATGAGAATCGAACTGCTGGCAGTCGGCAGAGTTAGCCTGCCAATACTGCATTCTAACCACTGTGCCATCATGGCCTCTGATATGAATGTTCTTCGATAGCCTTCAGGTTCCCCACAAATCCTACCTGGAGATTGGAGCTTGAAGCCCTTCGGTGGGACATCTCCAAGTCCTCTCTTTTCACCCTTGTGAGCACCACACTTGCGGTCACAAGCTGTATCACCTGATGCCCTTGAGAGTAAAGAACATCCATTTCTGGGCGACTCAATTTAGAGGCTTGACTTCAGACAAATTCCAGTGGTGCTTGCTCTAGGTTGAATAGTTCCTGGACTTTGTTCCTTGCCTCTGTGAAGTGATGGGTTCTCCCCAGGGGTGGAATTTAATTTTTTTACTACCAGTTCTGGGGATGTAGCTTGGTGGGCGTGGTGTGGCTTGGGGGCGTGACTTGGTGGGCGTGGCAGGGGAAGGATACTGCAAAATCTCCATTCCCACCCCATTCCAGGGGAAGGATGCTGCAAAATCTCCATTCCCACCCCATTCCAGGGGAAGGATACTGCAAAATCTCCATTCCCACCCCATTCCAGGGGAAGGATACTGCAAAATCTCCATTCCCAGGGGAAAGATACTGCAAAATCCCCATTTCCTCCCCACTCCTTGGGGAAGGATATTGCAAAATCCTCATTCCCTCCCTATTCCTTGGGGAAGGATACTGCAAAATCCCCATTCCCTCCCCACTCCTTGGGGAAGGATATTGCAAAACCCTCATTCCCTCCCCACTCCTTGGGGAAGGATATTGCAAAATCCTCATTCCCTCCCCACTCCTGGGGGAAGGATATTGCAAAATCCCCATTCCCTCCCCACTCCTTGGGGAAGGATACTGCAAAATCCCCATTCCCTCCCCACTCCTTGGGGAAGGATATTGCAAAATCCTCATTCCCTCCCCACTCCTGGGGGAAGGATACTGCAAAATCCCCATTCCCTCCCCACTCCTTGGGGAAGGATACTGCAAAACCCTCATTCCCTCCCCACTCCTGGGGGAAGGATATTGCAAAACCCTCATTCCCTTCCCACTCCTGGGGGAAGGATATTGCAAAATCCCCATTCCCTCTCCACTCCTTGGGGAAGGATACTGCAAAATCCCCATTCCCTCTCCACTCCTTGGGGAAGGATATTGCAAAATCCTCATTCCCTCCCCACTCCTAGGGGAAGGATATTGCAAGATCTCTATTCCCACCCCACTCTGGGGCCAGCCAGAAGTGGTATTTGCTGGTTCTCCCAACAACTCAAAATTTTTGCTACCGGTTCTCCAGAACCTGTCAGAACCTACTGAATTTCACCCCTGGTTCTCCCCCTCTACGGGTCCTTCTGCATTCACGTCTTATCCATGCATCTTACTCCCAGCAGCTGTTTGGAGATAAGGCACGAGTGTGCTGCTTCCTTTTCAGACCAGCTTGAGGTACAACATCCAGCCACCCCAGGAGGAGGCACCATTCAAGTTGCAGGTGCAGACAGTTCCCCAAAACTGCAATGGAGCTAAAACCCACCACACCTTTGACATTGCTATCAACGTCAGGTAATGGGTCAACGCTGAGTATGTGGGTATCTGCATGGGGGAAAGAGAACCTCTTCTTGCTATCTAGCCAGTACTTCTCCTTCAAGGATGGGCAACTTCTAAGGGTTCAAGGGCCACCATTTGGCTCCTCCGCCTTCTGAAAAGCCAATGTTCTGCACTCCAGAAGTTCCATTCAATGGCACCATGGGATGGACGGACACACCCAAGCCTTTATGAACCCGCAGGATTTTGCCCTTAAGTTGTGCACTTTTGCTTTTAAAAAAAAATGTGACATGGCATCTTTCTTTTCCTGATTTCCCAGTTACACTGGCGAACGCGTGGTTTCCAACATGGCAATTGTCCAGATTAAGATGCTATCAGGATACATCCCGGTGAAATCAACAGTAAAGTTGGTAATGACCTTTTTCATTCCTCCAAAGAATTTTTGTTCTTGGCAACAAAACTGGGCATTAAGAGGTTTAGAATTACCCTTTAATATTCAACAGAATAGAATAGAATAGAATAGAATAGAACAGAACAGAACAGAACAGAACAGAACAGAACAGAATAGAATGTTTTATTGGCCAAGTGTGATTGGACACACAAGGAATTTATCTTGGTGCATATGCTCTCAGCGTACATTTTATTTATTTATTTTATTTTTATTTATTTATTTGTCAATCATATATAAGATAACAGATAAGATAAGATAAAATAATTTGGATACATGAAAAGAGTAAGTAAAAAGGAATATTAGGACAGGGACGGTAGGCACGCAGGTGCTCTTATGCACGCCCCTTACAGACCTCTTAGGAATGGGGTGAGGTCAACAGTAAGCTTAAGCTTAAAGGTTTGGGGGTTTGGGGAAGAAACTGCAGAGTCAGGTAGCGCATTCCAGGCATTGACCAGTGTGTTACTGAAGTCATATTTTCTGCAATCAAGTTTGGAGCGGTTTATCTTGAGTTTGTTTCTATTATTTGCTCGTGTATTATTGTGGTTGAAGCTGAAGTAGTCATTGACAGGTAGGACATTGTGGTAGATAATTTTATGTACTATGGTTAGGTCAGACTGAAGTCAGTGTAGTTCTAAGTTGTCCAAGCCCAAAATTTGGAGTCTGGTGGCATAAGGTATTTTGTTGCGAGCACTCTTCTTGTGAAATATCTCTGGACTCTCTCAATTGTATTTATGTCCGATATGCAGTGCGGGTTTTATTTTTATTTTTTTATTTTGTCACAACAGTATATATAAGCATAAGCATGAAAATAACTATATAATATACAAGCATATATATAAGCGTAAGTATGTAATAACTATATTAATTGGATATAATGAAAGGAAACAATAGGACAGGAACGGTAGGCACGTTTGTGCTCTTATGCACGCCCCTTACAGACCTCTTAGGAATGGGGTGAGGTCAATGGTAGATAGTTTTTGGTTGAAGCTTTGGGGATTTTGAGAAGAGACCACAGAGTCAGGTAGTGTGTTCCAAGCATTAACAACTCTGTTACAGAAGTCACATTTTCTGCAATCAACATTGAAATGGTTAACATTAAGTTTAAATCTGTTGTTTGCTCTGGTATTGTTGTGATTGAAGCTGAAGTAGTCTTCAACAGGAAGGACATTGCAATAGATGATTCTATGAGTTAAACACAGGTCCTGTTGAAGGGTTCCAGACAGATGAGCTATATTCAAGAATTGATCTAGCAAAATTGGTCTAGAAAAGATACGTTCATCAAGAATTCTAAGGCACAACACTTAATAATAGTCATAGGGTACAAATAAGCAATCAGGAAACAATATCAATATAAATCGTAAAGATACAAGTCATACAGTCATAAGTGGAAGGAGATGGGTGATGGGAACGATGAGAAGATTAATAGTAGGGCAGATATAGTAAATAGTTTGACTGTTGAGGAAATTATTTGTTTAGGAGAGTGATGGCCTTCGGGGAAAAAACTGTTCTTGTATCTAGTTGTTCTGTAGTTGCCATTGCTATATCTTGAAGCATCAAATCAGCCCGTGGGATTCACGAACCCAGACTGACCACAAAAAATTTTGATCCAACTTGCACAGATGGAGCAGGAAGACTACCTGGCCTCGTTCAGCATGGCCCACCGCAATGTATCTATCGTCTCTGGAGTGTCAGTAAAAATGTAGAACTTAATGAAGTTCAAGACTTCGATCCTGGCGGGGGGGGTGCAGAATTAGCCTACAATACTGCATTCCAATCACTGTGTCACCAACGGTTCTTACATTCTCCATTTTGAGAAAAAGCCCCCTTCCCCTTCCACATGGTGTGGTTTGGTAGTCCTCCATGAGGTTTCCCCTTCCTTTTCTTCATTCCAAGCCAAAGGGTTTGAATTATTTATTTATTTATGTATTTTATTTATTTATTTTGTCAAACACAACAGTATATATATACGTCTAAGCATGAAATAACCATACGAATTGGATACAGTCAAAGGGAACATTAGGACAGGAACGGTAGGCACGTTTCTGCTCTTATGCACGCCCCTTACAGACCTCTTAGGAATGGGGTGAGGTCAATAGTAGATAGTTTTTGGTTAAAGCTTTGGGGATTTTGGGAAGAGACCACAGAGTCTGGTAGTGCATTCCAGGCATTAACAACTCTGTTACTGAAGTCATGTTTTCTATAATCAAGATTGGAGCAGTTCTGTTCTGTCCTCCTTCACCTCCGTCAGAGTGATGGCTTAATTAGCCGGCAATATCAGCTCTGGCAGCAGAATAGCGAGCGTCTGCCAAGTGTTATCTCCCTCGACGCTGATGAGTCACCCAGGAACAAACTTCAGCTCTTAGTTAATCAGTTAATTTGCCTGCTACAAAGAGGCACAGCAGCTCTGGCTGCCTTTATATTCTCTGGGGTGTGGCTCCATGACTCAGCACTTCCTAGGCCTGCCCCACCCCTGCTTCTGTTGTTCCCTCCTCTCCTGCCTACGAAACCTAGGGTCCAACCAAGCCTGATTGCCATCAGCTGGGTCTGAAGGCGTGGTCTGGGGAGGGGGAAAGAGTCAGGGGACAGAGGCTTCATTATCTCTTCCACCTGGCCTGCCTCTGGCTCCTGAAGCTGAGCCAGGGAAGCCGGTGTTCCCGAGGTAAGTCGTGATGACCCTTCCCCCTCACTTTCCAAGTCACTTTCTGGCAGGAGGCCCGGCTCGGGGGGCGCAGACGCAACAAGTTCACTTTAAGTTTAAATCTATTGTGTGCTTGTGTATTGTTGCGATTGAAGCTGAAGTAGTCTTCGATAGGAAGGACATTGTAGCAAATGTATTATGACAACAGCTTTTCCCTTTCTTCACCAGCTCAAGCTGAGACATCATTTCGTCAAGCGGACTGAAATTACAACCACCCAGGTCCTCCTGTATTTGGAAGAGGTGAGTGGGGGGGGGGCTGGTGAACGAGAGCTGCCGTGGGGGAACCCTTCCTCCCTGCAAGAAGATAGGGCTTCAGTGACAAAATTAGCTTTGGTTGCCACAATATAAAAAAGATGACTAGACTCTTGAGAGAAGAGCAGCAAAGATGATTAGGGGACTGGAGGCTAAAACATATGAAGAACGGTTGCAGGAACTCGGTATTTATTTTTATTTATTTATTTTGTCACACAGTATATATAAGCGTAAGCATGAAATAACTATACAATATATAAGCATATATATAAGTATGAGTATGTAATAACTATATTAATTGGATATAACGAAAGGAAACAATAGGACAGGAACGGTAGGCACGCTTGTGCTCTTATGCACACCCCTTACAGACCTCTTAGTCTATGTCTAGTTTAATGAAAAGAAGGACTAGGGGAGACATGATAGCCAGTCTTTCAATATCTCAGGGTGTTGTGTCTCCGTCCTCACTTTGGAGTAACGAGCTGGCCTACAGCCTGTGGTTACACGGCTCCTGTCAGTCCTGGCTGAGAAACCGCAGCTGCCTGTCAAAAAGTTCAAACAGATTAAGACTTCAGCTCACTTCGACACGGTTCAGCTAATTTGCTTCCCATAGAAGTGAGAGCAGTCCCAAAGCTCCTTATATGTCCTGTGGGGTGGGGCTCCTGCCCCACCCATCCCTTTGATGATGCCGCCTCTCTAATCTTCTGAAGCGCGGGTCGGTTCAGGCTTGATTAGTATGGTTATCAGCTGCGTCTGTAGGCGTAGCCTGAGGAAGGGAGGAATCAGGGGATGTCGGCCTCATTACGTCCTCCGACTGGCCTGGTTCTGGCTCCTGGAGCCGGGCCAAAGGAATCGGTGCTCCTGAGGTAAGCCTTACCAGCCCTTCCCCCTCACTCTCGGAGTCACTTTCGGGCATGGGGCCAGGTTCGGGGGCTGGAGCCACAACACAGGGATTGCCACAAAGAAGAGGGAGTTAAGCTATTCTCCAAAGCACCTGAGGGCAGGACAAGAAGCAATGGGTGGAAACTAATCAAGGAGAGAAGCAACTTAGAACTAAGGAGAAATTTCCTGACAGAGCAATTAATCAGTGGAACAATTTGCCTCCAGAAGTTGCGGGTGTTCCATTACTGGTGGTTTTTAAGAAGAGATTGGACAACAATTTGTCTGAAACGGTATAGGATCTCCTCCTTGAGCAGTTGATAAAGTAAGAGAAACCCTTCTCTAGGACTTCACTTTCAGCCTAAGAGGTGTGTGTCCTCTCTGAGGAACATCCCCAGGAGTGAGCTGAAGCTGGTTTCTTTCTCCAGGAATGTCCCTAGACAGTATCCTGTAGTGGGGCGCTCAATTTTTCTCTAGTTGGGAGGGAGTCAGCTAATCAGAGCTCCTCTACGGTCATGGCCAAAATATGTCCTTGGTCTTGCGAGATCAGGTGACCAGGGAACTTGGAAATAGCCCTGGAAGTAGAAGGTCCCCATTAATTCTCTATGCATGCTGGCACGCTTCAGAGAAGACATTTCTCTAACCTGGCCACCTCTTGAACAATCCCATAATCTCTCTTGGTCTGCAGGTCAGTCATCTAAGCCAGAGTTACTCCTTCACAGTGGAGCAGGAGACTCCTGTCCAGGGCCTGAAGCCTGCCTCGGTGAAAGTCTACGATTATTATGAAACCGGTGAGAACGGGATCCCAGTGGGGAGAGAGGCCTGATTAGTGTAGTTAATTTTGGTGGCTCAACGGACTAAGTCTGTCTGTTATTAACACAGCTGCTTGCAATTAGTGCAAGTTCAAGTCCCACCAGGCCCAAGGTTGACTCAGCCTTCCATCCTTTATAAGGTAGGTAAAATGAGGACCCAGATTGTTGGGGGCAATTAAGTTGACTTTGTATATAATATACAAATGGATGAAGACTATTCCTTAACACATTGTAAGCCGCCCTGAGTCTTCGGAGAAGGGCGGGATATAAATTCAAATAAATAAAAAAAAATTCTATTGTTTTTCAAAATCCATCTCCATCTTCCAAGTTTATCCCAAACTTCCGTTCCAAGGTCCCTTCCAACTCTGTTAATCTACTCCAGTGGTAGTCAATCTAGTGCCTACTAGTGGGTGTTCCAGCGTTAATGGTGGGCGGTAGGGGTTTTGTCCGATACTGAAGCGTTTTCCTTTTTTTTAATCTAATTGACTTTTTTTAAAAAAATCATAGCGTTATTTAAAAACATTTTCATTAGGTTTTCATAAAATTCCCCATGACAATTTAAATTTCTGAAAATATACTATTTGTATCGCCCACGCATAAATTTAGTTCACGTTAGGTAAGTGAAACTAAATGACGCTATAGTGCGACTGCAAACAAAAGAGCCTCGTCCCAGAATAGCTCGCGCATCTCCCCCCACACCACCCAGCTGTAACAGACAAGCAGAGCTGGTATCCAGCACCCCCCCACAAACCCAATCCACGATGCGCGAGAGGCATGCCCAGCGCATCATTATGGAACCGGTGGCCGGTTAGAAAATTTTACTACTAACAGAGATACAAAAGTGGGCGGTAGGTATAAAAAGGTTGACTACCCCTGGTCTAATCTAATCTAAAAATTTACCTCAAACCTCAAAGGTGTTTTCAAAGTGATAAGGGTTCTGACACCAGTTCATGAAAACAATCTAATGCAGCATGAGGACTAACGACCCTGGTGTCCTTTGACCAAATTAAGGAAGGAGCTCTGACAGTTCTTCCTCTTTTGTTTGTGTTTTCAGACGATTTTGCCATCTCGGAGTACATCGCCCCCTGCAGCACAGGTGGAGTATAAACAGCCATTGATTATTGCCCAAATTCCCAATTTTAGGCGTTTCTTTTCTTCTCCTCCTCAGTGATCATCACAGGGTTGTTTTAGTTCAACAAGAACTTCTAAATGATTCAATTTCATCCTGTTTTTGCAAAGCTAAAAACAAACTCTTCAAAAAGGGGAGTTAGAGCACTATGGAGCCCTTTTTAAAAAGTGAATTTTGTTATAATGGCATGGAACCACACTTTGCAATCCGTATTATGGGTGAAATCTGGCTGAAGCCCATTTGGGATCCTGCACTACAGAAATCAGCCTTTCTTGTGGCTGGGATAACCTCACAGAATAGTCTGGGTTTCTATGAAAATGCTATATTGACACCAGTGGTGAAATCCAATTTTTTTTACTACCGGTTCAGTGGACGTGGCTTGGTGGGGATGGCAGGGGAAGGATACTGCAAAATCCCCATTCCCTCCCCACTCCTGAGAGAAGGATATTGCAAAATCTCCATTCCCTCCCCATTCCTGGGGCCAGCCAGAGGTGGTATTTGCCGGTTCTCCGAACTACTCAAAATTTCCGCTGCCAGTTCTCCAGAACCTGTCAGAACCTGTTGGATTTCACCACTGATTGACACCTTCCCCAAAATGCCTTGGTAAGACAATGCTTTCATCTAGTTTTGCATCCAGTTTTGGTTGCCACTACGTAAAAAAGATGTTGAGACTCTAGAAAGAGTGCAGAGAAGAGCAACAAAGATGATTAGAATAGAATAGAATAGAATTTTATTGGCCAAGTGTGATGGGACACACAAGGAATTTGTCTTGGTGCATATGCTCTCAGTGTACATACAAGAAAAGATACGTTCATCAAGGTACAACATTTACAACACAATTGATGATCAATATATCAATATAAATCATAAGGCTTGCCAGCAACAAGTTATAGTCATACAGTCATAAGTGGAAAGAGATTGGTGATGGGAACTATGAAACGATTAATAGTAGTGCAGATTCAGTAAATAGTCTGACAGTGTTGAGGGAATTATTTGTTTAGCAGAGTGATGGCCTTCGGGAAAAAACTGTTCTTGTGTCTAGTTGTTCTGGTGTGCAGTGCTCTATAGCGTCGTTTTGAGGGTAGGAGTTGAAACAGTTTATGTCCAGGATGTGAGGGATCTGCAAATATTTTCATGGCTAAAACCTAATGAAGAACAGTTGCTGGAATTAGATATGCATAGTTTAATAAAAAGAAGGACTGTTAATGGACAGACCAGGTGACATAATAGCAGTCTTCCAATATTTGAGGGGATGCTACAAAGAAGAGGGGTTCAACCAATTCTCCAAAGTACCTTAAGGCAGAACAAGAAGCAATGGATGGAAACTAATCATGGAGAGAAGGAACCTAGAACTAAGGAGAAGTTTCTTGATAGGGAGAACAATTAATCAGTGGAATGGATTGTCTTCAGAAGAGGTTTTTAAGAAGAGATTGGATAACCATTTGTTTAAAACGGTATAGGGTTTCCTACTTGAGCAGGAGGTTGGATTAGAAGACTTCCAAAGTCCCTTCCAACTCTGTTATTCTGTATCTTGCTATTTATTTATTTATTTATTTATTTATTTATTTATTTATTTATTTATTTATTTATTTATTTATTTATTTATTTATTTTGTCACAACAGTATATATAAGCATAAGCATGAAATAACTATACAATATATATGAATATATATAAGCATAAGTATGTAATAACTATATGAAATTGGATACAGTCAAAGGGAACATTAGGACAGGAACGGTAGGCACGCTTGTGCTCTTATGCACGCCCCTTACAGACCTCTTAGGAATGGGGTGAGGTCAATAGTAGACAGTCTTTGGTTAAAGCTTTGGGGATTTTGGGAAGAGACCACAGAGTCAGGTAGTGTATTCCAAGTATTAACAACTCTGTTACTGAAGTCATATTTTCTGCAATCAAGATTGGAGCGGTTCACATTAAACTTAAATCTATTGTGTGCTCGTTTATTGTTGCAATTGAAACTGAAGTAGTCTTCAACAGGAAGGACATTGTAATAGATGATTCTATGAGTTAAACTCAGGTCATGTCGAAGGCGGCTACTAGACCGAGCAACTTTGTCAAGATCACATGTGCTCATTGTCCCGTCCAGTTGTGCTGGATCCAAGCAAAACCCACTTTAGTCGAACATTTTGCTTCTTATGGGACCAACCACTTGCTTCTGCTTCCAGATGATCCAGATGATCTTCTGCTTGTGTTTGGAAATCTGTAGCCCAGATACATGTTCAAGACAGTTTTTTTAGGATCAGTTAGATCCGATCTTTTCCTGCATTTTTCCACACTAAGAAAACTGCAGTTTTAACAAAGACATATGCATATAAACTAGACAGCGGTATAGTGGCCATTCAAAATCTAAAATAATCTGAGTTAAAGCCATCTTAAAATACTGGGAACATGGGAAAGGTCTTCACCTGGTACTAAAGTGAGAGTCATGTGAACATCAGTGAAGCCTCTTTAGGGAATAATTACAAAGATAGTGTGCTGCTATCATAGAAAAATCACTCCCCCCGGTAAAGACCATCTCACCTTTCTTGGTTTTTGGGTAGAAAACAATATAAAGCTAAAATCCTCCCATTCAACATCCTCCTTCAGAACCCCAATCTGAAGTCCTTGACTTATGACCACAATTGAGCCCAACATTTATGTTGTTAAGTGAGAAATGTGTTAGGGTTTTGCTCCATTTTACGACTTTTCTTGCCATCGTTGTTAAGTGAATCGGTGCAATTGTTAAACACAATGTAAGCCACCCTGCGTCTTCGGAGAAGGGCGGGATATATATGTAAAATTTAAAAAAAACAAAACCGTTAGTCACACAGTTGTTAAAAAGTTGCAAAAGGGGATCGCATGACTCTGGGACACTGCCTGTTGTGTCCCACTCCTCTCACGGCTGGGTCGGGGAAGTCTGTATCAAGCATGGCCACAAAGCCTCTGCAGCTTTGCCAAAGTTCTGTCAGAGTTCTCAGGGCAGGCAGGAGTCCAAGATGTGACTTCACAATCCAGATTAGACTTTGCCTGACTCAGAGAATGCCAGAAAGCAGATCCTTTATATACGTAGGCCATGGGGTGTGGCTCCGTGACTCAGCACTTATCCAGGCCTGCCCCTCCCTTCCTTTTGCTGACGTCGCCTCTCCATTCTCCGGAAGTGTGGATCCCTCCACCCTCCAGCTGCCGGCAATTCCAGCTCGTGACTGGCTTCATACTCCTCAGGCTCACAAGCTGTGGGGGAGAGGTTTAGTTGCTCCGTTTGTCTGGGCATGGTGCCAGGACTGGGGGCTGGAGGCATGCCAGGCCATTCGTCTTGCTCGGTCTGTCCGGGCATGGTGCCAGGACTGGGGGCTGGAGGCATGCCAGGCTGTTCGTCTTCATTATCCGTCTCTGGCTGAGATAACAGGAGATGAGAGGGGCCCGGCTGCGGAGAGGGGGGCGAGCAAGGCACAACACTGCCACTGACATAAATGCGAAGCAGCTGTCAAGCATCCGAATGTAAATCACGTTATCTGGGGGATGCTGCAAGGCTGGTAAGGGTGGAAAATAATCACAAGTCACTTTTTTCAGGGCCTTTGTAACTTTGAGCAGTCACTAAATGAACTGTTATAGGTTGAGGACTACCTGTATAGACAATTCTTACCTGAAGCATATTGGCTGAATCTTGCATCTAATAATTTTCATGTTTTTTCTTTGACAGACGAAGATGTCAAAAAACATTAAACAGGAAAATCTCTGGCCAAACCACAAGGAAGAGAATCAAGGAAGAATCAACCAAGTCTGCTGTCCTCCCCTTTTTTTTCTATACAAAAACCTACTAAATAAATGTGCCCAACTTAGACCGTCTTCCAGGAGACTGGCTACTTACATTTTCACCAGTGATGGTAACAGAAGACTGGGCTGCAGATCGCCACCGGAGATCTACAGCAGAAATATTTTCTCTTTCTCCAATCGTTGGATGAAATAAAACAAGGTTTTTCTATTCCATCAGGGTTTCTCAAGTGAATCTTTAACTTGAGGGTGTGGTAAGAGGTGTTTGTAGGGAGAGTCGGGATATGGGAGACAGGTTTGCTAAGAGTTGCTCTCAACATTGGAGAGAACCAGGACAATGATGGGGGTGGGGGTGAGGCACCAAGGTGGGGATTGAAGGAAGCCAAAGCAAATTAAGAGTGGAAAAAAATTGGATATGGATTAATATTTTGTAGGTAGAATTTGTTCTGTCCCCCTTTGCCTTCGTCCGAGCGATGGCTTAATTAGCCAGCACTATCAGCTCTGGCAGCAAAATAGTGAGCGTCTGCCAAGTGTCTCCGTTATCTCCCTCGACGCCAATAAGTCACCCAGGAACTGCTTAATTAAGCAGTTAATTTGCCTGCTACGAAGAGGCACAGCAACTCTTTCTGCCTTTATATCCTGTGGGGTGTGGCTCCATGACTCAGCACTTCCTAGGCCTGCCCCATCCTGCTTCTGTTGTTCCCGCCTCTCCTGCCTATGAAACCTAGGGTCCAGCCAGGCCTGATTGCCATCAGCTGGGTCGGGAGGCGTGGCCAGGGGGGGAAGAGTCAGGGGACGGAGGCCTCGTTATCTCTCCCACCTGGCCTGCCTCTGGCCCCTGGAGCTGAGCCAGGGAAGCCGGTGCTCCCGAGGTAAGTCCTGACGGCCCTTCCCCCTCACTTTCCAAGTCACTTTCTGGCAGGGGGCCCGGCTTGGGGGGCGCAGACACAACAGAATTCTCCCCCTTTTTAATATAAGAAAGCACCCATATTAGCAACGAAATGCCCCCCAACTTCCAACAATTTAATGCCGTAAATGTATCAATGTATAAAATTAATCTTTGGCTGGTGAAGGTATGGAACAGCAGAGCATCCTTTCATATATACATTTACACAGATATTGACATAGATGTTCAAGATCAGTCATTCTCAAACATATAGGAAAAGAATCGAAAATTATGATTCGAAAAGTCAACAGGCAAGCTCCATATTTCTCTGAAATTTAACTTTAATGTTACTACTATTGACAGTTATTACTATTGAGCAAGGTACCACATATACGGTACCGGTGCATTTTGTTTTTTTGGCCTAAATGTAGAACCTTACCTTTTTCACTGTTGAATTTCATTTTGTTAGATAGCGCCCAATGTTCAAGTCTGTCAAGATCTTTCTGTAACTTGAGTTTACACACACACACACACACACACACACATAATAATAATAATAATAATAATAATTATTATTATTATTATTATTATTATTATTATTATTATTACTATTATTATTATTATTATTACTATTATTATTATTATTATTATTATTATTATTATTACTATTATTATTATTATTATTACTATTATTATTATTATTATTATTATTATTATTATTATTATTATTATTATTACTATTATTATTATTATTATTATTATTTAATTTGTATACCGCCCTTCTCCCGAAGGACTCAGGGCGGTGAACAGGCAGATAAAATATAAATACACACAATAATTAAAAACATCCCTTAAAAAACTAATTTAAATGCCCAAAATGTTAAAACGTACTCCCCCGTAAAATCACAAAATTTTAAAACCCATCCAATAAAAATAAAAATCAGGCTAGTCCAGCCATACGAAATAAATAAGTTTTAAGTTCGCGGCGAAAGGTCCTAAGGTCAGGTAATTGTCGAAGTCCGAGGGGAAGTTCGTTCCACAGGGTCGGAGCTCCCACAGAGAAGGCCCTCCCCCTGGGGGCCGCCAGTCGACACTGTTTGGCTGACGGCACCCTGAGGAGTCCCTCTCTGTGGGAGCACACCGGACGATGGGAGATAGAAGCCGGCAGTAGACGGTCCCGTAGATAGCCCGGTCCTAAGCCATGGAGCGCTTTAAAGGTGGTAACCAATACCTTGAAGCGCACCCGGAAAACAACAGGTAGCCAGTGCAGTCTGCGCAGGATAGGTGGTATGTGGGAGCTCCGAGACGCTCCCTCAATAACCCGTGCAGCCGCATTCTGAACTAGCTGAAGTCTCCGGGTGCTCTTCAAGGGGAGCCCCATGTAGAGAGCATTGCAGTAGTCCAGGCGAGAGGTAACGAGAGCATGAGTGACTGTGCATAAGGCATCCCGGTCCAGGAAGGGACGCAACTGGCGGATCAGGCGAACCTGATAAAATGCTCTCCTGGAGACGGTCGCCAAATGGTCTTCAAAGGACAACCGACCATCCAGGAGCACACCCAAGTTGCGTACCTTCTCCATCGGGGCCAATGATTCACCCCCGACAGACAGCCGCATCTGCAGCTGACTGTACCGAGGTGCCGGCATCCACAGCCACTCCGTCTTGGAGGGATTAAGTTTGAGCCTGTTCCTCCCCATCCAGACCCGCACGGCTTCCAGACACCGGGACAGCACTGACAGCTTCACTGGGGTGGCCCGGGTGAAAAGTACAGCTGGGTGTCATCAGCGACAGTTGGTATCTCACCCCAAAGCCACTGATGATCTCACCCAGCGGCTTCATATAGATGTTGAACAGGAGGGTGAGAGAATCGACCCCTGCGGCACCCCACACATGAGGCACCTTGAGTCGATCTCTGCCCCCTGTCAACACCGTCTCGTCCGATCAGAGAGGTAGGAGGAGAACCACCGATAAACGGTGCCTCCCACTCCCAACCCTCCAACCGGCGCAGCAGGATACCATGGTCGATGGTATCAAAAGCCGCTGAGAGGTCTAATAGGACCAGGGCAGAGGAGTAACCCCTATCCTGGCCCTCCAGAGACCACCCACCAGTGCGACCAAAGCTGCCTCCGTACTGTATCCAGGCCGGAAGCCGGACTGGAACGGGTCTAGATAGACAGCTTCATCCAGGTACTGAGGTAGCTGACATGCCACCACACTCTCTACAACCTTCGCCGTAAAGCGAAGATTGGAGACTGGCCGGTAGTTCCCTAAAACAGCTGGGTCCAGGGAAGGCTTCTTGGGGAGGGTCTCACCACCGCCTCTTTCAAGGCCGCGGAAAGACCCCTCCCAAAGAAGCATTTGTAATCCCTGAGCCAGCCTCGTGTCACCTCCTGAGTAGCCAGTACTAACCAGGAGGGGCACGGATCCAGTAAACATGTGGTGGCGTTCAGCCTACCCAGCAACCTGTCCATGTCCTCGGGAGTCACAGGATCAAAGTCATCCCAAACCACCTCAACAAGACGGGCCTCAGAACCCTCGCCTGGATCTACCCAATTTTGATCCAATCCGTCCCGAAGCTGAACGATTTTGTCGTATAGATAACCGTTAAACTCCTCGGCATGCCCTTGTAGGGGGTCCTCCCGCCCCTCCTGTTGAAGGAGCGAGCGGGTCACCCGAAACAGGGCGGCCGGGCGGTTATCTGCCGACGCAATGAGGGAGGAAACGTAGGAACGCTTCGCAACCCTCATTGCCACTAGGTAGGTCCTACTATAGGACCTAACTAGTGTCCGGTCAGCCTCAGAGCGGCTGGATCTCCAGGCACTCTCTAGGCGTCTTCTCCGGCGCTTCATCTCCCTCAGCTCCTCGGAGAACCAAGGAGCTGGTTGAGACCGACGCCGGGTCAGAGGCCGCAAAGGCACGACACGGTCCAAAGCTCCAGCCGCGGCCCATTCCCAGGCCGCAACTAGCTCTTCAGTCGAGTCGTGGGCCAGGTGCTCTGGAAACGGCCCAAGCTCCATCAGGAACCTCTCCGGGTCCATCAGGCGCCTGGGACGGAACCAGCGCATTGGTTCCGTCTCCCTGCGGTGGTGGGTAGCGGTCAGAAAGTCTAGACGAAGGAGAAAATGATCTGACCATGACAAAGGTTCAACAACTAAATCATTTAAAACCAGATCATTAGACCACTGGCCAGAGATAAAAATCAGGTCTAGGGTACCTCCCCCGACGTGGGTAGGGCCGTCAATTAACTGAATCAGGTCCATGGCCGTCATGGAAGCCATGAACTCCTGAGCTGCCGAGGATGCTACGCCGGCTGATGGCAAATTGAAATCCCCCATGACCAACAGTCTGGGGGTTTCAACTGCCAACCCGGCCAGCAACTCCAACAGCTCAGGCAGGGCTGTAGTCACGCAGCAAGGAGCCAGGTACGTGATCAACAAGCCCACCTGAGTTCTACGACCCCACTTCACGAAGAGGGATTCACACCCAGCTATCTGAGGCACAGTGGTTTCCCTTGGCTCAAGACTCTCCTTAATGATAACCGCCACCCCTCCACCCCTACCCTGGGCCCTCGGCTGATGGAATGCTCGGAAACCTGGTGGGCACATCTCCACTAGGGGAACCCCCCCTTCGGTGCCCAACCAGGTCTCCGTAATGCCCATAACGTCCGCGGTCCCTTCCTGAATAAGATCTGAAATCAGGGGGGCTTTATTAACCACGGACCTGGCATTACATAACATCAGCCGGAGGCCCAGGTCCCGATTACCCTGGCCACTCGGGTCACGGGAAATTTCTGGGGGGCCGGAGCACGCAATCGCTCGTAAACAGCGAGGGTGAGCTCCCGAGACCTGATGTGGCCCCCCCTTCCGTCATATCTGCCTCTCCCACTTACCGTAGTAATAGCTCGACCCTGACAAACTGGAACGACACCCCTCGCCATAACCCCAGGACCTATTAAGTTACCGCCGTGAACACATGGTGGACCTAGCCCCCTCCCTGACAGGTATCCCCCCCACCCATCCACCCCCCCTACCCCTCCCAACCCGAACCCGTCAGTTCCCACCCTCCCCTTAAAATTCCCATGAAAACTCCCCTTAAAAAACCGATTAAAACAGTTAATTAAAAATCCCCTGAGTCTCCTATTTTTTGCATGCCACCTCTCGGGGTTCCAAAACCCGTCCTCAAGATGGGCCCTCGATAATGTGGAGGGCCAAACCCGCGAGAGAGGGGAATCTCGCAGGGCAAGAAGGTCGGCCGCTGTAAATGTTCGCATAACAATAATCTGGTAAGCCAAAGGGTTGCGTCCACAAATATGTCATGTCATAGAAATCACAAGAAATGGTGGAAAAGCAGTCCTGGTCGGTCAAGTTGTTCAAGAAGATGGTGTAGTACACGGGACAGAAATCGGCTAAAGGAATCCTCGACGACAAAAGAGGTAGACAACGGCCCAAGTGATGGGGAAAGGGCCAGATGATTCAATGTTTATGTGAAGGTAGAGAGTCATCCCCGCTGTCGTCGCCCTCATTACGACGTCAACTGCCATCGGGAAACCATCACCCCCAGAAAGCTGTCCAAAGAGACCCATGGACTGGCAAGCTATCTGTTCCGCCGACGAGGGGGCAATATCAAAATGCCCCCCCCCCACCGGCTGCCGTCATCTGCTGGTCGCTTCTGGTCAGTTCTGCAGTTTCAGTTCGGCTAAAAAGAGGGCGAGAGGAGGGCGAGAGTGACAAACGCCCCCTCCGCCCCCTCCAAAGGCGAAAGGAGGGCGAGTGAAAGGAGGGCGAGTGTGTCAAACGCCAAGGGGCGAGAAGAGGGCGAGAGTGACAAACGCCCCCTCCGCCCCCTCCGAGGGCGAGAGGCGAGTGTGTCAAGCGCCAAGGGGCGAGAGGAGAGCGAGAGTGACAAACGCCCCCTCCGCCCCCTCCGAGGGCGAGAGGAGGGCGAGTGGGAGGAGGGCGAGTGTATCAAACGCCAAGGGGCGAGAAGAGGGCGAGAGTGACAAACGCCCCCTCCGCCCCCACCGCGGGCAAGAGGAGGGTGAGTGAGAGGAGGGCGAAAATGTCAAACGCCCCCTCCACCCCCCGCCCCCTCCGCCGACCACCGCCGCCGCCGTCAAAAAGTGGCAAAAGAAAACACCGGTTGCCAGCCGCCGCCCCAAAACGAGCCGGCCGAGCTGGCAGAACATGCCGGCAGCATTTGGGCTCGTCCTGCTGGCCCAGCTCTTCCCGAGGGCAAAAAAATCCTCTCCCTGGGTCGGCAGGAAATCAGTTCTATCTTCTGGAGTGTTGGCTATTCCTGCCAGCTTGGTGTCATCTGCAAATTTGATGAGTTCCCCATCTATCCCCTCGTCCAAGTCATTGATGAAGATGTTGAAGAGTACTGAGCCTATCCATCCAATCTGCTTCCTTGGACGATGCTCTATTCTTGCTTCAGCATTTTCACATCTCAGTCCTGAGACAGCTGCAGTAGTGTCAGATCACCCACAAAAATAGTGCAATCCCAAGCATAGAGGTCTCTTTTGCCTGACAAACCTGCCCCTCAGAAATCTTGACTGTAAGATATGCTTTTTTGCCGGTGTTCACATTAACTTAGAATAGTCCACATACAGTATCCAATTTTGGGGTACAACAGTACAGAAAGAACAATTACAAGTTCAAAAAAGGATAAGCAAGACATTGAAGCCCTGGAAACCAACTGCCAGAAGGAACAGTTAAAGGAACTGGGTTTGTTTAGCTTACAACAAAGAGAGTTGAAAGCAAATGCAACAACTCTCTGCAAAGTGTGTTGGCCCAAAAAGCCAACACAGTTCTGGGCTACATAAACAGAGAGATAGAATCAAGATCACGTGAAATGTTAATACCACTCTATAATGCCTTGGTAAGGCCACACTTGGAATATTGCATTCAGTTTTCGTCGCCACGATGTAGAAAGGATGTTGAGACTCTAAAAAGAGTGCAGAGAAGAGCAACGAAGATGATTAGGTGACTGGAGGCTAAAACATATGAAGAACGGTTGCAGGAACTCGGAATGTCAAGTTTAATGAAAAGAAGGACTAGGGGAGACATGATAGCAGTGTTCCAATATCTCAGGGGCTGCCACAAAGAAGAGGGAGTCAAACTATTCTCCAAAGCACCTGAGGGTAGAACAAGAAGCAATGGGTGGAAACTGATCAAGGAGAGATGCAACTTAGAACTAAGGAGAATTTTCCTGACAGTTAGAACCATCAATAAGTGGAACAACTTGCCTGCAGAAGTTGTGAATGCTCCAACACTGGAAATGTTTAAGAAAATGTTGGATAACCATTTGTCTGAAATGGTGTAGGGTTTCCTGCCTGGGCAGGGGGTTGGACTAGAAGGCCTCCAAGGTCCCTTCCAACTCGGTTATTATTATTATTAAATATTTCAAGGGTTGTCACACTTCAGCCATTGACTTCATCTCCGTTATGCCAAAGGGCAGGACAATGGATTCAAATGGGATAGATGAAAATTCAAGCTAAACAACAAGAAGATGTAAATGGTTGCTAGCTAATGCAGCATGAAGTGATGACTTCTTTTCTAAAGGTCTACGATGGAAAGAAAAGGCAGTTGCTTATTTTGGCAGCATCTAATATGCCAATTTGAAGGAACATTGCTTCTTCAGAACAAATGAACCACTGCATAAATGTTTCAGATTCAGGTGCCATCTTTCCTCTTTGTGGTCAGGTGATCTTTTCTATTCAGATCAGGCCTTAGGATGATAATGTAGCACTTGGGGAAGAAAATGCAGACCAGAAGACCAGCGCTGGAGGCTAAGATGGAGAAGACTTGCACGACCACCATGGACTTCCCCTTGGTGCTCTGATAGGCGGGCACAAAAGATACCCAAACACTGCAGAAGACCAGCATGCTGAAGGTGATCAGCTTGGCTTCGTTGAACGCCCCAGGCAGATTCCTGGCCAGGAAAACCACCGTGAAGCAGATAGCGGCCAGGAAGCCCATGTACCCAAGGGCAACATAAAACATAGCGGCAGAGCCTTCATTGCATTGCAGGGTGATCTCTCTGGGTTGGGACTGCATGTCGGAGTCAGGAAAAGGTGGAGAGACACTGAGCCAGATGGAGCAAATGATTATCTGGACAGCAGAACAAGAAAGGATAATGGAGTTGGCAAAACTCTTCCCAAGCCATCTGTTCACCCTCTTCCCTGGCTTTGTGGCCAGGAAAGCCAGAACCACCGTGATCGTTTTGGCCAGGATGGAAGAGACAGCCACTGAGAAGATGACGCTGAAGGCTCTTTGTCAGAGGAGGCAAGTGGCTATGCTTGGCTGTCCAATGAAGAGAAAAGTGGACAAGAAGGAAAGCAGGAGGGAAGTGAGGATGATATAGGAAACGTCCCGGTTATTGGCTTTGACTATCGGGGTCTCCAAATATTTAATAAAGATTCCTAAGATGAACCCAGTGATTAAAGATAGGAATAAAGCAATGGAAACCATGACAATGCCCAAAGTTTCTCTGTAATGGAAGAAGGCTGTAATCTTAGGGATACATCAATCTTGATCTTCGTTTGGATAGAGTGTCGTGTCCCAACCCCCACTCCGACGAACAAGTCAAGGAAGTCCATAACCAATTTGGCAACGAAGCCTCTGCAGCTTGCCAAGTTCCTTCGAGGTTTCTCAGGGCAGGCAGGAGTCCAAGTTGTGACTTCAGTGATAGGGTCCGGTATCAGCAAACTAGATAAGACTTTGCTTGACTCAAGGTTGGAATGCCAAAAGCAGGTTCTTTATATAGGCTGTGGGGTGTGGCTCCATGACTCAGCATTTAGCCAGGCCTGCCCCACCCCTCCTTCTGCTGGCGTCGCCTCGCAGATCTCCGGAAGCGAGGGTCCTCCCACACTGAATTGTCTTCAGCTGGATCTGCTGGCAGCTTCTGGGAAAGGGAGGGGTCAGAAGGAGTAGCAATTCCAATACCTGGCTGTTTTCCTGCTCTGACGGCTGAGCCAAAGGAACACACGCTGTATGAGTGAGATTTATCGGGCTTGTCCTCCCACTCCTGGAATCGTCTCTGGGCATGGGGCCAGGGCCAGGGGCTGAAGGCATGACAGGCCGTTCATCTTCGTTATCAGACTTGGAGTCTGATAACAGGCCTGGTTGAAGACGGGAGGGGCCCAGCTGAGGAGAGGAGGGAGGACGAGTCACAACACTGAGATTGCTCGGACATCTGATGCACTGGTCTCAATCTACAAAGGAGAAGAATAAGAATTTATTCTCTGTGACTGGAATCCATATTTACTCCCCGCAATGCAGATTTAGAGCTCCACATGGAAAAAGAGATGCCAGATGACTAAGCTAGCTTTAGAAAAAACTAAGGAGGCCTCAGACACAACCTGTCCCCCCATTATTTATGCTGTTCTTTTATCAGTCCCCAGGAAGATTAAGACCACTTCACAGCAGGGGTGAAATGCTCCCGGTTCGGACCAGACCTCCCGATCTGGTAATGATGGCGGAGGGTGGTTCAGAGAACCGGTAACAAAAATCCTTGCCTCCCCCTCCATGCCCAGCTGAGCCGTGCGATCATCAGAGGTTGTTTTTTTTTTTTAAACTTTTAAAAACATTTTTTCTTCGGCTGAAAAAATGCTTTTAAAAGTAAAAAAAAAAGCCTCTGATGATCGCGAGGCTCAGCTGGGATCATCGGAGGCTTTTAAAAGCACTGTTTCTACAACCTCTCCGGCCGAAGAGGTTGTAGAAAATATGCTTTTAAAAGTTTTTTTTAAAAAAGTTGGCCACGCCCACCCAGTCATATTAACCCCCCACAAGCCACGCCCACAGAACCCGTAGTAACAAATTTTATATTTCACCCCTGCTTCACAGGTTCAATAGGGAGGCCACACTCTAGGGGTTCTAGGAATTGGAACATTTGCCATATTTTTTGGAGTATAAGACGCAGCGAAGTATAAGACGCAGCTTAGTTTTGGGGGAGGAAAATGGGGGGGGGGGAAATTGCCTACCAGATACTCATCTGGCTAGCGTCCTTAGTCTGGTCAGCTTCAGCACATTAGTTTGCTGGTTTTATCCCCTGCTTGGGGATAAAAAACAGCTTCTAAAGCCCAGCTGAGTGGGAGCAGCAATGAGAAAAGCAGGCAAAACACGGAGATCACTTCACTCACTAGCGCCTCCTTATGGCTGAAAAAAAACCTTCTACAAATTTAATAAATAAAAATAAAGCACAGCTGAGGGAGCAAGCAAAGGACGCGGAAGATCACTAGGGTCTCGTTAGGGCCAAAAAAAAGCTTCTAAAACACAGCTGACAGTTGGAGGGAGTAGGCAAAGCACACAGAAGATTGCTGGCATCTCATTATGGATGAAAAAAAGCTTCTAAAACACAGCTGAGAGTTGGAGGAAGCAGCAATGCATGCGGAAGATCACTTCCTAGTACCTCATTAGGGCTGAAAAAAAGCTTCAAAAAAGCTACATTCAGAGTATAAGATGCACCCAAATTTTCAGCCTCTTTTGGGGTGGGGAGTGTGTCTTATACTCCGAAAAACATGGTACATCCCAATAACTCTCTGCCTACTAGGAGTACTAGGCCTGGTGTTGTGTCTTCAGCCCCCAAGCCTAGCCTCCTGGCAGAGAGTGACTGTTGTGTCTCATCCAATCTCACCTCAGCCGGGGTCTTCTTATCTGCTTCCGAACACGGAGGAATGTTCTAGTATGCCTCCCGGCCCCAGCCCTGGCTCCATGCCCAGACAGGCTGAAGAGGAAGAAATACCTCCAGCCCCCAGCTCTGGCTCCATGCCCAGGCAAACGGAGCAACTAGACCCCTCCCCCTCCTCCACAGCATGTGAGCCTGAGGAGGACAATCACCAACAGCTGCCGACTGGAGTGACCCTCGCGTCAGAAGACTTGATAGGCGGAGGCAACAGAAGGAAGGGAGGGGCAGGCCTGGATAAGTGCTGAGTCATGGAGCCACACCCCATGGCCTATATAAAGGATCTGCTTTCTGGCATTCTCTGAGTCAAGCAAAGTCTAAACATATCTTGCTGAAGTCACTTTCTGGTCTCCTGCCTGCCCTGAGGACTTTGCTAGGACTTTGGCAGAGCTGCAGAGGCACACCTGATTCAGATTTCCCTGACCCGGCCGTCAGCGGAGGAGTGGGACACGACAGTGACTCAGAGAGTGAGGGGGAAGAGCCGACAGGGCTTCCCTCTGCAGGACCTTCCTCTCTGGCTCCGCTCCAGGTCCCAGAGGTAGGCCAGGTGGAGGAGATGATGTGGCCTCTTTCTCCCGTACCTTCCCCCTCCCAGGAAATGCCTCAAGACTCAGCTGCTGACAATCAGTCCTGGTTAGATCCTAGGCATCACAGAAAGGAGAGGCAATAGCCTTCCCCTGCCACGCCCACCAAGCCACGCCCACCAAGCCATGTCATGCCTACCAAGCCACACCCACAGAACCGGTAGTAAAAAAATTTGAAACCCACCACTGAGCTGGCAGATGTCATCTCAGAACCACTGTACCACATCTTTCATAAGTCCTGAAGCACCAGGGAACTATCACAGAACTGGAAAAGAGTTGATGTGGTTTCCATCTTTAAAAAAGGGGGGGAAAACAGAGCCACGAAATTACAGACCCATCAGTCTAACATCAATACCCGGGAAGATACTGGAAAAGATAATAAAATAAACAGACCTGCCAACATGGCAGGAAACGAGTAAAGTAATAACTAGAAGTCAGCATAGGTTTGTTGAAAACAGATCATGCCAAACCAATCTTATTTCATTCTTCAACATAGTGACTAAATTAGTAGACCAGCAAAATACTGTGGACATAATATACTTAGACTTCAGCAAGGCATTTGACAAAGTAGACCACAACCTACTTCTTGGTAAGCTAGAAAAAAGTGGGATAGATCTCAAGTAATTGTGTTCTCTTTGCTGATGATGTCAAACTATTTAACACCACAGACAACACTTCTATCATTCAAAACGACCTTGACCATCTAACCGCTTGGTCTAAAAATTGGCAGCTCCAAATTTCAACCAGCAAATGCTCAGTCTTACATATAGGAAAAAAGAACTCTAAAACTAAGTACATACTAGATGGACATTACCTTACAGACGATCCCCATCCCATCAAAGACCTTGGAGTTTTCATGTCAAATGATCTAAATGCCAAAGCCCACTGCAACTACATACCAAAAAAAGCTCTAAGAGTTGTAAACCTAATTTTGCGTAGCTTCTTTTCCAAAAACACCACACTACTAACCAGAGCATATAAAACATTTGCTAGACCAATTCTAGAATACAGCTCGCCAGTTTGGAACCCTCACCACATCTCTGACATCAGTACAATTGAACGTGTCCAGAAATATTTTACAAGAAGAGTTCTCCATTCCTCTGAAAACAATAAAATACCTTATCCCACCAGACTTGAAATCCTAGGCTTAGAAAACTTGGAACTCCGTCGCCTTCGACATGACCTAAGCTTAACTCACAGAATCATCTATTGTAATGTCCTTCCTGTTAAAGACTACTTCAGCTTTAATTGCAATAATACTAGAGCAACTAATAGATTTAAACTTAATCTTAAACTTTAATCTAGATTGCAGAAAATATGACTTCTGTAACAGAATCATCAGTGCTTGGAATACTTTACCTGAATCTGTGGTCTCTTCCCATAATCCTAAAAGCTTTAACCAAAAACTTTCTACTATTGACCTCACCCCATTCCTAAGAGGACTATAAGGGGCGTGCATAAGCGCACAAACGTGCCTACCGTTCCTGTCCTATTGTTTTTCTTTTCTTCTTCCTATATATATGCTTATACCTCCTTATATTTACCCATATATGTGTTTATTTACTATATAATCTTTTGTATGATACCTACATATATTGTTGTGACAAAATAAAATAAATAAATAAATAAATAAATAGCATCACCATCAGATGGATTTGTAACTGGCTGAAAAACCATATTCAACGAGTAGTCCTTAATGGTACTATGTTTACATGGAGGGAAGTAAGCAGTGGGGTACCAAAAGCTTCTGTCTCAGGCCCAGTACTAGTCAATATGTTCACCAACAACTTAGATGATGGTATAGAAGGGGAATTTACCAAATTTTCAGATGCTATTAAGCTGCCAGGAATAGCTAACACCCTAGAAGATAGGCTCAAAATCCAGATGGATCTTGACAGACTTGAACACTGGGCCCTGTCTAACAAAATGAAATTCAATGTAGAGAAAAGTAAAGTCTTACACCTAGGCAAGAAAACCCAAAAGTACAAAGATAGATTGGGTGAAACCAGGCTTAATAGCAGTAATTGTGAGAGGGATCTTGGAATTTTAGTGGACAATCAATTAAATATTGGTTTAATACTGACCAACCGCACTCAACGTGTAGTCCTCAACGGAACTACATCCACATGGAGGGAAGTATGCAGTGGAGTACCCCAAGGCTCTGTTTTAGGCCCAGTACTCTTCAACATCTTCATCAACGACTTGGACGAGGGGATAGATGGGGAACTCATCAAATTTGCAGATGACACCAAGCTGGCAGGAATAGCCAACACTCCAGAAGATAGGCTCAAGATACAGAAAGATCTTGACAGACTTAAACATTGGGCGCTATCTAACAAAATGAAATTCAACAGTGAAAAAAGTAAGGTTCTACATTTAGGCCAAAAAAACCAAAATGCACCAGTACTGTATATGTGGTACCTTGCTCAATAGTAGTACCTGTGAGAGGGATCTTGGAGTCCTAGTGGATAACCATTTAGATATGAGCCAGCAGTGTGCAGCAGCTGTTAAAAAAGCCCAGAACTGTGTTTTCCTTATCACTTCCTCCTCCGATTACCTTACAGACGACCCCCATCCCGTTAAAGACCTTAGAGTTTTCATGTCAAATGATCTAAGTGCCAAAGCCCACTGCAAATACATAGCAAAAAAAGCTCTAAGAGTTGTAAACCTAATTTTGCGTAGCTTCTTTTCCAAAAACACCACACTACTAACCAGAGCATATAAAACATTTGCTAGACCAATTCTAGAATACAGCTCTCCTGTTTGGAACCCTCACCACATCTCTTACATCAATACAATTCCTATGTAAAAAGTTTTATTTTCATTTTCCAACAACCTATTCAATATACAGTCTCTTATTCAACATTAATCATTAACTTTCATTTGTTACTTATTCGGACCTGCCCAGCTACCACTTCCTTCCTTAACAAACCTTCCTCCTCCCTTCTCTACTTTCTTCTACTTTCTTCATCCTTCCTCTCCTTCGCTTTTCTACGTCCTCTCCTCTTTCCCTACTCTTCTCTTCCACCCTTTCTAACCTCTCTCTTTCCCTTTCTTCTTCCTCTCCTTCCCTTTTCTACCTCTCTCTTTCCTACCTGCTTTCTTCCTTCACTCCCTCCTCTCCCTCTCCATTCCCTTCTGAAATGGCAGCTGAGCAGCCCCGCTTTCATTTCAAATTATTTCTATTTCTTAATTACATATCTTCAATCATTCCTTTACATTGATCCTTCATCTCCCCCCCCCCTCCCCCCCCCACCCCCCGAGACTTCCCAGAACAAAGTACAGGGTATAAAATTAACAATCATAAATTAAAATACAACATAAGTCAAGACCTTAACTCCCCTTCCAAAAACAAAAAAAAAACATTCTTCTTCCAGTCCATTATATATCAGTCCATTCCACTCCTAAAATCTTCAGAATCTTCCAATTAAGTTAGTATTTTCAGTTCATCAATAAAATATCTTCATCAATTAAGACCAAATATATATCCAATCTTCATCGATCAAGACCAAAACGATATTCCATCTTCCAGTATTCATCAAAAATTCTTCTATAATATACCTTTCTTCCTTAACAGTGTCCCAAACATAATTCATATTTCCAGCTTAAATTCTTAAATTTTTATCCAATCTCCAAAAGTAAACAATATTCTATCTTCTCATATCTTTAATATCACTTACCTAAATCAAATAACATTGCTAATAACAATTAAATTCTATTTAACCAAATACCAACATTACATCCATAAATTTTTCTATCTGTCCTCCAAAAGTTAAACAATATTCCATCCTCACATATATCAAATAGTGATATACCCAAAATAAGTCAGTTGTAAAAATTAAACCCTATGTATATATATTAAAAAAAGAAAATACCATCAAAATCACCTTAAGCATTCTCCTTCCCCTTGTCTTCTATCTTACACATTTCCTTACACATTTCCTTACACATTTTCCTCCATCTGCTCACCCAATCAGCTTAACATCTAACAATAAAGACTTTCCAATCCTTAATATATTGGTGTAAAAATCTCTTGTTTAAAAACTTATTAAGAAAAGATAAGCCTCCAAAAGTTCCTATTAAAAAAAAAAGAAAAAAGAAGAGAATAAAAAAAAAGATCCATATTTAAAATAAAGAAGTTTGCAAGATTTTAATAGTTAGTTCTGTTTGCTTAAGAGCCATTCATAAACTGTAAAATCTACCAAAAGAGAAAAAGAAAAATTTCAATAAACTTTTCTTCTTAAACATTGTGATAAAGAAAAAGGTAAAAAGAGAAAAAAATCATTAACAGTTCTTGTTCATTTCATTTTAAAAAGTAGCTTGTTATGCTCTTCTTCTTTATAGCTTCGCTTTCCTTTGTATATTGCAAACGCCATTTTAAATCCACTCAAGTTGAAAGTTAGTTCAAAGGAAAGCTATTTAAGAGCTGAAGTTAAGATTTATTACTTGCAAATTCTCTATTAAAAAAAAAATAAAAGTTTCCGTATTTAAAATGAAAAAGTTTGCAAGATTTTAATAGTTAGTTCTGTTTGCTTAAGAGCCATTCATAAACTATAAAATCTACCAAAAGAGAAAAAGAAAAATTTCAATAAACTTTTCTTCTTAAACATTGTGATAAAGAAAAAGGTAAAAGGAGAAAAAAATCATTAACAGTTCTTGTAAAAGTAGCTTGTTATATTCTTCTTCTTTATAGTTTCGTTTTCCTTTGTTTATTGCAAACACCATTTTAAATCCACTCAAGTTGAAAGTTAGTTCAAAGGAAAGCTATTTATGAGCTGAAGTTAAGATTTATTACTTGCAAATTCTTGCTAGTCCTCCTGCTTTGCTCTGTCTGTGTTGAATTCTCTTTAGGAATAAATCTTGACACAGAGATGGTCGCGGCTTCTCGTTCTGTATAAACAGAAGCACCCTGGGCACGGAGCTTCGTCAGGCTAAAGGGGAGCTCTCACCCTTCGATCCCCTGGTTAAATTCCAGGGGATCCCGGGGAGCTCTACCCAAATCCTGACCACTCTTCCCTCCCCCTTCATCCGGGGGAGGGAATCCCAAACCGTTTGACAGCCCATGTACGCTGTCAGGGACGGTTTGACGAAACCCAGGGCAGACGATCCCAAAGGAACGTCCGCGAAGCCTGCGTTGCCAGCGGAAGTCTCTGACATCAATACAATTGAACGTGTCCAGAAATATTTTACAAGAAGAGTTCTCCATTCCTCTGAAAACAATAAAATACCTTATCCCACCAGACTTGAAATCCTAGGCTTAGAAAACTTGGAACTCCGTCGCCTTCGACAAGACCTAAGCTTAACTCACAGAATCATCTATTGTAATGTCCTTCCTGTTAAAGACTACTTCAGTTTTAATTGCAATAATACTAGAGCAACTAATAGATTTAAACTTAATCTTAAACTTTAATCTAGATTGCAGAAAATATGACTTCTGTAACAGAATCATCAGTGCTTGGAATACTTTACCTGAATCTGTGGTCTCTTCCCATAATCCTAAAAGCTTCAACCAAAAACTTTCTACTATTGACCTCACCCCATTCCTAAGAGGACCATAAGGGGCGTGCATAAGCGCACAAACGTGCCTACCGTTCCTGTCCTATTGTTTTTCTTTTCTTCTTCCTATATATATGCTTATACCTCCTTATATTTACTCACATATGTGTTTATATACTATATAATCTTTTGTATGATACCTACATATATTGTTGTGACAAAATAAAATAAATAAAAATAAAAATAAGATATTCTTGAGGCTGTTATTATGTGTATTAGATACCTTATTTCTTGACTATATTTCCGACTGAGTATTCCCAGCAAAAAGGTCTCTGTGTCAAAGTTCCAGAAAAACCTCTTCTGCATGAAAAAAACTCAGAAGCCATTGTCTTTCAAAGTTCTTTACTAGCATGAGGAAACTGGCACACGATGAGTGAAATTCCAAAACTGAAACTTCCGGATTCTTTTCCCAGTTATACAAACCCCAAGAGTCCCACCCTCCCTAACCCCTTTGCCGGTCACATGGTTCAATGTTCTTCCACTTTATTCGAAACCTCTTCTTGCCACTCCTTCTGCAGATGCGAACACAATCCGACCTTGACCGCTTGAAGAATGTTACCATACCCATCAACCAGTGGTGGGTTTCAAATTTTTTTACTACCAGTTCTGTGGGTGTGGCTTTGTTGGTGTGGCATGGCTTGGTGGGTGTGGCTTGGTGGGCATGACAGGGGAAGTATACTGTAAAATCTCCATTCCCACCCCACTCCAGGGGAAAGTTATTGCAAAAATCCCCATTTCCTCCTGATCAGCTGGGAATTGGGAGGCAGAGAATAGATGGTGGCGGGACCAATCAGAATTTTTACTACCAGTTCTCTGAACTACTCACAATTTCGCTACCGGTTCTCCAGAACCGGTCAGAACCCGCTGAAACTCACCTCTAGTAGAGGTCGTTTGAGTATTTTATCAATTTTTCTTCTTCTTAGAAAAAATGTCACAAGTCTTGGAGAAGAAAATTTAGACATTTCTTCCCCAATTTGCAGTAAAAGAATGTTACCACTGCATTACTACAGAGACAGATTTGAATTCTGTTCTATGCTCATTTTACCTTTCTTACAACATCCACTACTTGTTATATCTTACAATCAGTGGTGGGATTCAAGTAATTTAACAACCGGTTCTCTGCCCTAATGATTTCTTCCAACAACCAGTTTGCCAAACTGCTTAGAAAGTTAACAACCGGTTCTCCCTAAGTGGTGCGAACTGGCTGAATCCCACCACTGCCATCAACCCCCCTTTTTCCCCTCAGGGGAGGAATGTGGCAGTGTCTGGAAACCTACGGCCTAGTATGGTTTCCAGGCCTGACACTCTGGTTTCCAGTCTATGTGTTGGTCAGTTATTTCTTTCAGCCATTTTCTGATTTTGGGCCAAAAAGTTTTTATTTATTTAATTTATTTATTTTATTCGATTTTTATACCGCCCTTCTCCCGAAGGACTCAGGGCGGTGTACAGCCAAATAAAAATCCACAATATACACATTAAAACAAGATTAAAACAAAACATATTACAGGGTGGCCGAAATTTAAAACAATTTAACAAACCTTAAAATATAAATAACCCCAATTAAAACTTAATAAAACTTTTAAGCCAGTCCCGCTTGAATAAATAGGTGCGTTTTCAGCTCACGGAGAAAAGTCCGAAGATCAGGCACTTGACGTAAACCAGGGGGAAGTTCGTTCCAGAGCGTAGGAGCTCCGACAGAGAAGGCCTTGCCCCTGGGGGCCGCCAGCCGACATTGTTTGGCGGACGGCACCCTGAGAAGGCCCTCTCTGTGTGAGCGTACGGGTCGGTGGGAGGCATAAGGTAACAGCAGGCGGTCCCGTAAGTACCCGGGCCCTAAGCCATGGAGCGCTTTAAAGGTGGTAACCAAAATCTTAAAGCGCACCCGAAATACCACAGGGAGCCAGTGCAAACTGCGCAGGAGTTACATGGGAGCAACGAGTTGCTCCCACTATTACCACGCGCAGCTGCATTCTGGACTAGCTGCAGCCTCCGGGTGCACTTCAAGGGCAGCCCCATGTAGAGAGCATTGCAATAATCCAAACGGGAAATGACAAGAGCGTGAGTGACCGTGCATAAGGCATCCTGGTCAAGGAAGGATTTTGCAGATGGACATGTCCACCATAGATGGTAATACGTTCCATATACTTTTTTGCACTTCCAGCGTATTGGGAAACTGTTCGGGTGCATCTTAGCAAGCCTTGCTGGTGGGAAGCATCTGAATTTTGATCTCGTGACCACGGGGATGCCACAATGGTCATAAGTGTGAAAAAGGGTCATAGGTTTTTTTCAGTGCTGTTGTAACTTTGAACAGTCACTAAATCAGTGGTGGGAAGTTGAAGACTAGCTCCATTTCCTTTTCGTGTCCCTCCAACTTATTTCTCTAAGGGATATCCTGACTTTTCTTCTTTGAAAAGTTTTAGCCAAGTTTGAAGAGTGAATTATCCCAGATGCAGGAGCCACAGCTGGACAACTTATTCCTGCATGCAGCCAAAGAGAGCATTCAGCTTTCCCACAGGGCTGGCGTTCTTTGCTTCACAATTATCATTATCACAGTCATTTTCTTTCTCTTAAGCAACCCTCCAGGGATCTTCTCAAAGATAGCATACGAGTTGAGCCTAAGCAAGCATCAGGTGATGTTTTCCACTCAAGATTGAAAGGGCTAACTCATAAATGTCCCCTCTAGACTAGAAGCTTTGCCCAAATTCCAGGTCAGGGGAAAGAGGCTGTGAGATTTCTTCATTCTGATCCACTTCAGGTGTAAAGACCTCTTTGGGATCCCTCCGTCTTAAGAGAGCCATCAAGGACACAAAGCGTTCGGGAAACTTGGAATGCTTCTCATTCAGCTCCTATGCAGTTCTGAAGAGCAGAATGTTGTCTTATCCCGCCCTCGAATGCTGCCTTTCTTCCTGCTTCTGTTGCCTCTACAGACAATCTGTGCAATGCTGAAGCCCAAATGTTCCTTGACTCTGGAGGAGGGTACAACAAAGCCGATACATCATTTTAAGCCAGGAGACCATATCCTTGGAGGGACCGTTTCTCAAAATATTCCTGGACGCCCATTTTACAATTTTAATGTGCCTCCCTATGAGGAAGAATTCTTTAGGTGAGTGAGTCCTTTGTGATGGAACACAATGGACACTAGTGTTCTTCCATAGCTATACATTTAAATGTCATGCCATTATACAGCCCCCTATCCTTCAACCATGATTAATGCTTCCCTACTGTTTTAGAATAGAATAGAATAGAATAGAATAGAATAGAATAGAATAGAATAGAATAGAATAGAATAGAATTTTTTATTGGCCAAGTGTGATTGGACTTTGTCCAAGCAATTTGTCTTGGTGCATATGCTCTCAGTGTACATAAAAGAAAAGATACCTTCATCAAGGTACAACATTTACAACACTTAATGATAGTCATAGGGTACAAATTTAACACTTAATGATACAACACTTAATATTAGTCATAGGCTACAAATAAGCAATCAGGAAATGACCAATATCAATATAAAGCAAAATATCAATATAAATCGTAAGGATACAAACAACAAAGTTACAGTCATACAGTCATAAGTGGAAGAAGATGGGTGATGGGAACGATGAGAAGATTAATAGTAGTGCAGATTTAGTCAATAGTTTGACAATGTTGCGGGAATTATTTGTTTAGTAGAGTGATGGCGTTCCGGAAAAAACTGTCCTTGTGTCTAGTTGTTCTGGTACGCAGTGCTCTGTAGCGTTATTTTGAGGGTAGGAGTTGAAACAGTTTATGTCCAGGATGTGAGGGGTCTGTAAATATTTTCAAAGCCTCTTTTTGATTCGTGCAGTATATAGGTCCTCAATGGAAGGTAGGTTGGTAGCAATTATTTTTTCTGCAGTTTTAGAAACTACATTTGAGATCTACTCTGTTGGTATGATTTCTGGAGTTGATTTTTTTTTGGGTGGGGTGGGAAACAATGAGTTCTTACTTTCCCCAATGTTTCAATGCACACAACAGTTTCATTGGCTGGACTTTGTCCAGCTCTGGGCTACAAGAGCCAGAGAGAGAAAGAAAGGGGGAAATGAATTTCAGAATCTGGTAGCTCTTATATTTCGTTTGTTCCTACTGACTAGAACTTGAAGGAAACTAGGAAAAGGAGTCCCACAGAATGTGTGTGCATTATTGAGTCTGTCATCTGCACTTCTAACACTGTCTGGTTTGGCACTGCAACCAATCAAGACAAACACAGACTTCAATGGATAATTATGGTGCCTCTGGTGGCGCAACAGGCTAATGCAGCCTGTTATTAACAGCAACTGCTTGCAATATTGCAGGTTCAAGTCCCACCAGGCCCAAGGTTGACTCAGCCTTCCATCCTTTATAAGGTAGGTAAAATGAGGACCCAGATTGTTGGGGGCAATAAAAGTTGACTTTGTATATAGTATACAAATGGATGAAGACTATTGCTTAACACAATGTAAGCTGCTCTGAGTCTTCGGAGAAGGGCGGGATATAAATTCAAATAAATAAATAAAAAATAGAATAGAATAACAGAGTTGGAAGGGGCCTGGGAGTTCTTCTAGTCCAGGGGTAGTCAACCTTTTTATACCTACCGCCCACTTTTGTATCTCTGTTAGTAATAAAATTTTCTAACCGCCCACCGGTTCGGGGGAGGGGGGAGATGCACGAGCTATTCTGGGACAAGGCTCTTTTGTTTGCAGTTGCACTATAGCGCCATTTAGTTTCACTTACGTAACGTGAACTAAATTTATGCGCGGGTGATACAAATAGTATATTTTCAGAAAGTTCAGGAATTTTATGAAAACCTAATGAAAATGTTTTTAAATAATGCTATGAATTTTTTTTTTAAAAGTCAATTAAATTTAAAAGAAGGAAAGTGCTTCAGTATCGGACAAAACCCCTACCGCCCACCATGAAAGCTGGAGTGCCCACTAGTGGGCGGTAGGGACCAGGTTGACTACCACTGGTGTAGTCCAACCTCTGCTTATGCAGGAAACCCTAAATCACTTCAGACTTCAGGTTATCCAACATTTTCTTAAAAATTTCCAGTGTTGCAGCATTCACAACTTCTGCAGGCAAGTTGTTCCACTTACTGATTGTTCTAACTGTCAGGAAATTTCTCCTTAGTTCCAAGTTGCTTCTCTCCTTGATCAGTTTCCACCCATTGCTTCTTGTTCTACCCTCAGGTGCTTTGGAGAATAGTTTGACTCCCTCTTCTTTGTGGCAACCCCTGAGATATTGGAACACTGCTATCATGTCTCCCCCAGTCCTTCTTTTCATTAAACTAGGCATACCGAGTTCCTGCAACCGTTCTTCATATGTTTTATTTATTTATTTATTTATTTATTCACATTTTTATACCGCCCTATCTCCCAAGGGACTCAGGGCGGTGTACAGCCTGGTAAAAAACATACATATAAATACAGAATAAAACATCAATTAAAAAACTTATTAAATAAGGCCGAATATTTAAAAATAGGAATAAAAATAATAAAACCCCGTTAAAACCAAATTCAAAATTTAAAATTCTAGTCCAGTCCTGCGCAAATAAATAGATTGGAATGCCAAAAGCAGGTCCTTTATATAGGCTGTGGGGTGTGGCTCCATGACTCAGCATTTATCCAGGCCTGCCCCACTCTTCCTTCTGCTGGCATCGCCTCTCAGATCTCTGGAAGCGAGGGTCCACCCATTTTGAATTGTCTTCAGCTGGATCTGCTGTCAGCGTCTGGGAAAGGGAGGGGTCAGAGGGAATAGGCCCAGTTAATTCCACCACCTGGTTGGCTTCCTGCTCTGAAGGCTGAGCCAAAGGAACACACGCTGTATGAGTGAGGTTTATCGGGCTTGTCCTTTCACTCCTTGAATCCTCTCCGGGCATGGGGCCAGGGCCGGGGGCTGGAGTCATGACAGGTCGTTCATCTTCATTATCAGACTCTGAGTCTGATAAAAGGCCTGGTTGGAGACGGGAGGGGCCCGGCTGAGGAGAGGAGGGAGGACGAGCACTAGTGTTGTACTAGTGCTGCCGTGTACATGGAGACGTCTTCGGACAGCGCTGGCTCTTCGGCTTTAAAACGGAGATGAGCACCGCCCCCTAGAGTCGGCAACGACTAGCACGTACGTGCAAGGGAAACCTTTACCTTTACGGTCCATGGGGTCACGAAAAATTGGACACAACTTAAGTGAGTGAACAACAGTATATGAGCTATTGGGAATCAATCCATATTTCTGGCAAAAAGGCACCCAAATGAATGAAACGATAGGTGAGTCAGTGAACATAAAATGAAGAATGATTTGGTGTTATTTATTTTGCAGATGCAGATCAGTGCATCAAATGTCCCAACGATCATCACCCAAACCAAGATCAAGATCAATGTGTCCCTAAGATTACAGCCTTCTTCCATTACAGAGAAACTTTGGGCATTGTCATGGTTTCCGTTGCTTTATTCTTATCCTTAATCACTGGGTTCATCTTAGGAATGTTTATTAAATATTTGGAGACCCCGATAGTCAAAGCCAATAACCGGGACGTTTCTTACATCATCCTCACTTCCCTCCTGCTTTCCTTCTTGTCCACTTTTCTCTTCATTGGACAGCCAAGCAAAGCCACTTGCCTCCTCCGACAAACAGCCTTCAGCGTCATCTTCTCAGTGGCTGTCTCTTCCATCCTGGCCAAAACGATCACGGTGGTGCTGGCTTTCCTGGACACAAAGCCAGGGAAGAGGGTGAACAGATGGCTTGGGAAGAGTTTTGCCAACTCCATTATCCTTTCTTGTTCTGCTGTCCAGATAATCATTTGCTCCATCTGGCTCAGTGTCTCTCCACCTTTTCCTGACTCCGACATGCAGTCCCAACCCAGAGAGATCACCCTGCAATGCAATGAAGGCTCTGTTGCCATGTTTTATGTTGCCCTTGGGTACATGGGCTTCCTGGCCGCCATCTGCTTCACGGTGGCTTTCCTGGCCAGGAATCTGCCTGGGGCCTTCAACGAAGCCAAGTTGATCACCTTCAGCATGCTGGTCTTCTGCAGCATTTGGATATCTTTTGTGCCCGCCTATCAGAGCACCAAGGGGAAGTCCATGGGGGTCGTGCAAGTCTTCTCCATCTTAGCCTCCAGTGCTGGTCTTCTGGTCTGCATTTTCTTCCCCAAATGCTACATTATCATCCTAAGGCCTGATCTGAATACAAAAGATCACCTGACCACAAAGAGGAAAGATGGCACCTGAATCTGAAATATTTATTCCGAAGAAGAAATACTCCTTCAAACTGATATACTAGAAGCTGCTAAAATAAACAATTCTCTTTTGTTTTCATTATAGAGCTCTAGAGAAGAAGGCATCACTTATGCTGAGCTGGCTAACAGCCATTTATTTCATCTCTAACATTTGAATCCATTGTCCTGCCCTTTGGCATAACAATGCAAATTAATACTGGACTTGAAATATTTAAAGACAGTTACGGCATTTGCTTTTAACTGCCTTTGTTGCAAGCTAAATAAACCCAGTGTCAGCCTGCCCCAGATCAGTGTTTGAGAAAATAAAGACCCAACTCCATCATTTTGAAGAAATTGGTAATTTATACCAAACAAGTCTGTATGCAGTACAAGCTAAGCTGGAACTGGAAGTAAATCAAAACCACAGAGTCATATTCTCTCCTGAACCCTCCCCCTACTAGAGGTCATACAGTAATAATCCAATGTCGTCTTCCTCCTCGGCCACGTGTAGTTGCACTTCCAATATTCTCTCTCTGTCAATCTTCTGGATGGAATGTGAAGAAAGCTGCTACCGTTACATTCACGCGCCAAAACAGTTCCAACGTCTGTTTAAAAAGGCTGTCTCCCTCCCCCACACATGCAATGTTCAGTCAGTCGATCTTTTTGTCCATCTTTTACTTAGTCTTAGACTTATAAAGGTAGAGGTAAAGGTTCCCCTCGCACATACGTGCTAGTCGTTCCCGACTCTAGCGGGCGGTGTTCATCTCCGTTTCAAAGCCGAAGAGCCAGCGCTGTCCGAAGACGTCTCCATGGTCATGTGGCTGGCATGGCTCAATGCCAAAGGCACACGGAATGCTGTTATCTTCCCATCAAAGGTGGTCCCTATTTTTTCTACTTGCATTTTTTACATGCTTTCGAACTGCTAGGTTGGCAGAAGCTGGGAGAAGTAGCGGGAGCTCACCCCGTTACACGGCAGCACTAGGGATTTGAACCGCTGAGCTGTCGACCTTTCCATCGACAAGCTCAGCATCTTAGCCCCTGAGCCACTGCATCCCTGCTAGATTTATAGGCTATTTTAAGTACAGATGATTCAAAGTGATACACACTTCAATTCTGTGGAAAAAAAGAAAGGATTAAAACAATGAATAACAATAGCACAACGCAATCCATCTAAATAATAACAAGAATCTAGGATTCTTATTCTAATACAGAAAATTCTTAAAGTGAATAGAAAGATAAAACCAGACACTTTTTTGGGGGAGGGGGAGGGGGGCTTAATGGAAAAAGGCTTGGAGGAAAAAAAATTGGAACTTTGATCTTGACAAAAATGGAAGGACATTTTGATTCCCCCCATGGATGAATGGCTATGTTCTGTCCCCCATCGCCTCCGTCCGAGCAATGGCTTAATTAGCCGGCACTATCAGCTCTGGCAGCAAACTAGCGAGCATCTGCCAAGTGACTCTGTTGATGCTGATGAGTCACCCAGGAACAAACAGTACTTCAGCTCTAGTTAAGCAGTTGATTTTGCCTGCTACGAAGAGGCATAGCAGCCCTCACTGGTTTTATATCCTGTGGGGTGTGGCTCCATGACTCAGCACTTCCTAGGCCTGCCCCACCCCTGCTTCTGTTGTTCCCGCCTCTCCTGCCTACGAAACCTAGGGTCCAGCCAGGCCTGATTGCAATCAGCCGGGTCTGGAGGCATGGCCTTGGGGGGGGGAGAGAAAGAGTCAGGGGACGGAGGCCTCGTTATCTCCTCCACCTGGCCTGCCTCTGGCTCCTGGAGCTGAGCCAGGGAAGCCGGTGCTCCCGAGGTAAGTCCTGATGGCCCTTCCCCCTCACTTTCCAAGTCACTTTCTGGCAGAGGCCCCGGCTCGGGGGGCGCAGACACAACAGGCTACAAAAGTCGATGGAGTTAGCAGAGATGGCTAAATTGACCGTTTTGATCAAAGAAAAGAATATAAGCATCACCCAAGGGTCGTTTTCAGTGCGATGGGCTGGTATATAAATTGATAATTAATTGAATAGATCTTTTTTATCGCAGAACTGGGGAATATTCCTTTTCTGCCCCCCGATGAAAGAGATGTGAACCTGCACTGACCTACATCCCCTACTTACCACTGGAGGACTTCCAAAATCCTGTATGCTGGCTGTAACAAAGAGATGAGAAAAAACGAGATTTGGAGGAAAACAGCTTGTCCCTTTTAGTCAAACAATAGATCACATACGCGAAACGCAAACTCCTGGGCGTCTCCCACATGAACACTTTTTTTAAAACATAAAAGAGTTTCCTCTTGCTATCTGTCATCTCACGTCAACCATCATACGGAACGGAGAAACTCCAAATTGGGCCACTTTTAAGACTTATGACCTTCACCTCTCATATTGCCGGGAGAATTCTGGGAGTTGAAGTCAGTGGTGAAATGTAAAATTTGTTACTACCGGTTCTGTGGGCGTGGCTTAGTGGTGGGGGTAATGTGACTGGGTGGGTGTGGCCAACTTTTTTTTTTTTTACTTTTAAAAACATTTTTTCTACAACCTCTTTGGCTGAAGAGGTTATAAAAAATGCTTTTAAAAGGCTCTGATGATCCCAGCTAAGTTGCCTAATCCTCAGAGGCTTTTGATTTCTTTTAAAAGCATTTTTTTTGCTTTTAAAAGAAAAAAAAGCCTCTGACAATAAGGCAACTGAGCTGGGATTGTCAGAGCCTTTTAAAAGCATTTTTTTGGCCGAAGAAAAAATGCTTTTAAAAGTTAAAAAAAACAAAAACCTCTGATGATCACGTGGCTCAGCTGGGCACAGAGCTGAGGGAGGCAGGGATTTTTGTGGCCATAAGTTTATTTATTTATTTATTTATTTATTATTTAAATTTTTATACCGCCCTTCTCCCGAAGGACTCAGGGCGGTTTACAGGCAGATAAAATAAACAGTACTATTACAAAATAAATACTATTAAAATACCACTAAAAAACTTATTCAATTTGGCCGCAATTAAAATTTAGCAAATAATAAAACCCATTAAAAACCCATTAAAAACCCATTTAAAACCCCTTAAAAACCCACGAATTTAAAAACTAATCCAGTCCTGCGCAGATGAATAAATGTGTTTTAAGCTCGCGACGGAAGGTTCGGAGGTCCGGAAGTTGACGAAGTCCTGGGGAGTTCGTTCCAGAGGTGGGAGCCCCACAGAGAAGGCCCTTCCCCTGGGTGTCGCCAGACGACACTGTCTCGCTGACGGCACCCTGAGGAGTCCCTCTCTGTGAGAGCGCACGGGTCGGTGAGAGGTATCCGGTAGCAGTAGGCGGTCCCGTAAGTAACCCGGCTCTATGCCATGGAGCGCTTTGAAGATGTTCACCAAAACCTTGAAGCGCACCCGGAAGGCCACAGGCAGCCAGTGCAGTCTGCGCAGGATAGGTGTCACACGGGAGCCACGAGGGGCTCCCTCTATCACCCGCGCAGCTGCATTCTGGACTAACTGAAGCCTCCGGATGCCCTTCAAGGGGAGCCCCATGTAGAGAGCATTGCAGTAATCCAGGCGAGACGTCACGAGGGCGTGAGTGACCGTGCACAGGGCATCCCGGTCTAGAAAGGGGCGCAACTGGCGCACCAGGCGAACCTGGTAAAAAGCTCTCCTGGAGACTACCTGTATTTCTCATTGCAGGGAATCAGTAAATCTGCCAGAGTTTCATTCGGGCTAATCGGGATTGTTCCTCCTTCCATCCCAAAAGGCAACCTGTACCAAAATTACATTGCAAGGTTGCTCACCTGAAGCTGTTCTGTATGCGTTTCTGCCACATTTTTCTGCAAAACAAAATCAAGAAGTCAGAAATTGTGTCCCCACTTAGAGATCCCTCAATTTCCCGTGAGCCTTTGGTAGAAGTTCAGCTTCAGACCTTCATTCCTGCAGCATCAGAAACTTCCCAGCGCTGGACTGGGAAGTCGGAAAACCCTCCTGGAAGAAGCGAATTGCCCCCAAATACAGGGCTGTGAGCATGTCATTAGCTAACCTTGGCAAGTTTAAAGAAGCTAAGCAGGATCAATGCTGATTAATTCTCGGACATCCCAAGTTCAGTTTATAGCCCCTGGATTTCTTAGTGGTCTCCCATCCCAGTATTAAACAAGCCAAGCTCTGGCTTGTTTCTTGAAGTCTGCCAAATTCAGCTCAGTGCTGCTACCAGTTAGGCCAGTGGTAGTCAACCTGGTCCCTACTGCCCACTAGTGGGCGTTCCAGCTTTCATGGTGGGCAGTAGGGGTTTTGTCCGATACTGAAGTACTTTCCTTTTTTAATTTAATTGACTTTTTAAAAAAATTTCATAAAAACATTTTTATTAGATTTTCATAAAATTCCCCGTGACAATTTAAATTTCTGAAAATATACTTTTTGTATTGCCCGCGCATAAGTTTACTTCGCGTTACATAAGTGAAACTAAATGGCGCTATAGTGCGACCGCAAACAAAAGAGCCTCGTCCCAGAATAGCTCACGCATCTCCCCCCCACACCACCCAGCTGTAACAGACAAGCAGAGCTGGTAGCTGGCATCCCCCCCAAACCCAATCCACGATGTGCGAGAGGCATGCGCAGATGACGATACACGGTGCATTAATAATAACAACAATGAGTTGGAAGGGACCTTAGAGGCCTTCTAGTCCAACCCCCTGCCCAGGCAGGAAACCCTACACCGTCTCAGACAGATGGTTATCCAACATTTTCTTAAAAATTTCCAGTGTTGGAGCATTCACAACTTCTGCAGGCAAGTCGTTCCACTGATTAATCGTTTTAACCGTCAGGAAATTTCTCCTTAGTTCTAAGTTGCTTCTTTCCTTGATCAGCTTCCACCCATTGCTTCTTGTTCCACATTACTGTGGAACCAGTGAGCGGTTAGAAAATTTTACTACTAACAGAGATACAAAAGTGGGCGGTAGGTATAAAAATGTTGACTACCCCTGAGTTAGGCAGAGGAGTTTCCAGATCCCAGATCTCAAAGTGACCACATTCTGTCAACATCCTCAAAAACAAATCACCCTAAATATTACCGCTTAAGAGGGTGTTTTAGAACCTTGCCAGCTTGAAGGCGCATGGACTTCAACTCCCAGAATTTCCCAGCCAGATGTCCATGCATCTTCAAATGCCAAGGTTTCAGATACAGAGTTGGAAGGGAGCTTGTACTGTACAAGCCACTCACCCAAGCAGGAAACCTTACACCATTTCTGACAAATGGCAGTCCAATCTCTTCTTGAAGGCCTCCAGTGATGAAGCTCCCACAACCTCCAAAGGCAAGCTGTTCCATTGTTTGATTGTTCTCACTCTCAGAAAATTTCTCCTTATTTCTAGGTTGAATCTCTCCTTGATCAGTTTCTATGCATTATTCCTTGTCTGGCCTTTGGGTCCCTTGGAAAATAGCTTGACCCCCTCCTCTCTGTGGCAGCCCCTCAAATATTGGAAGACTGCTATCATGTCTCCCCTGATCCTTCTCTTCGCTAGACTAGCCATGCCCAGTTCCTGTAAGTGTTCTTCATATGTTTTAGTCTCCAGTCCCCTAATCATCCCGGTTTCTCTTCTCTGCACTTTTTCTAGAATCTCAACATCTTTTTATAGTGTGTTGACCAACCCTGCATGCAGTATTCTAGGTGTGGTCTTACTAAGGCTTTATAGAGTGGTATTAACTTAAGGAAGGGACGTGGTGGCTCAGGGGCTAGGACGTTGAGCTTGTCGATCGAAAGGTCGGCAGCTCAGCGGTTCGAATCCCTAGTGCTGCCGTGTAACGGGGTGAGCTCCCGTTACTTCTCCCAGCTTCTGCCAACCTAGCAGATTCGAAAGCACATAAAAATGCAAGTAGAAAAAATAGGGACCACCTTTGGTGGGAAGGTAACAGCGTTCCATGCGCCTTTGGCGTTGAGTCATGCCGGCCACATGACCACGGAGACGTCTTCGGACAGCGCTGGCTCTTCGGCTTTGTAACGGAGATGAACACCGCCCCCTAGAGTCGGCAACGACTAGCATGTATGTGCGAGGGGAACCTTTACCTTATTAACTTCAGGTATCATATGGACCAGTTCTCCAAGACTTTCAGGAGGTTTGGAAGCTGTGTTCGGGAAACTTGTGGGAAACACCAGACACCACCATGCTGGCAGCATGTTGGATGGGAGATTCTAGAGTTAAAGTTCATCAATCTTCAAACTGCCACGGTTGAGAAACACCATCTTAGGATATTACATAGGATATTGGGTAGACCAGGTCTCCAAAGGCAAACCAACATCAACCTTATGGCTTAGAGCAGTGTTTCTCAACTTGCTCAGTTTGAAGATGTGTAGACTTCAACTCCCAGAATTCCCTGGCTGGGGAATTCTGGGAGTTGAAGTCCATATATCTTCAAATTGACCACGTTGAGAAACACTACCTTAGGGTATTATGTAGCCCACGTCTCCAGGATCTTCAGGACATTTGGAGGCCATGTTTAGACGGTGTCTGATCAGGAGGCTTGTGAGAAATACCAGGTTTGGGGGAGTGGAGGTTGGTACCCTGTGCCCACTCAAGATACTTACTGACGTAGACAGTCGCTCCAACAGCAATGAAGACTGTGACCACCACAACTCCAACGACTGCAGCCACGAGCCCCATGTTGGGCACAAAGACTGTGTTAGAAAAAGGATAAAATGACTAGACATGTCCTTGAGATTTTTCTTCCCTCTAATTTCTCAATCTTAGCAAGAGGGCAGCGAAGACTGAGTTAACTAAGCCATGGTGCTCTAAAACAGTGGTCCCAAACTTTCTCGCTTTGTGGACCGGTGTGTGTGGGGGGGAGAGAGGGGGTGGTTCTACGTGAGTGGCAGGTGAACATATGCATGCAGCTCCATTTATACAAGTGGCGCATATGCGCCTGCCACTTGTCCAAATGGAGTTGTGCATGCATCTGTGCTCACCAGCTACTTCTGTGCTCAGTGTTGTGACTCGTTCTCCCTCCTCTCCTCAGCTAGGCCCCTCCCATCTCCAACTGGGCCTTTTATCAGACTCCGAGTCTGATAATGAAGATAAACGGCCTGTCATGCCTCCAGCCCCCGGGGCCTGGCCCCATGCCCGGAGAGGATTCAAGGAGTGAAAAGAGTAGCCCAATAAATCTCACTCATACAGCGTGTGTTCCTTTGGCTCAGAGCAGGAAGCCAGCCAGGTGCTGGAATTGCTCGGGCCTACTCCCTCTGACCCCTCCCTTTCCCAGACGCAGACAGCAGATCCAGCTGAAGACAATTCAAAATGGGTGGACCCTCGCTTCCGGAGATCTGAGAGGCAACGCCAGCAGAAGGAAGGGAGGGGCAGGCCTGGATAAATGCTGAGTCATGGAGTCACACCCCACAGCCTATATAAAGGACCTGCTTTTGGCATTCCAACATTGAGTCAAGCAAAGTCTTATCTAGTTTGCTGATATCGGACTCTATCGCTGAAGTCACAACTTGGACTCCTGCCTGCCCTGATAAACCTCGAAGGAACTTGGCAAGCTGCAAAGGCTTCGTTGCCAAGTTTGTTACGGACTTCCTTGACTCGTTCGTTGGAGTGGGAGTGGGACACGACACTCAGTTTTGAACAGGCCACAGTGCGGCACTGGACTGCGGCCCAGGGATTGGGGACCTGTGAGGTTGGGGTCTCCAACCGTGGCAACTTTAAGACTTGTGGACTTCAACTCCCAGAGTTCCTCAGACAGCAAAGCTGGTTGAGGAATTCTGGGAGTTGAAGTCCACAAGACTTAAAGTTGCCAAGGTTGGAGACCCCTGATCCAAAACATTCCTAATAGCAGGGACACAACCTCTGAGCCAGGGTGATAATCGATTTGTTGAAGGAGGAGCGAAATAGCCATTTTTCTGAGATGCTTTAATTTGGATGCCTGCACTGAGCAAAGATGGACTGGATGACCTCAAGGGAGACTTCCAACTCTAGGATTTTGACACACAATAAAAATATATATATATACCTGATTTTTCACACCATAACCCCTCCGACCCTAAATATCCACATACATTCTTTCTTCCGGCATCCCATTGGAACCAAACTTTTTTTTTTTATTCGCATTTATACCCCGCCCTTCTCCGAAGACTCAGGGTGGCTTACACTATGTTAGCAATAGTCTTCATCCTATTTGTATATTTATATACAAAATCAACTATTGCCCCCAACAATCTGGGTCCTCATTTTACCTACCTTATAAAGGATGGAAGGCTGAGTCAACCTTGGGCCTGGTGGGACTAGAACCTGCAGTAATTGCAGGCAGCTGTGTTAATAACAGACTGCATTAGTCTGTTGAGCCACAAGAGGCCCTTTACACTTTAAACTTTACACTTTACACTTTAAACTTTACACAAATCATCCTTTAAAATTTTTCCTCTTTCAGAAGGCCTTAATTTACCCACCAGCTCAGATTTCCACAAAGGTCTGAGTTGCCAAACACACTGGACTAGTTCAAGGGTTCATCTGAACTTAGGTTAGGTCTCTTTAGGGTCTGGCCTGCTGGGTGAATCCAACCTTTGACCAAATTTATCATCGACAAATTTATCATCAACCAATTTATCATTGGGTGAACGCAGTAAATGAGGGAACTCCATCACCACATTCATTAGGTTGTATGACCAATGTGAAGGTCACACCTATGTGAAACCTATGTGAAGGTTTCAGGGACACCTTTGCTCATGTTCAACTGGTTCCCCCCACCCATTTTCTCTCACCAGGCTCCTTCCAGGCCACGATCAGAGGCTCTGGCAGCCCGGCATGGTCCACATAGCACCGATAGCGGTCTCTCTCCTTCGGGTCAACCTCGATGCTCAGCCAGGCATGGTAGGTCCCATCTGAGTTTGGAAGGACACCACCCCGGAAGGTGTCCTGCTCCCAGACTTCCCCATCCTTCCTCCAGGTGGCATCCATCTCTTTGGGATAAAAGCCGTAGACTCGGCAGATGAGGGTCTCCATACTGTTGTACTGGATCCTGCGAGTTACCTTCACCAATGGGGGCTCTGTAGAGAACACAACACTGGCAAATTTTAACACTGTACATAACAGATTAACAGTGTTGGAAAGGACCTTGTATGCCATCTCTTCCAACCCGCTGCTCAAGCAGGAGACCCCACACCATTTCTGACAAATGGCAGTTCAGTCCTTTCTTGAAAGCTTCCAGTGATGAAGCTCCCACAACTTTCAAAGGCAAGCTGTTCCATGGGTTGATGGATTGAATCAGCCGTGGTGGCTCAGTGGTTTAGAGTGCAGTACTGCAAGCTACTTCTGATGACTGCTGGCGGCCTGCAATTTGGCAGTTCGAATCTCACCAGGTTCAAGGTTGATTCAGCTTTCCAGCCTTCCGAGGTTGGTAAAATGAGGACCCAGATGGTTGGGGGCAAATAGGCTGACTCTGTAAACTGCTTAGAGAGGGCTGTAAAGCACTGTAAAGCAGTGGTTCTCAACCTTTATAGTGCTGCGAGCCCTTTAATACAATTCCCCACGATGTGGCGACCCCAACCGTAAAATTATTTTCGTTTTGAATTTATCGTGCCTGAAGCCATATGGGCTAGCGATCTGAACTTCTTGCGATTGCCTTGAGGATGGAGGCATTAAAGCGGAAACTCCTCCCCTATTAAGTTTATGGCGCCTGAAGCCAGATTAGGCTAGCGATTGGGAGTGATTGCAGCTGGCTTGAGAGGGAGACATCAGAGCAAAGATTTCCCTCTTTTTTAATTCATCGCGCCTGAAGCCGAATTCGGCTAGCGATTTGAAAAGCCTGCAGCTGGCTTGTGGAGTCAACCATTGGAGCATGACTCTTCGACTCACAAGTATACTTCCCATATTTCTGATGGTCTTAGGCGACCCCTGGCAAATCGTCATTCGACCCCCAACGGGGTCCCGACCCACAGGTTGAGAACCGCTGCTGTAAAGCGTTATATAGGTCTAAGTGCTGTTGCTATTCTTCTCACTATTAGAAAATTTCTCTTTGTTTCTAGGTTGAATCTCTCCTTGATCAGTTTCCATCCATTATTCCTTGTCTGGCCTTTGGGTACCTTGGAAAATAGCTTGGCCCCCTCCTCTCTGTGGCAACCCCTCAAATATTGGAACACTGATATCATGTCTCCCCTGATCCTTCTCTTCACTAAACTAGCCATGCCCAGTTCCTGCAACCGTTCTTCATATGTTTTAGCCTTCAGGCCCCTAATCATCTTTGTTGCTCTTCTCTGCACTTTTTCTAGAGTCTCAACATCTTTTTTACATGGTGGCGACCAAGGCTGGATGCAGTATTCTAGGTGTGGTCTTACTAAGGCTTTATAGAGCGGTATTAGTACCTCACTTGATCGTATCCCTCCATTAATGCAACTTGTGAAGGATGTGTGTTTGTGTTTTATGTTTATAATTATAATGTACACTGAAATGGCATTTAATTTCGTTGTATGAGGTGCAATGACAATAAACTAAACTAAACTAAACTAAATTTTGGATTGCATTGGCTTTTTTGGCTCCCACCGCACACTGTTGACTCATATTTAACTCTCTCCTTCCTTCCTAGGGATAGAATCAAGAACATGTGAAGTGTTATACCACTTTATAATGCCTTGTTAAGGCCACACTTAGAATACTGCATTCAGTTTTGGTCACCACGATGTAAAAAAGATGTTGAGACTCTGGAAAGAGTGCAGAGAAGAGCAACAAAGATGATTAGGGGACTGGAGGCTAAAACATATGAAGAACGGTTGCAGGAACTGGGTATGTCTATTTGGTGAAAAGAAGGACTAGGGGAGACATGATAGCAGTCTTCCAATATCTCAGGGGTTGCCACAAAGAAGAGGGAGTCAAGCCATTCTCCAAAGCACCTGAAGGCAGGACAAGAAGCAATGGGTGGAAACTAATCAAGGAAAGAAGCAACTTAGAACTAAGGAGAAATTTCCTGACAGAACAATTAATCAGTGGAACGACTTGCCTGCAGAAGTTGCGAATGCTCCAACACTGGAAATTTTTAAGAAAATGTTGGATAACCATCTGTCTGAGATGGTGTAGGGTTTCCTGCCTGGGCAGGGGGTTGGACTAGAAGACCTCCAAGGTCCCTTCCAACTCTGTTGTTGTTGTTGTTTTTGTTGTTGTTATTCCTCACCTTTCCTCAGCAGTGATTCCTTTCCATACACCATGCACTTCTGAAGCAGCTGGATACATTCCTGCTCCAAAAAGTTATTCCTGCTCTGGGCGATAAAAGGCTCCGCTTCCCACCTCCTCTTGGTCACTTGAGCGCGGATATCAACCGCGGTCCAGGTGAGAGTCTTTTGATTCAAGCTGATGAAGTCTTCTCCATCGTAGCCATACTGGTAAACTCCGGTCTTGTGGCCATCTTTGCTCAGATCACAGCCGATCACGCGCTGCCAGCTGTGAAACCCTGCCGAGAAAATGGGTACAGGGCAGACGTATATAACACTCCCAGGAAAATCCATTCCATGTCCCTATTCTTGTCCTCCTTTTTGGTTTCTTCTCCCACTTGAGTAGTGGAAAATGTACCGATTCAGCAGGAGGCAGGAGATAGTTTGGTAAACATCCAGCTGCATGCCACAACCTATCGGACAGAATCGCCAAGCTAGGAACCCCCTTGTTGTGACCCAGGTTCCTGGATCTGGACTCCTGGACTCGGATGATTCAGAAAGACTGAGTTAGATTTTAGTTTGTGGGTTTTAACTTGGGTTTTAATTTTTTATATTTTTAATTATTAGGCTTTTGAATAAGTTTTTTAATTGTTTTTAGATTGTATTTATTGCTTTTAAATGCCTGTAAACCGCCCTGAGTCCTTTGGGAGATAGGGCGGTATATAAATATAAACAATAAATAAATAAATAAATAAAGTGAGGGAGAAGACCTGGCAAGCCCTGCTTCTCTTGGGCCCTCTCCCTCCCTGGCACCCACTCAAAGGGAGGAGGAGGGGCCGGCAAGGCCTGATTCTCTCGAGCCTTCTTCTGATTTGGCAACGCCCCAAGAACAGTTTTGGAGTGATGCAAAACTGCGCAGACGTGATCGGCGCGCGCAGCAGAAGCAGCGTTGGGATAAACCCAAGGAATGATGGTCATGCAGTGACATCTGCAGAGACTATAAATAGGAGGCGGGACTTCCTGGTTTTTTGTCTTGGACAAAGCAATGAATTTGCGCGGGCAAACTGTATCAATGGAGGGAAGAATATATTCGTGAGTAATTCTGGCCTTATCTATAATTTCCTCATTATCTCCAGAAACTTGGCAGGCCCGTGGGTAGACGTGGCCAGGACATTTATCTATGTAAATAAAGTAGAAGAGGAGGCCTTTGACTGACTCTTTGTTGGGAGTATTGGGGGAAGGAAACAGAACACCCCTTCTCTCTTTTTTTGATTTAAAACAGAGTCCCCCCAGTCTTTCTGGATTGGCAGCTGGGAGTGGGAGGAAGGGGCAAGAGGCAGGGGTGGAATCCAGCAGGTTCTAGAGAACTGGCAGCGGAAATTTTGAGTAGTTCGGAGAACCGGCAAATACCACCTCTGGCTGGTCCCAGAGTGGGGTGAGAATGGAGATTTTGCAGTATCCTTCCCCTGGAGTGGGGAGGGAATGGAGATTTTGCAGTATCCTTCAGCTGGAGTGGGGAGGGAATGGAGATTTTGCAGTATCCTTCCCCTACCATGCCCACCAAGCCACACCACACCCACCAAGCTACTCTTACAGAACCGGTAGTAAAAAAAAATTGACTTTTACCACCGGCAAGAGGGCATACTTTTGTGGGAGGGTCTGGCACACGCATGCGCTTGCATGAACACGATGCTCCCACAAGTGGGCCCGCGAGCGGCCGCAATACTCACAGTGACGCTTGCGCGAATGGGCTGCGAGTGCCTGCATGAGTAGGGCCATGTGTGCCCGTGATGCAAAAAAAAAAGAAAAAAAACACCGCCAAACCCTTTTTCTTTGCAAGCATTTTCTAACTGGTTTGGATTCTTCCTAAAGAGGTATTGTTGTGACCCAGGCCCAAGTAGGTAGTTGGAAACTCAGTCCGTGAAAAAACAACAACTTTTTTCGAACAGCTGAGAATTACTTCATTCCCAGCATCGTTCAACTCAAATTAAAACAAATTCCTCCCAACACAAATTCCTCAGTCCTATCGCAAACCTTGGTCCAATTAGGCAAACTGCCAAAGGCCTTTCTTGGCAAACGTTCAAAAGCCACAAAAATAAATGCAAGACATAGACAAAGCAGAAGACGCAGCTACCAATGTTGTTTTCCATCAAAACCCAAACACCATTGCTGGTCTGTTTTAAAGCCTTATGGGAAGAGCCAATCATCTCTTGGCCCTACTCCTGAGTTGTCCTTTTTGCTTGAGCTGCTCTTGCCTTCTGGCAGCTCTTCTCATGTGTGCATCAAGAACAGGCTCCTCCTGTTCCTCTGCCTCACTACTATCAGGCTCTGGAAGCTCTGGAGTCCGCACCTCACTCCCCGATGGCCCTGGCCTCACCTCACCCTCATCGCTGTCCAACTCCGTTGCCAGTTCCGCAGGCTGCTGGCGGACCACAACAGGTATGGTCCTCTCTGGAGGCCAAAATCCATGGTTTCCAGCCCTCCCCGCCCAATGTCTTACCTCTGCTGGAGTTGTGGTAGCTGTGCAAGATGGCGAGGTCAGTTTTGAACCGCCGCTCCGTGGTGCTCACTCTCCGTGATGTCAGATCCCAGAAATGGGGGGAGTCTTCCTCCTCCTCCTCCTCCATTTTATGAAGCCAGGACACTTGGGGTAACATTCGTCTTGCGCGGGGATCAAAACGTGCAGCGAGCTGGTCGTCCACATATGCCACCACAATGTAGTAGGGCAGATCCTGGCTGGAGCCCATAACCAATGTGTAGAAAATGCGCAAAGAATGGGAGCCTGAAAAGAGCAAGGGGGGGAGGGAGAGAAAGGAAATTTGGGATGGGGGTGTCACACTTAACCTCTCACCCTTTTTTATTTGGAACCAGCCCCCTTTTTCGAGAAAGCCTCAATACAGCTAGTCCTTAACTGACAACTACCCTGTTTCCCCCAAAATAAGACATCCCCTGATAATAAGCCCAATCGGGCTTTTGAGCACATGGCAATGAGGCCAAGCACTTATTTCAGGGTTCAAAAAAATATAAGGCAGGGTCTTATTTTCAGGGAAACACGGTATTCGGTACGAGAGCCGCGGTGGTGCAGTAGTTAGAATGCAGTACTGCTGGCTACTTCTGCTGACTGCCGGCTGCCTGCAATTCGGCAGTTCGAATCTCACCAGGCTCAAGGTTAACTCAGCCTTCCATCCTTCCAAGGTCGGTAAAATGAGGACCCAGATTGTTGGGGGCAACAGGCTGACTCTGTAAACCACTTAGAGAGAGCTGTAAAGCACTGTGAAGCGGTATATAAGTCTAAGTGATAGATAGATAGATAGATAGATAGATAGATAGATAGATAGATAGATAGTAGATAGAGCTAGATAGAGATAGATATATAGATAGAGATATATAGATAGATGATAGAAAGATAAATAGATAGATGATAGATAGATAGATAGATAGATAGATAGATAGATAGATAGTAGATAGAGATAGATATATAGCTAGAGATAGATAGATAGGTGATAGAAAGATAAATAGATAGATGATAGATAGATAGATAGATAGATAGATAGATAGATAGATAGATAGATAGTAGATAGAGCTAGATAGAGCTAGATATATAGATAGAGATATATAGATAGATGATAGAAAGATAAATAGATAGATGATAGATAGATAGATAGATAGATAGATAGATAGATAGATAGATAGATAGTAGATAGAGATAGATATATAGCTAGAGATAGATAGATAGGTGATAGAAAGATAAATAGATAGATGATAGATAGATAGATAGATAGATAGATAGATAGATAGATAGATAGATAGTAGATAGAGATAGATATATAGCTAGAGATAGATAGATAGGTGATAGAAAGATAAATAGATAGATGATAGATAGATAGATAAATAGATAGATAGATAGATCAGGGGTGTCAAACTCAAGACCCGGGGGTTGGATCTGGCCCATGGGGCTAGCTCAGTGGTGGGTTTCAAATTTTTTTACCAGCGGTTCAGTGATTGTGCCTTGGTGGGCATGGCAGGGGAAGGATGCTGTAAACTCTCCATTCCCTCCCCACTCCAGGGGAAGGATATTGTAAAATCTCCATTCCCTCCCCAATCCAGGGGAAGGTTCCTGCAAAATCCCCATTCTCTCCCGATCAGCTGGGACTCGAGAGGCAGAGAATAGATGGGGGCGGGGCCAGTCAGAATTTTTACCACCGGTTCTCCGAACTACTCAAAATTTCCGCTACCGGTTCTCCAGAACTGGTCAGAACCTGCTGAAACCCATCTCTGGTCTGGCCTGGAAACAGCAAAGGACCGGCCCGCAGTGCCTCTGCCAGCAAAAATGGAGCTTGGGGTGGGGGGGCACACATGCCCCCCCCCCAAGCTCCATTTTTTCTGGCAGAGGCCTGCAAGAAGCTGTTGCATCCGAAAATAGGGCACAGGAGGGCAGCGCATGGCCCCCACCCCAGTTCCATTTTTGCTGGCCAAATGCTATCAAAACCAACCAGAAACAAAACAAAAGGAGAACTGTATCTCCTTTTGCATTTGAGCATGCAAGAAGGGACAGGAAAGGAGAAAGGGAAAGAGGAAAGACAAAGAAAGAAAAAGGCAAGATGGGAAGAGATCAAGGAAGGAAAAAGAAGAAAAGAGGGGCAGGAAGAAGAAAGGAGAATGAAGAGGGAAGGAAAAAGGAAGTAAGTAAGTTAGGAAGTTAGGAAGTTAGGAAGGAAGGAAGGAAGGAAGGAAGGAAGGAAGGAAGGAAGAAAGGATAGCATAGCCAGCAATTTTAAGATTTGTGGACTTCAACTCGCAGAATTCTCCAACCAGCATGGCCTGCTAAGGAATTCAGGGAGTTGAAGTCCACAAGTCTTAAAGTTGACAAGTTTGGAGACTCCCTGCTTTAAAATCTTGGCTACCTACGGAGGTATATCAAGAAAGACATTCTGCAGGGATAAACTATCCAAAAGGAGGATAAACTACATGCCCTCTAGTACCCCTTCAGTTCTACCCCAGGAGGTATAAAACCATGCCAAAAGCCTACAAAAGAGTTTAACAACACATACTTATTTCAGACAGACAGGAAGGGATGGAACCTAGCCACCCAACCGGGTGAAGCCTCTGGAACTTGCTGCCACAAGAAAACCAGGCTGCCCGCCTCAGGATTCCTTAGGCCCGCCCCCTCTGACCACTCACCTGCGCATCCTCCACGCAGCAACAGGACGACCGCTGTGGACAGAAGCCCCAGTTGGGCTACCGGGACCCCCATCCGGATTCAGACGCCGAAGTGCAGCCCGCATCAGCTGGTGATGAAGGATCGCAACAAGGCTGCGGCTAAGGAGAATAGAATAGAATAGAATAGAATTTTTATTGGCCAAATGTGATTGGACACACAAGGAATTTGTCTTGGTGCATATGCTCTCAGTGCACATAAAAGAAAAGATACCTTCATCAAGGTACAACACTTAAAACACTTAATGATAGTCATAGGCTACAAATAAGCAAACAGGAAACAATATCAGTATAAATCGTAACGATACAAGCAAACAAAGTTATAGTCATAAGTGGAAGGAGATTGGTGATGGAAATAATGAGAAGATTAATAGTAGTGCAGATTTAGTCAATAGTTTGATAGTGTTGAGGGAATTATTTGTTTAGCAGACTGATGGCGTTTGGGGAAGAAACTGTTCTTGTGTCTAGTTGTTCTGGTGTGCAGTGCTCTGTAGTGTCGTTTTGAGGGTAGGAGTTGAAACAGTTTATGTCCAGGATGTGAGGGGTCTGTCAATATTTTCACGGCCCTCTTTTTGACTCGTGCAGTATACAGGTCCTCAGTGGAAGGCAGGTTGGTAGTATAGCACTATACAGCCTATGGCAGATAGGCAGTGCCCTATCAAATCCCGCTCCTGTCAATAGCGGTGTCGCCCAAGGCAGCGTTCTAGGACCAACACTCTTCATATTATACATTAACGACCTCTGTGACCATATTATAAGTAATTGTGTTCTCTTCGCCGATGATATTAAACTATTTAACACTACCAACAATGCAGCTACCCTTCAAAAAGACCTTGACTTTGTGTCGGAATGATCAAAAATTTGGCAACTCCAAATCTCAACCAGCAAATGCTCTGTCTTACACATTGTAAAAAAAGAATCAGAACACTAAATACAAGCTTGATGGACATTACTTTACAGATGACCCCCACCCTGTTAAAGACCTTGGAGTTTTCCTATCAAATGATCTAAGTGCAAAGCCCACTGCAACTACATCGCCAAAAAGGCTTTAAGAGTTGTAAACTTAATCTTGTGTAGCTTCTTCTCCAGAAAGATTACACTACTAACCAGAGCATACAAAACATTTGCTAGATCAATTCTCGAATACAGCTCGCCTGTCTGGAACCCACACCTCATTTCTGACATCAGTACAATTGAGCGTGTCCAGAAATATTTTACAAGAAGAGTTCTCCACTCCTCTGATCACAACAAAATACCTTATGCCACCAGACTTGAAATCCTGAGTTTAGAAAATTTAGAACTCGGCCGCCTTCAACATGACCTGAGTATAACTCATAAAATCATCTGCTACAATGTCCTTCCTGTCGAAGACTACTTCAGCTTCAATCGCAACAATACACGAGCACACAATAGATTTAAACTTAATGTGAACCGCTCCAATCTTGATTGTAGAAAATACGACTTCAGTAACAGAGTTGTTAATGCCTGGAATGCACTACCTGACTCTGTGGTCTCTTCCCAAAATCCCCAAAGCTTTAACCAAAGACTATCTACTATTGACCTCACCCCCATTCCTAAGAGGTCTGTAAGGGGCGTGCATAAGAGCACCAGCGTCCCTACCATTCCTGCCCTAATGTTCCCCTTGACTGTATCCAATTTGTATGCTTATTTCATGCTTATACTTAAATATACTGTTGTGTTTGACAAAATAAATAAATAAATAAAAAAAATTTTTTTTCTGCAGTTCTAATGATCCTCTTAAGTTTGTGTCTGCCTCGTTGGGTTGCAGAACCAAACCAGACAGTTATAGAGGTGTAGGTGCAGAGGAGAAAGTTTATAAAACGCACCAGAGGAGGTTCAGCCCTGGAAAGTAAAAGTGGGGGGACAAAGGGTCAGCTTTATTTATTTATTTATTAATCGTATTTATATCCCGCCCTTCTCCCGAAGGACTCAGGGCGGTTAACAGCCGATTTAAAAAACACATTATATACAGATTAAAAGCAAAATAAAACTAATATAACTTATGGCCAAATTTCCTAAAAACTAAACAATAGCAATCTAAAACCCCATTAAAACAGCATTTTTAGGCTAGTCCTGCTCGATGGAATAAAAGAGTCTTCAACTCACGGCGGAAGGTCCGGAATTCGGGGAGTTGGTGAAGCCCCGGAGGCAGCCCATTCCAGAGGGCAGGAGCCCCCACAGAGAAGGCTTTACAGAGAGTAAAGAGAACCCTCACCATATCTCTGACATCAATACAATTGAACGTGTCCAGAAATATTTTACAAGGAGTTCTCCATTCCTCTGAAAACAACAAAATACCTTATCCCACCAGACTTGAAATCCTAGGCTTAGAAAACTTGGAACTCCATCGCCTTCAACAAGGCCTAAGTTTAACTCACAGAATCATCTATTGTAATGCCCTTCCTGTCAAAGACTACTTCAGCTTCAGTTGCAATAATACAAGAGCAACCAACAGATTTAAACTCAATGTTAACCGCTTTAATCTAGATTGCAGAAAATATGACTTCTGTAACAGAATCATCAGCTTTACCTGACTCTGTGGTCTCTTCCCATAATTCTAAAAGCTTTAACCAAAAACTTTCTACTATTGACCTCACCCCATTCCTAAGAGGACCATAAGGAGCGTGCATAAGCGCACAAACGTGCCTACCATTCCTGTCCTATTGTTTTTCTTTTCTTCTTCCTATACATATATATATATATATATATATATATATATATATATATATATATATATATATATATATATATATATATATATATATATATATATATATATATAGTGTATGATAGTTACATATATTGTTGTGACAAAATAAATAAATAAATAAATAAAATAAATAAATAAGGCTCTCTCCCTGGGAACCGCCTTCCTTTGGAGAGAAGGAAGGGAGACCCATAGAGAGGCAGAAAAAGGAAGCGAAAGGAGGCTTCCTCGGGGCAAAAATCTGCCAAGCCCTGAGCGCGGAGAGGAGGACTCAGCCCCTTAGATAAGGGGCGAGGCATCGTGGGAACTTCCCTTGTTTGTTGCGGAGCGGGTCAGCTCAATCCCCCGGTTGCCCCGAGAGGAAGACCCTCCTGCCCCCTTCACGGGTGGGTGATCTGATTCCAACCTAGTTCCTCGCGGGGGACTACAATCCCCATTTCCCTCTAGTTCGGGGATGATGGGGATTGTCTCTTAGCACCCGCGAAAGGCAGTCGATCGCCTGGATCAGGGGTCTCCAAACTTGGCAACTTTAAGATTTGTGGACTTCAACTCCCAGAATTCCCCAGCCAGCCACGCTGGGTGGGGAATTCTGGGAATTGAAGTCCACAAGTCTTAAAGTTGCCAAGTTTGGAGATCCCTGACCTGGCTAAATAAAAGTGGATTGGAGTCGGGCGTTCTTTAAATCTTTTTTTTTTTAAATCTTCCCTTTCTCACCTTGCCAGCCCTTCCCGCGTCTTGTCTTCACTTCTGCTGGTTTCTGACGCTGGTAGCCCACCAGCTAAACTCGGCGCCAAAGACGGACACGAATCCAGGCACGACACAAAACGAAACCAAACTGGCTCCGTGGCTCGAACCGCTGCCGGTCCTCAACTTTAAGTGCCAGCCCCTCCCACAGACGTCCTTTGGTATGTCTTGAAATCGGAAGGAAAGAAAGAGAGAGAGAGGAGGGAGGAAGGAAGGGGGAGGAAGAGAGAGAGAGAGAGAGAGAAGGAAGGAAGGAAAGACAGAGAGAGAGAGGCGTGCATAAGAGCACAATAGTGCCTACCGTTCCTGTCCTATTGTTCCCTTCATTATATCCAATTCATATAGTTGATGCATATTTTTATATATATATATATATATATATATATTCTTCAAGATATGCTGTTTTATCTATGACATTTGTTTGTGTATACTGTTGTGACAAAAAGAAATTAAAAAAAAGAAAGACAGAGAGAGAGAGAGAGAGAGAGAGAGAGAGAGAAAGAAAGAAAGAAAGAAAGAAAGAAAGAAAGAAAGAAAGAAAGAAAGAAAGAAAGAAAGAAAGACGGTAGCCCACCAGCTAAACTCCGCGCCAAAGGCGGAAATGAATCCAGGCAAAACACAAAACAAAACCAACCTTGGCGCTTTGTGGTTTGAACCGTTGCCGATCCTCAGCGTTAAGTGCCAGCCTTTCCAAATATGCTCAGGGACCCTTCGGTCAGTCTTAACAATCGGAGGGGGAGAGAAGCAGGGAAGGAAGGGGTGTGGGGTGTGGGGTGTGTGTCCGTGTCCGTGTCCGTGTCCGTGTCAATCCCGGGCTGGTTTTCCCCTTTCCCAAACTTCTCCTTGCGCAGTTCCACCCTTCCTGCTTCACTGAGCCTTTGCCGACTAACCAATTCCCGTTTGTTTTGCTGAGCAAGGAGTGAAAGTGAAAGTAGAGTGTTCAGACCTCCGCCCTTCCCCCACGTCCTCCCCTCCCCACCCCCATTCTTGGCCTGAGTCTCCCTCCAGTCCAGCTCCCCTCCACCCTAACAGAAAAATCTCTTGGTGAAGAGTGTGTAGCAGTGGTGAAATCCAATTTTTTTTTACTACCTGTTCTGTGGGGGTGTCTTGGTGGGCGTGGTATGGCTTGGTGGGTGTGGCAGGGGAAGGATACTGCAAAATCCCCATTCCCACCCCACTCCTGGGGGAAGAATATTGCAAAATCCCCATTCCCACCCCACTCCTGGGAGAAGAATATTGCAAAATCCCCATTCCCACCCCACTCCTGGGGGAAGAATATTGCAAAATCCCCATTCCCACCCCACTCCTGGGGAAGAATATTGCAAAATCCCCATTCCCACCTCACTCCTGGGGGAAGAATATTGCAAAATCCCCATTCCCACCTCACTCCTGGGGGAAGAATATTGCAAAATCCCCATTCCCTCCTCACTCCTGGGGGAAGAATATTGCAAAATCTCCGTTCCCACCCACTGGGATCAGCCAGAGATGGTATTTGCCAGTTCTCTGAATTACTCAACATTTCCGCTGCCGGTTCTCCGAACTACTCAACATTTCCGCTACTGGTTCTCCACAACCTGTCAGAACCTATTGGATTTCACCCCGGTATGTAGTATCTTCCAGAAGCGGCTCTCCTCCACGCTCAAGTGTGAAACTCCAAGCAGGTCCTATCATGCTGGCCCTCCAGCTGTGGTGGATTACCCCCGGTGCAGACTGGTTCTATAGAACTGGTAGTAAATCCAGTGGGAGGCTCCGCTCACCGACCCCGACATCATCAGGAAGCTTCTGGGTAGAACGGCTCACACGGGCATGCAGCCCCATTGCGAACCGGTAGTAAAGGTAAGGAAAACCCACCCCCTGCCCTCCAGGCAGTGGATATGTGGGGCCAAACTGGGCTTTAGGCCCACAAGCTGTTGCGTGCAGGGGTGGGCTTCAAAAATTTTAGCAAGAGTTTCTCTGCCTGGTTGCTGGGTGGGCGTGGCCATGGTGGGCATGGCCTAGTTGGTCTCCTGCACTATGGCAGCGGGGCTGTTTTTTGCCCTTCCCGGGCTTTCCTCGAACCTCCGGGAGGGCGAAAACGGCCTCCCCAGGCTCCGAAGGCCCTCTGGAGGTTAGAAACAGGCCCATTTCTGGCCTTCCCGAACTTCCAGTAGGCCCGTTTTTCGCCCTCCCGGAGCCTCCATGTGCGCCCTGCACTTACCTGCATCCAAAATGGGCCACATGGGGACTCCTGGGAGGGATGGGATGGGCAAGGCAAGCCAGGAGTGGGATTTAGGGGTTCTCCGAACTGCACAGAATCTTAGCTAGAATAGAATAGAATAGAATAGAATAGAATAGAATAGAATAGAATAGAATAGAATAGAATAGAATAGAATAGAATAGAATAGAATAGAATAGAATAGAATAGAATTTTATTGGCCAAGTGTGATTGGACACACAAGGAATTTGTCTTGGTGCATGTGCTCTCAGTGTACATAAAAGAAAAGATACGTTCATCAAGGTACAACATTTACAACACAATTGATGGTCAGTATATCAATATAAATCATAAGGATTACCAGCAACAAATTTACAGTCATACAGTCATAAGTGGAAAGAGATTGGTGATGGGAACGATGAGAAGATTAATAGTAGTGTAGATTCAGTAAATAGTTTGAGTGTTGATGGAATTATTTGTTTAGCAGAGTGATGGCGTTCGGGGAAAAACTGTTCTTGTGTCTAGTTGTTCTGGTGTGCAGTGCTCTATAGCGTCGTTTTGAGGGTAGGAGTTGAAACAGTTTATGTCCAGGATGCGAGGGATCTGCAAATAATTTCACGGCCCTCTTCTTGATTCGTGCAGTATACAGGTCCTCAATGGAAGGCAGGTTGGTAGCAATTATTTTTTCTGCAGTTCTAATGATCCTCTGAAGTCTGTGTTTTTCTTGTTGGGTTGCAGAACCAAACTAGACAGACAGAGAGACAAACAGACAGATTCTCCCAAACCCCTGTGAGCCCCCAGCAGCCCAGCTCTGGCTGCGTGGAACCCCAAGGAGAGCGGCCCAAGGACCCCCTCCCCAGAAGTGGCTCTGCCCAACTGCTTCCAGGCTCAGCCAAGAGATGCCGGGGACTTCTCTGGCCCATTTCCACGGTCAGCTTCCTGACTGGAATCCTCCCAAGTACAGGTAGCCTCGACTTACGACCACACTTGAGCACCCCAAATTTAGGTCACTAAGTGAAACATTTGCTAAGTGAGTATTGGTCCCGTTTTACAACTTTTCTCACCGCCTTTGTTAAGTGAATCACTGCTGTTGTTAAATTACCAACACAGTTGTTAAGTAAACCTGGCTCCCCCTTGGACTTTGCTTATCAGATGGTCATACAAGAGGGGTTCACATAACCCCAGGACACTGCAACTGTCATAAATAGGAGTCAGTTGCCCAGCATCTGAATTTTGGTCACGTGACCACGGGAATGCTACAACGGTCGTAAGTATAAAAAAATGGCCAAAAGTCTCCTTTTTCAGTGGCCGTTGGAGCTTTGAATGAAGTAGATCTTCTGCTTGAGAGTCGCTTTTCACAGTGAGGCAGGAACTGGAGCTGCAGATCCCGCTCCCTTCCCCGAATTCTGTCCTTTTTTTTTTTTTTGTTTACATTTATACCCCGCCCTTCTCCGAAGACTCAGGGCGGCTTACAGTGTATAAGGCAATAGTCTCATTCTATTTGTATATTTTTACAAAGTCAACTTATTGCCCCACCAACAATCTGGGTCCTCATTTTACCTACCTTATAAAGGATGGAAGGCTGAGTCAACCTTGGGCCGGGCTCGAACCTGCAGTAATTGCAGGCTTTGTGTTCTTAATAACAGGCTTTGTGTTCTTAATAACAGGCATTACCAGCCTGCGCTATTCACCGGCCCCTTTGTCCTCTTCCCTTTCCAGGCGCGTCCTGGCTCTTCTTGCCTTTCTGAACAGGATCAGTGGTAGGTTCTAACCGGTTTTATCGCCGGTTTGCATCACGCACATGCTTTGCACGTAATTGCCGCAGGCATGCTCACTTCGCTTGCACGCACGCCAAAGATGCATTTCACGCAAGCATCCTTTGCATTTCACGCAAGCATACCATCCAAAGTAAATTGGTGCTGTTAAACGCAGGAAATCAGGAGTCCAGGCAGTTCTAATGAATAGGCAGGTTTATTTGATGCTAAATCTCTATACAGGTAGTCCTGGATGTACAACCACAATCGAGCCCAACATATCTGTTGCTAAGTGAGAGGTTTGTTAAGTGAGTTTTGCCCCATTTTACGACCTTTCTTGCCATGGTTGTTAAATGAAATCACTGCAGTTGATAAGTTGGGAACCCGGTTGTTAAGTGAATCTGGCTTTTGTCCGTGGACCCCATTTTTTTCACATTAGGCAGAAATCTTGGGAATAGAATAGAATAGAATTTTATTGGCCAAGTGTGATTGGACACACAAGGAATTTGTCTTGGTGCATATGCTCTCAGTGTACGTAAAAGAAAAGATACCTTCATCAAGGTACAACACTTACAACACAATTGATGATCAATATATCAATATAAATCATAAGGATTGCCAGCAACAAAGTTACAGTCATACAGTCATAAGTGGAAAGAGATTGGTGATGGGAACGATGAGAAGATTAATAGTAGTGCAGATTCAGTAAATAGTCTGACAGTGTTGAGGGAATTATTTGTTTAGCAGAGTGATGGCCTTCGGGAAAAAACTGTTCTTGTGTCTAGTTGTTTTGGTGTGCAGTGCTCTATAGTTTTGAGGGTAGGAGTTGAAACAGTTTATGTCCTGGATGTGAGGGATCTGCAAATATTTTCACGGCCCTCTTGATTCGTGCAGTATACAGGTCCTCAATGGAAGGCAAGTTGGTAGCAATTATTTTTTCTGCAGTTCTAATTATCCTCTGAAGTCTGTGTTTTTCTTGTTGGGTTGCAGAACCGAACCAGACAGTTATAGCATATGTATATATGTATATATGTAAAGCATATGTATATATGTATGTGTATGTATATGTTGTGTTTGTGCCTGTGTATGCATACCCACATACTGTATTTTTCGGAGTATAAGACGTACCTTTCCCCCCCCCCAAAAAAAGAGGGTGAAAATCTGGGTGCGTCTTATACTCCAAATGTAGCCCTGCCCAGCCTCTCAAATGGAGGTTTCGGAGGCTGAAAAAAGCATCTGAAACGGAGCTCCAGAAAAAAACCCTCTGAAACGAAGCTTCAGAAAAAAAGCCTCTGAAATGGAGGTTTCAGAGGCTGAAAAAAGCATCTGAAATGGAGCCTCAAAAAAAAAGCCCCAAATGGAGCTTAACAGAGCTTCAGAAAAAAAGCCCCAAAGAGAGCTTCAGAAAAGAAGCCCCCAAACAGAGCTTCAGAGGCTTTTTTTTCTGAAGTTCTGTTTTGCAGGCTTTCAGAGGCAGAAAAAAAAAAAGCAAAGAAAAAGTAAGGCACAGAGCTCACAACCAAGGAGCCTGTTGCTGAAATTCACCTCTGGGAACAGCTGATTGGAGGTATTCCAGGAGGCCGATCCACCAGCCAATCAACTTTTTTCTTATTTTCCTCCCCCAAAAACTAAGGTGCGTCTTATACTCTGGTGCATCTTATACTCCGAAAAACACGGTATACCCTATTTCCCCCAAAATAAGACCCATCTGGAAAATAAGGCCTAGCATGATTTTTTGGGATGCTCGTATTATAAGCTCTACCCCCAAAATAAGCCCCACTTAAGATTGTCAGCTAGACAGACACATTTAGTACCATATTTCCCTGAAAATAAGACCTAACTGGAAAATAAGTCCTACTGCATCTTTTGGAGCAAAAAATAATATAATTGAAAGTCTTATTTTCAGGGAAACACAGTATATATGTATGGTGTGTGGTGTGTGTGTACACATATACACACACCTACACACACACACACATTCTGGCAACTGCAAAATCCTTTCTCATGTTTGTTCCTATGGCTAAAAGAAAATGACTGGCCTCAGCTAGGACTGGAATTCACAATCTTCCAGTTTCTAGCCTGTTGCCTTCACCATTATGCCTCATTGGCCCCCTTTATTTTATTTATTTATTTATTTTGTCACAACATTATATATAAACACATATAATGAAAGAAAATAATAGGACAGGAACGGTAGGCACTTTTGTGCACTTATGCTCCTCTTAGGACTGGGGTATAGTCCTTTTAGGAATGGGGTGAGGTCAATGGTAGACAGTTTTTGGTTAAAGCTTTTGGGAGTTTGAGAAGAGACCACGGAGTCAGGTATGAGTTCCAAGCATTAACAACTCTGTTACAAAAGTCATATTTTCTGCAATCAAGATTGAAGCGGTTAACATTAAGTTTGAATCTATTGTTTGCTCTTGTATTATTGCGATTGAAGCTGAAGTAGTCTTTTAGGACATTGCAATAGATGATTCTATTAGATAGTTATAGATAGTTATATAGATATATAATATATATTATAGATAGTTATATAGATAGTTATAGTTATATTCTAATAGATAGTTGTAGATAAGATTTGTGAAATTCATATCAAATCTTTTCTTTAAGCATATGAGGCATCCAATACAAGGCTCCATGTCTATGGAGATTCTCAGTCATCCAGATCATGGTTGTCCCAAAGGAAGGGGTTAAATGCTCCCGCTTCGGACCGGATCACCCGATCCATTAGCGATGGCGGCGGGTGGTTCAGAGAACCGGTAGCAAAAATCCTTGCCCACCCCCATGCCCAGCTGAGCCACACGATCATCGGAGGTTTTTTTTTTTACTTTTAAAAACATGTTTTCTTCGGCCGAAAAAATGCTTTTAAAAGTAAAAAAAAATAATCTCTGACGATCGCCTGGCTCAGCTGGGAGCATCAGAGCCTTTTAAAAGCATTTTTTTCAACCTCTTCAGCCAAAGAGGTTGTAGAAAAAATGCTTTTAAAAGTAAAAAATAAAGTTGGCCATGCCTACCCAGTCACATTACCACCCACACCAAGCCACGCCCACAGAACCGGTAGTAACAATTTTTACATTTCACCCCTGCCCAAAGGTGCTTTTTTTACAAGCGGCAACTGGACTTTCTGGTTTTTCTTTGAAGACGTTTCGCTTCTCATCCAGTCAGAGCTGAAGAAGCTGCTTGGATGAGAAGCCAAAATGTCTTCAAAGAAAAACCAAGAAAGTCCAGTTGCCTCTTGAAAAAAAGCACATTTGGGATGAGGCTCCGTGATCCAATTTTTCTCCAGCTCTGGAAGTTGGTTGGGCTGAGTGAGAAGGTCTTCTGGAGAACTTCTATGACTAAGGAAGGACTTGTTTGGCGATCTTCCTACTTCCAGGCTGAGAGTTTAACCACAATGGGTCTCTTCGCCCCCTCCTTTGTCCTTCTCCAACTCAGCCTGTCATGCAATCCCAGTGTGTTTGGCTAGTTTATATTTCTTTGAATGCCTTAGGACAGGGCTCTGCAAACTTGGCTCTCTTAAGACTTGTGGACTTCAATTCCCAGAGTTCCTCAGCCAACTTTGCTGGCTGAGGAACTCTGGGAATTGAAGTCCACAAGTCTTAAAAGAGCCAAGTTTGCAGAGCCCTGCCTTAGGAAACAGGCTAACAAGGTAAGTATGTAAACAACTTGAGCTCTTCCTGATCAGTAAGACACCAACAAGTTCAAGCTACACACCAGATCATTCAGGAGCTACGTAGTGATTCACAGCAAGTCTTCGGTGGAGATCCCCTTTTGTTGTGGCTCCAGCCCTCCCCCCAGGCCTGGCCCCCTGCCAGAAAGTGACTCAGAGAGTGAGGGGGAAGGGCCATCAGGGCTCCCCTCTGCAGGGCCGGCCTCTCTGGCTCAGCTCCAGGAGCCAGAGGCAGGCCAGGTGGAGGAGGTGACCAGGCCTCTGTCTTCTGTATCTTCCCCCCACCCAGGCAACGCTTCCAGACCCAGCTGTGGACAATCAGTCCTGGTTAGATCCCCGGTTTCGTAGACAAGAGAAGCGGGAACAACAGAAGAAGGGGTGGAGCAGGCCTAGAAAGTGCTGAGTCATGGAGCCACACCCCACAGGGTATAAAAGCAGGAGGGCCTGCTATACTACTTCGTGACGGACAAACCAAACTGACTGGAGAACACTTGAGCTGAACTATTTGACTGAGCATTTGGCTTGGATTGCTGTTTGTTCCTGACTTCCTGGTTACTCCGGTAACGAGCTTCTGACATGCCGGCATCAAGGAAGATAAAGAAAACCTTGGCAGACACTTGCTGGTTTGCTGCCAGAGCTGATAGCTGCCGTGGACTAAATTGCCGGCTAATTGAGTCAGTTCACGTGCCTCCTGGACTGAGGTGGGGGGACAGAATACCTTTGCTCTGTTTTGACCTGCCAAGTCACTCACGAGATAGGAATGTGAGAGAGAAAAGGATGTGAACTTCAATGATCAAACAGTAGTTGTAGCAAACGGACTAGTAAACTGCTAGGGTCGTTTGGTCAATCTTTCACCTAAGAGTATTGACTGCTTTAATTGCAGATACTTCTAAAATGTATACACTTCAGCTCTGTAGGGGGGAAAAAAGGCAAAGATTAAAACAATAAATAAGGGGATGGGGAGAATACAAAAGCATGATCATTCTCTGCCATGCAGAGTTGCTTTCAGTGAAATGGGTGACTATAGACGTTTGATTAATGAATGAATGAATGGAGGGAGGGAGGGAGGAAAGGAAGGAAGGAAGGAAGGAAGGAAGGAAGGAAGGAAGGAAGGAAGGAAGGAAGGAAGGAATAGCAATAACATTCAGACTTATATACCACTTCACAGTGCTTTACAGGTCTCTCTAAGCAGTTTATAGATTCATCCTATTGCCCCCAACAATCTGGCTCCTCATTTTACTGACCTCAAAAGGATGGAAGGCTGAGTCAACTTTGAGTCCAGTGAGAATCGAATTGCCAAACTGCAGGTTAGCCAGCAGTCAGCAGGAATAGCCTGCAGTATTGCATTCTAATTACTGTGCCACCACGGCTCAAGGAAGGAAGGATGGATGGATGGAAGGGAGGAGAGGAGAGGAGAGGAGAGGAGAGGAGAGGAGAGGAGAGGAGAGGAGAGGAGAGGAAAGGAAAGGAAAGGAAAGGAAAGGAAAGGAAAGGAAAGGAAAGGAAAGGAAAGGAAAGGAAAGGGACATTTTGTTGCAGAGCTGGAAATTTTATTTTTCCTCTCTGATGAAAGATATATGATCTCACAGCCCTGCATGACCTACTTACCATTTGAGGAATTTTAAAATCCTGGCTGGTGGCTGTAACAGAGAGAGATGAAAAAGTCAAGATTTAGAGCACAGTGGAGTGTCCTCTTTAGCCAGACAATATATCAAAAGGGTCACACTCACACAAGAAATGCAAAAAGCCCCTGGCATCTCACACACACGCGCTTAAATTAAAATATTATTATTATTATTATTATTATTATTATTGTTATTATTATTATTATTTTCCCCAAAACAACAACATAATTTTCTTTTGTCGTCAGTCACCACAAATCGATCATCAGCTAGAATTGGGTTTTTCAAAATTTGTACTGCAAGAATTTAGCGAATATTTTTTTTAAAAAAAAACTGTGCTCAAATACAGCTGGATGTGGACTGTATTCTATGCAGCAGGAAGGTAAAACTGATGGCCAGTATCATTGCCTATCATACGGGGGATCACATGAGGTACTAATAAAGCCTTAGTAAGACCACATCTAGAATACTGCATCCAGTTTTGGTCACCATACTACAAAATTTTTTGCTGAGACTCTAGAAAGAGTGCAGAGAAGAGCAACCAGGATGATTTTTTTTTTTTTTACGATGAATGGTTGCAGGAACTGGGAATGTCTAGTCTACTGATGAGAAGGACCAAGAGAGACATGATAGCAGTCTTCCAATATTCGAGGGGCTGCCACAGAGAGGAGGGGGTCACACTATTTTCCAAAGCACCTGAAGGCCAGATAAGGAACAATGGATGGAAACTGATCAAGGAGAGAAGTAACCTAGAAATAAGGAGAAAATTTCTGAGGGGAAGAACAATCAACCCATAGAACGGTTTGCCTACAGAAGTTGTGGGAGCTTCATCACTGGAAGCTTTCAGGAAGAGGCTGGACTGCCATCTCTCAGAAATGGTGTAGGGTCTCCTGCTCGGGTGAGCGGTGGGGGGCGATGGGGGTTGGACGATACGGCCTAGAATCGTGATGGTGAACCTATGGCACGTGTGCCAGAAGTGGCATGCAGAGCCCTCACAGTGGGCATGCGCGACATTGCCAGCTGCTCTTCTGGTTTCTAGCGCACATGTGTGCACCAGCCAGCTGGTCTTCATGGGTCCTGTAGCACTGGAAAACAGCTTGAAAACAGCCCCAAACCAGGCCGTTTTCACAGCCGTTTTCACAGCCGTTTTCCGGGCTGTTTTTAGGCTGTTTTCTTGGCAGTTTTCGGGTTGTTTTTCAGGCTGTTTTCAGCCCAAAAATGGCCTGAAAAAATGCCTGAAAACTGCCCCCCAATGCCCAAAACACAGGAATGTGCACACCGGCTAGCTGGTCTTCAGATTTCTGGTGGTTCGGCCCATGCACATGCACACACATGCATCTGTGTTCCAATTTGGGCACTCAGTGCCAAAAAGGTTTGCCACCACTGACCTAGAAGGTCCCTTCCAACTCTATTATTCTGTTCTGTTCCTGTCGTGTCCCACTCCTCCTCTGACGGCCGGGTCTGGAAAGTCTGTATCAAGCGTGGCCACGAAGCCTCTGCAGCTTTGCCAAAGTCCTGTCAGAGTTCTCAGGGCAGGCAGGAATCCAAGGTGTGACTTCAGCAACCAGATTAGACTTTGCCTGACTCAAAGAATGCCAGAAAGCAGATCCTTTATATAGGCCATGGGGTGTGGCTCCATGACTCAGCACTTATCCAGGCCTGCCCCTCCCTTCCTGTTGCTGACGTCGCCTCTCCATTCTCCGGAAGCATGGATCTGTCCACCCTTTGTCTGCCTGCCCAGCTGCTGGCAATTCTAGCTCGTGACTGGCTTCATGCTCATCGTGCTCACATGCTGTGGGGGGAGGGTTATTTGCTCAGTCTGTCCGGGCATGGTGCCAAGAATGGGGCTGGAGGCATGCCAGGCCATTCGTCTTCATTATCAGTCTCTGGCTGAGATAGCAGGAGATGGGAGGGGCCCAGCTGCGGAGAGGGGGGCGGGCGAGGCACAACAGTTCTGTTCTGTTCCGTTCCGTTCTCTTCTGTTCTATATTCTATTCTATTCTATTCTATTCTATTCTATTCTATTCTCTATATTCTATTCTATTCTATTTTCTATTCTATTCTCTATTCTATTCTATACTATTCTATTTCCTATTCCTATTCCTATTCCTATTCCTATTCTATTCTAGTCTCTATTCTATTCTATTTTTATTCTATTCTATTCTATTCCTAATTCATATTCTATTCTATTTTCTATTCTATTCTATTCTCTATTCTATTCTATTTTCTATATTCTCTTCTCTTCCTAATTCATATTCTATTCTATTCTATTCTATTCTATTCTATTCTCTATATTCTATTCTATTCTATTTTCTATTCTATTCTCTATTCTATTCTATACTATTCTATTTCCTATTCTATTCTATTCTATTCTATTTTCTATTCTAGTCTCTATTCTATTCTATTTTTATTCTATTCTATTCCTAATTCATATTCTATTCTATTTTCTATTCTATTCTCTATTCTATTCTATTTTCTATATTCTCTTCTCTTCCTAATTCATATTCTATTCTATTCTATTCTATTCTATTCTATTCTATTCTATTCTATTCTATTCTATTCTATTCTATTCTATTCTATTCTTCTATTCGGACACAGTGGCTCAGAGGCTAAGATGCTGAGCTTGTTGATTGAAAGGTCGGCAGTTCAGCAGTTCGAATCCCTAGTGCTGGGGTGAGCTCCCGTTACTTGTCCCAGCTTATGCCAACCTAGCAGTTCGAAAGCACGTAAAAAATGCAAGTAGAAAAAAAGGGGCCACCTTTGGTGGGAAGGTAACAGAGTTCCGTGCGCCTTTGGCATTGAGTCATGCCGGCCACATGACCACGGAGACTTCTTTGGACAGCGCTGGCTCTTCGGCTTTGAAACGGAGATGAGCACCACCCCCTGGAGTCGGGAACGACTAGCACGTATGTGCGAGGGGAACCTTTACCTTTATTCTATTCTATTCTATTCTATTCTATTCTATTCTATTCTATTCTATTCTATTCTATTCTATTCCTATTCCTATTCCTATTCCTATTCCTATTTCTATTAACGTGCACCATGGCTCTCATTTTGATCATGCTGGCCCCTTCTCCCATTGAGTCAATCCTGCCCCAGCGCCCCTTCTTTCCCCTTTGCCTGAACAAGCTCTCATGGAAGGTTTCAGGGGAATTATTATGCACAGTTGACAATTAGTTTCATTTAGTGTCACTGTTCTATCTTTAGAGCTTTGCCTCTTCAACAGGCCTCGGGAGAAACAAGTCAACCGCATTGTGGTTGAGCAGTGGGGCCTGACTTTAGCGCAGCCTGTTATACGTTTCAATTTTTTAAAAGTGTGTTTTATTTAACCACGGTTTTGACATTCTAATTCTAATGAAATGCTAATCAATAAATATGCCTAGAGGCAGTCCTTGAATTCAGTTCATTTCGTGACTGCTCAAAGTTGCAACCGCACTGAACAATGGGACTTTTTTCACCCTTACAACCGTTGCAGCATCCTTATAGCCGCGTGATCCAAATTCAGACGCTTGGCGACTGACTCATAGCTATGATGCTTGCACTGTCCCCGAATAATGTGATCCTCTTTTGTGACCTTCTGATCAGCAAAGTTCATGGGGAGGCCAGATTTCAATGAACGATCATGTTGCTGTTCTGTCCCCCCTCACCTCCGTCTGAGCGATGGCTTAATTAGCCGGCACTATCAGCTCTGGCAGCAAACTAGCGAGCATCTGCCAAGTGTCTCTGTTATCTCCCTTGATGCCGATGAGTCACCCAGGAACAAACAATACTTCAGCTCTAGTTAATCAGTTGATTTGCCTGCTACGAAGAGGCACAGCAGCTCTTGCTGCCTTTATATCCTGTGGGGTGTGGCTCCATGACTCAGCACTTCCGAGGCCTGCCCCACCCCTGCTTCTGTTGTTTCCGCCTCTCCTGCCTACGAAACCTAGGGTCCAGCCAGGCCTGATTGCCATCAGCTGGGTCTGGAGGTGTGGCCTGGGGGGGGAAAGAGTCAGGGGACGGACGCCTCGTTATCTCCTCCACCTGGCCTGCCTCTGGCTCCTGGAACTGAGCCAGGGAAGCTGGTGCTCCCGAGGTAAGTCCTGACGGCCCTTCCCCCTCACTTTCCAAGTCACTTTCTGGCAGGGGGCCCAGCTCGGGGGGCACAGACACAACAGTTGCTCATTCAACAACTGCAGTGATCCGCTTAACCGCTGTGTCAAGAAAGGTTGTAAAACAGGACTCTGCTCACTTAAGCAAGGTCTCACTTAGCAACAGAAATGTTAGGCTCAGTTGCGGCCATTCAGTCGAGGACTACCTGAATACAGTACATACAAACTCATACTCGGCAGGAACCCATATTTCTCGTGGCAGGGAAACTACGAATCTGTCACAGCTTCATTTGGGCTAATCTGGCTAATCGTGCCGCCCTCTTCCGCCCCAAAGACGGTACAAAAATTACAATTTGGGGGTCTGCTCACCTGATGCTGTTCTGTATGCGTTTCTGCCACGATTTTCTGCAAGACAGAATCAAGAAGTCAGAGAGGACGTTCCTACTTAGAGATCCCTCAGTTTCCCCTCAGCCTTTGGCAGTGGTGGGATTCAATTTTTTTTACTACCGATTCTGTGGGCGTGGCTTGGTGGGCTTTGGCTTGGCTTGGTGGGTGTGGCTTGGTGGGCATGGCAGGGGAAAGATACTGTAAAATCTCCATTCCCAACCCATTCCAAGGGAAGTAAAATCTCCATTCCCACCCCGCTCCAGGGGAAGGATACTGTAAAATCTCCATTCCCACCCCACTCCAAGGGAAGGATACTGCAAAATCTCCATTCCCACCACACTACAGGGAAAGGATACTGTAAATTCTTCATTCCCACCCCACTCCAAGGGAAGAATACTGTAAAATCTCCATTCCCACCCCACTCCAAGGGAAGGATACTGCAAAATCTCCATTTTCACCCCACTCCAGGGGATGGATACTGTAAAATCTCCATTCCCACCCCACCCCACTAACCTGCTTGCCATGTTACTGTCTGTTTGCAGAACAATAAAAGAAGACCCAGCCAATCAGCTGGGACTAGATCAGCTGGGACTTGGGAGGCAGAGAATAGATGGCGGTGGGGCCAGTCAGAGGTAGTATTTGCTGGTTCTCCAAACTACTCAAAATTTCTGCTACCGGTTCTCCAGAACTGGTCAGAACCGGCTGAATACCACCTCTGACCTTTGGTAGAACTTCAGAGCTTCCATGCTTCTTCAAAAGGAGCAGCAGAAAGTTGTAGACTCTACTGTAAAGTTGGGAACCCCTCCCAGAAGAACGAGCAGCCTCCAAACCTTGGCAAGTTCAAAGGAGATAACCAGGATGAATGGTGATTACCATGTTTTCCCAAAAATAAGACCCAGCCCGAAAACTTGATATTTTTTTGAGTGCTCCTAATATAAGCCCTACCCTGAAAATAAGCCCAGGGGATGGGTGTGGCCTGCCGTCTCCTTGGCACAGCACAAATAACAGTAAATCTGAGCATGGAGGCAGTGAGTGGGGGGGAGACAAGCGATCTGAACGTGCTGCACAGCTGCCTGGCTCATGGGAGGCTAAGAGTCACAATGGTGCAGTAGTTAAGTACTGGAGGCTACTTCTGCTGATCACCGGCTACCAGCAGTTTGGCAGATCGAATCTCACCAGGTTCAAAGTTGATGCAGCCTTCCATCCTGTTGCAACCCAGGCCCAAGAAGGTAGTAGAAAACTCAGTCCGTGAAACAGACAAACCAACTTTATTCGAAGAGCTGAGAATTACTTCATTCTCAGTGTCGTTTAACTCAAAACAAATTCCTCCCAACACAAATTCCTCAGTCCTATCGCAAACCTTGGTCCAATTAGGCAAACTGCCAAAGGCCTTTCTTGGCAAATGTTCAGAAGTCACAAAAATAAATGCAAGACGTAGACGAAGTAGAAGACGAAACTACCAACACTGTTTTCCGGCAAAGCCCAAATGCTGGTCTGTTTTAAGCCTTATGGGAGGGGCCAATCATCTCTTGGCCCTACTCCGAGTCGTCCTTTTTGCTTGAGCTGCTCTTGCCTTCTGGCAGCTCTTCTCATGAGTGCATTAGGAACAGGCTCCTCCTGTTCCTCTGCCTCACTATTATCAGTCTCTGGAGGCTCTGGAGTCCGTACCTCACACCCCGATGGCCCTGGCCCCACCTCAGCCTCATCGCTGTCCGACTCCGTTGCCAGCTCTGCAGGCTGCTGGCGGACCACAACACATTTTTCCGAGGTGGGTAAAATGAGGACCCAGATTGTTGGGGGCGATATGCTGACTCTGTAAACTGCTTAGAGAGGGCTATAAAGCACTGTGAAGCGGTATATAAATCTAAGTGCTATTGCTATTGTGTGGCACAACCGGCAGCAGGCAGAGGCACGGTAGAGGGAGGAGGCAGGCGATCCCGATACCCTGCACAGCTGCCTGCCCGGTGTGGCTGCGGCAAGCCGATAGACAGTGAGATGGAGTGGGCAGCGTGTTGGGATTACCTGCCTTTCCTCCCACATGCCTCTGCCTCCACCACACACTTTTTGTCAGAGGGAGACGAAGTTTCATCTGCTTGCAAATGCAACACTCCATTTCAAAGCGTCCCATTTGCAAGCAGATAAAGCTTTGAGTCGCTCTCATTTCTCTGTCTGGGCGAAAAGTATTTGGGTGCCTACGGATCGGTTGGGAATGGAGTGTTTTGTCTGGCCGCATTGCTCAGCCTCCTGCTCCAGTGCCATGCTGGTGCCGGAAGAAGTGAGCTGGCGGCCACGTGAGTTCCTGCTGCAAATTGGAGCCATGGGACTCTGAAGTAAGCCAGTGTGCACATTGGGCAGCTCCAACCACCCATCTCACGGCAGTGACACTCAAAAAAAAATTAAGACACCCCCCAAAATAAGCCCCAATGCTTATTTTGGGGCCCAAAGAAAATAAGGCTGGATCTTATTTTTGGGGAAACACGGTAGTTCTTGAATTTGCCAGTTTTCACTCTAGAGCCCTTGGATTTCTTGGTGGTCTCCCATCACTAAACAAGCCCAGCTCTGACTTGTTTCTTGAAGTTTGCCAAGTTCAACTCAGTGCTGCTACCAGTTACGCAGAGGAGTTTCCAGATCCCAAACCAAAGTGGCCACATTCAGTCAACATCCTCAAAAGCAAATCAGCCTACATATTACCGCTTAAGGCTGTGTTTTGGAACCTTGGCAGCTTGAAAGCGCATGGACTTCAACTCCCAGAATTCCCCAGCCAGACGTCCAGGCATCTTCACATGCCAAGGTTAAGAAACACCAGCTTAGGGCGTCATATGGACCTCTTTCTCCAGGGCTTTCAGAACTGGAGGTTGTGTTCAAGGAAGCTTGTGGGAAAAACCCAGGTTTGGCAGCATTGAGGTTGGCAGCATGATGGCTGGGGGATTCTAGAGTTAAAGTTCTTAAATCTTCAAACTGCCAAGGTTAAGAAATACAATTTTAGGATATTGCATAGGACAAGGGTCTGCAAACTTGGCTCTTTTAAGACTTGTGGACTTCAACTCCCAGAGTTCCTCAGCCAGCAAATCTGGCTGAGGAACTTTGGGAGTTGAAGTCCACAAGTCTTAAAAGAGCCAAGTTTGCAGATCCCTGGCATAGGATATTGTGTAGATCGGGTCTCCAGGATCTTCAGGAAATTTAGAGACCATGTTCACTGTGACCCTGATGAAGGACACTTATGGGAAACACCAGATTTGGAGGTGTGGAGATTGGCAGCACCTCCCACGTGTTTTGCGAATGACACACCCTGTGACACACCCTGTGCCCACCCAATAATTACTTACTGAAGTAGACAGTCACTCCAGCAGCAATGAGGACCACGGCCACCACAACCCCTACGATTCCAGCGATGAGTCCAAAGTTGAATACGAACGCTGTGTTGGAGAAAAGGCAAAATGACTAAGGGAGTTCCGGGTTTCTCTAGTGCAGGGGTAGTCAACCTTTTTATACCTACTGCCCACTTTTGTATCTCTGCTAGTAGTAAAATTTTGTAACCGCCCACCAGTTCCACAGTAACGCGCCGTGTATCGTCCTCTGCGCATGCCTCTCACGCATTGCGGATTGGATTTGGGGGGGCGCCGGCTACCAGCTCTGCTGGTCTATTACAGCTGGGTGGTGTGGGGGGAGATGCGCGAGCTATTCTGGGACGAGGCTCTTTTGTTTGCGGTCGCACTATAGCGCCATTCAGTTTCACTTACGTAACGTGAACTAAACTTATGCGCGGGCGATACAAATAGTATATTTTCAGAAATTTAAATTGTCATGGGGAATTTTATGAAAACCTAATGAAAATGTTTTTAAATAATGCTATGAAAATTTTTTAAAAAGTCAATTACATTAAAAAAGGGAAAGTGCTTCAGTATCGGAAAAAAATCCTTACCACCCACCATAAAAGCTGGGACGCCCACTAGTGGGCGGTAGGGACCAGGTTGGCTACCTGGTTATTATTCAGAGGATAATTAGAACTGCAGAAAAAATAATTGCTACCAACCTGCCTTCTATTGGGGACCTGTATACTGCACGAATCAAGAAGAGGGCCATGAAAATATTTACAGATCCCTCACATGCAGGACATAAACTCCTGTTTCAACTCCTACCCTCAAAACGACGCTATAGAGCACTGCACACCAGAACAACTAGACACAAGAACAGTTTTTCCCCGAAGGCCATCACTCTACTAAACAAATAATTCCCTCAACACTGTCAAACTATTTACTAAATCTGCGCTACTACTAATCTTCTCATCGTTCCCATCACCAATCTCTTTCCACTTATGACTGTATGACTGTAACTTTGTTGCTGACAATCCTTATGATTTATATTGATATATTGACCATCAATTGTGTTGTAAATGTTGTACCTTGATGAATGTATCTTTTCTTTTATGTACTCTGAGAGCATAGGCACCAAGACAAATTCCTTGTGTGTCCAATCACACTTGGCCAATAAAAAATTCTATTCTATTCTATTCTATTCTATTCTATTCTATTCTATTCTATTCTATTCTATTCTATTCTATTCTATTCTATTCTATTCTATTCACTGCTCTAGTGGTTTTCCCTTCCATTTAATTGCCTGGCCTTGGCAAAAGGGCAGCCAAGACTGAGTTAACCTAGTCACATTAAGAAAAGATTCTTAGTAATAGGAACAGAACCTCCGTTCCACAGAGATGATGGATTTATCCGAGGAAGAGCTGAGCAGCTGTCTTTCTGGGATTGTTTAAGTTGGATGCCTGCACAGAGCAAAGGGGTGGATTGGATTACCTCAATCAGTCAATCAGAATAGACCTGGAAGGGACCTTGGAGGTCTTCTAGTCCAACCTCCTGCTCAGGCAGGAAACCCTTTTTTAAAAAAAATTGAATTTATATCCCGCCCTTCTCCAAAGACTCAGGGCGGCTTACACAGTGTTAAGCAATAGTCTTCATTCTATTTGTATATTTATATACAAAGTCAACTTCTTGCCCCCAACAATCTGGGTCCTCATTTTACCTACCTTATAAAGGATGGAAGGCTGAGTCAACCTTGGGCCTGGTGGGACTTGAACTTGCAGTAATTGCAAGCAGCTGTGTTAATAACAGACACTTAGTCCGTTGAGCCACCAGAGACCCTTTACCATTTCAGATAAAAGGTTGCCCAATCTCTACTTAAAAACATCCATTGCTGGAGCATTCACAACTTCTGGAGGCCAGTCGTTCCACTGATTCATTGACCTCCATCGTGACATTCATTTGTTTGAACCAGGGGTGAAATGTAAAATTTGTTACTATCGGTTCTGTGGGCATGGCTTGGTGGATGGGGGGGTAATGTGACTTTTTTTGTTTAACTTTTAAAAGCGTTTTTTCTATGGCTGAAGAAGTTGTAAAAAAAAATGCTTTTAAAAGGCTCCTCTGACGATCCCAGCTGAGTTGCCTGATCGTCAGAGGTTTTTGTTTTCTTTTAAAAGCATTTTTTTTTTGCCTTTGAAAGAAAAAAAAGCTTCTGATGATCAGGCAGCTCAGCTGGGATCGCCAGAGCCTTTTAAAAGCATTTTTTTGGCAACCTCTTCAGCAGAATCATCAGAGGGTTTTTTAAAAAAAACTTTTAAAAGCATTTTTTTTGCAACCTCTTCAGCAGAATCATCAGAGGGTTTTTTAAAAAAAACTTTTAAAAGCATTTTTTTCCAACCGAAGAAAAAATGGTTTTAAAAGTAAAAAAAACAAACAATCTCTGATGATCGTGCAGCTCAGCTGAGCATGGGGGGGGGGGGACAGTGATTTTTGCTTCTGATTCTCTGAACCACCTGCCACCATCGCTACCGGATCAGGCGATCCGGTCTGAACCGGGAGCATTTCACCCCTGGTCCACAGCTATGTGAGGTTTTAGGGACAACTTTGCTCATAACTGGTGATACCCCCATCCTTTTTCTCTTACCAGGCTCCACCCAGGCCAAGATCAGAGGCTCCAGCAGCCCGGCGTGATCCACATAGCATCGATAGTGGTTCCTCTCCTTCGGGTCAACCTCGATGCTCAGCCAGGCATGGTAGGTCCCATCTGAGTTTGGAAGGACACCACCCCGGAAGGTGTCCTGTTCCCACACTTCTCCATCCTTCCTCCAGGTGGCATCCATCTCTTTGGGATAAAAGCCGTAGACTTGGCAGATGAGGATCTCCATACCGTTGTACTGGATCCTGCGAGATACTTTTGCCAATGGGGGCTCTGTAGAGAACACAACACTGGCGTTGTTCTGACCAAGCTCCCCAAACACGACCAACCCTCTGAAGTTAACTCAAAAATTCCTTTATTAGGCACGCCTGCAGCCCTGGCAAAAAGTTCCTCTCTCAACGCAGGCTAACAAGTCCGTCTGGCCAGAAGATGAATAGTTGTCTGCCACACCTATTCATCTCTTCCCACTGCCTTTTATCTCCAGAGCTAGGGTGGGGCTTCGCTAGCAGCGGTGGCTCTTCTGTCCCAAGGATCGGCCCACAGATTTCCACTGCTCTCCTCTCCTCTGCCTTCTGCGTATCAGGCACTGGACCCAGCTGTTCTGCCTCTTCCTCATCAGCCACCTCCAGACCTGGGGGCTGTTGACTCTCCATCTGAGGACTGACGGACAGCCCAGACCCCCCCCCCTCAGACAGCTCATTCCCTTTTCCCCCTTGGAGCTCTCAGATTGTCTTGATGCTGATCCTGAGTCCCAGACCACCTCCTCATCAGATTTGGCTGCTGGAGGAAGCATGTTTTAAGACTGCATTTGTGTAGCGTGGAGACCTTGCACCACAGATCCAACATTCTCTTGCAACATCACCAACCCTTGGCTCCCTCCTTCTTTCTCCTCACCTTTCCTCAACAAAGAATCCTTTCCATACAACACAGACTTCTGAAGCAGCTGGATACATTCCTTCTCCAAAAAGTTATTCGTGTTCTGGGTGATGAAAGGCTCAGCTTCCCACCTCCTCTTGGTCACCTGAGCACGGATGTCGACTGCCGTCCAGGTGAGGGTCTGCTGGTCCAAGCTGATGAAGTTCTCCCCATCGTAGCCATACTGGAAGTACCCCTGCTTGTGGCCATCTCTGCTCAGCTGGCAGCCGATCATGCGCTGCCAGGTGTGAATCCCTGCATACAAAAAGTCAGGTAGTACCTTGACTTACCACCATTTGTTTGTTGTTGTTGTTAATTGCAAAGTCATGTCCGACCCATCGCGACCCCATGGACAACGTTCCTCCAGGCCTTCCTATCCTCTACCATCCTCTGGAGTCCATTTAAGCTCACGCAGACTGCTTCAGTGACTCCATCCAGCCACCTCATTCTCTGTTGTCCCGTTCTTCTTTTGCCCTCAATCTTTCCCAGCATGAGGCTCTTCTCCAGTGAGTCCTTCCTTCTCATTAGGTGACCAAAGCATTTCAGTTTCATCTTCAGGATCTGACCTTCTAAAGAGCAGTCAGGGTTGATCTCCTCTAGGACTGACCGGTTGAATCGCCTTGCAGTCCAAGGGACTTGCAGGAGTCTTCTCCAGCACCAGAGTTGAAAGGCCTCAATTCTTTGGCGCTCAGCCTTTCTTATGGTCCAACCTTCATAGCAAAAAAGGCTCTAAGAGTTGTAAACCTAATCTTGCGTAGCTTCTTTTCCAAAAACACTACACTACTAACCAGAGCATATAAAACATTTGCTAGGCCAATTCTAGAATACAGCTGGCCTGTCTGGAACCCTCACCACATTTCTGACATCAATACAATTGAACGTGTCCAGAAATATTTTACAAGAAGAGTTCTCCATTCCTCTGAAAACAATAAAATACCCTATCCCACCAGACTTGAAATCCTAGGCTTAGAAAACTTGGAACTCTGTCGCCTTCGACAAGACCTAAGTTTAACTCATAGAATCATCTATTGTAATGTCCTTCCTATTAAAGACTACTTCAGCTTCAATTGCAATAACACAAGAGCAACCAATAGATTTAAACTTAATGTTAACCACTTTAATCTGGATTGCAGAAAATATGACTTCTGTAACAGAGTTAACAGTGCTTGGAACACTTTACCTGACTCTGTGGTCTCTTCCCATAATCCCAAAAGCTTTAACCAAAAACTTTCTACTATTGACCTCACCCCATTCCTAAGAGGAACATAAGGGGCGTGCATAAGAGCACAAACGTGCCTACCGTTCCTGTCCTATTGGTTTTCTTTTTTTTCTTCATTATATATATATATATATATATATATATATATATATATATATATATATATATATATATATATATATATATATATATATATATATGCTTATACCTCTTTATATTTTTTCATATATATGTTTATATACTATATAATCTTTTTATGTGATGTTTATGTATATTGTTGTGATAAAATAAATAAATAAATAAATAAAATAAAGTATTCCAGTGGATTTTCCATCATCAAGCAAAATTATAAGCAAATTATTTTAATCCTGCTGAAAATCCTCTCTCAGATTTGCCCTTTTTTCAGCTCATCCTTAATCTTTTCCCAAGAAAATACTTACACCATAGAGACAGTAAAGTCTTTGACTTATAGCGGTTCATTTAGTGACCGTTTGAGGTTACAGAAAACAATTGTGTCAAGAAAGGTTGTAAAACGGGACTCTGCTCGCTTAACAAATGTCTCACTTAGGGACAGAAATGTTAGGCTCAATTGCGGCCATAAGTCAAGGACTACCCCTGCACAGAGATCCATCTTTATTCTCACCAAATCCTCATTTCCTAAAACAAGCTTCATAAATATTGTTTTTTTCAAGAGGCAAGATGTCTTTGAAGACGTTTCGCTTCTCGTCCCAGAAGCTTCTTCAACTCTGAAGAGCTGAAGAAGCTTCTTGGATGAGAAGCGAAATGTTTTTTTTTTAAAAAAACAAAAAACCCAGAAAGTCCAGTTGCCTCTTGAAAAAAAATCACCTTTGGGACAACCATGACCGAGAATCTCCATAGACTTAATAAATATTGGTATTTTTTTTTTAATTTTTAAGGCCCTAATTCCTTTGCTAGTAATCCCTACCTGTCCAGGTTTCTCCTGGGGAGGAACAGCAACCTAGGGAGGCCAAAATCCATGGTTGCCAGCCCTTCACCAACCCCACCTTACCTCTGCTGAAGTTGTGGTAGCTGTGCAAGATGGCGAGGTCGCTTTTGAACCTCCGCTCCGTGGTGCTGACCCTCTGAGATATGAAATCCCAGAAATGCAAGTCTTCCTTTCTCACGTTAAGGAGCCAGGGCACTTGGGGTAACATTCTTCTCGTGGGGGGGTCAAAGCGTGAAGCCAGCTGGTCATCCACATAGCCCACCACGATATACTGGGGCACATCCTGTTTGGAATCCAGGACCAAAGTGTAGAAAATGCGCAACGAATGGGAGGAGGAGCCTGAAAAAAAAAAGGGAGGAAGGGGGAGACAGGAAATTTGGGAGAGGGGTGTCCAAAGGCACACTTTTAAGCCCCCCCCATTTTGATTTGGAATCAGCCCCCTTCCTAGCCTAAATACTCTAAAACAAAACTCTCAATATAACTATGACTATAACTTGTTGCTGGCAATCCTTATGATTTATATTGATATATTGACCATCAATTGTGTTGTAAATGTTGTACCTTGATGAACGTATCTTTTCTTTTATGTACACTGAGAGCATATGCACCAAGACAAATTCCTTGTGTGTCCAATCACACTTGGCCAATAAAAATTCTATTCTATTCTATTCTATTCCAACAATTTCTGGACAATTGAGCGTGTCCAGAAATATTTTACAAGAAGAGTTCTCCACTCTTCTGAATTCAACAAAATACCTTATGCCACCAGACTTGAAATCCTGGGTTTAGAAAATTTAGAACTATGCCGCCCTCGACATGACCTGAATTTAACTCATAGAATCATCTATTACAATGTCCTTCCTGTCGAAGACTACTTCAGCTTCAGTTGCAACAATACATGAGCACACAATAGATTTAAGCTTAATGTTAACTGCTCCAATCTTGATTGCAGAAAATATGATTTCAGTAACAGAGTTTTTAATGCCTGGAATACACTACCTGACTCTGTGGTCTCTTCCCAAAATCCCAAAAGCTTTAACCAAAAACTGTCTACTATTAACTTCACCCCATTCCTAAGAGGTCTGTAAGGGACGTGCATAAGAGCACAAGCATGCCTACCGTTCCTGTCCTATTGTTTCCTTTGATTGTATCCAATTCGTATGGTTATTTCATGCTTATACTTATATATATAGTTGTGTTTGACAAATAAATAAATAAAAATAAAATAAAAAATAAAATAAACTTGGCAATTTTAAGACTTGTGGACTTCAACTCTCAGAATTTTCCAACCAGCATGGCCGGCTAAGGAAATCTGGGAGTTGAAGTCCACAATTCTTAAAGTTGCCAAGTTTGGCGACTCCCTGCTCTTAAAATCTTGGGTAGTAAAATCATAGCAGTGGTGTGTTTTGGCAGGTTCTGACCAGTTCTGGAGAACAGGTAACGGAAATTTTGAGTAGTTCAGAGAACCGGTAGTAAAACCCGCCCCCATCTATTCTCTGCCTCCCAAGTCCCAGCTGATCGGGAGGGAATGGGGATTTTGCAGTACCCTTCCCCTGGAGTGGGGTGGGAATGGAGATTTTACAGTATCCTTCCCCTGGAGTGGGATGGGAATGGAGATTTTACAGTATCCGTCCCCTGGAGTGGACAGGTAACGGAAATTTTGAGTAGTTCAGAGAACCGGTAGTAAAACCCGCCCCCATCTATTCTCTGCCTCCCAAGTCCCAGCTGATCGGGAGGGAATGGGGATTTTGCAGTACCCTTCCCCTGGAGTGGGGTGGGAATGGAGATTTTACAGTATCCTTCCCCTGGAGTGGGATGGGAATGGAGATTTTACAGTATCCTTCCTCTGCCATGCCCACCAAGCCACGCCCACAGAACCGGTAGTAAAAAAAATTGAAATCCACCACTGCTACGGAAGTGTATCAGGAAAGATAACTTGCAGCCATGGTCCAAAAAGAGAATGGACTAGATGCCCTCTAGTAACTCCCTTCTCCCGCAGGAGATATAAAAACACGGGAAAAGCCCACGGAAGACTTAACAACGGTGCGTTTATTTCAGATTGGTAGGATGGGCTCTAACCTAACTCCCCAACCAGACGAAGCCTCTGGAACTCGCTGCCACGGGAAAACCGGGCTACCCCGCCTTGGTTTCAGTCCCCGCCTCTCCAGCCACTCACCTGCGCATCCTACCCGCAGCAATAGGACGATCGCCGCGGACAGAAACCCCAAACGCACAACCGGGAACCCCATCCGGATCCAGTCCCGATCAGCTGGGTTGTCAAGGATCGGAACGAGCCCGTGACCGAGGAGGAAGTTTGTAAAAGGCGGGTGAATGCTGGAAAGTGAAATTGGGAGAGGGTCGGCGCCCTTTGGGGAGAAGGAAAGGAGGTCCCTAGAGAGCCAGGAAAGGGAAGGAGCCGGGGTGAAAGGAAGCTCCGTGGGAGAAGTCTGGACGACCCCGAGCGCGGAGACGGGGATCCGACCACTCAGCTGGAGGGCGAGGCATCGTGGGAATTTCCCCTCGTTTGTTGCGGAGCGGGTCAGCTCAGCTCGGCGTCCCTGGTTCCCCAAGAGGAAGACCCACCTGCCCCCTTCACGGGTGGATGATCCCACTCCAACCTAGCTCCCTGCGGGGGACTACACTCCCCCTTCCCCCTTCCCGTGGCCTGGGGACGATGGGAGTTGTCTCTTAGCGCCTGCGAAAGGCGCCCGATTGCCTGGATAAATAAAAGTGGGTTGGAGCCGGGCGTTCATTAAGTCGATTAAAAATAAAAGCCTTCCCTTTCTCACCTGCCAGGCCTTCCCGCTTCTTTTCTTCACCTTCTGCTGGCTTCTGACGCTGGGAGCCCACCAGCTAAACTCGGCGCCAAAGGCGGAAACGTTTCCACGAAAGGCACAAAACGAAACCGAACTGCGCTTTGTGGCTTGAACCGTTGCTGAGCCTCAGCGTTAAGTGCCAGCCCCTCCCACAGGGTCAGGAGTCCTCCTGTATGTCTTGAAATCGGAGGGAAAGAGAGAGAGAGAGAGAGAGAGAGAGAGAGAGAGAGGTATGTGTATATATATATATATATAGAGAGAGAGAGAGAGAGAGAGAGAGGTACAGAGAGAGGGAGGGAGGGAGGGAGGAAGGTAGGTAGGTAGAAAGGAAGGAAGGAAGGAAGGATAGCAAAAGAAAGAAAGAAGGAAAGAAAGGAAGGAAGGAAGAGAGAGAGAGAGAGAGAGAGAAAGAAAATCTGGTTTAACGAGTTTTGCTATTTAATAAGTAACCAATTCTCTTTTGTATTTCTGAGCAAGGACTGAAAGCGAAAGTAGAGGGTGTTTCATAAGGAACCAATTCCCGTTTGTATTTCTGGGCAGAAAGTGAAAGTGAAAGCAGAGTAATTCACAGCTCGGCTCTCCCCACCTCCTCCCCCCATTCCTGCTAAAGGCTGTGCCTCCCTCCAGTCCCTTCCCTCCCAATCAGAAACACCTGGCCAGGAATGTGATGGAGGATGGCTTCTTCCAAATGTGTAGCCCCTTCCAGGAGTGGCAATGTTTCAACACTCGGATGTGAAGTTCCAAGCAGCTCCTGTCCTTCTGCTCCTCCAGATAGTGGGCTTGTGGGGTCAAACTGGGATTCGGGCCCACAAGCAGCCCTCACCAGATGTGGCCTGGTCCAGCTGCTTCCAAGCTCAGCCAAGGGTTACTGTGGACTTCTATGGCCACTTTCCAGGTGAGCCTCATGAATGGAAGTCCTCCAAAGCAGGGATCTCCAACCTTGGTCCCTTTAAGACTTGTGGACTTCAACTCCCAGAGTCCCTCAGCCAGCAAAGCTGGCTGAGGAACTCTGGGAGTTGAAGTCCACAAGTCTTAAAGGGACCAAGGTTGGAGACCCCCTGCTCCAAAGTAAAGCAGACAGTGGGTCTTCCTGTTGGAGAATTGCTTTTCACAATAGCAGTGGGGGAGGAGCTGGAGCTGCAGATCCCTTCCCCACAATTCTGCCCTTCATCCTCTTCCATTTCTGGGCTCCTCCTGGGACTCCCTGTCCTATTCTGACCTAGAGATATCAGAATCTAGGCTCAATTCCCTCAGGAAGGAAAGCGGATTACACATGCCCCAGGTACAAATACAAATTAAGCTAAACCTAGCTCAGAAACAGTAACTGTGAGAGGGACCTTGGAGTCCTACTGGACGATCACTTAATAGCAATAGCACTTAGACTTATATATACCGCTTCACACTGCTTTACAGCCCTGTCTTAAGTGGTTTACAGAGTCAGCCTCTCGACCCCAACAATCTGGGTCCTCATTTTACCCACCTCGGAAGGATGGAAGGCTGAGTCAACCTTGAGCCGGTGAGAGTTGAACTGCGGACCTCCAGCTAACAGTCAGCTGAAGTAGCCTGCAATACTGCACTCTAACCACCTCGGCTTTCACTTAAACAGGAGTCTGCAGGGTACAGCAGCAGTCAAAAAAGTTAATAAAGCCTTGGTTGTATAAGCAGAGGCATAGAATAAAAATCACGTGAAGGATTAATACAACTTTATAAAGCCTTGGTAAGACCGCAGCTGGAATTCTGCATCCAATTTTGGTCACCACATTACAAAAAGGATGTTGAGACTTTGGAAAAAGTACAGAGAAGAGCAAGGGACTGGAGACTAAAACATATGAAGAACGGTTGGAGGATTTGGGTTTGGCTAGTCTAGAGAAAAGAAGGACCAGGGGTGACATGATAGCAGTCTTCCAGTATTTGAGGGGCTGCCACAAAGAAGAGGTGGGGGGTCAACTTATTTTCCAAACTCCAAAGTATCGAAGACAAGGCAAGACAAGAAACAATGGATGGAAACTTATCAAGGAGAGAAGCAAGCTAGAACTAAGGAGAAACTTCCTATCAGTGACGACAAACAACCAGTGGAACAGAAGTTGCCTTCAGACATTGTGGATGCTCCATCACTGGAGGTTTTGAAGAAGAGATTGGTTGGAGAAAGCAAACTGCTGTCTTGTCTCATGGGGAGGTGGGGGAAGTGTTTGCCTTCTTTGGGGTTTGTTTCCCACCTGCATAATGTTAGCATAATGGCTATGGGAGCACTCTGGGGCCTCGACTCTCCAAATTCCAAGAAGTTGTAAATGCTGCAGTTCTCAGAAGCTTTGAAGATGAACATTTGTGCTGTTTCTTCATCTGTCCCCCCTCCCCCCCTTTTTTTGTTTGTTTGTGGTTCGGGTATTTCTCTTGGTGGTCGCAGGCTCTGAGGTTGGTGCAGCAACAGCAGATGCGAAATTGTGCTGATGTGTAAATCGGGGGGGAAAGAAATATGATGCCCCATATATAAGGCAGGAAGCAATGGACACTAGGATGTCCCCCCCCCCATTCCACACAATCCTCAAAAAAAAAAATCCACCAAGAATTGGTCTAGATTTTATTGTTCCTGCCATGAAGGCTTTTCCATTACTTTGGGGCTCTTTCAGAATAGAATAGAATAGAATAGAATAGAATAGAATAGAATAGAATAGAATAGAATAGAATAGAATAGAATAGAATAGAATAGAATAGAATAGAATAGAATTTTTTATTGGCCAAGTGTGATTGGACACACAAGGAATTTGTCTTGGTGCATAGGCTCTCAGTGTACATAAAAGAAAAGATGCGTTCATCAAAGTACAATATTTACAACATAATTGATGGTCAATATATCAATATAAATCATAAGGATTGCCAGCAACAAAGTTACAGTCATACGGTCATAAGTGGAAAGAGATTGGTGATGGGAACTATGAGACGATTAATAGTAGTGCAGATTCAGTAAATAGTTTGACAGTGTTGAGGGAATTATTTGTTTAGCAGAGTGATGGCCTTCGGGAAAAAACTGTTCTTGTGTCTAGTTGTTCTGGTGTGCAGTGCTCTATAGCGTCGTTTTGAGGGTAGGAGTTGAAACAGTTTATGTCCAGGATGCGAGGGGTCTGTAAATATTTTCACGGCCCTCTTCTTGATTCGTGCAGTATACAGATCCTCAATGGAAGGCAGGTTGGTAGCAATTATTTTTTCAGCTTCCAAGCACAAGGATTGCTGGGGAAGGGAGGGGACAGAGACCCTTTGAAGAAGGTGACAAAATATCTTCATAAACAATCTGGATGAGGGAATCAAATTTGCAGATGATACCAAACTGGCAAGAATACCCAACACTCCAGAAGAGGGGTCATCAACCCCTCTCAGGAGCCGCATGTGGCTCTTTCATCCCTCTCCTGTGGCTCCCTGTCGCTGGTCGGCTCCACAATTGATAGGGCTTTCGGTTAGGGCAGGTAGAGGAAAAAGGATGCCACGCTAGGAGGAGACTCTATGGTGATGGTGGGGGAAACGGGACTTCCGGTCAGCAGAGGAAAAAGGACGCCACACTAGGAGGAGTCTCTATGCTGGGGGAACTGGACTTCTGGTCGGCTCCAGAATTGAATGGGGGACTTCCGGTTAAGAACTTGGTGGCTCTTTGAGTGTTTAAGGTTGCCGACCCCGCCCCAGATGACAGGCTCAGAATTCAGATGGCCTGGACAGACATGAATACTGGGCCCTATCTAAGAAAATGAAATACAATGTAAAGAAAAGGTTTTACACTTGGGCAAGAAAACCAAATGCACAGGTACAGATTAGGTTAGGGGTGTCAAACTCAAGGCTCAAGGGCCGGATCCAGCCCATACGGTGTTTAGATCTGGCCCGCGGCGCCGCCCTAGAAACAGTGATGGACTGGCCCGCAGCCTCTCCCAGTGAAAACGGAGCTCAGGAGGATGCGGCTGGTCCTCCCAAGCTCCGTTTTCACTGACATTGGGTTGCAGGAGGCCATCGCAGCCAAAAACGGAGCTTGGGAGCCCATTTTCATTGGCAGAGCGCTTGGGCCACCACAGATGCCCCCAACACGAGTGATGTCGAGCTGACCGTGTTCTTCCTGGCCACGCCCACCCCAACCTCCCCAACCCCGAGGTCCAACACAATCCTGATGTTGCCTTCAATTAAATTGTAAAAAAGATGTTGAGACTCTAGAAAGAGTGCAGAGAAGAGCAACAAAGATGATTAGGGGACTGGAGGATAAAACATATGAAGAACGGTTGCAGGAACTGGGTATGTCTAGTTTAACAAAAAGAAGGACTAGGGGAGACATGATAGCTGTGTTCCAATATCTCAGGGGCTGCCACAAAGAAGAGGGAGTCGGGCTGTTCTCCAAAGCAGCTGAGGGTAGAACAAGAAGCAATGGGTGGAAACTGATCAAAGAAAGAAGCAACTTAGAACTAAGGAGAAATTTCCTGACAGTTAGAACAATTAATAAGTGGAACGACTTGCCTTCAGAAGTTGTGAATGCTCCAACACTGGAAATTTTAAAGAAAATGTTGGATAACCATCTGACTGAGATGGTGTAGGGTTTCCTGCCTGGGCAGGGGGCTGGACTAGAAGGCCTCCAAGGTCCCTTCCAACTCTGTTGTTATGTTATGTTATGTTATGTTATGTTATGTTATGTTATGTTATGTTATGTTATGTTATGTTATGTTATGTTATGTTATGTTATGTTATGTTATGTTATGTTATGTTATGTTATGTTATGTTATGTTAAAATTGAGTTTGACACCCCTGGATTAGGTGAAACTTGGCTCAGTAGCAATAACTATGAGAGGGATCTTGGAGTCCTAGTGGACAATCACTTAAATATGAGTCAGCAGTGTGCAGCAGTCACCAAAAAAGCCAACACAATCCTAGACTGCATTAACAGAGGGATAGGATCGCTTGCTAATGCCTTGGTAAGGTCACACTTGGAACATTGCATCCAGTTTTGCTTACCACAATATAAAAAAGATGCTGAGACTCTAGAAAGAGTGCAGAGAAGAGCAACAGAGATGATCTTCTGCGCATGCCCAAGATGGCGCAGTGAAACATCTTCGTAGGAACGGGGGAGCGGCCTTTTTCGGGGGCCTGGGACCGGGAGATGGCTATTTTTACCTTCCGGTCCCAGCCCCGGCCGGGGGAACATCAGGAGCGGCGAACGCGGCGAACGGGGTAAGGCTGGACGAGCTAGTGGCCTGGGGACGATCGGGCCGGCTGGCGTTCTCCAGGCTCCTGCTGGGGCGGCTGCTGCGGCGGCTGCGGCTGGGCCTCCGAACTTCCGGGTTTTCGGCGGCGGCGGCGGCGGCAGCGGCTTCCTCAGGGGACTGGGAGCTTTTTGTCATCGCTCTCTGTTATCGGAGAGCCTTTGAGCTTCGGCGCTGGAGCCTTTTGACCACCAGCACTTCTTGCCACCTGTGCTGGTGAGGCCTGAGATGAGTGGCAGGTATCAGCGTTCTCTTTGGGCCCTTGTGCTGGGGCGCTGGCCGCGGCGGTCGCGGTATAGCTTTCGGGTTGCGGCGGCGGCGGCAGCAGCGACCTCCTCATGGGACAGAGTTTTTCCATCAACGCTGGAGAGGCAGAGGGTCGGACTTATGAGAGGCAGAGGGCCCGAAGAGTCATCTGGAGGGCCCAATCCCTTGAAAGGGAGTTGGAGCTGGAGGTGAGGTCGGCCCTCATTCAGACCCTCAGCAGTTTGGACTAGGATGGCCCATGGTGGCGGCGTCGGCGTCAGCTGGGAATCCTGGCTGTCGGCGACGCGATGGCCTTATCATCTGATGGGCTTGTCCTGGATTGTGTCCCTCACTAAGACTAAGACTAAGATCAAGATTAAGACTGTGATTAAGACCATATATCGTCTTCTAAACATCATTGGTTGGCTAGACTGGCTCAGAGGAGAGTGACTGATTCGATTGGGTGTCATCTGGACCTAGGACGAGTGGTGGCCGCTGGGTTTGGAGATGGAGGAGCGGCCCCATGGGGCCTTAGATGTCCTGCGGTCCGTCCTGCCAGCCTGAGAGCCCGTTCTGCGGTGGTTGACATCTTGACCGGCTTCGATGGGCTGCTTACCGCACTTTTGATATGCGAAGATTTTCAACTGCGGACCTTCTTGCCTCGAGATTCCCTCTCGCAGGTTTGGCCCTCCACACTACCGAGGGCCCACCTTGAGGACGGGTTTTGGACCCCCGAGAGTTGGCATGCTAAATCCAGGAGACTTAGGGGATTTTTAACTAATTGTTTTAATAGATTTTTTAAGGGGAGTTTTAATGGGGATTTTAAGGGTGAGGGATTTTTAAGGGTGGGAGGGTAGGGCGGTGTTGGGGAAACCCGGTGGGAGTTTTAATGGAAATTTTAAGGGGAGGAAACCGACGGGTTTGGGTTGGGGTGGGTGGGAGGGTTAGGGTGGGTGATGGGGTAGCCCGTCGGGAGGAAACCAGTTCCAGTGCATGCTCGTGGCGACTATCAAATCGGTTCGGAGGTTATGGGGGAGTGTGTTCCTTTGTGTGAGGTGAGTCCATCTGCACGGTAAGTGGGAGGGGCAGATATGGCGGAAGGGGATCGCATCGGTTTAGGGGTCACGCGTTCGATGTATACAGGCGATTGCGTGCCCGATCCCCTGACTTCTCCGTTCCCGGATGGTCAAGACCCTCAGAGCCTGGGCCTCGCCTGATGTTATGCAACACACGGTCCGTGGCCAATAAGGCCCCTAATACATGATCTGATTCAGGGGTGCCGCGGATATTATAGGCGTTACGGAGACCTGGCTGGACACTGAAGGGTGTGCCCTGGTTGAGATGTGCCCACCGGTTTCCGTGCATTCCATCAGCCGAGGGCCCAGGGTAGGGGGGGGTGGCGGTTGTTATTAAAGAGAGTCTAGAGCCGAGGGAGACCACTGTACCTCAGATTGCCGGGTGTGAATCCCTCTTTGTGAGGTGGGGTCATAGATGTCAGATGGGCTTGCTGGTCGCGTACCTGGCTCCTTGCTGCGTGACAGCCGCCCTGCCCGAGCTCCTGGAGGTGCTTGCCGGGGTGGCAGTGGAGACCCCCAGACTTTTAGTCATGGGGGACTTTAACTTGCCATCTGCTGGCTCGTCATCGACAGTAGCTCGGGAGTTCATGGCCTCCATGACGGCCCTGGACCTGACTCAAGTAGTGGATGGCCCTACTCACATCGGGGGAGGCACACTGGACCTGATTTTTATCTCTGGTCAGTGGTTGAAGGATCTGGACTTGGGAGATATAGTCACAGAGCCTTTGTCATGGTCAGATCACTCTCTCCTTCGCCTGGACTTTCGGACCGCTACCCAACACCGCAGGGAGACGGAACCATTATGTTGGTACCGTCCCAGGCGCCTGATGGACCCAGAGAGGTTCCGGACGGAGCTTGGGCCATTCCCTGAGGGTCTGGCTCACGGCACGGCAGAGGAACTAGCCGCAGCCTGGGAACGGGCTGCGGCTGGGGCTTTAGACCGTGTCGTGCCTCTGCGGCCTCTGACCCGGCGCAGATCCCAACCGGCTCCTTGGTTCTCCGAGGAGCTGAGGGGGATGAAACGCCGGAGAAGACGCCTAGAGAGTTCTTGGAGGTCCAGCCGTTCAGAGGCTGATCGGACACTAGTTAGATCCTATACTAGGACCTACCTAGTGGCACTGAGGGAAGCGAGGCGTTGCTACGCCTCCCTCATTGCGCCGGCAGATAACCGCCCAGCTGCCCTGTTTGGTGGCCCGCCTCCTTCACCAGGGGAGCGGGATGACCCGTGCAGGGACGTGCTGAGGAGTTTAACGTTATCTATACGATAAAATCGTTCAGCTTCGGGACGGTCTGGACCAAAATTGTGGCGATTCGGACGGGGCGTCTGAGGGCGGTCTTGGTGATATTGTTTGGGATGAGTTTGACCCTGTGGCTCCCGAGGACATGGACAGGTTGCCGGGTAGATTGAATGCCACCACGTGTTTACTGGACCCGTGCCCCTCCTGGCTGGTGCTGGCCACTCAGGAGGTGACACGAGGCTGGCTCCAGGGGATTACGAGCGCTTCTTTGGTGGAGGGAGTCTTTCTGGCCGCCTTGAAAGAGGCGGTGGTGAGGCCCCTCCTCAAGAAGCCTTCCCTGGACCCGGCTGTTTTAGGTAATTATCGTCCGGTCTCCAACCCGCTCATGCGAAGGTTGTAGAGAGTATGGTGGCATATCAGTTTCCCCTGCACCTGGAGGAAACTGTCTATCTAGACCCGTTCCAGTCCGGCTTCCGGCCCGGTTACAGCACTGAGACGGCTTTGGTCGCGTTGGTGGATGATCTCTGGAGGGCCAGGGATAGGGGTTGTTCCTCTGCCCTGGTCCTATTAGACCTCTCAGCGGCTTTCGATACCATCGACCATGGTATCCTGCTGCGCCGGCTGGAGGGATTGGGAGTGAGAGGCACCGTTTATCGGTGGTTCTCCTCCTATCCGACCGGTCGCAGACGGTGTTGGCGGGGGGGGCAGAGGTCGACCCCGCGGTGCCTCACTTGTGGGGTGCCGCAGGGGTCGATTCTCTCGCCCCTTCTGTTCAACATCTACATGAAGCCGCTGGGTGAGATCATCAGTGGCTTCGGTGTGAGGTACCAGCTGTACGCTGATGACACCCCGCTGTACTTCTCCACACCGGGCCACCCCAATGAAGCTATCGAAGTGCTGTCCCGGTGTCTGGAAGCCGTACGGGTCTGGATGGGGAGAAACAGGCTCAGGCTCAATCCCTCCAAGACGGAGTGGCTGTGGATGCCGGCATCCCGGTACAGTCAGCTGAGTCCACGGCTGACTGTTGGGAGCGAGTCACTGGCCCCGATGGAGAGGGTGCGCAACTTGGGCGTTCTCCTGGATGAATGGCTGTCTTTTGAAGACCACCTGACGGCCGTCTCCAGGAGAGCTTTCCACCAGGTTCGCCTGGTGCGCCAGCTGCGCCCCTTTCTAGACCGGGATGCCTTATGCACAGTCACTCACGCCCTTGTGACGTCTCGTCTGGATTACTGCAATGCTCTCTACATGGGGCTCCCCTTGAGGGGCATCCGGAGGCTTCAGTTAGTCCAGAATGCAGCTGCGCGGGTGATAGAGGGAGCCCCTCGTGGCTCCCACATGACACCTATCCTGCGCAGGCTGCACTGGCTACCTGTGGCCTTCCGGGTGCGCTTCAAGGTGTTGGTGAACGTCTTCAAAGCGCTCCATGGCATAGGGCCGGGATATCTACGGGACCGCCTGCTGCTACCGAATACCTCTCACCGACCCGTGCGCTCTCACAGAGAGGGACTTCTCAGGGTGCCGTCGGCGCGACAGTGTCGTCTGGCGACGCCCAGGGGAAGGGCCTTCTCTGTGGGGGCTCCCGCCCTCTGGAACGAACTCCCCCCAGGACTCCGTCAACTTCCGGACCTCCGAACCTTTCGTCGCGAGCTTAAAACTCACCTATTCATCCGCGCTGGACTGGGTTAGTTTTTAAACTTATGGGTTTTTAATGGGTTTTTATTCTAAATTTTAATCGTGGCCAATTTAATAAGTTTTTTAATTATATTTTAATCGTATTTATATTGTATTATGTTGTATTTTTTATCAGGCTGTGAACCGCCCTGAGTCCTTCGGGAGAAGGGCGGTATAAAAATTTAAATAATAAATAAAAATAAATAATAAAGATTAGGGAACTGGAGGCTAAAACATATGAAGAATGGTTGCAGGAACTCGGTATGTCTAGTTTAATAAAAAGAAGGATTAGCGGAGACATAATAGCAGTGTTCCAATATCTCAGGGGCTGCCACAAAGAAGAGGGAGTCAAACTATTTTCCAAAGCACCTGAGGGTAGAACAACAAGCAATGGGTGGAAACTAATCAAGGAGAGAAGCAATTGAGAACTAAGGAGAAATTCCCTGACAGTTAGAACAATTAATCAGTGGAACAACTTGCCTCCAGAAGTTGTGAATGCTCCAACACTGGAAGTTTTTAAGAAGATGTTGGATAACCATTTGTCTGAAGTGGTGTAGGGTTTCCTGCCTGGGCAGGGGGTTGGACTAGAAGACCTCCAAGGTCCCTTCCAACTCTGTTATTATTATTATAAATTAAAACAGACTTATATTTATTTCAAACAATTCCGATAAAGCTAGAAAAAAATATTTTGAAGAACGAAATTAAATAATATTAACATATATTTGGCAATGGAAAAAAGCAAGAATAAGCTTGAAAATGTTGCAAGACTTGAAAAATAGAAGTGGTTTTGGGTTGCCAGATTGGGAGTTGTATTATCAGGCCTCGGTACTTACTTGGGTGAAAGAATGGATTGGTTTGAGGCACAAAATACTACTGACTTTGGTGGGGCATGATCTTCAACTGAGTTTGCATGCTTCTTTATGGTACGGGAAAAAACAAAATACATGGTTATTTCCAAAGTCATTATATTAGGTAAAGTCTGGACGCGGTGGCTCAGGGGCTAGGTCTTTGAGCTTCTTGATCAGAAGGTCGGCAGCTCAGCAGTTCGAATCCCTAGTGCTGCCATGTGAGCTCCCATGACTTGTCCCAGCTTCTGCCAACCTAGCAGTTTCGAAAGCACGTAAAAAATGCAAGTAGAAAAATAGGGACCACCTTTGGTGGGAAAGTAACAGCGTTCCGTGTGCCTTTGGCGTTGAGTCATGCCGGCCACATGACCACGGAGACGTCTTCGGACAGCGCTGGCTCTTTGGCTTTGAAACGGAGATAAGCACACACACACACAAAATACATGGTTATTTCCAAAGTCATTATATTAGAAAGTCATTATTGTGTGAAATTGTGTGTGCCTTTAAAAAGAGACTGGACAACCATTTGTCTGAAATGGTATAGGGCCAGCGATGGTGAACCTTTTCAGTGCGGAGAGCCGAAAAGGGAGCGTGTGTGTGCGCGCACGGGGCACCGAGTGCCAAAAAAGGAAGCGTATCGCGTGCGCTTTGCAAGCACTCGTCAGGGCCGCGACCAGGAAGAGGAGCTGCCCAGGGGGCATGCGTGTGCTGGATAAGGTACTTCTGGTTTCCATTGTGCGCATGCATGGCGGCAGGCTAGTCTTCTGGTTACTGCCACGCATGCGCACGCACCAATCAGTTAGCAGGCGCGCATGCTCACGCAGGAAAACGGAAGACCAGCTCTTCCAGTTTCTGGCACTCCCGCATGCACAAAGACTAGATGATTGTCATGTGCGCATGTGCGTCCGAAACCCGGAAGAGGAACGGGCACTGCCAGGTGACATGGCTCCACATGTCACTTCGGCCACGTGTGCCATAGGTTAGCCATCTGTCAGGCCTCGAAACCATATTAGACTTTAGGGTTCCAGACGCTGCCACATTTTTCCCGAGGGGAGGAAGGGGGGCTGAGGGGTATGGTAACATTCTTCAAGCGGTCAAGGTCGGATGGTGTTCACATCTGCAGGAAGAGTGGCAAGAAGATATTCGAATGAACTGGAAGAACGTGGGACCATGTGACCATCAAAGGGGTCAGGAGGGTGGGACTCTTGGGGTTTGTATAGCTGGGAAAAGAATCCGGAAATTCAGTTTTGGAATTTCACTCATCGTGTGCCAGTTTCCTCATGCTAGTAAAGAACTCTGGAAAACAATGGCTTCTGAGTTTTGTTTATGCAGAAGAGGTTTTTCTGGAACCTTGACACCATCATGGGTATAGGCCCTTCCGGGATTTTCTTCCTATGGCTCAAAGATACTTAACGGTAAAGTAAAGGTTCCCCTTGCACATACGTGCTAGTCGTTCCCGACTCCAGGGGGCGGTGCTCATCTCCATTTCAAAGCCGAAGAGCCAGCACTGTCAGAAGACATCTCTTTGGTCATGTGGCCGGCATGACTCAACACCAAAGGTGCACGGAACTCTGTTACCTTCCCACCAAAGGTGGCCATTTTTTTTCTACTTGCATTTGTTACGTGCTTTCGAAACTGCTAGGTTGGCAGAAGCTGGGACAAGTAACGGGAGCTCACCCCATTACACAGCACTAGGGATTCGAACCGCTGAACTGCCAACCTTTTGATCGACAAGCTCAGCATCTTAGTCACTGAGCCACCGCATCCCTTCAAAGATACTTATATGTTTGCAGATATTTAAAAAACTGTGTTCTGACCCAGCCTTCGGGAGTACTACTTAACGGCTTACTTGTGAGGAAAACCCGTTTTATTTAACAAGGCAGGAATAAACTGCATTCACGGACAATACTCCAGGTAGTAAGTCCTTAGATGTTTCAACAAGCAGTAGCAGTTTCTGCTCATACCGGCTGAGTTATTGCAATGTTTCTGAGTTCCCTGCAGGGAGGTTCAATTAGCATTTCTACCTTAACACAGAGTCTGGGTATTGGCAAAGAAATCCTGGCAAAGTAATCCAATTGAGGGAAATCTGTAGCATGGACAACCTGCGCCTCCCACACCCCTCCTCTTTATATTCCAGCCAGGGAGGGGCTTGTTAACATCTCCTTCTTTTCCTGGATAGCCGGCCCCCAGCTCTCCATTGCTCTCCTCTCTGTGCATACATTGGGACAGGCCCCAACTGTTCCTCCCCTTCGCTCAGCTGAGGCCCTGAAAACAGCTATCTTCCTGCCTGAGCGTGAGTAGAGGGGCCCTGCTCTGCATCTGGCTCTCAGTCCTCTTGCTCCTCAGAGCCTTCCGCAGGCTCCGGTGTTGACCCAGGTACCCCCTCCGCCTCATCTGACTCATCTGACTGAGGCACCCCCCTCTGCCTCCTCTGAGATGGTAGTCTACGAACCACAACAATATTGGGGAGGGGGCCTTAACATAACATAACATAATATAACATCAGAGTTGGAAGGGACCTTGGAGGCCTTCTAGTCCAACCCCCTGCCCAGGCAGGAAACCCTACACCATCTCAGTCAGATGGTTATCCAACATTTTCTTAAAAATTTCCAGTGTTGGAGCATTCACAACTTTTGCAGGCAAGTCGTTCCACTTATTAATTGTTCTAACTGTCAGGAAATTTCTCCTTAGTTCTAAGTTGCTTCTTTCTTTGATCAGTTTCTTCTCAGTTTCTTCTCAGGCTTTAGCTATAATAAAAAGAACCTGTTCTTTTCTCGATGTCTCGTCTTCATGCAAACATTCAAATGAGTGCTAAAGATCAGTGTAAATATTCAAAGATGCAAATACAGCACAGAATTATTATTTTTTTACTTTTGTCTTTTGGTGGCAAACAATCAATGAGACAGTCAGTGAGAGGGAAAACCTCCTACAATACAGAGCAAATTATTTATTTTATTTTATTTTTATTTTATTTATTTTGTCACAACATCGTATAAAAGATTATATAGTATATAAACATATATATGAGTAAAAAAAATTAGGAGGTATAAGCATATATATATATGTAGGTCTTTGGTTGTTCGGGTTTTCTCCCGTGTAAAATTGGAAATGTCTTGGCAGCTGCGATCACACATTGCTCCCAGAAGCACGAAGCTGAAGCCTGAAGATGACGAATGAGACTTCGTCGAAACGTTGCCAAGACATTTCCAATTTTACACGGGAGAAAACCCGAACAACCAAAGACCTACATACAAACACCCGTGAAAACCTCAGAAAACATATATATATATATAGGAAGAAGAAAAGAAAAAAACAATAGGACAGGAATGGTAGGCACGTTTGTGCGCTTATTATTATTATTATTATTATTATTATGATCCACTGGGATAAATATCAGACCAATTAGTCCATGCAATGCAACTGTAATTTATCATGATGTCCATTCAGTCGCGTCCGACTCTTGACAATTCTATAGGCCACATGTTCCGATCTTGCAAGAATTCTTCGAGTTGTTCTATGCTCTGGTTGGTGTCAGCTTTGATCGTGTCCAGCCACTGTGTTCTTTAGCAGCCTGGTTTCCTTTTACCGCTAACTCTTCCAAACACAATTGTTTTCTCCAATGAACACAGTCCGTTTGAAAACAGCTCTAAAACCTTCTACTGCAGCCCCGGGGGTGGGGTGGGGGGTAAAACAGCTGATGCATGCCTATCACCTGGGCTTCAAACAAAAGAAATATAGGCACAGGGGTGGGTGGGTGGGTGGGGCCAACTAATTGCCAGAACTACGAGTTCGCCTGAACCGGCCTTAAACCGGCTGAATCCCACCCCTGTGTTTTGTGATTTTACCTTCTGGTGACATGTCTGGTGTTATGCGCTCCAGAACCAATCTATAAGGAGTCATAAAGCTCTTACAGGTACAGTGGTACCTTGGTACTCAACTGTTTTGAAACTTATTGAATTTGGTACTTAACACATTTTGACATGGAAATGTTGTCTCGGTACTCATCGTTTGTTTGGTACTCGGCACACAAGCTAGGATTTGTCAGTGTTGGCTGCCTTGTGACTCATTACATTATTCCTCATGGGAAAAATTTATTTGGTACACATCATTTTTGGTAGTCATCACATCTCCTGGAACCACTTTATGAGGTACCACTGTAAATCTTAATTTCACAGTGTCTGTACTCTGCAGGTGTAAAAATAGAAACGCAGTGAAATCTCGGCTTGCAAACAAGCCACAGGGCTTAGTAAAGTTTAAGGTAGAGTCAGCAAGTCAACAATGATCCTAGTGGCCCAGCCTCCATTCGCCTTCTTTGGAAGTCCTTCATAATCATCCTCGACTGCATCTGGTCCTGCTCTTGCAACTAGTAGGCAAAAGACAAGAAAACTTTGCAGAGTCCATGGAAGTCTTGAGCTTAGGAGGAAGGGAGGCAAACAGGAGAAGACAACAGGAGAATGACTAAGCCAACCACTTGGAACTGAGGGCTGTTCTTATCAGAGAGATAGCAGTCAGCTAATCATGGAACACATTTCCCTCCCCTTTTTGCCAAACATCTGAGTTAGCAAAGTAGTTTCCAAAATGAGTGAAAAGAAAAACCTTGCAACTGGTTAGTTTACAAACTTTCCCCAACATTAAACACACGACACCAACAAAACTGTTGTGGCCTATTGGCCGCCAGCCGAACAGCTGAATCAGATGAGGAGGAATCATGGGAGTCAGGATCAGCATCAAGGGAACCTAAGAGCTCCAATGGGGAAGAAGGAATGGAGCTGGTGCTGTGACCTAAGCTTACTGAGTCATTAAAACACACGACTAGTCCCAAAAACCTCTTTTATTGCAACAGCTGTAAATTACTTTCATTCACAGCTGAGTCCCAATTAGTTGCAAAAAGTCCTTGGGGAGAAGTCCTTCAGGATAATCACCAACCTTTATCTCCCTTGACATGTTGTCAAAGACCTACTTGGCAAAACCACACAGAGTCCAGAATTTATTTATTTATTTTTATTTGTCACAACATCATACAAAAAGATTATATAGTATATACACATATAAACATATATAGGAAGAAGAAAAGAAAAACAATAGGACAGGAACGGTAGGCACGTTTGTGCGCTTATGCACGCCCCTTATGGTCCTCTTAGGAATGGGGTGAGGTCAATAGTAGAAAGTTTTTGGTTAAAGCTGTTAGGATTATGGGAAGAGACCACAGAGTCAGGTAAAGTATTCCAAGCACTGATGATTCTGTTGCAGAAGTCGTATTTTCTGCAATCTAGATTAAAGCGGTTTACATTAAGTTTAAATCTATTGGTTGCCCTTGTATTATTGCAATTAAAGCTGAAGTAGTCTTTGACAGGAAGGACATTACAATAGATGATTCTGTGAGCTAAACTTAGGTCTTGTCGAAGGCGACGGAGTTCCAAGTTTTCTAAGCCTAGGATTTCAAGTCTGGTGGGATAAGGTATTTTGTTGTTTTCAGAGGAATCAAACAGAGATGCCGACTGGGAACAGAATTAACAATGTTGCTTTCCTGCAAAGGACCCACATGCCTTTGCAGGGGCCAAGAGATGATTGGTCCCTCCCATAATGCTTAAAAGACCAGCAACGGCGTTTGGGCTTTGCCGGAAAACAACGTTGATAGCTTCGTCTTCTTGCATTTATTTTGTATTGGTGTCTTCTGAACTTTTGCCAAGAAAGGCCTTTGGCAGTTTGCCTAATTGGACCAAGTTGATGATAGGACTGAGGAATGTGTGTTGGGAGGAATTTGCTTTAATTTAGTTGAACTACGCTGAGGATGAGTTAATTCTCAGCTGTTCTTTACACTGACTGAGTTTTCTACTACCTACTGGGGCCTGGGTCACACCAACATCATTCCAGGTAAGGCAGGCGTTTCCAACCTTGGCAATTTTACGACTTGTGGACTTCCACTCCCAGAATTCTGGCAGAGAAATTCTGGGAGTTGAAGTTCACAAATCTTAAAGTTGGAGACACCTGATATAAGGAACCTCCTTCCTTGCCAGGGCCTTTAGGTTTTTCTGAGAATAATTATCCAAGAACAATCCTTGTAATTGTACCTTATTTATCCTTAGAAGACATACCGGTACTTTAACTCACTTCCCTGGCTAAACTACTTTTGAAGGTTTATGGACACTGAAGTGTGAGAAAGTTTGCAGATCTGAAAGTCAACCAGGAGACGTGGTTTCTGAGCCTTCATAAAAGTAAAGGTAAAGGTTCCCCTCGCACATATGTGCTAGTCGTTGCCGACTCTAGGGGGCGGTGGTCATCTCCGTTTCAAAGCCGAAGAGCCAGCGCTGTCCAAAGACGTCTCCGCGGTCATGTGGCTGGCATGATTCAATGCCAAAGGCGCACGGAACGCTGTTACCTTCCCACCAAAGGTGATCCCTATTTTTTCTACTTGCATTTTTACGTGCTTTCGAAACTGCTAGGTATAAATGCTCAAATAAGGTATTCTAGTACTATATCATAAAAATTATCCTAACGATGGAATCGAAAACAACAGAACGAGAGTGAACCAAGAGCTTCTTCAGGCATCATCAGGCAGAGTCAGATTTCCTAGGTATACTAGACAGGAAGCATGACCAGATAAGCTAATTCCATATTATTGTAAGGCTACATTAACAGAACTTTGCAAGCCTGAAAGTACAATTTTCCTATAGGCCCCTTCACAGCCTAAGAAGCTACGTTCCCTTCTGAGTTTCTCACCCTGTCTATTATGCAGCTCTGGGCTACAGGTTCTCTTATCTGACCCTTCCCTAGGCAGCATTTTTTTTCTCCCCTTCACTCAAGGTCTTTCACAGGCACCATTGCAGGTAATGCTAAAGTTATAGCATTAGAAGAGAGAAGACCTGGATTCTGATCTTGCTTCAGCCGTGGAGCCTGCTTCCTTGTTTTTCCCAGTGCAAGTTCTGAAGAGCAGACAACACACTGTATTCAGGCTGACAAGGGGTCCCCATAAGGCAATCTTGCTGAGGATGGGGTGATCTGGTGGATCAGAGCCCCTCCCTCCTGGGAATCCAGACTACATTCCATCACAGGTAGGAGAATACTAAAACATGATTGTTGCGCACTGCCTGGAATCACTTTCAGTAAGATGAGAGGCTAAATTTCTTCCTTCCTTCCTGTTGTGTCTTGTCCGCTCTCACCGCAGCCGGGGTCTGCTTATCTGCTCCTGAACACGGAGGAATGTATGCCTCCCGGTCCCAGTCCTGGTTCCATGCCCAGACAAGCTGCAGAGGAGGGGGCACCTCCCGATCCCAGCCCTGGCTCCATGCCCAAGCAGGCTGCAGAGGAGGGAGCATCCCCCGGCCCCAGCCCTGGCTCCATGCCCAGGCAAACGGAGCAGCTAGACCCCTCCCCCTCCTCCACAGCATGTGAGCCTGAGGAAAGTTTACTTCCAACAGCTGCTGATTGGAGTGACCCTCGCATCAGAAGACTGGATAGGCGGAGGCAACAGAAGGAAGGGAGGGGCAGGCCTTAATGAGTGCTGAGTCATGGAGCCACACCCCATGGCCTATATAAAGGATCTGCTTTCTGGCAGTCTCTGAGTCAGGCAAAGTCGAACTTATCTTGCTGAAGTCACTTACTGGTCTCCTGCCTGCTCTGAGGACTTTGCTAGGACTTTGGGCAGAGCTGCAGAGGCAAGCCTGATTCGGATTTCCCTGACCCGGCCGTCAGCGGAGGAGTGGGACACGACACTTCCTTCCTTCCATACATACATACATACATACATACTGTTGTGACCCAGGTTCCTGGACTCAGACTCCTGGACTCGGACTCCTGGACTCAGATGATTCAAAAAGTGAGGAAGAGGAACTGGTAAGGCCTGCTTCTCCTGGGCCCTCTCCCTCCCTGGCACCCACCCCAGAGGAGGAAGAGGGGCTGGCAAGGCCTGATTCCCCCGGGCCTTCTTTTGATTTGGCAACGCCCCAAGAACAATCTTAGCTCGATGCAAGACTGCGCAGACATGATTGGCGCGCGCAGCAGAGGAGGCGTTGGGACAAAGTCAAAGAATGATGAGTCACGGAGTGACACCCACAGGGGCTATAAAAGCAGGAGGCGGAACTTCCTGGCTTTTTGTCTTGGACAAAGCAGTGAATTTGCGTGGGCAAACTGTTTCAATGGAGGGAAGAATATCTTAGTAAGTAACTCTGGCCTTATCTATAATTTCCTAGTTATCTCCAGAGACTTGGCAGGCGCATGGGTAGACGTGGCCAGAACATTTATCTATGTAAATAAATTAGAAAAGAAGGCCTTTGACTGACTCTTTGTTGGGAGTATTGGGGGAGGGAAACAGAACACATACATACATACATGTATACATATATACATACAATATTTTGTCAGAGTATATTCATCAACTGGAATAGGACACAGTAACAAGGTCAGCCAATGAATAGTCATAGCAACTAAGTCAATCAATTAGGAGCTGAGACAGACTGGAGCCAGAGTGTGCCTTAGTCTGCAGCTTCTGAGTCTGAGAATTGAAAGTGACACTAGTCTCTCTACTGTTCTCTCTGTGTGTGAACTTGTCTGCTGATCTGAACTGCAATGAAACTGATCTCTCCTGAAAGAACCACTGTTGGTATTGTAAATTTACTTCATGTGTTATTATGCATATAAAGAAGTTAATGAATCCTGTTGAATCAGTTCTCTGTTTTTCTGGATTTAATTTTACAAGAAACTCTGATATATTTTGTTTCAGTCCCAGTGGTTTTATTTTTTCCCTTTGATGAAAGAGATATGATCCTACAGCCCCGTACCTCCTACTTACCACTGGATGCATTTCAAAAAACTGGCTGGTGGCTGTAACAGAGAGATGAGAAAAATCAAGATCCAGGACAAAGTGAAGTGTCTCCTTTAGTCAGACAATATATCGAAGGGTTCACACATAAGCCACACAAAGTCCTGGGCCTCTCCCACATGTATTCCTCCTTTAAAAAAAAAAAAAAAACCCATCAAGAGTGTTTCATTTTGCCGTCCGTCACCTCACAACAACCATCATCTAGAACAGGGGGTCTCAACCTTTTCTTCATTACAGACCCCTTTTAATTACCTTTTGTGGCCACAGACACCCTTCTCCCAAGACTTAACTCAAGATTCAAATCATAACATTTCTTCAAGCCTTCGCGGGCCTCCTGTCATGATATCATGGCCCCTGCCCAGGGGTCTGAGGACCACAGGTTGAGAACAAGTGATCTAGAACAGCGGTCACCAACTAGTGGTCTGTGGACCACTGGTGGTCCATGAGAAAATTTTGATGGTCCACAGAAAAATTATTTGCATTTTTTATATTGCATTAAATCAGGGGTCTTCAAATTACAGCCCCTGGATACATGCAATTAATATTTGTGTTGCTGCAGAGAGTCTCCCACTTCGGGGTCTTTTTGTGTGGGTCGGAGGGGGGGAGAGATTCCAACTTGGGATCTGCTTCAGCCTCCTGGTGTGGGGCTTTGGGCGAAGGCTGGAGGGAAGTGCCGCTGATGGCAAAGAGCCGGAGGTCCTTTGTTCCAGTTGGACTGTATCATGGCCTGAAACTGGCTGACCATCTCAGCCCGCTGAGTCTCCAGGCACCGGTACCTGGCCTTGCACTCCCGCAGGTCTTCCCTCTGCTTGGAAAGCCTATGCTTCTAGTCCTCAGTGAGGTGCTTCTGCTGTGCCTCCTTCTCGGTCAGATCCAATTTGAACTGAGCCAGCTGTTTTTCCAACTCTTTCTCATGGTGGCTGCTTAGCTCCACCGGGGAGTTACCATGTAGTTCATCATGTTAGCAATAGCTTCCTGTTGGGGCCCTAAGGAGTCTGGGCAGGCAGGAAAGGAGTGGGTGGGAGTGGCGAGTAGAGGCTGACGAGGTGCCCCTTGACGTGAGTGACATTGATTTGGCCATGCCCACCCAGTCACATGACCACCTAGCCATGCCCACCCAGCTGGTCATTAGCAGATCATATTAGTGGTCCGCAGAATTTAAAAATTATGAATTTAGTGGTCCCTGAGGTCCGAAAGATTGGTGACCCCTGATCTAGAACAGGGGTTTTCAAAAGGGCCTCTGGTGGCTCAACAGACTAATGCAGTCTGTTATTAACAGCAGCTGCTTGCAATTACTGCAGGTTCTAGTCCCACCAGGCCCAAGGTTGACTCAGCCTTCCATCCTTTATAAGGTAGGTAAAATGAGGACCCAGATTGTTGGGGGCAATAAAAGTTGACTTTGTATATAATATACAAATAGGATGAAGACTATTGCTTGACACAGTGTAAGCCGCCCTGAGTCTTCGGAGAAGGGCGGGATATAAATGCAAATAATAAAAAAAAGGTGTTCTGTGAGAACTTGATGGGCATTTTTTTTAAAAAAATGCACTCAAATGCAGCCAGGTTTCCTTAGTAGTTTTTCTACTAAAAACTAGTACTTTTCTACTAGTTTTTCTACTGTGTTGTAAATGTTGTAGCTTGATGAAGGTATCTTTTCTTTTATGTACACTGAGAGCCTATGCACCAAGACAAATTCCTTGTGTGTCCAATCACACTTGGCCAATAAAATTCTATTCTATTCTATTCTATTCTATTCTATTCTATTCTATTCTATTCTATTCTATTCTTAGAATTCTTGATGAAGGTATCTTTTCTTTTATGCACACTGCAAGCCTATGCACCAAGACAAATTTCTTGTGTGTCCAATCACACTTGGCCAATAAAATTCTATTCTATTCTATTCTATTCTATTCTTAGAATTCTTGATGAAGGTATCTTTTATTTTATGTACACTGAGAGCATATGCACCAAGACAAATTCCTTGGGTGTCCAATCACACTTGGCCAATAGAATTCTATTCTATTCTATTCTATTCTTAGAATTCTTGATGAAGGTATCTTTTCTTTTATGTACACTGAGAGCATATGCACCAAGACAAATTTCTTGTGTGTCCAATCACACTTGGCCAATAAAATTCTATTCTATTCTATTCTATTCTATTCTATTCTATTCTATTCTATTCTATTCTATTCTATTCTATTCTATTCTATTCTTAGAATTCTTGATGAAGGTATCTTTTCTTTTATGTACACTGAGAGCATATGCACCAAGACAAATTTCTTGTGTGTCCAATCACACTTGGCCAATAAAATTCTATTCTATTCTATTCTATTCTATTCTATTCTATTCTATTCTATTCTATTCTATTCTATTCTATTCTATGACAGAGCAGGAAAGCAAAACTGGTGGCCCCTATCATTGCTCATGAAAATGCCTCGGACAAGGGTGATCTCCAGCATCCATCCATCCATCCATCCATCCATCCATCCATCCATCCATCAGCCAGGGTTGCCCTTTTGCTCACCTTGAACCTGTCTCCCACAAACTCAGCCTGCCCCAGCGCTACTTCCCTCCCCTTTCCCCAAACGAGGTCTTATGGAAGGTTTCAGGGGGATTGTTAGGCACAGCTGACAATTTGTTTCATTTGTTGATACTTTTGCTAGAGTTTTGCCTCTTGATCAGGGATGAAAGATAAATGAATAAAACAAATTGTGGTTGATCAATGGAGCCTGACGTTTACTACAACGTGTATGTTTCAGCTCAAATTCTCTGTCTGTGTCTTTCCCTGCTTCTCTCTTCCTCTTCTTTCTTTCTCTCTGTTTCTCTTTCTCTCTCTGTTTTTCTTTCTCTCTTCCTGTTTCTCTCTGTATGTGTCTGTTTCTCTCTCTCCATTTGTCTCTTTCCCTGTTTTTTCTCTATTTCTCTTTTTTCTCTCTCTCTGTTTCTCTTTCTCTCTCTCAATTTTTCTCTCTCCCTCTCTCCATTTCTCTCCCTCTCTGCCCCGTTTCTCTCTCTCACTGTTTCTCTCTCTCCCTATTTCTTTCTCTCTGTCTTCCTGTTTCTGTGTTTTTCTCTCTCTGTTTCTCTTTCTCTCTCTCCCTGTTTCTCTCTCTCTCCATTTCTTTTCTCTCTCTTCGTTTCTGTTTCTTTCTTTCTCTCTCTCCATTTTTCTCTCTCTCCCTGTTTCTCTCTGTCTGTGTTATTGTGAACTGCCCAGAGAGATTTGGCTACTTGGCAGATAACAAATTGCAATTTATAAATCAATAAATACACTGGTCTATAACCAACTTTCTTCTATGTAACACGATCCGATATTTCCCATTGCAAAGGAAGCCATAAATTGCCACAGCTTCATTTGGGCTGATCTGGATTGTTCCCCTTTCCACCCCAAAGGTGACAAACTGTACAAAAATTGCATTTTGTGGTCACTCACTTGAGGTTTCTCTGCCCATGGCTCCAATGCGTTTGGCTGCAAGACAAAATCCAGAAATTAGAGGTTCCCACTTCAGAGACCCTCATTTCCCCCTCGACCTTTGGTAGATGGGACGTTCAGAGCCTCGGCGCTTCCTCAAGTAGCATCAGAAAGCCGTGGGACAGACTGGGAAGTCGGAAAACCATGCCGGAAGAAGGCAGTGGCCCCTAAATCCATGGGTTCAAACATATCATTGGCTGACTTTGACGGCTTTAAAGAAGCTAAGCAGGATCAATGCTGGTTAGTGCTTGGGCTTACCACTTTCAGGCTGCAGGCCTTGGATTTCTTGGTGGTCTCCCATCCCAGCACTAATGAAACCCGGCTCTGCTTTGTTTCTTAAAGCCTGCCAAATTTGGCTCAATGACGCTACCAGTTAGGTAGAAGAACTCCTGGTTGACAAACCAAAACAAGCAAGCTAAAAGCAAGCCAGCCACAATGTTATGACTTAAGTTGACAATGTTTCTCAACCCCTGGCAGCTTACGTGGACTTCACTTCCCAGAATTCCCCAGCCAGAAGTCTACGCATCCTCAAATGCCAAGGTCGAGAAACAATGGCTTAGGGTCTGTAGAGATTCTCAGTCGTGCAGGTTTTTTTCAGGAGGCAACTGGACTTTCTTGTTTTTATTTTGAAGACGTTTTCGCTGTCTGCAAGGAATATAAATCCTTCCATTCCCCACTAACCTGTCAGAGCTGAAGAAGCTTCTTGGATGAGAAGCGAAAGGTCTTCAAAAGAAAAAACAAGAAAGTCCAGTTGCCTCCTGAAAAAGCACCTTTGGGACACTGGCTTAGGGTATAATGTGGAGCAGCTCTCCGGGACCTTCAGGAGATTCGGAGGGTGGGTTCAGGGAGCTTGCGGGGAATACAGGTAGTCCTCAACTTACAACAGTTCATTTAGTGACCATTCAAAGTTACGACGGCACTGAAAAAAGTGACTTATGACCATTTCCCCACCATTACAACCTTTGAAGTCTCCCCATGGTCACTTGATTTACATCCGGATGCCTGACAGCTGGTTCATGTTTATGACCGTGGCTCTGTCCCAGGGTCACGTGATCGATCATCTTTTGTGACTTTCTGCAAAGTCAGTGGGGAAGCTGGATTCACTGAACAACCAGGTTACTAACTGGGCGTAATTCACTTCACAGCTGTGGCAAGAAAGAGCGTGCAATGGGGCCAAACTCACTTAACAAATGTCTTGCTTATCGAGATGAATTTTGGGCTCAACTGTCGTAAATCAAGGACTAGTTGTACCTGGTTTGGGGGCCTGGAAGTTGGCAGCCTGCACTTTTTGCGAATGGTGTACCCCATTCCAGGGGTGAAATGCTACTGGTTCGGACCGGTTCAGCCGAACCGGTAGTGATGGTGGTGTGTGGTTCGGAGAACCGATAGCGGCGGCAGCAGCGCGAGGCTCCACTCACCCGCCCGGATGTCAGGAAGTAACCTGTTTTTGACTTTCTGCGCATGTGCAAAAAGCTTTGTGCGTGCGCAGAGGGTCCAAGCACACATGTGACATGCACATGTGGAGCACACACTTTTGAACCGGTGGGGAAGGTAAGTAGATTTCACCCCTGCCCCATACCCAACCAAGAATTACTTACCGACGTAGATCAGAAAGAACACAGCCGCCAGAGCCAGAACCGCCAGAAACAGAACCGCCACAGCCACCAAAACTCCAGTCCTGAGCCCCATGCCGTTGGCTGTTTTGGAGAAAGGGCAAAATGACTGGAGGAGCCTCGGGATTTCTCTTCCCTTGGAATGAAACAAGGGACATTGCTCTAAAACGTTCTTAATAGTAGGCGCAGAACTTCTGATCCAGGGAGATGATGGATTTGCCCAGAGGATCAAAACAGTCATCTTTCTGAGATGGTTTAAATTGGATGCCTGAACTGAGCAAGGGGTGGATTGGATGACCTCAAGGGACACTTCCAACTCAAGAATTTTGACATGCAGTCGAAACATACCTGCCTGTTGTGTCTTCCGCCCCCGAGCCAGGCCTCCTGGCAGAGAGTGACTCGGAGAGTGAGGGGGAAGAGCCGAGAGGGTTCCCTTTGCAGAACCTTCCTCTCTGGCTCTGCTCCAAATTCCAGAGGCAGGCCAGGTGGAGGAGGAGGAGCTGATGTGGCCTCTTTCCCCCGACCCCTCCTTCTCCCTGGCAACACCCCAAGAGTCAGCTGAGGAGGATCAATCTTGGCTAGATGCAAAGCAGCGACGCCGAGAGAAACGTGCGCAGCAAAGGAAAGGGAGGGGCTGGCCCAGAGAGTGCTGAGTCACAGAGCCGCACCCCACAGGGTATAAAAGTGGGTGGAGCTTCCATTGAGTTTCGTGACGGACAAAACTGACTTTTGGAAACTTTGGCTGCTTCATTGCAAGACTAAGGAATTGGCTTTTGGGATTTCTGTTTATTTCTGAACTCTGGGTTGCTCCAGCAACAGACCGCATTTGCACTGAAGAGATAAGAGGACTTGGCAGGCAATCGCAGGTTTGTTGCCAGAACTGATATCTGTAGTAGGAGTAAGTTGCTGGCAAATACAGTCAGCTCGCGAGTCTTTTAGGTTGTGGTTGAGGGGGACAGAATACCTGCCTTTCTGTACGATAAGCCTTCCTCCCCTCCCCCCACCCACATTCATTCTTCCGACATCCCACAGGAGTCAAGTTTTCCAGACCACTTTTTATACCAAGGGTCACCAACCTTTCTTGCTCTATGGATCGACAGCAAAAGAGGCAGCGGCAGCAAGGGGGGGATGGAATGGTTTTGCAACCTAGCTCCCACGCTTGCACAAATGAATCTTTGTGCCAGTGGTGGGTTGCTACCGGTTCGTATCGGATCAGGCAAACTGGTAATAGCAGCAGCAGTGGGAGGCTCCACCCACCGGCCTGGACGCTTCTGCGCGTGTGCAGAAGCACTGCATGTGCAAGGGAGCGCATCCGCATGAGCAAACTGGTAGCAACGGGATTTGGAACCCGCCCCCACTTTGTGCGCTCGCCTGCAGCTTTTGTGGCCCAGTTTCCAAACAGGCTGCAGCCCAGTACTGGTCTGTGATCCGGGAGTTAGAGAACCCTGCTCTGAACTTTCTCCTCTTTCAGATGGCCTTAACCCACTAGCTCAGATTTGCACAAAGGTCTGGATGGCCAAACACACTGGACCTGGACAAGGGTTCAGTTGAACCTAAGATAAGGTCTCTCGGGGCCTGGCATGATGAGTGAATTCAACCCGTGGCCAATTTAATCGCAATAGCACTTAGTATATTATATACCACTTTATGGTGCTTTACAGCCCTCTCTAAATGGTTTACAGAGTCAACCTGTTGCCCCAAACAATCTGGGTCCTCACTTTACCAACCCCGAAAGGATGGAAGGCTGAGTCAACCTTGAGCAGGTAAGAATCGAATTGCCAAACTGCTGGCAGCCGGCAGTCAGCAGAAGTAGCCTGCAGTACCGCATTCTAAGCACTGCGCCACCACGGCTCTTAATTTAAGGTCCACAGCATCAGGTGAACCTGGTAAAGGAGGAAACTCCATCACCACATTCATCATGTTGTATGACCACTCAAGGGACATGTTTGCTTGGGTTCAACTGGTATCTCATCCCACTTCTCTCACCAGACTCTTCCAAGGCCACGATCAGAGGCTCCGACAGGCCCGCATGTTCCACGTAGCAACGATAATGATCCTTCTTCTCTTTCGGGTCAACCTCGATGCTCAGCCAGGCATGGTAGGTCCCGTCTGAGTTTGGAAGAACACCTGCCCGGAAGATGCCTTTCTCCCAGACTTCTCCATCCTTCCTCCAGGTGATATTCACTTCTTTGGGATAGAAGCTGTAGGCTCGGCAGATGAGGGACTCTAGGCCCTTGTACTGGATCCCACAAGTTACTTTAGCCACTGGGGGTTCTGTAGAAAAACAACTCTGGCATATTTTAACAGTGCACATGTGTAGCCTGGGGGACACTGTACCACAGGTTGAGCATTATTTTTCTGACCCAGCTCCTAAACATGACAAACCCTCTGTAGCTAAATCAATGATTTCTTTACTAGGAGCGCCAGCAGCCCCAGCAAAAAGTCTCTCTCTCTCATTCTCACAGCAGGCTGACAAGTCCATTCGGCAAGGAGATGAATAGTTGTCTGCCATACCTATTCATCTCCACCCTCTGCCTTTTAATCCCAGAGCTAGGATGGGGCTTCGCTAGAAGCGGTGGCTCTTCCATCCCAAGGATTGGCCCATAGATTTCCACTGCTCTCCTCTCCTCTGCCTTCTACGCACCCACGCATCAGACACTGGACCCAGCTGTTTCTCCTCTTCCTCATCAGCCACCTGCAGATCTGGGGGCTGTTGACTCTTTATCTGAGGGGCTGATGGACAGCCGAGGCTCCACCTCGGTCTCTATCTCTGACAGTTCCATTCTGTCTTCCCCCTCGGAGCTCTCAGGTTGCCTTGATTCTGGCCCTGATTCTCACATCACCTCCTCATCTGATTCGGCTGCTGGAGGAGCGGACAGCTGACAGGCCACAACTACTCTCCTGTGACATCACCAACCCTTGGCTCCCTTCTTCCAGCCTCACCTTTCCTCAGCAGGGAATCCTTTCCATACATGACGCACTTCTGAAGAAGCTCAATACATTTGTTCTCCAAACAGTCATTCCTGCTATGGGCGATCAAAGGCTCAGCTTCCCACCGCCTCTTGGTCACCTGTGCTTGGACATTGACTGCGATCCAGGAGAGGGTCTTCTGATCCAAGCTGATGAAGGGTTCCCCATCATAGCCATACAAGTAAGTGCCCTGCTTTTGGCCTTCATCGCTCAGCTCGCAGCCGATCACGTTCTGCCAGCTGTGAAACCCTGACGAGAAAATGGGCACAGGGCTGAAATGTGACATCACAGGAAGATCAGATAACTGTCTATGGAGATTCTCAGCCATCCAGTTTCAGGGGTCTGCAACCTTGGCAACTTTAAGACTTGTGGACTTCAAGGGCCTCTGGTGGCTCAGCAGACTAAGTCTGTCTGTTATTAACACAGCTGCTTGCAATTACTGCAAGTTCAAGTCCCACCAGGCCCAAGGTTGACTCAGCCTTCCATCCTTTATAAGGTAGGTAAAATGAGGACCCAGATTGTTGGGGGCAATAAAGTTGACTTTGTATATAATATACAAATGGATGAAGACTATTGCTTAACACTGTGTAAGCCGCCCTGAGTCTTCGGAGAAGGGCGGGATATAAATTCAAATTAAAAATAAATAAATCCCAGAGTTCCTCAGTCAGCTTTGCTGGCTAAGGAATTCTGGGAGTTGAAGTCCACAAGTCTTAAAGTTGCCAAGGTTGCAGACTAGGGGTGAAATCTAAATTTTTTCCCTACCGCTTGTGTGGGTGTGGCTTAAATGGTGGGCATGGCTTGGTGGTCTGGTGACCCAGTGGGTGTGGCTCGGTGGTCAGGTGACTGAATGGGCATGGCCAATAATAATAAATAATAAAAATAATAAAGTATACAAAACTTGGGAGCGCACTGGTCTACCTTCTTTAAAAATAGACACCGGTCTACTAATTGCCCCTTTTTGGCAGGCACCGGTCTACCTTCTTTAAAAATAGAGGCACCGGTCTACTAATTGCCCCTTTTTGGGAGGCACCGGTCTACCTTCTTTAAAAAATAGAGGCACCGGTCTACTAGCCACCTACAGCGCTGATCAGCTGTAGTGCGGCCCTTTGAAGCGCCGCGGCAGTCATTTAAGGCCGTTTGCACTATATCACCACGGAGAGCTTCAGGGACAGAGAAGAGGAACAGCGAGGCATGGGCAGTGGTGGTGGGCAGGAATTTTTGCTACCGGTTCTCCGAACTACCCGCCCCCATCGCTACCAGATCGCGCGATCCGGTTGGAACCGGGAACATTTTACCCCTGTTGCAGACCCCTGATCCAGATCATCAAAGATGCTTTTTTCAAGAGGCAACTGGACTTCCTTGTTTTTTTCTTTGAAGACGTTTCACTTCTCATCCAAGAAGCTTCTTCAGCTCTGACTGGATGGTGAGGAATGGAAGGATTTATACTCCTTACAGACAGCTGGTCATTTGCATTCTTTTAGAGAGTCGTTAAGGCCGCTTGGAGGTTTGTCTGTGTCCTCAGGGTCACCTGAGTAGTGCAAGTGGGTATGGGGGTTTTTGGCTGCAGAAAGCACAGCTCTACAACACAGTCCTTTCAGCAGTTCCAGGAAGGATCCACACCCATTTGCACTACTCAGCTGACCCTGAGGACACTGGTGGACCACTGGTCATCTGTGAGAAAATTTTGGTGGTCCATAGAAAACATGCATATGTGCATGTTTTATATTGCACTAACTCAGAGGTCCTCAAACTACAGTCCCTGGCCTGGATACGCACCATGAATGTTTGTGTTGCTGCAGAGAGTCTTCCCCTTTGGGGTCTTTTTGTGTGGATCAGAGGGGTGGGGAGAAATTCCAACTTGGGGTCTGCTTCGGCCTCCTGGTGTGGGGCTTTGGGCGAAGGCTGGAGAGAAGTGCTGCTGGTGGCAAAGAGCTGGAGGACCTTGTTCCAGTGAGACTGCATCATGGCCTGGAACTGGCTGACCATCTCAGCTCGCTGAGCCTCCAGGCACTGGTACCTGGCCTTTCATTCCCACAGATCTTCCATATGCTCGTAGTCCTCAGTGAGGAGCTTCTACTGAGCCTCCTTCTCGGTCAGATCCAATTTGAAAGGAACCAGTTGTTTTGCCAACTCTTTCTCGTGGTGGCTGCTTAGATCCAACAACTGCTCCCTGTTTGGGCCCTAAGGAGCCCAGGCGGGGAGGTGAAGAGTGGCTGGCAGGGGAGGGGCGAGTAGAGGCTGGTGAGGCGCCCCTCGACATGAATGACACCGAGTTGGCCACAGCCACCCAGTCACATGACCACCTAGCCACGCCCACCCAGCCAGTCATTAGGCAGATCATATTAGTGGTCCGCGGGATTTAAAATTAGTGGTCCATGAGGTCTGAAAGGTTGGGGACCCCTGCTTTATTTTGTCCTGTTCATTTTTGCCATACAAAAAAAACCCCTTAATTCAGTCTTCCACATTCATGCGTGAGATAAGTACATGGTCTCTTTATGTCGTGTCCCACTCCTTCTCTGACGGCCGAGTCGGGGAAGTCCATATCAAGCGTGCCTCTGCAGCTCTGCCAAAGTCCTATCAGAGTCCTCAGGGCAGGCAGGAATCCAAGGTGTGACTTCAGCAATCCAGATTAGACTTTGCCTGACTCAGAGAATGCCAGAAAGCAGATCCTTTATATAGGCCATGGGGTGTGGCTCCATGACTCAGCACTTATCCAGGCCTGCCCCTCCCTTCCTTTTGCTGACGTCGCCTCTCCATTCTCCGGAAGCGTGGATCTATCCATTGCATCGTTTCGTCTCCAGCTGTTGGTAATCCCAGCTCGTGGCTGGCTTCAGGCGCACATGCTATCGGAGGGAGGTTTGTTTGTTCGGTTTGTCCGGGCATAGTGCCAGGACTGGGGGCTGGAGGCATGCCAGGACATTCTTCTGTACTATCAGCGTCCGGCAGGAGATAAGAGGGACCCGGCTGCGGCGGCGGGGGGGGGGGGGGGCGGGCGAGGCACAACACTTTAATATAAATTTACACATACCCTTTTAGATATTTTGATTAAGATAGGCACAAGCCCATTTTCTTTGCTACTATTTCCTATCTATCCAGACTCCTCCTGGAGATGAAGGGTGACCTGGGGAGGCCAAAAATCCATGGTCCCCAACCCCCACTTGCATCCCAGTGTGCCTTACCTCTGCTGGAGTTGTGGTAGATGTGCAAGACATGGAGTTCACTCTTGAACTTCCGCTCTGTGCTGTTCACTTCCTGAGATATTGCATCCAAGAAATAAGAGTCCTCCTCCCTTACATTAAGGAGCCAGGCCACTTGAGGCAACATTCTTCTGGTCGTCGGGTCAAAACGTGCTGCCAGTTGGTCATCTACATATACCACCACAATGTACTGGGACCCATCCTGGCTGGAGTCCACGAACAATGTATAGAAAATGTGTAATGAATGGGAGGAGGAGCCTGAAAAGAGAAAGGAGATTTGGGAGAAGGCAACCGTCAGGCTTGCCCCATAGATCCTCTCCTCTCCCCTTCTCTCCCTCAGCCTTGCCCCACAGAAACATCTCCTATTCTCTCCCCTTCTCTCCCTCAGGCTTTCTAGCCCCTTCTCTCCATGAGGCCTGCCCCATGGCAGTCTGTCCGTATGCTACCCCATTCTCTCCAGTTATTTTCAAGTTGGGAGGGGGAATAGAATGTCTAACTCAGTGGTAGTCAACCTGGTCCCTACCGCCCACTAGTGGGCGTTCCAGCTTTCATGGTGGGCGCTAGAGGTTTTGTCCGATACTGAAGCACTTTCCTTTTTTTAAATTTAATTGACTTTTTAAAAAAATTTCATAGCATTATTTAAAAACGTTTTCATTAGGTTTTCATAAAATTCCCTGTGACAATTTAAATTTCTGAAAATATACTATTTGTATCGCCCGCGCATAAGTTTAGTTCACATTCCATAAGTGAAACTAAATGGCGCTATAGTGCGACCACAAACAAAAGAGCCTCCTCCCAGAATAGCTCGCACATCTCCCCCCACACCACCCAGCTGTAACAGACAAGCAGAGCTGGTAGCTGGTGCCCCCCCCCACCCCAATCCACGATGCGCGAGAGGCATGTACAGATGACGATACACAGCGCATTCTGTGGAACTGGTGAGCGGTTAGAAAATTTTACTAATAACAGAGATACAAAAGTGGGCGGAAGGAATAAAAAGGTTGACTACCCCTGCTCTAACTAATTAGCATCAGAGCATGTTATAATAATATAGAAAATACTAAAGCTCTGATGGTCATTTTGAAAAATCCTTTCTTAGTCAGCACCTAGAAGCCAAAAGGAACATATGTGGCAAATTTCAAGTTTGTTGGCTTTATGGTTCTGGAGATTTCGTGATTAATACCTGAGTGGTTTTGGCTTTTATATATATATAGATCAGGGATGAAATGCTCCCAGTTCGGACCGGATCACCTGAACTGGTAGCGATGGCAGCAGGTGGTTTGGAGAACCGGTACCAAAAATCCCTGGCCCCCCACCCCAATGCCCAGCTGAGCCACGCGATCATCAAAGGTTGTTTTTTTTTAACTTTTAAAAGCATTTTTTCTTCAGTCAAAAAAAAATGCTTTTAAAAGTAAAAAAAAAGCCTCTGATAATCGCACAGCTCAGCTGGGATCGTTAGAGAGTTTTAAAAGCATTTTTTCTAGGTTGCAGAAAAAATGCTTTTAAAAGGTTCTGGTGATCAGGCAACTCAGTTGGGATTGTCAGAACCTTTTAAAAGCATTTTTTCTACAACCTCTTCAGGGGAAGAGGTTGTAGAAAAAATGCTTTTAAAAGTAAAAAAAAAAGTTGGCCACGCCCTCCCAGTCACATTACACCCCCCCGCCAAGCCACGCCCACCGAACCGGTAGTACCAAACGTTACATTTCACCACTGATATAGATGGATAAGATGCCAACTGGGTGAAGCCTCTGGAACTCGCTGCCACAAGAAAAATCAGGCAACTGATTTTCAGGGCTCAACAGACTAAGCAGTCTGTTATTAACGCAGCTGCTTGCAATTACTGCAAGTTCAAGTCCCACCAGGCCCAAGGTTGACTCAGCCTTCCATCCTTTATAAGGTAGGTAAAATGAGGACCCAGATTGTTGGGGGCAATAAAAGCTGACTTTGTATATAATATACAAATGGATGAAGACTATTGCTTAACACTGTGTAAGCCGCCCTGAGTCTTCGGAGAAGGGCGGGATATAAATTCAAATAATAATAATTTAAAAAAACCGCCTCCGGTCTCCTTAGCCCCGCCTCCTCCGGCCACTCACCTGTGTATCCTCCCCGTAGCAACAGGACGGCCGCTGCGGACAGAAACCCTAACCGGGCTACCGAGAGCCCCATCCGGACCCGGACGCCGAAGGGCAGCTCCGATCACAGCTTGGCGGAGAAGGAGAAAGTCTGTAAAGGGCGCCGGAGGGGCTGAGCGCTGGAAAGTGAAAGTGGCGCGGTTCTCATCCGCTGAGTCCCCTCGCCGAAGCTCCCTTGGGGAGAAGGAAAAGAGACCCCTTAGAGAGCCAGGAAAGGGAAGGAGCCGGAGCCAAAGGAGAAATCGGGGCAAAGAAAATCTGCCCAGCCCCGAACGCGCATAGAATAATAAGGACCTTAGAGGTCTTCTAGTCCAACCCATTGGTTGGTGGGCCAGGCGTCGTGGGAACGGCCTTTGTGGAGGAGCGGGTCAGCTCAGTGCCCATGGTTACCCAAGAGGGAGAACCCCCCCCCGCTCCCTTGGGGTGGAGGTGATGGTGGGGAGGAAAGACTACAATGCCCATCTTCCCCTGCTGCCTGGGGATGATGGGAGTTGTCTGGAACTCCCGAGAAAGGCGCTGGGTTGCCGGGTTAAATAAGAGCCGTCTGGGATCGGGCGGTCTTTAAATCCAGGTAATGTTTTTTTTAAAAACAAACTCCTTTCCTTTCTCACCTGCCGGGCCTTCCCGCTTCTTTTCTCCCCCTTTGCTGGCTTCCGACGGTGCAGCAGTTAACCCTCTGCGGGAAATGAACCCAGTTTGGCGCTTTGATCCTCAGCTTTAAGCGCCAGCCTTTCCCCGCAGGTCTCAGGGGCTCTTCGGGGAGTCTAGCAATGGGGGCGCGGGGGGGGGGCGGGGAGGAGGGCTGCTGTCCCCGCTTGCCTCTCCCCTCTCCGAAACGCCTCCTTCCTTCCCTCGCGCTTCACCGAGCCTCCTTAGTTGCGGTGTTTTTCCCGTTGGTTTCTGAGCCAGGAGTGAAAGTGAAAGTGTTCAGAGCTCTGCCCGCTTCCTTTTCCTCCTCCTCCTCCTCCTCCCATGCCCATTCTTGTTCTCCTTCCAGTCAGCTCCCCCCCCCCCATTCCCCCTACTCGCGCATCAGAAAAGCCTCCGGTGGACAAAATATCTTTAAAGGGAAGTTAGCCGTCTTCTGTCTGCGATCCAGCTTCCAGAGCTATGAAGTCAAATCTTTTCACAATAGCCTGGAGCAAGGGTCTCCAAAGCTGGCTGAGGAACTCTGGGAGTTGAAGTCCACAAGTCTTAAAGTTGCTAAGGTTGAAGACCCCTGGCCTGGAGGGAAGAGCTGGAGATCCTCCCTTCCCCAATTCTGCCCTTCACCCTCTTCCCTTCCCAGCCTCCTTCTGCCTCTTCCTGTCTATTTGGACCGGGTGGTGTCAGAACTCAGCTGGGGCTGTCCCTTCTGCTTCACCGTGGTCTGAACCAGTGGTGGGTTTCAATTTTTTTTACTACCGGTTCTGTGGGCGTGGCTTGGTGGGCGTGGCTTGGTGGGCATGGCACGGGAAGAATACTGTAAAATCTCCATTCCCACCCCACTCCAGGGGAAGGTTACTGCAAAATCCCCATTTCCTCCCAATCAGCTGGGACTTGGGAGGCAGAGAATAGAGGGGGGCGGGGCCAGTCAGAATTTTTACTACCGGTTCTCCGAACTACTTAAAATTTCCGCTACCGGTTCTCCAGAACTGGTCAGAACCTTCTGAGACCCATCTCTGGTTTGAACTGGACCCAGAAGCAGCCTGACAACCAATGCAACTCGCAGAGCAGAGCAGAGCAGAGCAGAGCAGAGCAGAGCAGAGCAGAGCAGAGCATTCAAATTCAACAGTGAAAAAAGTAAGGTTCTACATTTAGGCCAAAAAACCAAAATGCACAGGTACCGGATATGTGGTACCTTGCTCAATAGTAGTAATTGTGAGAGGGATCTTGGAGTCCTAGTGGACAACCATTTAGATATGAGCCAGCAGTGTGCAGCAGCTGCCAAAAAAGCCAACACAGTTCTGGGCTGCATAAACAGAGGGATAGAATCAAGATCATGTGAAGTGTTAATACCACTTTATAATGCCTTGGTAAGGCCACACTTGGAATATTGCATTCAGTTTTGGTCGCCACGATGTAAAAAAGATGTTGAGACTCTAGAAAGAGTGCAGAGAAGAGCAACAAAGATGATTAGGCGACTGGAGGCTAAAACATATGAAGAATGGTTGCAGGAACTCGGTATGCCTAGTTTAATGAAAAGAAGGACTAGGGGAGACATGATAGCAGTGTTCCAATATCTCAGGGGTTGCCACAAAGAAGAGGGAGTCGGGCTGTTCTCCAAAGCACCTGAGGGCAGGACAAGAAGCAACAGGTAGAAACTAACCAAGGAGAGAAGCAACTTAGAACTAAGGAGAAATTTCCTGACAGTTAGAACAATTAATCAGTGGAACAACTTGCCTGCAGAAGTTGTAAATGCTCCAATACTGGACATTTTAAAGAAAATGTTGGATAGCCATCTGTCTGAGATGGTGTAGGGTTTCCTGCCTGGGCAGGGGGTTGGACTAGAAGACCTCCAAGGTCCCTTCCAACTCTGTTAGTATTATTATTATTAGAGCAGAGCAGAGCAGAGCTATAATGTGTGTTCTTTAGGAAACGCACATCACCATTTCATTTCGCACCAGCTGAAGCTTCCAGAGACTCTTCAGCGGCAGCTCCACAGAGGGTCTATTAAGGAGGTGAAGATGGGCACAGATAACTGTCTACGGAGATTCTCAGTCATCCAGGTCATGGTTGTCCCAAAGGTGCTTTTTTACAAAAGGCAACTGGACGTACTTGTTTCTTTCTTTTGAAGATGTTTCGCTTCTCATCCGAGAAGCTTCTTCAGTTCTGACTGGAGGATGGAGGATGGAAGGATTTATACACCTTTCAGACAGCTGGTCATTTCCATCCTTTTAGAGGAGGGGGTCTCCAACCTTGGCAACTTTAAGCCTGGCGGACTTCAACTCCCAGAATTCCCCAGCCAGCTTTGTTTTTTGAGGGGGAAAAGCCAAGCACGCCAAACACCAAGATCTCAACAAATAAATGTCTGGCTCTGAACCAAGTTTGGTCTTTTCCATGCAGTTCTGACCCAAAGGGGATGTGTGTGTGGAGCATTTTCCCTTCCCTTCTGTCCTGTAGCTGCCCTTGGCTCCCTAGTCCTCCAAGGTTGAAGTTGGTGGCAGAAGAATTGCTGGAACCAGAGTTGCCTGCCAGTGAGGAAGAGGAGTTGGGGGGGTTAAGGAAAAAGAAAAGGAGAAGTGGGAGGGGGGGAGAGGAGGAGAAAAAGGAGGAGGGGGAAGGAAGAGGAAAAGGAAGAGGAGTTGGCGGGGAGAAGAGGAGGAGAGGGAGGAGGAAAAAAGGAGGAAGGCAGGGGGAGGTGGGAGGAGGAGGAAGAGGAAGAGAAGGAGGAGACTGAGGCAGGCCATCTGTTCCCCACTCCCCCCCCAGGGAAAAGAGGTCCTCTGCTGAGAATTGGGGAAGGGGCTTAGACTCTTCTCTTTTGAACAATTCAAAGAGTCTAAGCCAGGGGTGTCCAAACTTGGTCCCTTTAAGACTTTTGGACTTCAACTCCCAGAGTCCCTCAGCCAGCAAAGCTGGCTGAGGAACTCTGGGAGTTGAAGTCCAAAAGTCTTAAAGGGACCAAGTTTGGACACCCCTGGTCTAAGCTCTATAGCCTCAAAACGACGCTATAGAGCACTGCACACCAGAACAACTAGACACAAGAACAGTTTTTTCCCGAAGGCCATCACTCTGCTAAACAAATAATTCCCTCAACACTGTCAGACTATTTACTGAATCTGCAGTACTATTAATCTTCTCATCGTTCCCATCACCAATCTCTTTCCACTTATGACTGTATGACTATAACTTGTTGCTGGCAATCCTTATGATTTATATTGATATATTGATCATCAATTGTGTTGTAAATGTTGTACCTTGATGAACGTATCTTTTTTTTTATGTACACTGAGAGCATATGCACCAAGACAAATTCCTTGTGTGTCCAATCACACTTGGCCAATAAAATTCTATTCTATTCTATTCTATTCTTGAAAACTGCCCCCTTCCTTTTGTCAGTCCTCCTGGAGGACCTGATTGAAGCCCTGGTCAGGAATCCTTTTGACCAGATTTGGCTGGTGTGCCATCTTTCCCCCTTTCCGAGAGACAGCCCTGGCTCCATTCGCCACACACTCATAATCTCCACCCGCCCACCCCCACCCATCGCCCCAGGTTAGATTACTGCAGTGTGCTCCTCCTTAGGTTTCCCTGGAAGACTACAACAGAACTGCAGCTGATTCAAAAGCTGACAGCATTTTGTATGCAGGTGTAGGAAGTTAGCACCCACCCACCTCCTAGAAGAATGAAATATTTTAGAAAATATTTAAAAAGGCAGAATATATTTCCCTGGATGAGAAATGGAGAAACATGTTTTCAAGACAAAGCAGCTCCCTGCAACTTCCTGCCACCCCCCCCCCCACCTTTGTCAATGGGCCATTAAAGCAGTGGTGGGATTCAGCCAGTTCGCACCTATTCGGGAGAACCGGTTGTTAACTTTCTAAGCAGTTCAGAGAACCGGTTGTTGGAAGAAATCTTACTTTGTTTTTTTCCACCTTCCAGGGCTAATCCTGTAAGGAAGGCAGGGAGGAAATATTCTGGTGGTGTTTCTAGCCTAATCTTTATTGCCCTGCTTACAGAAACTGCCTCTCCGGTTAACCCTTATTACATTGTAACAGCTAAAGCAAAGTGCCCATCGATGTGAGTAATGTTGAGTTGGCCACGCCCACACGGTCACATGACCACCGAGCCATGCCTACCCTGCTGGTCATTAGGGCAGAGAACCAGTTGTTAAATTATTTGAATCCCACCACTGCATTAAAGCCTCAGCCAAGCTCACTCATTTCCCCCCACCTTTGTCAATAGGCCAGAGGCAGAAACTCATTCTCCCCACCTTTGTCAATGGACCATCATCTGCAACACAATAGAACCCACCTAGCAACAGAAACTCACCACATAACATCTGGGAAGATTACATCAGCCAGCAATGTTAGCTAAGACCCCCAACCCCTGGGAGTCTGACAACCAATCAGGATACTCTTCCTGTGCCCCAGATAGTTCAAAGCTCAGAAAAAGCATAAAGCTAGGGAGCGCACAGGATCTTATCCCTTTTCTGTTCAGGAACTCAAGCCATGTGATCCTGGCCACCATTAAACCATCTTTCCAAGCAGCCTCCATGTTTCCAGTGTCTTTGTCCCCACTTGGAACTGAACCCAGATGGATGTTTCTTCCAACACAGGCTGGGATAAGATGCTGCAGTAAAGGAGCCCTAGAATGGGGTGACTGGGTAGGGAAGGGTTTGCATGGCCTCCAATGAGGCTCTGAATACAATTCGAAGTGCTTCTTGGAATTTACAAAGCCCTGGAGAGCCTGGACCAAGATGGCCCACAGGGACACCCCTCCATGGACTCTGGTTGGCTTTTCTGTCCTGCTTATGAGTACAGGAGGGGAGGGGGTGGAGGCCCATAAGCGGTGGTTTCCCTCAACCCTCTGGCAATGTCCCCCCCAACACCTAGTTAGCCCCTCTAGACATTTTCCAAGAAGCTGTTCAAACCCACAGTTGCTGTTCTCAGAAGCTCCCGAGATGAACATCTGCAGTTTCTCTCCCTCTTTTGCTCTTTTCATTGCTGTTCAGGAGCCTCACTTGGTGGTTTCACCCTCTGAGGTTGCTGAACCATCAAGAGCTGCTGGGAAAAAGAGAAAAGATTTATTTTATTTATTTTATTTTTTTTATTTATTTTTTTATTTTTTTATTTTTTTATTTTTTTTTATTTATTTTTTTATTTTTTTATTTTTTTATTTTTTTTTATTTATTTATTTATTTATTTATTTATTTATTTATTTATTTATTTATTTATTTATTTATTTATTTATTTATTTATTTATCGTATTTGTATACCGCCCTATCTCCCTAGGGACTCAGGGCGGTTCACAGGCAAATAAAAAAGTACATATAAATACAGAATAAAATATCAATTAAAAAACTTATTCTACACAGCCAAATAATTAAAAAAGAACAATATAAATAATAAAACCCATTAAAACCAATATAAATTTAAAATCTAGTCCAGTCCTGCGCAGATGAATAAATATGTTTTAAGCTCACGGCGGAAGGTTCGGAGATCCGGAAGTTGACGAAGTCCTGGGGGGAGTTCGTTCCAGAGGGTGGGAGCCCCCACAGAGAAGGCCCTTCCCCTGGGTGTTGCCAAACGACACTGTCTAGCAGACGGCACCCTGAGGAGTCCCTCTCTGTGAGAGCACACGGGTCGGTGAGAGGTATTCGGTAGCAGCAGGCGGTCCCGTAAGTAGCCCGGCCCTATGCCATGGAGTGCTTTAAAGATAGTTACCAAAACCTTAAAGCGCACCCGGAAGGCCACAGGTAGCCAGTGCAGTCTGCGCAGGAGAGGTGTCACATGGGAGCCACGAGGGGCTCCCTCTATCACCCGCGCAGCCGCATTCTGAACTAACTGAAGCCTCCGGATGCCCTTCAAGGGGAGCCCCATGTAGAGAGCATTGCAGTAATCCAGACGAGACGTCACGAGGGTGTGAGTGACCGTGCATAGGGCATCCCGGTCTAGAAAGGGGCGCAACTGGCGAACCAGGCGAACCTGGTAAAACGCTCTCCTGGAGACAGCCGTCAAATGATCTTCAAAAGACAGCCGTTCATCCAGGAGGACGCTCAAGTTGCGTACCCTCTCCATCGGGGCCAATGACTCGCCCCCAACAGTCAGCCGCGGACTCAGCTGACTTTACCGGGATGCCGGCATCCACAGCCACTCTGTCTTGGAGGGATTAAGCTTGAGCCTGTTTCTCCCCATCCAGACCCGTACGGCTTCCAGACACCGGGACAGTACTTCGATAGCTTTGTTGGGGTGGCCCGGTGTGGAAAAGTACAGCTGAGTGTCATCAGCGTACAGCTGGTACCTCACACCGAAGCCACTGATGATCTCACCCAACGCCTTCATATAGATGTTGAACAGAAGGGGCGAGAGAATCGACCCCTGCGGCACCCCACAAGTGAGGCGCCTCGGGGTCGACCTCTGCCCCCCTGTCAACACCATCTGCGACCGATCGGAGAGATAGGAGGAGAACCACCGATAAACGGTGCCTCCCACTCCCAATCCCTCCAACCGGCGCAGCAGGATACCATGGTCGATGGTATCAAAAGCCGCTGAGAGGTCTAATAGGACCAGGGCAGAGGAGCAACCCCTATCCCTGGCCCTCCAGAGATCATCCACCAACGCGACCAAAGCCGTAAGATACCGAGTGCTTGAAGCAAAGGACACCCGTCTTCAAATTGGCTCTCCAGCATTACAGACCCCTCACATCCTGGACATAAACTGTTTCAACTCCTATCCTCAAAACGTCGCTATAGAGCACTGCACACCAGAACAACCAGACACAGTATTTTCCCGAAGGCCATCACTCTGCTAAACAAATAATTCCCTCAACACTGTCAAATTATTTACTAAATCTACACTACTATTAATCTTCTCATCGTTCCCATCTCCAATCTCTTTCCACTTATGACTGTATGACTGTAACTTTTGTTGCTTATCATTAAGTGTTAAATTATACCCTATGACCATCATTTGTGTTGTAAATGTCAACTGTTGTACCTTGATGAAGGTATCTTTTCTTTTATGTACACTGAGAGCCTCTGGTGACTCAGGCTGATAAGACAGTCTGTTATTAAACACAGCTGCTTGCAATTACTGCAGGTTCGAATCCCACCAGGCCCAAGGTTGACTCAGCCTTCCATCCTTTATAAGGTAGGTAAAATGAGGACCCAGATTGTTGGGGCAATAAGTTGTCTCTGTATATAAATATACAAATAGAATGAAGACTATTGCTAACATAGTGTAAGCTGCCCTGAGTCTTCAGAGAAGGGCGGGATATAAATGCAAATTAAAAAAAAATATGCACCAAGACAAATTCCTTGTGTGTCCAATCACACTTGGCCAATAAAAAATTCTATTCTATTCTATTCCAGCATTGAAAGAATCGTTCTCCTCCCGCTCCAATTTTAATGTAAGTTGCATCTGCTAATAGCCATCCAGTAGCCCTATTTAGTCGCTACTGGTTAGGGAAGATCCCTCAGAAGGTTGGGCCACTATGAGGATTACTCAGCCTTATTGTTGCTCAGAGACACTGTGACCTTGACTGTGACTGAATAGTGGATCAAAAGCAGAGTATGTTAGCGTGGTCTCGCCAACCAATGGTCCATGGAACACCGGTGGTCCATGAGAAAATGTTGGTGGTCCACAGAAAAATCTGGACGTTATTTGCATTTTTAATGTTTTTTTAAGGTAGCCTGCTGCTACCTTATGCCCCCCACCGACCCGTACGCTCTCACAGAGAGGGCCTTCTCAGGGTGCCGTCCGCCAAACAATGTCGGCTGGCGGCCCCCAGGAGTAGGGCCTTCTCTGTGGGAGCACCAACACTTTGGAATGAACTCCCCCCTGGCTTACGTCAAGTGCCTGATCTTCGGACCTTTCGTCGTGAGCTTAAAACATATTTATTCATTCAAGCAGGACTGGCATAAATAGTTGTTTTAAATTGGGGTTTTAATAATATTTTAAATTTTTAAATGTTTTAATTATCGGCCGCATAGTAATAGTTTATTTTAAATTCTTTTAATTGTATATATTCTGTGTTTTATTTTGGCTGTACACCGCCCTGAGTCCTTCGGGAGAAGGGCGGTATAGAAATTTAATAAAATAAAAATAAAATAAAATAAATAAAATATTAGTAATATTAGTAAAAATATAAAATAGGTATAAAAAAGGTATAAAAAGGTTGATTACCCCTGCTCTATAAGTATATATACTGTATATTAGAATAATTTTATTGTCACTTCAAACAATGTACACTAATCGGCATACATTAATATGAAATTTTATTGTTGCTCCCCCCATGCATGCGACCCCCCCCCCCGTTTTTGGCATAGCAGGCCTCCCTGCAGCCTCCTGGGCCCAAAAACGGGCTGTGGTAGGGGCCACGCAGCATCCCCCTATGCTCCTCCCCCACTCCCCTGCACATGTGCCCCCCTCCGCACATCCTGAAAATTAACTGGCTAGTGGGAGGCACACATGAGCATGCACGATGGAGCTGAGCTGGGCAACGGCTTGCGTCCCTGCAGAGAGGGCTCTGTGTCGCAGCTGTGGCATGCGTGCCATAGGTCCACCATCGTGGACCTACTGTCAGCCTCCACTCCAATCCTCACATCCTTTTGTACTCTTTATATTCAGTAGTTAGATTGCATGGGGTTTTTATGTGTAATGTAAATAGCTCATGGATTCAGGTTAAGTAGAGAGGGCCCTTTAAGAGTGTCGTCTGAAATGAGATCAAGGGGAGGGGAGATTGATGGTTTGAATTCAGCAGGAATGTTAGAGTGCGGGCTTTCAATGGACATTGCATTCCTGAGATGATTTACAGCCAGAGACCTGCGGAAGAAGATTACCGGGGTGGGGGTGGGGGGGCGAGAAGGAGCTGGCATTGAACCAGATCTGCTGATCTCTTGGGGGGGAGGAGGGACTAATGATGGGATATGGAATGTTAGCCATATTTTGTCTCAGATCCAACTTTATACTGCTGCAGTCCAGATGTATTTAGTAAAAGTACTTTTATTTGCAAATGAAGTCAAGGTATATTCTTTCCTAAATATAATCAGAGGCAGCCTGACACCTACAAAGTCTCTCCCAGCTCTCTTAATCCATTAAATCTTTTTTTTATGTTTTATATTTTATTTTATTTTATTATTTTATTTTATTTTATTTTATTATTTTATTTTATTTTATTTTATTTTATTTTGGATTTGGCTTGATCTAGGAAGCTGTTGTGTCTGCGCCCCCCGAGCCGGGCCCCCTGCCAGAAAGTGACTCAGAAAGTGAGGGGGAAAGGCCATCAGGACTTACCTCTGGAGCACCGGCTTCCCTGGCTCAGCTCCAGGAGCCAGAGGCAGGTCAGGTGGAGGAGATAACGAGGCCTCCGTCCCCTGACTCTTCCCCCCCCAGGCCATGCCTCCAGACCTGGCTGATGGCAATCAGGCCTGGCTGGACTCTAGGTTTTGTAGGCAGGAGAGGCGGGAACAACAGAAGCAGGGGTGGGGCAGGCCTAGGAAGTGCTGAGTCATGGAGCCACACCCCACAGGATATAAAAGCAGCAAGGGCTGCTATACAACTTCGTGGCAAGCAAATCAACTGCTTAACTAGAGCTGAAGTACTGTTTGTTCCTGGTTGACTCATCGGCATCAAGAGAGATAACAGAGACACTTGGCTGACGCTCGCTAGTTTGCTGCCAGAAGCTGATAGTTGCCGGCTAATTAAGTCATCGCTCGGACTGAGGCGAAGGGGACAGAACAGAAGCTCTCAGTTTCCCAGCAGGAGCTATGGTTGAGTCTATCCATATATTGTGCAATTAAGAAGTTTTCATCATTTCTTCTGACTGCAAGTTGGTATTCATGGACGCCCTTTGCTGATCTTCGGCCTTTTTATCCTACCTACTGACTGTTATAGTCCTTACAGTGCAGGATGTAGATGACTCTGTTTTTTTCTTCTGGGGCTGCTAAGTTTTGGAGGGTGTAGTCAATTTAAAGTTCATGATGGTCTTGTTTTGGTCTTAGCCTGGAGCTGTGTCTCCAACCACACATTCCTTCTTCTCCACATTGGTGGCAGCTTTCCTTCTCGCCTGTGCAATGATGACAAGGTAATTTCTGGATCACTCCAAGTCCTTTGCAGTCCATAGGATGCCACGATGTAAAAAAGATGCTGAGACTCTAGAAAGAGTGCAGAGAAGAGCAACAAAGATGATTAGGGGACTGGAGGCTAAAACATATGAAGAACGGTTTTATATATATATATATATGTATGTATGTATGTATGTATGTATGTATGTATATATGTATGTATGTATGTATGTATATATGTATATATGTATATATGTGTTTTCTGAGGTTTTCACGGGTGTTTGTATGTAGGTCTTTGGTTGTTCGGGTTTTCTCCCGTGTAAAATTGGAAGTGTCTTGGTGACGTTTCGACGAAATCTCATTTGTCATCTTCAGGCTTCAGCTTCAGCTTCGTGCTTCTGGGAGCAATGTGTGATCACAGCTGTTTCTTCCTTTTAACTGCTAATGGGGGTTTGAACTGATAGGGTGGGAGCTTGGCTGTGCTCTGATTGGATGGGGTTTTTTTTGTGCTCTGATTGGCTGGGGGTGTGTCCTGTTTGGGTGGGGGCTTGGTTGTGTTCAGTTTAGTCTGTGTTGCAGGGGGATTTGAGCTGGTGAGCTGCAGTGCTGTTGTTTGGTTTCGTGGTCGTGCTCCATCTTCATAGTGGGTGTCAGTCTGCTGCATGTATGGATTGGAGGGGTTTGAAATGGCTAATGTTGCAGCTGCAGTCTGGCTTCTGGTCCTTGGTCGTGCTTCATGATCAGTGTGGGTTTGGGTCTGCTTTCTGGGTGGATGTGCGGTGGTGACATCCTGTGTGGACTTCGTGAGTGTGGGTCTGGTGTCATTCCTCGTGTTAGGGACTCGTTTGTCAATAAGGGCGGGTTTCCAAATGGCTGGTAGGCAGGAGGTATCATCTTGTTTGTTCATGCTGTGTGGGCGTTTTTCTATCTCAATGGCTTCTCTGATTATTCTGTTGTTAAAGTGTTCAGTTTTGGCGATAGTTCTGGTCTTTTTAAAGTCAATATCATGTCCTGTGACTTTACAGTGTCGTCTGGCGACGCCCAGGGGAAGGGCCTTCTCTGTGGGGGCTCCCGCCCTCTGGAATGAACTCCCCCCAGGACTCCGTCAACTTCCGGACCTCCGAACCTTTCGTCGCGAGCTTAAAACTCACTTATTCATATGCGCAGGACTGGGTTAGTTTTTTAATTAATGGGTTTTTAACGAGTTTTTATTATTTATTCTAAATTTTAATTTCGGCCAATTTGAATAAGTTTTTTAATTGTATTTTAATTGTATTTATTATTGTATTTTTATCTGGCTGTGAACCGCCCTGAGTCCTTTGGGAGAAGGGCGGTATAAAAATTTAAATAATAAATAAATAAATAATAAATAAAGTGTTGGACCAGGGAAGAAGTTGGTTCCTCTTTTTTGACCGAGTTCTTGTGTTCTTCAATGCGTGCACTTATTCTTCTGTTGGTTTGTCCGATGTATGTGGTGGGGCAGGCGGTGCATGGGATTTCATATACTCCTTGATTTTCTAACTCAATTTTGTCTTTGGGGTTTCTTAGAATGGTGGATATTTTTTGGTTTGTGCAGAATGCTGTCTTGATGTTGTGTTTGTGGAGGATCTTGCTGATTCTGTCTGTGGTGCCTTTTATATATGGGAGGAGGGCTGTGCTGTTTTCTTGTTCTCTGTCTTGGATTTTAGTGGGGGGTTCTTTTTGGATTAGCTTGGTAATCTTATTTCTTTGGAATCCATTGGATGTTAGTACGTTAGTGAGAGTGTGTAATTCGGTTTTTAGGTGCTGTTCGTCAGCTAAGCATTTTATTCTGGAGATGAGTGTCTTGGCTATGGAGTTGATCTGTGTTGGGTGGTGGTGTGAGAGTGCGTGCAGATAGCGGTTTGTGTGTGTTTTCTTCTGGTAGATGGTGTGTCCTAGGGAGCCATTGGGTTTCCTGTAGACTAAGACATCCAGGAAGGGAAGTTGGTTGTTAACTTCTGTTTCCATGGTGAACTGTATTTTGGGGTGTAGGCTATTGAGGTGTGTGAGGAAGTTGTCAAGTTTTTCTTTCCCGTGTGGCCAGATTATGAAGGTGTCGTCTACATATCTGAGCCAGAGTTTGGGTTTGTGATCAGATTTTTCTAGAGCTGGGGTTTCAAAGTGTTCCATGTAGAGGTTGGCAATGACAGGTGAGAGGGGTGATCCCATGGGTGCTCCTTCTATTTGTTTGTATTTTTGTCCGTTATAGATGAAGTATGTGTTGGATAGGCAGTGGTTGGTCAGATCTAGGATGTGCTTGGGGGGGGGGGTTATATTTGTTTTGAATAGCTGTCAAGGCTTCTTTGATTGGCACTTGGGTGAAGAGGGATATGACATCAAAGCTCACAAGTAGGTCGCTGGGCTGTAAGTTTTGTTTCTTTATGATCTCTATGAACTGGAATGAGTTTTTTACGTGTGAGGTGATGGATTCTTCATAGGCCTGTAGTTGTTTGGCGGGAAATTTGGCTAGGTTTTGTAGAGGTGAGCCTATGGAGCTGACTATGGGTCTAAGTGGGGTTCCTTCTTTGTGTATCTTGGGGAGACCATAGAGCTTAGGGCATCTGGATGATTTCTATCTGGGAATGATTCTTTGTTGGATTTCTTCGCTGATGGGAGAGGCTTTTATTTTGGATCTAGTGGTTTTTTCTAGGTAGGTGGTGGGGTCTGTGTTTAGGGGCTTGTATGCAGGGTCCTGGAGTAGGTTGGTTAATTTGGTTTGGTAGTCAGATGTGTTCATAACCACCATGGCGTTGCCCTTGTCTGCTGGTAGGATTATTATGCTGGTGTCTTTTTTCAGGTTCAGTAGTGGTGTCTGTTCCTCTTTGGGTAAGTTGCTTTTGGGTGGCTTGCTGGTGCAGAGGATGTTGGAGATTTCGAGTCTGATTTTGTTAGCGTCATCAGGGTTGATTTTGGTAACCAAAGACCTACATATATGTGTGTGTGTGTGTGTGTGTGTGTGTGTGTGTGTGTGTGTCTTTGGTTATTCGGGTTTTCTCCCGCGTAAAATTGGAAGTGTCTTGGCGACGTTTTGATGAAGTCTGATTCGTCATCTTCAGGCTTCAGCTTCGTGCTTCTGGGAGCAATGTGTGATCACAGCTGTTTCTTCCTTTTAATTGCTAGTGGGGGTTTGAACTGATTGGGTGGGAACTTGGCTGTGCTTTGATTGGATGAGGGATTTTTTGTGCTCTGATTGGGTGGGGGTGTGTCCTGTTTGGGTGGGGGCTTGGTTGTGCTCAGATTAGTCTGTGTTGCAGACTAATGTTGCAGACTGTATTGCAGGGGAATCCCCCTGCAACATAGACTAATCTGAGCACAACCAACCAGTTAATCAATGGAATGAACAGCTTGCCTCCAGAAACTGTGGGTGCCCATCACTGGAGGTTTTTAAGAAGAGATTGGGCAACCATTTATCTGGGTGGTATGAGGTCTCCTGCTTGAGCAGGGGATTGGACTAGAAGACCTCCAAGGTCTCTTGTAACTCTGTTATTCTGAATTCTCTTCTGCTGCTTCCACATGAGTCACACACACTTCCGCGATGGGGACGATGAGGGACAGAAATCCCAGAGGATTTTTGGAATATGAGTGTGTGACGTGAGTGCCAGACTCAGCCTGCATTGCAAATGAGTCAGATCCAGAAGGCAGAGCACATTGACTGGAGGTGGCTGACAGATGTAAAAACCCCAAATGCAAAACTCAATAAATCCCCACCCTCCTGGTGACAAACAACCAAACCCTCACCCCCCAAGTTTGGCAAAACCAGGGCATTTGGAGAGTATCAAGGTGGAAGCCAATCTTATCTCCATGGGGATGAGTTCCCCAGGGAAGGAACCACCAAGCAGAAGGATCTCCTCTTGGTCCCATTAGATCAGCGGTTCTCAACCTGTGGGTCGGGACCCCATTGGGGGTCGAATGACGATTTGCCAGGGGTCGCCTAAGACCATCGGAAATATGGGAAGTATACTTGCGAGTTGAAAAATCGTGCTTTAATGGTTGACTCCACAAACCAGATGCAGGCTCTTCAAATCGCTAGCCGAATTCGGCTTCAGGCGCGATGAATTAAAAAAGAGAAAAATCTTTGCTCTGATGTCTCCCTCTCAAGCCAGCTGCAATCACTCTCAATCGCTAGCCTAATCTGGCTTCAGGCGCGATAAATTTAATAGGGGAGGAGTCTCCGCTTTAATGCCTCCGTCCTCAAGGCAATCGCAAGCAGTTCAGATCGCTAGCCAATACGGCTTCAGGCGCGATAAATTCAAAACGAAAATAATTTTATGGTTGGGGTCGCCACATCGTGGGGAATTGTATTAAAGGGGTCGCCACATCATGGGGAATTGTATTAAAGGGGTCGCAGCACTATAAAGGTTGAGAACCACTGCATTAGATGGATCTCCTTAAGGGAGGGGACCCATAATGTACACTGCCTCGCCACTTCAGTCTCTCTGGTTGAGGTCACTGGGAAAGATTGCTAGGCCTCCAGTGTGGCTTTTAACTCCCATTGGAACCCTAAAAGATCACATTCTAGCTTAGTGAGATGGAGAAAGAGATTGTATAAATCTATGGGGACTATAAGGGGCAATAGTTCCACACGGTGGAAATAAACTCATTGTGAGGCTAAATCACTCTGGAACCCTAACAATAGCAATAGCACTTAAACTTATATACTGCTTCACAAAGCTTTACACCAGGGGTGTCCAAACTACAGCCCGCGGGCCAACTGCGGCCCGCGGGTCAGTTTTTATTGGCCCGCAGCAAATTCTGAACATATAATTGAATATGGCCCGCCGCCTTCACCATTCTGCGCTGTTGCAAAGAGGGTTGGGGCAGTTCAGCCGCCGAGCAGCAGGGGGAGCTCGCGCAGCAACGGAAAGGTGGCGCCTGCGTAGCTGCGCCGCCAAAATGGGCGACTCTGAGGATGAATTTCAGTGGCGGGATCCGCTGGGGTGGCGGCGGGGGGAAGCGGCGCGCGGGATAGGCACAGGCGCTGCTCCCGCCGCCGCCCCCGGAGTGCGGACTGAAGCGAGGCGGTGCCCTCGGCTGCCCGGGAGGAAGAGGCAGCGGAGGCGGACGGAGAGCCGCTGGTGGTTCCGCCAAGTTCCGCTGGAGGCCGGCCCAGGCGGGAGCCGCCCCAGGCCTGGTGAGCCAGGCGGGAGGCGGGGAGTGGGGGGGGAAGAGGCTGAGGGGATCGCCGCCTGGGAGCCACTGACTGCCACCTGCTCTCCGCCTAGAGACGAAGGGCCACGGGAGGCCGCCGCCCCGCTGCTGCTTCAAGGGCGGAGGGCGCCAGCCGCGGACTCAAGGTCAGGCGGCCCTACTGCTTTTGGAGGCCCGGCGCGCCCTCACGCCCCGCTGCCCACCAGCTGCTGGAAAGGGCCCGGCTAATCTGAGGCCGGGTTGGCTGTGGGAGCTGAGCTCGTTGGCGGGCACCCAGGCGTAGCTGCGCCGCCAAAATGGGCGACTCTGAGGATGAATTTCGGTGGCGGGATCCGCTGGGCGGCGGCGGAAGCGGCGGGATAGGCACAGGCGCTGCTCCGCCACCGCCCCATCCCCGTCCCCAGTGCGGACTGAAGCGAGGCGGTGCCCCTCGGCTGCCGGAGAGGAAGAGGCAGCGGGATGCAGACGGAGAGCGGCTGGTGGTTCCGGCCAAGTTCCGCTCGGAGGCCGGGCCAGGCGGGAGGCGGCCCAGGGCTGGTGAGTCAGGCGGGAGGCGGGAGTGGGGGAAGAGGCTGAGGATCGCCGCCTGGGAGCCACTGACTGCCACCTGCTCTCCGCCTAGAGGCGAAGGGCCACGGAGGCCGCCGCCCCGCTGCTGCTTCAAGGGCGGAGGGCGCCAGCCGCGGACTCAAGGTCCGGGCGGCCCTACTGCTTTTGGAGGCCCGGCGCGCCCGCACGCCCCGCTGCCCACCAGCTGCTGGAAAGGGCCCGGCTAATCTGAGGCCGGGCTGGCTGTGGGAGCTGAGCTCGTTGGCGGGCACCCAGGCGTAGCTGCGCCGCCAAAATGGGCGACTCTGAGGATGAATTTCGGTGGCGGGATCCGCTGGGCGGCGGCGGAAGCGGCGGGATAGGCACAGGCGCTGCTCCGCCACCGCCCCATCCCCGTCCCCAGTGCGGACTGAAGCGAGGCGGTGCCCTCGGCTGCCGGGAGGAAGAGGCAGCGGAGGCGGACGGAGAGCCGCTGGTGGTTCCGGCCAAGTTCCGCTCGGAGGCCGGGCCAGGCGGGAGGCGGCCCAGGGCTGGTGAGTCAGGCGGGAGGCGGGAGTGGGGGAAGAGGCTGAGGATCGCCGCCTGGGAGCCACTGACTGCCACCTGCTCTCCGCCTAGAGGCGAAGGGCCACGGAGGCCGCCGCCCCGCTGCTGCTTCAAGGGCGGAGGGCGCCAGCCGCGGACTCAAGGTCCGGGCGGCCCTACTGCTTTTGGAGGCCCGGCGCGCCCGCACGCCCCGCTGCCCACCAGCTGCTGGAAAGGGCCCGGCTAATCTGAGGCCGGGCTGGCTGTGGGAGCTGAGCTCGTTGGCGGGCACCCAGGCGTAGCTGCGCCGCCAAAATGGGCGACTCTGAGGATGAATTTCGGTGGCGGGATCCGCTGGGCGGCGGGGAAGCGGCGCGGGATAGGCACAGGCGCTGCTCCGCCACCGCCCCATCCCCGTCCCCAGTGCGGACTGAAGCGGCGGTGCCCCTCGGCTGCCCGGGAGGAAGAGGTGGCGGGAGGCGGACGGAGAGCCGCTGGTGGTTCCGGCCAAGTCCCGCTCGGAGGCCGGGCCAGGTGGGAGGCGGCCCAGGGCTGGTGAGTCAGGCGGGAGGCGGGGAGTGGGGGGGAAGAGGCTGAGTTGATCGCCACCTGGGAGCCACTGACTGCCACCTGCTCTCTGCCTAGAGACGAAGGGCCACGGGAGGCCGCCGCCCCCGCTGCTGCTTCAAGGGCTGGAGGACGCCAGCCGCGGACTCAAGGCCTGGGCGGCCCTACTGCTTTTGGAGGCCCCGGCTGCGCCCCGCACGCCCCCGCTGCCCACCAGCTGCTGGAAAGGGGCCCCGGCTAATGCGAGGCCGGGCTGGCTGTGGGAGCTGAGCTCGTTGACGGGCACCCCGGCCGTAGCTCCTTGGGAGGCCGATCAGGTGCGTGGCTGTGGCGAAGCGTCGGGCTCTTCTCCGGGGTCCTCCCTTCCCCTTGGGGGCAGCTGAGCCGTCGCTCTTTGCGGCGTTTCTGTCCCAGGAGCATCCCGAGGCCGAGTTCGCCTTCAATCCAAATATTACATTAAAAATCAACATAACACAAACACACACGTACACAAACATAGAGATACACATGCACATATATATAACTCACACACATATAGTATACTTAAGCCTAAACTGTGCATAGGGACTACCCAGACGGCTGAAAAAAGTGATTTCTGACAGGTTCTCACACTTTTGACTGGTCCTCACACGTACAACTATCTTTATATTTTGCACCCTATCTTGTAACCGTGGTGAAGAGAAGCAGTTGTGAAATGAGTGATATGGTTGTTAAAAATGCTGCAATGGGCATAAATGTGAGGATGGTCATAAGTGTGAGGACTGGTCAAAAATTACTTTTTTTAGCCCTCTGAGTAGTTTCTATGCCCATAGCCACATCCACTCAGTCACATGAGCAGTTAGCCATGCCCACCAGTCACATGACCACCAAGCCACACCCCCAAAATAAGCCACACCCATTCCCCCCCCCCCCCGTGGCCCGGGCCTTTGCTTATTTTTCTGTATTTGGCCCTCACTCAAAAAAGTTTGGACACCCCTGCTTTACACCCTTCTCTAAGCCAGTTAGGATCGAACTGCTGGCAGTGGGCAGAGCTAGCCTGCAATGTTGCATTCTAACCACTGAGCAGAGCTAGCTAACTAGCTACCTAAATAGACAGACAGACAGACAGACAGAGATAGGTAGATACTGTAGAAAGACAGCAGATACAGAGATATAGATGATAGCACAATAGCACTTAGACTTATATACCGCTTCACAGTGCTTTGTAGCCCTCTCTAAGAGGTTTACAGAGTCAGCATATTGCTCCCAACTATCTGGATCCTCAATTTACTGACCTCGGAAAGATTGAAGGCCGGGTCAACTTTGTGCTGGTGAGGATCGAACTGCCAAATTGCTGGCAGCCGGCAGTCAGTAGAAATAGGCTGCAGTACTGCACTCTAACCACTGGGCCACCGTGGCTCTTGTCTTGTGTGGTGATTCTGATGTCAGAGCTGGTAGCTGGGAATTCCTGAGCTTGGACAGAAGGTCTGGTTGGATTCTTTTTCTCCACTTGCTGTGGGGCCTCTTTAAAATGACAGTCCCTTCCCACCCATGGTAAATTTCCCACACCTGGTTCTTCAACTTTTTGTTCTTCAAATTTTTATTTTATTCAAAAAAAATGACAATAGAAACTTTAAAAAAGACTTTCAAAGAGAAAACAAAACTAGACAAAGCATTTTTTTTATAATTGTGCATCAAAAAATACAAAAGACCAAAATACACATACATATACAGTATTGTCCCCCCTTGTTTTTTTTGTTTTTTTTGTTTACATTTATACCTCGCCCTTCTCCGAAGACTCAGGGCGGCTTACAGTGTATAAGGCAATAGTCTCATTCTATTTGTATATTTTTACAAAGTCAACTTATTGCCCCCCCAACAATCTGGGTCCTCATTTTACCTATCTTACTTGTTGAATATTGATACATATATTACAGCAATAATAATGCAAAACAGGCCCACATGTTTATTAGACTCATTCTTTAACATTTTTTCCTTTAAATAAGTGATCCTTCTTAACTAAAATCTTCCCTCCTCAAGAAGCTGGTTCTCCGCACATCCTTTTTCCCAATCTCTTGATAAACAACTACCTGTATTTTTAAAGATCTTTTGCCATATTTTTGTAACATAAAAATTGAGAGTTCCTTTCCCTGGTGTGCAAGCCCCCGAACCACATCTGATAGGTGGAAATGTGTAAGGCTTTTCTTTGTAAAGAAGCAAGTTCCAAAATGGAACCACCCTGCTCCACAAACAAGTTTGAAAAGCACATCTTGCCATGAATCACACTTGTCATGAAATCACACATACACCAATCATTAAGAGCAATATTATATATTCTTTATATCTTCGGTAGTCATTGTAACAGCTAAAGTTCAAGTAAAGCTAAGGAGGTATTGGAGACCTTGACCTCCTACACTGAAAGCATCCCTAAGCCACTTGGGTACCAGCATCTCATCCGCCACCTTAATGGACAGGCATCCTCGAGCAGGAAGGCCAATGGTCTGACTTTCATCTATTGCAGGCCAACCACTAGATCAAAAGCGGATGAACCAGTGTGTCAACTAGCCTCAGATCAGTGCTTAAGACCCAACTCCATCATTTTGAAGAAATTGGTAATTTATACTAAGCAAGTCTGAAATGCTGGACAGGCAAAGCCAGAACTGGAAGTAAATCAAAACCACAGAGTCATATCCTCTCTTGAACCCTCCCTATACTAGAGGTCATACAGTAATAATCCAATGTCGTCTTCCTCCTTGGCCACGTGTAGTTTCACTTCTGATATTCTTCCTCGGTCAATCTTCTGGATGGAATGTGGAGCCAGCAGCTGCCGTTACATTCACGCGCCAAAACAGTTCAAACGTCTGTTTAAAAAGGCTATCTCCCTCTCCCACACATGCAATGTCAGCCGAACGCTGGAAACAGTGAAAACCTCCCCCCTCCTGTATTAATCATGTAAGACACTCAGTAGAGCAAACTTTTAACAAGGTAATAAAACAGAAAACAATCTAGTAGGAGAAATGCACTTAATTAAAGCGGAGGCTGATACAGTGGATAACATCATCATTTGATACATAGCTTGCCTCTGCTACAGTTATGTGCCCAATACTTCAATACATGAAAAAAATGGTCTACTAATACCTAAATTACAGTACATTAAACTAGAGGACAACCAGGACAACCCATGGATAAACACAGCAATAGATGCAATGCCCACAATTACCCCGTTGTGCTAAATAATAAGTAATACATCTTTTCCTTCTCCACTGGGCTTCACTGGGTTGAAACAATGCCTTTGATCGTCCTCTGGGGCCTTCCCCCTCCTTAGGTTGTGTTGTGCTGCAAAGCAAGAAAATGGAGGAAGTCAGCAGCCTGGTTTGTATGAAGAGGGCCTTTTCTGTCCTCTCCTTGGCTCCCTTTCCCCCTCACAGCAACCCACAGGAGGCATGGGGGCTGTTAAGTTGGCCGAGTAAGGAGACCGAGACCGGGGTTGTGACAACAGCTCTTTTATTTAGTATGAGACTTCAGCAAAAGATACAGGCAGGATGCTCTCCTTATATACACACCTGGATCAGTTGGCCACCAATAGAACTCAAATGTTTTCCCTCTGGAATCTCCCGCTGGAATTTCCCACCAATGGGATCTTACACAACAGGGGCCAAGCAGCCAAATTGGAGAAGGGCTTGCAATTCTCACCCACAGAGATAATCTCCCTGGAGCGAGGAATTCTCACCGCTGCCCTTAGAATAGAATAGAATAGAATAGAATAGAATAGAATAGAATAGAATAGAATAGAATAGAATAGAATAGAATAGAATAGAATTTATTGGCCAAATGTGATTGGACACACAAGGAATTTGTCTTGGTGCATATGCTCTCAGTGTACATAAAAGAAAAGATACGTTCATCAAAGGTACAACATTTACAACACAAATGATGGTCATAGGGTACAATTTAACCCTTAATGATAGCAACAAAAAGTTACAGTCATACAGTCATAAGTGGAAAGAGATTGGTGATGGGAATGATGAGAAGATTAATAGTAGTGTAGATTTAGTAAATAGTTTGACAGTGTTGAGGAAATTATTTGTTTAGCGGAATCCCTTTCCCCCTCCAATTTATCACCATCAAGGAGCTTTTTCCTGGACAGCTTCCCTTTATTTCTCCAGCCCTCCCCCTCAATCTCTTTCTCTCCCTCCCCTCCAGTCCTCCTTGGAGAGACATCCCTTATTTTCCCAGGGGGCCCAACGTTTCCTCTCTCACATTCTTCCCTGAGAGCTGGTGGGCTGGAGAGGCTGGCCTGGCCTGGATGTTTCCTGAACAGCAGCTGATCAGAGGGTCCCAGGCAGGAGGGGCTGAGCCCTCCACCATCTCTTGATGGCTACCTTGGAAAGATTGAAGAGGGTGGATTCCTCACCCGCAACAAGCCAGATGGTCTTGGCTACGAGGTATTTTCCAAGCTCAGAGTTTAGTCTCTCAAATAGATTTCAGCAATATTCAGGCTCACCTCCAGTTATTTTAGGATGGAGCATCACGTACGACTGAATCCCATCTTCTGCACTTGTGGGAGAAGGAAGCAGTTCTAGAGAAACTTGTCACTTCCCAATGGCGGTTTTTCCTGCATCTCCAGCCTGATAGATGGTGAAAAAGAGACGGCAGCCAGTTTATTTCTGGGGCAGCACTTTTCTCGCCTTTCCTAGATCATTTATGGGACTGTTGTTTGATTCTGGAGCTGATGATATTTGCTCCTCTGAAGAAGGTTTATTAAGGCCAAAGAGGAATGTGGAACATTCTGAGACTTACAGGAGCTGGAAAAACGGTTTCAATAGTTTATTCTGATTCTCATTCAAAATGCTGTTTACGGGGAAGGGTGTTGTGGGGATCATAGGTGAAACTCTCAGGGAGGCTCTGCCATCCACAGCAACTCAGTTGATGCAGAAAGACACCGGGGTGGGGTGGGGGGGTGGGGAGAGAGCAATGGATGTGTTTTTACTTACAACTCAGGAAGAGAATCCCATTTGCCAAGATCAGGGCAGCCACAAGAATCCACCAAATTGTAGCTAAAGAAAGGAAGCATATGATTAGACAGATCCTGGGTTACCTGAAGTGGAGATGCTGAGCAATGGGAGCATTTCCCAACCTGCATTGGCCTCCAGGAAGCGTTCCCATGTTATGACCCAGGTGGTCAATGCAAGGCTGGCCTCTAGAGAGTCCTTTATGGGTGTCAATAAATATTCTAACTATCAGCCTTCTCAACCAGTAAGACCCCACCACCCCACACTTCCCTGAAGGCAGTCACCCTCAGTCCCCCAGACAACAGCCTCTATATAACAGCAGTCCACAGAGTAGCAGAATGCTCACAAGGCAAAGTCCAGGGTCCCAAGTCCACTCCACCAGGATAAGCCAGTCAACAGGGCAAACTGTAGTCCACAAGGCAAGGACAAGGCACAGGTCAAAAGGCAGCTCTCAAGGCCATGGCCAAGGCCAAGGCAGCAAAGAAGGCAAAGGCAAAAAGGCAAAGGCAAAGGCAAAGGCAAAGGCAAAGGCAAAGGCAAAGGCAAAGGCAAAGGACAAGGCAAAGGCTGCTCTCAAGGCAAAGGCAAAGGCAAAGGCAAAGGCAAAGGCAAAGGCAAAGGCAAAGGCAAAGGCAAAGGACAAGGCAAAGGCAAAGGCAAAGGCAAAGGCTGCTCTCAAGGCAAAGGCAAAGGCAAAGGCAAAAGCAGCAGCAGTGGCAGCGGCAAAGGCAAAGGGCATGAGTCAAAGCCCAGGGAGTGGAGAGGAGACAAAAAGCCAGGCTCAAACAATTAATGTTAGTTGCAAAGACAAACTCCCCATGGCTTCTCCTTAATTCACTCCATTCCAGGTGTTCCTTGTGAGGAGGGGTGGGGTGACCTTCTCCCAAGTAACCTTGCAGCTCTTCTCTAGGCATGCCTATGCTCCTCTCTCCGTGTCCTTGGATCAAGCGGGAGAGACAGCTGTTCCTCATCAGAGGGGATCTGCTGCCTATTGGCACCACAGCCTGTCATCAGCTGATCCTGCCCTGTGTCTCTGAGAGCAGCACCTCTCCATCCGTCTGGTGGTCGACCACCTCCCACAATGCCTGAGGGGCCTGGGACAGCATCGTCCTCAGCCCCTGGCCTCTCCCAAACAGAGAGACATGCCATTCCTGTTGGACAGTGCAGGTTTCAACTCCTCTTCCTCCAAACAGGGCTCTGATGGGGTCATGACACCCCACCTGAAGGAAGCCCCTCCCCTCCAAGGCTGCGGAGAGTGGAGCGAATGGCCTTGAACTGCGGAAGGAAGAGCCACAACCAATCAAATCTTCTATCATTATCATCTCAGATATTATCACATGCCTTATCTGCATACCTTTGCTATTAAATTATACCATTTCCAATTTCCAACAAGAAAGCACTTTTCTCCCATTGCTAAATGCATTTCCTGCTGTTTCCCTGAAAATATGAGATGATGCAGCAGGAAGAAAACCCTTCCACATTTTCAGATATGGATGTAAAGTTCACTCCTACCTGAGGTTTCCTTCTGCATGTCACAACCCCTCAGCCTCTCACCTGTTTCCTCCTTCAAAGCCAAGACCAGGGGCTCCTGCAAGCCCTCGTGCCACCAAAAACGGTCCCTCTCCTTGGGGTCGATCTCAATGCTGATCTGGATATAATAGGTCCCGTCTGAGTTGGGGGTCACATTTTTATGGAGGGTCTCATACTGAAAGGCTTCTCCGTCTCTTCTCCAGATGGCCTGGATCTCCTTGGGGTAGAAGCCAAAGGCCTGGCAGATGAGGACCTCCAAGCTTTCATCCACCACTTTGTGGGTCAATATCCCCACTGGGGGCTCTGCAGAAACAGCAAAAAAGGGAGTTTGCAGGATTTTGAGAGTTTCATTTTCATTTCATTTCATTTATTTGATTTTTATACCGCCCTTCTCCCGAAGGACTCAGGGCGGTGTACAGGCAAATAAAAACAAACAAGACACTATATATAAAAATGTAAAATTAAAAAACTTATTATAATTTGCCTAAAGATTTAAAAATATATAAAAACTAAAACCCCATTTAAAATTAATAATAAAAACTATAAAATCCATAAAATTTAAGCCAGCCCGAATAAAAGATGTGTCTTCAGTTCGCGAAAGGTCGAAGGTCAGGTATTTGGCGTAAACCCGGGAAGTTCGTTCCAGAGTGTGGGAGCCCCACAGAAGGACCTTCCTGGGGCCGCCAGCCGACATTGCTTGGCGGACGGCACCCTGAGAAGTCCCTCTCTGTGAGAGCGTACGGGTCGGTGGGAGGCATATGGTAACAGTAGGCGGTCCCGTAAGTACCCAGGCCCTAAGCCATGGAGCGCTTTAAAGGTCATAACCAAAACCTTAAAGTGCACCCGAAAAGCCACAGGTAGCCAGTGCAGTCTGCGCAGTAGGGGTGGAACATGGGAGGTACGCGATACTCCCTCTATCACCCGCGCAGCTGCATTCTGGACTAGCTGAAGCCTTCGAGCGCACCTCAAGGGGAGCCCCATGTAGAGAGCATTACAATAATCCAAGCGAGAGGTAACGAGTGCATGAGTGACTGTGCACAAGGCATCCCAATCAAGGAAGGGGCGCAACTGCCGAACCAGGCGGACCTGGTGGAAGGCCCCCCTGGAGACGGCCGTCAAATGGTCTTCAAACGACAGCCGCTCATCCAGGAGGACACCTAAGTTGCACACCCTATCCTTTGGGGCCAGTAACTCGCCTCCAACAGTCAGCTGCAGCTGCAGCTGACTGAATCGAGATGCCGGCATCCACAGCCACTCCGTCTTGGAGGGATTGAGCTTGAGCCTGTTTCTCCCCATCCAGACCCGTACGGCTTCCAAACACCGGGACAGCACTTCAACAACTTCATTGGGGTGACCTGGGGTGGAGAAGTACAGCTGAGTGTCATCAGCGTACTGATGGTACTTCACCCCAAAGCCACTGATGATCTCACCCAACGGCTTCATGTAGATGTTGAACAGAGGCAAAGGCAGCAAAGGCAGAACAGAGGCAAAGCCTTTCCAGCCAGATGACTTAATAACAGGGAATAACCTCTCCTTGTGTCTACCTGTGGGAGCCTCCAAGATGGGGGATTGAAGCTCCTTAGATTTATTTTTGAAAGGAGTAAATAGGATTTGTGGTAAAGCTGTCCAATTGACCAACAGTAATTGCAAACTTGGGGTTTATATCAAACCCCTACCCAAAATTGAATTTGTTCAAGCGGTCCCAGATAGAAATCAGGAACAGGTTGATCTTTTCCTTCTGACCCAAACATGAGTTTCTTCTGCTTTGCAAGATTTTCCCAGGGAAACAGAAGGAGACCTTCATGAATTTCTTGAACATTTAGTTACTTTATCTATAAAGTTCGTATTCTGGGGAGCATTAAAGATCATTTTTCTCCTGTAATGTGATGTGGGTCACTGCCTGACATTTAGGATAGAAACAATATGGGGAGGGGGTAGCACTGCTCAGTGGAGACCCCTTTTGCCACTCACCGATCCTCTGCAGAACCTCCTTCTTGTAGAACAGGTATCTCTGCAGCCACTCAATGCAGGTCTTCTCCAGGTAGATTTTCATTTTCTTTGTCCATCCTGGATCCTCGTCCCACTTCTCCTTGACCTTCTGGGCCTGGGCCTGAGCTGCCACCCACCTGAGGGTCTCCTTGTCGAAGCTGATGAAATCTATTCCATTGTAGCCATAGTGGAAATAGCCTCCTTTGCTCCCATCTTCCCTGAGTTCACATCCCCAAATCGCCTGCCAGGTGTGAAGCCCTAAAAGGAGGCCCAGAGGGGGTGGGTGTGAATGAAAAGGGTCCAGCGCTCCTCTCCCTAGACAGCATTAGAGTCACTTGGAGAGAGAGACCCAATTTCTCCTTCCCCTCTTTATCACACAGGGGAAAATATCTTCTACTTCAATTAACCCTTTTTGGCTGGGATCAGGCCATGAAGAATTTCTAGGTGAGGGAGATAATTGGGGGGGTGGGGTCAGGAGGTGGGGAGTGGGATGTGTTTCCTTTTTAGGAAAGAAAATCTCACTATTATGCCCCCTGCAGGCATTGCTTGCCAAAGATGTCACTAGCTCTGCTCACCTCCAGCATGTTGGTCCACTTTCGATAACTTCTCCAAGTCAGGCCTGAAGACCCACTCTGGGATCAGAAACCTCTTCTTCTCCACCTCCTCCATCCAGGGCACCAGAGGCTCCATCCTCCTGGTGAGGCTGTCAAATTGAGCGATGGGCTGGTCGTCCAAGTAGCTGTTAATGAAGAACTGGGGCAGCTCCTGGTTGGGGTCTGGCAGTTGCAGGTAGAAGTAGCACAGGGAGTGTGAGAGGGAGCCTGGAGAGGGAGGAGGGAGAAGGGCAGAATGAGAGGGTCTGCACTGGAGCTCCATCCCCTCTGAGACTTTATTGTCACCCAGCACCCCCCAACAATTGAGCTCTTCTCTTTCTGCTCTGCTTGGGAAGGTTCCTTCCCTTAAAGCTAAAGAAGAAGCTCCAGCATCCCTTGGCTGACCTTGCAAACATCTGGGCAGAGCCACATGTGGTCACAGCTTCTGTGGGCCCTCAGAATTCCCAGCTTCTTGTGAGTGCCTGACTCCAATCACAATCACAAGCACAGGGAATGTCATGGGCACTGGAAGATTCACCCGGAGCTTCATTTTGGAGTTGGAGACCTGGCTGCTCTCCAGAGAGGCAACCCAGCCCCTCCCCTGCACTCTACCCCTTCCCAGGTGACTCGGTTTTCTGAGAGCTTGGGGCTCCTCCTAGGTAGCCTGGCCCTTTGCCAGCCCAGCGGTGGAACACAGATATGTGGAAACAGGTTGAGCTCTGAAGGTTCCTCTCTGATGGAAAAACTGAACACTTAAACTGCAAACTCTTCTACAAGCAGCCCCTCCTTTTCTTTGCCCTTCTGTTGGCCTGCGGCAACCTTCCTACCCCCCTCTTTGCCTCCTACGCGTGTAAATTAACCAGCACCAGAAAGTGTAACTCAATGACTCAACCCTGGCTTCCTTATCATTGCCAATATTGCCTCCCCCCCCCGGCTATTTTTTATTTATTTTATTTTATTTATTTATTTTGTCACAACAGTATATATAAGCATAAGCATGAAAGTAACTATATAATATATAAGCATATATATATATTACTATACCTAAGATGGCACCGACGAAGGCTGCCTCGGTGAAATGCTCTCTAATTGTCTCTTTATTTCTAATTGTTCTCTGTGACTCACTACGGATTTCCTACTCACGAGACCATCTGCTAAAAATTAAGGAACATTTCTTTAAGGAGCAGCTTTCTTTAATCTCACCCCCGCCTGTCTTTACAAACACAGGAGATTCTAACACAGGAGGAGGCAATTCCCACGGAGCCATGGATTACTAAAAAAACCAAACGAAGGAAACGAGGTAAACGATCTGGGATCTTAATCAAGCTAAGAACTCGCACTAAAACTCCTCTGCCTTCAATTTTCCTAACAAATATACGCTCACTTGCAAATAAGATGGATGAAATACTCCTCTTAAACAAATACTATTCTGATTTTCGCAATTCAGCAGTCCTATGCTTCTCTGAAACCTGGTTAAATGAATCAATTGAAAATAGCAGCCTGAACATTCCAGGATTTCAAATTGAATGATCAGACAGGATTCCAGAAACATCTGGTAAAAAGAAAGGAGGAGGCTTATGCCTATATATTAATTCAACCTGGTGTCAAGATTTTAACATAATTTACAAATTCTGTGACAACAATTTAGAGACTCTAATTATCAACTGCAAACCTTACTATTTGCCTCGTGAATTTTCCTCATTTCTTCTAATTGCTGTTTATGTCCCACCACAAGCCTGTGTAAACAAGGCATTACGAACTCTAGCTGACCAAATCATGGAGGCTGAAGCCAAACACCCTGATTCACTGGCCATTGTTTTGGGAGATCTAAACAAGGCAAACTTAAGGAAAGAACTACCAAAATACTTTCAGCATGTCAATTGTCCCACCAGAGGCAAGAATACTCTAGACCACTGCTACACAACACTAAAAGATGCCTATTGGTCTTTACCACGTGCAGCTGTAGGACACTCTGATCATTGCATGATTCACCTTGTACCTGCTTACAGGCAAAGACTTAAAGCCATAAAACCAATAATTAAATCAGTGAAAACCTGGACGGAGGAATCAGAATTAAAGCTACAGGCATGTTTTGACTGCACTGATTGGAATATTTTAAAGATACCTCTGCAGACCTGGATGAACTCACAGATACTGTAACATCATATGTCAGCTTCTGTGAAGACCTATGTACCTACAAGGAACTTGCGAATACACAGTAATAACAAACCTTGGTTTACACCTAAACTTAAGCAGCTACGACATTCCAAAGAGGAAGCCTACAGAAAAGGTGATAAAATGCTGTACAATCAGGCCAGAAATGCACTAACAAGGGAGATAAGAGCAGCAAAAAGAAGCTACTCTGAAAAGCTAAAGAATCAATTTTCAGCAAATGAACCAGCAAACATGTGGAAAACTCTTAAAAATATCACCGGCTATGGCAAACCTCCTTCCCAGGCTGAAGGTAATCAACAACTGGCAGATGACCTGAATGAGTTTTACTGCAGGTTTGAAAGGAAACTACAGCCACCTATCTCCACAACCACCATCTCAGACACACCAACAACAGCCAAGCCTCCTACAACTGACCCCATTTCATTGGGTTCACAACCCCTAGTGATCACAGAAAAGGAAGTGCAGGACCTATTTCACAGACAAAAGCCAGGAAAAGCTCCAGGCCCAGACAAGATAACTCCTTCTTGCTTAAAAGTCTGTGCTGACCAATTGGCCCCATCTTCACCCATATTTTCAATAAATCACTAGAGATGTGCTATGTTCCTTCTTGCTTCAAACGCTCTACCATCATCCCAGTGCCAAGAAGCCCACCATCAAGGAACTGAATGACTACAGACCAGTTGCTCTAACATCTGTAGTCATGAAAACCTTTGAAAGGCTAGTGCTTTCCTACCTGAAAACCATCACGAATCCGCTCTTAGACCCCTTGCAATTTGCATACCGAGCAAATAGATCAACAGATGATGCTGTTAATATGGCTCTGCACTACATCCTACAACATCTTGAGTCTCCAAAGACCTATGCAAGGGTCCTTTTGTAGACTTTAGTTCAGCATTCAATACCATCATTCCAGACATTCTTCTAACTAAGCTAAACCAGCTACAGGTACCGGAACAGACTTGTAAGTGGATCACAAGCTTCCTAACAAACAGGAAGCAGCAGGTGAAGCTAAGCAAGATCACATCAAATACCTGTACAATTAGCACAGGGCCCCCAAGGCTGTGTGCTCTCCCCACTTCTCTTCTCTCTGTATACCAATGACTGCATCTCCAATGATCCATTTGTTAAGCTACTGAAGTTCGCAGATGACACAACAGTGATTGGTCTCATTCGAGACAATGACGAATCCGCATATAGACGAGAGGTCGAACGACTAGCCTTGTGGTGCAACCAAAACAATCTGGAACTGAACACACTCAAAACCGTAGAAATGGTGGTAGACTTTAGGAAAAACCCTTCCATACTTCCACCTCTCACAATACTTGACAACACAGTATCAACAGTAGAAACCTTCAAATTTCTGGGTTCTATCATATCGCAAGATCTCAAATGGACAGCTAACATCAAAACATCATTAAAAAGGACAACAAAGAATGTTCTTTCTGCGCCAACTCAGTAAGCTCAAACTGCCCAAGGAGCTGCTGATCCAATTCTACAGAGGAATTATTGAGTCTGTCATTTGCACCTCTATAACTGTCTGGTTCGGTTCTGCAACCCAACAAGAAAAACACAGACTTCAGAGGATAATTAGAACTGCAGAAAAAATAATTGCTACCAACTTGCCTTCCATTGAGGACCTGTATACTGCACGAATCAAGAAGAGGGCCGTGAAAATATTTGCAGATCCCTCGCATCCTGGACATAAACTGTTTCAACTCCTACCCTCAAAACGACGCTATAGAGCACTGCACACCAGAACAACTAGACACAAGAACAGTTTTTCCCAAGGCCATCACTCTGCTAAACAAATAATTCCCTCAACACTGTCAGACTATTTACTGAATCTGCACTACTATTAATCATTTCATAGTTCCCATCACCAATCTCTTTCCACTTATGACTGTATGACTATAACTTGTTGCTGGCAATCCTTATGATTTATATTGATATATTGATCATCAATTGTGTTGTAAATGTTGTACCTTGATGAACGTATCTTTTCTTTTATGTACACTGAGAGCATATGCACCAAGACAAATTCCTTGTGTGTCCAATCACACTTGGCCAATAAAAATTCTATTCTATTCTATTCTATTCTATTCTATTCTATTCTATTCTATTCTATTCTATTCTATTCTATTCTATTCTATTCTATTCTATCAACAACCTCAGATATGCAGATGATACCACTCTAATGGCAGAAAGCGAAGAGGAACTAAAGAGTCTCTTGATGCGGGTGAAGGAGGAGAGTGCAAAAGTTGGCTTGAAACTCAACATTAAGAAAACTAAAATCATGGCATCCGGCCCTCTCAATTCCTGACAGATAGATGGTGAAGAAATGGAGGTAGTGACAGATTTTATTTTCCTGGGCTCCAAGATCACCGCAGATGGGGACTGCAGCCAAGAAATTAAAAGATGCTTGCTCCTGGGGAGGAAAGCTATGGCAAATCTAGACAGCATACTAAAAAGCAGAGACATCACCCTGCCAACAAAAGTGTGTATAGTCTGTAGGAAGGGAACTTCACCCAGGCAGTGTTGAGCAAAAGGAAACCAAGCAAGGGCACATCATAATAACAAAAGACACTGGCTCAGAATTAAATCTGGCCAGGGAAAAACCCACAAACCTCAAGGCTATTTAAAAGACAATACCAAGAAATACAGGAAAGGAAATAATTAGGTCACACAGACATAGCCGACCAAATAAGGGAATAGATTAGATCAGGACAAGATTCAATCACAAGCCTGAATAGATTAACTTCAGTCAAAGCATATGGAAAACAACTAACGGAAGGGAGAACACTTAAGGAAATCAAATCCTTAGAATGAACAGATTAAACCGGAACGCACGCCCGAACACGAAACCCACCCACATTAACATAATCAGAAAGACAAAACACAGAAAACTTAGCAAGCACACACACAAAGGGAAATCCCATCAAGTACTCCCAAAACAAAGAAATGTAAAGGGAAAAAGAGTATAAAAAATGTACACTTACTGTATATGGTTGTCAGCTCACCCAGGAACGCGGTCCTTGCGCTTGCTGGATTCGTCTTCCTGAAAAATAAAGAAACCTCGCTTTCACGCAGCTCGCTTCGATCTCAATTCCTTCTAATACATCGGCTACGCTCCAATCTGCTGGAGAGGAGCTCCCAGCAAGGAAATTCGAACCCATTCGGAGAACGATCTATCAAGTCAAGGCTATGGTTTTCCCAGTTGCAATGTATGGCTGTGAAGGCTGGACCATAAGAAAGGCTGAGCGCCAAAGAATTGAGGCCTTTGAACTCTGGTGCTGGAGAAGACTCCTGCGAGTCCCTTGGACTGCAAGGTGAACAAACAAGTCAGTCCTAGAGGAGATCAACCCTGACTGCTCTTTAGAAGGCCAGATCCTGAAGAGGAAACTCAAATACTTTGGCCACCTAATGAGAAGGAAGGACTCACTGGAGAAGAGCCTAATGCTGGGAAAGATTGAGGGCAAAAGAAGAAAGGGACGACAGAGGACGAGGTGGCTGGATGGAGTCACTGAAGCAGTAGGCATGAGTTTAAATGGACTCCAGAGGATGGTAGAGGACAGGAAGGCCTGGAGGAATGTTGTCCATGGGGTCGCGATCGGTCGGACACGACTTCGCAACTAACAACAACAATATAAGCATGTAATAACTATATTAATTGGATATAATGAAAGAAAACAATAGGACAGGAACGGTAGGCACGTTTGTGCTTTTATGCGCGAACATTTTTTCACAAATACAAAGGGGAACGGATTACAAAGGAAACGCCAAACGTTCTTAAACGAGGGTCGGCGAAGCGTCTCGAGGGAAGGCAGATTTTTCCTTCTGGGAAAATTGCTTCGAGGGGGAGAGACCCAGCCCAGGACACGACCCCCCCCCCCCTCCCCTCTGCTTCCTCTCCTCCGGGTCTCAAGTCCTCCTAAGAACTCACCGCAGCAGCCCCCCCGCACGGAGGCCCCCAGCACCGCCCCCAGGAGCCAGAGGGACGCCCGTTGCAGCAGCATCGCCCGCCAACCACGCGCCGCTTTTCCATCTGCAAGCGAAGACACCTGGCAGCATCCTCTCCGCCAAGGGAAGCCCCGCCCCTTCTGATCCACCCACCCCTCCCCAGCTTATATATTGCCCAGTCTCTGGGACTGAAGTTCTCTATGCCGTCCGCAGGCTCTCTCGCCAGTTTTGGGTCGGCGAAGGACGGGAAAAAACTGCGCCCCTCCTTTGCTCTCTTGCGGCCCCCAAGAAGCGGGAGCGGGGTCCTAGCCAGGCGCTCCCCACAACGCGAGGCGAGCCCCTTTAGGGGAAGGGCGGCCAAGTTTAGCCCCCAGACGATGCGGCCACGCGTGTTGCGTGACCGCAGCCACAGCGATGCCCTCCGTGCTACTTCGTCTGGCGAGGCCCCTCCGAGAGACCCCCGCCCGCTCATTCCAGCGACTTCTGTGGACCTTTTGGGAGACCGCGATCGTAGCTTCCTGGCGCAGTTTTATTTCTCCTTTTGTGTTTGAAGACTCTGGACAGTTCAGATTGTAACTGAAGAAGGGATTCTATGAGCGGATAAGGGGCATTTTAGTCCATCAGAGATGGGAGGAGTCCGCGCTTGTTTATTGGATAATGGTTTTCGGCAAGAGACCCCACTGAGTCCCTTTCCTTTCCCTTTCCCTTCCCTTCCCCTCCCCTCCCCTTCTTTTCCTTTTCCCTTCCCTTTCCCTCCCCTTCCCTCCCCTTCCCCTTCCCCTTTCCTGCCTCCCTTCTGACTTCAATTGCTCCTTTCCATTTGTTGCTCCAAAACTACAATCTCCCATGGGAGCTGTGAGAGGCCGCCTGGGCCAAATCCCCTCAAGGTCTTCAGGGAAGGAGGGCTGTGAGCCCAGCCTGACTTCAGTTCACCATAAGGTCTAGCTGCTTCTCCCTAAATTAAATTGCAGATAGTGTTTATAATATATATCTAATATATATCGTGTATAGTACAGTTCATTTAGTGACTGTTCAACGTTACGGCATTGGAAAAAGTGACTTATGACCATTTTTCATACTTACGATCGTTGCAGGATCCCCACGGTCACATGATTTATGTTTGGATGCTTGACAACCGTGTCACATTTATGGTGGCTACAGTGTCCCGGGGTCACGTGATCAACCACAGGGAAGCCGGGTTCAATTAACACCTGCAGTGATTCACTTAACAACTGTGGTAAGAAAGGCTGTAAAATGGGGCAAAACTCCCTTAACAAATGTCTCACTTAGCCACAGAAATTCTGGGCTGGGTTGTGGTTGTAAGTGGAGGAGCAGCTGCAGCCTGTTGGACTAGAAAACCTCCAAGGTCTCTTCCAAGTCCCTTCTCTTATAGGAAGAAAAATAGAACAGAATAACAGAGGATGAGAGTAACAGTATATATGTGTGTGTGAAATACTTTGCATGGGTGTCTTCAAGGTGAGACTTGAGAAAGAGAAGCTGGAAAACAGGTTCTTGAGCTGGAAGATCCCCAGAAGCTTAGACTGCCAGTTAGGGTGGTTGCTGGGGTGGCCCCTGGAGACTGTCTAGGGAAGGTCCCAAATAGAATAGAATAGAATAGAATTTTTATTGGCCAAGTGTGATTGGACACACAAGGAATTTGTCTTGGTGCATACGCTCTCAGTGTACATAAAAGAAAAGATACATTCATCAAGGTACAATGCCCAGATAAACTTGTCTTCCTGCCTTCCTGGAAACCCGCAAGGCAATTGGCAGCTGCGCAGAGCAGCAAGTGTGGAAGGGAGATCTTAAGGCAGGCGTGACTGGTCCTTGGAAAGAAGACAGAGAGGTCCTCTATGTGTGGTTGAGAGTCCGGGAATGGGGGGATTTCCTTCTTAAGGCCTTTAGAGCCAAGCTCTGTGTCCTGAATGTGGCTCAGCCTCTTTCTAGAGGCCTGGATCTTTCTCCAAACACTCCTTCACAGAACCCCCTCAGCCAACCCCCACAACACCACCCTTCCTTCAGGGCCTCCTCATGAAAAGCTTTTTCTTCCTTTTTTCCACCCAAGAACCCTGTGAGGTGGGCTGAGTTGAGCAATGAAGTTCTAGGGCTGAAGGTGAACTTTAGCCTACAAGAAAACGTCTTGGAGGCTGTTCCCCTGTAACTGTGATGAGTGTTGTCTGTGCTGAATCTAAACCAGATGGGGCTTGTCTCCAGGACTCAAATCTTGGAGGAGAAACACCTGCAGGAAAGAAAAACATTCTTGGCACCTAGACAGCCTTTTACTTAGGCAGGGAAATTCCCTTTTTTACAAGCAGCAAAAATACTGAGTCCCATTGGTACCAATGAAAGATTTCTTTACGTATTTGGCGTTTTTCAACCCAATTTTTTTTAAAAAAATATTATAAAGTTAAAATACAAAATCCCAAAGAAAAGGGAACAAGAAGAAAACAAAAAATGTGCATAAAAAGAAATGTTGTTATATGGTCATAAAAAGAAAATAACACATACACATCGATTGCCCCTCCCCCAGTTTAATACTGATAAGTGTATCTCAACAATAGCTTCGCACACACCCCTTACAAAACTCCACAATTGATGAACTTCTTCCTGCTCTATTTATCCAACCAATTTGATCTCCCGAAACAAGTGGTCGATCTACAAGGCTCTTTTCAAGGGGGTGGGGCGGGGGAGGGAAAAGATCCTGTCCCGTCACTCCCGCCGGGCGCGGCCAAAGCCTGAAGGTCCAAGAGGGACGCGGAGTCCCCGCAGGCTCTCCGGCTGCCCTCGCTCGCTCTCTCCGGCCTCCTCCGTCTCTGCTTGGACCCTTCCCGCAGCTCCAACGCCTAGCCCGGCGCTTCCACCCTCCTTGCCCGGGGCGGCGTTTTCTCCATCCCATTGCAGACTCGGCCTCCCCAAGGAAAAATCCCAGGAGCCGCGGAGCTCCCGCCTGCTTGGCGCCCTTCCTGTCGCCCGGCTTTGCGTCTCCCTTCGGGGCTCCCTCCGGAGAGAAGCCGGTCCTTGCCCCCCACTCCCTCCTTCGGCTCCTCCTTCTGTTCTGGGCAGCGGCCTCTCCAAGGCGACCTTGCATCGTTTGTGCCCCGGGAGCCTCGCTGCCCTGTGTGTCCCCCAAAGCGCCTCTGCTTTCCCGGGAAATGTGCAGGCTTATGACTACAGAGTGTCCTCTGTGGCAGAGGACCATAAACCGCGGGGAGGGGAGGGGGGGATGCTTGGGGAAATGAAAGTAAGGAAGGGAGGAGGGCCCCAAAAGTGCCTTTTTCAAGAGGCAACTGGACTTTCTGGTTTTTCTTTGAAGATGTTTCGCTATTTCAGTGGTGGGTTTCAAAAATTTTTATTACTCGTTCTGTGGGCGTGGCTTGGTGGTCATGTGACTGGGTGGGCGTGACTAGTGGTGAAATCTAAACAGTAAAAGTTCTTAAACGAGGCTCAGGGAAGCGCCGCGAGGGAAGACAGGTGTTTCTTCTGGGAACGTTGCTTAGAAGGGGAGAGACCCAGCCCAGGACTACCGCCACCTCTCCCTCTGCTTCCTCCCCTGCGGTTCACAAGTTCCTTCCAGGAACTCACCGCAGCAGCTCCCGGGCAAGGAGGCCCCCAGCACCGCTCCCAGGAGCAAGAGGGGCGCCCGTTGCAGCCGCATCGCCCTCCAGCCACACCTGGGCTTTTACATCTGCAACCGAAGACAACATCCTCTGTCTGAAGCAGTGGGATTCAGCCAAGAACTCCTTCTAACACCTTCTTCCCAAGCCTCGGTCCCTTCCCTAAGCTGCCCTAAGTTCTCTATACAGCGAAAGGAGAAGGGAAACTCCTTTGCTCTCTTTCCGGTGCAGGGTCCTAGCAGGCGCTACCCACAACACGCGGCGCGACCCCCTTTAAGAGACCTCCAGCCCAGTTTATCACGTGCAAGTTTAGATCCGTTCACGCGCGTCGTGGGGACGCAGCCATAGCGATGCCCTCCTTGCTAATTCTTCCTGCGAGTCTCCTCCGAGAGTGACAGCTCTTCTCCATCTTCCACGGCTTCCGGGGCCTTTTGGCAGGTGATTGTAGCCTTCAGGTGCAGTTTTATTTCTCTAAGGATACCGGCCCGTTAAATTTGAATTTAAGGATGGGATTCTACGAGCGGATAACGGGCATTTTAGTCACGAGACCATCAGGGATGGGAGAAGTCCGCTCTTGTTTATTAGATAATGACTTTCGGCAAGAGCCCCCAGTAAATCTGTCTTCATATAGGATCCCCTCCTTCGTCTTTTCCTTGACTGCTTCCCTTCTGTGTTCAGTTGCTCCTTTTTATTTCTTGCCCCCAGAGCCACAATCTTCCCATCGGGGCTGGGAGAGGCTCACCTGAGTCTCAAGGTCTTCAGGGAAGGAGGGCTGTGAGCTCAGTCTGACCCGGATTCACCACGAGGTCTAGCTGCTTCTCCCGAAATTAAATGGCAGAGTCTGCCTATATGGACAAACAGTCCTTGGCAAGTGGGGGAGTGAGAGTCAAGGAGTATTTGTGTCTCTGTGTGTGCATGAAATACTTCGCAGAGGTGTACACAGCAAGGGCAAACCCTGTCATGCGTGATTGCGAGGAGCCCCCCCCCCCACTCCAGTGGTCCACGGGATTTAAAATTATGAATTTGGTGGTTCCTGAGGTCCAAAAGGTTGGAGACCCCTGGGCTAGACAGTCTCCAAAGCAGGGAGGTGAAGGAAAGGGGGAATGGGAGGGGCAAGAAGGGGGAGGAGATTTATTTGGGGCACTCTGATGGCTCAACAGACTAATGCAATCTGTTTTTAACACAGCTGCTTGCAATTACTGCAGGTTCTAGTCCCACCAGGCCCAAGGTTGACTCAGCCTTCCATCCTTTATAAGGTAGGTAAAATGAGGACCCAGATTGTTGGGGGCAATAAGTTGACTTTGTATATAAATATACAAATAGAATGAAGACTATTGCTAACATAGTGTAAGCTGCCCTGAGTCTTTGGAGAAGGGCGGGATATAAATTCAAATTAAAAGAAAAACTTGCCTAATGAGTGATTGTGAGCAGAGCCCCTCAATCTAGGAATGGGTGCAATTAACACACAAGACAAAATTCAACAAAAGCCAGACCCTGGACAGTGGACCTTGGGAGACCCAAGCCTTTGGATGCTGCTGCTGAACATTAGGTTACTCAACAACAAGGAATTAAGACCTAAATCCTCTCCAAACACTCTGCTGCACCCCGCAGTCACCCCCCTGCAACGCTTCAGGTCCTCCAGGCACTTCAGATTGTAAAAGAAACCACCACATTTCTTCTGATTCTCCCCCGCCCCCCCAGCTCCTCCCAACAATCCTGTGAGGCAGGCAGAGGTGAGAATAATCCTTTCTGGACTGAGGGTGGGAGGCTCAGCTCCTGGAGAAGACTCCTTGGCGGAGTCTGCTGCCCAGAACCCAAGGAGTCGATGGCTGGATGGCCGGAGACAGGAGAGGAAGACAAGGACAGTCATTTGGTATCCATTGGCTGATAACGGCACAGGCGAGTTGAGGGGCAGAGTCTGATTATATTGTGCAAGAACGCTATGGGATGATAATAGTTTCTTTACTGCAGAGGCTTCCTTCCGTCCCCAAGGTCCAATTCGCCTTCTTGTCTAGCAGTCGATGTAGCTACCGTCACCTTCTGTGGCAGAAAAATACGATAAAAGTTTAATGGGCCCAGAATTGCCTGGAGTTCTGTCTGATTCTTTGGGGTGGGGGCTTTCTGTATGGCCTTGACTTAGCTTTTGGTAGGGTGTGTCCCCGAGCCGTCAATTAAATATCCCAGAAATTCGACTTGTGGAATTTTTCTTTTTTAACCTTATTCTGGCTTCTTGAAACCGGCTCAGGACTCTCTTTAGTGGGATGAGCTCTTCTTCTTCATCATCAAAATAATATAAATAATAATAATAAATAAAATATAATATAATAATAAATAAAATAAGGCACCACCCCCAGAATGCCCTGTAGGAGGCGTTCCATTATACCAGAGGTCTTCAAACTTGGCAGCTTTAAGACTTGTGGACTTCAACTCCCAGAATTCTCCAGCCAGCTATTGCTATGCTTGCTGGAGAATTCTGGGAGCTGAAGTCCACAAGTCTTAAAGCTGCCAAGTTTGACGACCCCTGCATTATACTTTGAAAGAGTCCTTGGTGCCACACTTAAACCAAATTGCAGCGGGCGGCATTTAAATGCCCCTCTGTGTGTTACAATAGTTTGTGCCTCTGCAGTGGTGTCATCCACCGGCAATTGCTGATACGCTTGAGCTAAATTTTGCAAAAGTTTTGCCCTTTCCTAAGGAATGCAATAAAAGTGGCTCAGGGGCTAGGATGTTGAGCTTGTCGATTGAAAGGTCGGCAGCTCAGCGGTTCGAATCCCTAGTGCTGCTGTGTAACGGGGTGAGCTCCCGTTACTTGTCCCAGCCACATGACCATGGAGACATTTTCGGACAGCACTGGCTCTTTGGCGTTGAAACGGAGATGAGCACCGCCCCCTAGAGTCGGCAACGACTAGCACATATGTGCGAAGGGAACCTTTACCTTTAAGGAATGCAATAAATGCTGAGCGACCCAGCACAGGGTAGGCACTCTGCTGTAATGCCTTATTGGGGTCTCCCATTTAGCGTGATCAACCGGCCCCAGAACCCCCTGGTCTAATTCAGGGGTCTCCAACCTTGGCAACTTTAAGTCTTGTGGACTTCAACTCCCAGAGTTCATCAGCCAACAAAGCTGGCTGATGAACTCTTGGGAGTTGAAGTCCACAAGTCTTAAAGTTGCCAAGGTTGGAGACCCCCGGTCTAATTGACTGTCTATTTTGGGCGCGAGAGCAAAAGGGACCCCCACAAGGTTTCATTCAAATGGGGGCGACTTTGGGGTTTAGGTTGAAAGAGATGGGTTCCCCCATGTACTTGCCCAAACTCCCGTTGACGTCCACGAATTTCTTGGGCAGCTTGATCCTTTCACTGTGGTCGGTCAATCCTAAACCCAGAGAACCGAACCATTCCAGTCCAAGCAGGCTTGGCAGGTCGCCTTTCACCACGGTCAGCTGCAACGGTCCGAGAAAATGGTTGTATTCGACTTGGAAGGATCCCCTCCCTACGACGGGGATGGGGTTCCTTTGATAGTCCTTTAAAAGTACCTTCAGAGGCGTCAATTCTTTCTTTGCCAGTTCCGGAACCGCCTTCTTTATGGTTTTCCACGACACCACGGTCATGCACGAACCCGTGGCCACCACCATGTCGCAGGGAGACCCTTCGATGAGAACCGTGACACGGATTTGCTTTGAGGGATGTACGTTAATGCACCCTATGATGGTTTCCCGTGTTTCTCTTGCTTCCGCCGCTCGGTTTTCTCTTCTCTCGGGCTTTGGAAACTGCGCTTTTGGGAAACCCGTTTGGGTGGCAGGCTGCCACTGGCGGTCCCGGGCAGGATGGTTGGCACGGCAGGCCCTCGCTATGTGCCCCTTCCGCCCGCATCTTTGGCAAATGGCATCCCGGAATCTGCAGCCCGTTCTGGGGTGATCGCCCCCGCATCTGGCACAAAAAGGCAGCCTTTCCCCCGTCTCCGGATTCCCCGTCTTTCTTTCGAAACGTCTCCGGATTTCATCGCCCTGATCTGTTGAGTCTTCGTGCTTATCGGAGGCTTCGTTTGCTCTTGCTTCATCAAGCGCCATTTCAAACGTGAGATCAGGCTTCGCTAGTAAACTGGTCTGCAGACTGAGGTCCCTCAATCCCAAAACATGCCTATCGAGCAGGGCTTCCTCTAGATTCCTAAACTGGCAATCAACTGCGGCTTCTCGTAGCGCGATGACGTATTGGTTGATCGTCTCACCTTCCCCTTGGCTCCTGTGGTGAAATTCGTATCTGCACAGCATCTTTGCCGGGACGGGCGCATAATGTGCCCGTAGCGTTTCCTGGAGGGTTGTCCACGGTACCGTCCGGACATCGGCTGGTTCCGAGAGTGCCTGAGCCATTTTGAAGACTTTGGGTCCACAGCGGGTTAGGAAAATCGCCCTCTTCCTATTGTCCGGCAGACCCAATAGATCGTTGACTTCCAGGAAGCAATGGAACCGCGCCATATATGATTTCCAACTCTCCGTAGCTGGGCTGAATGGAGCTAGGGGAGCGTCCGTGGTCATCTTGGCAAGAAAACCCTGATGCAATTTCTCAACTTGCTGCTGGCCGCGTGGATTCCCTGCTCAGTTCAGCTCCTTTGTCCTCTTCGGAGCCCACCTTCGTTTTCCAATGTTAAAGTGGGGGGGGGTGTGTGGACTGAAGAGGCAGGACTCCGTATGGTGACTCCAAGCTCTCTATTGAGTAGATTGGTACAGCGATCTCTTCGGCTGGCATTCCTACCACTGAGCTTGCTCTATTTTCCCGCCTTTCATGTGAACCAATGAATTTAAACTAACGTTGTTTTCCCGCTGGGAAGGCGGACCTGAGTGAAGCCTTGGCTTCCCTCTCTATTAACATATTTAGCAAGGAGGGAACCCCTAAAGGGAGCCGCAGAGCCGGGTGACCGGCAACCAGGCAGGTGCTCCGCGGCTCCCGGTTCTTACCCTGCGGCAGCTGCAGTGGGATGTTGAAACCGCCCCCGCCCGCAAAGAAGGAAGCAGCGCCGGGCAGGGCGTCGGAGTTGCGGGGAGGCTCCAAGCAAAGACTGAGGAGACCGGAGAGAGCCAACGAGGGCATCCGGAGAGCTGCGGGGAGTCTGGGTCCCTCTCGGACCTTCAGGCTTTGGTCGTGCCCGGCGGGAGTGACGGGGAAGGGATCTCCTTCCTTCACCCCCCCCCTCGCCACTGCGCCCTTGAAAATAGTCTGAGGTCAGGACAAATGGATCGATCACTTTTTTTTTACAGGAGTGAGTTGGCAGGTCGAATTGGTTGGGTAAATAAAGCAGAAAGGATTTCATAAATTGTGGAGGTCTTTTGCAAAGGGGGGAGGGCCAAAAGTTTTATTGTTGAAAGATACTTCTCAGTATTAAATTGGGGGTATCAAAGCGATGTCTGTTCTTTTCCTTTTATACCCTTTTTTCTTTTGTTCTTGTTTCCTTTCGGATTTTGTATTGTAACTTTCAAAATAAAATATAATTGCTGGAGGGTGGGAAAACTCAGAATATATGAATAATTCTTTCATTAGCCCCAAAGGGACTCAATATTTTTGCTGCTTTTCCCCGGGAGTGGGAGACAGAGAGGCTGTCCAGGTGGCAAAATGTTTTTTCCTTCCCAGAAGTTGGAGAGGGATCCGATTCTACCTGAGTGTTTCTCCTCCTCCAGGATCTCTCAGTCTTGGAGCAGGTTTAGATTCCAGGCCCAGGCGATGCCTGACAGGTGCTTGTATGGCCTGGGCACAACGAGCCTTGAAGTTCTCGTACCCTGGAACCTCGTTTCTCAGCTCAGCTACCTCACAGGGTTCTTGTGGGGACAAACGAAAAAAAAAAGCTTTTTATAAGGAAATCCTGAAGGGAGGGTGGCATTGTGGGGGCTGTGCCCCATTCCCGGTACAGCCAGTTTACTCCATTGCTGACTGTTGGGGGCGAGTCATTGGCCCCCACGGAGAGGGTTCGCAACTTAGGCGTCCTCCTGGATGCACGGCTGTCTCTAGAAGACCATTTGACAGCCTTCACCAGGGGGGCTTTTTATCAGGTTCGCCTGATTCGCCAGTTGCGTCTCTTTCTAGACCGGGTTTCCCTGCGCACAGTCACCCATGCCCTCGTTACATCTCGCCTGGACTACTGCAATGCTCTCTACATGGGGCTCCCCTTGAAGAGCACCCGGAAGCTCCAACTGGTCCAGAATGCGGCTGTGCAGGTGGTAGAGGGAGCACCTCGTGGCTCCCATATAACACCTCTCCTGCGCAGATTGCACTGGCTCCCGGTGGTCTTTCGGGTGCAATTCAAGGTGTTGGTTACCACCTTTAAAGTGCTCCATGGCTTAGGACCGGGCTATTTACGGGACCGCCTACTGCCACAAACTGCCTCCCATCGACCTGTGCGCTCCCACAGGGAGGGCCTCCTTGGAGTGCCGTCGGTGAAACAATGTCGACTGGCGACCCCCAGGGGTAGGGCCTTCTCTGTGGGGGCTCCTGCCCTCTGGAATGAGCTGCCTCTGGGGCTTCGCCAACTCCCCGACCTTCGGACCTTTTTTATTTCATCGTGCTGGGCTAGCCTGAATAAGTAATTTTAAATGGGGTTTTAGTTTTTATACTGTTAGTTTTTAATATTTGGCTACTATTTATATAAATTTTAGTCTGTTTTTAATTTTGTATTTATTGTACTTTTTAACTGGCTGTGAACCGCCCTGAGTCCTTTGGGAGAAGGAAATACAAATGCAATTATAAATAAATAAATAAATTCAAAACACGGAGCTGCGCTGTAAGGGGCTTTGGAAGGAAACCCCGCTCCCTCGCACTCAACCACACTTGGAGGACTCCCCTGGCTTCTTTCCGAGGCCCAGCGAGCGTCTGACTTAAGATTGCCTCTTTTTCAGAGTTGCTGGTTTGCAAACCTGCTGTTTCTCCTAAGTGCTTCCAGGAAAGTAGGGGGATAAGCCTTGGTTTCTCTCCAGCTTTCCCCCCATCTTCTCACAGCATGAAATGATTTGCATAGACACAAATACTCTTCCTCTCCAACTGTCATCCCTCCCCCAACAGCGTTAGCCACTAAGAGGGAAAAAGTGGGATAAGACCAGGTCAGGAGAAGAAAAGATTACAATAATAGAGTGAAAAAGTGATTATGTTGCAAAGAAACGGGGACTTCTGTTACCGCTGAAGACCCCCAAAAAATACACCCTATTTTCTGCCCTTAGAATGACGGGGGTGGGGTTACCAGAGTTCTCAAAGATATTGAGAAGTAACACAGAAGCTGGAAGTTACAACCAGATCCTGCCGGAAGATCCCCTGTGTGACGGGGGTCTCTCGGAGGGGCTTTGCAAGAAGAAAGAGCCAGCTTGTGCCGGACGGGTCGGGGGAGTCGTGGAGGCTGCGTTCGCACAACCGGAAGACCAGATTGTTTGGGTGCTGAACTTGGCTGGGGAGAATTTGACGGAAGGTCGCTGCGTGTTGTGCGCAGGGTCTGGATAGGACCCCTCCCCCCTTCTTCCAGGACCTCAGAAGCCAGCAAAGGAGCAGCGCTGATTTTAATCTTTCTTTGCGGACCTGAAGACTGATTCAACGGAGAATTCAGAGGGGGTGGGGCAGGGGCGGAGTGCGGCGCTGCCACTGGAGGAGCACAGGTGTCTTCGGATGTAGGCGCCAAGGCGCGCATTTTTGAAGGGCGATGCCACTGCCTCGGGTCTCCTTCTTGGTCCTGGGGGCGACACTGGGGTCCTTGCTACAATTGCCACCAAGCTGCCTTCCATTGAGGACCTGTATACTGCACGAGTCAAAAAGAGGGCTGTGAAAATATTTGCAGATCCCTCGCATCCTGGACATAAACTGTTTCAACTCCTACCCTCAAAACGACGCTACAGAGCACTGCACACCAGAACAACTAGACAAGAACAGTTTCTTCCCGAATGCCATCACTCTGCTAAATAGAATAGAATAGAATTTTTTATTGGCCAAGTGTGATTGGACACACAAGGAATTTGTCTTGGTGCATATGCTCTCAGTGTACATAAAAGAAAAGATACATTCATCAAGGTACAACATTTACAACACAAATGATGGTCAATATATCAATATAAATCATAAGGATTACCAGCAACAAAGTTACAGTCATACAGTCATAAGTGGAAAGAGATTGGTGATGGGAACTATGAAACGATTAATAGTAGTGCAGATTCAGTAAATAGTCTGACAGTGTTGAGGGAATTATTTGTTTAGCAGAGTGATGGCCTTCAGGAAAAAACTGTTCTTGTGTCTAGTTGTTCTGGTGTGCAGTGCTCTATAGCGTCGTTTTGAGGGTAGGAGTTGAAACAGTTTATGTCCAGGATGCGAGGGATCTGCAAATATTTTCACGGCCCTCTTCTTGATTCGTGCAGTATACAGGTCCTCAATGGAAGGCAGGTTGGTAGCAATTATTTTTTCTGCAGTTCTAACTATCCTCTGAAGTCTGTGTTTTTCTTGTTGGGTTGCAGAACCGAACCAGACAGTTATAGAGGTGCAAATGACAGACTCAATAATTCCTCTGTAGAATTGGATCAGCAGCTCCTTGGGCAGTTTGAGCTTACTGAGTTGGCGCAGAAAGAACATTCTTTGTTGTCCTTTTTTAATGATGTTTTTGATGTTAGCTGTCCATTTGAGATCTTGCGATATGATAGAACCTAGAAATTTGAAGGTTTCTACTGTTGATACTGTGTTGTCAAGTATTGTGAGAGGTGGAAGTATGGAAGGGTTTTTCCTAAAGTGAGTATGGACACTCCATACTCTGAAGAGAGTATGGAGACTTCAGGCTCCGGATGAGAGTCCTCTCCAGAGTTTTATGATCAGGAGACAGGTTGATTGGAGGCTCAGCCTTTGTCCAGCTGGGAGATATGGAGGGTTAGATAGGGAGACTTTCACCCCTCCCTCAAAAGATACCCTGAAAGAACGGATTAAACTTTCTCTTTGGACTTGTGCTCTTTGCTCAGAAAGTCACTCAGAATTGATTACAAAGTAAACACCAAACTTTATTGTCCCACAGGAGCCGCAAATTATTAAAACCCTCCTTGTAATGTGCATTGTTCATAAGATTACAGATTAAAAATAAATAAATAGAGGAAGCGAATTTAATCAAAGGAGATGCTGGGGCGACTTTGAAGGTTCCCTTTTATTTTCCGCTCGTTCAAAAATACAAATGGGACTTGAATACAAACTGAATGCAGAATGTTCTTAAATGAGGCTGAGCAAAGGAGGAGAGAAAGGAGACAAAGGAAAGATAGAGATCGAGACGGAGGTGGAGACGGAGGGTGAATGTGGGGGAGAGACCCAGGCAGGACCCGTGTCCCCACCCCCATTACTTTCAGCTTCCTCCATCTCATCCTATGATTGAATGGGTATCAAAATCATCATCATCATCATCAACAACAACAACATCATCAGCCTGCTGATTCTGGTCCTGAGTTGGTATTTTCCCATGCAAGGAGAAATCAAGAGCTCTGGTGGCTCAACAGACTAATGCAGTCTGTTATTAACAGCAGCTGCTTGTAATTACTGCAGGTTCAAGTCCCACCAGGCCCAAGGTTGACTCAGCCTTCCATCCTTTATAAGGTAGGTAAAATGAGGACCCAGATTGTTGGGGGCAATAAAAGTTGACTTTGTATATAATATACAAATGGATGAAGACTATTGCTTGACATAGTGTAAGCCGCCCTGAGTCTTCGGAGAAGGGCAGGATATAAATGCAAATAAAAAAAAAAAAAGAGCTCCCCCTGGAGATCCAACAGCTCACACCGACTTTTTAATCTTGGGACCCTCAATATCTGTCTGTACCCCTAAGCGCTGGGTAGGCTGAAGTCAGAGGGGAAGGCTGTGTGGTCTTTTCAAATTTCCTTTTATTCTTCCTCTTTTTGGTTTTATTATTTTTTTCCTTTAGGTCCATGTACGGGTAGTCCTTGACTTACGGACACCACTGCACCCAACGTTTATGTTGTTCAGTGAGTTTTGCCCCATTTTACGACCTTTCTTGCCACCGTGGTTAAGTGAATCACTGCGGTTCATAAGTTAGCAACCTGGTTGTTAAGTGGATCTGGCTTCCCCATGGACTTCGCTGGTCAGAAGGTTGCAAAAAGTGATCATGTGACCCCGCAATATGGTCATATGGGACTAGCCTAAGTGTGTTTTAATTAATTTATTTATAATTTTAAATTTTAAAGGGTTTTATATTGGTCTGTGACCGTTTTAGTTAATTAGGCCTATTAAATATTTCGTTTTAAATTCGTTTTAAATTTGTGATTTATACTTTGTATATTCTATGTTTTTAATATGGCTGCAAACCGCCCTGAGTCCTTCGGGAGAAAGGCGGTATAGAAATTTAAATAATAAATAAATAAAATAAATAAATAAATAAATATGTATGAACCAGTGGCCAAATTTTGACCATGTGATCATGGGGATGCTGGAAAGGTCGTAACTGTGAAAAACGGTCATTAGTCACTTCTGCTGTTATATGAACTGTTGTAAGTCGAGGACTACCTGTACTGCAATGTGATCTTCCTTGGGCTTTCATTATGCAGAAGCATCAGTTGAGTGTTAGAGACCCTGGATCCAAGTGTGCTCAGGGATCCAAGTGTGCTCAGGGCCATCCCTTCAATGGACTCTGGCTGCTTTAATAATAATAATAATAATAATAACAACAACAACAACAACAACAACAACAATAATAATAATAATAATAATAATAATAATAATAATAATAATAATAATATCAGAGTTGGAAGGGACCTTGGAGGCCTTCTAGTCCAACCCTCTGCCCAGGCAGGAAACCCTACACCACTTCAGACAAATGGCTATCCAACATTTTCTTAAAAACTTCCAGTGTTGGAGCATTCACAACTTCTGCAGGCAAGTCGTTCCACTGATTAATTGTTCTAACTATCAGGAAATTTCTCCTTAGTTCTAAGTTGCTTCTCTCCTTGATTAGTTTCCACCCATTGCTTCTTGTCCTACCCTCAGGTGCTTTGGAGAATAGTTTGACTCCCTCTTCTTTGTGGCAACCCCTGAGATATTGGAAGACTGCTATCATGTCTCCCCTAGTCCTTCTTTTCATTAAACTAGACATACCCAGTTCCTGCAACCGTTCTGCATATGTTTTAGCCTCCAGTCCCCTCATGTTTGTTGGAGGGGAGAGCGAGGGGAGGGGGCAGAGGCCTTGAAGGGGTGCTTTCCCAAATCCTCTGGCATAACCATCCCCCCCAAAAAGAACCACATACAATTGCTAATTCTCAGAAGGATTGAAGACAGCAACAGCACATAGACTTATATACCGCTTCACAGTGCTTTTACAGCCCTCTCTAAGTGGTTTACAGAGTCAGCATCTTGCCCCCAACAATCTGGCTCCTCATTTTACCCACCTCGGAAGGATGGAAGGCTGAGTCAACCTTGAGCCAGGTGAGATTCGAACTGCCAAATTGCAGGCAGCCGGCACTCAGCAGAAGTAGCCTGCAAACTTCCTCAAACCCCCAAAACCTTAACCTTAGACTGTCTACTGTAGACCTCACCCCATTCCTAAGAGGTCTGCAAGGGGTGTGCATAAGAGCACCAGTGTGCCCACCGTCCCTGTCCTAATGTTTTTCTTTTATTCATATCCTTTACATGTATTTATAATTATTTTTACACTTGTATCTGTCATAAAACAGATGCTTGACGAAATAAAATAAAATAAAATAAAATAAAATAAAATAAAATAAAATAAATACTGCATTCTCACCACTGCACCCCCGCGGTTCAATATATAATAAACATCTCCATTCTCTCCATTTGTTGCGCGTCGAAAATAAAACTTTATTATCGTGCAGCGCACCTTTCCGCCCCCGCCCGCCGGGCCCGCAGACTTTGAACAGGCGGAGAATTTCAAGGGAGCTCGGGGGGGGGGGGGGCGGGAGAGGGGCCGAGGATGGAGACCTGGCGCTCTTATTGGGCGGAGCCAAAGATATCTTCGGTTGCAGGTGCAAATAAAACGCACAGCTAAGCGCCGCTTTCGGGTCCTTCGTGCTAGGATGAGACGCAGGAAAGGCAAAGAGCGCGGGGCCTTGGTGAGTCTCCGGGGGTCTTGGAACAAGGGAGCGGGGTCTGAGCCTGACGCTGCCCAAATACACGGCGACCCACTTCAGATCATCGACCGCCACCTTCTGCCTAAAGGTCTCCAATGGAGCGGGAGAGGTTCGATCGGAAGGGCTCAGAACAAGAATTAGCCAGGAGGTGGCTGCGTTCACACAACGGGCGGAACCAGGTGTTCTGAGCATTAACCTGCCGGTTGCGGGCAGCCTCACTCTGCGATCTCTTCCTCTCTCCAGGGCCCCGGAAGACCGCAAGGGAGCAGCGCGGTTTTTTCTTCCTGGAAGTTCAGCAGAGTCGGACTTCTTTGCGAATCCGGACGGGACCAGCACCGGAGGCGCCACCTCAGCTACTTAGCGAACAGCGGGTGGAGGGGGATGGCGCTGCACCGGGCGCCCCTCTTGCTCTTGGGAACTGTGCTGGGGTCCTTCGTGCCTGGGGCTTTGTGCGGTGAGTTTGCGACCAGGGGTGGGGGGAGGAAACAGACGGGGAGGGGAGCGCATGTCCTGGGCTGGGGTCTTTCTCTGCCCCACCTCCCCTCAGTCCCAAACCCCTTTCGCAGAAGGAAAAACCTTCCTTCTCTCGCGCTTCACCGAGCCTCGTTTAAAAACGTTGGTATCGGATTTGTAATCGGTTCCCATTTGTCTTTCTGCGACATTAGAGAGTAAAAGTGAAAAGAGAAGTTACAGACTTCAGCCCTGCAGATTTTCTCCTCCCTCCTGCCTGGGCGTTGGCAGAAGTCCTCCCCATCCAGCTCCATCCTTATCATCAAACTTTGCCCTCGCTGGAAAGATCCTCAACTTCTTTGTTATTTTCCACATGAATAGGAGCTCCCTGACTCTTCCCAAGTGGGGTCTGGGGTCGCCATGGAGGTCAGGCCCACAAGCAGCTGCCTGGGAATCCCAAGAGCCCAGAAGGACTTAACCAGATGTGTCCATGCCCAGTTCCCAAGCTCAGCCGAGGGTGGCTGGGGGCTCTTTCCTCCAGTTTACAGCAGTTCCCAAGCAGAAGTGAAAAGGGGTGGGGGGGACCAACTTGTTCCAGAGGCTGCTTGTGACAATAAACTGTTGAAGGGGATGGGGCTGCAGGGCTGAAAACCCCCCCTCCCAATTCTGCCCCTCCTCCATCTCCAGGCGCTCCCTCACACTCCCTGTGCTACTTCTACCTGCGACTCTCAGAGCCCAGCCAGGGGCTGCCCCAGTTCTTCATTAGGAGCTACTTGGATGACCAGCCCATCGCTCGCTATGACAGCCTCACCAGGAAGACGGAGCCTCTGGTGCCCTGGATGGAGGAGGAGGAGAAAGAGACATTTCTGGCCCTTGAGTGGGTCTTCAGGGCTGACCTGGAGAAGTTATCAAAACTGGACCACCATGTTGCAGGTGAGCAGAGGCAGTGCCATCAATGCCTGCTGAAGAGGAGAGAAGACCCCAATCCCGGCCCCCAATTATCTCTCTCACCTAGAAATTCTTCATGGCCTGATCTCAGATAGGGTTAATTGAAGTAAAAGACTTTTCTCCTTGTGTGATAAAGAGGGGAGGGGAGAAATAAGATTTCTCTCCCCAGGTGGGAAGGAGTTAGGATATAATTGTGTCTTAGGAGAGGCATCCTGGACCCTTTTCATTCACATCCATCCCCTCTGGGTCTTTTTCAGGGCTTCACACCTGGCAGGTGATTTTGGGCTGTGAGCTCAGGGAAGATGGGAGCAAAAGAGGCTATTTCCACTATGGCTACGATGGGATGGACTTCCTCAGCTTTGATAAGGAGACCCTCAGATGGGTGACAGCTCAGCCCCAGGCCCAGAAGGTCAAGCAGAAGTGGGAGAAGGATCCAGGGTGGTCTGAGAGAAATAAAGTCTTCCTGGAGAAGACCTGCGTTGTGTGGCTGCAGAGATACCTGTCCTACCAGAAGGAGGCTCCACAGAAAATTGGTGAGTTGCAAGAAGTCTCCATTGAGTATGTTCTTTTTTTTTTTATTGAAAAAGTTTTACAAAAATTTTTTACCACTTAATTCCCCCCCATCCCCCCCACTCTCCTCCCTCTCCCTTTCCCCCTCCCCCTCCCCCCCCCCCGCGAGACTTCCCAGAGCAGAATACAGGTTATTGCATCTAACAAACATAACCTAAATTGTACCAATAAACCATAATCCATAGTCTCTCCTCTCCCTTTGAAACCTTAACTCCCCTTTCCCATATAAACATATACATTAATACAATACAGTTCTTACAATCACTCATAAACTATTTAACACTTCAGTCTAAAATCTGATTTAAATATAATCAATCCAATTTTTCATTCTAGTGTATATCTTTCTTGTAGGTGTACACGAAAAATATTCTTTTGTAGACATTCTTTTGAGTACACTAAAGTTTGTTTTCTTTCTTAAATCCATTAAAGTTAGTCCAATCTTCAAGTATAAACAGTGATCCATCTTCCAGTGTATCGTAGTGAAAATCCAACTACCAATATTAGATTTAAAGTCAATTTAGTCCTTATTATTCTTCGAAGTAAGTAATGTCCACCCAATTTATAATTCTATCATACTGTCAGCCTGCCCCAGATCAGTGTTTGAGAAAATAAAAACCCAACTCCATCATGTTGAAGAAATTGGTAATTTATATCAGACAAGTCTGGATGCGGCAAAAGCAAAGCTGGAACTGGAAGTAAATCAAAACCACAGAGTCATATTCTCTCCTGAACCCTCCCCCTACTAGAGGTCAATACAGTAATAGTCCAATGTCTTCTCCCTCCTCGGCCATGTGTAGTTTCACTTCCGATATTCTCCCTGTCAATCTTCTGGATGGAATGTGGAGTCAGCAGCTGCCGTTACATTCACGCGCCAAAACAATTCAAACATCTATTTTAAAAATAGGGGCCGGTGAATGGCGCAGGCTGGTAAGGCCTGTTATTAAGAACAGCCTGTTATTAGGAACACAAAGCCTGCAATTACTGCAGGTTCGAGCCCGGCCCGAGGTTGACTCAGCCTTCCATCCTTTATAAGGTAGGTAAAATGAGGACCCAGATTGTTGGGGGGGCAATAAGTTGACTTTGTAAAAATATACAAACAGAATGAGACTATTGCCTTATACACTGTAAGCCGCCCTGAGTCTTCGGAGAAGGGCGGGGTATAAATGTAAACAAAAAAAAAAAAAAAGGCTTTTCCCCTCTCCCACACATGCAATGTCAGCCGACGCTGGGAATAGTGAAAACCTCCCCCCTCCTCCATAAAGCATGTAAGACATTCAGTAGAGCAAACTTTTAACAAGGTAATAAAACAGTCAGATAATCTAGTAGGAGAAATACACTAAATTAAAGCGGAGGCTGACACATACATATTAACAAATAATATCATTTTTCAATCCTTAATACTCCATCTCTTATTCTATTTTTATCATTACCTTATTTAACCCCAAATCAAATTTTATCCAAAATAATTTACAGTACTACAATCACTCAAGTATTTAAATTATAAATTCACATTGAGCATGTTCTTGTAGGCTCCCCCTCCCCATATTATTTCTGTCCTACATAGCCGATCCATCCTTTGCAGAAAAGGGTGAGGATGTATCTCCCATCTCCCATCTTACAGAAGGAAAATAATCTTCAATGCCTCCCCCACACACATCCACACACAAAATAAGTACTTCAAAGACAAAGAAACTGAGTAGGAAAATAAGGTCTACTACTACTGCAGTGAGAAAAATCTTGGAAAGCAAAAGAAACTAATTTTGGGTCAGAACAAAAAGATCAGTTCCTGATTCCCGTGTGGAACTTAGGCAAATTCAATTTAGAAAGTTACAAACAGACTCAATTCCCAAATTAGGGTTTCTGTTGGTCAACTTGAGAACTTTACCCCAAATTCTATGTATCTGTTTAAAACAAAAAAAACCTGAAGAGCTTCAATGTTCCCATCTTTGTGGGTACCAGAGGTTCAGAGGAGGAGAGGGAGCAGAGGGAGAGGAGGGCCAAAGGAGGACTTGATACAGTATTTAAATCATCTTGCCAGAAAATCTAGAAATTCTGGGAACTCTGATGTTGCTGTTTCTGCAGAGCGCCCAGTTGGGAAGGTGACCCGCAAGGTGGTCAATGACAGCCTGGAGGTCCTCATCTGCCAGGCCTTTGGATTCTACCCCAAGAAGATCCAGGCCACCTGGACGAGGGACGGAGAGGCCTGCGAGTATGAGACCCTCCCTGGGAACGTGGCCCCCAACTCAGACAGGACCTATTATGTCTGGCTCAGCATTGAGATCGACCCCAAGGAGAGGGACCGTTTTCAGTGTCACCTGGAGCATGAGAGCTTGCAGGAGCCCTTGGTCTTGACCTGGAAAGAGGAAACAGGTGAGAGACTGAGGGGATGTGACATGCAGAAATAGATTTTACACAACTGTTTGAAAATATGTGTTAGGGGGAGAGGCGTGGAGGAAGTCGCGACGAGACGGACGCGAACCCCTAAGGCTCCGGGGTGGGGGTGGGGAAGCGCCGAAAATCCCTTCATATGGGGATCCGCTATGGACCATGGCTGGCCTGCAGGGACAGTGAAGAAAGAAGGAGCTGATGGTGCGAACAGGTAAGTTGCAAATTCCCTGTAATGCTGGCCATTGTCCTTCGAGCCTGCGATGAGGACCATAGCCATCACCAGTTGCCTAAAGTCGGGACGGCCACAAAGAACGGGCAGGAGATTGAAACGGAGAAACTGCACAAGATATTGAAGCTGGGTGAGTTAACACCAGCTCACAAAGAGGCACTTTGATTGATTTTGGCAACAACCTTTTAAGAAATTTTTTTTGAAACAGCGGCTAAATTAGGAAGTGAAACTGGAAGGAAATAATTGAAATGATACCTAAAAACCTAACCAAAATTCAGCTTGGAATGGAAGTCTGGAGCCCTAAATAAACAGAGAAAAATAAGACTTTTAATTCAAAGTAAAATTTGGACAATTTTGGAAGTTTTTATTAATTAGTCAAGGACTACATACAAGGGAGAAAAAAAAGAAAGGAATTAAAGGAGTATTTAAAACTGGATTTTAACTGAATATCTACAATTTACTCTATTCTATTCTATTTATTTATTTATTTATTTTGTCACAACAATATATGTAGGTATCATACAAAAAGATTATATAGTATATAAACACATATATGAGTAAATATAGGAGGTATCAGCATATATATATATATATAGGAAGAAGAAAAGAAAAACTATAGGACAGGAACAGTAGGCACGTTTGTGCACTTATGCACGCCCCTTATGCTCCTCTTAGGAATGGGGTGAGGTCAATAGTAGAAAGTTTTTGGTTAAAGCTTTTAGGATTATGGGAAGAGACCACAGAGTCAGGTAAAGTGTTCCAAGCACTGATGATTCTGTTACAGAAGTCATATTTTCTGCAATCTAGATTAAAGCGGTTGACATTAAGTTTAAATCTATTGGTTGCTCTAGTATTATTGCAATTAAAGCTGAAGTAGTCTTTGACAGGAAGGACATTACAATAGATGATTCTGTGAGTTAAACTTAGGTCTTGTCGAAGGCGATGGAGTTCCAAGTTTTCTAAGCCTAGGATTTCAAGTCTGGTGGGATAAGGTATTTTGTTGTTTTCAGAGGAATGGAGAACTCTTCTTGTAAAATATTTCTGGACACGTTCAATTGTGTTGATGTCAGAGATGTGGTGAGGGTTCCAAACAGGTGAGCTGTATTCTAGAATTGGTCTAGCAAATGTTTTATATGCTCTGGTTAGTAGTGTGGTGTTTTTGGAAAAGAAGTTACGCAAGATTCTCTACAAACTTGGATCAAGTAAAGGATCAAATTGAAATCATCTATCTTAAATGGGACAAATTGGACAAAAAAGGAAACAAATTGAAACAAAAGAGGTGATGTTACAGAAACAAAATGGATACTTTGTTAACTGTGAATTGCAACTGTAGACCAAAGAGTGACATCTAAAGGCAGAAGAGGAAATCCAAGATTGAAAAGTTTCTGCGACTACAGGAGAATTTCAAGGGAGGCTTTCCCTAACCAGCTGGCTGACCTTTAAGACTTACAACCTCAAAGAACAAAGCAGAGAACAACTGGCAACAAGAGAAATACCCAAATGACATCTAAGCAAGGAACATAAGAAAAAACTACAGAACTGGAATAACAATAATGATTTAAGAAAAGAAAAGAGCTGCTTGCAGCAATGATAAGAAGGTAGGGTTATAGGAAAGGCACACTTTGTTTTCTCCATTGGCAAGTTTCCTGAGCGAAAACTTAATGCCTTCTAACAAACCCTTTGTAAAATTTCCACTAACTCCATAATCAGTAATAGCTTTTTTCAACTCACGTAAAATTTGATATGGCAACCTTCCCATTCTGCTATCTGTTGTCCAGCTTGCGGTCCTGCATGATATTGCACTGGGCTCACAGATAACAATTCAGCTAACTCTTCCCCAGAAATAGCAGCATCTTTCTTACAATTTTCCACCATCTTTTGAAAAGAAGATTGTGGAATGATGTCAGGGGGAGGTTTTTGTCCAGTATCAGGAGGTGCAGAAGGCAGCAAAAGTTTAGTTTCAGATACTGGAGGAAGCACTACAGCAGTAGAATGCTGAGGCAAAGGAGGTGATAAAAGAGAAACTTCCTCATGGCCAAATGTTTCCACAGCATGGCTGCACAAATGCCAAACATGCAAAATTT